>NC_061865.1:56797413-58240386 GCF_907164915.1 Impatiens glandulifera | reverse complement strand
TTCAGAATATTTGTTTTTTTAAAAACTGTTTATTTTAGTTTATTTTATTTAATTTGTTTATTGTTTATTTTCAGTTTTTGCAAAATGTTTTTTTTTTAATTTTCATTTTTTTGTATCAATTATTATTTTTCATTAGTTTTATAGTTAAATTTTAATTTTTAATATGTATTTTTTGAATTAAGTAGAGTTAGTAAATTTTTGAACCAAGTAAAATTAACGTATTTTTGAATTATGTAGAATGATCATTCGATTCCATTCAAAACGCTTATAGTAGAATCAAACCCGTAATCATATCTCATCTTTCTCATTTCTTTCGGAAACACAAACATAAATTCCCTTTCTACAAAATCTGAATCTAATATATCATTACTTCAAAGGGAGCTTGTCGCACCACTCACCTTGTGATGATCTAACAATGATCTAGTTTAACAATAAGTTATATCTTCCAAAATTTAATGCACTTCTACCATCACACCCGGTCATTGGTGCATTCGTCTCTAAATCAAAATATTGTTGGATGCAAATGTGTATTCAAAGTTAAATATAAAGTTAACGACTAGACATTAAGAATTTTAAAGCTCGCCTAATTGAAAAAAAAATAGTAACTAAGAATTTATTACGAATACATAATTAGTATAATTAGTTCCAGTTATCAAAACAAATTCAATTCGTATTATTATTTTTAATTAAGGAGAACTAATTTTTATATTATTCTCTCATTAGTATTTATTCGCATTTTAATGTAGGCTATTATTTCAAAGTTTTTAGAGATAAAATTGATACGTTTTGTTTTTAGTTTTATTTGGATAAAGTCACTCATGTAGTTGATATTATTTTCAATTGAAATTTTGGTGGTCATATATTTGTTAATATAACGAATTTGAGTAAAATATTTTCATGGGATGGAAGAACACCAAATATTTCTTTTTGTCGCATATTAAGTATATTTAAAATATTCTGACACGATTAAATATGAATAACACTAAACATTTCACACTCCAATTTCATCGGGTTCTCACTATCTTGAAATAACGGTGATATATATATATATATATATATATATATATATAAATATATATATATATAAACATTGTTGGTGTTTTTCAATTTTTCATAATCACTCAATAATATTTAGAATATAAAGCTGATTGAGCTTGTCAATTTATTCAATCACCTACCACAATATATATGTGAAACATATTTTTTGTTTTCATCGTCAAACGCGTCATCGTGTTCGTGTCAACTCTAGCTTTGATCTGAATGTATATTCTGATACGAACTGAGTTGGTTTTCGGACAAATGATGTTCCAAAATTGGCTAATCTATATTTTTTTTATGTCAATTTAATTTTATGGAATTCAAAACAAAACAAAACAAGTTTCTGCACATATTATGAATATCGAACACTTTTTGCATGTCATTGTAGAATAGTGTTGGATTACTAGTGACTCTATCCTCTCCCACAAATTTGTGGTGGGAGAAATCTAGTATTTCATATTTGAACTAAACATATTAAGTCCAACTTTCATTTAGATTTGTGATCGTATTTCTCGAAAATTAATTAAAAATAAAATAAAATAAATAACATAAAATTAACATTTATAAAACTTAATCTACATAAATACATTCCACCCAAAAACAAATTACATACATCGTCACAAAAAATCTAGACTTCTACAAAGTTTGAATTTCACATAGACAATTGTGATTGTCTCCCTAATAGAGAACAAATCAAGTTACAAAATAAAAAATTATTACAAAATGATAATTAAAATATTGTTTTGAGATTATTATGAAATTAGTTATAAATATTGGTATTATGAGATATTTTGAATTTTGTATTTATTTACACTAAAACATATACCTAGATATCTATAAATAGGTATTAGATTAGTAAATGAAAACATATGAAATAATATTTTCTTTTATAAAGTAATACGAAAGCGCAAATTTTTGCTTTATTTTAATTTGTTCTTTCGCTTAAATGAGGAAACCAGGAAACCGTCTCAAACCGGGTAATTCGAATTAGAAACCGCATGCTCATGTGGATATAATCATCATCCCTAATCGCAAACCCTACTCCCACCTACTATTATCTACGGCGTCCAATATTTCTCATTGTCTCGAGCTTCAACTCATCGTCTTCAAGGTAGAGGTTATCAATTGATTTCTCTTCATGAATCATGTTAGTATCTCTGAGATCTTCTCTTCTATATGCTATCACAATTCAAGATTTAGGTTTCCTTTCCTATACATGATAAACAATAAGTAAGAAATTCTGACTTCTAAATGCTCCCGATTTGCCATATTGTCGATTAAATCTTCATCATCTGGATCTAGTTTAGGTAAAACAAATTTATTATCATGTCTAGGGATCCATTCATCCCAAAATTGGGGATTTACTGTTAAATCATTCTGATTGCTTCATGTTTTCTCCTCAGGCCTGGAACAAATTTCATTGCCTCTTGTTGAAGATATGAGTTGATCGAGTTCTTCATTGTATGAACAAGCCCAATTGCAGATATGTTCTTCTTTTTTTGCTTTCATTGCTACCCATTGAGCTGACTTTATTCTTCTATATTCTACTCCAATTGATCAACTTGAAATCACTATTGTGTTGAATATCTTGAAGTATATTGAATCTTATAACATTAAGATCTTAGTATGTGCATGCTTTGCTTGGATCAAGATTATTGATTACTACTTGGTTGTCTTAGCTATTGAATCATTCATTGATTGGATTATTTTTTGTATTTTGGGTGATGAATTGTCTATTATTTGTTATGAAGATGATTTCTGGATAACTCTTCATTTCTTCAAGATTGATTGTAAGATCTATAAAAAAAAATCATATTTTCTTTGTTAGCATTCTCATCTTAATAAATAGAATATGATTCTTACAGTATATGACTTAGCTCCTTTACTTGGTATTGCAAGAATAAATTAACTATACTATATATGAGAAGACCTAATCATGATATGTCTTTGTTTTCATTGTTGTCCATTGAAAATCATTTGATTTGTTCTTTTCATAATTGACACAAGAAAAATTTGTAACCAATCGTGCAAATAGTATTATCGGTCTCAAAAGATAAGCATCCTAAGCGATAACCAACATATTATAGAGCTTTAGATGCGTTTGAGTGCCCTAGAAGGTCGCTTAATTCGCATTACCCTAGAGTCAACGATGTGCACAATCAATTTTTTTGTTTATTTTAAAACTGATTAGTAATTTACTTTTCTAATTGTTTTTATTAAACTCGCAGTTGAGCAATATTTGCTAGTTGATTCAACTTCATAAAAGAAAAATGGGCAAAGGTCATCATAATCAGATAAGTGTCTACTCTTAATAACTCATGCCTTATGAAGAACTCTCCATATATAATTCTTAATATTTCACAAACAATTAATATTCAAAGCTTGATTTTATTTTTGTGATTCTAGTTTATAAAATTATTATATTTTATAAAATATATGTTTTAAAGACTAAAATGATCAAGAATAAAATTTCGAAATTAATAATAAATGTCAAATTAAGATAATCTATAATTAATAATATTATTACATATATAAGATTTTTTTCCATAAATATATACATATATATTAATTATATTACATTGTAATTTTTATAAATTGATACTTAGTAAAAGTTTTACTTTATTATTAAAATTTTATGTAATTTTAAAATAAAATAAAAAATATTATAATATAAACTATAATTTAAATATTGACTTTTATTTATAAAAAATATAAAATTACACTAGATAATTGTTTTAGTAAAGAAGTAATTACTGAGATTGTTTTTAAATATTAGTATTTTAATAACTATTAGTATATTTCTTTTTTTATATATATTTATAAAATTTATAATTCTAAGTTAAAAAATTTGATTATGTTTTTGTTACTTATCTATACATAAAATTTCGAAATTAGTTTTATTTAGAAAAATATCCAAAATTAAGAGAAAATCTTCTAGTAAAGGGAAGAAATTTACTCGATATAGTAATATGGGAATTATGATATTTCCTTAGTAAATAAATATATAAATTAGTACGAAACATTATTATTGGTAAAATTATTATCATGTTATAAATTAATTCCATTATTACTATTACATTTATTGTGATGTTAATTACAGTCATTAATCTTATTATTATTATTATTATTATTATTATTATTATTTTAACATTCTTATTTTAAAAATTGTATAAAAATTTTACATTTATTCTGATGTCAAAAATGATAATGATTTAAAAATAAGATAAATTATTATTTAAAAACTAATTTGAATTATGATTTATAAAATAATTTTATATCAAAATTAAACAAAAATAAATAAAATATAATATGAATATCAATGTGGACTTTTAAAATTAATTAAGTGTTAATAACATTTTTTATATGAATATATGATTTTATATATAAATTATAAATTATAATTATTTCTTATCATTTGAAATGAATTAAGGTGACTCCATGTAGGTAAAAATCTATAAAAATTCATTTGAATAATAAAAACTCATTAAAATAAAATTTTAAAATATTGGACAATCTTAATAAGGGAATTTATCCTTAACATGCTCATTGACACAAGAAACTAAATTCTACAAGTAAAATGGTGGATCGATAAGATCAAGAAAAATATGGATGGACTCATACGAGAATTTTTATAAAAGTTTTCGTTTACTTGATTTTTATAGAAGTTTTATATATTTTATTTACTAATTTGACTAAAATGTTGGTTATTATTTCATTGTGTTAAAATTTCAATGCATATTATTGTTTAGGGGTTGTTTGGATTGGTTTATTTACAATTAAGGAAACAAACCCCATTTATGACAAGATAAGTACGAATGGTTAGATAAAATTTGAGTATCAAGTTTTAGAACAAAGGGGTAAAATAGTAACTTGACTAGTGTCAAAATGTACTAGGAATAGACCATTAGGGTTTTGAAATGACTATATAAAGAGCCAATTGGAGGTCTCTTTATTCAAGCCAACTTTTATTTGCCCCCTTTCTATCCATTGTAGCCGCAAATCAGTTTGTCAGGTGAAGTAAAAATTCTTCTTCTTATTTTTTACCTTGTTCTATGTATTTGTTTGAAAATAGTTCAGATCTGAAGGTTCTATATATTTATATATTAATTTGTTATAATTTCATATAGTTAATACATGATTTTGTAGATAAATTCTGAAATATTTGACTTTTTGTATCTAAATCTAGTTATTATAAACATATAAAGTTGTTTGTTTGGGGGATTTTTAGAGTTTTTCTATTGAAAATATAAAGTAAATAATATTTTTAAATCAAGATTATGATTTAAGTAAATTTGTTACCAGATCTACTACTAGATAACTTGAAGTATTATTATTTGTTGCAAGATTTTACTTTAATTATTTAGAACCATACATTTGTTGGTTTTAGGGTTTGTTGGAGGCCTATTTTGATAGTGAAGAGTCCCGATCTACAAAAAGAGGCTATATCTGATATTGAAATTTATTTAATAATAAAACTAACTGGTTTTATTGGATTTATTTCATTATAATTGAACCTAGATCTTTAGAAATGCATTGATAGATACACAACATCTTTATGTGTTTTATTTTAGGTTTTTGCTTTTTTCTTTTTGTTAATTTGGGTTTATTTTATTTTTTGAAATACTTTATTTTTTAATTTTAAGATGTGACCATGAGATGTTTTTAATCTGAATAAGTTGTATTTCAATATTTTTGTCATAAATTTACAATGTTTCACAACATTTTATGCAAGATTTAACTTTGATTATTTATTTTTTTGTTTAGAAACCGGATTCATGTCTCCCCAATCTCCTCACACCATTTTAAGAGCAGCAATAACTAAAACTATAACTGACAAAATGGAAATGGATGATTTCTTTGGTGCACAACTTCTTGCGTTGAGATCAAAAGCTCTTAAGGCCGATCTCGCGAATCTTTCTCAGATGATAGCTGTCTGCCAAATCCACGTCGCTGCTGAAAATACTCTAGGAAACAAAAGGAACTGGCACAACATTCTTGACGTAGAGCCTGAAGCCGATGAAGCTGCTATCAATGTCCAATACAAGAAACTCTCGCTATTGCTTCATCCCGATAAAAACAAATTTTATGGCGCAAACGCAGCTTTCATCTTGATATGCGAAGCTCGTAGAGTTTTACTTGATGCTGTAAACGCAAAGTCTGGTGACATTAAACAAGACAAAGCTCCTGAGGATGAGGATGATGTTGTTGCTCAAGCTAAACAGAAATTCTGGACCATCTGCCCTATATGTTACTTGAAGTACCAATATTACAAAAATATTCTCAACAGGCTTATTCGTTGCAATAATTGTAAGAATATTTTCACAGCGATTGAGTTGAAGGGGTTTACTATGCCATATTCTAAGGAAAACCTAATTATACCCGACATGACTCAAGGTGGCAAGACTGAACAGCCATCGGGTGAAGATAAAGCAGCTGGGAAAAGGAATGTTGAATTCGCGGACACTACTGAAGATAAAGTTGCTGGGAAGAGGAAGGTTGAATTCGCCGATACTACTGAAGATAAAGTTGCTGGAAAGAGGAAGGTTGAATTCGCCGATAATACTGACGATGAGGAAGAACTTCCCAAGATCAAAATGAGGAGGGGAAACAGAACTTCATATCTCTAAGTATTAGATTCTCAGTTGTTGAATGTTTTTTTTAATTACATGATTTTGTTTGAATTTTGGACTAAAGTTTTTTACATTTGGGATTTTATGATGTTTGGTTTTTATTAATCTTTGGATCATATTTTTCTTGGTTTTTTTTTGTCATGTTTTTAATATCAATTATTATTTTAAACTGTTTTTAAATTTATTTAATTTGACTATTTTTATTTTTTTCAATCTTTAGTATCAATTATTATTTTTCATTAATTTTCTTGTTACATTTTTAATTTTTGTATTTCAATTTTTAATATTTTATATTTAATTACTTGCTCATGATCAAATGTTTAAAAAAATATTGGGATAACCTTTTCTCACTTTAGCTTATTTTATAACTCACTTTACTTCCCAGCTCAATTTTAAAGACTAATACCCTGAATAAATTATACTCTTCAAAAATAAATTCAATCTACTTGTACCAACTACTTCAACTTCTGCTCACACGTCATTCGATTAACGAGTTTCTCCGACTACACGACACAAACAACCGCATCTCCGACATCTTCAACGTTATCGGTTGAATCTCCAACATCACCAATTGAATCTCCATCAACATCAGTATCTCTCATCTTTCTCATTTCTTCAGAAAACACAAACATAGGTGTTCTTTCTACAAAATAGTCTCTCTTTCAAAGGGCGCTTGTCGCTCCACTCACCCTGTGACGATCTAACAATGATCTAGTTTAATATTAAGCTATATCTTCCAAATTTAATGCACTCATCCACAATCACACCTGCTCATTGGTGCATTCTCTTTAATACAAAATATTGTTGGATGCAAATAGATATTCAAAGTTAAATATAAAGTTGATGGCTTCATTAAGCATTTTAAAGTTCTCCTAATTGCAAAAGAATTTAGTTAGTAACTAAGAATTGATTATGTCAACACAATAATTAGTTCAGTTGTCAAAACAAATTAATACAATTTGTATTATTCTCTCATTAGTGTTTATTCACATTTCCATATTATTTCAAGGTTTTAGAGATAAAGATAGATACAATTTCATTTGGATAAAGTCACTTCATAGATTCTCATCTATGTAGTTGATATTATTTTCAATTGAAATTTTGGTGCTCATATATATGATACTATCACAAATTTGAGTAAAATATTTTCTATGAATATATTGGACGACTACATTATTTTCTTGGGATGGAAACAACACCAACACCAACACCAAATTATTTCTTTTTGTCACATATCAAGTATATTCAAAATATCTTGACATGGGTTAATATGAATAACGCTAAACCACTTTATACTCAAATCTCGTCGGGGTTCTCACTATCTTGCAATGATACGGTGATCCCTTGTCATATATATCCCAAATAAATCAAAATGTTGTTGGTGTTTTTCGATTTTTATTAATCACTCAATAATAATGTTTAGAATATGAAGTTGATTGAGCTTGTCAATTTATTGAATCACCTACCACAATATATTGGACATATGCCAAACATTTATTTTTGTTATCTTTGTCAAACACATCATCATGTTCTCTATATAACTTGTCAACTCTAACTTTAGTATAAATAACATAAAAAATTAATAAATCTACAAAAATACATTCCAACCCAAAAACAAATTACATACATCATCACAAGAAATCTAAGACCAAATTTGAATTTCACATTGACAAGCTTATTGTGATTGCCTTCCTAGATGTTTGAGAGCAAAATCAAATTACAAAACAAAAAATTATTAAAAAATGATAATTAAAATATTGTTAGAGATTATTACATATGACTATTATAGATTATTTTGAATTTTTATATTTATTTTACACTAAAACATATACATACTTATATATCTATAAATAGGTATTAGACTAGCAAATAAAAACATATCAAATAATACTATTTTTTTAGAGTAAAATAGAATGCGCAAACTATTGCTATATTTTAATTTGTTCTTTCCCTCGAATAAAGAATAACCCATCTCAAACCGGATAATTCGAATTAGAAACCGCATGATCATCCCTAATCACAAACCCTACTTCGTCCTACTATTATATACGGCGCAAATATTTCTCATTGTCTCGAGCTTCTCTCCTCGTCATCTTCAAGATAGAGGTTTTCGATTGATCTCTCTTAATTAATCAGGTTAGTATCTCCGAGATCTTCTCTTCTATGCTATCACGGTTCAAGATTTAGGTTTCCTTTCCTGTACATGATAAACGATAAGTAAGAATTCTGACTTCTAATTGCTCACGATTTGCCATATCATCGATTTTATCTTCATCATCTGGATCTAGTTTAAGGTAAAACAAATTTATTAGCATGCCTAGGGATCCATTCATCCCCAAATTGCGGATTTATTGTTAAATCATCCTGTTTGCTTCATGTTTGCTCCTCAGGCCTGAAACAAATTCTATTGCCTCTTGTAGAAGATAAGAGTTGAGTTTTTCATTGTATGAACATGCCCAATTCCAGATAAGTTCTTCTTTATTTGCTTTCATTGCTACCCGTTGAGCTGACTTTATTCTTCTCTATTCTACTCATCTTGACCTTGAAATTACTATTGTGTTGAATATCTTGAAGTATATTAAATCTCATAACATTATAAGGTTTTAGTATGTGCATGCTTTGGTTAGCTATTGGATCATTCATTGATCATTTTTTTTTTGATAGTTTGGGTGATGAATTGTCTATTAATTGTTATGATCAAGATGATTACTGGATAACTCTTCATTTCTTAAAGATTGATTGTAAAATTTATAATAAAAAAAAATCATATTTTATTTGTTAACATTCTCATCTTAATAAATAGAATATGGGTCTTAAAGTATTTGACTTAATTAGCTCCTTTACATGGAATTGCAAGAATAAATGGACTATACTATGAGAAGACAAAGGTTAATGATATGGCTTTGTTTTCAATGTTGTCCCTTGAAAATCATTTGATTTGTTCTTTTCATATTTGACACAAGAAATTTGTAAACAATTGTGCAAATAGTATTATTGGTCTCGACAGATGAGTACCCTACGCGACTATATTTTAAACTTCTTTATCTTAGTATTTTTGTGTATTTTAAGAAGAATTTGAGATATATGGTGTCAAAAAATTATAAAAAAAAAATTCCATTTTGCTAAAGTAAGGGCTCAAAAAAGATAAATAAGGTAAAAAAATTCACTTTCAAGATGCCTTGGTGGTGAAATGGTAGACACGCGAGACTCAAAATCTCGTGCTAAAGAGCGTGGAGGTTCGAGTCCTCTTCAAGGCATAATATTGAGAATACTCATTGAATTAGAAAAAGTTCGGCAGCGAATCACGAAATGTTGAACTAACATATTATAGAGCTTTAGACGTGATTGAGTGTTTAGACGGTGGCTTAATTCGCCTCACCCTAGGGTCAAGTATGTGCACAATCAATTTTTTATTTGAAAACTGGTTAGTAATTTACTTTTCTAATGTTTTTTACTAGACTGACAGTTGAGCAAGATTTGCTCTATGATTCAACTTCATAAAAGAAAAATGGACAAAGATCATCATCATCAGATAAGTGTCTACTCTTGATATTACTTTTAATAACTCATGCCTTATGAAGAACTCTCCACATATCATTCTTAATATTTCACAAACAATTAATATTCTAAGCTTGATTTTATTTTTGTGATAATAGTTTATAAAATATACGTTTTAAAGACTCGAATGATCAAGAATAAAATTTCGAAATTAATAATAAATGTCAAATTAAAATAATCTATAATTAATCATATTATTAAATAAATAAGATTTTTTTCCATAAATATATACATTTATATTAATTATATATATATATTACATTGTAATTTATTTTTAAATTGACTGTGCTTAATTAATGAAAGTTTTATTTCATTATTTCAATATTTTATGATTAAAATTTTATGTAATTTTAAAATTAAATAAAAAATATTAGAGCATAGACTTTAATTTAAATATTGGCTTTTATTTATAAAAAGTGACATTAAACTAATTAATTGATAATATTAATTTGTTTTAGTAAAGAAGTAACGCTGATATATATTGTTTTTAAATATTAGTATTTTGATAACTATTAGAATATTTCCTTTTTATTTATAAAATCTATAATTTTAAGTTAAAAGGATTTTATTATGTTTTAGTTACTTATCTATGCATAAAAATTTCGAAATTAATTTTACTTAGAAAATATCCAAAATTAAGAAAAACAATCTTCTAATAAAGGGAAGAAATTTACTCGATATAGTAATATGGGAATTATGATATTTTCTAAATAAAATATAATTAGTATTAATATAATATTACATAACATTATTATTAGTAAGATTTTATAAATTACTTATTATAATTATTTCTTATGATTCGATATGAATTAAGAAAAAAAACTAAAACTTATTTGCATAGTAAAAACTATTATAAAATAAGTTTTTTAAATATTGAACAACCTTAATAAGGAAATTTATCACTAACAATCTTATTGACACAAGAGATTAAATTATTCCACAGGCAAAAAGATCGGGAAAATGGTGGATCGACAAACCAAAAAATCATGGATTGACTCGTTTTGATTGCACATTCTTATATTACGAGAACTTTTATAAGTTTATAAAAAAAAAATTGATAGAAGTTTTGTATATATTTTATTTACTAATTTGACTAATTAAAATGTTCTTTCTTATTTCATTAATGTGTAAAAATTTCAATGTATATTATTGTTTAGGGGTTGTTTGGATTGGTTTATTCCCCATTAATGACAAGATAAGTACTAACGGTTGGATAAAATTGGAGTATCAAGTTTTAAAACATAGGGGCAAAATAGTAACTTAACGAGTGTAAAAATTTGAAAACATGTATTAGGAATAGACCATTAGGGTTTTGAAATGACTATATAAAGAGCCAATTGGATGTCTCTTTATTCAAGCCTAACTTTCATTTGCCCCCTTCTATCCATTGTATCCTCAATCCGATTAATCAAATCAGTTTCTCAGGTAATGTAAAAATTCTTCTTCTTTTTTTTACCTTGCTCTATGTATTTTTATTATTTATTTGTTTGAAAATAGTTCAGATATGAAAACTCTATGTATTTATATATCCATTCATTATAAGTTCATATAGTTAATACATGATTTAGCAGATAAATTCTGAAATATATATGAATTTGTGTATCTAATTAGAAACACATATATAGAGTTGTTTGTTTTGGGGATTTTTAGAGTTTTTTTTTTCGATCTATTGAAAATTATTGATTAAATAAATCAAGATATGTGTTGCTAGATCTACTACTAGATAACTTGAAGTAATATTATTTGTTGCTAAGATTTTACTTTAATTATTTAGAACCATACATTTGTTGGTTTTAGGGTTTGTTGGAGGCCTATTTTGATATTGAAATTTATTTAATAAAAAAAACTAACTAGTATTATTGGATTTTTTTCATAGATCTTTGGAAATTCATTGATAGATACACGACATCTTAGAAGTGTTTTATTTAATCTTTTTGCATTTTGCTTCTTGTTAATTTGGGTTTATTTTCTTTCCTGAGTACTTTTTCATTATTATTTTAAGAGGTGATCTATACTTTAATTTATGGTGTTTTAACTCGAATAAGTTGTATTTCAATATTTTTGTCATAAATTTACAATGTTTCACATCATTTTATGCAAGAGATTTAACTTTGATTATTGTTTTTTTTGTTTAGAAACCAGATTCATGTCTGCCGAGTCTCCCCGCGACATTTTAAGAGCGGCTATAATCGACAAAATGGAAAAGGATGATTTCTTTGGTGCACAACTTCTTGCTTCGAGATCAAAAACTCTTAAAGCCGATATCGAGAATCTTTCTCAGATAATAGCTGTCTGCCAAATCCACGTTGCTGCTGACGAAACTTTAGGAAACAAAAGGAACTGGCACAACATTCTTGACGTAGAGCCTGATGGCGATGAAGCTGCTATCAATGTCCAATACAAGAAACTCTCGCTATTGCTCCACCCCGATAAAAACAAATTTTATGGCGCAAACGCAGCTTTCATCTTAATAGGCGAAGCTCGCAGAGTTTTACTTGATGCTGTAAACGCAAAGTCTCGTGACATTATCAAACAAGACAAAGCTCCTAAGGATGATGTTGTCTCTCAAACTAAAGAGACATTCTGGACCAACTGTCCTATATGTTGTTTCTGGTCCAAATATTACAGAACTATCCTCAACAGGGTTACTCGCTGCGGAAATTGCAAGAATATTTTCCGAGCGTTTGAGTTGAAGGGGTTTACTATGCCACCTTCTAAGGAAGACCTAATTATACCCGACATGACTCAAAGTGGTAAAACTAAACAACCTTGGGGTGGGAAGAGGAAGATCGAAATCATTGATATTAGTGACGACGATGAGGAAGAACTTCCTAAGATAAAAAGATGCAGGGGAAACTGATTCCCTAGGTGAGTCTCTTGCTCTCATCCAGCTGCAACAACTGCCCTTAGTACAAGTTGTGGGCTAGTTTGGATACAAGATTTTTCTTTTTTTTGTAAAGTCCATGAGTTTGTTTATTATATGATATTTAATTAACGATTGATTAATTAGATATTCTTGTTTTCATTATTGTTTTATCATCCATATACTTTTGGACCATCAATGTATAATTTGGCTTAAACTGCTCTCACCTTACAATATTAGTGGTATAAGGTCAACATTTTTACCATGATTCATTTGTTTTATAAACTAGTTTTAAAACAAATGAGAGTTTAACTATTAACTAAATAAATATTATGTCCATAGTATTATATGTAAGCTCACTAATTTATTCGACACCGATTAAAAATATTTATTAAAAGAATAAGACGATAATATTAAAAATAATGATTCGTTAAAAAGTTATAAAAATAGAATATTAAATTATTTATATAAAAAAATATTTATCAAAATTTGTTTAGTTCGGGTATCCACTGATCAATAATCGGGTACTTACTATATTCGAATTTGGACCCAAAACTTTTTGTTCCTGATTTATCAGATCCAACTAGGCGGGGTACCCGAATAGATGAAAACAAATAGGAGTAAAAAATGAAAACATGAGTTATGATTTATAAATATACCTTTAGTTTTTTTAAATAATTACAAAATTGACAATTAAATTGGTTGTTATTTTTGTTTGCTCTCCGTCATTTGCATTTTCAAAATGTGACATTTTTCAAATAACAATAATAAATAATATGACTATTGTTCAATTATTTAATAAATAATGTTAATATAATGTATTATAAATATTGTTTGTATTATTATTATAATTTTTCATCACAATTTATTTTATATAATTTTTAACATTTAAAAAAATGAAATAATGATAACGAAGGTTAAAAATTATGATATTAATACTACTAATGGACTGTAATCAACATAATATAATCTTTATTAATATTATGTTAATTTTATAAGTCTATTATTATTAATAATTTGTTAATTACATCTCATTATACTAATAATGTTTTTTAAATAAAAAACTATTAGTAAAATGGAATGTAATATATTAACAATATATTAATAGTAATAGTTTTACTAATAATAATAGACTAAAATTAACATAATATTAATAAAGATTATATTAATAAAGGAATAATATACATATAATATCATATTAATATATTATACTAATATGTAACCAATTATGTTTTAATTGATGTATTACCAAATTTTTCATGAATTTTATTGTAATACAATTTTCTAACTAAGTTTTATCTGATCTAGTCAAAAAATACCTTATAAACTAATTTTCTAAATGGGAAGTAATTAACCTTCCACTAATAATAATATTAATAAGAAAATAATTTAATATTTGATGAAAATAAGTTTTATTTTTTTTTATTTTTTTTGTTCCATATAATGAAAAAATAACCAAAAACATGACATAAAACCATTCATCATTATAAATAAGATCCAAAGATGAATTAAAAAACAAACTCCATAAAATCCCATATATAAAAATGAAGAACCATGAGTGGATCTTCTTAGACATGTAATCGTAATGAAGATAAAGTAGATGGGAAGAGGAAGGTTGAAATCATCGTTATTAATGACGATGAGGAAAATCTTACTAAGTAAGTTCAAAAGGAGGAGGAAAAACAGAACTTCATATCTCTAAGTAATAAATAAGATCCAAAGATGAATTAAAAAACAAACTCCATAAAATCCCATATGTAAAAAACATCACCAAAATTCAATCAAAATCATGCAATTAATAAAAACATCCATACAAGCCAAATTAAACCAACAACTAGGGAATCAAATACGTAGAGATTTGAAGTTCTGTTTCCCTTGGATCTTTTGATCTTAGGAAGTTATTCCTCATCGTCGTCAATAATATCGATGATTTAAATCTTCCTCTTCTCATC
The DNA here is from genome assembly GCF_907164915.1 of Impatiens glandulifera. Lineage (NCBI taxonomy): Eukaryota > Viridiplantae > Streptophyta > Magnoliopsida > Ericales > Balsaminaceae > Impatiens > Impatiens glandulifera. The sequence goes on along the minus strand of NC_061865.1, from coordinate 58,225,345 downwards.
TACTTTATCTTCATAACGACTACGATTCACCCCATAGTTGTTTAATTTTATCACCTTGAGTCATGTCGGGTATAATTAGGTCTTCCTTAGAAGGTGGCATAGTAAACCCCTTCAACTCAAACACTCGGAAAATATTCTTGCAATTTTTGTAGCGAGTAACCCTGTTGAGGATAGTCATGTAATATTTGGAACAAAAATAACATATAGGGAAGTTGGTCCAGAATGTCTCTTTAGTTTGAGAGACAACATCATCCTTAGAAGCTTTGTCTTGTTTGATAATGTCACAAAGCTCCTATGTTGTCTCTCAAACTAAAGAGACATTCTGGACCAACTGCCCTATATGTTGTTTCTGGTCCAAATATTACAGAACTATCCTCAATAGGGTTACTCGCTGCGGAAATTGCGAGAATATTTTCCGAGCGTTTGAGTTGAAGGGGTTTACTTTGCCACCTTCTAAGGAAGACCTAATTATACCCAACATGACTCAAGGTGGTAAAACTAAACAACCATGGGATAAATCTTCGAATGCGAGTAATCGTAATGAATATAAAGTAGATGGGAAGAGGAAAATTGAAATCATCGATATTAGTGACGACGATGAGGAAGAACTTCCTAAGATAAAAGGAGGAGGGAAAACATAACTTCAAATCTCTAAGTATTTGATTATTGTTTTTTAATTGATCTTTGGATCTTATTTATTACTTAGAGATATGATGTTCTATTTCCCCTTCTCCTTTTTAACTTACTTATGAAGTTCTTCCTTATCGTCACTAATAACGATGATTTCAACCTTCCTCTTCCCATCTACTTTATCTACATTACGATTACATGCCTTCGAAGATCCACCACATGGTTGTTCTTTTCAGAATGTACTAACAAATTTTCAGAATCTACATTAAAATCAGAATTTATGAGTTTGTTTTCATATCTAATTTGTATTAATGATACTATTTAGTTGATGTACTAACAAATTTTCATGAATTTTATTGTACTGCAATTTTCTAAATAAATTGTATCTCTATAGTCAACAAATACATTGTAATTCAAAATTTTAAATGGGAAGTAATTAACCTTCCACTAATAATAATATTAATAAGAAAAAAAATAATATTTCATGAATAAATGTAAACGAATTTAATATTGAATTAGAAATTTGACTACATTCTTTCATCAAATATTAATTTATTTTCTTATTAATATTATTATTAGTGGAAGGTTAATTACTTCCCATTTAGAAAATTAGTTTATAAGGTATTTGTTGACTATATCAGATAAAATTTATTTAGAAAATTGTATTACAATAAAATTCATGAAAATTTGGTAATACATCAATTAATACCTAATTTATTACATATTAGTATAATATATTAATATGATATTAAGTTGTAATATTATTCCTTTATTAATATAATCTTTATTAATATTATGTTGATTTTAGTCTATTATTACTAGTAAAACTATTATTATTAATATATTGTTAATTACATTCCATTTTACTAATAATTTTTTACTTAAAAAACATTATTAGTAAAATGGAATGTAATTAACAATATATTAATAATAATAGCTTTACTAATAATAATAGACTTAAAAAATTAACATAATATTAATAAAGATTATTTATGTTGATTACAGTCCATTAGTAGTATTAATATCATAATTTTTAACCTTCATTATCATTATTTCATTTTTTAAAAATGTTAAAAAACTATATAAAATAAATTGTGATGAAAATATAATAATAATACAAACAATATTTATAATACATTATATTAACATTATTTATTAAATAATTGAACAATAGTCATATTATTTATTAGTGTTATTTCAAAAATGTCACATTTTGAAAATGCAAATGATCTGTAAATTAACAAAAATAACAACCAACTTGGCTAAAATATTAGCCATTTAATTGTCTATTTTGTAATTATTTAAAAAAACAAAAGATATATTCATAAATCACAACTCATGTTTTCATTTTTTACCCCTATTTATTTTCATCTATTCGGGTACCCGCCTAGTTGGATAGGATAAATCAGGAAAAAAAAAGATTTTGGTCCAAATCCGGATATAGTAAGTACCCGCCTAGTTGGATAGGATAAATCAGGAAAAAAAACATTTGGGTCCAAATCCGGATATAGTAAGTACCCGATTACTGATCCGTGGATACCCGAACTAAACAAATTGTGATAAATATTTTTTATATAAATAATTTAATATTCTATTTTTATAACTTTTTAAAGAATCGTTATTTTTAATATCATCCTCTTATTCTTTTAATAAATATTTTTAATCAATGTCCAATAAATTAGTGAGCTTTTCTATAATACTATGGACATAATATTTATTTAGTTAATAGTTACACTCTCATTTTTTTAAGTTAGTTTATAAAACAAATGAATTATGGTAAAAATGTTGACTTTTTTTAAACAAAACGATCCTAATTTAAAATTTGGATTCGAATTTAATTATAAAAAAATAAAATTGTAAATCAAACAGATCTTTAATAAAAATCGATTCCTTGTAAAATTAATCTGATCTGAAATGGATCGGGGTACAGTCGGTTCGGAACCGATATTTTCGGGTCACCTAAATACCCGGTTTTTCAGAGTAGTTTCCCGATAAATCCAAAATTTGGGCATAGATAAAGTATAATCATGCATATTTAGTGATAAAAGGTTTGAACTAAATGTCTTCTTACCTGAAATGAGGAAGCTATGATTCTTGCGTCGAACTGAAGTGGGAGGTTATGATAATGAGTTGTTAAGATTTAATTCTAACCACGATTCGAAATAATTTGAGCCTGAATGAAAAATAAGAAAGAAAAATCGAACTATTTGAGATATTTATATGAAATTTTAGATCTTATCACATGATTGGGGATTTTTTTTTGTAAGTTTTATTTTTTTTTTCAATAATTCTAAATAAGCCAATCCAAACAACAAGTAAGAATGTGCACTAAAATTTGATTGTAGACTAGTTGTTCTAAGGTTTCTCCTATAGCTTCAAATATATGAAAAGAAATTATCCTAGGTAATTGGGTTTTTATGTGAAATGATTTATCAAGTTATGAGAAGAACAAATAAACATGTTAGTCGAACTATAACAAAGTGATAGTAAAACCAACAAAGTAAAGATAACTCACCATTTTTTAGATCTTAAACACTATCCAAGATTTGCGAGATCGCCTTATGTTTTTGATTGTGTTGACTAAAATATTATGATATTTTCTACTGCGGCGTTCCATAATCGTTATTTATATATAGGGTTTTAGGGTTTCAATACTTTTATTTATATATAAGATTTTAGGGTTTTAGTTTGCGCCGTTTCGATATACTTTAGTTCATTACAAAAATGAGAAATAGTTATGAAAGTTAATAATATTAATAATAATTTATTTCATAAATTTGTTATTAACACTAAACACAATCACAAAATATCAATATATTTGGAAACTAATATTTACCCATGATTTTTTACACAATCTTGATATCAAAAAAGCATATTACAATATTATAATTACTTAGATTAAAATGTACATTGAAATCTTAAAAAAAATATAATGTATTTCATATTCTCAAATTCTCTATAAAGATAAATATGTAAAAAAAAAATGTCATTTGATGACAATAACATAATAAATATATATATTTTCACTTAACATGTTTTTGGCACTAATATTCATTAAATTTAAGAATATTTAAAAATATTTGTTTTCAGCTAGTGCCTAGGTTATAACCTAGGTGAGTCTCTTGCTCTCATCCAGCTGCATACAACTGCCCTTAGTAAAAGTTGTGGGCTAGCTTAAAAGTTTTTTTTTTTTTGTAAAGTCCATGTTTGTTTATTATATGATATTTAATTGATTAATTAGATATTCTTGTTTTCATTATTGTTTTATCCATATATACTTTGGACCATCTATGTATAATTTTGCAAAAAGTGCTTTCACCTTACAATATTAGTGGCATATACTTAATTCTGTTGTTATGCATAGATAACCAGCTACTAGATCAAAAACCATATCTAATATTATAGAAACACATTTTAGATTTTTGAGTTGTAAAATGAAATTTATTTGAGAATATTTGTTTTTTTTAATATCTCATCTAATTTATAACCTAGATGAGATAATATACTCAAACATAACATAACTAAATATATATTTATAAATTAATTTGTTGACATTGATTATTGTTACAAACATAAAGATATCTTTAATCTAATATTTGAGAACAATGTGAATATTTTTCTTTTATAATTATTATTTGAGACTCGAATTTGTATTATTTTTTTTTTATCAATTATGAATTGAATTTTTAATGTATCACATGGATTGAAATTATCAGATTGCAGGTTGTAAAATGGGTTGCTGGGAAGTTGAATTCGTCGAAACTACTGAAGATAAAGTTGTTGAGAAGAGGAAGGTTGAATTCTCTGATAATACTGACGATGAGGAAGAACTTCCTAAGATCAAAATGAGGAGGGGATGAAAAACCAACCTGCAATAAAGAAGCTCTTGAGAATGAACTGGAAAATCTTGGGTTTTGTGAAATTAAAAGATCAAGTGCAGAAGAAGACAATTTGGTCTTGAATAAGGCAGTGAGCCTTGGTTCTGAAGTAGGACGAATTAAAATCAATAACAGACATGAATCCAGTAGTGAAGAGGTTCAAAGTCAGAAAAGACCTACTAAAGAAGAACAAGCTGAAAAGCAAAGACATAGCAGAAAGATCCTGGATCCAGAAGCCACCGACTCTATAACGGGAGAAGATGAGATCTATGTGAGACAACCCCCACTCAATGTGAATAGTATTCCATGTAATCAAGCTGTAGCCATTGAGGATAGTGAGACAAGTGATGCTTACGATTTCTCTAATGAAGAGGTCCAGGATAGTCTAGAAAGTCGGGAACCCAACACTTATTTCCATTCATGAATATAGTGATATGGAACATAAGGGGACTCAATGACCCTCTGAAATGCAAAGAAATCAAGAGGATCATTGAGAACCAGGAGATCACTATTATGGGTATTCTTGAGACAAAAGTCAAAAGCCGAAACGTTGAAAGGTTAGCAATCTATGTATTGATAGCAGCTGGGAAATCATTCACAACTCAAATGATAAAACAGGAAGAGTCTGGATTATCTGGGATAACAAAGTTGTTGAGGTCAGGGCTCTCTTTTTGAATGATCAAACAATCCTGGTGGAGGTTAAAGATAGAATCACAGGAATCATGTTTAATCTTGCTATTGTCTATGCTAACAACTCAAGCACTGACAGAAGACTCCTCTGAAATTGTCTTAGAAACTGGATCAGTAGTGATAAATCTTGGGCTGTCCTTGGTGATTATAACGTAACTAGAAACGAATCTGATCGTAGCCCAGAATCTGAAATAACTTAGGATATGATTGACTTTAATGACTGTATCAGAGATATGGGTTGTATCGAGCCTGCCAATTCTGGGAATTTCTTCACTTGGTCTTCTACGAGAGAGAATGAGCAAATTAGAAGAAGTAGAATTGACAAATGTCTAGTAAATAAGAACTAGATTAACCAATTTCCGAGAAGTCAACTTCATGTTCTGAATTCGGGTATATTTGATCAATGCCCGATTAAATTGTTTAGGGAAAAGGAAGAAATGTTCAAAAGGCCCTTTAAATTTTTCAATTTCTGGATAGAAAACGATAATTTCAAGGGTATTCTCGAAAGCGTATAGTCTACAGATGTCAGGGGATCCAACGTGTACAAGGTTTCTGAGAAGCTTAAACTCCTGAAGAATCATCTCCAAAGCTTTGACAAGAAGAAGTTCAGCAATATCTCCAATAGAGTTCTGGCTACTAAAGAAGAACTGAAAGAAGTTCAGAAAAGGTTATTAAGGGATGATAATGATGAACAACTCAATGAAACAGAAAGAGATGCGCTTGAAAATTTCAGGAAGCTGAGTCTTCTTGAAGAGAATTTTATTAGACAGAAATCAAGACAGAGTTGGCTCTCGTTGCGTGACAAAAACACAGCTTTCTTCTACAGAAAATACAAGGCTAGAAACATGAGAAACAATGTATACAGGCTGAAGAATGATGATGGTGAATATGTTCAGGGTCAAAAGGGTGTACAAGATTTGGTTATCAATTTCTATAAGCAGTTTATGGGTACAAGAAAGCAGCATCAAAGTCACCTGAATACCTTGTATCAGATTATTGATAGGAAAATTTCATCAGAAGATAGTCGCGAGTTGATAAGGGTGGTCATGAGGGTTGAGGTTAAAGAAACTCTGTTTAGTATTGATAGGAATAAAAGTTCGGGTCCTGATGGGTTTAATGCACAGTTCTTCAAAGACAATTGGTCGGTTGTGGGTAAAGACGTTACTGATGGGGTTCTGAAGTTTTTCAAGAACAGGAAGATGTTAAAGCAATGGAATACAACGGTCCTAACCTTGATCCCCAAAACTGCGGTACCCAAGAAAGTACAAGATTTCAGACCAATTTCCTGCTGCAATGTGACTTATAAATTAATTTCAAAAATCATTTCTAAACAATTTAAAAATGTCATAAGAAAAATTATAAATCTTAACCAATCTGCATTCATCCCCGGTAGGACAATCTCTCATAATATTCTTCTCATATAGAGCCTTTTAAAAGTCCATGGGAAAAAGAAAATATCCCCGAGAGTGGCTTTCAAAATAGATATCAAGAAAGCTTTCGACTCTGTTAGATGAGAAGTCATTCGAGACTTTCTGGTTATTTATGATTTTTATTGATTGGATTATGCAGTGCTTTTCATCTTCCTTCTTTATTGTTAGCGTCAATAAAGTCCACGGAGGCTATTTCAAGGGTGAAAACGGGGTAAGGCAAGGGGACCCCCTCTCTTCTTACCTTTTTGTAGCTATCATGGCGATCTTTGAGAGCATTTTCGCGATGTTTCGAAAGAATCGTCCATACATATTTCACCCATTCTGTGAGGTAGAGGAGGTAACTCATTTATACTTTGCTGACGATTTGTTCATTCTAGCGCACACAGACATTGATTCAATTAAAACTATTAGGGTTGCACTAACGTTCTTTTCAGAGGTTACAGGTTTAACTATTAATGAAAGCAAAAGTGTGGCATTTTATGGAGGCGTGAATGACGAAACGAAGCAGGACATCTTCAACATCATGGGCATCAAGGAATGCAGTTTTCCCGTAAGGTACTTAGGAATTCCGTTAACCGCGAAGCAGGTCGAGATCTCACACAGCAAGCCGCTGATTAAAAAGGTAAAAAATACGATATCTGGTTGGGCAGCGAAAAAACTTTCTTATACAGGGAGGATCGAACTTATCAAAACTGTGGTCATGGGCATAGTTGGCTACTGGGCGCAGAAAATGGTTATTTCGAAGAAGATAATGAAGGAGCTCGATACACTGATGAGGAACTTTATCTGGGGCAATAGCGGAAGAGGAGGAAAAAAAGTCAAATGGACTGCTCTCTGCAAACCGAAGGACGAGGGAGGCATCGGCTTGAAGAACTGTATCGAGTGGAACAAGGCTCTCACCTTCAAGCATTTATGGGCTTTTGAGCGCAATCAGAAGTCAATATGGATCAAATGGGTGCATACGAGGTTTATGAAATACGAAACCAGCATCAGGACCTGCAAAATTCATGAAGGTATGAGCTGGTCTCTAAAAAAGATTCTTAAACTAAGAAGCGATATTGCAGATATTTATGACATCTGGCTAGGGGACGGGAAGACACTCTATTCTGGCACAACCCCTAATTCGAAAACCAGCCTATCATCCACAAGGAGGAGTTTCAAAATACCTGCATCAGAAGGGACTGCACAGAAGCGAAAATCAGAGACATTAAAGACGGGAATTGGGACTCACTTCTGAGAAGAAATCCAGAAGGACAGAGGATACTTGATCATATAAGTAACATACAACTACACGACAGACTGGATATTCATGAATGGAAAGCTGAGGACAATGGGAAGCTGGTATTGAAGAAAAAATATGGGAGGTAACACGGGAAAAAACACAAAGTAGAATGGGCTTCTCTTGTATGGTCAACGAAGATTATCCCTAGACACCAGTTCAACCTATGACTCGCTTTCTGGGAAAGACTCAACACTCGTGATCGTATCAGCAAATATATGTGTATCCCGGACACGAACTGTCTTCTATGTAGAGAAAATGAAGAAACCATAGATCACCTATTCGGGAGTTGCTGTATTGCTTCAGAGCTTTGGGACAAATTCTAAAAAAACCTGGAGTTGATCAGTTTCCCGAGCGAATGGAATGAAATCAAAGATGCAGCACTACTCAAAACCAAGGGAAATAGATTTGCAACAAGCGTGTTCAAAGCGGCTTTGGAGCAGTGGTGTATAACATTTTGCAAGAACGGAATGCAAGGGTATATGGAAGAACCCGCAAGAGCGTTGAAGAATTATGAAAAGATATTGTATCGGATTGCAGCACCCTCGCGGGAACGTGGACAAGAATTCCAAGCACGGAGCAGAACTGGAATATCTGTAGGAACTGGAATTTACCGTTTTTTAAACTCACTAGAATTGAAAGCATTGTAATCAGATAATTCATTTACGTTTTTAGCTGTTTAGCTTTTATTCAGAATATTACGACTTCAAAATCATTCTAGGCCTGTTTAGAATGATCTCTTAAACTCGTGATTTTTTTCTCATTTTTAGGAATTTTTAATAAAATTACGCTAAGTCGTTTTTCCAAAAAAAAATGAGGAGGGGAAACAGAACTTCATATCTCTAAGTAGTTGATTCCCTAGTTGTTGGATGTTTTTATTAATTGCATGATTTTGTTTGAATTTTGGACTAAAGTTTTTTACATTTGGGATTTTATGAAGTTTGGTTTTTATTAATCTTTGGATCTTATTTTTCTTGGGTTTTTTTTGTCATGTTTTTAATATCAATTATTATTTTTAACTGTTTTTAAATTTATTTAATTTGTCTATTTTTTTTATTTTTTTCAATCTTTAGTATCAATTATTATTTTTCATTAATTTTCTAGTTACATTTTTAATTTTTGTATTTCAATTTTTAATATTTTACATTTAATTACTTGCTCATGATCAAATGTTTAAAAAAATATTGGGATAACCTTTTCTCACTTTACTTCCCAGCTCAATTTTAAAGACTAATACCCTGAATATAGTCTATTCAATCAATCTCCAAATTATACTCTTCAAAAATAAATTCAATCTACTTGTACCAACTACTTCAACTTCTGCTCACACATCATTCGATTAACGAGTTTCTCCGACTACACGACACAAACAACCGCATCTCCGACATCTTCAACGTTATCGGTTGAATCTCCAACATCACCAATTGAATCTCCATCAACATCAGTATCTCTCATCTTTCTCATATCTTCAGAAAACACAAACATAGGTGTTCTTTCTACAAAATAGTCTCTCTTTCAAAGGGCGCTTGTCGCTCCACTCACCCTGTGACGATCTAACAATGATCTAGTTTAATATTAAGCTATATCTTCCAAATTTAATGCACTCATCCACAATCACACCTGCTCATTGGTGCATTCTCTTTAATACAAAATATTGTTGGATGCAAATAGATATTCAAAGTTAAATATAAAGTTGATGGCTTCATTAAGAATTTTAAAGTTCTCCTAATTGCAAAAGAATTTAGTTAGTAACTAAGAATTGATTATGTCGACACCATTAGTTCAGTTGTCAAAACAAATTAATACAATTTGTATTACTCTCATTAGTGTTTATTCACATTTCCATACTATTTCAAGGTTTTAGAGATAAAGATAGATACAATTTCATTAGGATAAAGTCACTTCATAGATTCTCATCTATGTAGTTGATATTATTTTCAATTGAAATTATGGTGCTCATATATATGATACCTATCACAAATTTGAGTAAAATATTTTCTATGAATATATTGGACAACTACATTATTTTCTTGGGATGGAACCAACACCAACACCAAATCATTTCTTTTTGGTCACCTATCAAGTATATTCAAAATATCTTGACATGGGTTAATATGAATAACGCTAAACCACTTTATACTCAAATCTCGTCGGGGTTCTCACTATCTTGCAATGATACGGTGATCCCTTGTCATATATATCCCAAATAAATCAAAATGTTGTTGGTGTTTTTCGATTTTTATTAATCACTCAATAATGTTTAGAATATGAAGTAGATTGAGCTTGTCAATTTATTGAATCACCTACCACAATATATTGGACATATGCCAAACATTTATTTTTGTTATCTTTGTCAAACACATCATCATGTTCTCTGTATAACTTGTCAACTCTAACTTTAGTATAAATAACATAAAAAATTAATAAATCTACAAAAATACATTCCAACCCAAAAACAAATTACATACATCATCACAAGAAATCTAAGACCAAATTTGAATTTCACATTGACAAGCTTATTGTGATTGCCTTCCTAGATGTTTGAGAGCAAAATCAAATTACAAAACAAAAAATTATTAAAAAATGATAATTAAAATATTGTTAGAGATTATTACATATGACTATTATAGATTATTTTGAAATTTTATATTTATTTTACACTAAAACATATACATACTTATATATCTATAAATAGGTATTAGGCTAGCAAATAAAAACATATCAAATAATACTATTTTTTTTAGAGTAAAATAGAATGCGCAAACTATTGCTATATTTTAATTTGTTCTTTCCCTCAAATAGAGAATAACCCATCTCAAACAGGATAATTCGAATTAGAAACCGCATGATCATCCCTAATCACAAACCCTACTCCCACCTACTATTATATTCGCCGCAAATATTTCTCATTGTCTCGAGCTTCTCTCCTCGTCGTCTTCAAGATAGAGGTTTTCGATTGATCTCTCTTAATTAATCAGGTTAGTATCTCCGAGATCTTCTCTTCTATGCTATCACGGTTCAAGATTTAGGTTTCCTTTCCTGTACATGATAAACGATAAGTAAGAATTCCGACTTCTAAATGCTCACGATTTGCCATATCATCGATTTTATCTTCATCATCTGGATCTAGTTTAAGGTAAAACAAATTTATTAGCATGCCTAGGGATCCATTCATCCCCAAATTGGGGATTTATTGTTAAATCATCCTGTTTGCTTCATGTTTGCTCCTCAGGCCTGAAACAAATTCTATTGCCTCTTGTGGAAGATAAGAGTTGAGTTTTTCATTGTATGAACATGCCCAATTCCAGATAAGTTCTTCTTTATTTGCTTTCATTGCTACCCATTGAGCTGACTTTATTCTTCTCTATTCTACTCATCTTGACCTTGAAATTACTATTGTGTTGAATACCTTGAAGTATATTAAATCTCATAACATTATAAGGTTTTAGTATGTGCATGCTTTGGTTAGGTATTGGATCATTCATTGATCATTTTTTTTTTGTATTTTGGGTGATGAATTGTCTATTAATTGTTATGATCAAGATGATTACTGGATAACTCTTCATTTCTTAAAGATTTATTGTAACATTTATAATAAAAAAAAAAATCATATTTTATTTGTTAACATACTCATCTTAATAAATAGAATATGGTTCTTAAAGTATTTGATTTAATTAGCTCCTTTACTTGGAATTGCAAGAATAAATGGACTATACTATGAGAAGACAAAGGTTAATGATATGGCTTTGTTTTCAATGTTGTCCCTTGAAAATCATTTGATTTGTTCTTTTCATATTTGACACAAGAAATTTGTAACCAATTGTGCAAATAGTATTATTGGTCTCGACAGATGAGTACCCTACGCGACTATATTTTAAACTTCTTTATGTTAGTATTTTTGTGTACTTTAAGAAGAATTTGAGATATATAGTGTCAAAAAAATATAAAAACAGTTAACTAACATATTATAGAGCTTTAGACGTGATTGAGTGTTTAGACGGTGGCTTAATTCGCCTCACCCTAGGGTCAAGTATGTGCACAATCAATTTTTTATTTGAAAACTGGTTAGTAATTTACTTTTCTAATGTTTTTTTACTAGACTCACAGTTGAGCAAGATTTGCTTTATGATTCAACTTCATAAAAGAAAAATGGACAAAGATCATCATCATCAGATAAGTGTCTACTCTTGATATTACTTTTAATAACTCAATCCTTATGAAGAACTCTCCACATATCATTCTTAATATTTCACAAACAATTAATATTCTAGCTTGATTTTATTTTTGTGATAATAGTTTATAAAATATTCGTTTTAAAGACTCGAATGATCAAGAATAAAATTTTGAAATAAATAATAAATGTCAAATTAAAATAATCTATAATTAATCATATTATTAAATATATAAGATTTTTTCCATAAATATATACATTTATATTAATTATATATTACATTGTAATTTATTTTTAAATTGACTATGCTTAATTAATAAAAGTTTTATTTCATTATTTCAATATTTTATGATTAAAATTTTATGTAATTTTAAAATTAAATAAAAAATATTAGAACATAGACTTTAATTTAAATATTGGCTTTTATTTATAAAAAATGACATTAAACTAATTAATTGATAATATTAATTTGTTTTAGTAAAGAAGTAACGCTGATATATATTGTTTTTAAATATTAGTATTTTAATAACTATTATAATATTTCCTTTTTATTTATAAAATCTATAATTTTAAGATAAAAGATTTTATTATGTTTTAGTTACTTATCTGTGCATAAAAATTTCCAAATTAATTTTACTCAGTAAATATCTAAAATTAAGAAAAAAAATCTTCTAGTAAAGGGAAGAAATTTACTCGATATAGTAATATGGAAATTATGATATTTTCTTAGTAAATAAAATATAAATTAGTATTAATATAATATTACATAACATTATTATTAGTAAGATTATTATAATGTTATAAATTACATTCCATTATTAGTAATAAATTTATTGTGATGTTAATCACAGTCCATTCTTATTAATATTATCATAATCTTAATTTTTTAAATTCTTGTTTAAAAAATTGTATAAAAAATTACATTTAAAAAAGATGTAATTTTTTTATACAATTTTTAAACAATAATTAAAAAAAATTAAGACTATGATAATAATAATAATGGACTGTGATTAATTAACATCACAATAAATTTATTATGATGCTCAAAATGATAATTATGATATAAAAACAATGGGTATAATGATTTAAAAAATAAGCTAAATTATTATTCAAAAACTAATTTGAATCATGATTTATAAAATAATTTTATATAAAAAAAACAAAAACAAAAATCTAATATGAATATCGATGATCTAGATATTTATATGAATGTGGAATTTTTAAAATTAATTTAAGTGTTAATAACAATTTTATATGAATATATGATTTTATAAATTACTTATTATAATTATTTCTTATGATTTGATATGAATTAAGAAAAAAAACTAAAACTTATTTGCATAGTAAAAACTATTATAAAATAAGTTTTTTAAATATTGAACAACCTTAATAAGGAAATTTATCAGTAACAATCTTATTGACACTAGAGATTAAATTATTCCACAGGTAAAAAGATCGGAAAATGGTGAATCGACAGACCAAAAAATCATGAATGGACTCGTTTTGATTGCACATTCTTATTTTACGAGAACTTTTATAAGTTTATAAAAAAGAAAATTGATAGAAATTTTGTATATATTTTATTTACTAATTTGACTAATTAAAATGTTCTTTCTTATTTTAATGTGTAAAATTTTCAATGTATATTATTGTTTAGGGGTTGTTTGGATTGGTTTATTCCCCATTAATGACAAGATAAGTACTAACGGTTGGATAAAATTGGAGTATCAAGTTTTAAAACATAGGGGCAAAATAGTAACTTAACGAGTGTAAAAATTTGAAAACATGTATTAGGAATAGACCATTAGGGTTTTGAAATGACTATATAAAGAGCCAATTGGATGTCTCTTTATTCAAGCCTAACTTTCATTTGCCCCCTTCTATCCATTGTATCCTCAATCCGATTAATCAAATCAGTTTCTCAGGTAATGTAAAAATTCTTCTTCTTTTTTTTACCTTGCTCTATGTATTTTTATTATTTATTTGTTTGAAAATAGTTCAGATATGAAAACTCTATGTATTTATTTATCCATTCATTATAAGTTCATATAGTTAATACATGATTTAGCAGATAAATTCTGAAATATATATGAATTTGTGTATCTAATTAGAAACACATATATAGAGTTGTTTGTTTTGGGTATTTTTAGAGTTTTTTTTTCGATCTATTGAAAATTATTAATTAAATAAATCAAGATATGTGTTGCTAGATCTACTACTAGATAACTTGACTTATTTGTTGCAAGATTTTACTTTAATTATTTAGAACCATACATTTGTTGGTTTTAGGGTTTGTTGGAGGCCTATTTTGATATTGAAATTTATTTAATAAAAAAAACTAACTAGTATTATTGGATTTTTTCATAGATCTTTGGAAATTCATTGATAGATACACGATATCTTATAAGTGTTTTATTTAATCTTTTTGCATTTTGCTTCTGGTTAATTTGGGTTTATTTTCTTTCCTGAGTACTTTTTCATTATTATTTTAAGAGGTGACCTATACTTTAATTTATGGTGTTTTAACTCGAATAAGTTGTATTTCAATATTTTTACCATAAATTTATAATGTTTCACAACATTTTATGCAAGAGATTTAACTTTGATTATTGTTTTTTTTGTTTAGAAATCAGATTCATGTCTGCCGAGTCTCCCCGCGACATTTTAAGAGCGGCTATAATCGACAAAATGGAAAAGGATGATTTCTTTGGTGCACAACTTCTTGCTTCGAGATCAAAAACTCTTAAAGCCGATATCGAGAATCTTTCTCAGATAATAGCTGTCTGCCAAATCCACGTTGCTGCTGACGAAACTTTAGGAAACAAAAGGAACTGGCACAACATTCTTGACGTAGAGCCTGATGCCGATGAAGCTGCTATCAATGTCCAATACAAGAAACTCTCTCTATTGCTCCACCCCGATAAAAACAAATTTTATGGCGCAAACGCAGCTTTCATCTTAATAGGCGAAGCTCGTAGAGTTTTACTTGATGCTGTAAACGCAAAGTCTCGTGACATTATCAAACAAGACAAAGCTCCTAAGGATGATGTTGTCTCTCAAACTAAAGAGACATTCTGGACCAACTGCCCTATATGTTGTTTCTGGTCCAAATATTACAGAACTATCCTCAACAGGGTTACTCGCTGCGGAAATTGCAAGAATATTTTCCGAGCGTTTGAGTTGAAGGGGTTTACTATGCCACCTTCTAAGGAAGACCTAATTATACCCGACATGACCCAAAGTGGTAAAACTAAACAACCTTGGGGTGGGAAGAGGAAGATCGAAATCATTGATATTAGTGACGACAATGAGGAAGAACTTCCTAAGATAAAAAGATGCAGGGGAAACTGATTCCCTAGGTGAGTCTCTTGCTCTCATCCAGCTGCAACAACTGCCCTTAGTACAAGTTGTGGGCTAGTTTGGATAAAAGATTTTTCTTTTTTTTGTAAAGTCCATGAGTTTGTTTATTATATGATATTTAATTAACAATTGATTAATTAGATATTCTTGTTTTCATTATTGTTTTATCATCCATATACTTTTGGACCATCTATGTATAATTTTGCTTAAACTGCTCTCACCTTACAATATTAGTGGTATAAGGTCAACATTTTTACCATGATTCATTTGTTTTATAAACTAGCTTTAAAAAAATGAGAGTTTAACTATTAACTAAATAAATATTATGTCCATAGTATTATATGTAAGCTCACTAATTTATTCGACACCGATTAAAAATATTTATTAAAAGAATAAGACGATAATATTAAAAATAATGATTCTTTAAAAAGTTATAAAAATAGAATATTAAATTATTTATATAAAAAAATATTTATCACAATTTGTTTAGTTAGGGTATCCACTGATCAATAATCGGGTACTTACTATATTCCAATTTGGACCCAAAACTTTATCAGATCCAACTAGGCGGGTACCCGAATAGATGAAAACAAATAGGTGTAAAAAATGAAAACATGAGTTATGATTTATAAATATACCTTTAGTTTTTTTAAATAATTACAAAATAGACAATTAAATTGGTTGTTATTTTTGTTTGCTCGCCGTCATTTGCATTTTCAAAATGTGACATTTTTGAAATAACACTAATAAATAATATGACTATTGTTGAATTATTTAATAAATAATGTTAATATAATGTATTATAAATATTGTTTGTATTATTATTATTATTATAAATTTTCATCACAATTTATTTTATATAATTTTTAACATTTTAAAAAAATGAAATAATGATAACGAAGGTTAAAAATTATGATATTAATACTACTAATGGACTGTAATCAACATAATATAATCTTTATTAATATTATGTTAATTTTATAAGTCTATTATTATTAATATTTTGTTAATTACATCCCATTATACTAATAATGTTTTTTAAATAAAAAACTATTAGTAAAATGGGATGTAATTAACAATATATTAATAGTAATAGTTTTACTAATAATAATAGACTAAAATTAACATAATATTAATAAAGATTATATTAATAAAGGAATAATATACATATAATATCATATTAATATATTATACTAATATGTAACAAATTATGTTTTAATTGATGTATTACCAAATTTTCATGAATTTTATTGTAATACAATTTTCTAAATAAGTTTTATCTGATATAGTCAACAAATACCTTATAAACTAATTTTCTAAATGGGAAGTAATTAACCTTCCACTAATAATAATATTAATAAGAAAATAAATTAATATTTGATGAAAATAAGTTTTATTTTTTTTGTTCCATATAATGAAAAAATAACCAAAAACATGACATAAAACCATTCATCATTATAAATAAGATCCAAAGATAAATTAAAAACAAACTCCATAAAATCCCATATGTAAAAATGAACAACCATGAGTGGATCTTCGTAGACATATAATCGTAACGAAGATAAAGTAGATGGGAAGAGGAAGGTTGAAATCATCGTTATTAATGACGATGAGGAAAATCTTACTAAGTTCGTTCAAAAGGAGGAGGGGAAACAGAACTTCATATCTCTAAGTAATAAATAAGATCCAAAGATGAATTAAAAAACAAACTCCATAAAATCCCATATGTAAAAAACATCACCAAAATTCAATCAAAATCATGCAATTAAAAAAACATCCATCCAAGCCAAATTAAACCAACAACTAGGGAATCAAATACGTAGAGATTTGAAGTTCTGTTTCCCTTGCATCTTTTGATCTTAGGAAGTTCTTCCTCATCGTCGTCACTAATATCGATGATTTCAATCTTCCTCTTCCCATCTACTTTATCTTCATTACGACTACGATCCACCCCATAGTTGTTTAATTTTACCACCTTGAGTCATGTCGGGTATAATTAGGTCTTCCTTAGAAGGTGGCATAGTAAACCCCTTCAACTCAAACACTCGAAAAATATTCTTGCAATTTTTGCAGCGAGTAATCCTGTTGAGGATAGTCATGTAATATTTGGAACAAAAACAACAGATAGGGAAGTTGGTCCAGAATGTCTCTTTAGTTTGAGAGACAACATCATCCTTAAGAGCTTTGTCTTGTTTGATAATGTCACAAAGCTCCTAAGGATGATGTTGTCTCTCAAACTAAAGAGACATTCTGGACCAACTGCCCTATATGTTGTTTCTGGTCCAAATATTACAGAACTATCCTCAACAGGGTTACTCACTGCGGAAATTGCGAGAATATTTTCCGAGCGTTTGAGTTGAAGGGGTTACTTTGCCACCTTCTAAGGAAGACCTAATTATACCCAACATGACTCAAGGTGGTAAAACTAAACAACCATGGGATGAATCTTCGAAGGCGAGTAATCGTAATGAATATAAAGTAGATGGGAAGAGGAAAATTGAAATCATCGATATTAGTGACGACGATGAGGAAGAACTTCTAAGATCAAAAGGAGGAGGGAAAACATAACTTCAAATCTCTAAGTATTTGATTATTGTTTTTTAATTGATCTTTGGATCTTATTTATTACTTAGAGATATGATGTTCTCTTACTTATTAAGTTCTTCCTTATCGTCACTGATAACGATGATTTCAACCTTCCTCTTCCCATCTACTTTATTTACATTACGATTACATGCCTTCGAAGTTCCACCCCATGGTTGTTCATTTTCAGAATGTACTAACAAATTTTCGGAATCTACATTAAAATCAGAAATTATGAGATTGTTTTCATATCTAGTTTGTATTAATGATACTATTTAGTTGATGTACTAACAAATTTTCATGAATTTTATTGTACTACAATTTTCTAAATAAATTGTATCTCTATTGTCAACAAATACCTTGTAATTCAAAATTTTAAATGGGAAGTAATTAACCTTCCACTAATAATAATATTAATAAGAAAAAAAATAATATTTCATGAATAAATGTAAACGAATTTAATATTGAATTAGAAATTTGACTACATTCTTTCATCAAATATTAATTTATTTTCTTATTAATATTATTATTAGTGGAAGGTTAATTACTTCCCATTTAGAAAATTAGTTTATAAGGTATTTGTTGACTATATCAGATAAAACTTATTTAGAAAATTGTATTACAATAAAATTCATGAAAATTTGGTAATACATCAATTAATACCTAATTTATTACATATTAGTATAATATATTAATATGATATTAAGTTGTAATATTATTCTTTTATTAATATAATCTTTATTAATATTATGTTGATTTTAGTCTATTATTACTAGTAAAACTATTATTATTAATATATTGTTAATTACATTCCATTTTACTAATAATTTTTTACTTAAAAAACATTATTAGTAAAATGGAATGTAATTAACAATATATTAATAATAATAGCTTTACTAATAATAATAGACTTAAAAAATTAACATAATATTAATAAAATTATTTATTTTGATTACAGTCCATTAGTAGTATTAATATCATAATTTTTAACCTTCATTATCATTATTTCATTTTTTAAAAATGTTAAAAAATTATATAAAATAAATTGTGATGAAAATATAATAATAATACAAACAATATTTATAATACATTATATTAACATTATTTATTAAATAATTGAACAATAGTCATATTATTTATTAGTGTTATTTCAAAAATGTCACATTTTGAAAATGCAAATGATCTGTAAATTAACAAAAATAACAACCAACTTGGCTAAAATATTAGCCATTTAATTGTCTATTTTGTAATTATTTAAAAAAACTAAAGGTATATTCATAAATCACAACTCATGTTTTCATTTTTTACCCCTATTTATTTTCATCTATTCGGGTACCCGCCTAGTTGGATAGGATAAATCAGGAAAAAAAAGATTTGGGTCCAAATCCGGATATAGTAAGTACCCGATTACTGATCCGTGGATACCCGAACTAAACAAATTGTGATAAATATTTTTTATATAAATAATTTAATATTCTATTTTTATAACTTTTTAAAGAATCGTTATTTTTAATATCATCCTCTTATTCTTTTAATAAATATTTTTAATCGATGTCCAATAAATTAGTGAGCTTAACTATAATACTATGGACATAATATTTATTTAGTTAATAGTTACACTCTCATTTTTTTAAGTTAGTTTATAAAACAAATGAATTATGGTAAAAATGTTGACTTTTTTTAAACAAACGATCCTATTAAAATTTGGATTCGAATTTAATTATAAAAAAATAAAATTGTAGATCAAACAGATCTTTAATAAAAATCGATTCCTTGTAAAATTAATCTGATCTGAAATGGATCGGGGTACAGGGTTCGGAACCGATATTTTCGGGTCACCTAAATACCCGGTTTTTCGGAGTAGTTTCCCGATAAATCCAAAATTTGGGCATAGATAAAGTATAATCATGCATATTTAGTGATAAAAGGTTTGAACTAAATGTCTTCTTACCTGAAATGAGGAAGCTACGATTCTTGCGTCGAACTGAAGTGGGAGGTTATGATAATGAGTTGTTACGATTTAATTCTAACCACGATTCGAAATAATTTGAGCCTGAATGAAAAATAAGAAAGAAAAATAACTATTTGAGATATTTATATGAAATTTTAGATCTTATCACATGATTGGGGATTTTTTTTTTGTAAGTTTTATTTTTTTTTTCAATTATTCTAAATAAGCCAATCCAAACAACAAGCAAGAATGTGCACTAAAATTTGATTGTAGACTAGTTGTTCTAAGGTTTCTCCTATAGCTTCAAATATATGAAAAGAAATTATCCTAGGTAATTGAATTTTTATGTGAAATGATTTATCAAGTTATGAGAAGAACAAATAAACATGTTAGTCGAACTATAACAAAGTGATAGTAAAACCAACAAAGTAAAGATAACTCACCATTTTTTAGATCTTAAACACTATCCAAGATTTGCGAGATCGCCTTATGTTTTTGATTGTGTTGACTAAAATATTATGATATTTTCTACTGCGGCGTTCCATACTCGTTATTTATATATAGGGTTTTAGGGTTTCAATACTTTTATTTATATATAAGATTTTAGGGTTTTAGTTTGCGCTGTTTCGATATACTTTAGTTCATTACAAAAATGAGAAATAGTTATGAAAAATAATAATAATAATAATAATTTATTTCATAAATTTGTTATTAACACTAAACACAATCACAAAATATCAATATATTTGGAAACTAATATTTACCCATATTTTTTAATACAATCTTGATATTAAAAAAGCATATTACAATATTATAATTACTTAGATTAAAATGCACATTGAAATCTTAAGAAATCATGTAATTTATTTGATCATATTCTCAAATTCTCTATAAAAATAAATATGTAAAAAAATGTTATTTGATGACAATAACATAATAAATATATATTTCACTTAGCATGTTTTTGGCACTAATATTCATTAAATTTAATCATATTTAAATGAATTCATTAAAAAAAAACAGCTGGTGCCTAGGTTATAACCTAGGTGAGTCTCTCTTGCTCTCATCCAGCTGCTAACAACTGCCCTTAGTACAAGTTGTGGGCTAGCTTGGATAAAAGTTATTTATTTATTTTTTTTTGTAAAGTCCATGAGTTTACTATATGATATTTAATTGACAAATGATTAATTAATTATATATTCTTGTTTTCATTATTGTTTTATCCATATACTTTGGACCATGAGACCATCTATGTATAATTTTGCATAAAGTGCTTTCACCTTACAATATTTGAGGCATATGCTTAATTCTGTTGTTATGCATAGATAACCAGCTAGATCAAAAACTATATCTAATATTATAGAAACAAATTTTAGATTTTGAGTTGTAAAATGAAATTTATTTGAGAATATTTGTTTTTTTTAATATCTCATCTAATTAATAATTATTTAGATGAGATAATATACTCAAACATAACATAATTAAATATAACTTTGTTGACATTGATTATTGTTAAAAATATAAAGTATCTTTAATCATATATTTGAGAACATAAATATTGTGAATGTTTTTTTTTATAATTGATATTTGAGATTCGAATTTGTGTTGTTTTTATCAAATATAGCTCGAATTTTGGATGTATCACATGGGTTGAGTTGAAATTAGGGATGTTCAATATTTGGTCTGAACCGAATATCCGACCGAATTCGAATTCACCGAATTTGAATAAACCAAATTTTAATTTCATTTTCGGTTTTCGAATCGAATTTTAAACCAATTCGAATTCAAATACGGTTTTCGAATTGGTTTTCGAGTTTGGGTTTCAACTCGAAAACCAAATCGAAAACCGAATTTATTTTTTATTATTTATTCTTCTAAACTTAGTTTTAAAAAATTCAAAATAATCAAATTAGAATATTTTAAATTCAAGATTTAATAATAAAAGAAAAAGGAAACAAAAGCACTAATGGTCTAGTAGTAAATTAGTACCCTGACACGATACAGATCTGGGTTCAATTCTCGGTTGGTGAAATTTATTTTGAGTTATGCTAGTTCCAAAAAAAACGAATTCGGTTCGGTTTAATTAAAATTTATTCAAATTCGGTTCGATTTTTGAATTGATTAAAAAATAACCCGAAAACCGAACCGATGAACACTCCTAATTCAAATTATCATAATTTTAGTAATTTTAAGTTTTGCTCCAAATGACAAAAACGTCTTTTTCTTTATTTGAGGTGGTATTTTTTTTTCCTTTTTTTTCTATTTAGTTGGTCAGATCTGTAAATGAAATAATATTTAGATTAAGAAGAAGTGAAGGTAAGAGTTCTAACAACAACAACAAACTAGATAATAAAAAATTTCTTTATACTTTAGAATTTGATCATGATTATCAAATAATTAATTCGGTCAGCTATTATCAGTTGTGACAAGTCTTTTCATTATTTGAATTGTTTATCTGATTCTTTAATCTTTAGTGTAAGAATGAAAAGATTAACATATTTTAAAAAAGATAATTTAATTATCTCAATTTGTCAATTATCAAATGAAAGAGAGATGGCGATGAATCTGATGAAATTTTTGTAGATATCGTTATACACAATGCGGTTAGAGGATCTTTAATGCCTATATATTTATATCTGCCATCTTTTTCTAGGTTATAAGTCTCTTTCTCTTTATCTATCTTAATTAATAAAATAATAATAATATTATTATTATTGTTGCTAATTCATCATGGATGATATGCAGCCAGAAGAGCAACCCACCAAGCCAATTGATCACCAATCCACCTCCAAACCTTCATGGTCATGCATGCATGTCAAAGATGGCGGTTTTAGGGCTGCCTCCTTTGTTTTCGGTAATAATAATAATATTATCGCACAATTATCCGCATAAAATTAGTTGTGATTGATCAACGGTGACTTAATTTGTAATTTTACTCGTGTTTAGCATTTTTGGCGTTGGATAGCATGGCGTTTGTAGCGAATATGTTGAGCTTGGTAATGTATTTTTATCTAGTAATGCACTTTAGCATCTCCGAATCCGCGAATACTCTCACAAACTTGATGGGATCGACATTCTTGTTATCCATCGTCGGCGCTTTCATCTCCGATGCATACTTGAATAGATACTACACTTGCTTGTGTTTTGGCCTACTCGAAGTTCTTGTAAGTATAAATATTGGTCTAACAATTAACGAGCCTATTTGAACTTATGAAGTAATTTGTCACAATCACGACATGACTAAATTTCTTATAAATTAAAATTGTGTGATTCAAATTATTTTTTGAATCATTATGTAGATAATATTTTACATTTTGTTGTTTAATTTGATTTAGAAAATATTTTTTAATAGTTCGTTTGAAAACAAATTAAACTAGAGTGTAACTGAGTTTGAATATGAAAAACGTTATTAGGCATTGGCGATGATGACAATCCAAGCCAACACTCCAAGCCTACTTCCAAAGCCATGCCTAGACACCACATGTGTACGCGGCGGACCTTCCGTCATGCTTTACGCATCCCTTTGTATGTTAGCGTTGGGCTCGGGCGGAGTAAGAGGAGCTCTTCCCGCGCTCGGGGCAGATCAGTTCGACCAAAAAAACCCTAAAGAAGCAAAGGCTCTCGCAAGATACTTCAACTTCTTGTTACTAGCCACCACTCTCGGAGCCGCGATTGGTGTAACCGTCATAGTTTGGGTTAGTTTCAACCGCGGTTGGTGGAGGGGATTCTTGATATGTACAACCGTCACTTTTGGTGCATTTTGCTTCTTGGCAGTTGGGAAACCGTTTTATAGGCTCCAAAAACCTGGGGAGAGCCCCATTTTGAGAATAAGTCGGGTGGTGGTTGTGGCGCTTAAGAATCGAAAGATGGTTACACCCGATAATGCTTGTCAATTGTACGAGTTAGATGAAAGCAACGATTCGGTTACTCTCGAGGACAGGATTCCACACAGTCGACAGTTTAAGTGAGTTGATTCAATCTTAAATCTATTCATTTAGCCCAAGAAAGTCTTAAAATTGGGTCGCTAATAAAAGTTGCAAAACATATGTCGCTAATTTCATCAAAAACCGTCGCTGTTTCAGTTACAAACAAACTGAACATCGCTAAAACATATAAACCGTCGCTACATGTTATGTTTTTAATATATAATTATGCATTATTTAAAACCAAGCCGTTTATTTTCTTTATAACTTTCAGGTGGTTGGATAAGGCAGCCATCATAGTCAAATCCAACTCGGACGATCCAAAAGTAGTAAAAACGTGCACAATAACTCAAGTAGAAGAAGTAAAAATCCTAATAAGAATGCTTCCGATAATATGCAGCACCATCATAATGAACACATGTCTAGCCCAACTCCAAACATTCTCAGTCCAACAAGGCTACCGTATGAACCGCTTCCTCGGCACTTTCCTAGTCCCCGAATCCTCAATCCCCGTAATTCCACTCCTCTTCATGTCTGTTTTAATCCCAATTTACGACTTTCTTTTCGTACCCTTTGCGAGAAAATACACAAAACACCCATCCGGAATAACTCAGCTGCAGCGTATCGGAGTTGGACTCGTCTTATCAATCATATCCATGGCTGCAGCCGCACTTGTCGAGGTTAAGAGGAGAAATCAGTCGCTAAAGAATCCACTCCAGCCCATTAGTCTTTTCTGGCTTTCGTTTCAGTATGGTATTTTCGGTGTGGCTGACTTGTTTACTCTTGTGGGATTGCTCGAGTTCTTTTATAAAGAAGCTCCCATTCATATGAGGTCTCTTTCGACTTCTTTCACGTGGATTTCGTTGTCGATTGGGTACTTTTTGAGTACCATTTTAGTGAATATTGTGAATGCTGCGACCGAGAAGGGTGCCAAGAACAGGGGATGGCTGGAGGATCGGATCAATTTGGATAATAATAAACTTGATAGGTTTTATTGGTTGTTGGCTATTCTTAGCGCGGTTAATTTCTTCAATTACTTGTTCTGGGCATCTTGGTATAAATATAAGGTGCAAGATTCAGTTGAAAATGGCGACGCCTGCTACTCTGTAGATCTAAGGAAAAATTCTGAAGAACAGAAGGAGGCCGAAGTAAAAGAGGAAGCGAAGGCTGAAGAAAAAGAGGAAGCTAAAGAGGAAGAGAAGACTAAAGGAGAGAATGAAGAGAAGATAGAAGGAAATGAAGAAAAGAGCAATATCCAAAATGGGATATGAATTGGAAAATTTACAATAAAGTTTGGATCATAATTATAAGCACCATGGTTGTGCATTGTGTGTTAGTGTTCATGTTTTTTGGTTTGTGAAATCAATAAATGTATTGCCCATCTCCATCAAATTATGATCAAACAAGACGAATGAGAAAAAAATAGTTGGAATTCAAAAAAAAGAATAAAACACGAAAAACTCGTTAAAATAGTTCAAATAACAAAAGTCTAACCCAAAAAAACAAATGTCTCAAATTCAAGACGAAACTACTGGTTATCTAAGAAAACAATCCCATAAGATCGGGTAAATCTACATAAGGCTAAAGTAGTAAAATGGAAAAAACCCGATTTTCAGCTGAATTTAGCACAATAATAATAATAATTGTAATAGTAAACAATCCAATAAACATAACCCTGTGTCTAAAATGAAAAAGGTAAAAATCACTCATCACTATAAATGTTCTAATTAATCACACAACCAAATCATGAATAACAAACAAATTGCAACCAAACAAACTATACTATACATCATGAAACAAACAATCAAACCAACAAAAACAAAACAAATAAACCAATTACTTCAAACACAAACCTTTTTTTTACGGATTTCATTTACCTTTCGCATCTTCCTTGGACTCCGTGAGTGTCTTCGAACTTGGCGATTTCCCTATTATAGCCTTCTTAGCCTTAACAAGAGATTGTTTTACCTTTGACATGAGATTGTTCGAGTGTTTAGCTTTTTCCACCTTTACTTCTTTTGGTACTTCTGTCACCTTTTCGCTTTCGTCTACATTCTTCAGCTTCTCCTCCAGAGTTTCACTAATCTTGATGGCTGCCTTCTCTACAACAACATCCTCCTTTATGCTTTCGCTTCCATTTTCACCGATTAATGAAATGTCTCTTGACGAAGATTCTGTGGGAATAATTGGTTCGGTTTTCTCTTCATCTGTTGTTGTTGCTTTTACTGACTCGAGAATTTGCTCTTTCACATCTTCAATCACATTGGTTACTTGCCCAGAAATCTCTGTTTCTTTAGGCTTAATTTCTTCTACTTCTTCCTTGGTTGATTCGACAACTGTGGCTGCCTTTTCGACAATCTTTTCAGTGACATTTTCCTCGACTTTGTTAACTATTGTGGGCAGTGTCTCTGTTTTTTCAGCAATGTCCTCAACTTTCTCAACCACACTTTCTGCGGTTTCAAGAATAGCAGGTGGTGGTGTTGTTTCGATATTAGCAGAAACATCCTCAACTTTCTCGAGCTCGACATTTGTTTCCTTGTCTTTTATTGTTTCGACAATTTCTAGTGGTGTCTCAACCGTGGCTTGCTCGGATTTTTCTGTTTCAACTATCGCCCTTTCTTTAACCTCGGGCTCGGGCTCTGCAGGTGGTGGTGTCTCGACAATCTTTTCAACAGCATCGTCAACTTTCTCATCTTTTTCTGTTTCAACAATCACGGTTTCTTTTTCAGGTGGTGTCTCAATGATCTTTTCAACAGCATCCTCTAATTTGTCAACATTTGTTTCAACTGTAGCTGCTTCGATCACGCTTTCAATCTTAACCTCGGTTTCAGCAGGTGGTGTCTCAACTATCTTTTCAACAACATCGTCTATTTTCTCAATGGTTTCTGCCGGTGTCTCAACAATCTTTTCAACAACATCGTCTATTTTCTCAATGATTTCTGGCGGTGTCTCAACAACATCGTCTATTTTCTCAATGGTTTCTGGCAGTGTCTCAACAACATCTTCTATTTTCTCAATGGTTGCTGGTGGTGTCTCAACTATCTTTTCAACAACATCGTCTACTTTCTCAATGGTTGCTGGCGGTGTCTCAACAACATCGTCTATTTTCTCAATGATTGCTGGCGGTGTCTCAACTATCTTTTCAACAACATCGTCTATTTTCTCAATGGTTGCTGGCGGTGTCTCAACTATCTTTTCAACAACATCGTCTATTTTCTCAATGGTTGCTGGCGGTGTCTCAACTATCTTTTCAACAACATCGTCTATTTTCTCAATGGTTGCTGGCGGTGTCTCAACTATCTTTTCAACAACATCGTCTATATTCTCAATGGTTGCTGGCGGTGTCTCAATCTTTTCAGCAGGATCGTCTATTTTCTCAATGGTTGCTGGGGGTGTCTCAATCTTTTCTGCAGGATCGTCAACCTTCTCAACCGTAGCTTGCTCAACTGTTTCTGTTTCAACGACGGTTTCCTTAGCCTCGGGTTCTTTGGGTGGTGTCTCGACAACATCCTCTGTTTTATCAGCCTTGGTTTCATCTTCTTCTTTGGCTGTTTCAGAAATCACAATTTCCTTAGGCTTAACTTCTGATGGTATTTCCTCTTCTAGAGGAGCTGCCTTTTCATCTTCTTCTTTAGCTGGTTCAGAAATCACAATTTCCTTGGGCTTAACTTCTGATGGTGCTGGTATTTCCTCTTCTAGAGGAGCCGTCTTTTCAGCCTCAACAGGCTTTTCAATAGATTCGACGACAGTTATCTGTTCATCCTTAACACTATCAGAAGTAACAGATGGTTCAATTACGTCAACCGTGGGCTCTACTACATTTGATTCCTCCTTCAGCTCTTCCTTAGCAACCTCTTCAACAGGACCTTTTTGACTTATCAGAGTTTCGGTTACAGTTTCTTCTACTGGAACTTCTTCTTCTTTGCTTGCCACTGGAGCATCATCAATCTTCTTTACCTCCTCTTCTTGAGGAGGAGGATCAACATTCTTATCCTCAATCTTCTCTTCTTGCTTCACTTCTTTCAGCTTCTCATCAACGTTCTGCAATGGAACAATGGTTATCAAGATCCAGAACCAATTGGTTTTAAAGTACAACACCATTAAATTTGGAAGTATACCATCCTTAATTATCAGAATTGAGCAAAATCAATCAAAAATGTCAGAAGCAATAATCATATATGGAGATAGGATTGAACATAAGATGCAAAATCTACTCGTCTCTTAGATAATTCTAACACAGTAATCTGAGTATTCACTCAAACTCGAAAGAATCTCGAAATTCATCACTAATCAGACACTCAATCAGCATGCACCAAGCAAACAAACAAACGGAAGATTCTTAGAGAAATTCAAAATCTATGGAGATAGGACTGAACATACGATGCAAAATATACTCATCTCTTAGATGATTCTAGCACAGTAATCCGAGTATTCGCTAAAACTCGTAAGAATCTAGAACTCCATCAACTAATCAGACACTCAATCAACATGCAGCTCGTTTTCCGATAGATATTCATGTTCAGTCACTAAACAAACAAACGAAGATTCTTAGAGAAATTCAAAATCTATGGAGAAAGAATTGAACATAAGAAGCAAAATCTACTCGTCTCTTAGATGTTCCAACACAGTAATCCGAGTATTCACTAAAACTCGGAACTAGAACTCCATCACTAATCAGACACTCAATCATAGCTTTGCTTGCAATATATATTCATGTTCAATCACCAAGCAAACAAACAAACAAACGTTCAATTCTCATAGAAATTCAAAATCTATGGAGACAGGATTGAACATAAGAGCAAAATCTACTCGTCTCTTAGATGATTCCAACACAGTAATCCGAGACTCTCTTATCAATATATATTCATGTTCAGTCAGCAAGCAAACAAACGAAGATTCTTATAGAAATTCAAATTAATGACCGGAGATCACGGAGTCAGTGTTTTCAATAGCAGAATAAACAAATAAGTAAAATCTAACATGATAATAACGATAAAACAACTGAATTGAATACAGAATTAGTGAAGGTAGAGCAGTTGATAATCAGATCGGTGAAGATATCCTCCGATTGATTCGATTGTTGTTAAAATATTTGAAAAAATGAAAAGACGTGGTTACGTACCTCTGGAGCAGTTGATGAAAGATCTGATACAGTAGTAGTGGTTTGAGTGGCCATGATTAAGTGAAGTATGAATGAGAGAGAGAATTTTGTTGTTAAGGAATAATGCAGAGTGAGTTGAATATGATAATACTGAAAGGAGAGAGAGGGAGAGAGATGAAGAAGAAGAAGAAGAGAGTGAAAGGGAAAGAAGGGAAAAAGAAAAGAGAAGAAAGAAAGAAAGAAAGAATGGACTGATGTTCACATGATGGATGGTCTGATCTGATCTGTCTGTCATCTATAAGTGGGAATCCAGATATACAATCTCATTTTTAATATCTTCATATATAATTATTTGTATCTTAATATTTTAACCTAACTTCTATTTTTGGTTTTGTTTTGGAATTTTTTCTCAATTTGATTTGGGTTCCTATTTAAAATATGTTTTGGGATAGATTGATTGATTAACGCGTGATATTTGTTTAGCTAGGAAGATAGCATGATTCTCGATGTTATGTCAGTTATGTCGTTCGTTCTAAGTAAGAATCAAATGAATGACCTCTAATCTCTTAAAACTACTTTGGTCACTTTTTTTTATATTTTTTAATATAATTATCCGTTATTTTCAATTAATTATGGGCGTTTAATTACAGAGTTCGATTTTATCTGAAAACGCTTTGGTTGAAATATGACTATGGAGTGTCATGCTAGTTCTCCTTAATTCAAAAAAAAAAAATTATGACAGTTTAAGTGTTAAGAGTCCGTGTTTAAGACAAAAAAAAAATGTACTGATTTGATTCGCACTTAGAAGTTAAGGACTTAAGTTTAAGTGGGTAATAACTTTGGATCATGCTAGCTTCTTATACTAAAAAAAATATTTAAAAAAATATTATCTATTATTGTTTCTAGTTTTTAGGAAAATGGTTTGTTAATGTTTTTGTAGCTATAGTAAGAACTTTTATTGTCATTAAATTGATTGAGGCTTTATATATTTATAAATAATAATATTGGAGTTGTAACTTTGAAGGTAATGATAGTCCCCCAAGAATAAACTTTGGTAAAAAATAATAAAAGTTGAAGGTCTAAAATATATAAATGTTTATTTAATTTTTTTAGTAGTTTGTTAAATTTGATTTAGATGAGCACAGCTCAAACATTGGAGGAATTTATTTGACAACCAAATAGCCTTCCCTAGTGAGGTATTTGTTTTCTTGACATAAGGTGGAATATGTATATTGAATTTGTATAATATTAATTTTCTTTTTGATATGTTATATATATATATATAGTTATTGATTATAAGAAAGAGTTTTTAAGGCACTATATATATGGAGACTTCATGGTTTGTGATGTTTTGTTTGTTTGTATTTTGCTTTGTGGTTCTGTTATTTTAAAGTGGTTTCTTGTTGTTTTTATCTATTTGTTGTAGTTTTTATTTCAAAAGTTCAAATATAATTAGGGAATGGACTGTTGAAATAAATAAAAAAATATAACAAAATTTTTATTAAAAAATATATATTTCAATCAAAATAACCAAAAATTAGCTAAAATATAGGTTATAAATTTTTGTCATGATTTGATTTAGATTATTTCAATCAAATTCATATAAATTATCTGTCATTAACTGTCATTTCATCAAATTATTCAAACCATTAATTCAATTATTAAAATATAATTATTTTATTATTTAATCTAAGTAACTCACTTTTATCAAACAAAATAGTTTTTCCAACAAGTTTAAATTATTTCAAAATAAATTCAGGTCAATCAAGCCCCAAGTTGATTGAACACCTGCTTAACACTCCTTTTTTATATTAAAGGAAATGAATTGTAAGTTCATGTCCCTTTACAAAAAAAAGTCTCTTTACAAACATGAATTATATACAATGATTTTACTTGGTTTAGCTGCTTTTAGTTTATAAGCAATTTATCTATGGAAATGATTTTTTACATATTTATATATATATATATATATAAGTATTAAGATTACCATCACAATACTTGAAAAAAAAAACATAATTGGCATAAAGGTTTCTTTCTATTAAAAAAGTCATCAAGATGTTGGAAAGTCTCTTTTCCTTACTTTACTAATGACTTTTTTTTATTAGTATATCTTGATTTTATTTTTATCACTCAGATTTAAGTTGGTATTGTTCGATTCTACATATTGTTTAATCGGATCAAAATTTTTATCCTGAATGCTTATAATTCGAATAATCTTCACAGCGGTTGATGAGTCGTTTGTTACTCGTACCATCCGATTGTACGTTTTAATGATCATTTTTCGAGTTCATATTCGTTCCATTCTTAACAACAAAAGAGATGAAATTATCAGATCTTTCAAGCTCTCTTGTAGGCAACCTCTCATTCTCTATTGGATTCTCATTTTTTTTCATATAGGTAGATGATCAGTTATCACTATAAATAACTTTTTTTGGCATTATTTACCAACCTTTCGGTCAAGAACAATTTTCACTACCGCTTAGAATATTTGGTAGAAATTCTCCCTACACCGTTTAATTTGTTCGGCTTGTTTTACTTCATTAGTTATCGTTACGAATTACCCTAAATAAATTATAAGAATATTTTGTTTGATCTTTGAAATTTAATTATTATAAATATGTCATATTGTTTAAAAGATAAATTTATATTTAGTTATTTTTCAATTTAATTTTTGATATTTAACTCTTTATTTGAATTAATAAAAAAAATTATTTTTTAAAATATAAATCAAAAAAAAAAATCAAACAACAAATAAAAATGAAAATAAAACATTTTCAACCATTAAAATTGCGAGAGCCAACCATAACTTAATCCGGAATAATGAAAATAAAGTTCAATATAAGACGGTATGTTATCAAATGATCTCAATATTCATCTCGATACAAATGACCAATAATTCTCCAAAACATAACCGAGATTGAATACACCTCGCAACATCAATCCAAGACAAAGTATGAATCTATAGTCTTTCGATCCATCTCGATCACATGCCTAATATCCATAAATGTTCTTTACATAAACCATTACTTACACATACATTAGTCGACAGACAGGCCACGAGACAAAAACAAATAATACAAATAGCTATCTCAATCAACTGAGTTAAACCATTGCTTAAACTCAATTTTCTTGAATAAAATATTAAAATTGTACATTAGAGATTAGAGGAGACGTTTCCTAAATCCTAAGTAATAAGCAAAAGAAAAAACAATTAATAAATTTTGGTTTGCTTAAGGGTAAAGAGGTGGCAAGTGACGTGGGGGGACCAATAGTTTCGTTGTTTAACGGTCTAATATAATAGATCATAGTTGGCTAATCTTGTCGGTTTCTGCGGCCACCACCCCCCACAAAAGTTTCTAAATTCATTCGGTCTTATTCAAAGGCCATACCCCCTATTCTTATTTTCTATCTTATTTATTATTCTTCTTCAATCCTATTTATTGCACCTAATATATAATAACCTACTTCCTCTACTTACCCACATATTTTATTATTTTTATGTCATTTTATTCCAACTCTAAATGTCGGTTCTGTTTCTCCATTAGGGTGTGACTAATCCCCGCGGGTTAAGCATATATATAACCTGCAAACACATTTAATTATTTAATCAGACGCAGAATTTGTCGTCTGACGGGCTCGAATTCAGGACTTTCAGTGAGAATAGAGATATTCACCCCTTATTGTCTACATGTTAGAAGAGGGATGTCATATAATTTTAAATATATAAAAAATTATTTTTGAATTATATAAGAACTTGTATGATCTTGGGTTTTTCAGAATTTTTATGGTTTTTTTTTAAATTGTTTAATAAAGAAATAGATTATTTGAAATTTGTTTAAAATAAAATATTTTTTGTTTAAAATTTAATAAAATAAAAATAAAAATATTTTGATATTTTAAATGATAAATTAAATATTTTAATTATTAAATATGATAATAGTGATGTGATAGAGATTGTTTGTAAAAATAATTCAGAAAGAAAATTAAAATATGTGAAATTAAGTGACTTCTATATGAAGAAGTGATTGTTGATTAAATAAATAATTATATATAATCCACATGAAACAAGGCTTTAGTTGTATAATATGTATCAAATATTATAAAATAAAAAATAAGATTCTAAACAGGTAATATATGCTTTGGAATTATTGATGCTCTTAATAACTTCAACTATTATATTTGAAAACTATATTTTTAATAGATTTTATTCTTTTAGTTCTTTATTATAAAAATTAAAATGATATATTATAGTAATAGAAATAAGATTTATAAATATTTTATTATGTTTGAGAGTAAAATAAAAATAAATATTTATGTATTTTATGTTATATATATATATCATGATAGGAATTATTGAATTCCACAGGCTGTCAATTGGCCCACTTTTATAGAGGGGCCTACTTGTGGGCTTCAAAGTTTATTTATTTCCTTTTTTTCTTTTGTGAATAAAATGGGTATAGTATCATTCACTCATTCAAAAGATGATCATAATGTGTAAAAAGAACACTTAGAGGTTATGGGAATATGAGGATAAAAGGAATGGCTTCTTAATATTTATTTTCTTTAATAAATATTTTATAAATTTTAGACGAGGGAGTTCAATCCGATCGCATCTTCTATACACTGAAGAACTATACTTTGGTGTGCATTGGAGTTACGGGGTTGTGTTAGTTCGTTAGAATAGATTCTTCGTAGGTCATGGGGTTAAGATGTGTTTGTGACTTTTTCGTAGGTCAAATTTTTGGTGAGTTGTGATGGAAATTATTTAATTCTTGAATTATGTTTCAAAATCTTAAAGATTAAGATTAATATATATTGGGAAGTTGAAACTCAATACTAATACTTCTATTGAAAATGTTAGGCATAATTATTTTGCAGTTGGACTAGTCTTTGAAGATGATAATGCTAGATAACAAACATATTGAAACATTAGGATTAGTTATACTTGGCCTGTCCTTGATTTAGATTTTTTTTTATTTTTTTTTATGTTTGTTATTTAATTTTTGTATTGACAATTAAGAATACTTGAATTTTGCTTGCAATGAAGGTGTTTTATTTTTGGTTGTATGTAAATTTTTTTATAGTTGTTATTTAAATAACACTAGTTATCATGTAAAAATACACATCATTTAATAAAAAAAAAATACCCAAAAAGGTTTCCGTTGCCGGGAATCGAACCCGGGTTTTTCGGGTGAGAGCCGAATATCCTAACCAACTAGACTACAACGGAATTGTTTTCTTATTGAAGCCTAGACAAGAAAAGAAGCTCTCAAATTTACGCAAAACTTACCAAATATGTTGTTACATGATTGATTCGCCTAAACTAGTTCAACTTAACCAAATGGGAAGATATTTTCTATGAAAGATTAAACCATTGTAAGAGGGAACAAAACTATTTAGCTCGATTCATTTTATTAGGACGAAGGTATTTTATTTTTGCATACTTATTTTTATTTTGAAATGTGAAAAAAGAAACTTCTATTTTCGGGAAATGAATTCGGGTCTTTCAGAAACCGAATATCTTAATTCTAAAATCGTTTTGTATGAGATTTAAACCTTTTAACCAAAAAAAATTCTAAATTTTTTATATTGAACAACTAGACACTACATTATTTTATGTTTATAAAAATAATAAATTTTAACTAAATATTATACCATTTTAATAAATGAGTTGTCCTAACTCGAGGGCTGGGCTTACCCAGGGTCAGTAGTCTTAGTCTACCTTAAGACAGGCTTATTATATACTATTTGGCTAAATTTTCATTGCCAGGAATTGAACCCGGGTGTTTCAGGTGAGAGCCGAATATCCTAACCAAATAGACTACAACAGAATTGTTTTGCTATCAAAGCCTAGACAATCAAACAAGCTCTTTACGGAAAACTTACCAAATATGTTGTTACATGATTGATTCTCCTAAACTAAACTAGTTCAACCTAACCAAATGAGAAGACATTTTCTATGAAAGATTAAACCAATTGTAAGAGGGAACAAAACTATTTAGCTCATCTCATTTTATTAGGGATGAAGGTATTTTGTTTTTGCATACTTATTTTCCTTTTGAAATGTGAAAAAGAAATCTTTCATTTAGAGCTGCAAATGAGCCGAGCCGAGCTCAAGCTTGTTGGAGCTCGAGCTCGACTCGATTAAGTATTTATTAGCTCGACTCGAACTCGAGCTCGAACGAGCTTATAAATTTGAGCTCGAGTTCGACTCGACTATATTACCCAAAAGCTCGACTCGACTCGAAAACTTGAACCAAAATTGAATTATATATAATAAATTAATTTTTTTTATTATATATATTATATACTTTTATTATATATAATATATTATTTTTTTTTTTATCTTTTTCAATATTATATACAATATATTCATTATTACAACCTTAATATTTATTTATATATATATATTAATATATATTTTTTTATTTTTTTAATATTATATATAACATATTAGTTATTATATCAATAATATTTATTTTAATTATATATAATATATTAATCTTTATTTATCTCTTTCAATATTATTTATAATATACTTTTATTATATATATAATATATTAACATTTTTTTATTATAAATCTCTAATATTGTTTGTCTATTTTTTTTTCTATCCTCAATCAATTGAAAATAAGTGTTTTTTATATTTATTCAACTCTATCTATATAAACATAAATTTCTTTTACACGAAGAAATTATCTAAAAGCAAAAACAATAATTATAAAATAAGTTAAAACAAATTTAATTACCAATAGGATTTTGTAAATTAATAAGATGTGAAGATTAAAGAAAGAAAAAGAAAAAGAAAAGTAAAAGAAATTGTGAAAACTGAATAAAAAATATATAAAAACTAAAGAAGAAAAGATAAGAGTGACGAAAAAATAATAACTAAAGAATAAGAAGAAGAATAACTAAAGAAGATGAAGAAAAACTAAAGAAGAAGAGATAAGAGTTATTGAAGAAGAAGAATAACTGATGAAGAAGAAGAGTAACTGATGAAGAAGAGATGAGAGTGATGAAGAAGAGATGAGAGTGATGAAGAGTGATGAAGAGTAACCGATGAAGAAGAGTGACGATAGAATATTGATGAAGAAGAGATGAAGAGTGACGGTAGAATATGATGAATGAATTATATATTAGAAATTAGGGTTTTACTTTAAGGATTATGGGCCTTCATATTGGGCTTTGAAGAGAGAGGGAAATAAAAAAAATATTGTGTAAAATTTTAATATTAAATAAATAAATAAAATTTAGTTATTTTGAGGCTCGAAAAAGCTCGACAAGCCATCGAGCAAGCTTTATATGGGCTCGAGTTCGACTCGAATAATAAACGAGTCGGCTCGAGCTCGACTCGAACTCGGTCAAAGTCAAGCTCAAGTCGAACTTTGACCGAGCAGCTTGCGAGCGGCTCACGAGCTGCTTGACTCATTTGCAGCCCTACTTTCATTATTGGGAATTGAATTAGGGTCTTCTAGAAGCCGGATATCTTAATTGATTTAGACTACAATGAAATTGTTATTAAATATTAGAACCAATTGTTGTTGAAGACAAAGTCTACTCTAATTGAGTGACTTTTTCTTAATTTACTTATTTTCTTTGCCAAATGTTAAAAAAAATTTATTTTTATTTTTGTTGTCGGAAATAAGACTGGGTTGAGAGCCAAATATCCTAACTAACTAGAATATAAATATTGAATCACTTATTCTCAAAGTTAGGCAATAAAACAATCCCCTAACTCAAGCATAAACTTAAGTTTGACGTTTGAGATATCGACTCATCATACATTAGTTCAACTATTCTATCAAACTAAAAGACATTTTCTAAGAAAGAATATTAAACCAACTTATGAGAGAACAAAATGTTTAGGCTCATATCATATGATCAAATTAAAACATTTGTTGGTTTAATTTGCATTTTTCGATGTAGTAGATTGGAGTTAAGACGTGAGAATAACACGAAATTTAGTAACAACTCTATTTTGTATCATCATATCAATTATTGAGAATTAAAATAGTATCTTTAAGATAAGAACTAAATATTATAATCAACTAGACTATATTATTATTTAATATTAAAATAGAGTTGGATGCAATTTTGGTCCTATAGTACAAATTTAAATTTACATTTTGTAAATTAATATTCTATATAAAAATAAATTGATGTTTTGTAATCAATGTAGATTTTTTTTCTTCATTAAAATAGAAATCACAATTTTAAATTATCAATTTTTTTAACTGTTTATTATATCTAATATATGTTCATTAATTTTATTTAACGTAATATCTCATAGCTATCAAAATATATAATAATGTAACAATCACAACTAATTGACTAATCTTGTTTGTGATCTATATCATCACAATAATTAACATTATTTTTAAATGTCTAAGAATAAGTTTGTTTTATATTGACGTCATGGTTTATAAACAATATTTAATGGTCATATTATAGAACTATTTTACTAAATATTCAATAAAATTAAAATAATATATATATATATATATATATATATATATATATATATATATATATTTATTGAAGTTTGAAAGAGGAAAGTCTATTAAAAAAATTAAGTATGATAAATCATATTTATTAATTTTAAAATTAAAATAATACATCTTTATTTTTTTAAATATATATAAAATAAAATAAAAATTACATATATTGGTTCTCCAATGTATCAAATCGGTTCTATGAATATTGGCATATTTAGAAATACATATCGATAAAGTTTTGACTAAATTTGAACGAATAAATGTTATTAAATTTTTTAATTTATACATAATTAAAATATATTTTAGAACATTATTTCATCTAAATCAATATCCCAATAAAATATTTTTAAAAAATCAACACACGATCTGGGCGTTTCAAAGCAGGACAATTAATTTAATTTTTATAACCGATAAATTTTAATAAATATATATTATATATTTGTGTTATTCACTAAAGCAATAAATATCAAATTGATCTAAACATTTGAATATATAACTAAATTTTGACCCAGAAGAAAAAGATAAAAAAAAATATAGAACCAAATATTAATAACATTTTGCTTTAGAAAAAAAAAGGTGAACCATGAATACCCATAATAGACAATACAAATGTATTTTTAATTAGTGACAAAAACCTCAAAATATTTAAGGGTGGATATATAATTAGTAGAATAATTTTCTTAAGAGAGTTACATTTCTTTTTATGGGTTGATTTTGGTAATTAAAGCAATGAATAGACAAATAGTGTGGATCATTAACTTAATATTTTAATTTCATCAAATTTGCTTTTACTTAAAGGATTGTAACAAAATCAATAGATATAGATCTCTTTATCATCACATATTTATTATGATATCTCTATTATAGAAATAAATCATAATCTTACCATTATTGACTTCATATTCATCTCTAATCCTAAATATCTCTACCAAGATTTAGTAAGATCTCCATAAATACACTTTACATCTGTGAAGAAACGCGACATTAGATACCCTTTTGCCCCTTTCGATCGAAAATAAATAAATAAATATCACGGTGCGTTTTTGACCAATTTATTTCCGAATTGGGTTGTGGTGAAATTGTAAATTCAATGACTATATCCATCAAGAAGGCACGAATAGAGAATCTTGT
Source organism: Impatiens glandulifera (assembly GCF_907164915.1). NCBI lineage: Eukaryota > Viridiplantae > Streptophyta > Magnoliopsida > Ericales > Balsaminaceae > Impatiens > Impatiens glandulifera. The sequence continues at coordinate 58,186,723 of NC_061865.1, read as the reverse complement.
ACATTAATTTTGGTAATCTCCTAAAGTTTATATATAGAGGTATTAGCCTTTTCAGATAATTTGCTCAAAACATCACATATTGTTCCCTCTTCTGCCTCTGTTTTCAAGCCAAGCCATGACTAGAAAGAAAGTGAAGCTTGCATACATTACAAATGACTCTGCAAGAAAAGCAACATTCAAGAAAAGGAAGAAGGGATTGATGAAGAAGGTGAGTGAATTGAGCACCCTTTGTGGGATTGATGCTTGTGCCATCATTTACAGCCCATATGAGGCCCAACCAGATGTTTGGCCCAATGGGCCTGGGGTGCAACGAGTCCTGTCTCAGTTCAAGAGGATGCCAGAGATGGAACAAAGCAAGAAGATGGTTAACCAGGAAGGATTCATCAGACAGAGGATTGTGAAGGCTAGTGAACAATTGAAGAAGCAACATAGAGACAATAGGGAGAAGGAAATGACCGAGGTAATGTATCAATGTCTTTCTGGTAATAGAGGCCTTCAGGATTTGGGCCTAGGCGATCTTCATGATCTTGGCTGGCTCATTGATCAGAATCTGAAGGAGATCTATAAGAGGATGGAGACAATTAACAAGTCATCTGACTCGCCCAATCCTCCTCCGGCCCAAAATATTCAAGCGGGCCCATCTAGGGCCCGTGATTTTGGGCCGAGAAACATGATGTTTCCCCCTGGCATGGAGCTTGGTCAAGGTGGCCCGTCGAGGGTTAGCGATATTGGATCGTCGTCGAGAAACATTATGGGGTTTAACCCGGGAATGAGTATGGGTATGGAAGATCAAAAACCCATTATGATGGATAATATGGGCTTGGAGGCCCAAAGGCCTCAATGGTTTACTGAATGGATGAACAATCCTAATGAAGCAATGGGATTTGGGGCAGCTGAAGAGCAAATAATGCTACCATTTGGGGATGTCACACATAATCCCAACAACATGTGGTCTCCATATTTCCCTTGAGAGTTAAAAAAAGAGGTTTGATCAGTTTTTACTTTTTACATAGCAATGAATCTTAAATGTTTGAGTCATTCATGTTCTTTGGGGACTTTTTACTTTTTTCTTCTTATATATGTTAAGCATTTTGTTTTAATTTGATGGAAATGATAATAAATGTTATTGTATATATTTGATCTCTACCCATTTTGAATAACTAGTTTGGATTAAGAGGTTATTATTATTATCTTAGGATTATGATATTTTTATTTATTGACGGACAATCTGATTCGGTTTTTCTTAAAAAAATGTGATTACTCTTTTAAATAAAAATTGTCGCGTACTTTTTGACCTTCTTTTCTTTTTTATTGTTTCTTATTCTTTTTCTTGTGTTATTATTAAATTTTTTATGTCATTTTATCGTTGTATTTAAACTACTTTATTGTAAAAAATGAATATTTTCATTTTCATGACTTTGACGGTGTTTCGATAAGAATCAACGGGGATTGATAACGACTATTTGTGTATTTTTTTTTTCTTGGTTGTCCTTGTTATACATTTTTTCTTGGTCATTTTTGTTTTTACGACAATTTAATGCAATGAAATATTTAAAAAATACTATCATGAAATTTTACTTCAATCTTTATTGAAAATACATTAAATGAAATAAAATATTGTATCGGTGAATTGTAACGCTCAACCTTGTTTTTAAACTCTGAATTTAAATTGGATATGAATTTTTTTTTTTAAAATTCTTGGTCAAATATCTAGTTAAAATATTAATTTATATGAGATAATATTTTAAATTTAATAATCAAAATCTAAAAGATATTCTCTTCTTATTATTGGTCGAGTTTAGCATATATTTTAAAAGAAAATATATATAAAAAACTAGGTTACATAATATTCCTTTCACATTAATTAGTGAACTTTGGAAACAAGGGTAGCCTCTTTGTCTTCACATCATTGGTGGATGGAAACAGCTAAGTATTTGTTTGACTGAACTTTAACATCAAAGTGACACCACTTAAATATTCAATACAAAAGTATAATCAACACTCATACATCTAATTCATATCAAACCAGACCTAAAAGAAACAAGAAGAAAGCGACAAAGTACAAGACAGCAAGAGAATAAAACGCACAAAAAAAAGGTCCCCTGCTTTTGGTTAATGGGTAAGTATCTAATTGATATGTTAATCAAGGATTTTTTTGTTTTTTTAAATTAAGTGTTATCTTTTAAGGATATGTTCAAAGAAAAGCGTGTTTAATAAGGGTCAATAGAAAACAATTAAAATCTTGGACACTAAGTTATACAAGAACATCGATATAAATTGCATTGATCAATACATAGAGATTCTCGATAAGATTGTTGAAAAAACTAATAAAAGAAAAAATTGAAAAGTAGGTGATGTTTGAGGTTTTGGGTGGTTGGTGTGAAGTTTAAATTGGCAGTTGGTATGACTAAAATACATATTTGAGTTCTTGTCTCGATTGTTTTCTAATGGACTATCTTGTTTGAAAGAAATCGTTGAACTTCATTTATCGTAGTTGTCCAATGCTTATCATTTATAATGTTATTATTATTATGAAGTTTTCTATTATTTGTTCTTTTTATAGATCTATGAACTCGAGAATCTTTTGAGTAACGTGTTTGTATTGTTGTCTTATTTTTATGTAACGTGATTTTTTTCATATCATGCTTTGTTTTGTTGTGTTTAAACGATTTTTACATTTTTAATATTATTAGACTATTTTCAAAAATATAACAAAACAAAAGTAATATCATACATAATTCAATAATGGGGTAAACTAATATCGCATAAGAGAAGCTAGAAGTTGGATTAAGATTTGTGTCGATCTCAATTCATATGCGACTCGAGATAGTTTTATGTTTATCTTATTTATAGACTGCGTTTGTTGTTTCGTTTTATTTTATTGTAACTTATGATTACTAAAATTTGACGTTGAATACTAAGGGAACTAAACATCCAACAATTATTGTTTTAGAAAAAACCTGTTTTTTCTCTACTAATTGCATCTACCTGTCTTTGTTTGGTACAACTCCAGGTAAATACAAGTTATAAATTACTTAAAAAACGAAGAGAATATATATCATAAATACACCCGCATTTGTGGGGAATATTTTCAACATCTCAAAATTATAGGGCCTCTTTTCAATGTTCTTTCTTTAAAGGATCTTCATCCTGCCAAGAATACATCTTGTACAACTCACTTCTATTTTCAGTCTAGTATGAAATATAATTTAATGTTTTTGATAAGGCAAATTTCAATCTTGTACAACTCACTTCTATTTTCAATGTAGTAAGAAATATATAATTTAACATATTTGAGAAAGCTTCCATGACAATGATGAATAAGAATGGGAAAGATGATCACTTTGTTTGATTTCCCTCGAACTTTCGAAAAAACTTTTAGGGGCTTTTATTCACAATTACAAAGAACTTAGCTGTATATGCAGAATTTAATCAAATTTATCCACGCACACTTATCTCTTCTGAATTTTGTTGAATCAATACATTCATTTGCATTATATGTTGGGCAAATGTGAACCCCTTTTTCGATAATACTTTCATCATTTTCTTGTTTTCGGTTATCATTTTAGAACTTGTAAGAAGTCGCAATGCGAAACCCTTCAAATTGGTCAATTTAGTCAACTATGATACGAGTAAAATGTATGTTGACTATGAAGATTGAATAATAAAAACTTTGTAGTGACTAATAATAATGGTTTCATCATTTCATTGGATGATGTTTTTGTCTCTCAAATAATTGTTAAGGATTGAGAATGAGTTAAACTATGACAGGACTTAATTGTTGGGTCACTATTCTTATTATTTTTTGAAGGATTATTTAGTTGGAAAAATATTTATATATTTTCATTGATCGTATTCGATTGATGCGTACATATCATCCACAAGGCTTAACTAACTAATATTATAACGCTTTCATATAATTGTTTTTGGGAGCCCGATGAGTCGATTGAGGGAGTTTACCGCATAGTTTTGAAACCCAACTCGGTCCTCGGTCATCAACTCAGTGAAGGGGCTGGGTCACTAGTTACTGGTTCAGCCGGTGGGTCAACTGGTTCAACTACTGGATTTCATATAATAATAAAATAATACAAAATAGCAAAAATCTATCAAATTGTATAAATAAATATTAATTACTAATTATTCACAAAACGCTCAAAACATTTACCAAAACCAGTCTCACTAAAATTATCATTATTCTTTTATCCGGAGAAAAACTAGGTTTAAGTTATGACTTACAATAACACTTTAAATCATTTTTTTAGTCTGGTAAAGTAGAATCAGCAAGTTCAGTTAGGAGGTGGAGCTTGGGAGAGGGGAACTATGAGAGTGATAAGTGAGAAAGAGAAGAAGTGATTTTTAAAAACAAAAATATGATAAACCCACTGGGCTAACTCGGGCTGTCGGACTTTTTTTCCAACCGACGGGTTAGCCGGGTTTAATTGGGTTGATTGTATTTTCAATTTTTTCATAACACAACCCGCCGGTCCAGCCGGCGGGCCGGGTCAAATTTCAAAACTATGATTTAACGCCCTTTTGAAGACTTTCGTGCTCATTAATCTATTGGTTTAATTTAATTTTTTGGGTATGATGTCATACTTAGTTTTGTTGTGTTTAAAATCTTTTATAAAAACAAACTATTTTAAATGAAAAAAAGTTTATTGGAAGTGGAATTGAGTACCAACTAAGGAGAAATTGAGATAAAAATAACCAAGTACTAAAATTAATATGATGATGAATAACAAAAAGTAATTACATGAAAATTGACAATATATTATGGGCATGGCAAGGAATAATAACAAATAAAATAGTACATGACTCATAAGTGATATTCATCATGTCTAATATCATTCATTTTGATTTACCGATCCATGGCAAATTGATGATGAGTTTGCAGCCCTAATCTTCTCAATGTAAGCAGAAGCTTTCCAATCAATCCCCGGTTCAGCTACATACCGCCCTCTGTCTTCGTCGCTAGGCCACACCCTATACGCTTTCACCTTATAGTCTTCGGGAAATGTCTCGATTTTTCGCGATTTCTTGGACTTGAAGAAACCGAAAAAAGAAGACGACTTCTTTTGTCTATTGTTGTTCCCACCCATGAAGAGTTATAAGATTATAACTTAGAAAATGCTGGCTAGAAGACTCTTCAATTGTTGTTGGCAAAAGGAGGAAGAGAAGTGATTGTTATTTATAAGTGGAGGATTAGGGCTTGTTTGGAAGGGTAATGAGGAGTTGGGGAATATAGTCTGGGGTCCTTTGAAATGACTGATCTTGTGTTTTTGGTAGCTATAAGACAAACAATGAACAGCTATTCATGTTTTTTGGACCGCCCCTTTCCATTGAAGTTGACTCAAATAGTTAAAAAAAAAAAAATCATATATTATAAAAAAAAAAATAACAAAAATAGTTCTGAACAAACCCACTTAATATTTTATATAGAATAAGACTATTTTCTTTTCTACTAGTAATGGAAGAAATAAAATAGTTCATTTCTTACCCAAATTTCTTTTTTTTTAAATGTATTGTTATTAAATTTGATGGTGTAGATAATTAATTAATGAAATACTTTGTAATAGTTTGCATGTATTTCTTATTAACACCTTATCTAGTAACTCAAGGATAAGAATAGGTATTTAAGAGAAAAAATGAATTACTAGTTCGATTCTTTACTTAAAACGTATTAAGTTGAAATAAGAGTTACGGGTGTGCAAAACTAATTTTCTAAATTTTTAAAAATAAGTTTTCTTAATAAATATAAATTAAAACCAACTGAACGAATCACGGTTTGAAAATATATATATATATATATATATATATATATATATATATATATATATATATATATATATATATATATATATATATATATATATATATATATATATATATATATATATACTTACTTTTCGAAAATTCATTTCAGTAAAAGATTGATTGAACTGAATCGACTTGTACTAGGCTATATTGCTTAAAGATGAGAATTAAGCTATAGAAGAACAAAGTATAGTAAAGCTAAAATCAACAATGGAACACCCAACAAAAGGAATAATTAGAAAGCACATAGACGTCTAAATCACCTATAACTCTTTAATTTTATTTTTGTTTTAGTTTTGATTTTTTTTTTCTTGGATCCTATGCCTTTCTCATATATACTTTAATTTAAAACAAAATTATTAATAATACCAATAAGAGAAAACGTGAAAATAGTTATTTATATTGAAATCAATTATAAAATGTGAAATCTCATTTTAATTTATCATGTCCAAAGTAATAGATAATGTAGCAAAGCGAATTGAATAGGCTATATATAGTTTATTACAACGTTTTTAATACCTTGAACATATCCATAAGAAAAACCGATTTATTGGTCGGATTTGAATATTATTATTTTATTAGATTATTCTCAAGAATTTTCTTAATTATAAACTAGTAGCTAGTAATATTACTGTACGTCCTCCATTAGCAGCACTAACAACAATTTTTAAAAGATGAGAATGGAATATATGAAGCATAAAAGTACATCAAAGCCCTCTTAATTGAGGCACCAATATAGCTTAATTAATTATTATCAAATCTTGTTTGGAATCTATGTTTTTTATAATTTACACGTTTGGCATGATTTACTTGTATACTTTTATTTATTTATTTATTTATTTATTTAAGATTCATTTTGAATATATATATATAATCTTGGTTACTTTTTTGTGTCATATTTATTTTATGACTTTTGTGTAGTTAAACTTTAATAATTTCCATACATAAATTATTATTATTATTATTATTATATATATATATATATATATTTTAAAAAGATACATGCAATATGATATAAATATAATCGTTTATTAAAATAATTAATTCTAATTACACATGAAGAAAATTTCTGAAACAAATTATCTCTTATCATGAAAATACGATCGGCACGAATAACATGATCGACACAAACGGAAGAACAAAACGATCAACACGGTATCAAGGTCACGATTCGCTTGTTGTGGTCGCGATTAAGGAGGAGCTCCATAGCAGGCGGAGGTGGATGTAGGCCAAGGTAAAGTTTTTAATTGGCTTTGGAGGTCAGTTGATCAAGCCTGATATCAACCCTTCCTTTTATTAAGATAATTATTATTAATATATCATTTTATAAAAATTTATTTTTTAATATATATTTGTATAATACATAAATTTTAATTAATATATAAATAAGATTTATTTATATAAGTTAAAATATAAGAAATTATATATAAAATAATATAAATTATATAATATTATCATTTATTTTAAAATTATATTTATATTTATATGATAATTATATATTATTTTTTTTATTAATTTCAATATAATTAATAATATAAATTACTTATAAAATAAAAATAAAAATAATAATTTATATTATTAAAAATTACTTATAAAATAAAAATAAAAATAATAATTTATATAAATATAAGGGTAAAATAATCTTTTGTATTTCTTAATTTTAAACTATTTCAAAATTTTATAAAAAAAAAAATCACTAAACTAATATTAAAAATAAGCTAAAACAATTATATTGATTTTGTTTGGTATTTAAATAAGTAAATTAATATATTATTTATTCTTCCAAAACAATTTATATGCATTAATATTTTATAATCGTCTTCTCGAGTGTCTATTCATTATAATCTGTTTTTTTCCACGATTTTATATTTTGGTTCTTATTTTCATGTTTTGTTTTCTTTTGCCTATATTCTAATTGAAATCCACTAAATTAGATTTTCATATTTTTTTTTATTTATATATTTAGTTTTCTGTTATTTAAAGCCTAATTAATTTAACTTCTCACGTTTTCTTAACCTAATTTTTTCTTCAATTATATAATTTTAAATGTAAAAAAAAATTGAGTATTCTTAACTTTTATTAGAATTTGTATATTTATTTTATTTTAGTAGGTGTATTCGTGAAACGGTTTGATTAATAATTTCACTTATTATCCGTATTAGTGTAATATTTATAATATTTTCAATCTAGCCAAAAAAATCCTGGATTCGCCGTTGATCGCGGTTGTTAGTCGCTCATGGTCACTTGTATCAAGAACGTGCATGCTCACGATCGATACGATCGGCACAATCGACACAATCGGCGCGAACGACACAATATCGACCCTAATAGCTAGGTTAGTCATTTATCTACAAAGTTTGATTGGAAGGTTAGGGTTTTTGGTTTTCTCTATTTTATAATAGTTAGGGTTTCTGGTGTACCCTATTATGTAATTGTTTTGATTTGTTGTTGGGTTATGCTCTTCAATAAATGAGAAGAAAGAAAATAATAAGAATAAGAAATTCAAAAAATTTGTGATAGAAGGTTTAAGGAGTCAACTGAAAAGAAAATTGATAGAATTGCTGAAGAAATTATTCAAGAAAAATAGGAATGCAGCAAAAGTAAGGAACAAATTGCTAATAAAAATTCTAAAGAAAAGGTAGTAGAAAAATGCGGGGAAGGTTAGGTATAATGAAAGAGCAAATCTCTTTGAGCTTAAAAATCAAATCATAAAGCTACTGATGCATGCAAAGAAATGAGAGATTGTGCTCAACAAAGAGAAAATACAGTAAACAACCGTCCAATTGAATATACATTATCTTTAAAATTGGAACCCACTGAAGAAGAATACAAAAAGATTGTAAACTAGTTAGTGAAAACAATGAGAGAGTTAATGAAGTTCACAAAATCAAAAACTTATACTATTAGGAGCAATTAATTCCAGTTGGAAGGTAATGAAGTCTAGAAAAAGAATGCAGAAAAAAAAGTAGAGGGTCATGCATACAAATGTCAAATTTACTTGGGTGGGTTTAAAACAAAAGTCGAGATTCTCAACTCTCCTTTTGAATTTAAATTTCTCACTAAAGTGAAGGAGAAATACGTCAAAGAATGGAAAATTTTAGTTGTTGGAAACTATATAAGAAAGAACTGTGTATCTTTCCCAGTCACCAAGGAATCAATAATGAAACAATGGGAGCAGAAAGGACTAGAGAAGGTTTCTGCAAAAATCCATGATTCTATTTTCTAAAATTCAAAAAGGGAACAAACTTGGATAATGTTCTAAAAATTGGGCATACTTATATTGGATCCAACTAAATGAAGTTGGAGAGATAGTATGAAGAATTGAACATTCTAAGTAAGTCAAAGAAAATAGTCCAAATATGGTTCAAACATAGGAACATCCCAGCACACGTGTATAATGCAGAAGCTCTAAGCCACTTTGTTAGTCTATTAGAGAAACCATTATATATAGACTCAATTACAGAGAGAGAATAGCACTTTACTTTTTCTAGAATAATCATTGAAGTGCATCATCAAAGTACATTGCCAAAGAAAATGACAATTATTGATATAAAGGTAAAGTCCACAGTCATGGAAATCTCATATGAATGAAGGTCAAATATGTATTTTTTCTGCAATACTTTCTAACATTTAGTACTAAATGTGCAAAATTAATTGAGGAAGAGTAGAAAATCCTGAAAGCCTAGGAAGCGGAAAAACACGAAAATGAAACAAAGAATCAATAATAGAAGGCATATTGTGGAAGTCAATGACAGTGATAAAAAAGACAAAAATGAGGAAAATACAAAGGAATAAAGTATGGAAGAATCAGAGAAGGAATAAAACAATGAAATTGAAAAAATAGAGGATGCTGAAGAAATTCAATCTGAAGACAAGGAAAATGAACAAGAAAAAGAAGAAAGCAAAGAAATAACAAAGAAAATTAGGGTTGTTGATCCTCAAACCTGCAAAATTGAAGCAGAAAAAAACATTGATAAAACCATGAAATTTTGAAAAAGAATTCCTTTTATCATATCAGTACAGGTTCATACAAAGAGAGGTAGGCTTAACAATGAGAACAGACATACCTCATCATCTGCTACAATTCAATCATCTTTAATAAAGTATGAGCGGGGAATGAGACGTGGAAGAAAGCAACATGACCTATAAGGCGAATATGGAAATAACATGAAAGATTGGGAACGTTAATTGTAATCTTTGTTTATACTGTCGTTTGATTGCTAGCATTCAAAAACTTTAGGGTCGTTTGTTTGTCATCTTATAATCAAATATAGAGTTAGTCTAGTTTTGATTCTTGACCCTCCCACTTTTTGAGTTTTTAATGAAATTGTGCTAAATTGTTTTCCAATAACATATAGTCGTTTAAAAATAATACAAAAACACGAGTGTTCACCTAGTCACCATACACACCCAAAACATAACGAGAGCAATAATAAAAATACAAGTCAAAATGTTCACCAACAAACAAAACGTTAACGAGTTCGAAAATCCTAAAAAATATTAATGAGTTAATCGACCACCTCCACTGATTTTCTAGAAAAGATCTCTCATTTTGTTATAATAATAGCGTTTAGTGTAGAATAAACGCATCGATCGACCGTAATCACTGAATATTCTACGATTTTTTACAAATTATCAAAAAGAAATATCGGGATACGATCTATAAAATATATATATGATCTTACAAAGTATTAATATTTAATTCTCATATTCTTCATTATGATCCCCTATCTCAATATATTCAATTATCTATATCTAGAAGCCATTTAGAGTTAATTATTTGTGGCCGTAAAGATCATATATATATATTCTCCTTTTAAGATGCTTTAGATGATTTATTTTAATAATGAAATATTGTAAGTGAATTTTCCTTTATAAATTACAATGATCAATAAACGGAGATTCTCGATAAGATTGTTGAAAAACTGATAAAAGTAAAAATTGAGAACTATGTAATGTCTGAGGTTTTGAGGTTTTGAGGTTTTAAGGTTGTGAGGTTTTGGGTGGTTTTGTTGTGAAGTTTGAATTGGAGTTCCTGATATGACAAAAATACATATTTGAGTTACTATCTTGATTATTTTCAAGTGGACTATATATCTAGTTTGAGAGAAATCGTCGAATTTCAATAATTGTAGTCGTCTAATTCGTATCATTTATAATGGTATTATTATGAGGTTTTCTATTATTTATTCTTTTTAAAGATCTATGAGCTCGAGAATCTATTTGGTAACATGTTTGTATTATTTTCATGTTTTGTGATTTATTCATATCATGCTTTGTCTTGTTGTGTGCTTACATAAATTTTTTTTATCAATTTTAATATTAATGAGACGCTAAATGTTGGATTAAGATTTGTGTCGATCTCAATTCATATGCAACAGGAGATAGTTGTATGTTTATCTTATTTATAGACTACTTTTGTTGTTTCGTTTTATTTGATTGTAACTTATGACTACTAAGATTATAATTTGAACTCACTTATTTTTAAGGGGTTTTAATAATAATTTTACCATATTTGAAAGATGTGAATTAATGAAATAATTTAATTATTTAAATATAAACACCAAAAATTATGGTCGACAATTTTAGACCCGGCACAAAAACACGGCCCGAACCGAACACGAAAAATCATGTTAGGGTTATGTATTTTTTTTGTTCGAAAAAACTTAGGTCGATCTGTTTAACAAAATTAATAAACGAGTCAAAATTGGGTCGAGCTAAAATGACTCAAAGTAGACTCGATATCCGTTTACAAGTTTTTTTTTTGTTGAGTTTTGTGTATTTTCTATTTATCCACTAAATTTCTTTTGTAGGAATTTTTGTAAACATATTTTTAAATTAGCTTTATTTTTGTTTTGTGTTCATTTCATTTTAATTTGAAACAGATATGTGAATTAATTATATTGAGTTGCGTTCAAGTTGAGTTAGATAAATTGGGTCAATCGGGACGTGTTCGAGTCAATCACAAATAAACAACAAAAGACTAATATAAATGAAGGCACATGCCATCTTTTTTTTATAATCTTTTTCTTTTACATAAATGAGAACTTACATCTCACCGTAATCCTCCTCCGCTTCCATAAAAAAGAACCGTATAATCTTTAATTCCTTGTCAATTTTTTGCGTGCATGATTTCGCTCTTTGGATGACTCCTCATAAGGCTGCAGTCCATTTTGCACTTGATTTACCGTTTACAACCCACACCATGCACTAGGAACCTTGGAAGATCACTTAGCTTTATAATTTAAGAATCTGATACAACAATTTTGAAGAAAACACAATGTTTACATGTTGTTTGATTTGAATTGATTATATGTTGGGCGAAGACGAATACCTTTTCCGATAAGACTTTCACCATCTTCTTGTTCCCGGTTATCATTGTAAAACTTGTAAGATGTTGCATTAATGCGGAACCCTTCAAATTGGCCAATTTAGTAAACTATGATACAAAGAATAAAAGGTATGCTAACTATGAAGATTGAACAAAAATTTGGTAGTGACTAATAATAATGGTTTCATCATTTTTATTGGGTGATGTTCGTGTCTAAATAATTGTTAGAGGTTTGGATTGAGCTAGTAGATATGACCGGCCTTATCATTGAGTCACTATTAATAAAAAAAAATTGATGAGGGAATTTGGGAGAAGGGATGGAGGAGGAAATGACGTGTCACTAAGTCATTCTCTCTCAAATTTCTACTCCAAATTATTTTTCAAAACAATTGATGTACCTTTTAGTAACCGCATTCGACTGATCCGTACGTATCATCACAACGCTTAACTACGCTTAACTGTTATTATGACTTTTTCTGATATTAGCTTTGGGAAGCCAGATGAATCGGTTAGAGTGTTTCCCGCCCCTATTAAAAACTTTTATGTTAGTTAATCTATTGGTTTTAATGAATCTTACTTCAATATTTTTGTTGATGTCATGCTTAATTTCTTTTAGTTATGCTACTCTCATTTTTTTATAAAATATGAATTTTAAATATATACATGTAAAAATGTTTATTGGAGAATGAATTGAGTACCCTACTAATTATTGATGAATGAAGTAGAAGAAATTGAGATAAAAATAACCAAGTACTAAAATTAATATGATGATGAATAACCAAAAGTTAATTACATGAGAATTGACAATATATTATGGGCATGGCAAGGAGTAATATCAAATAAAATAGTACTTGACTCATAAGTGATATTCATCATGTTTAATATCATTCATTTTGGCAAATTGATGATGAATTTGCAGCCCTAATCTTCTCAATGTAAGCAGAAGCTTTCCAATCGATTCCCGGTTCAGCTACATACCGCCCTCTATCTTCGTCGCTAGGCCACATCCTATACGCTTTCACCTTATAGTCTTCGGGAAATGTCTCGATTTTTCGCGATTTCTTGGACTTGAAGAAACCGAAAAAAGAAGACGACATCTTTTGTATATTGTTGTTCCCACCCATGAAGAGTTATAAGATTATAACTTAGAAAATGCTGGCTAGAAGACTCTTCAATTGTTGTTGGCAAAAGGAGGAAGAGAAGTGATTGTTATTTATAAGTGGAGGATTAGGGCTTGTTTGGAAGGGTAATAAGGAGTTGGGGAATATAGTCTGGGGTCCTTTGAAATGACTGATCTTGTGTTTTTGGTAGCTATGAGACAAACAATGAACAATTATTCATGATTTTTGGACCGCCCCTTTCCATTGAAGTTGACACAAATAGTTTTTAAAAAAAAGTTTTTCCATATATTATAAAAAAAATAACAAAAATAATTCTGAATAAACCCACTTAATATTTTATATAGAATAAGACTATTTTCTTTTCTACTAGTAATACTATGGAAAAAATAAAATAGTTCATCTCTTACAATAAAAAATAAAAATAATTATTGTTACTAAATATGATGTTGTAGATAATTGATAATGATATATATACCTTCTAATAATTTGTATTTCTTACTAACCCTTTATCAAATAACTCATATGATAGGAAATAGTTGTGTCTAATTCGATTCTTACCTCAAACGTCTTAAATTGAAATAAGAGTAACGATGGATAAGTTGGCTTTCTAAATTCAAGAAAAAAAAATTACTGAGTTTTAATCAAAATCATCAGAACGAAACAACGGATTGAAATTTAAAAAACTAAATAGATACTTACTGTTCGAAAATGCATTTGGGTGAAAGATTGATTGATCCTAATCTACTTGTACTTGGCTATTTTTTTTAAAGATGAGAATTAAGCTATAGGAGAACAAAGTACAGCTATCATCAACAATGGAACATCCAACAAAAGGAATAATTATAAAGCACATAGACTAAACCACCCATGGCTCTTTAATCTTGTTTTTTGTTTTAGTTTTTGGTATTTCTTTTATTGGATCCTATGTATTTTGTCATATATATTTTAATTTATAACAAATTTATTAATCATATCAATATATAAGAGAAAACGTGAAAAAAGTTAATATCTTTTTAAATTTATCGTGTTCAAGTGATAGATATTGTAGCAAAGCAAATTGAATAAGAAAAAACGTTTTTAATATACTTTGAAAATATCTATAAGAAAAAACGTACCTCCCAATGATATAGACACTTATTGGTCGATATTAATTAACTCGAGAATCTTTTTATTTTATTAGATTATTCTCAAGAATGTTCTAAATTATGAACTATATTAGTATTACTGTCCTCCATTAACAGCACTAACAACAATTTTAAAAGATGAGATGGGCATTAATAATAATGCAATATGCAAAAGCATAAAAGTACAACAAAATCCTCCTAATTGAGACACCAATATAGCTTAATTAATTATTATCGAAATAGCATGATAATGTTCGGCATGATTTACATGTATGATTTTATCTATTTAATTAAGGCTTATTTTGAATATATATAATTTGGTTTAGTGTATGTATGACAATTTTATTCTGCACATTGGTTTTCAATCTGAATTGCCTTGTGACGGCGGGTTGTCTCTAGTTTGACCGGTAATTGATCGAGAATGTTATTTGTGTTCTATGTCTCGATTTCGTTCAGATCTTATCTCTACTTTGTGTCCCAAACAACCATAAACATATATAATTAAATATTTAACATTATCAATATATTTATTTATTCTTATTTATTTATAAAAATTTCTTTTTTATAATAATAAAAATTTTTAATATATATATATATATATATATTAATATATAATATATTACAAATGTCGTTTATATAATTTTATCAAATATTTTTTATATTTTTTTTAGAGAATATGATTTAACGGTGGCTCGCGAAGATTCTCTGAAATGAACGGGACGGGGATGGTAGTAAAAAAATCATCGAGATAGAATTAAGCCGGATGATAAACGCATTTCCTGTTTCAATCCACCTAATTGTCGTCCCTAGTTGGGTTATGTGTTTTTTTATTGTCATATTTTGTGTCATTTTTATTTTATTTTCTCTTGTGTTGTTACGTTTAAACGAATCTCGTCATTTTATTAATCATGTTTTTATATATAAATGATTTTATAAAGTATTAATATGTAATTACTGATCATAT
This sequence comes from Impatiens glandulifera, assembly GCF_907164915.1. Taxonomy (NCBI): domain Eukaryota; kingdom Viridiplantae; phylum Streptophyta; class Magnoliopsida; order Ericales; family Balsaminaceae; genus Impatiens; species Impatiens glandulifera. The sequence goes on along the minus strand of NC_061865.1, from coordinate 58,171,369 downwards.
GCTTCATTATGATCCCCTATCTCAATATATTCAATTATCTATATCTAGAAGCCGTTCAGAGCTAATTATTTGTGGCTGTAAAGATCATATATATTCTCCTTTGAAGATGCTTTTTAGACGATTTATTTTAATAATCAAATATTGTAAGTGGATTTTCTTTTATATATGTGATGAAAATATATTGGTTTCTTAATTTCTTAAAGCTTATAATAATAAGAACGTACAATAAGATCTTTAAAGTTAATATTTATTTTTGGGAAGGTGGGTCAGGGTCAAGGATCGTATTATCGGGTTCTGAAATTAAATTTCTAAAAAGATATCACTATCATAATTAAAGTAACAATATAATTTCTCGATTCTTTATGCATGAAACTTCGATTTTGTTCGAGCTCATAAAATAGAATTATAAAAGTTTCAGTGTATTATGACATTTTTATTTTATTAGATAAAATTCTTGATGGGCTTTTATTTTTTCTTATAAAATTTAAATATCACCTATTTCTATAAATTAGTTAATATTTAACATGAGTTGACTAATTAATATTGTACTTAATTTAGTTAAGCCGGGGAGGGTCATGCTATATCTGATTACACTTGAAAATGTGATGATCAATTTCATGCTTTTTTTCTTAATTAATATGATTATGCTGTTCTTTTAAACAAAACAACAAAACAAAAAATGTATTCAAATCAACTTCACTAATAAAAGAATACAACACAAATTGAATGCACACTAAAATTCATCATAAATTGAAGGACATAAATTAAAAAACTCACCTCAACAAAGAGTATGTGCGCAATTCACCTAGGGTGTGTTTGATAGCTCTGGAATTGGCATTGAAATTGGAATTGGAGGGTCCAATTCCAATTCTTATGTTTGTTAGACACTTTAATATTAAGAATTAGAATTGGAATTAGAATTCCAATGGAATTCAATATAGTGTAATTTGATAGTTCTCAATTCTTATCTTTTTAGGTCGAAATTGTAATTCCAAATTAACACGTTTTTCATGTTTTTGACATGTTTAACACGTTTTTCACACATTAAACACGTTTACACGTTTTTAACACGTTTTTTACACGTTTAACATATTTTCATATTTAGGCACGTTTAACACGTTTTTGGCACGTTTAACACGTTTTTGACACATTTAACACGTTTTTCACGTCCTTGACACGTCTAACACGTTTTTGACACGTTTAACATGATTTTTACGTTTTTAACACGTTTTTGGCACGTTTAACACGATTTTGTCACGTTTAACATGTTTTTGACACGTTTAACATGTTTTAACACATTAAACACGTTTTTCACGTCCTTGACATGTTTAACACGTTTTTGACACATTTAACACGTTTTTCACGTCTTTGACATGTTTAACACGTTTTTGACACGTTTAACATGATTTTCACGTTTTTAACATGTTTAACATGTTTTTGACACATTTAACACGTTTTTTTACGTTTTTGACACATTTAACACGTTTTTTAACGTTTTTGACATGTTTAACGTGTTTTCACGTTTTTGACACATTTAACAAAAATTTTTACGTTTTTGACACGTTTACCACATTTTCACGTTTTGGCACGTTTAACAAGTTTTTCACACATTTAACACGTTTTCACGTTTTTGACACATTAACACATTTTTTTTACGTTTTTGACACGTTTACCACATTTTTGACACGTTTAACACGTTTTTGGCACGTTTAACAAGTTTTTCACATGTTTAACACGTTTTTGACACATTTAACACGTTTTCACGTTTTTGACACATTTAACACATTTTTTTTACGTTTTTGACACGTTTAACATGTTTTCACGTTTTTAACACATTTAACATTTTTTTTACGTTTTTAACACGTTTACCACATTTTTGACACGTTTAACATGTTTTTCACGTTTTGGCATGTTTAACACGTTTTTCACATGTTTGGAACGTTTAACACGTTTTCATGTTTTTAACACGTTTAAAACGTTTTTAACACGTTGTTGACACGTTTCACATGTTTTTTACGTTTTTGACACGTTTGACACATTTTTAACACATTTAACACGTTTAACACATTTTAACACGTTTAACACGTGAAAACGTGAAAAACGTGAAAAATGTGAAAAACGTGTTAAAACGTGTGAAAAACGTGAAAATGTGTGAAAAATGTGTGAAAACATGAAAAACGTGTGAAAATGTGAAAACGTGTTAAAACGTGTAAAAAATGTGAAAACGTTTGAAAATGTGAAAAACGTGTTAAAACATGTAAAACGTGTTAAAACATGTGAAAACGTGTGAAAGTGTGTGAAAAACGTGAAAAACGTGTGAAAAACGTGTTGATATGTGTGAAAAACGTGAAAACGTATTAAAACGTGTAAAAAACGTGAAAACGTGTAAAAACGTGTTAAAACGTGTGAAAAACGTGAAAAATGTGTGCAAACATGAAAACGTGAAAAACATGTGATAATGTGTGAAAACGTGAAAAACGCGTGAAAAACGCGTGAAAAACGTGTAAAAACGTGTTAAAACGTGTAAAAAATGTGAAAACGTTTGAAAATGTGAAAAACGTGTTAAAACGTGTGAAAAACGTGAAAAACGTTTGTAAAACGTGAAAAACTTGTGAAAAACGTGAAAAACGTGTGAAAATGTGAAAAAATGTCAAAAACGTATTAAATGTGCCAAAACGTGAAAACATATTTTAAAAGTTAACATTTTGAATCGATATTTTATTTTACAAACATTGGAATTAGAATTGAATTACAATTCTATCATTTTCCCAAACATAGGAATTGGAATTGAATTACAATTCTATCATTTTTTCAAACATAGGAATTGAATTGTAATTCAATGCCAATTCTCATGGAATTGGAATTAGAATTCCAATGCCAATTCCAATTCCAATTCCCCCTCATCAAACACACCCCTAGAGGAATTGAGAAATTAGAGTTTGAGTAGGCTTGAAAAAAAATTTAAAAGGCTTAAGAAAATAAAAGGAAAATATAGATTAAACGAATGAATAGATGTGATTTTTATCATTTAAAATTTTTTAAATAGATAAGTAAATAGTGGGGAAATTTGACGAAATGACCCCAAAGATAAGGTTATTTGACCTGGTAGTCACTTGATAATTTATTTGCTCGCGTGGTCACTTTTATTTTTTTTGGACGAAATTACCTGCTTCGCGTTTCGTGAAGTGAATTAGGATTTTATATAAATACCCAATTTTTTTCATTTCATTCATTTCCTTTCTCTCTTCTCTTGTTCGACGGCGGCGGCGAAGGCTACGACAACGGCGGAAACATCAAAGATAAGAAAACTCTAACACCCTAACATTCATCATACTGTTCTTATTTCTATTATCTTCATTTCAAACGATTTATGTTATTCTTAATCAAACCCTAACCCTAAATCAATTTAATCTGTTCATATTTGTTCATGAATCGATGTTCATCATGCTGGTCTTATTTATATTATCTTCCTTTCAAACGATTTATGTTGTTCTTAATCAAACTCTAACCTTAAATCAATTTAATTTGTTCTTATTGTTCAGATTGGTTCATCTTCTTGTTCATATTTGTCGATGATGATATTTGCAGATCATATGGGTTCAGTTTCAGGTAATATTCACTTCGCGTTTCGCTAAGTACTTCGCGTTTCGCAAAGCGGCACATCACGCTACGCGAAGCGGCACGGTCGGCACGCGAAGCGACACGGTCGAAACGCGAAGGCACATCGCGTTACGTGAAGCGGCACGATGGCCTTGTGATTCTCAACAATATTGTTCTAAACTCTAAAAGGCATACATATAATAGAGAGTTGTTTATGTTGTTGAGCCCCACAAGAAGCAACAACAATGTTTCCATTATAGGGTGTATAAACTTGTACATGTTTAGAACCATAATTTTCGATGTTTTGGTGGTAAAGCTAATTCAAGTGTCCTTTTGTTCATCACTCTTACAAATATATGTATGAAAAAGTTCTTAATAATACTGCTCTGAATTTTTGTCTGAATCACAACATTGGGCTTCCTTGGTGTAGAAAAATTTCTTATAGAAGTTCATTCACTTTTTCTTACCAGATAAAGAGGTAAAGATAAAGAGATCTTCCATTCAAAATGGTCAATAACAAACAAGTCTATGTAAAATTAGTATCTTCTCTATAAATGATATCCAAGATCTGGTTCATAAAGAAAATCTTCTTGTTTTTCTCAATTGCATGACCATTTAATAAAAAAGAATCAAGTGTTTTAAACTCAACTTTTCACTCAGATTTCTAATCAACTAAGGCTTTAGCTTACAAACACAAATATCATCTTTAATCAAACATGCATTCATTACTCACACCTTAGAAAAAATAATAGTACAAGAAAAGAAAATACATCTGCGATATACTAAGAAATAAGTATACCCACGCCAGTAGGAATCGAATTTGATGTTTTACACAAATCTAAGTACAACTTTGTGCCGCTTCACGTAACACGATGTGCCTTCACGTGTCGACCGTGTCGCTTCGTGTGCCGACCGTGCTGCTTCGCAAAACGTGAAGCCCTTCGCGAAACGTGAAGTCGCGAGAATCAAATGAATCTTCCTTGGAAAAAGAGAGGGAAGAGAAAGAAGAGAGAAAAAGAAAATAAAAAAATGAAAAAATTTGAGAATTTATATAAAAAAAAAATCCTTTCGCGAAACGTGAAAGGGGTAATTTTGTCTAAAGAAAATAAATGACCACGAAAACAATTAAAATTATTGGCGACCACGAGATCAAATACTCCCATCTTTGGGGTCATTTCGTCAAATTTCCCAAATAGTGAATAAAATTTTTAAAATATTATAGTGTCGTGTCACATTATTATTTTTAAAAAAATTATAAGATAATTGGATATAAAAAATATGAAATTTTAGATCAGATTTTTCTTTAAAATATTTTATATTTATTCAGCTTAAAATACATCTAATTAATTGAATTTTATAATAAAATTCTACAATCTTCTAGTCATAAACTTTATATATTTTTTAAATAGTAATTTGTTATGAAAAATAAGAATACAACTAAACTAAACACATAACATTATAAAATATTTGAAAATTTGGTACATGCAAATTAAGCAAATTAAGAGATTAATTAATGAGCACATAGATCATCCCGATTAAGGGTGATAAGCTCTTAACCAATTATACTGACTTTGTTAACTATATATATCGGTTGAATAAAAGCGTTGATTCATTTGTAACTTTTTAGTTCACTAAAAAGTAATAAAAATAGTGACTCAATTATTTAGGTTATATCCAATGTCTCAATTTAAATCTCTCAACAATTACGAAAAAACTTGCATCACTCATTGGCTCAATCTAAAGTAATCTTATAATATCATTGTATTTTCTGTTATTTATAATAAATTATAATTTCTAAAAATTAAAATATCTAACAAATAAATTAGGATATCTTAATGTCAACTCTAATAGACATAAAAAAATGAATCATTAATTAAGGTGTGATTCATCCACATTGTTCAAGTTCATTTTGATAACTTAACATCCAATTGATGATGTAATCTCTTACCTCATAATTGTTTATGAACTTGAGCAAAGACATGACATCAACCATATATTATATAAACATGATTTTTCATTGATCAAATCTATACAACCAAATTAATCGTCCTCCATGGCTCAATTGGTGGGTAATGACGATATAGAATCGTTAGGAATTGAGCTTTCCGAGCTTGGAAGGAGTCTTAGAGCCTCGTTCCGCCACCACACTTCAAGCTTACGAATCAATTCTGGTTTGAGTTCGACAAGAAACGATGTAATTACAGACGAAGAACTCGCATTAGAATGGGCTGCCATTGATAGATTGCCTACGTTTGAACGGTTGAGATCATCGTTGTTTGAACAAAACGACGAAAATGTCAAACGGGTGATCGATGTTAGAAAGCTCAATCTTGGAGAAAGGCGTTTGATCATTGAGAAGCTGATCAAACACATTGAGCATGATAATCTTCACTTGTTGCAAAAACTGAGGAAACGTATAGACAAGTAAGTTTCTTCTGTAAATCGTCGCTAATAATATTAAATCTTTTTAAATCGCCGCAAGATATATGTCGCTAAAGATTATCATTTTGTATAAATCGTCGCTAAACATTATCACTTTATTATATAAATCATTGTTAAATACAAATCACTTTCTATAAGAGCTTTTTAATTTGATCTTGGATTTTTAGAAAGAAAATCTGAATAAATAAATTGAAATCAAACAATAACTAAAATTATCACTTTTTTATTTTTTATAATTTTATTATTAAGAAAGCAAAATGTCTGCTTGGAATTTTTTTAATAAGTTAATAAACAATTGAGTTTTATTTTTTTTGACTTTATGGACACTTGAATTTGCTATTTAAATTAATGGGTTGGTATATATTTATTTAAAATAATTGTGCGTTAATGGTTGAAAATATTATTAATTTATTTAGATTATTTATAAATAATCAAAATAACCTTAACCAGCTCTAAGTCTTTACTAAAAGTTCACTTTGCATATGAAGTCGCCCAAAAATCTTAAACTTTTTATAACACAAAAATAATACACTTTTTATAATCGTCGCTAAAAAGTTTTACATTCTTTAAATTGTTGCTACAAATATTTATTTACTACATATCGTCGCTAAATATGATTTACATTATACAATTCATGCTCAATAAGATTGACTTCATATAATTACGATTACAAACAAAACTTTTTTTATTTAAATCATCAATACAGAGTTGGCGTTCAATTACCGACGATTGAAGTGAGATACGAAAATCTGCAAGTTAAAGCTGAGTGTGAAATAGTAAAAGGGAAACCCCTCCCAACTCTATGGAACTCCCTAAAGAGCATGGTTTCGGTAAGAATTCCCGAATTTCTAATTATCCAGATTGTTCTATTGTAACACTCTTGTACTCACGTTGAATTTTGGATTTTCGATTGATCTATAGGGATGTACACAATTACCAGGTCTAAAATCGAGAGCCACAACAATAACTATTCTCGATGATCTGAGTGGTGTCATTAAACCCGGAAGGTTTTTGTTGAGTTGTGTTTGATTGATTAATTTCGAAAAATTAGAAGCATTGGTGTTTTAATATTTGATCTCTAATTGCAGGATGACATTATTGCTTGGTCCTCCAGGCTGTGGGAAAACAACCTTATTGAAAGCACTTTCTGGGAACCTAAGCAAGTCTCTTAAGGTCATGCATTTTTAAAAAAAAATGTTTTTTTCTTGATTACAATTAGGGTTTTGTAACATGGTTTTAAATTCTTGTTATTTTCAATAGGTAACTGGCGACATTTCATATAACGGGTACAAACTTAATGAGTTTGTTCCGCAAAAAACATCTGCTTATATAAGTCAAACAGACCTTCACATACCCGAGATCACCGTTAGAGAGACTCTTGATTTTTCGGCTTGTTGCCAAGGGATTGGAAATCGGGCAGGTATATTTACTCACTTTGAGATGGTTCTTGTAAATAATATGTAATTATATAATTTCAATTATGCCCATTTGATTCATGAATTAGGTTTGAGTCTAAATATGGGTCTGAGTTTAGACAAGAAAACTTCGTCAATTATGAATACGTGTCTAATTAAGTTATGATAAAAAATGGTATGAAATACTAAATAATAAGAAAAAAATTATTAACATTTTTCAGGACAAACTCAACTCCAAAAAAAAATGTTTCCATAGTCCCTACTTAATCTTAACTTAAACCCATGTAAGGATCCTAACGCAAAACCCACATTCAAATTTAAATCCAAATCCATATTTGATATTTAGTCGAAGGATCATAAAAACCGAGGGAGTCTTTTATTTGTAAAACAAAAAATAAACACTTTTCACCTTAATAATTACAAAATATAATAAACTCTTAAAATTCATGTCTCTTTTTTCATTTATTATCGACTTTCTTAAATTACTTTTATTTTTCCCTAATCATTGATCATTTAAAAAAATAATAAAATCCTACACTCATTAGTATACAGAAAGGACTAAAAGCGATTATCCGTCGCTATTTATATACATTTCCGACGGATATTAAAATCGTCGCTCTTCTTGTGTCGCTAATCCGACCATTCGTCGCTAATGATTTTGATGCAGAAATAATATCTGAAGTGATAAGAAGAGAGAAAGAAGCTGGAATTCTTCCTGATCCAGATTTAGACACATTTATGAAAGCAGTTGCAATTGAAGGACAAAAAACTAATCTCCAAACAGACTATATCTTAAAAGTAAATTAATCTTAAAATTAATAAACATGTTTATCATCTTTCTTAATTTCTCCAACATCATAATCTCAATAATCATTCAGATTCTCGGAATCGACATATGCGGCGACACCTTAGTCGGAGACGCCATGAGGAGAGGAATCTCCGGCGGCCAAAAGAAAAGATTAACAACTGGCGAGATGATAGTTGGCCCGACAAAAGCTCTTTTCATGGACGAAATATCCAACGGTTTAGATAGCTCCACCACATACCAAATTGTCGTTTGTCTTCAACAGCTAGCTCATATTACCGACGCAACCGTATTAGTGGCGCTTCTCCAGCCGGCGCCAGAAACCTTTGATCTCTTTGATGACATTATCTTGATGGCCGAAGGGAAGATTGTTTATCAAGGTCCCCGCGATCAAATCGTTGAATTTTTTGAAGAATCGGGTTTTAAATGCCCTGAAAGGAAAGGAGTAGCTGATTATCTCCAAGAAGTTATATCGAGAAAGGATCAAGGAAAATATTGGTATAGAAATGATCAAAGTTATAGTTACGTTTCTGTCGACGCTTTTGTTCAAAGATTCAAGGGTTCTGTTAACGGGGAAAAGATTGGGAACACGATGAAAATCGCGTTCCCGAGATGTGTTGAAGATAAGGCGATTTCTTTTAGAAAGTATTCACTATCGAAATGGGAGCTTTTTAAAGCTTGTATGTTGAGGGAAGTTCTTCTCATGAGGAGGAACTCGTTTGTTTATGTCTTTAAAACGACGCAGCTTGTGGTTATCGCGTTTGTGACGATGACAGTTTTTATACGAACAAGGATGAAAGTCGACATTGTTCATGCGAATTATTACATGGGTGCTTTGTTTTATGGTCTTATAATCATATTCTTTGATGGATTTCCCGAATTATCGTTAACAATTGGAAGGCTTCCTGCGTTTTATAAACAAAGAGATTTGTATTTTTATCCCGGTTGGGCATACGCGATTCCGGCCACTATTCTTAAGGTTCCTCTTTCGGTTTTGCAATCTTTTATATGGACGGTTCTAACATATTATGTTATCGGATATAGTCCTGAGCCGGAGAGGTTCTTTCGTCAATTCCTTTTGCTTTTCGGTCTTCATTCGGCCGCGACATCTATGTTTAGGTTTACGGCTTCGGTTTGTCGGACTATGGTCAATTCGGCAATTGTTGGCACGCTCGTTGTTTTGTTTGTTTTCTTGTTTAGTGGTTTCGTCATTCCTAAGAGTAAGTAGGGTTTCTAGGGTTTTTTTTCGAGTTTTTTCTCGATGATTTAGAAATGTCTTTTCTATTTTGCAGACGCCATGCCGAGTTGGTTGGGGTGGGCATTTTGGATTTCACCATTGACTTACGCTGAGATCGGTATTGCCTTGAATGAATTCCTTGCTCCAAGATGGCAAATTGTATGTTTTTTTCTTTTGATTGAAGAAACTTATCTTGCTTACTAGTGTTACATCAAATGTTGTTGAACTTTTAAAAATAATATTTTATGTGAGGTAAAAAAAATTGTGTATTACTTTGACAAGTAAATTGAGTTTTTTTTTTCACATTTTTACATTTACCCATGTCAGGATTCATTGGGGAATGTTACAATTGGGCAAGAAACTCTTAGAAGCCGTGGCTTACAATTTCATGGTTATTTCTTTTGGATATCATTTGGTGCTTTACTTGGTTTTACACTTCTTTTTACCATAGGCTTTACATTGGCCTTATCCTTCTTGAAACGTAAGTTTGGTTAATATACTAGGTTAATTTATGGTTATAGAAATGTATATACTAATCCGGTTTAGAATAATATACAACATTAGCCCCCGGAACTCGCGCTATCATTTCGAGCGATAGGTTGTCTCCCGTTGAAGACCCCGAGGATGAAGTGAATCATAAAGAACCATCCGATGATCGTAAAAGTAGTTTTTCTTTTTTTTAAATGGTTCATTTCGAAGATGATTGTGTTAAAAATATCAATTTTTTTTTATTTCAGGTGGGATGGTTTTACCTTTTGAACCTCTTAATATAGTATTTGAAGAAGTGCAATACTACGTCGAGCCTCCTCCGGTAAATTCCTTTCGATCTTAAGTTGTATATGTTTAGGGACGGATTTATGTATGTGTTTTTGTCTTTGTCGGCTTAAGCCCAAACAAAATAAATTATTATTTATAAAATCTTTATATATCTTGATATTTTAAAGATAATATAGTTATGTATTAGTTTTCTATTGGTTTGGAAGATAAAATTTTATTTGTTCATGCATATGCATTACAACATATTTTTGCTCATGTTAGGCAATGAAAGAAAGAGGTTTTTCCGAGAAAAGACTTCAACTTCTCCACAATATTACCGGGGCATTTAGACCGGGCGTGCTAACCGCGCTTATGGGGGTGAGTGGAGCGGGTAAGACGACGCTTATGGACGTTCTCGCGGGAAGGAAAACGAGTGGTGTGATCGAGGGAGAAATCACGGTTGGAGGATATCGTAAAGTTCACTCAACATTTGCTAGAATATCCGGTTATTGTGAACAAAATGACATTCATTCTCCTCAAATAACCGTAGAAGAATCCGTCATCTACTCCGCTTGGCTTCGGTTGCATCCTAATATCGATTCAAGAAATAAACTCGTAAGCCTCGTACACAAAAACAACAAAAAAAAATACCCTTTTTTCATATGGTTTGTTTTTCGTGTTATAGAGCTTTGTAAAAGAAGTACTCGAGACAATAGAGCTCAACCAGATTAAAGATTCCTTAGTCGGAATTCAAGGTGTTAGCGGTTTGTCAACCGAACAACGTAAGAGGCTCACAATTGCGGTGGAACTCGTCGCTAATCCTTCTATAATCTTTATGGATGAACCAACAACCGGTTTGGATGCTAGAGCGGCTGCAATCGTGATGCGAGCAGTTAAAAACGTGGCTAACACCGGTCGAACGATTGTATGCACAATTCACCAACCGAGCATCGACATATTTGAAGCGTTCGATGAGCTAGTTCTATTGAAAGTAGGTGGACACATTATCTACTCCGGACCACTTGGTCCCCACTCTAGTAGTATAATCAAATACTTTGAGGTTAGTTCTATCAAAAAAAAACATTTGTTGCCCTATTGATATTTGGTTGTAATTAATTAACCAACTGTTATTTTATTTCGACCAGAGTATTCCTGGTGTGCCAAAAATTAGAAATAATTACAATCCAGCCACGTGGATGCTAGAGGTCACTTCGACGTCGTCGGAAGCCGAACTTCATATTGATTTTGCACAAATTTATCGAACTTCTTCTTTATTTGAGTAAGTCGCCTTATAATATATACAACTTGTCACAAAATTTGTTACATAAAAACTTAAAATTGATTTATTAGACATTATTTTCTATAGTCTAATTAATCAAGGATTTGCTTCTTTTGCCTTAGGACCAACAAAGGGATGGTTAAAATGTTGAGTAAGCCGACACCGGGGTCAAAAGATTTGCACTTTGCAACACGGTTTTCGCAGAACGGGTGGGGACAATTCAAATCATGTCTTTGGAAACAATATTTATCGTATTGGAGAAGCCCTTCATACAACTTGAACCGATCGATATACCTTTTATTCGCGTCGTTCCTTTTCGGGTTATTGTATTGGGATCAAGGGAAGAAAATGTAAGTAAAGAATGAAATCTCTTCAACAATAAGTAGAGCCTTTAAATGACTTGTCTTTTTTATTTTTTGCTTGATAGAGATGATCAACAAAGTCTTTTCAACATGCTTGGTGCAATGTACACAGCTTGTCTATTTTTGGGATTTAACAATTCTTCGTCGGTTTTACCCTACGTATCGATGGAGAGATCGGTCTTGTATCGCGAAAAATTCGCCGGAATGTACGGTCCTTGGGCTTATGCACTTGCACAAGTCGCGATTGAGATACCTTATCTATTAGCACAAGCTATCGTGTTTGCGATAATCACATATCCAATGATCGGATTCTATTGGTCGGCCAACAAAGTGTTTTGGTACTTCTACTCAATGTTTTGCACCTTGTTATACTTCACATATCTCGGGATGCTTCTCATTGCAATCACGCCAAGTTTTCCTTTCGCCTCGATCCTACAATCATCCTTCTACACGTTACTAAACTTGTTCGCGGGATTCCTCATTCCTCAACCGGTACGTAACACTTTCTGAATTCTAAAAAACAAAATTTGAAACATTCGTTGTTAAATTGCGATTCCGGTTTGGCAATTGTAGGAAATACCCAAGTGGTGGATTTGGTGCTATTACATAACTCCGACGTCTTGGTCGCTAGAAGCAATGCTTACTTCGCAATATGGCGATATGAAGAAGACAATCCAAGTATTCGGAGAATCGAAAAGTGTCGAGAGTTTCCTTCGAGATTATTTCGGTTTTCGCTACGATCGCTTACCAATAACTGGAGTTCTTCTAATTGCATTCCCTGTTGTTTTCGCTGCTCTGTTTGCATTCTTCATAGAGAAACTAAACTTCCAGAGGCGATAGAAAAACTACTCTTTTTTTTTTCCTTTTTTTCAAGTTTATTGTGGGTTTTCTATTTATAATGTTTGTGGCCAATTTAAATACAAATTAATAAGTATATAAATTCATTTTATTTTTATAAAATTATAAAATCAAAATAATAAACATGTAAAATTAAATATTTACTTTAAATCTGACAATTCACTCAATTCTAAAAAAATACTCAAATTTTAAATCTGACAATTCACTCAATTCTAAAAAAATACTCAAATTTTAAATGAATAATTTTAAGAAAATTTGTTTAATCTCTTGCAAAATTTATAGATAAAAATTATTCTACAAAATCAAGATTAAAATACCATAATTCTCCTACATTAAAACATATATAAAGTACCAAGCATTTTGGGTAAAAATTGCTTTTATATATATATATATATATATATATTACCAAATAAGATTATTATCCAAATAATCAATAACCTTATATATCAAATAAGCAAATATAAAACATACATCAAGAACAAAACATAACCCAAAAAGATTTTTGTTTTAGAAAATGCTCAAACAATAACAAAGTAATAAATTCACAAAATCAAAGTTATAATAATTTCTCCTATTAATAATAATATTCCAAAATAAACCTCCACAATTGCTAAAATGCTAAATAGTCTAAAAGATGAAAACAACACTACAACCATAGTTAGACAAAAACCAGATTTCATAATAATCTATAGATGATAATACATGTAGTGGCTTTTTTAATCTTTTAGCTGCAGCCTCCTCTTATCTGAAAATAATCCCAAATAAATCCACATCAGGTTCTAACAATTCATCCTAAAACTATCAAATATTCCATTTTCAAATAATCCTAATAACAACCAAGAACAAAGATTATACACTAATAATCAAGAGTAAGTAGTATAATACCTGTGCTTATCTGAATTTAGGTCTTTTCGCCATTCCGCCTCCGCTCCCTCCGCCTCGATGATGATTACTAGTATTACTCCTCCTGTCCGGAACCCTAGCTTTCCCAAACGAAGTCTTAATCTTCCTCCGTTTCCTCTCCTCTTCGCTATCCGACTCGGCTCCTTTCTCTCTATCGGCTTTACTCGCCTCCTTCTCCAACTCCTCCCACGTCTTACCCTTATCCTCCTCCGATCCCTCGTCGGAGTCTTCTTCCTCTTCCTCCTCGTCAGACTCCACCAACGATTCCTCACTATCATCCTCATCTTCAGATTCAGACTGATCAGATTGCCCATCCGAGGGTTCATATCCGTGGTCTGACTCCTGGGAGTTCTCAGAATCTGAATCTGAAGCCTCCATGTTCAGAAACTCCCACCCACCGTCCTCTATGAACTTCTCCGGGTCCTCGGTTATTGTCTTCAGAATCGGCCGCCAGTTCAGATTCAGCCTACTCTCGTAGTATTTCAAATCAGTCGTGTCCAGCCATTCCTTGATCCCGTCGAGGGAAGTTGAAGGGATTGAGTCAATGCGAAAAACGTCTCGTTTGAAATCCTTGAAGACGATCGTCATGTCAAAATTCTTCTGCCCGAGGCCAACTCTCTCCAGGTTAACGATCTCGATCTCATTCAAAGTGATGACTACAAACGGCGTCTCTATCAGCTCGACGAGACAGCTCGAGGTGGGGACCACGAAAGCCGAAGACTTGTGGGGGACACCGTTGAAACCGAGGTCTCTGAAAGGCTGGTCGAATTCCAAATCGAGACCTTTGAACTGGGGCTGTCCCCACAGCTCGTTTGTTCTGTTAACGAAGTTTTGGAAGTCGGTGTTGATTTTATTCTTCCGATCCCTCTCTCTTTGTTCTTCCTCAATCTCGTCTGGATCGTAAGCCGACCTCTTACTACTCCCGAGTGTCTGCACGACTTCTATCACTTCGACAAAGAACTGTACGTCTTTTGTCTTCTTGTTTCCAACCATTATGTGGTTGTGCAGATGGAAGTGAAGCAGAGTCACCATCTCCTTTTCCGCAGGCTGAAAAAATGCGTGTTTCACATTTACGTACATGATATCGACACGTTCATCCGATCTCGATGTCGAGTATCGAAACCCATTCGCATGCGCTTCAAGAGTCCCGCTCAGTTTCCTCCCCCGCCCTCCAAAAACAGGGCGGATCCATAGATCAGACAGCCTTATCGGTTTAAATTTGGCTCCGGCTAGCTGAAGCTTCTCCTGACTGACTAACGTCGCCCTCTCGGCTTTCTCGGATTCTCTAGAAGTCACCTGCCTGCGTAGAGTTTTAATCTGCTGCACCACGTCACTTAAATGCCTCGGATCCTTACATCGGAAATACGCCTCCCTAACGTAAATATTACTCTGGAATTTAATGGTGTTGGCGTCGTGTGGACTGAAAGGAGTTCCAGGGACGTTGAACATAATCCTGATGTAGCAGTTACGATGAGATTCCTGCTGGCTGGAAACACTCTTCACCATCGCGACATGAAACGGGACCATGCTTCCTTGAATCGGTAACAGAATCGCTTCATTCTTCTGGTCAATCTGAATCATGAAGTCCCTCGGAGGCGGTATATCGTTCACGTTCTTGTAAGAAACCAACTCGCCAGAAGGCCGGTCGGAGCCACGGCTATTACCTAAGCCCGACCCGGCTCCTGCCAGCCTCCTGGCAGTTTCCTCGTTCTTCTGACGCGCAAGTTCGGCTTGATGCTGCCTTCGTAATTCCTCTTTCGACATCTCATTATTAACCGACCTGAGAGTCGCCTTCGAAGGTAACGATGATTTGGAGGCGTTTACGTTTGTTTTGACTTTCGGCTGTTGTTCTTCTTCTTCGTCGTCTTCGTTGAACGAGTACGAGACGTCCTTGAGGGATTTCGAACACAACGAAGTCATCACCTGGGAACTGTCGCCAGCAACGACAACAGTGTCGGCTAGCAATAAGGAAAACTTCTTGGTCTTCGAATTCTTTGTTTCCGTTTCCAAGTTCTGTAAACCGAGGGAAACATTGAAAATCATCCCCGGCTTCAACACACGGTCGTTCTTCGCATTCAGACTAAGACCCGACTCACGAAACTCGAGGCCCATCCCGATTCCAGCTGATTTTGTCAAATTTGGTAAAAATTCAGGAGCATCTTTTTCCACTATGGAAATAGCGGCTTGGAAAGCTGCACTGGCCTTGTTCCCTGGTTTCAACGCAGCTATAGAAGCTTCTTGAGCCTTAAGGAGGACTTCGTAAGCTTTGATCTGCATAGCATTCGCATCAAACAGATAAGTTCTCGCCACATTCGAACAGTAGCTGTTGTAACGGGATCCAATGGCGCATATGATGACACTTGTGGAGTCATAGTAAAGATTGTCGTCGTTGCTCGAGGCGCTCGGTTTCAGATCGAATTCTCCTCCACTTTGAAAAATTGGAGGATAACAGATATCAATGTTTTCCGCCTTCAGCTTCACATTGATCTTCGAAGGCTCGAGTATGACTTTCTCTGTGTCGTCCATCAACGAAGAATGTGAAACCTTCTTCTCCTCATCGATAACCTTCTCAATCTTGGGAACTACAAAATGCTTCATAACTGATGACGTCAAGTAAGCAGCTTTCTTCACATTAGTAATCTCAACGCTGTCCTTAACTGCAAACAGATCGGAGAATCCATTCGATATATCATTCAGTTGAAAATTTGCACTGTTCAGTTTTTTCGTCCAAAGTTCCAACAAATTCCCTTCTGGCAACTCTCTCGCAATGTAACCAACAATAGGAGTATCTCGACCTTCTGATTTCGACAGAGCATGAACCGTGCTGAATATGGAATCCATTAATTTGGTTCCATCGTCGGTTTTGGACTTCACATGCATGATAACCTCGGCACCAACAGAATCCTTCGACGCCTTTTTAATGCCTTCAAGTAAAGAGGATTTCTTCTGGCTGCATAGGAAATGGATTTCCTTCTTCATGAATACCATAATAGTATCGGGGAATTCATAACCAAGCAACCAAATGTTGAGAGCAGACGATTTTAAGTATCGAAGGTCTTCAGATGGTGGAGGAGTTGCTATCGCAAGAACATCAGAATCACCCCATAGGTCACTCTTGTAGTCATTCCAGTGTTTATATAACATCTTTAACCGATTGCTAAAGCTTTCGAGATTAATAGCATAAGCACTAGCCCCAACTGCTGGCTTTCCATTTGTAGCTTTTGCATTACCATTATTTCTTTCTTCGGGCATTTCAGATCAACCAACTATAGATAATCGGATTTTGGGCAGCAGTTTCAACAATCTGGAAAGCATAAGCCATGAAAAATATCAATTAGCATCAGAAATAAAAGGAATTTTTAGAATCTAAGTTTTCTTAACAACTGAAAATGAGCCCAGCTTTGAATCGTTCAGTGAATATTAGAATTAAAAACAGATATAGAGACTCATTAATATCCATTGGAATGAGCCAAATATTGGAATTCTTAACCCCAAAGAGAAGTTACAGGAATTTGGAATCAAATTTTCTTAACAGATGAAAATGAGTCAAACTTTGAATCATAGGCAAGTATTACAATTAGAACATGCATAGAGACTCATCAAAATCCCATTGGAATGAGCCAAACTTTGGAATTCTTAACCCTAACA
Organism: Impatiens glandulifera; assembly: GCF_907164915.1. NCBI lineage: Eukaryota > Viridiplantae > Streptophyta > Magnoliopsida > Ericales > Balsaminaceae > Impatiens > Impatiens glandulifera. Next base: position 58,154,064 of record NC_061865.1, on the reverse strand, counting down.
AAGAGAAGTTCAAAGAATTTGTATTCAAAATTTTCTTAACAGTTGAAAATGAGCCAAACTTTGAATCATCCACAAGTATTAGAATTAGAACATGTATAGAGACACATCAAAATCCCATTGTAATGAGCAAAACTTTGGAATTCTTAACCCTAACAAAGAGAAGTTGAAGGAATTTGTAATCAAAATTTTCTGAACAGTTCAAAATAAGCCAAACTTTGAATCATCAACAAATATTAGAATTAGAACATGTATAGAGACTCATTAAAACACCATTGGAATGAGCCAAACTTTGGAATTCTTAACCCTAACAAAGAGAAGTTCAAGGAATTTGTGTTCAAAATCTTCTTAACAGTTGAAAATAAGCCAAACTTTGAATCATCAGCAAATATTAGAATTAGAACATATACAGAAAATCGTTAAAATTCCATTGCATTTTGAATTCAAAGATACGAAACATACTTTATTCATATAAGAAATGATCTGCAACCGCAATTTCATACAAAACACAATTATTCACTAGACACATACGAGCATCTACAAACAATTTCATTCATGGAAGCTACTCCTTTCGTTAGAGAAGACTCTTAAGGTCAATGTAAAGGCATTTTTTGTGTATATTTCAGATTACACAGTAATTCTTCAAGAAGATGCGAGGTAGAGATTATTATGATAAAAATTGATAAATAGGTTCCTTACGCCTGTATTTTGCCTCAAATCGATCAAAACTAAGTTCCGTTTATAGCGAAGGATAAGAAGATCGAGAAGATAAAGGATGAAAAAGCATAGAAAATTAGCGATGATCGGAATCATTACCAGTTCAGTAGTTTCGAGGCCGCGTAATAGAGTTTCGATTCGTCAGAGAAGCGATCTTGTTGTAGATCCAATTTAGTGATCACCGTGAAGAGAAGATGAAAGGGCGAGAAATAGATTTATCACATCGAACATGAAACGGCCAAGGAGAGAGAAAGTTTCTAGGGTTTATCTTAGCCAGCAATTTGACGAATTAACCCTTCTATTTTGCGATAAATCACCAGTTACCCCTCTCTCGGGTCGGGATCGTCTCTTTCACAAGTTCCTTCGTCTCCTCTTCCATTATTTATGATACTGACACGTGGCAATATCTGCACCCTTTATTTTGATTATCTAACCTCTTGCTCTCCCCCATCTCTCTATATCTATTTTACAAATTTTTATAAATTTAAATATAAATATTTATATTTATATTTTTTGTTTTTTCATACAAATAATATTGCTTAATCTTTATTCGTTATGACATTAATTAAGACGATCCTTTAAAAATATATTAAATAGTAAAATAAAAGTTAGGATTTTGAAATATGTAAAATATAAAGTCAAAATTTATTTATGGTTGTTTGATCCAATAAACATTATAAATTGTCATTTATTTATTTTTCTAATATATTATTTCAAAAGAAATCACTGGCACCAAAATAATCATTATTTTTAATTACTTTGTAATTAGCCCAAAATGGTAACAAAGTCGTGTTTGTGTTTATAACAAAATAAAATATAATTTTCAATCATATTATAACTAGTATCAAATTAGTATGTAGCAAGATCGTAATTATACACTTGTATAACAAAATAAAATATTATATTAGGTTTTCATTTATTCTGAGTATAAATCAATACTAAATTTAATTATATTTTTAATTTTAAAAAAAAATCTAATAAAAAATTAATTATGATTTTTTTTAGATTATGTTCATTTGTTATATCTTTTTGAACATTAACAATTATTTTATTATATTTTTATTTATTTTGAAAGTATTCCAAGTATAAATCAGTATTAGATGTAATTATCTTTTTAATTTTAATAATTTTCTAATCTATATTAGTAAAAATTGAATTATGATTTTTTTTAGATTAAGTTTATTTGTTATATCTTTTTAAACATTAAAAATTATCTTATGAAAATAATTAGAAAATGTTATTTTTAATGTGCAAATAAAGTTCATAAAATTCATAAAAATTAAAATATTCTTCTTCTATTTGAAATCACATTATAATGGTGGGAACTAATTCCCTCCTAATACTAGAGTAAATAAAGTTTTAATTCTAATTACTTTATCATTATTAATATAAAATTCAGTTTCCTACACAAGATAAGTTTCTTATTATTTTATAAAATATTCATATCAATCACTAAATTTAAAAATTAAAACATAGAAGATTTGTAACCAAAATATAACTAGTGAAATATTAAAATTTATAAAAATATCTCTTTTATATTGTATATGATTCTGACACAATTATCAAGACCTTTTATTTATAATAAAAAGTATTAATAGTAAATTTATATCTCTTCCGTCTCCTCTCTTTCTTTTAACTTTAATTATTTTTACTTAATCAAATTCAATAAATTCTAACTATAGTATATATATATATATAATAATAATATTTTACTTTAAATTTTTTTTTATCTTTTTTAATATACAAATAATACATTTACATAGGGATAAAACAATTTCCACTTTTAAATTAACAACATGTTTGATATAATTTCTCAATTTTTGTTAGTCATAACAATAATTAGTATCATTCTTTTAAAAATATACACAATGGTTTAATGAAATATTCAAAATAAAAAATAGTTTGATCAAACAAATATTAAAAATTATGTATTCTTCAAATATATTATGTAAAAAAATCACATCATTAATATAATAATAATTTTTAATCATTTTGTAATTAGGTCAAATTAGTAATAAAATAATCTTAGTATACCTCGCCTAATAAGCTAGCAATGTTAATTATACTTTTTTTAATCTATAAATATTATTAGTATACTTTGCGGTAATACATGCAATTAATCATCTTTTTAGTTCTAAAATATGTAATCCTTTTAGTTCTAATAATCTTTCTAATCTATATTAGTGAAACTTGAATTATGATTTTTATTAAATTATATTTTTTTAAAAATGTGAATAATTTTACTAAGAAAATAATGAAGACATTATTTAAGATAGACAAAGTTCATAAAATTTAGAACATTTTTTTTTATATTTGAAATTTTATTATAATGGTGAACTAATTCTCTTCTACTAATAGATAAAGTTTTAATTTTAATTTCTGATCATTATTAATGTTACACCAGCCTAATTTCTTAGGCCCGGTTTGGATTGATTTTTAAAAAATTATAGGGAGAAAAAATAATTGTTGATAATGATTTTGAGGAGGTGGTGATTATTTTTTGTAAAAAATTTTTAAAGGTATTGATAAATAAAAATAAAAATAAAAATAATATTTTAAAATAAATGGTATTTTAGTATTTTGATTAATAAAATGAGTGATATGATTATTGAAAAGTGATGGAATTGAAAATTTGATTTTGATTGCCTAGTTTTTAGGCTTCGGTGTATTGGTTCGATTTCAAAACGCTCAAATTTTGAACTTGAAAAGTTTGGATGATTTTTTTAATTTACTTACCAATTATATATTTTTTTTAAATATTTTATTAGAGTGTTAATTTATAAAATGTTATTTTAAAATATATTTTAATTTTATATATATTAATAAATTTAAAAATATTTATTTGTTCAAATTCAATTTTTAAATTGATTATATATATATATAGTGAGATATATATTTTTTTAATTATTAAATTTTAATATCTAACAAAATAAATAATACAATATTATATATATTTGAGAAGAGAGAGGGAATTCAAGAAGAAAATTAGAACACAGCAAATTATTTATTAAACGGTAATGATTTTACCACGTGTAAGATTTACAGAAGATGGGGAGGAAGATAAAAAGGACCAGTGAAGTAGACGATCCGACCCCCTCTCCCGTATCAACCTTTCATTTTGGCTCGCTCGCGCTCGCGCTCCTTTTTTTCGATAAAATTTCGGTTTGATTTTAAAAACTTTATTATTTAAAAAATAAATAAAAAAAATAGTTGGGAGGTAAAGACATTTTATTTTGTTTGTAATTTTTCTTTTTAATTTCAAATTTTAATACAACTCACTAACACATTTTAAATTTCAATTTAATTCTTAAAATTATAGAATCTTACAAAAATAAAATAAAATTATTGAATTCAATTTTAAATAAACTCTTAAACTAGTTAAAATATATGATATTAAACTTTTAAGATTTATAATTATATTTACCAATTTTAATTATACTTTAATAAAATTTTGTTTGGTATAAAATTTTAAAAAATAGGTTTTAAAAAGAAAAAATCTTAATATAAATAAAAAATAATTTATAATAAAAAGATAAATGAATTTTAATATCATTGATTGATAAATGTACTAGAAGGTAAATAAAAAGATTTTAGTTTATTTCATAGTTTAAATTGACTAAATAAGAATACATATATTGAAACATGAGAAAGAAAGGAGTAAATAATGTTTGATTAATTCTTATACAACTAATTAATTAATATTTTTTATTTAAATTTTAAGTCAGTTTTTAAAATTCTTCTTCTCAAGTATATATAGTATTTTAATTTGTTTTTTATGATAATAAATAAGTCTTAAATAAATCTTAAACTGTGTTTCTAATTTAAATATTTTTTTATTAATTTTATTTTTATGAATTTAAATTTTGGATTTTTCTAAAGTTGAGTTTTTTTTGTTTATTATTTGAAATACTGTGTAGATCCTTAACTTATTTTTCAAAACTATATCTTATATAATCAAAATATTTTATTATAATTACTTATAGGAAGTAATTGGGATGTTACATGATAGGAAAAAGAATTGATGGAGACTAACAATTTTTGTAACAAATGCATTTGAGGTTAAGAGTACTGCCACATGCTCCGAAAACGTAGCCATCTCTAGTGCAACTATCATTACAATTCCAATTATAAAAGAAACATGCGCCTTGAAAACTTTTGCTTGGAATTTTGCAAAATTTCGCCTCAACTAACCTTATTGATCCATTATCCTCCTCTGAAAAAATAACAAATTAAAATTTTCATTATGATATTTTCGATAGAGCCTTATTAGGAGAAATAATAAACTTACCTAGAATAAAAAAAACTAACAATAATACAAGACAAACCAATTTATTCATGTTAAATGATAATAATATATTAACTTCTTTTGCCTACCAAATGAGAAGAAGGCCTATTTAAAGTGAAAAGAGAATAGCAGATTTTTATAATCTAAATAGTTGTTATTATTAAAAGCTTATATTTAGATTCTCATCATCCAAAAATTGATTTTACATATTCATCTTTTACATATTTATAAAAAGAATGTTTAAAGGATAGACTTCCAATTTAAACATTAAGGTCCTTTTTGTTATAGCATTTGGTCAATGCTATTATCTCATTAAATTAAATTATTTAATAAAAAAATTCTATATTTTTAATAGATTTCAAAAGTTAAAAAACAAATTAATAAAATGGAAGTTTAGTCAATTTCTATATGTCAAAATTCATTTATAAACATTTTTTTTATAAAGTTTAGTTAATTTAATATTAGGTTAGGCTTGTACTATAATTAATTTGAATTCAACTATCATCAATGAGTAAAAAATGAAGACGGGTTAAACTATTTCAAAATACTAGAAAGATATTTAAAATTCAAAAAAACGTATTTTTCAGACGAAAATTTTAATTGCATACAATTTCTTACGATTATGTTGAGGACATTTGATGCTTAACTTGAAAGTAATATACTGACTATCCATTTAAAAAAAAAGATTTTACACATACGAATATAAAAGACTCACATTTTTGCCTTCTTTAATGTGAATAGGTCTAGGAACTCGTTTATGTTCAAGTAGTACATGTGTGCATTGTGCGACACCACCTATATATTTATATAATTACGTTTCAAGATTCGTCAATAAATAATGACAATCTGTCCATTTTACGAGTTATTTAACGTGAGATTTGAACATAAAAAAATCAAGGTTAACTCTTTCTTCCACTTAATTAACTCCCTTAACAATATGTGAGGGGATAATGAGAGGCGGCAAAGGAACATCTCATTTGAGAGAACTCTTTACATCGACGACCTTTAAATCGTCCTTATCGGTAGAACACCCCTCTCCTCCCCCATTAAAGACATTTTTATTAGAAAATCAAGAATATATTGATAGACTAAAATGAGATTGAAAGAGATTAGTAATAAGTAGAAGGTTGTATAAACATGTATTTCACGCGGCGACAAGATGAAAATATATTGACAAAATATCTTTAAATTAATTTTTTATAAATATTTCATCTCTCAATAAATATAAATATATATAAATATTTTCTTTTCTAATAATTATAAATCCTAAATCCCAGTTAGACTCTAAACTCCAAGAACTTAACATATTAAAATAATTTATTTATTTAATTTTCTTAATATATATATTATCTCCTAATTATAATTATATATATATATATATTATATTTCTTACATAATAAAAATAATTATATCTCTTATCCTGATTAAAAATATTTATCTCTTAATTTATTTTTTAATATAAAATAATTATATTAATGAGACAAACATATAAATTATATGATTATTGAAAAAATAATATAAAATATATTTATATATATAATATATTTATATAGAATTAATAAGAAAAAATCACATTAGTTATTTATTATATTAATCAACAAATTATCCTTACTCAACAAATATTATATATAAAAATAAAAATGAGAAAAAGATATGAATATATATAAAAATATAAATTATTAAAGAGAAAAGTTTTTTTTAGTTTTTAATTAGGAAAAATATGGTAAAAATATTATTTATATAAATATTTATATTTAAAATAAAATATGTAATATTATATAATTAGAAATAAATTGGAGAGATATTTTTTTTTAATAGAAATGATTAGGTTAGGGAATTTGGTAAGGGAATGACTTGGCATAATTTTATTAGCTGAAAAAATTAAATAATTATCTTTCAACCAAAGATGATGTCAAGTCATTCCCTCACCAAATTCCCTCACTCTATCACTCCTTTTTTTAAATAGGATAGAAAATATAATATTTTTATTATATATGAAATGTTATAGGTATATTTTATACAAAGAGATAAATTATTAATTTATTATTATAATTCTCATTTCATAAAAGAGAGTCTATAATATATATGAGAAATGATTGAGAGAGGGAACAAGGCTGTCAAAATCGAGAGTTTACGTAAAATCGTTTTCTAATTGTAAACTCGTAAAATCTAGAGTTTATATGAAATCGTAAGAGTTTAGTTTGAAAAATAATAGTTATATATTATTATTATTTATATATATAATTAAATATTTTATACTTATCCAATTTTTAAAAATTATATATTTTAATATAAAATTAATTAAAAAAATAATAATAAGTAAATAACACAATAAAAAAATTATACTTACAAAATTAATTATATTAATTAATTTATTTAAATAAATAATAACTTTATTTTTTATTTTTAAATATAAATTTATTTTTTTAAAGTAAAATCGTATATAATCGTAAAATCGAAATTATTTATAAACTCGTAAAATCGTAAAATCTTATTATCATAAATTTAAAATCGTAAGAGTTTACATATTTAAGAGTTTACTTAAAATCAGACTCGTTAGCATAATGTGAAATCGTAAAATCGTAAGATTTTAAGAGTTAACTAGAGAGTTTGACAGCCTTGAGAGGGAATGATGTGGTACAATTTGATTAGCAAAAAAAATAACAAAATTTTCTCACATTTTATCCTTTTTTCAAATCAGTAATGCAGTGACACATCATTCTCTCCCTCAAATTACCTCCCTTTATTATTTTTTAATACTTTTATAAAAATATATATAATATTAAAATTTATAAATATTTATGATAAGAAATAAAATATATTTATATAAAATTAACGATAAATAAATATATATATATATATATATATAATTAGAGAGAAAATAAAATAAATTAGAAAATAAAATTTAGTTATTATTATAAATATATATATATATATATAATATATTTTTAATACTTTTTATAAAAAATATATAATATTAAAATTTATAAATATTTATGATAAGAAATAATATATATATATATATATATAATTAGAGAGAAAATAAAATAAATTAGAAAATAAAATTTAGTTATTATTATTAGCTGAAATATAGTTATTATCAGCGCTTAACAAGATAAATCTATGGCTGAAGAATCAACTAATGAATATATGAATAGAGTTTATTTAATAGACTCTTGTCAACTATGAGATTTCTTATTTAGTACCTACCCTAAACCCTTCAAAGATGAAATAGTTTATGGTTGTTTTATGATGCTGTTTCTAATATACACATGATTAAGTTACTTTTCATAGAATATTTTCATTCAAGGAATATTTTCATAGAATACCTTTCATTTAAACTTGGAAGCAAAAAAGAGTCATCTAAACTAACGTTGGAAGCAAAAAAAAAGTCAAAATAAAATACTTTTATCATTTCACCATCGATCGCCTCTCTATGTTGTATCATTCAGGAATCAGGATAAGGCGAGACTAGACTCTCAATATAAGTGTACACTTTATATTGGTATTCTGGAAGGCAACCTCTAATGTTGGTAGGCCTAAATGTATGATTGTCCATATTATACAACACCAAACGCTGCTTTCCTAACATCAAAAGGACTTCAGTTTTCGTAAAAGAAATACACAAGGGTACATCATACAAGTAACCCTGGTGTCGAATACAATACTGTATTGAAAACAACTTAGACCAAGACTCTACTTTTCCATACTCATTCATCACCCATACTTCGGCTTGTTCATAAAAATAGTCACGTAGAATACAGAGGAGGCTGTCACCTAAAACTCCTAGATATGATTCCGTAGCATCCTTCTCATAGCAGGGTTGCGAGATTTCCGAATATGTTTCCTTTGACAAATCGAAAGAGACTATAGGATTGTCACTATTCCAATAATTGTGGAACAAAGCTTCCCACTCATTTTCCCCAGTTGGAGCCCAATGAAGTGATCCACTCACAAAGGTGCACTTAGTATCCATGGGAAAGCCTTTAGGGAAAATTCCAATCTTCCTCCACGAATCTCTCTTTAACCCATAAATATTTACTTCAGTAGATTTAATGCGAATCACCTTGTAATCAGAACTAGCCTCGTCATAGCCAAACCCATATACAATGTCTCGACCTAAACGCTCTTTTAAGCCTAAGCCACAATCGGGCAGTCTCTTTGATTTCCTAATAGACGGGTTCCATAAAAATACAGAACCTTCTTCTTCTGAAGCTATACAAACCAATCCATTCACAGAACCAACTATCAAAACAGAGTCTGGCCAGTGCTTCAATGGATAATAGTGGTCATGTGTACTAGGATAACATTCTTCATGTAAAACAGATGGGAGAGAACATGATTTCACCTCTAAACGAAGATGGGAGCTCATAATAAGTCTATGGTGTGCATAACCCTTGTCTTGGGTGGAAGCTCTCAGATGATTCTGGACGAATATGGGATCGGATATCAAAGCGAGCCAGGATCTGCATACGCACCTAAATTTGACGAGGGTTTTGACGGGAAGTTTGATTAGGATTTTTGTGATAATTTCTATTGGCAGGTAGTAGGGAAGGACATAGACGGAATCGGTGGTCTTGCGACGCTTTCTATTGGTAGGAACTCTCTTCATCTTCATCATCGCGATACAACAGAAGAGAAGAGGTTTCTTCTCTTCTTTAGCTAGCTAGATGCTTTAATATATATATATATATATAAATAGGCTTTTATATATGTTTTTTAAAATAATTAATTTAAATAAACTCAATACTGACCGTTTCTAACGATGCAATTATTGTTTTACACGAGAAAATAAATTTTTTTCTTTATTTTTCTAGGTCAAAAACCAAAATTTCTATTTTATTTAATTTAATTATTTAAAAAATTTCAAAGAAAAATATATATTAATTCATTAATTAAAATATCAAAATATATTTATTTTAATTTTATTAAATTTAAAATATTTTTTTTTAATAATTATCTTAAATAAATCTAAAATATATCATATTAATTAGTATATATTCTTATTATTACATTATTTTATATTTAAACTATTATTTTAATAAATTAACTAAATAATTTTAAAATTAATCAAAATGATTTAGCACATAATAGATTAGTTCTTAATATATTTAAATTTTAATATTTTTTTTAAATAATTTAAATGTCACCCGGAGGACGAATATATATATATATATATGACACTTAAAATATAAACACCTCTTCACTGTTCTACGTCATCACAGTTAATTTAATTTTTTTAATCTATATTAATTATTTTTCTCACCTAAAATATATATATATATATATATATATTTCTCTTTTTTATAGATATTTATAATAAAATAATAATTCTCAAATTCTATCGTATAATAATTATTAATTTATCTCTATTTTTAAAATTATTAATTTCTTTTTTTAATTAATATTTTTATTTTATCTCTCATTTATCCCGTTTTCAAATGGGAGGTGCTTTTTCCCACCCTCTATTATTTTCACCTGATCTCACTCCTTAATCACCTCCAAAATTACTTATTTATCCTATCACTTTTATATATTTACATTTTTTATTTTATTTATTTTATTTTATTTAATTATTAAGTTTTTTTATCATTAAATATAATTAATTAATTGATTTTTAATATGTTTTTTTCTACTTTATTTATTTAATTAAAATACAAATTATTATTTTTTTATATTATAATTATTTAAAATATATTAAATATTGAAATGTGTCCTAATTTAATAAAATATAAATATTTAATATTTTATTATATTAAATATATATATTTTAAAATACTTATAAAAATATAAAAATAATAGTTAAATGGATTTTTTTTATAAATAAAATTATTTATTAAATAAATAAGATAAAGTCTTTAATATATTATATATTAATAATTAGTCAAATTAAATATAATATTTTACTTAATAATATATAATTTTATTTAAATTTGATTTTGTTAATTCAGAGCGATCCTAGAGCCTAAATAAGGTAACCTATTATTAAAAATATTATATTTGATTAATTATTAATATATAATATTATTAAGTAAAATATTATGACTAATTATTAATATATAATATTTTAAAGACTTTATATTATTATAGATAATTTTATTTATAAAAAAATTGTATCATTATAAGTATTTTAATATATATATATAATTAATATAATAAAATATTAAATATTTATATTTTATTAAATTACGACACATTTATTTTAAACAATTATAATATAAAAATAAAAATATTTTGTATTTTTAATTAAATAAATAAAGTAGAAAAAAACATATTATAAAATAATTAATTAATTATATTTAATATAAAAAACTTAATAATAAAATAAAATAAGTAAAATAAATTAAATAAAAAAGATAAATATATAAAAGTGATAGAGATAAATAAATAATTTTGCAGGTGAATGAGGAGTGAAATCGGGTGGAAATAACATAATGGTGGAAAAAGCAATTTCATTTCAAATTGGCTTATATTCAGTTATTATTAATGGCTTTACAAAGATAAATTTGTTTAGTGATTTATAAAAAAACATTATATATATATATATATATTATTTAGTATTATTATATATATATTAGTGACGAGATAATAAATATTTAATATAATTAAATTTATTTTTTATATAAATATATGATGAAAGTATATATATATATATATATATATATATATATATATATATATTTAGGGCTTTTACTTGAGCCACCGAAGTTATTATCTTCGACTTAGTCAATCTAGGTCTAGAATAAATGAATAAATGGTCTCTTAAGTGGTCTAAGCATGTTAAAATTGTAAAAGTCATGAACATTTAACCATTAAATGAGGGGGACGGGTAATTCACAAATTTATTGACAAGAATTTATTTTTATTAGATCATTACCAATTTCTCCAAACCATCACACCCTATAAACAAATGATTATTGAAATTAAATATCTTATGACAATATCTCTGGTTGAAATCACTCTAAAATCTCTCCGGATAAAATCAAATATGAGTGAAGGCGGAGTCAAAAATTTGAAATACACGTTAACTAAAATATTATAACTCGATCGATAAAGGCTTAAGTAGAAAATTGAATTCGTCACATTAACACTAAAATATTAAATTAGTCCAAACATTGGTTCTCTCGAATATTCATAATTATCTTCCAATATACAACATATTTTAATCCTTATTCTTTTATATAGCCATCTAAATACATATAATTTTTCATGAAACTAACCAACTATGTCACGTAAGATCACAATATTTATAAACCATATCTAGTTCTATTAAAGAAACAAAACATATAATAAAAGTAAAGATTCAAAAAAGTTTTAGGAAACATGAAAACTCACCTAGATTGATTTTCCCAAAGGCTAAGATGAGAATATCAAGAGTTTTTTTTATAATTTGAGTGAGGTTTAAGATGGGTGCAGAGTGTTGTACCGGATCTACAATCCTAAGGGGGACATTGATTATATGGTTGTTCTATTAGAGGTTTATCACATTTTGGGAAGTTGGTCACCCTCAGTACAACACATGTTATCTAATAAGTAGATTTGTCTTTGTCATTGTGTGGTACGATGTGGAGAAACCGTTAAAAGTGTTAGATATATTGTCTTAAAATTAAAAAAATGTATATACATGATGTTACAATAAATTAAATAAACTAGAATATAAAAAAAAATGAAATCACTAGAATATAATGTTGATTCGATTACCCTTAAAACAGTTCTTTCGTTTTCCGTTTGTTGATTTTTTTTTTTATATTCCTTAAGATGAACAATTTTCATTTTTCGAAATGAACATCATCTCTTTCGCAACATCGCAACTCGTATTTCTGAAACATGAAAGACAAAAAAAATCGATGGCGCAAACTTTTAAATAGCTTAGCTGCACAAAGAAAATTGTTTTAAAATTTTTAGTAATCTTGTCTTGAATAACAGAAAATATATATAAATGTGATGTTACAAATAAATAAAATAAAATTAAATATACGAAGAACGAAATCACCGATTAAGATGTTGATTCGAGACATTGATTAATACGTTTCCCTTAAAACAATTTTATCGTATCCCGTTTGTGCTGGAGCTTATCGCAGATGGTTGTCTCTTAGGGTACAACGAATCAAACAATGATTATGCACTGAAATCACTACGCATCGAATTACTTGATCAATATACCTGAACTATCGAGCGAAAAACTCGAAGAACACTCACAAAGAAAGTTTTTGAATTCTAGAGTGAGAAAAAAATAAATAAAGAAGTAATGTGAAATGAATAAAAAAATAGGTATATATTGCTGAGAATTAAACACGATGTTCTAATTAAACATTAAATATTAATCAAACAACTAATATTCATAATTATCTTCCAATATACAACATATTTTAATCCTTATTCTTTTACATATAATTTTTCATGAAACTAACCAGCTATGTCATGTAAGATCACTAGATATATATCTAGTTCTATGAAAGAAACAAAGCATATAATAAGAGTAAGGATTCAAATAAGTTTTAGGAAACATAAAAACTCATCTAAATTGATTTTCACGAACGCTAAGATGAGAATATCAAAGAGTTTTTTTTTTTATAATTTGAGTGAGGTTTAAGATGGGGTGCAGAGTATTGAACCAGATCTACAATCCTAAAGAAGACATGGATTATAGGGTTGTTCGGTTAGAGGTCTATCCGAGAATGTTGGGTCCAATACAAATTTAAATTTGAATATTTATCTTTTCTTGTTGTTATTTGAGGTTCAAAATTGAATAAAAAGTTTTACTACATTAGGCTTCAATTTTGAATTATGGGCGATATTCTTCTTACTTTATAATTTTATTTTTCAATTAATTTATGATCATCTTTGTAGAAAAAATATCAATTTCTCTCTTTCTGAATTTACCTTTTTTTTTTATACCATTATATAGTTTTAAGTCGCTCAAATCATATTCAGGAGTGTGAATCTCAAAATAATACTTAATTTAAAAAATAAATATGTCTAAAACAAAATTTACACAAAGTTACGACATTTCGTAGACACCCTATTTTGAACCCCAAATAAATAAAATCAATATATTCGGTCAAGTATAATGTTAATGCAAGAATACTACTGTAGTAGAATATTTTAAATAAATAATTAATCCACAAAATGGCCTTTATCAGGCCAATTTCGGGTTGATTCAAATGTCAATTTTCAAATATACTCAAAATTGGGACGAACAGACACCTCCATGAGGACCGATTCGAAAAATTATGGTTCATCTTCACAAACTAGGACTATGCTAGTCGCAATCTAGCAGCATTCAGCCTTCTGCGTGATCAAAAGAAGAAAGATAACTTAGTATAAACCAAAAACATTATAAATAATAAAACATGTTAACTTTAAGTAGTTTAATGGTAGCAAAAACTATGAATGAATCAAGATAGATTTCCAGTGCAAGAAACAAATCAAACTTCAAGGCAAAGAATAGTACAAAAACAAACAATTAGTTTTGATGAACCTTTGTGAACTAGTTAGGCTGTTAAAATAGATAAAATGACCTCAATTTTTTTAATGTAAAATCTCATATGTTTTATCTGAGCCCATAGCCCTTGTAAATGTGGATATGAGATTTGATGAACCATTGTGAAGAAGTTATGCATAATGTCATGAGAGCCAATTTGAAAACACTTTTATTTGAATATTGATGTGAGGGTAATCATCAGTAATGCTGCAGCTGCAAATAAGTAAAATTTTGTCAAATAGCTGAAAATGCAGAACAGTGAAAACCAACCAAGCTAACAAGTTCTCCTATTTGTAAAAATGGAAAGCTCAAAGAATAGTACATTTGAATTTTTATGAATCTATGGCTGAAGAATCAACTAATGTCAACTATGAGATTTCTCTCATTTTCATCACAAAGATAGAAATGATTAATGGTTGTTTTATGATGCCGTTTCTAAGATACACATGATTAAGTTTCTTTTCATAGACTATTTTCATCCAAGGAATTCCCTACATAAATTATAATCACATTTTTCAAATTAACACTTAGAGCACCAAGATCAAAATGCAAGACAATTTGGGATATTTAGAAAGGAAAAAATCAGGATCAAATTTTATGCATAGAGTCTATGAAAACCTTGGAAGCATGATATTCTTATTTTTTTATAAGAAAATGTAGTCATTTAAACTTGGAAGCAAAAAAGAGTCATTTAAGCATGACATTTTTGATAGTAAATGATCAAAATAAAATAATTTTACCATTTCACCATCAATCGCCTCTCTATGTTGTATCATTCAGGATAAGGCGAGACTAGGCTCTCAATATAAATGTATGCTTTACGATAGTATTTTTGAAGACAATCTTGAATGTTGGTAGGCCTAACCGTATGATTGTCCATATTATACAACACCAAACGCGCTCCAAACAGCAAAAGGACTTCAGTTTTCCTAAAAGAAATACACAAGGGAACATGATGCAGGAAAACCTCTGGATGACTAGAATACCGTATTGAAAACAACTTAGACCAAGACTCTACTTTTCCATACTCCTTCATCACCCATACATCGGCTCGTTCATAACCAATGTGTTCATCACCAATGTTACATAGTAGACTGAGGCTGTCATATAAAACTCCTAGCTTTGATTCTAAAGCACCCTTACCATAGCAGGGTTGCGAGAATTCAGAATACGTTTCTTTTGACAAATCGAATGAGACTATAGAATTCCAAGTATTCCAATAATAGTCTAACTCATCTTCCCCAGTTGGAGCCCAATGAAGTGATCCACTCACAAAGGTGCACTGAGTATCCATGGGAAAGCCTTTAGGGAAAATTCCAATCTTCCTCCACGAATCACTCTTTAACCCATAAATATTTACTTCAGTAGATTTAATGCGAATCACCTTGTAATCAGAACTAGTCTCGTCATAGCCAAACCCATATACAATGTCTCGATCTAAACGCTCTTTTAAGCCTAAGCCACAATCGGGCAGTCTCTTTGATTTCCTAATAGACGGGTTCCATAAAAATACAGAACCTTCTTCTTCTGAAGCTATACAAACCAATCCATTCACAGAACCAACTATCAAAACAGAGTCTGGCCAGTGCTTCAATGGATAATAGTGGTCATGTGTACTAGGATAACATTCTTCATGTAAAACAGATGGGAGAGAACATGATTTCACCTCTAAACAATAAGCGGAGCTCATAATGAGTCTATGGTGTGCATAACCCTTGTCTTGGATGGAAGCTCCCAGATGATTCTCTACGAATATGGGATCGGATATCAAAGCGAGCCAGGATCTGCATACGCACCTAAATTTGACGAGGGTTTTGACGGGAAGTCTGATTAGGATTTTTGTAATAATTTCTGTTGGCAGGTAGGGAATGACATGGACGCTCTTGCGACGCATTCTCTTTCCATCCGCATTAGGATTACTCGTGATGTTCATCGTGATACAATAGAGGTTTTGGAAAAAGACAATGATGGTTTAATTTTGGGTTTTATCATTTATAGAATATTGTATATATTTTTTAAATAATTAAAATAGAGAGTATGAGATTAGATATGGGTGGTTAAAATGAAAAAAAAAATATATTACAAGTATATTAAAAATATTAATTTGTAAGGTATATCGAAAAAAAGAGAAAATATTATACCGTTACCGAAATTATTGATACAGTAAATGTATAAAATTTTCAAAATTTTGTTATATTGGGATATATCGAAATAATATTTATAAAATAATATATATATACATAATATTATAATAAAATAAATAAATTTGATATTAATTTAATTATAGAAATATAATTTTTAAAAATAATATCAAAATATAATATATATGCAAATATGAGATTGTAAAAAAATCAAAGGGATGATAACGGGTATCATATCCATCGGGTAGTGAAATACCTATCCCTGAACCCGATTTTTATTTTACTACTTGACCCCAATTTGTAGGTACTCGGATACCCCCATTACCCGATTAAAACGTGAAATTATATTTAGTATTTTTTAAATACTAAATATTAAAAATATATATTTTAATTAACACATTTAAACTTAAATAATTAAAAATTATTATAAATTAAATCTAATATCTTAACTAATATGTTATTACAAAATATAATTGACTAAAAAAATATTAATACATATTTTATCTTTACACAACTATTAATCATTTATACTACATAATATAAATTAATTCACACTGCAAAATATAATAAACTTAAAATAAATATAATATATTTAAGTAAACATAAATTTCAAAATATTCATCGTTTTCTCACACAAAAAAACACATTTTTCTTGAATAGTTTTGTAGAAGTTAAAGAAATGTCAACTCTCACTAATAAAACGAAGAAACTATGAAATAAATATCAAATATTAAGTTAATAAATAAGTATAAAATTATAAAAATTGAAGAACAGTCCTAACTTTATTAAGTAATAAATAACATTAAAACTAGTAATATCGAAATTTAAAAAACACAAATTAAAACATTATTTAATTGCATAGTTATGTTGTAGAGGTTGAACAATATAACCATCTTTTTATTATTGGTACCTGAAGTTAGAACAAAAACAAAATGCTAAAAGATAGAAGTTGAAATAAGGTTGAAAAAAGATAGAAAATAAAAAAATGAAGATTAAGATTAAGAATCACACTCGACTAATAAGAGAGAAACACTTATTATAATGATGTTAGCGTGATTTAAACATCTTGAATCACTGTATTACTTGAATTGAGAAATATAGATGTTAAGATCGAAGATGAAGATGCTGCATTAATTCTGTTGGTATCTGTACCAAACTCGTTTGAAAATTTTGTTCAATCATTCGTTGTGGGTAAAGACTCCGTAACTTTAAAGGAAGTTCGGTCAGCACTTCATACTAGAGAACTGCGCCATAAGGTGAGCGATGAAATTGTAGACAGTCAAGCATCTGGGTTGATTGCCAGCACAGTCAACTATAAAGGGTCTGAAAAGAAGAAGGATAAAAAATACAAAGATAAGGGCCATAGTGCAAAAGACATCTGCAATTACTGTAAAGAACCTGGTCATTAGAAGAATAAATGTCCTAAGAAAAGGGGCAAGTATTCTACGACTTCTATAGCACATAAAGACAGAGACACCGACTCAGAGGAGGACATTGCCCCTTGTAGCTAACGCTTCTCTACACCCTATTGATACGTGGGTGTTGGATTCAGGGTGTTCATATCATATGAGTCCGAACAAAGAATGGTTCGATATCTATGAAGATTATGATGGTGGAAACGTTGTCATGGGAAATGATGACATATGTAGAATGGTGGGTATTGAGACTATCAAGATTATGACTAATGATGGTAAGATACGGACCCTAACTGGCGTTCAGCATGCTCCTCAACTAAAGAAGAACTTAATATATTTAGGCATTTTAGATATTAAAGGTTTCAAGTTTAGTGGTGAAGAATGAACATTGTGCATCAGTAAAGGTTCAAAAATAATACTGAAAGGTATCAAACAGAATACCTTGCATATACTACAAAGTATGACACTAACAGGTTCCGCAACGGTCGCATCCAAATCTGTGAATCGGCACCCTGATGTAACCAAGTTGTGGCATATGCGACTTGGACATATGGGAGAGAGGGGGATGCAAATTCTGTCCAAACAGGATCTTCTATCTGGTCACAAGGTTACCAATCTTGAGTTGTGTGAACACTACATTCACTAGTAAAAAAATGGGTATTAGTAAGGGCAAAAACCGTTACTGAAAGTCTCAAAAGTCGTTACTAATAACATTTTGTAACGACGAATAAAACCGTTATCATTCGTTATAGAAACGAGCGTTACTGACACTCTTATAGTATTAGTAACGGCTTTCGAAAGTCGTTACTGATACTCCTCTAACAACAGTAACTTGGCTAAAACCGTTTCAGATAAAGCATTATTAACGGTTTTAGCCAAGCTTAAACCATTACATATAAAGCATTACTAGTAACGATTTTCTTATTTATAAAACGGTTACTGATATATTAATAGTAACAGTTTTCTTATTTATAAAACCGTTACTGATATATTACTAGTAACAGTTTTCTTATGTTTAATACCGTTACTAAAAAATATAATTGTTTTTTTTAATATTTCATATTTGTACTTATATAAACAATAATAATTATACATTTTGCAAAACTATTAATATATTCCAAAAACCACAATCATCAATCTAAAGACCACAATCATAATCCAAAAACCACAATCATCCACAAACCACAATCATAAATCCACAATTCATCAATTCACATAAACCATAAATCGCGCTCTTGTATTGATTGTTATCCTTTTGAGAATTATGTTGACGAGCACTTCATCTAACACCAACACGTAATTCACCATTCTCTACCCTGAAGTAGAGAATTAACCATTTTATAAAAAGACAGATTTGAATATAGTCAAGAAGAAAGGAAATTCCAAAATAGAGAAATACCTTAGGAAAATAAAAGTATCTCCAACAACTAATCTCTTGGAGGTGACGAAGGTACTACATCCTTAGTAGTGTACACTTCAGTTAAACGTTGTCAACATTAAATAGATTTAGGAGCTAGCTGTTTAGGTCTTACATCTTGCTCTGGCATTAAAGTAACTTGAACATAAACTTCATTAGAGTCTTGCTCGACCTACACATCAAATAAAGAAGGATAAAAGAATTATTCACCAATGATCTGCTAAAAAGTATCCAACAATGGCAGAAATTACAAATTCCCTAAAATTTGAACAGAAATAGAATATAAAAAAGCTTACCATAAGCTTAATTTGAGAAATACTACTAAGAATTTTAGAAGAAATTCTCTTATTTAATTCTTGATTTGTGGAAGCCTCCAACTGTATCAATGAAATACATATAAATTGCACCACAAAAGCATATACAAATAAATCGCACTATGAAGAGCGAACATGATGAGACAGGCCTAAGAGAATCGGTGGCGGAGAGCGACGATGACAGTAGTCCGATTTTAAGAACGACGACAGCTTCAACGGTGAAAGAGAAGGCGATGGCGAGCGGAACGGGAGCAGAGAAGAAAAGAAGAGAAGGAAAAAAGAAAGAAGGAAAAAAGAAAGAAGACTGTGTAATCAGGTTTTATTAGGATATCAGTAACGGTTTTAATATAACCGTTACTAATACCCCTTGTGAAGACGAAATACATAAGAGATATCAGTAACGATTCTAGTATAACCGTTACAAATGTATGTATCACTAAGGGCTTTCGAAAACCGTTACTAATTCCTCTTGTAAAATATTTAAAATGAATGCATATTAGTAACGGTTTTAAGGATAATCGTTACTGATGTCCCTTGTGAAGACGAAATATCATAAGAGATATCAGTAACGGTTTTAGTATAACCGTTACAAATGTATGTATTAGTAAGCATTTTCGAAAACCGTTACTGTTACCTCTTGTGAAAAATTTAAAATGAATGCATATTAGTAACGGTTTTAAGGATAACTGTTACTGATACCCCTTGTGAAGACGAAATACATAAGATATATTAATAACGGTTTTAGTATAACCGTTACAAATGTATGTATTAGTAAGGACTTTCGAAAACCGTTACTGATACCTCTTGTAAAATATTTAAAATGAATGCATATCATTAACGGTTATCCTTAAAACTGTTACTAATATTCTCATTTCGATAAAGAAGAATAAAAACACTAGTGTCTGTAACGGTTATTCCTTATGACCGTTACTGGAAGTTTTTATCAGTAACGGTTTTAAATGGCCATTACTGATATCTTGATATCAGTAACGGATATATTAAACCGTTACTGATAAAAACTTTCAGTAACGGTGTTATAGCGCCATTACTAACATTTGTTACCAAAACCTCATTTTCCACTAGTGATTTTCGAGAAAAAATATCGCAGTAAGTTTAGTAAGGGAGTTCATAAAACTAAGGGCACACTGAATTATATCCACTCTAATTGTTGGGGTCCTACTCAAGTTGAAGGTATAAAAGGTTATAACTATTTTGTAACATTCATAAATGATTACTCAAGGATGACCTGGTTGTATCTTCTAAGACATAAGAGAGAGGTATTTAAGACATTCAAACATTGGAAGGCACTGGTGGAGAATCAAACTGGAAAGAAAGTTAAGAGGCTGCGAACAAATAATGGACTTGAATTTTGTTCATTTGAGTTTAATGAGTTTTGCAAGGATATAGGGATTGCAAGACATCACACTGTCCGAGGTACACCACATCAGAATGGTGTAGCAGAAAGGTGAATCAAACACTGTTAGAGAGAGTTAGAAGCATGCTTTTTAATGCTGGATTGGCTAGAAAGTACTAGAGCGATGATGTCTTAACGGCTTGCTATCTGATAAATCGTGCACCACATACTGGTATTGATTGCAGAATCCCTTACGGGATATGGTCTGGTAACGTCGTTGATTATTCTCATTTGAAAGTCTTTGGATGCACATCTTACTATCATGTTAATGAAGGGAAGTTGGAACCAATGGCAAAACAAGGTATTTTCATGGGCTATGGAGATGGAGTCAAGGGATATAGAATCTGGTCATCTTCTGAAGGTAGAGTAATCCTCAACAGGGATGTCACATTTAATGAGAAGTTTATACTTAACTCCTTTATCAAGCTATCACTTTCTAGAGAAAATAATAATACCGAGAAACAGGTGGAGCTTGAGGTGACTCCAGTTCAAGGGACAACTGACATGACACACGATACTGATAAGCCATCTGAGGAAGTTTATCAATTTAAAGCACGTGAAAGTCAATCTGACATTGCAACACGACCTAGAAGGCAAATTAAAGTTTATGACAGGTTAATTCATTCAATCGAGGGAAGAAAGATCTCAAATGGTCCTAGAAGTAGGACAATCAGTCCCTCCATGAATGATACTAAAGAAATAGTAAGTTATGCACTTTAGGTAACTAAAGATGTCATACATAACGAGTCATCTTCTTACAATGAAGCTGTTAATGGTGGTGATTCTGCGCAATGGATTGCTGCCATGTGTGAGGAAATAGAATGACTTCACAAGAATAATACATGGGAACTGGTTACTTTACCTAAGGGAAGAAGAGTCATTGGGTGCAAATGGATTTTCAAAGGAAAGATGGAACCTCTAGTGTTGAAGGGACCAAATATAAAGAACGATTAGTTGCAAAGGGATTCAGTCAAAAGGAAGGCGTAGACTACAATGAGATATCATCACATGTAGTCCGACACACTTTTATTAGAGTACTACTAGTTATAGTAGCACATCGGGATCTGGAACTCGAGCAATTAGACGTGAAGACAGCTTCCTTACATGGTGAGATTGAGGAGGATATACTGGTGAGTCGTCCTGAAGGATTTCTTGTTCCTGGTAAGAAACACATGTTTATAGTTTGAAGAAGTCTTTGTATGGACTTAAACAGTCTCCTCGACAGTGGTATAAGCGGTGCGACAATTTCATGATTGAACATGGTTACAATAGGAGTGCATATGATTGTTGTGTCTATCACAATAAAATCGGTGATGGTTCTTTGATTTATTTACTCATGTATGTAGACGACATGTTAATCGTAGCTAAGAAGATGTCGGAGATTCAAAAAAGCTGAAAGACCTTCTCAGTTCCGAGTTTGATATGAAAGGTCTAGGTGGAGCACGAAAAATTCTGGGCATGGGAATAGTAAGAGATCGAGTTCAAAAGAAGCTAATTCTTTCACATAAGAGTTATATTTTGAAAATGTTGTCTCGTTTTGGGATGAGTACAACAAAGGCTCTCAATACTCATGCAGTTGTTACTGATCATTTGTCTGCATTCACACCACAGTCTGAAGCTGAGAAGTTATATATGTCTCATGTACCGTATGCTAGTGCGGTGGGTAGTTTAATGTATGCCATGGTATGCACTAGACCTAATATTGCGTATTCAGTTAGTGTTGTTAGCAGGTTTATGTCTCGACCTGGTAAGGAACACTAGCAAGCGGTAAAACGAATATTTCGCTATCTGAGAGGCACATCCGATGTTGGTCTCATTTATGAGAGTAATAATCAGTGTCTCGTAACTGGTTATTCGGATTCAGATTATGCTGCAGATATCGATGGTAGAAGATCAATGACTGGTTATGTTTATACCCTTGGTGACTCTATGGTTAGTTGGAAGGCAACATTGCAGTCGACTGTGACGTTGTCCACTACCGAGGTTGGGTATATGACGCTAACTGAAGCAGTCAAGAAGGGTATATGGTTGAAAGGGTTAATTAGTGACCTTGGCATCTATCATGATCAGACAATTGTTTTTTGTGATAGCTTAAGTGCTATTTTCTTGGCGAAAGATCAAGTGCATCATGATAGAACCAAACATATTGATGTTCACTATCATTTTCTTTGTACTGAGAGGAGAATCAAGTTAAAGAAGATCAACACACATCATAATCCTACTGACATGTTCACGAAGCCGGTCCCACTTAGCAAATTCACTCATTGTTTGGATTTGTTAAATGTTGATAGTTGAAAGTAGCCTAATAAGGCTTTTCTTGTTGGGTGATACTAAGACAATGTGGAATTTTGTAACGTTTTACCTTTAGTATAGGAATTAATAATTCCAATTAAAAAAAATGTATTCTACAGTTATGCTTATTAAGTTAGGTGTTTTACGTTTTCTTTTTTTCTGAATTTAGATAGTTGTAATCTTTTTATCTTTATCTTTAACAATAAGAAATCTTATTTCTTCTGTTTTTATCACACTTCATTGTTCATCACTTTCTTGCATTCTGCACAACAGACATCTCGACAAAAATGCCTCCTTAGAGTCATTCTTTGAAATAACCCAACTTTTTCGTAAAACGCAAAATATGTAAAAACCAGCACGTTTATGATATCCGAAACATTGTAGATAATAAAAATGTATTATAATATCATTTTTTAGAAAAAAAAAACAACCCGAAAATCGAGTAGAAGAAAACTAAAAAAAAAATCAGGTCAACTTTGGTCCGCCATACTTGGACCGGTCAACCTGAAAGATGATGTCAGCATCGGGTTCGCCAGGTCGGAAGCCAACACAATCTTAAAAAAATCACCCAGTCCTCTAAAAAAAAAATTAGCCCGGATATTTGCTTGAACCATCAAACCCAATCAAATATCGAGATAAAGAAATGTGTCCGAATAAGAATCAACCTAGACACACCTTCACTCAAATGAGCATAACTCAAGCTCTAGTTCATCAATGAAGGTGATTCAACTTAGGATGGAAAGCTAATTCATGTATCTTTCAAATGGAATCGGTCCTGAAACTTGGTTCGATGTTTGGAGGACCTTATAATCCGATACAAGTTGATACATGCTCAAAATTCAAATTCTAGGAGCCAACGAGTCAAATTCAACTTCATGATTCATAACTTTAGTTCCAGTCATCCATTTGAAATAAATGACCTACTATTGTAAAGTTGTGGATGTTATCTTTCCAATGAGACTAAATAGACCACCTAGTTTGCTGTGTAGGGAACACTAGATCGCCCGCAAGACGGGTGGTGTAGATTGTATTCGTCTGTGATGTGTTCAAGCGAAGATTAGAAAATCCATAGACTGGATCTCTTAAAACTTGCTACACGAAGATTGTTGTTGGGATCCATACCTTTCCAACGGATAATAGACATCTTGAGGCATGGTCTGAGCTATCCTAGAGAGCCCGTCAAAGTTACGATTTGCAAAATTGAACTAAACTGAGCAATGGATGAATTGGATTTTTTTTAAAAGATAAGTTTGCCCTTGGTTGATAAAATGCTTTGATTCCAAGACCTAAACCTAGCCCAAGATCGTGGCTAACCAGTCCATTAACCCAAAACCCGGCCGGATGAGTTGGTACGGTTCGTTCGACTCAGCCAACCCTTAACTCGGTTTTAAAGCCTAAAAGGATCAACCTACCCTTCTAACCATCTAAATAACTCATTTTATTCCTTGAAAATTATTATTATTATAATAATAAGTCTTTATTTTTAAAACACAAATATATATATATATATATATATATATATATATACATATATATATATATACATATGATTATTCATTTTGTCACCTCTCTGGTTGAAATCATATATCAGAGTGCCGGAGTTAGAATTTGAAATTTATCGAGCCTAAAATATTCTAACTCTATATCAGATTCCGATAAAAAAAACAGTTCGTGGAGAAAATTGAATTCGTCGCATTGACGTATTGAATTGCAAACCTCGCATTTAACCAATAAAAAATTAACTAGTTCAGACATCAGTTTTCCCGAATATTCATCAAGATCTTCCAATAAACAACATACTTCAATCTTTATTCTTTTATAGCCATCAAAAATCCATATGATGTTTTTCGTGAAACTAACAAATTCTAAGAAACATGAAAACTCACTTAGAATTGATTTCCACAAACACTTAGACGAGAGAATCAAGAGTTTTAATTAGATGATTTGAGTGATGTTGAAGACAAAGAGGGGTGCAGGTACTAAACCGGATCTACAATCCTACGAGGACGAGGAAGAGATTATAGGGTTGTTACAGTTAGAGGTTTATCACAATTTAGGAAGTGGGTCACTCTGGCTAAATCCAGGTTACCTAATACGTAGATTTATTCTTGTGTGTGACGATGAATGATTGTGGAGAAA
Organism: Impatiens glandulifera; assembly: GCF_907164915.1. NCBI lineage: Eukaryota > Viridiplantae > Streptophyta > Magnoliopsida > Ericales > Balsaminaceae > Impatiens > Impatiens glandulifera. Next base: position 58,128,449 of record NC_061865.1, on the reverse strand, counting down.
CCATTAAGAGTTCAGTCACTATGGAGAACTATAATGTTTAATATAAATGCTAATGTAATGAGGTCGTGTTGTTGAGAATATAGATAAGAAGACAAAAAAAGAGGAGGAACATTAAAGACTGTTTTTCGTCTATTAGATTATTCTCATCGAACTCAATGTTCCTTTTCTATCGTCTTCTTATCTACATTCTCACCAACACGACGTCGTTCACCTTTGAGAATTCGGCTTGATCATATGATTTTCATTAAGGGCAAAGAGAGGATGAATAGAGAAATTTGTAGATCTTTTATGCTTAGTGAAAGCACCAATCTCCACTCACACACGGATTACATGCACTAATTTACTCTCCTACACATATTAAATGCACCTCTCTCTCCTTCACCAATTAAATAACTTTACCACACACTTCATTAACTATATTATATTATATTATAAAATTTGAATAATATTTAAAATCAAGTAGTTGTGTTTCATTTTGTTCAACAGTAAATGTAGTACATTTTGGTCAATTGATTTATTTATTATGCATAGTTTGTATTGTGATGATATATATGAAGTTTATTTTAGAAAAATTCAATAAAATGGGTAAGTGAACCCATTGAAGTAAACTTAAATTATATTTTTTTAAATAAATATTGAAAAAATAATATTTAAACCATACATATAATATAACTGAATCGAAATAAAAAATTAAATATATGTTGACCAATAATGAAGTATGCATGATAATTAGTTCATGTAATAAATAATATATATATATTTTAAATATAAAGTAAAAACTATTTAAATTAATAATATTTGAAAAAATTTATTAATTTATTCGATTAATTAATAATTACAGCCAACATGGATACTATTACATAAGCTGACATCTATTTAATTAATCATAGAATGTATTATATATGTTTCTATCTATTATTAATTTTCTTAATTCCGAAAATCATAAAAGAATCTTTGGAAAAATTATTATTTTATTGAGTATTTCAATTTTTTACATTGACATAAGTTGGGATGGAACAAAATATTAATTTAAAAAGTTTCAAACCTACCAATTATTTAAATTTTAAAAAAAAAATATATGTGAAAATTGAAAAATTTAAAGTTAAACATACATAATAATTAATAATAACCTATCAAAAGTGAGAAAGATTGGGAGAATAAATGACGTGGCACAATTTGATTAGCCAAAAAAATAATAAAATTTTTCTCTCTCTTCTTATCATTTTTCTAACTATAACCATATAAGTCATGTGACACATCATTCCCTCCCCTCAAATTTCATCTTTATCACTCTCTTATAAAGTTAAGTCTCCATCATCTATTTTTTAATTGAATTATTATTATTATTATTTTAAATTTGTTTTGTGACACTTATAAAACTTATACTTTTATTTTGTTATTAAATTTAAATAATTTTTATTTTTGTTTATATTATATTATATTATATTATATTAATTTTTTATTTAAAATAAAAGTAAAATATTAATTGAGAGCAGGCTAAATCATTTTTAATAATTTAAACATTAAGTATTTTTAGTTTTGTATTTTTAAAATGCTAAAAAAAACAAAAAAAGGGTTTAACTCTCTTCTTTTTCATCTTCATATCAATTAAAATATTCTCTCGATTGTTCTTGAAATTCTTTATCATCACCTCCATATTCATCATTGAAAGCTTGAACTGAAACAAGGATTAGAGTTACTACATTTCATCTTTTACCCTTGCAATAATGGTTCATCTTCACAAACTAGGACTATACTAGTCGCAATCTCGCAACATTCTAACTTCTGCGTAATCAAAAGAAGAAAAATAACTCAGTGTAAACGAAAAACATTACTAATAATAAAACATGCTAACTTTAAGTAGCTTAATGGTAGCAAAAACTATCAATGAATCAAGATAGATTTCCTGTCCAACAAACAAATCAAACTTCAAGACAAAGAATAGTACAAAAACAAACAATTAGCTTTGATGAACCATTGTGAACTAGCTAGGCTGTTAAAATAGATAAAATGACCTCAATTTTTTTCAAGTAAATTCTCATATGTTTAATCTGAGCCCAAAGTCCTTGTAAATGTGGATATGAGATTTAATGAACCATTGTGAAGAAGTTAGGCATAATGTCATGAGAGCCAATTTGAAAACACTATTATTTGAATTTTGATGTGAGGTTAATCATCATCAGTAATGCTGCAGCATGCAAATAAGTAAATTATTTTCAAATAGCTGAAAATGCATAACAAAAACAACCAAGAAGCTAGCAAGTTCTCCTATTTGTAAAAATGGAAAGTTCATGTAATCATGTTTGTAGTTTCTATGATTACTATTTAGAAGAAAAATATTTGAAAAGTTAAAGCCCAAAGAATAGTACATTTGAATTTTTATGAATCTATGACAGAAGAATCAACTAATGTCAACTATGAGATTTCTCTCATTTTCATCACAAAGATAGAAATGATTTATGGTTGTTTTATGATGCCGTTTCTAAGATACACATGATTAAGTTTCTTTTCATAAAATATTTTCATCCAAGGAATTCCCTACATAAACTATAATCATATTTTTCAAATTAACACTCCGAGCACCAAGATCAAATGCAAGACAAAGGGATATTTAGAAAGGAAAATAAATCAGGATCAAGTTTTATGCATAGAGTCTATGAAAACCTTGAAAGCATGTTATTCTTATTTTTTATAAGAAGATGTAGTCATTTAAACTTGGAAGCAAAAAATAGTCATTTAAACTGACATTAATGCTTGAAATCATATAAGTACAAATCATTTTGACAGTAAATGATCAAAATAAAATACTTTTACCATTTCACCATCAATTCGTCTCTCTATGTTATATCATTCAGAATAAGACCTCAGTGTATGCTTTAAGGTGGTATTCTTGAAGGTAATCTTGGACGTTGGTAGGCCTAATTGTATGGTTGTCCATATTATGCAAAACTAATATTAAATTCAAATCATAAATATTCTACTTCTTGAAAGCAACCTTTAATGTATACATTGTCTATTCTCAGATCTCTTGTTTTTGCAATTCTTGATCAAATTCTTTAGAGAGAATTGGTTTTAAATGGATGGATTGCATTATTGTAAGATCACAAGAAACTGCACATGATTTTATAATGCTCACGCAGAACATAATTAATATTAAAGATTCAAATGACGGTTCAATTATTTGTCAAAGATTCGTTTTTTTCAAGAAAGTTTGTAAATTGTTCTTAATGTTTGAATTCAAGAATTCTGAAAAATGGGCTACATCTAGTTTCCTTCAAGAACACAATCATTCTCTCGAAAAACAAATGTCGAATTAAAAATTCATGACCTTGGTTAATGTATCGGAAACCATTGATACCCAGTTCTTCATTCTTATTTTTAGCTTCGTCAAACCGAGGATGAAGGTTTCTTTTACGCATTTCAAGTTGATCACTCAGGTAGAACCGAAAGCGTCAAATGGAAGATCTAAATTTTTGCACACCGAGTTTAGTCATTCGATTGTTTTTGATAAATCTTACCGTATTATATGTGAGAAACAGAGATTTGACGCAGTTTGTTTCTTTTGTAGGCGTTAACCATCATAAGAAACATGTTCTTATCGGATGTGTTTTAATTTTCGATGATGGCTGCGAGGATTGTTTTACCTGAGTTTTTCGTACATGAATTAGGGCAATGAGGGTCAATCTCCATTTGGATTATAGTCGATCAAGACAAGGCTATTCACGTTCCATAAATAGGGTTTTCCCTTTACGCATCATCATTTTTCTCCTTGGCAAATCAAGGTTGAAGAACAACGCTTGTTTCTCTCCATGGACGGCGGTGATTTTAAACACAAATACACATCTTGTGTTTCTCGGATTCAAAAAAAGAACGATTTTGAGTCAGAGTGGAACCTGATTATGGACAAATACAATTTGAATAACAATTTTTGCTTGAATAAAATGTATCAAACACATCAAAATTGGGCTATGCCGTACATCCTAAATATGCGTTTCTCAGGAATTCCAACAGACGACGGACGTCCATATCGTTCTTTGGCGATACTATTTTCATAAGCAAACAATTGCCCTGGACGAGTTCTTAAGACGTTACACAAAGGTTGTCAAGCAACGTAAAGATAAAGGAAAAACAAGTTGATTTGACTCGTTATATTCTCAAATTCGGTTACTTCACCCTAACGAATCAATGTAGACAAATTTACACAAACACGATATTCCTAAACTTTAAAAAAGTGATCTCTAAATGTTCCGAGTAGAATTACACAAACACAATATCCTCGTTGGGATGTAAAGTGTTTTGAAGAACGAAATTTGAAAATTTAACGAGTTGAAATCATCTTTTTTTTCCTCCTCTCGTTAAATGACAACATTTGCGTAACGCGTAAAAAACTCGTTGGGGGAGATTGTCGGTTTATGAAAATAATATCCCCGAATAAAGATGCAATATTTTTGTCGCTGTTAATTGGAATTCCAACAAAATGTGGCATGTGGATGTATAACAAAGCCCAATTTTGATGCGTTTCATACATTTCATTCAACCAAGGATTCTCGTTTAAATGGTGTTGGTTCAAAAGTTGCTTCTACTCTAAATTGAAATCACTCTGTTTCTAAATCCGAGAAACGCAAGTTGTTCAAACGTCATACATGGAGAGAAACAATCGTTCTTCTACTTTGATTTTCCATGTAGTGAAACGATGACGAAAATCCTAGCTATGGAACGTTAAATAACCTCATCTTGATCAATTATAATCCATATTGGACATTGACCGCTCATTGCCCCTGCTCCATTAACAAACAAAACTAAGTAAAACATTACTCACAGCCATTAGTTATCAAAGCACATTCGAGAACAGATTTCTTATAGTGGTTAACGCCGACAAAGGAAACAAACCGCATCAAATCTCTGTTTCTCATACTACGATAGAATGTATTAAAAACAATAGAATGGTCAAACTAGGTGTGCAAAAACTTATATCTTCAATCTGTCCAAAAGTCAATTTTGATTCTGCCTAATTGATCGACTTGAAACACGTAATAAGAACCATATCACCGGCTTGACGAGACTGAAAATAGGAATGAAGCATCTGGCACCAATGGTTTCCGATACATTGATGAAGGTAATGAGTTTCTAATTCGACATTTATTTTTTTGAGAGGTGATTGTGTTTCTGAAAGAAACTAGATATAACCAATTTTCCAGAATCCGTAACCATTAAGAACACTTCAAAAGCTTCCTTGTAACAAACGAATCTTCGACAAATATGAACCGTCATTTCTTGAATCTTTAATATGAAATCTAGTAAGTTCTGCATAAGCATTTAATCTCACATATCATGCTTATGCAAATCATACAAGTCCAAATCATTTTGATAGTAAATGATCAAAATAAAATACTTTTACCATTTCACCATCAATCGCCTCTCTATGTTGTATCATTCGGGATTAGGTGAGACTAGACTTTCAATATAAGTGTATGCTTTACGGTGGTATTTTTGAAGGCAGTCTTGAATGTTGGTAGGCCTAACCGTATGGTTGTCCATATTATACAGCACTAAACGCGCTCCTAACAGCAAAATAACTTCATTTTTCCTAAAAGAAATACACAAGGGAACAAGATACGGGAAAACCTCTAGTTGACTAGAACACTGTATTGAAAACAAATTAGACCAAGACTCTACTTTTCCATACTCCTTCATCACCATAGTAGACAAAGGCTCACTTAAAACTCCCTAAATTTTAAAGGCCATATATTTACCTATGATCAATTCCTACATATTTACCTATGATCAATTCCTATATTCATATACTTTACACAAAACCGACAGTTATTATGTACAAAGTTTCTTGGGAGGTCTACGTGAGGAGTTAAAAGAAACAGTGATGATGATGAGGCAAAGGCATAAGACTGGCAAAGAAAAAAGATGAATTTCTATCTCTATTATCCAAGAAGCAAAAATACTGGACGAACAACGAGAGAAACTATTCGATCAAACCACCCAAAGACAGCATGGCATGACTATACTAATGGAGGGAATAAAGACAAATGGATAACTTCCAAGACAGAACCTACTACCCGGGATGTCAATTGGGCCTTAATTAGAGAAAAGAAAAAACTAGGAATTTGTTTCAAATGTGACGAGAAGTATACCCGAGGACACCAATGCACAAATCGACAATTATTCAGCATTGAAGGTCTAGACGGTGAACTAGAAATTGGAGGAAGAAACTGAAGAAGAAGTTATTACGGATGGAGGTGAACTGTCAGTACAAATCCTTAATTGCACAGCCAACAATTCTACTCTCAAGATTTTAGGACAATTTAAAGAAAAGGAAGATTACCATTCTGATAAACAGCGGGAGTACTAATTCTTTCATCGATGAAGGAACTGCTCAACAGTTGGGATGTGATCTGCAAGAAAAATTTCCATTATCAGTCACAATTGCAGACGGGGGTATATTATACCGTCGACATAACATACTAAATCTCACATGGCGAATGCTACGGTTCACTCAATGCGTACAATCAAATTGGGAGGTTGTGACATGATATTGGGGGGTCGATTGGATGACAAAGTTTGGTCATGTAAGCTTGAACTACCCAGAAAGATACATGAAGGCAAGACTCAATGGATTAAAAATTAGATTGTATGGAATTAAAGAAAAGGGTTCTTTCAAATTGATGGGTGCCAAAGCAGTGAAGAAAAACATTAAAAAAGGCTTAAGTTGTTTTGTGGGGCAGATGTATCATATGGAACTATGGAAGTAAATAACACAAAAGATAACAAATTTAAAGAGAAGTTAAAGGTGGACAAAAATATTACAGACTTAATTGAGAAGTATGTATCTATATTTAAAGAGCTACGGATCATGCTATAGTGCTAAGACCAGAAACATTTTTTTCTTAACCCTAACAAAGAGAAGTTCAAGGAATTTGGAATCAATGTAAAGGCATTTTTTGTGTATTTTTCAGATTACACAGTAATTCTTCAAGAAGATGCGAGGTAGAGATTATTATGATAAATATTTTGCCTCAAATCGATCAAAACTAAGTTCCGTTTATAACGAAGGATAAGAAGATGAGAGAGGGTGAAGCTAAATACTTACGAGGACCCTTTCTGAAAGTCGAGCATTGATCTCGATCTGCCTTCCCACCTTCTCCCTTTGTTCTTCGTGAATCGCCCATCTCCCTTTGATCTCGAGCATTGAACTACTACACCAAGAACCAGCGATTTCCTCCCCCTTTTCTGGTGCATATTGGGGTTGTTTATAAACAGCACCCCTCTTCCATTTGTCCTCTCTCTGCTGGCTGTGGCCTCGTGATCCTCGCGTCCAAAGGATATTGATTCGGGAAATCAGCAGTTTTGTTCTTTTCTTCTTGTTAGAGAGAGAGAGCAGACCGTTGATGAAGAAGAGGAAAAGAGTAAGGGGGCCCTTGGTTCAAATAAGGGAATCGGAATAGGAATGGGATTGATAGATGTGTGGAATGGGAATGGGTATGATTGATAGAAGTGTAGTGTTTGGTTATGAGTATTAATCATTTGGATATTTCCATCCCGATATTTCTATTCCATTGATAATGTTTAGATTTATTAGAGATAAATTATTAATATTAATTTGTAATTGAATTAGATTAATCTTTTTATTTTATATTTTATTTTATTTAATTAAAAATACAAAATATTATTATTTTTATATTATAATTGTTTAAAATATATAAAATATTGAAGTGTGTTCTAATTTAATAAAATATAAATATCTAATATTTTATTATATTAATTATATATATATATATATTTAAATACATATAAAAAGTAATTGAATGATTTAATTTTTTTATTTATAAATAAAAATTATCTATTAATAAATATAATTTTTTTAAAATATTATATATTAATAATTAATTAAATGAAATATAATATTTCACTTAATAATATATACTATAACATTGCATAATATTTTTAATAAAATTTTTTATTAAAATATTTTATATCTAACTTTTCTAATATTTTTTCAATATTTATTTTAATAAAATTGTTATTTTATTTTTAAGTTTTTATATTTTAATTAATTTATTATAATTTTATTATTAATATATAATATATAAATATTATATAAAAATATTTTTTTTATTATTAGTTATTATAATTATTTTAAAATATTTATTTTATTTTATTAATTTTATATTATTTAAAATAATTTCTCAATATTATTTAAATAATTGAAATAATTTATTTCAATAAATAAATTAAAATAAATTATTATTTTAATTATAAAAGAACGTCTAATATAATTATAAAAGAAAAAATATATATAATATTATAATTATAATTATGAGAGAGAACGTGGGATAGTGGACATCATGGGAGAGAAAATACATTACAAAGGAATGAGATTCATTCCTCCCAATTTAGAGAGGAATGGATGATTCCTGAGTATCCGGGAATCAAATCAAAGTTCTGGAATGAAACCCATCAACCAAACACTTCAATTACTTTTCCATTCCTGAGTACAAAAACCACGTACCAAGCATCCCCTAAGTATTTGTGATTTGTCTGCTTGGACTCTGTTTGATTTGCACAAATACTTTTCCCACCTACAAAAATAAACACAACAAATCAAATCAAGAAATATTCTAATTTTGATTTTGATTTTAATTTTGTGATTTATTTATCTAATTTATTTTATAAAAATGAATTTAATTTTTAATTATAAATAAGGTGTAAAATGTGGATGTCTACACAAATAATTATCATTATTTTTTCAACTGGTAAGAAATAAAGACTTATTAGTTCAATTACAAATTTCACTCCATATTCTCTGCAAACAAATAATTATCTGCTTTGTCACCACTCTGGTTTAAATCATATATATCTGATTGCGAAATTAGAATTTGAAATCTAGTAAACATAAAATATTCTAACTCTACAAACAGTTTATGGAGAAAATTGAATTCGTCGCATAGACGTACTGAAGTTGCAAACTCTCGCATTTAACCAATAACAAATTAACTAATCTAGACACCAGCTTTCTCAAATATTCATCAAGATCTTTCAATAAACAACATATTTCAATTTTTATTCTTTTATAGCCATCGAATATTCGTGAAATTTTTATGTGAAACTAATAACCATGTCTTAAAAACACTATATATATATATATATAATATCTAATTTTATTTTTTATGAATGAATAAAAAAATATAATTAAGGTAATACTATTGTTTATTCACCTTATCCGACAAATTCTAAGAAACATGAAAACTCACTTATAATTGATTTCCACACACTCTTAGACGAGATAATCGAGACTTTTAGATGATCCGAGTGATGTTGAAGATGTGAGGGGTGTAAGGTACTAAACCGGATCTACAATTTGACATGGGACTATGAAAAGATTCTAAGGTTGTTACAGTTAGAGATTTATCACATTTTAGGAAGTGGTTACCCTGGTTAAATATAAGTTACCTAATACGTAGTAGATCTACACTTATGTGTCTTGTGTGTGAGGATGAATGATTGTGGAGAAATTATGTAATATTATATATATATATATATATATATATATATATAAATAATTATGAGAAAAAAAATATTTAATATGATTAGTGAGAAAAAAATATTTATATAAAATGAATAATTTAAAAGTATATATATATATATATATATATATATATAAAAAAAATTAATTAAGAAAGGAAAATTAGTTATAAAAAAAATAAATCTTAGTGTAAGGGCATTTGTACCAGCTTCCTTATTTTGTATCCCTAAAAATAGGGCTGAAAACGAGTCGAGTCGAGCTCGAGCTCGAAAAAATTTCAACGGCTCGAACTCGAGCTCGAGCTCGATCGAGTATCAAAATTAAAGCTCGAGCTCGAACTCGAACTCAAAACAAGTACTCGAGCTCGACTCGAACTCGACTCGATTAGCTTGAATTTTACCGAGCTCAAGAGCTCGGCTCGAGCTCGACTCGATTAGTTCGATTTATAGCTCGAGCTCGAACTCGACTCGAAACATACAAAATTAAAACATATCAACTAAATAGTTTCACACTTTCAATATATCAAAAGATCACAACAAAATGAATAAACATATAGAATTATTCATTTCACATAAAACATAAACATTCCATCAAAATCAAATAGAACACACAACATTACACATTAAAACATTCAACTTAAAATATAAATTAAAAAATATATATAAAATATAAAATATAAAATATAAATTAAATATAAAATATATTAATATAAATTATATATATTCGAGTAGCTCGTCGAGTACTCGAGCCGAGTATATAACTACTCGAACTCGGCTCGATTATATAACGAGTTGAGCTCGAGCATGCTCAAGCTCGAGTTTGACCGAGCTCGAGTCGAGCTTTGACCGAGCTACTCGCAAGCAACTCACGAGCAGCTCGTCTCATTTTCAGCCCTACCTAAAAATAATATAAAATAATAATATCCCTATTTTAGAGAATCAAAATATAAATTATTCTACATCAGATTCTTTATCCTTATCCGTATATCATTTAAATAATCATTAAAACGACCAACTTTTCAACCACCTCAACCACTTAATTACTTACTCATATATATTTAAATATTCATTAAAGAGAAAATATATTATTTTATTATTTAGGGATGCTACAGTAATCCTTAAATATAAAGATTCACTGTTTATCATCCCTAAAAAATTATAAGGATATGGAATTTGATAAAGCATTTTTTTTACAACTTTTGTATTATTTATCTTCATAATAGAGATAGAACACATTTTAAAGATTCTGCTACAAATACCCTAAGTGTGTATAAGTGCGGACTCCGAGAATTGTTATAGCCTATTTCACTAAATATATAATTTTTTATCTTTATCACTCTGCTAAACACTTTTTATTTTATATTTTTTTTTACATAAGTAGTTCCACTCTCACTTGAAATCGCTTTGTTTCTAAATTGAGAAACTCGAGATATTTATTCGTGTTTGAACTGTTTATTCGTGTTTGAACTCGCTGTCATCGTCGTCCATAGAGAGAAACAAGCGTTGTTCTTTTATCTTGATTTGCAATGAAGAGAAACGATGATTCTTCAGGAAATCATAGTTTCCCATAATTCTAATTCATGTACCAAAAACCCAAGTAAGACATCTTAGTCACATTTTGTAAATTAAATTTATTCATAATAATTAACAATTATATTTTACCTTATAATTTTTAATTTTTTAATTAATAATTTTTTTATGTTACACTCATGATCATATTTTATATTTTATTTGTGTAAATGACAAACTAAAAATTGTACGTTTGTTTAACTTGTTAGAATGATGGACCATTTTTAAATATAACTTAAGACTATTCGTTTTCTTCTTTTTAAAAGTTGCCTTAACTGTGTGATCATCTGTATTTGAAAATTGACTGAACGACAACTATTTTCAATCAGATTTCAAATTATATAATAAAGGAAGACGAACACAATGAAATATACTACAATTGATAGTATTGTAAATCTATTTTTAGACTTTAAAAAAATCATAAGCACTAACTATTCGGATGGATTGAAAAGTCATTTTTTACCTTCCTCCAAGATTTCGAAAGCAAGCTTGTATTGTTCAAGAGACGACGTCCCTAACTCAAAGTATTCACGGTCTTCTTCTCTTAAAGCCCACAACATCAAGTCCTTGAAATCTCGAGACCTTCCTCGAACCGGATCAACATCTCTTATAAAACCAGTTTTGGCATTCTTCGTCACCGATGAAGTATATTTCGAAAGGGAATTTCCTTAATATTCAAAATCTAAAATATCTTTAAAGCGTGTGTTCATAACACACCTTTAAATTGAAACATTTTACATGTGCAACTAACGTGGTGGTTCAAATCATCAAATGTGACCTCATACCTCTCGATATTTCATTCTCAAATGACTTATATACCAAATATGGATCAAGATTGTTTTCGCATTTTAGGCTTAGTTTTATCCATTTGTACTCCGGGCATTCTGATATCTCCTTTTGAAAGTCTTTGAATATCGTATTTGTGTAAAGTTGTCTTCATTGTTCCTTGATAGGGTGGATTGTAAATAACTCAATTTGAGAATTGAACAAGTTTAAATCATCCTCATTTTCCTCCTCTCGACGTTGCTTGACAACCTTTTTGTAACGCGCTAGGAATTCGCTCGCGGGTGATTGCTCATTTATGAACATAGTATTACCGAAGAATGACGTGTTTTCGTCGTCGTCCATCAAAATGCCCACGAAAAATGTACTCATTATGTACAATGGAACCCAGCTTTTACACATTCGATACATTCCATTCAATCAAAGATTCTCCTTCAAATTGTACTTTTTCAAAAGTAGGTTCCACTCAGAATCGAATTCGCTCGGTTTTTTAATCCGAGAAACACAAGACAAGATTTCGCCTTTGAACTTGTCGTCCATAGATTGAAACAAAAGTTGTTCATTTTCCTTGATTTGCCATGTAGAGAATCGCTGATGTGTCTGGAAAATCCTTAGTGATAGAATTTTAAATGACCTTGTCTTGTTGAGTTATAATAGAATATGGACACGAATCGGCATTGCCCTAATCCATGCAAAAAAAAACCCACGTAAAATATTTCTCAGATTTATCGTCCAAAATCAAAGCACATCCAAGGAGAACTAGTTTCTTATGGTGGTTAACGCCAATAAACGAAGCAAATCGTGTCAAATTGTTATTTTTCATACTACGATAGGATGTATCGAAAATGATCGCATTTCCTAATTGTGTTCTCGAGAGAATCTAGATCGTCCATATGCCCAGAAAACGCTGCCGCATCTTCCTAATTCATCGATTTCAAACGCATTAAAGAAACCCGTATTCTCTGCTTGACGAAATTGAAAATACAAATGAAGCGACGGGTGCCAAAAGTTTTTGATACTTTGCCGATCGTTCTTGCGTTTCACGATCATTTGATTTGATAGGATTATTGTGTTCAATGTTGAAATTAGCGATAGCCCATTTTCCAGATTCCATTAACTTAACTCTTATGAACGCTCCACAATCATATTCCTTACAACCTTATCTTCGAGAAGTAATTGAACTGTCTATTGTTGAACGATAAATTCTACGATGAACAACTTGGAATTCTGTTTGTTCTGCGAATGTAACATAAAAATCATATGCAGATTCTTGTGAATCGAACTCTAATCCTGTTTACAGTTTAATCTTCGATTCTTGGTCATCTTTTCTGTCATTATTCTTACCATAATGCATTTTATCCACTTCTTCGTCCACTTCAAACAATTCTCTGTGATATGGAGGAGATGATCGAGGAGAATAAGAGAATACTTGAATTGATATGAAGAAGAGAGTTAAACGAGATTTATATTCTAAATAGGGATATTTGAAATTTGAAAATATAATTAAATAAATAATTATGGTAACTAAAGTTTTAACACTCAAAATGTTTTTTTAAGAGAAGAAAAATTATGATTTTTATTTTTATTTAAAACATTTAATGACTTGGAAAGTCATGAATATAGGTTTATGCTGACTTTTTTACATTAATAATTTTTTTTTAATAAATATATAAAAGATGATAATAATAATAATTTAAATCCAAAAAATTTATGTTAATAAATAAATAATTTCACTCCTGTTTTAATAAATAAAGAATACATTTAATGAAATGGAAAGTCATGAATATTTGTATCATTTAATATACATTTAACAATTGAGCCTTTTAAAAAAAAATAGATAGCCAATAAATTATACAAATTTAAGAAAGAATAATAAAAATAATAATAGTTAAATTTAAATATTAAATATTTATTCATAATTGAGTAAAACCAAAAGGGAGAAAAACAACCGCCAAGCGTTGCCAGAAGGCGTCACCGGCGCAATTTTCTCCGACTGAGACGGTCCTTCCCTTTCTCTATTTCACCGGTAAATTGAAACGATTCATTATCTCCGGCGGCAAGTTTTGTGGTACGTGGAGATCAATTTCGAATAAAATGTTCATAGATTTTCTCTAATCATCTTCTAGTTCAAGTAATTTTATATTTAGTTTGATTATTTTCTGATTCCTCGTTGCCGTTCTTACGAACAGCAACATATTCTTCCATAATCATGAAACCGAGTTATAGATTCTTCATTCATAGACGTAACTCTCCGTTTTCTAGATTTTCATTTCCGAAATTTCATCCTTCTTTATCTAATGAAGCTTCAACATCATCAAATTTGAAGAACTTCGATTCTCCTCGGTTGTTTGGGATTAGATGTCTATTTAATCGCACCTGTAAATCATTATGCTGTCCTGATTCGAATTGCCGCCAACCAAGTAGTGGTGGTAGAATCGGACTTGTTGAATCTGATATTAGGTATTTTTCAACAACGAATGATGATAGTTTGGAGAAACCATTAGCTTCGGAAAGAATCGAAAATGTCGATGAAGAGCGTCGTCACAAAGTTATGGCGGCATTGAAGGAAGAAAAGGAAGAATCTATAATTGAGAAGGAGGCGTGGAACTTGTTGAAGAATTCTGTTGTGACTTATTGTGGTAGCCCTGTTGGAACAGTTGCAGCAAATGATCCATCTGATAGCAATGCGCTTAATTATGATCAGGTTTTCATTCGCGACTTTGTTCCGTCTGCTCTTGCGTTCTTACTCAAGGGAGAGACAGAGATTGTGAGGAATTTCCTCCTCCATACATTGCAATTGCAGGTAAAATCACACATTTGCTTAATTGTATGTTCTTGTATAAGAATTGCAGTAGATATTCTTCCATTCATGTGTAGAGTTGGGAGAAAACGGTTGACTGTTACAGCCCAGGACAGGGTTTGATGCCAGCAAGTTTTAAGGTTAGGACTGTTCCTCTTGATGAAAACAAATTTGAAGAAGTATTAGACCCTGACTTTGGTGAATCAGCCATTGGCCGCGTTGCACCTGTAGACTCGGGCAAGTTTTCTCATTTTTCAAAAAAATAAGTTAAAGTTTGATGTAATTATATAGCTTCTTGCAGTTATTGATCAAATTTTGGCTAAGAAGCAATAGGCTTAGATGCTTAGTGATTGATAATGCTAGAATTGATTATTCGATATTGATGATGGAAGAAGGTCTAGATTAGTTTGAGATATAATGCTCGAGTTGATTATTTTTGTTTCTTTGTGTTTTGCATTACATGACAGGGTTGTGGTGGATCATCATATTGAGAGCATATGTAAAGATAACTGGTGATTATGCTCTACAAGAAAGAGTTGATGTTCAGACGGGCATAAAACTAGTAATGAATTTATGTCTGTCTGATGGTTTTGATATGTTTCCTTCTCTGTTAGTCACTGATGGCTCATGCATGATAGACCGAAGAATGGGTATACATGGTCACCCTCTCGAGATACAAGTGAGTTGATTTGATGAATATAGAATTCCCTGTTTGAAACATATTTGATTCTTTTGTTATTTTTTCTAGGCCTTGTTTTATTCTGCTCTTCGATGTTCTAGGGAGATGCTTTCTGTAGACGATGGATCAAAGAATTTAGTAAGAGCAGTGAATGATAGACTTAGTGCATTGTCTTTTCATGTAAGGGAATACTATTGGGTTGATATGAAAAAGATCAATGAGATCTATAGATACAAAACAGAGGAATATTCTGTAGATGCAATCAACAAATTCAATATTTACCCAGAACAGATTCCTCATTGGTTAATGGATTGGATTCCAGAAAAGGGTGGTTATTTGATTGGTAACCTACAGCCAGCTCACATGGATTTTAGGTTCTTTACTTTAGGAAATCTTTGGTCCATTATTTCTTCCCTAGGCACTCCACGACAAAACGAGGCGATTCTGAATCTTATTGATGAGAAATGGGATGATCTTGTTGGGCGTGTTCCTATCAAAATATGTTACCCTGCTTTGGAATATGAAGAGTGGCGCATAACAACTGGTAGCGATCCAAAGAATACGTGAGTTAGATTTAATACACGCTTTCTATGTGGTTTAATCAAGGTTTCAATAGGAATTCCTAATTCTTATTTTTGGTTTTTTTGCAGCCCTTGGTCATACCATAATGGTGGATCTTGGCCAACCCTTTTGTGGCAGGTACCATCTTATCACTTCATTCCACTTTAATAACTTAGATTTAACTGAAAAATATGGCTCAATTGGGTAAAATATGAATGCCTTAACTTCAAAAGTCAACTTGAACCCTGAAAATAATCAACTTATGTCGTTACAAGGGTAAAATAGTATTTTAAGTACTTTCCCGACATTTACATACCATTATACCAATACCAAGTACTTAAACTTTATATAACACACTCTTAGAAAGTGATAGTTGATCCATTGATTGAGATGATATATTTGTTTTTGTTTTTTTGCATTTTTCATGATAATATGATGATAATTGAAAAATGTTATTATGTGAATTAATTTTCAGTTAACACTAGCATGCATTAAGATGGGGAAATCAGAGGTAGCATGGAAAGCAATTAATTTATGTGAAAAGAGGCTTCAAATGGATAGATGGCCTGAATATTACGATACCAGGAATGGAAATTTTGTAGGGAAACAATCGCGACTCAACCAAACATGGACAATAGCAGGATTTCTAACGTCGAAAATGCTGTTGAAAAATCCAGAGTTGGCTTCTTTATTGTTTTGGGAAGAAGATTCTGAACTTCTCGAGAGCTGTCTCTGTTCTTTTAGCAAATCTAACCGTAAGAGATGTTCACGCGGTGCTGCAAAATCTCATATTCTCGTATGAACTCGAAAGAATAACCATTGTCTTTTGTAAATTTGGTGTAAAGTATATAAATATAGGCATTGATCATAGGGTAAAATATATGGCCCTTATAATTTAGGGAGTTTGATAAGTGTATATAGTGAGGAGTTAGCTCACTAGTTTGTTTTCTGAAATTCTTTTGACTAAGTGTATATATATAATAATAAATAGTTAATTGATTATAAAAGAAGATTATTACATTGATTCATTTGTCTTCATTTTATTTGGTTTCGACAAATTGTATAAACATTAAAGGGTCATTTGACACTTTTTTTCCCTTATTTGGGAAAGGTTTATTTATTGAAAGAGACTCTAAAACTTGAAGTAATAGGGTATAACATGGGATTCTTGCCAATACATTCCTCAGTATAAGCCAATTCAGGTGGAATTGAAATGACGAGAAAACTCGAAAGAAACTGACCTAGTTTTCAAAATTTCTTGTATCGAACTTCAATTGTGCGGGTGATGGTTTATATGTATTTTGATTTTTTTTAATGATATAATTTTTTTGGATAAGGGTGTGAATTTTGACAGACATATTTATCATTTTGTATATTTAATAAAAAAAATCATTTTTTGAACTCGATTTAATTAATAGTCAAAATCGTTTTTAGTTAATTTTGTTTTAATTTGAGTGATTTAAAAATAAACTTACACAATTTATTTATAAGAATATTTATTAATTTGTTTTTTGTTTTTCATTTTGTTATATTATATATAAAAATATTTTTAAATATTTTCACTTATTAAACTAATCAAACCTACAAACTCACATTCAACTGAAGAAGATTTTAAAAAACCGAACATCAACTATTTATATCTTTTTCGTTAAAAATCGACTTATTCAAAATGCTTACATCTTAGGTGAAAGCCAAACTTAAGATTCAAATTCATTATTATTATTATTATTATTATTATTATTATTATTAAATTCTCATGAAAAATTCATAATTAATCTCACAAAACACTGAATAAACTATAGTTAAACAAATTATAAGTCTATATCTTAGGTTAGATTCTCACTCAAACGATTTAGCTTTAAAAGAGAAAGGTTCAAAACAGTGAGACTACAAAAATTCAAATTAAAAGGCATTTTCGTTGTTTTAATTGTCTCAGTAAAAATTATATTGTCAAATACAATTATTTGATGTATTACACATGATTTAAAAGTAGATCAAATGTTCATTATTTTCAAATATAAAAATGTTAAAACGATAACTAGGTAAATGTTAAGGAAATTTTAAATATAAAACCAAATAAACTTTGAAAACAACATTTTTTTAATTTATTATTTATAATAATTTATATATAATAAAAAACAATGAGTTTAAATAAACTACCAACATTACAAAAAATAAGAACAAAAATATTTTGTTAGTTATTAAGAGATACAGCAGTGGGAATACTTATATTCAAATAGAAAGGAATTACCGTCTCTAAATAGGCGCCGTATAAATATGTCGGTAAATTCATTAGCGGCACTTTTGTTACCCATAAAACTTAATTTATCGAATTTTAATTTAGTATGCATCTGATTGATAGAGCGGGGTAATGAAAATGAAACTGAAAATAACCTTACATTAATAAAAACATATTCCAAATACAAAGCCATAACCGAATTATAACAAAACATTATTCACGAATAACCAAACCATCCAAAAAAAGACACAATAATAGCATAAATATAACTCATTAAAAGCAAGTACATAGTTAAAACAAAATATTCCCAAATAAAATCTTACTCAAGTTCGGACCAACAATCTCCTACGCTCTGCTTTTGAAGAATCGATTCAATAGAGTTATAATAGGGATTACAAACTCAAACTATCTTTGTTTGTTTAGGTTTGTAGTCTCACACCCTCTTCTTGTTACAATATATATATTTTTGATATCTCCATCATTATGTGATTTAATGTCTATTTGAATCCAACAAATAATCGTACATATCTTCCTTCTTTTTTTTTACCTAACATTAAGTACATTAAATTGAGCCTCAAAACCCTAGGTCCAATTTCACAGATGTGTATCTTCCCTTGTAACAATAATTTTATTAGATAACGTTGTTTGGACATAAAGAAACTTATAATTCATGAAGAAATATTTAACACAAAATTAAGGCTTAAACATGGGAGATAATTTCCAATGAGCCTTAATTTTGTGTTAAATATTTCTTTATGAATTATAAGCTCCTTTGTTTGAGTTTGGGCTTAGATGTATTTATAAATAAAACTATTTGGTTTTAAAATCTTAATATATTATTTGAATAATTAAAAAATACAAAATTAATTTTCAAATGAGCAGAGGTTCATTAAAAAGAAGGTTCAAATGATATTAGAAGTCCATTATCACATCATTACAATTAGAACTATTTTAATCAACTCAAATAAGCTTCAAGTGTTAATGATGGCCCTAACTAAAAGTAGATATTGAAATTTATATCAAGTGGGTTTTGGTTTGTTAAGAGAAGGAAAAAGGTGTCAACTTGCACAAAATGAAGGAAAAAATAGAAGATGCCAATAGAGCATCTCAAAATCACATTAATATATTAATAATTATAAATAAATACCCATAAAATATATTTTTTTCTCATAAAATCTTATTTGAAAGAAAAAGAATTTTAAAAAGTCACTATTTGACTTCTATTATTATCGCTGGTAGAAAAATGAACATCAGAAAAGGTGAAAGTCGGTAAAACCGTTACTGATGACTTTCTATAACGATATTTATTGTCTCGTTATCATTCGTTACAGAAACAAGCGTTACAGATAATATAAGAACATCAATAATAGTTTTCGAATGTCGTTATTATGCTCATATTAGTAACGACTATACAAGTAAGAACTTTACCAATGGTAATACCGTTACTAATATTAGTATTAGTAATGGTTCTCTCATTCTTAATGTCTTAACGTCGTTACTAATATTAACATCAGTAAGAGTTTTACCTAAGGTAATGTCGTTACTGATACTAGTATTGATAACGGTTCTCTCATTCTTAATGTCGTTACTGAAACTAGTATTAACAACGGTTCTCTCATTCTTAATGTCGTTACTGATACTAGTATTGATAACGGTTCTCTCATTCTTAATGTCGTTACTGAAATTAGTATTAATAACGATTCTTTCATTCTTAATGTCGTTACTGATACTAGTATTAGTAACGGTTCTCTCATTCTTAATGTCGTTACTGATACTAGTATTAATAACGGTTCTCCAACTACCATTTTCGTTACTAAAAATATATAATAGTTTTTTTTTTTTGAATTATCAATATTTATCCTTATAAACAATATTAAATATTCATTTTGACAAAAACATTTATATAATCCAAAAATGACTCAATCATCTCAATTAGGAGGGGATGCGGAGGGGCGAGGATTGTCGGGATACATGGATAGTATGAAGGTCAACTGCTCCCTCATCTCAATCAAATCATTCTGCATTTGATCACGCTCTTGTATTGATTGTTGTCTCTCAGCCTCATGCTCCATTTGTGCTTGTTCACACTCTATCCGTGACTGGTGTCTCTCAGCCTCACGCTTCTCTCGCATTTTCTGCATCTCCTATTGTAAAGCCCGGTTTTCCTCACGTATATGTTGCATATCACTGCGCTGAGTGCTCGAAGAACTCCCCCGAGCATCTGCTCTAAAAGATGTTGGTCGGACACTTGAGCCCATACCCACGACTCGACCATGTTCCTGAGACCCGAACACATACTCAGTCAACTGTAGTTTATTCCTACTCGGATCTTCTTCTATAGCAGTTCGCAACACTATTTACAAACACAAATTATATTTTATTACCGACACATTTGATGATATAATATATTATTTTATAACCTTTTTTTAGTGTGCATCAATATATTTAATAGGTGGGAGAGAATATTTGATGATAGTCGTCTAGCTAGAATGTGATTGATTTTTTTGCAAATTAACAAGTTGTATACCTCAAACAACTTTGTATAAATTGATTATAAAATTGTTATAAAAAAAAGAATGAAAGGCTATACTAATCGACAGATGACTGTATACTATTGAATTTGTGTTTGGAGAATGAAATATATTGTTTAGTAAATAATGATAGAATATATTCATCAATTGAGTGGGCCTCTCTTTAAAGCTTAGGGGCTCCTCGTATTCTTTTTTCTCCAAAGTTCTATCTCTGATGTCTAGCAATAGAATGCGGACAGATCTGGAGTATCATATTCAATGCGAGGGCACAACATATAATGTATCAGATTTGTCTCTCAAAAAGCGCTTTGAGTTTAAGCGGTAGACTATGATAGTGGAGTGTCATGTTATTTCTTCTTTAATTTCAAAAAAAATAACCTTAAATTCTCATCAATTATTTATATAACTCAATTACTTTTTTTCAAATTTCTATTGTTATATAATTAAGCTAAATTGAAATTCCAATATTGCCAATAATGATATATACAAGTATTACCATTATTCATAATTTCATTTCACTTATTCCTTTTATAATAAGACAGATTTGTTTTAATTGATAAACTTATATATTATGATTTTCACATCTTGTGTGAGTACCTCACATCAATGTGAAATATCTTAAAATGAAAAATGAAATTTAGTAAAAGTCTCTTGCTATTAAGGATCAATAAATGATAAATATTGTCTCTCTTTTACCATACAACTTTTCCTAATAGTCCTTTAAATGACTGTTTTAATGTTAAAGGAAAAGGTAATGAAAACTCAAATTCAATACAAATTAGAGATAATTGGAAACTGTACCCAAAAAACATACAAACAAAGATATTAATTGTTTATTTTTTGAATTAAGAAAAGTTATTCCACTAATACTAGTTTAATTAAAAAGTAAGAATATGTTAGGCTGACATCAACATTTTAATGTGCAAGTGTAAAAATTCTTAAAAAACTAATTACCAAATTTTGTATAGAAAATAAAAATAAAAAATGGATTGTGGCTGCTTGGATTAAGCTCAAGTCTCCAAAATCACAATGTAGAATTCTTACATCTAAATTACAGCCACTTTTTTTTTCAAAAAAAAAAAAAACTAATAAGCCACTTTTGGGTAAAATTTGACTAATAAATAAATTTAAATGCTTATAAATTACATCACATTTATAGAGAACAAAATCATTATTGCCTTATGTCATTATATATGTATCAACATTTGTATTTTTTTGGGGGGTTCTAATAATTATAATCAACAATCTCTAGTTAAACATTGAAAGTTTGGTCATGTATACTAATAATAACACTGTATCCAGATCTTTGTTAGTCTCTCACTTTTGTTAAAGCAGTCAAAAAGAACTTGGAAGATGGTTATGATATCAAAATTGAAAACTTTTGTTAAAGCAGTCACAAAGAACTTGGAAGATGGTTATGGTATCAAAATCAATCTCAAATCTTCAAAATAATTGACCGAATCAAGAAAATTCATCAATAAAATCAAACTGTGACCGCATTAGCCCAACTTGGCTCTGAATATAGTTTGTGGAGAAAACCTATCACCTTAAGAATGAAAACGGAATAATAGCTACCGTAGTGGAATGCAGAACAATATCATAAAAGTAAGAAAAAACAAAATAACGACACGAGAATTTTACCTATGTTCGGATCAACAATCATGTCTTACGTCCTACTTTTAGAGATTACAAACTCTAACTCTCTTTGTTGGTTTAAAATTTAATTTCACACCTCTTCTCGTTATACAAAATATATATATATATACAAAATATATATATATATATATATATATATAATTCATAATTTTAAAGTAAAGATTATATAATATTTTTCTCTCTTCACCGTGATAGGCTCATGACGATTTAATTGATATTTTCATAATAATACAATTCATGATATGATCTCATGCAATTTAATTGATATTTTCATAATAATACGATTTGTTTCTGCATTCCTTCCCTTTTTGTACGATTTAGTTTTAGAAAAATGGGTTCAAAACATAAATTCAAAATAAAAAAAGGAATTTCCTTCGTACCTATGCTATTTTAGCGCCATAAAATTACTGTCTGATCGTTCTATTATATATAAGTCGGCAAATGGCCCTTTTGTACTTACAATATTTATTTGAGGTATTTATTACACATATTATTTAAAAGTAAATCAAATTTTCATTATTTTCAAATATAAAACTGTTAGAATGATCAGAACTAGGTCAATGTCAGGAAATTTAAAATATAAAACCAAATAAACTTTGAAAACAACTTATTTTTTAAATACTTTATATATAATAAAAAAACAATGAGTTTAAATAAACTACAAACATTACATAAAACAAGAACAAAATTTTATTTTCGTTAGTTATTAAGAGATACAGCAGTGTGAATACTATATTCAAATCGAAATGAATTTCCGTCGCTAAATAGGCGTCGGTATAAATATGTCCGAAAATTCATTAGAAACACTTTGGTTACCCAAAAAAACTTACTTGATCAAATTTTAGTTTAGTATGCATCTGTATGAAATAACTGGGTAATGAAAATGAAATAAAGTTTTACAATAAACTTACATTAATTAACATAACATATTCCAAAATACCAAGCCATAACCGAACCATAACAAAACATTTCCAAACCATCCAAAAAAAGACACCATAAACAGCATAAACATAACCCATTTGAAGCAAGTACAGTACATAGTTAAAGCAAAAGATGACCATATGAAATCTCATTTCTGAATGAGAAGTATGTGACCAATTTTGTATGATGCATAAGCATCAATACAACCATACTCAATCTGACCTTCAGTAAGAACCCTATTCTCCCAGTTACTCATAGTAACATGTCTCGGTTTCAACATTCGAAGATCAGCCACCTCCAGAGCCAAGTCCTTCAAACCAGGCCTCCTAAACCTCCCTGGCCAACGAATCTTAGCCAGAGCCTTGATATCAGCACTAGACCCACATCCCAAATCATACTCATCCTTAAGTTTCTTAACATCATCTTCAACTTCCAATCCAACAAATGTGAAATTTTTGTTCAACAAAAAGTTTTTGAGCGAAGTTGGAATATAATCCACATAAAACAGCTGAACAATGAGACATTTCTTGTCGATGCAGAGTTGAAGGGTGGCTGATTTATTGCTCATCCAACTGTTATGATGAGGCCTCCATTCGATATCAAGACCGACCACCATGGGATGGGCACCATGAAGGTTTAGGATTTCATGGACCCATTCATCAATGGTTGTGGCCTTGTCTGTGACCGTGGTTTCAATGGCGGCTCCGGCGAAGTTCACGGTGTACTTGGAGGTGATGGAATTGAAGGTTATGGAAGGGGTTGGGTTTGCCATGGAAGAATACATCTTGGAATGAAACTGGGTTTGATAATTTAGTTAGTAGTGACTTGATTCTATTTATAATTGGAAAAATACCATGTTTACATAACTTTCTCAAAAGTATCAAATATAGGCTGTGTTTGATTTACCATTATGGGCTCGAATAACTTATTATAAAAATTATAATTAAACACATGTATTTAAATATATTTTTTTTCTTTTTATTATTAATTTTTTAAATTTTATTTAATTATTAAATAATTATATATTTATTAAATTCATTATTTATATAAAATTATATAATAATAATTAAAAATATATTTAAATATATATATATATATATATTTCTTCTATACACACAAAAAAAAATTACAGTTACATTATAAATTTAAATTTAGATATCTTTTTATATTATTTTTATTTATTATTTAAAATAATATTATATTATTATTATAAATGATTAATTATATGATTAATGAGTTTTTTATTTTTATTTAGTTTAAAAAGAAAATATCATATTATTATAATTTTAACCATTAAATATATTAATTCATCCATTATAATAATAAAATATTACTTTATTTTTATTAAATTTAAAATATAAAAATATATTTTAGTAATTAAACAAAATAAAAAATAACATTTATTTTTATATTATTAAACAAAATCTAAAAAAAGAAACACTAAATAAGATATAATTTTTTAAATTTTATTTAATGATTTATAAACATGCTCTTTTATTTAATAAAGATTTTTTTTTATTTACATATTTTAATTAAATTTTAAAATTATACATTAATAGAAAAAATTACCATATAATTTATTTTAAAATATATTATTTTTAATTTATTAATGTTTTAAGTTAATGTAAAAATATTTAAATGTATAATATATATATATATATATATATATATATTAAATACTATTACAAATATAAAAAATATGTATAAAATTAAATAAGTTGAGGTAAATCAAACATGATTAATGTTAACCATTAAATATCAACCATAAAGATCAACCTTCCAAATAAGTTAAATCAAACTTATCTATAATCATATTATAAGAAAAAATTATTCCATCAAATTTTAATAAACGCAATTAAATATAATTATTATTTATTTTATTTATAATAATTTTAAATTTACTTTTATAATAATATAAATTTTTAAAAACATATTATAAATTTATATAATATAAAGAATATAATATAAACCTTACACAATTTTCTAAAATCGAACATAAATTATATATTTTAGTGATGTTAAGTGAAGTCATTATTGGTATATTAGGCTACCTTTATTATATTAAAAAAGATTATTAGTTTAACAAATATTTTATATTTATAAGTTGTTTAAATTATTTTTTTTGTACGAAAAAAATTGTCTAAATATATTAAATTGATTTTTAGTTTTAATTTTCTAAAAATAACTATCCAAGTTTATATAGAAATTTATATAGAATCTTTGAACGAGTAAATTAATGGGCTGCTACGAAACTATCCTAGCCCATGGGCTTATATTAGAGAAAAAAATAATAATAATAATTAGCTTCTACATGTTGTGTAAGAGGATTTATAGTCTAGACAACAATACATTACTTTAAAATTTACATTTGTAAATTATAAATTTAATATGTTAACTTAATGGTTTTAGTTTTAAATAATAAATAATAAAAATATCTTCAAATTATAATTTTGTTTTTGAAAATTTTAATAAGATTAATAATTAATAATTTATATAGTTATAATAAATTTATAATTATTAAAATTAATTATTTAATTTAAACTAATATTTTATTTTGAATCAAATTGACTAGATATCTAGTTTTAAAAGACAGAACAAATTAATTTTATTTTGGTTTGTTTTATAATGGTTAGTTTGTTTTATAATGGTTATTCAGAGTTTTAGTTTGTTAAATTATTATCATGTCTATTTATTTCAATTTTAAAATTTAAATTTTATAAAAAAAAAAGTATAAATATTTTAATATTTTAATTAATAAAATAAATAATTTGATGATTAATAATAAGAATATAAATATATATATATATAAATATATATAAATATATATATATATATATAAATATATATATATATAAATATATATATATATATATAGAATTCATAAAAAAAAATCAACTAAAATTTGTATAAAAAAAACTCACGTTAATTAGTCTAAGTACTAGGTAGATTGGTCTACAACGCGTATATATAGCTCGTGTGAGGAAGGGAGGTTTTTTTTTTAGTTTCTATCATTTTTTTTAAAATATTGTTTGATAAAAAAAATTAAAAAATTAATTTTGGTTAAATATTTTATTTGTCTCTTCTTTTGGGTTAATAAAGTTTAAAATTTTGGTATTTTAATAGATATAATAGAAAGAATAATTAGGTAAATAAAGTGTAGTTTTGATAAAAATAATCTTTACAAAGAAATTCAGAAAACCCCAAATATCAAGCCAGCTCTTATATTTACAAAATCTAAATAAAAAGTTCTATCCTAACAACTATTCGTATAACAATCAATAGAGTAGGTACTTGCTCAGTATATATATATATATATATTTTTTTTTGTCTGTTTATTTAAAATAAATTAGAAGTTGTAAATTTGTTTGGTATTATTTTTCACAAACTATTTTATATTTTGATAATTTTTAAAAATATATTAATATAATAATTTTAGTGTTTTGATTATTAAGAAATAAATAAAATTAAATTAAATATTTGAGTTTTTATAAAAAATAATTACCAATAACACCCGTGTCTTATTTGGTTATTATAATTTAAAATAATATTATAATAAATATTTGAGACTTTTTATTATAATCTAAATTAATTTTATTTATCTTTAGTTACTCATTAGTTACGTGACTTAATTATTAAATAAAATATTAAAATACAATTTAATTTCAAAAATATATTTTATTTTAATTTTTATAAAATATTATTTTTCAAAATAAATATCAAATTTTAAAATCCAATAGATATTCTTATATTAACAAGTCTTAAATTTATAATATTAATGGGATTCACCTTTTAACAATAAATAAAAAAATCAACAATAATTATTAATGACAAACCATTTTTTTTAATTCAGCATTATTAAATATTGTTTCAAATTATTTTTTATAATTTGTATCATTTAATTAATTAATTAAAATATTTTATTTAAATATATTATCGTTATATATAAATACTGTATGAATCATTTTATATAAAAAAAAAAATAAAACTCTCAAATCATTTCATCCGACAAAAAAAAACTGTCAATTCATTTTATCAAGCAGAAAAATAATAAGTTCTTACACATTATGGACATTTTCACAAGTAAATTACTTACACATTTATATTACCGATGCAAATCTTTAATTGAATATTTATGTTATCATTTATTATATTTGTTAGTTAATTTATTAAAAAAAATCATCAAAATAATATTTTATATATTTAAATAATATATATTTTATCAAAATAATATATTACATGAATTAAAAATATTATAAACTTATTAAAATAAAATACATATTTTATCAAAAACAATACATTATATATATTTAAATAAAATACATGACATAAATATTAAAATTAAATTTATTAAATCAAAATTAAATCATTATAATCATTCATTATTAATTGAATTAAATTTCTCTTAATTTGTTTTTAATAAATTTTAGTAATTAAAATAATTAAAGACTAAAATAACCTAATTCTTTTTTTAGGAAAAATATTTTAGACAAAATTCAAAAAAAAAAAACTCACACTACGAAATCAAACAAAAAAATCAATATAATCAAAAAAAATTAATTTAACTCTTAGAATTATATCATTTAATTTATTAACTAAAAATATATATATATCATATTATTTATTTTTTTATTTTTGTAAAAATACATATATATTAAAAATAAAACATATTATTATTATTACTATTCTTATATTTTAAGTTCTTTATTAAGAAACATATTTTTTTTCCAAAATAAATATCAAATATTTTTATAATCTTATAATTAATTGTTTAAACATATAAATAATCAAACCAAAAAACATCCGTTCATTTCTTTCAATATATAATTAATTAAACAAATATTAAATATATTTATTTTAATATTTTCATTATAAATTAATATCCCTTATATATTTATAAAGAGGATATGGGAGGAAATTTGAGAGATAGAATTGGGAAGAAATGATATGTTAGCACATCACTAAGTGAAAAAATGATAAAGGTTGAAGAGAGAAAAGAGAAAAAAATTGTTATTTTTTTGATTGGCCTCGTAATTCCCTTAAAAAAATTCTGGGGCTCAAGTCTGATGTTCCAAATTTGGTGTTCCACCTTGTACCACCTTCACAAAAATTGGTTAATTTATAGAATAAGTCAAGATTAATGAAGAGAGAATAATAAGGCAACACATATTATGAAAGTGGTGTCTAGCATCAAATATGGAATCGCATATATTATGTGCAAATTCTCCTCCCAATCAATTCTCTATATTTATACTAAAAAAATTAGGTTTCCAAAATTCTTTATTAAACTGAGTATTACCATTTCTAAATATAAGTTGAGCGCGGAAAAATCGAAATCCAGCTACAACTTTTCAGTATGGTATATCAGTCCGGCAAAGCCGTGGCCATAAGAAAGATAGGTCTTTTATTTATTCGCGTTTTAATTGTCCCGGACACATCCACATCCTACCTTGTCAAAAATGATCAAAACGAGGAGATTGAGAGGAATTTGTAGTCGAGAGATAATTAATTGCTCTTTATATAGCATCTAACAGATCTTGAGTTCTTTCTAGTAGCTCTTACTCATTTCCTAGTTTTAAGTAAGGTTTTCACCGGTGATAGTGAAGAATGTGGAAAGTTAGTCTTCAATAGTAAGAATCAAGTGAATCGGATTGAAAGTCAAGAGCTCTTGTTACCGAGTGCGTTATCTTATCTATGTTCAATACTTATTGACTTCTTTTGAGAACTTCCCAACTCCTACCGACTTAGCTGATTTATAGACTAACTAACCTCTTAATGAGTTTTCGATTCCTGATCCGAAATGAACAGACATGCCAGTGGAGAACGAACGACAATGATCAAATTGGTTCAAAAGAATGATAAATACCTCACATTAGAATATAGAACTATTCAAAATAATCATATCATTATTTTTTTAAATAACTTATGTACATAGACCACCTACCCTATATTCAAATTTCATTTAGTTTTTTTTTAATTATTAATCACTCAATATATTAATTAAAATATTAAAAAATATATTCCATTTCATTTAAAATATATATATATAATTGTATATTAATATCATTAATATAAACAAAATCCGTCAACTCAAAATCAACTGTAACAATTTTTTTTAAATAACTAAAATTTATTTAAATAATCTTAAACCAAAAAAACTTAAGTTCACACATAAAGTTAATTACAAAAAAAATCAACTTACACATTTATCCACATTAACACTAGTAAACTAATTACAATTTTATAATAGAAAATACACTATATAAATTATTTACTTTTTATTATAAAATTAAGTTTTAAAAAAATCTCAACAAAGAAAATTGAATACTATCAAACATTTATTCATTGTATTTATAAAATATGATATTCAATTTATTAACTAACCACTAAATAAATTACTTACTTTTTAGGAAAAAAGCTCACTTAGACGTATGTACTTGTACAACTAGCTCACTTAGACGTATGTACTAATAAAAGATCATTTAAACATATGTACTATAAAAAATTAGCTCATTTAGCCTCTTTTAGTAACCATGGTTAACTTTTATTTTTAAATTTATATATTTATTAATTAAATATTAATATATTTTCTCTCTCATTCCTTTTCATTTATTACTAATAAATTATTTCTTTTTTATTATTTCTAATTAAGTTTTAAAAAAATCTCAACAAAGAAAATTGAATACTATCAAACATTAATTCATTTTATTTATAAAATATGATATATCAAGTGATATAAATAATTACTAAAAAAAATTGAATGCCTTAACACCTAAATTAAAGAGAGTAATAATGTTATCTACATTTAAAATAAAATAAAACTAATACTTAGTTCAGTAAATTAAATATTGTTTATATTAATATTATTTAATTATTTTTATAAAAAAAATTACACCTTTTTAATGACCACTAATTAATATTTTAAAAATAAATAAACATTTATTTTAATTAAATATCCCAAAACCAAAAAAGTTTGATCATGTACATCTTCACACGGTAAAGTTACTTGGGAAAGAACAATCCACTTACAAATTTATCTACATCTTCACACGAAAACTACTTACAACACAATACATGATGTACAATAAATACATTTATATTACCAATGATATTTTTAAATTAAATATTTATGTTATCATTTATTAAATTAATTAATTTTTATATTTGCTTGTTTAAATTTTTATTTGTAATGTTTAATTTTATATTCAGAATTGAACTTTTTTTAATTATTTTTATATTAAAATTTTTAAAATATTGCTTAATTAGGCTTTGTTTGAGGGGGTGGTTATTGATTTTTTTTATTATAAACTCAATATATCATTTCAACCATTTAATCAATATTTTTATCTATTATAATATCAAAATTATATTTTACTTTTTATTTAATATAAATTATTTATTAAATAAAAATATAAAGAAAAATGATAATTTAGTCAATAAAAACTTAAAAACTTTTTTTTTTAATTTTAATCGAAAAATGAAATTGAAGAGAAATAAAATATATTCCTCAAATGAGTTCTTCTTAAACACAATGTGTTTGGATGTCTCTCCATTTTAGTCCTTTTCTAAAAATGGCCCTTATTCTATTTTTTTTATATAAATTTTAAATATGTATAATGCAAATTGATCATTCAATTTTATTTTTTATTATTTTTTATATAAAAAATTAAAATATATTTAAATGTATAATTAAATCATTACATTATATTATACTTGAAATTTTATCTAATTTATTTTATATTTTTACGTTATGAATAAACATAGAAATTTATTATTATTATTTTTATTAATAATGTTTGTTTAAATATATTATGTTTATTTATTTAAATTTATTATTGAATTATTTTGTTATGTAAGAATTATTGATATATAATTAATTTTATCTTAATTTTATTAAGTAAATGAGAAAAGATTATAATTAAATATGTAAAGTTAATAAATACATAGATAATATTAATAAAGATAAAATGTTAAGGTAAAAAATAGGAAAAAAGCTCACTTAGACGTATGTACTTGTACAACTAGCTCACTTAGACGTATATACTAATAAAAGATTATTTAAACATATGTACTATCAAAAATTGGCTCATTTAGCCTCTTTTAATAACCATGGTTAACTTTTATTTTTAAATTTTTATATTTATTAATTAAATATTAATATATTTTCTCTCTCATTCTTTTTCATTAATTAAACCAGGTAATTTATTTTATTCTTAATTTATTTTATTATTTTAATATTAATTTTTCTTTTATATGTTATCTTACTTTTCTTTATTAATTTTTATTTCTCATATTGTTTAAATTCTCATTTTTTAAAAATATTAAACTCATTTTTTAAAAATATTTAACAATTTATTTATAAATTTTATGTTTTATTTTAATATTTTTTTGAATAATTTTTTCTTATTTAATTTAATATAAACAAAAATGAAATTAATAATTTTTTATTTAATTTTTATTCACGACTTATAGTAGGTGCATTGTTTTGTCTAATATTTGATTATTATTTTTTTGGGTTTATTCAATTTTTAATTTTTAATTAATTTATTTTTGTGTTGAAGAATTTTATTGTTGAAATGATTTTTATTGTTGAAATGATTTTCATTGTTATATTTAATCATTGGGACCAAACAATTTTAAAATAATTAATAATCTATGTGAATATAAGAAAAAAATATAAGAAAGAAGAAAAAATATAGAGTTAAAATAATTAATAATGAATACTTATATATATAAAATAAAATTAAAATAATCAATAATAAATGCTTATATAGAAATAATAAAAAAGATAAAAAAAAAATAGAGAGTTCATTTATTAGTAATAAATGAAAAGGAATGAGAGAGAAAATATATTAATATTTAATTAATAAATATATAAATTTAAAAATAAAAGTTAACCATGGTTACTAAAAGAGGCTAAATGAGCTAATTTTTTATAGTACATATGTTTAAATGATCTTTTATTAGTACATACGTCTAAGTGAGCTAGTTGTACAAGTACATACGTCTAAGTGAGCTTTTTTTCCTAAAAAATAAATATTCTTTTGAGTTTGAAAATGAGTTTTATGTTGGATATTAATTACGGTTTGCTTTGACGTATAAATTAAATATATATAAGATTTTTAAGAAATTTTTTTCTTTTGAATATTTTTAATAATTATACTTGTTTTTATTTGAATTAAGTTTGTTTAATTATAACTAATTATTAAATTAAAAATTAATATATATACAAGTATTAAACTTACCATTTATAGTTACTCTAGTTTCAATAGGTGTTACCTCCTATATTAAAGATAAAATCTTTCATTTCCAATATTTCAACGCCTCTCTATGTTCTTTTTAATTCAATAAAAAAAAATAAGCTAGTAATAGTTTATAATTCAATAAAAAAAAGAATGATAGGAAATATCTGAAATTATTTTTATAAAAAAAAATTAATTATTTATAATGTTAGAGAATATAGTTTTCTTTAACTTAAATTAGAAATTATAAAACACATGTTATTTAATTTGAATGATTGAGGTTAAATATTCACAATTATTTTGGACACTCACTCATGTTATACAAAAAATAATAATTCTTTAATAGTTAAATTATTTTTGTTTAGATTATATATACATATTATATTATTAATTATAAATTAGTTTTTAATATTTATAATTTTGTTTGAATTAAATGATAATTTTTATTTATAAAAATATACCAATTCTGTAAGATTTATTCATTAAAAATATAAAAAATATACAAATAGTCTTATCCAAATTAATTATAAACAATTTTCTTATTAATAAGAATCATATATAACTTTAAAAAAATATAAAAATTTTACATTTTGAATTGTGTTTTACGAAATAAAATCTATTATTTAATATCAATAACATCACAAACTTTAATTAATGTATTTTGAGTGAAAGAAATTAAATATTTAATAAAAAAAAATTAATCTTTATTTGAATATGGGTTACATGGTCAATTCACCAATCAAAAACTTATATTAAATATATAAATTTATAAATTGAATTTAACAATAATAATAATAATATAATGTTTAAAAATATTCAAATTTCATTATGTCAATACAAATTTGAGACATGATAGGATAAACTATTTTTTTTAATATTTGAGAAGGAGTTGGGACTTATATAAAATGTTTTAATTGGTTAAATATAAAAAAAAATATATTTAAAATCATGATAAATCTAACATGTTTAAATTAAATAGTCAATATAGATAAATTGATTGACAAACATAAACTTAGTACTGTATTTTTTATTTTATGCTTTTGAAAATTTGTGTTTAAGAGAGTAAGAAAATTAATTAAGTTTTCAAAAGATTGTTAATCTTACAACAAACATCCATATATATCATAAGATCATAGAACCTTTTTTTTTCAAAATCCTCCAAACACATATTAATTCTCAAACCAAGTGCCAAACCCTAATCAAAAGATTGAACCATTTCTAAATTCTCACTAATAAGTTCAAGACCAACCCTATACGAAGCATAAGCATCAACACATGCATATTCAACTTGTCCATCATTAAGAACCCTAGCTTCCCAATTACTCATACAAACATGTTTCTCCTTGGTCATTTTCAAACCCGAAACATCAAACGCCAAATCTTTCAATCCCGGCCTCGAGTACTTCCCCGGCCAACGCTTCATCGCCAAAACCTTAATATCTGCGGTCGCACCACATTCCAATCCATATTCACATGTCAACTTTTTCACATCATCATCAACTTCAATACCCACAAACGTGAAATTCGTGTTCAAGAGAAAACTCTTGAGCGAAAGCGGGATCTCATCGTTAACAAGATAGAATAGTTGCAAGATCAAACATTTATTGGCTATACAAAGTTGAAGAGTGGCCGATTTGTTGCTCATTGAAGAAAACACATGTGGGCGCCACTCAACATCAAGGCCAACCACGGTGGGGTGTGACCCGTGTTGGGTGAGAATGTCTTCGACCCATTTGTCGACGGCGGCGGCGTTGCTTGTGACGGTTGTCTCTATTGTTGTTCCGGCGAAGTTTATGAGGTGCTTGGTGGTAGAATTGTTTCTTTTGGTTTTTGAAGAAGACATTATTAGGGTTTGATATGCACTTTTTACATCCATGTGCTTTAGATATATATATACATATATATAGGTTAAATTGACCAAGGACATTTTGGGAATCTTGTACAAAATTAAATGTTAGAAGTTTGAAAGTCATCTTTTGTCCTTTGATTATCTCAAGAAGAAATTAATGCTAGAAAAATATTTAAGGGGATGTTTGAATTTGAAATGTTTTAAAAAAAATTGTAGTTCCTAAGTCTTTTGATTATCTCAAGAAACAATTAATTAATGTTAGCAAAATATTAAGGGGATGTTTGAATTTTAATTTGTTTTTTAAGAATTTGGATTTCTTAGTCTGATTATTTCATGAGCCAATTACTGTTGGATGTTTGAATTTGAAAATATTTATAAAAAAAATTGTATATAAAACTTAGTCTTTTTTGATTACCTCAAGAACCAATTATATAATGCTAATCAAATATTAAGAGAAAGTTTGAATTTTTGTATTTGATGAGATTATGTTATATTATATATATTTGTGTTTTTAGTTGTGGTTCAATTCTTACTTAAAATACTAAAAGAAATGTTTTTTAAAATACCATAATTTTTTGTTGATTAAAGATTTAGAACATTTTGGTATCTTCTTATCATTGCATGTAGATAAATAATATTAATGAAAGAAAGATTTTCTTTTCTTTTGAGAAAGAGTGATATTGTTATAGTTCTATCTATTTATAACATCTAATAGTTCCTTAATTTTAGCCAAGTAATCTAAGGGTCAAAAATAAATCCTTTATATATTATATAATTTGTTTGATAAAAAGTAAAGATTAATAATAGCTTTTATTTATCTAAAGATTTTATTTTTATATTTAAATGTATTTTTTATTAGTAATTTTAAATATATATTAAATTTGTTATATTACAAATTAAGAGATCAATTTAGATGATGTATAAATCTGACTATAAGAAAAAATCGACTCAAGAGATTAAATAATGGTGTGCTCTATAATATCTATATCAATAAAAAGATTCTCAACTACAAATAAAATGATAGTTTTGCGATCTATAATTAAAAGGCCCCAACCATTTCAACACATCCATGGCCCAAGTCTTAAAAGCCCATTTCAAAATATAAAAAAATTAAGAAGAAAGGTTAAAAGCCCACCCCACACCTTTTCCTTTTTTTCCTTTATTTATTTTATTTTTAATTTTCCTACATATTTTTTCATATTACATTTTGAAATTGTTCTAAATGTGAATCATATACTCTCAATAGTCTCTTAAGAATTGTTTACAAATTTATAACTATTTTATATTAGAGGAATGATAGAGAGCGTGACTTTAAGATAGCGAATGGGAGAGCGATGCCTAAGTGGGTTGACAGATGAAATTAATAAATAAATAAAAATATAATAATAATTAAAACACGTTTTTGTAATATATCATTCCTCCTCTTATTAATTAATTTCTCTCTCCTTTTATTAAATAATTTCTCTCTCTTATTAAACCCTAAACCCCAAACTCTAAACCCTAAACCCGAAAGTTTAAACCCATTAGTTGAATTATGAATTTATCTCTTTTATTTTTATGACTTTTCAATTCCTTTATTTATCAAATATTTTTTATGGTTTCTTTTTTCTTTTTTTTATTATTTTTTTTTAATTTATTAATATTTTTTTAGTTTTATTACTTGTAAATAATTATAAATAAATGTTTATCTAATATTTCTATTCTCACGATTAATAGATTAATAAGAAGAGAGAGAAAATAATTAATAATAGGAGAGAGAATATTCCACCTGTCAACCCACGCTGTCTCAAGTCCCACGTAGGCATCGCTCTCCAGTCGCTGTCTCAAGTCGCGCTCTATCATTTTTCTTTATATTATTACATTTTTTATATTCTTATCGCTCAGTTTAGTTATTTTGTAATATTAGTAGTGATGATAACTATTTTATTATTGTTACAAACTTATCTAAACATTAAATAAATTTATTTTAATAAAAGTAGAAAATATAGAACAAACAATAATAATAGAAGAAATAAAACAACATGCCATTTTGCGTGGCAAACTGATTGACAAAGGAAAGGAAAGCCAATCTATAGCTAATTATTACAGCCTAATTTATCTGAATCCGCCGGTAAAGATCCGGCGCCGGCTCCGGCAAGAACTCCAGCAACGGCGCTCATTGCTCGTACTTGCATTTCCAAAGCCGCAATATAATCCTCAGCTTCATCAATAAGCCTAGAAAACGAAAGCTTCCTGCATCCAGGAACCAATTCTCCAAGAACTCGAGTTTTTCTATCAAAAGCTTCCTTCTTCTTCATTCGGATTTCTCCAGAAACTCTCACTTTCTTATGCCTCCGCCGCCGCCTGTTGTTCATCATGTTCAAACTGAGCCGATTCGAAAGTATCGCTCTGCTCCACCGAGTCCTTCCACCGGAGGAAACAGCAAGAAGCCGATCGGCAGTTTCTCTGACGGTAAAATGCCGATCTGTACGACGGAGAACTTGAATTAGCTTCATTGAATAGATTTGTTGTTGAGAAACCGTTTTCCATCGATCTGGAGTTGATTCCAATGTAGACATCTGAAAGAATAGATTAGTCTGTCTGTTGAATCTATGAATGGAGGATACAAATTAATATGTATAGAAGAGAAGGGAGAGAGGTAGGTAGAGATTGAAGTAATGAGAAGTACAGAAAACAATGAATTGAATTAAAGGAGGAGGAGGAAGAAGAGGAGATTCAATGGAGGAACAGTTGATACCTTAATAATTTCTCTGACTAGGAGAATTGAATTCCATTACAGAAGAGAAGCTAGGGTTTGAAGAGACGTCAATGGCCCCTTATGGGAATGGCGTTGATTTTCAAATTTAACTCTAAATATATTCAATTCATTATATTATAGAGAGAGAAAGTGGTTACATTTATAACAATATTAGTTTTGAATCTTACAATTTTGTCCCTTAACTTAAATTAGTAATATTTTAATCATTAAACTTGTTGATTTCTTCTTCATAAATATTGTATTAATAAATTATATTTACTATGTAAACAATGTCTAATTAGTTCAATTTTAAATGTTTTATTGCTAAGTGGTGTTTGACCCAACATAGTTTATTTTTTTTTTTCATTTATTACTATTGTTGGTCTATGGAGCTGGATTAGGGTTTGAACAAAAAATATATATTTTAAATTTATTTTTTAATCTTATTTAGTTATTAATTTAGATGAAATGTGTTATGAAATATATTTAATTAGATATATATTAATAATATTTGTTAATTCAAACTTAACTTCATTATCTCCAGTTTCAAGTGTTTTCATACCGATTCATAATTATGATATTATCGATTCATTATGATATCACGTTTTGAAGCTTTTTTAATAATTTCTTTTTATCTTCCGTTGGTGTCTATCAAATTCAAGTTGAAGATAGCTAGGTTTGTTTTTCAAAAAAAATTATAAAATATTTTATAGGTTGGGATATAGTTAAGATGTATCTAGGAGCTTTTTTTATCATGTTTTTTTTAATAAAAAATTGAAACTTTATTTTAAAAATATTATTTTTAATAAAAAAAAATATAGCTAACTTGTTAGGTTATTTAAGATTTTTTTAAAAGAAATTAGTAAAATGTCATTTTATATTTAAAATATAAATTTAATAAAAAAAATTTATATATAAATATTTTAGTGGATGAATTAAGTGATTTAATAGTTAAAATAATAAAAAATTTACTGAATTTTTTTTAACAAAATTAGAAAAGTAGAAGAAAAATGTAAAAAAAGAAAAAAAAAAAAAGCTCATGTCATGATGGTTGAGTTAAAATATTGTTTTGCCTCGTTCTTGTTTTTAAACCAAGAGTTAGATGGAAATGATATTTCAAAATATATATTAATTAATATGGATTTGTTTTAAATTGTGAATCTACGGTTATGTAATAGTTTTTGATTGGGTTTAATTTGATTAAATAAATTCTTATAAAGTTAAAAATGATCATTTATTTATTTGTAATTAAGAAATTTATTCATTATTTTCCCAATTAATATAACTAAACCTTTAAAACAATTTGTTGTTTATCACTAGGATTTACTTAAAGCAATCTCCAACTAGTTAATCATGTCATTAACTTAATTAACTTGATATTTAAGTTAATTATGCATGATTAGAGATGAAAACAAGACAAAATAATATATTGTTTTACGCGTAAGAAATAATATTTGATGATTATTAGGTAAAATGTAATTATTGATTAATGACTTTAAGTTGTGAAGAAATTAGGTATAGAAATCATGCCTATTTGATTATTTACAAATAATGATCCTCTTATTACATTATAAATTATATATATTGAAATTATTTCCCAAATCTAAGGGGTTACTTTAGCAATAAATCGAAACCTATGTGATTAGAATTTGATTATTTTATAAAAATTCAACATAATTGCAAAAGGATAATAAATTAATATATTAATATTATTTATCA
The DNA here is from genome assembly GCF_907164915.1 of Impatiens glandulifera. NCBI lineage: Eukaryota > Viridiplantae > Streptophyta > Magnoliopsida > Ericales > Balsaminaceae > Impatiens > Impatiens glandulifera. Next base: position 58,089,632 of record NC_061865.1, on the reverse strand, counting down.
ATCTTAAACACAAGGAAAATGAACCCAAAAAAAAAAACGCCTCTTAGCTTTGACAAAAGAAACAAACAAGCCCTTAAACTTTTATAAGGTAGGAATAACCCAAAAGTTTTAAAAGAAAAGTAAAATTAACCCTCCTTAAAGACACTTGTATCATTTCAACCCATTAAAATATATGAACAAAATACTCATTATCAATAATATGGAGCTTATATGATGTAAGATATTTATATTTTCTTTTATATGTACTTGTACAACCCCATGATTATATATATTTATTAATTTATGTCTACTGAGTTAACTCAATTTAAAAAATTAAAGTTTATTGGTTAGGTCAAGTAGTATATATATTTTTACTTGTTTGATTAAAGTATATTAGAATAAAAATGGTTAAAATAGTTAAATTCATTATAGTAAAAAAAATTGCTTCCTTCTGACTTGGTAGAATAAGTCATTTATTAAATTTTCATGATTATTTTATAAAATAAATAAAAATATGTTATAGATTTTGGTAAGAATAAAACTTGTTAAACTAATGATAAATAATAATTGCAATAGAAAGAGTGTCATTTCTTGAGGGGTTTAAAATTTTAATAGGAGATAGAATTTTCAAATTACTCAGAAAATGACACATCATTTTAGACTTACTTGTCATTTTTTTTCTCGCTCTCTATCCTTACTAAAAAAATAGTGGCAAAAATGGTTATATTCACCTTAGCAATACACATTTATTAGATTGTCTGATTGAAACACAAAATTTTGACTAGTTTAGGCTAGTTTGATTTACTTATTCTTATTCATAAAACTTTACATACATGTATGCTAATATTCAACTTATTATCAATTTATGTTGGAATTTATGAAAAAATAAAACTACTCTATAAAGATAAATCAAGATTCTGGAATTCTGTGTATAACTTAGCATAATTGATATGTTTGAGGCTATTTTAATTACAAGAATGATAAGATTATCTATCAAAATGAGAATTACTCAAAAGTTTGTTATGTTTAATAAATATCAACTCTGATGCCTACTTCTTAAAGATGACACATAACGTCTTTTGAAATCATTATTTGAGATAATATGAACAATCTTCTCAAAGTCTTTAGCCATAACTCTGTTGTGACTCAAAGCAATTCGTCAAGTGATGATATGACGTGGTATGATGTAGAAAATCAATGACACAATGTCCATTTCAAATTAGACACAAAAAGTGCAAACTCTATCATTCTTGATGCATAAAAGAGAGTCGAGAGTTATTAATCTGTTATACAAAATATTAAACAAATTATGTATTGTCACCACCATTTTATTATAATTTTTAATTATTGTTTCAACACCACTAAAAAATGACACTAAATTTCTTAAAATTACTGTAAAAAGTTTATTAAAAATATATATATATATATATATATATATATATATATATATATATATATATATATATATATATACCCTTAATTGCATATATTTAATTTTCTTTATATACAATAAAATTTTAAATTTTATTGTTAAGACAATTATAACAACTTATTACACAATCATAATTTATTTGTACCTATAAACTGAAAGAAAATACTACTAAATTATCTCATCGAAATAACACTAAAATTTGAAGTAAAGTTTGAAACTCTCATTTTGATCAATAACTTTCTTCTTCAAAAAATAAATGACCATATTACAATTGCACAAGTCAATGTACGATGTTTACTTGGTCTATATAATACATATAACTTAGAAAGCATATCTATAATTATCACCACAATGAGATTTAATTACATTACAATAATGCATTTATATTATATATATCATCATCATCAATAATTTACCTTAAGGGTAGTGGTAAGTAAAGTAATGATGAATTCCACATGAAATGCAATATACTCAAAGTGGCAGCCCATATTCAAAATTTGAATAATAAATGTTTTTTCAAAATGTCACTATATAAACAGTGCATAGTACAAGCAAAAGAATCAAGGTAAGATAATAAAATCAAACAAAATACAGAATACTCAAAACAGATCAAGATGCATGGCAGGACTAATAAGCTCTTAGGTCGTTAAGTCGAATCTACTTGGAAGATTGATCGAACCTCAGTCAGTGAGATAAGAGTTGAGCTCATAACTAGTCGGAGAGATTGAGTTTTTTTTTATTAAGAACCCGACCATTACATTTCAACCAGATGGCTAACCAAATGATAATCAAGATAGTTAAGTGATTCCAAGTCAATTCGACCTCAACCCAAGATAGTACTATAGGGCATCCCTCATTCAATACACATGGCACTTCATAATAGACCTCAAATCTTAATCGCGGAAGAACAACCCCAATAATAAGTGAAAAACATATTCAAATGTAACACCTACTAACAATAAAAAAATTCCCTTACTCCATATAACGCCGTCCATAAGATCTCGCCTTAAAAAACACTCCACCCGAAAAGTTGTATTCTAGAGAATGAGGTCATATTTTCCAACTGAATAAGAAGAAATATAACCATCAACTTGTAGTGGGCAACTGGAATTTTAACAGTAATTATATCACATTATTATTATATACTGTTGTTTATGAAAGCCAGGTATGCATTTGTGAATGCTAGTCCCCATTAATTGTCTCAATCTCCCCAAGAACACATCATTATCCAGTCTAATAAAGAGCTCAATTTGCCCTTTCACTTTGTTGTTAGATCAAATTTACACTAAACTAAGTAAATGTAGCTCAAATCCCCCCTAGCATAGTTATCTTTTCGACAGTTCAAGAGAGAAAATAAAATAAAGGCTCGAAAGTGAACATAGCAGACTTCAACAAGATTTGGTCGAAAAACCAACAAACATTGTGTTAGTGATGAAACCACTTAATTTGATTCAGAGTTAGTAACAGATGACAACTTAGTTTCTAACTAAGATCATGGTTGAATTTGAGAAGATTTTCCTAAGGGGGGCTAATTTAAGGCAATGCGAGTAAATTGTGGTTTCTCCACTAAGTATTTATGCTCTAAGTGCTCTCTCCCCACCCATTAATCCAACTAAATCATCAATGGTTATCCCCACAAGGCCATTTTCTTCTATAAATGACGAATCTATTCTGCATGCACCTTAGGATCAACAGGTAAACACAAATATAGAAGAAAGAACAGGTATGTTAAACTTAAGCAGTTTTCTTTCACACATTATTATTGTATCTCCTACAAGATTGATGATTTTGCAGTTCAGTTCAGTAGTTGATCGATGAAGACAGTAGTCATCACATCATATCTCGTCATTGGGTTAACATTATTACTACTTTTCCTTCACGCCAATGGCACAAGACTCATTTTGGAACAAGGAAAGAAAACCACTCAAGCCATAACTGACACAAACAGTTCAGTAGAGGACGATGATAAGAATAATAGTTATGGGGCATATGGTCATATCTCTGGATCAGAAACTGATACTCATCGATCGTATCCAGGCGATACTCGACCTCCCCACTGAATTCCAGAGAGAAAATAAAAAAGATAAGAAAAGGATTTTACCTCTTCGATCAATGTATCAAAATAATGAACTCCATTTGCTAAATAAAACAATCTTATGTGCAATCTGCAATTCAATTCAGGCGTTTTCAATAAAATAAGCAGACAAATTTATTATGACCACAGCTTTGGCTGCCAATTCTGTTGAAAGAGTAACATATGTGTTCATCATAATCACATTCTAAAAACACCAAATTTTGTATTTTGGGGTGGGGAATTCAAGGAAGCAGATATAGAGAGACCTATGATTTTCCTTGTGTCAGCTGGATCGATGATCCCATCATCCCATAGCCTTGCTGTTGAGTAGTATGCACTACTTTCCTTATCATAAGCCTCCGTAACTTTTGCCTTGAATTCTTCCTCCTCTTCCTTTGTCCACTGCACTTGTAAACATAATAATATTCCCTTTTCTTTCGCTCAAGAAAAATCAGATTTCGACATTTCATTATTAAAACCCTAGTTTACCTGGATTCCTCGTTTCTTCTTGTTACTCTTTTCGATTTGAGCAAGCACACCAGCAGCCTGAAGTCACACCATTTCATAAGCATGGAAGAAAATGGAACAGAGAACCCAACTACAATTTTTTTTCTCTATAAGTATATAAAGTATCTTAGCATATAACGAGCCTATTTTAAAATTGATATTTTATGACAATTTCTAACATAATCACTATCTCATTGGAAAACCATCAAAAGTTAAAATTAGAAGTGATTGTTTTCTAGATCATGATTATAATTATAGTGTTATTTTTTTCATTTGGTATATAAGTCCTGATCTATTAGATGATTGTGATTTTTGACAAACACAACAAATATTGATTTTTTAAATCATGTTCCTCATAAAACGTGAAAATAAATAGGCCAAATAAACTACCTGAGCACCCCCCATAACTGAAATTTTGGCATTAGGCCAGAAGAACATGAAATTTGGACTATAGGCACGGCCACACATAGCATAGTTTCCAGCACCAAAACTCCCACCAACTACAATAGTGACTTTAGGAACCTGTACAAGATAAAAATATAAAATAGGGACAAAAGAATTTTGAAATTTTATATACAACTAAATTAGATGTAATGGAGAGCAGCTATATATTAGAAGGAGCTAACCTTTGCACAAGAAACAGCCATAACCATTTTGGCTCCAGATTTTGCAATTCCATTTGCCTCGGATTTTGATCCGACCTAAAAACATTTTCAATTTTCATAGTTAGGCTTTCCTAAAAATGAAACTGAAACAAGATCTCTTAAAAAAAAGCAAATGCATTTCCTCAAGTTGACATAATTGCAAACCAAAATGAGCCAATTAATTAGTCATCATACAATATCACTAGCCATATCTTAATAATCTTTCATGCATTCCTCAAAACAAAGCCAAACAAAGTTAGAGGTGAAATGCATACCATAAATCCTGTTATATTCTGAAGGAAAACTAGAGGAATGTTGCGTTGTGAACAGAGTTCAATGAAATGAGCTCCTTTAAGAGCAGATTCATTGAACAGTATTCCATTATTGCCAATAATTCCCACAGGCTGTCCAAATATCTTAGCAAAGCCAGTGACTAGACTCTGCAAACGTTATCCAGAATTAAGCAACAAAAAAAGAACTCAACAATAATAGTAGTAACATAATATGTTAGAAAAAGACGTCCCTCACAGTTCCATACAGTTTCTTGAATTCATCAAATTCACTTCCATCAACTATCCGAGCAATGATTGATCTGATGTCAAAGGATTGCTTGAGATCAATCGGTGCAATTGCACGGAGCTCCTTCACATCATATAATGGCTCTTTATAGTCGGGGACACTTCCAATTGACCTATTATTAATCAACCCACGATTCCCAGCCGTGTTTAAGTTTTTAATGATATTTCTCCCGATAGCAAGTCCATGTATTTCATCTGCACAGTATTTAAAATTTTCATGATCCGTCATTGTTAGACAAAGATTAGAATATGTGATACATATATATATTCTACACAATCCTTAGAAACATTTTTGATCGCTACCTTGAGAAAAATAATCGGAAACACCAGAAACCTTGCAATGAACAGCTGCACCTCCCAAATCTTCAGCTGAGACTTCCTCCCCAGTAGCAGCCTGCAAATGAATTCTTAAGAAACAGACTAAGCGACAAGGATTATGAAGTTCATAGACTTTTCCCCCTTTCTTCTCCTCTTTCTAAGCATTTTAACTATTGAACACAAATTACAGATCAAATGGGGGCTCAATGGAAGAGCAAGTGCTGAAACCAACCTTCACAAGAGGAGGTCCAGCTAGAAATATAGTACCATTTCCCTTAACCATGACACTTTCATCAGCCATGGCAGGTATGTAAGCACCACCAGCAGTACAAGAACCAAGAACTAGAGCAATTTGAGGAATACCTTCAGCAGACATTACAGCTTGATTGTAGAAAATTCTACCAAAATTTTCCTTATCAGGAAATACATCAGCCTGTTTAGGAAGGAATGCACCTCCACTATCGACCAGATATATACATGGAAGATTACATTGTGCAGCAATCTCTTGCGCTCTGAGATGTTTCTTAACAGTAATTGGATAATATGTTCCTCCTTTTACAGTCGGATCATTTGCCACAAACATACACAGTCTTCCATGAACTGGTCCAATCCCAGTGACTATTCCACCCGATGCTAATGGTTCATCATATAACTCATGACCTGCTAACTTTAGAATTGAAGAAACAATCATCAACAATACTGAGCCAATTCTACAAATTGTTACAGAATCGATTGTTCACCTGAGAAAGCTCAAGGAAAGAAGAGCCAGGATCAAGGAGGCGATCAATTCTCTCTCGGGGAAGAAACTTGTCTCTTGTCCTGTGTCTTTGTACGGATTCAGGCCCACCTCCAGCCAAAACCTTGTTAACGTGGGATTGAAGATCGGATATGAGAAGCTCCATGGCAGTTGAGTTGCGAAGAAACGAGTCGGAAGTCCGGTCGATTCCATCGGGAAGGGCACCCAAGCAAAATTCTCTTCTACTATGGAGGAAATTCAATCGAAAATTCACGCCTGAGCTTCGTTTTGACGAAGCAATCGCTGCTATCTTCAACACTCTATTCATCTCTCTCTCTCTCTCTCTCCTCACTATGTATGTTTACTGCTTCGTCTTCTCCAAACCTCCATGTTTATCCAAGTATCCGTCCATAAGTGAAATAGCTTTCTTTTTTAGTAAACAGGTCCTTCAACTATTTCTTAATTTTACTATAACTCCTCAAACTTTGAACTTTTTCTTATTCATTCCCCACTATTAAACCAGTCCAACTTATTTCATAATTATTTATTTGAACATATACTTAAAAATAAAATATTACATATTTATTTAATTTATAATAAATAAAAATAAATATTATATAATTCACCCAACACTCTCATGGATTGATTTTTAGAAAGTAACCAAATATTTACTCATAAAAAGAAATTATTTATAAACACTTCAAATTTAGGACTTATATTAAGAAAAATCCAAAATATAAGGACTTATAGATAAATTAAAAAATAGTTTAGGACGTGTTTATAGATTTATTAATAAAAGAAAGCTGATCATTTATTGATGTGGATGGATAATTGGATATACATATGGAGTTGACGTGACAAAGCAATTAACATATTTTGAAACAATTTCTTTCTTTCTTAAATAAGGTGTTTTCTTATAAATTCAACTAATTATTATAAAAGAATAACAAAAATAATTTATTTTTTAAATATGTTTAAATTCCTCAGTTATATCCAATTAAAATCTTATATTTGATTTTTGTACTCAAATTAACCCTACTAAGTTTTCGACTGTGTTTGTTTGATGGAATAACCTTGTTCCGACCGAAAAAATTAGTGTTTAACCTGAAATCGAAGTGTTTTTTTTTTGGTTTTGTTTAGATTTTGATTAAAAGTAGGAAAAAATTGGTATTTATATTTTTTATCAAAATATCTTTTATCTTATTTAATAATTAATTTATATTAAAAAAGTAAGTAATAATTTTAATATTTTAAAAGATAAATTGATAGATTAGATTTGTAATGATTGAGTTTTGGGATAAAAACTGAATTTTATCCCAATAACTCATTCATCAAACAAACTCTTAGTCTAGCTTCATATCCGATCGAGGATTCTCAGTCGCCTCAGTTGACATCCATCCGAGTATCATTGTCGTCTAGCTCCTCTTTCAACCAAGAAAACTTGGTCGTTTGAACGAGCATGAGGAACAAAGCGCCGATGCCATTTTTCGAGTATAACCAAGTAACGAACCAAAATAAAATTTCTTAAAACGCGTTCTTCAACTTATAATTTTCTTTCCCGGTTTCTCAAGGAGATCAAGTAAAAAAAGGATTTTACCTCTTCCATAAATGTATCATAATAATGAAACTCCATTTGCTAAATAAAACAATCATAAATGCAAACTGCAATTCAATTCAGGTGCTTTTTCAATAAAAATAAGCAGGCAAAATTATTGTGACCACCAAGTTTTGGCTGCCAATTCTATTGGAAAAGTAATATGTATGTTCATCATAATCACATTCTAAAAACACCAAATTTTGTATTTTGGGGTGGGGAATTTAAGGAAGCTGATATAGAGAGACCTATGATTTTCCTTGTGTCAGCTGGATCGATGATCCCATCATCCCATAGCCTTGCTGTTGAGTAGTATGCACTACTTTCCTTATCATAAGCCTCCATAACTTTTGCCTTGAATTCTTCCTCCTCTTCCTTTGTCCACTGCAGTTGTAAACATAATAATATTTCCCTTTCTTTCACTCAAGAAAAATCAGTTTTCGTTATCAAAACCTTAGTTTACCTGGATTCCTCGTTTCTTTTTGTCACTCTTTTCAATTTGAGCAAGCACCCCAGCAGCCTGAAATCACACTATTTCATAATCATGGCAGACAATCACACTAAGTGTCATTATAGTGTGATTTGTTTCATTTGGTAACATGAGTCATGATCTATTAGAAGGTTGTGATTTTTGACAAACACAACAAATATAGATTTTTTGAATCGTTTTTCTAAAAAAGCGTGAAAATAAATAGGCCAAATAAACTACCTGAGCACCACCCATAACTGAAATTTTGGCATTAGGCCAGAAGAACATGAAATTTGGACTATAGGCACGACCACACATAGCATTGTTTCCAGCACCAAAACTCCCACCAACTACAATAGTAACTTTAGGAACCTGTACAAGATAATATTACAAATATGGACAAGAGAAATTTGAAACTGTATATACAACTAAATTAGATGTATTAGAAGGGGCTAACATTTGCACAGGAAACAGCCATAACCATTTTGGCTTCAGATTTTGCTATTCCACTTGCCTCCGATTTTGATCCAACCTAAAAATGTGTTAAATTTTCAAATGAAACCTAAAACAAGATGACATAATTGCAAACCAAAATGGCAAAATGGGCCAATTACTTAGTCATCACACAATCTCACTAGCCATATCTTAATAAAGCTTTCAAACATTCCTCAAAACAAAGCCAAACAAAGTTAAAAGTGAGATGTATACCATAAATCCTGTTATATTCTGAAGGAAAACTAGAGGAATGTTGCGTTGTGAACAGAGTTGAATGAAATGAGCTCCTTTAAGAGCAGATTCATTGAACAGTATCCCATTATTGCCAATGATCCCCACAGGTTGTCCAAATATCTTAGCAAAGCCAGTGACGAGACTCTGCAAATGTTATTCATAATTAAGCAACAAAAATAAAGAACTCCACTGTAATAGAGTTAGTATAATATGTAAGAAAAAGATGTCCCTCACAGTTCCATACAGTTTCTTGAATTCATCAAATTCACTTTCGTCAACTATCCGAGCAATGATTGATCTGATGTCAAATGATTGCTTGAGATCAATCGGTGCAATTGCACGAAGCTCCTTCACATCATATAATGGCTCTTTATAGTCTGGGACACTTTCCATCGACCTATGTAAAATATTGAATTTTTGAGGGTGAATATTGGAAATTTTATTGAGATATAACTTATCATTTTTACATTAGATATGTGTGATATATAAAAGATATTGAGTACATCAAAATAAAGAAATGATAACAAGCAATGTGTTGAATATAAACAAAGTAACATTTTGCTCTTAAATTGCACAATACCAAAAATGAGATAGAGATAATTCTACACTCCCTCAAGTTGGGTTGTAGATATTAAAAATGCCCAACTTGCACATAATTCTTTCAAACTTGATTTGTAAAGGGCTTTTGTAAGTATGTCAGCCACATGATTGCGTGAGGTAATATAGATGGGTGAAATAAATTATTTATTGACGTTCTCGAAATGAAGTGATGATCAATTTTAATGTGTTTGTGTAGAAATTTAAGAGAAATTATTTAAAGAATTTGTATTTCTTGTTTATTGTTTGTTTACTTTACATAAGAGGTCTAGACTGTCTAGTGCTTAAATAATAAAAATTACATTTATAAAAATAAAATGATTTAAACAATAAAATCATATAATTGATTTGACAATCAACGACCAATTAGCAAATCAATTAGTCTAATTGATTGATTTGCTACTGACTTTCTCAACATTTCATGCTCGGTCAATTAACAAATCAATTAGTCTAATTGATTGATTTGCTACTGACTTCCCATATTTGAGAGATAATTCTACACTTCTCCTAAAGTTGGGAGTTGGGTAGTAGATATTGCACGTGCCCAACTTGCCACATAGTTTTCGAAATTTCACTTGGGAAGAGTTCTTGACTCTTGGCTCTTGGCGCTTGCCGCTTGCCGCTTGCCACTTGTCACTTGCCGCTTACCGCTTGTCATTTTGCTCTTGGCTCTTGGCTCTTGGCTCTTGGCTCTTGGCTCTTGGCTCTTGGCTCTTGGCTCTTGGCTCTTGGCTCTTGGCTCTTGGCTCTTAACTCTTAACTCTTAACTCTTAACTCTTAACTCTTAACTCTTAACTCTTAACTCTTAACTCTTAACTCTTAACTCTTAACTCTTGACACTTGTCTCTTGGCACTTGCCATTTGTTATGATCAATATTTAGTTCGTTGGTCTAATTCAATGGACGATGATGCTACATGGGAGAATGACTCTTGGTTGGAATTAGAATTCCCAGAACTCGGATTGGTTGACAACAAATCAACTTCTCATTTTAATTGTGTTATTCGTGGTCGAACAAATGTTGAAGGGGAGGCTAATGTTACAAGGGATTGTTATGGTTAGGTTTCCTAACCCTAAAATAAGTTGACGGGTAGACGTAACCCATGTCAACAGTTCTATTTTTAATTATACACAATAAATAGTTATAAATAAGGCAATTAGCCAAAATATAGAATACTTAATAAATAATTATTTATATGTAAATATTTTATTATTATAAGGTAATAGTCAAAAATATGGAATTGGCGGGAATTTAATTATGACAGATGATGGGTATATAAAGAAGAGATCATGATTTACAAGGGTACCAGACATTTTTACAGAAATTTTCTAAGATCAACTTCTCTCTCTCTATCTTCTCATTCTTCCCCCATTGTATTCACCATATTAGGGTTTTATCTCTCTTCTATCAATTCAAGTGTTATCTTATATTCTCTTCGTTCTTCATTCTATTTCTATTATTTATGTCATTTCAAGATATATATATACCTAATTCGAGTTTAAGCTATAATAGAAGTCTAGTGTTTAAATAATAAAATTTACATTACAAAAATGAAATAATTTAAACAATAAAATCATATAATTGATTTACAATCAACGACCAATTAACAAATCAATTAATCTAATTAATTGATTGTTACTGACTTTCTCAATATTCCATTCTCGGTCAATTAATAAATCAATTAGTCTAATTGATTGATTTTCTACTGACTTTATATATTTGAAAGATAATTCTACAGTTTGGTTCTGTCATTATGAACCGGATTTTACTCATTGCGGCTTGATTGTCACTTGTCACACATCATTTGAATAACTCCATTAGAAGGCAATCCTAACTCTTCAAGGATGTGACATATCCAAATTCCTTCACAAATTCTGAGTGTAAAAGAATGATACTCGGCTTGGTTCATACTCTGAGCGACACCATATTGTTTCTTGTTTCTCCATTTAACGAGGTTGCCCCATACAAATGAAAAATATTCAGATGTTGATTTTCTGTCAATAATGTCCCCGTCCCAATCGACATAGTGAACACATGGATGACTTGTCGTCTTATTTTTGAATAGAAGACTTTTTCCTAGAGAGTCTTTTAGGTACCTCGTGATCCTTAAAACTATGTTCATATGACTTTTATTCTGAGCAATCTTGACAAACATAGTGTGATCGACTTGACATTGAGCGAAGCCATTCTCAATGATAGAGATTGAGAATTTTTCGAACCATTATTTGAGACCATAGAAAGATTTATGTTGGCAACAAATTTGTTAAGCACTAATACCATGAGGCACGTTCATGTAGACTTTTTTTCAATATCTCAATTTAGGAAGTCGATTTTTATGTCGACTTGGTGAAGTTTATAATCTTTGTTAGCCAACAAAGATAAGAGTATTTGGATGGTGTTGTGTTTTGCAACAGACACAAATATTTCTAAGTAATCTATCCCATATGATTAGGAAAATTCTTTGACAACTAAACAAGCTTGGTACATTTCAACCGATCCATCCAAATTATGTTTCGTCTTAAAGATTCATTTACATTTATTGAGTTTCTTTCCTTTTGAAAACTCACAAAGGGACCACGTATGGTTTTTTATAAGTGTGTCAATCTCTTCAATAACGACATTATCTATTCTGGTAGTTATAAGAGGAAGAGTCTTGGGTAACTATGAGAGCGGTGAGAATGCTGCCAAAGGAATTAAATGTTGATGACATTTTTTCACTTCAGTGAGTGACTTTGTATCGCTTGACGGAAACGAAAAGTGATGATTTTGGACAATCAGAAAAAATCTGTAGACACGAAGACAGACAAATTCAAACTAGATATAAAGTTCAGTTTTTAAATGACGAAACTGTCAAGAAAGAGTTCAAGAACACTCTGTATGTAGAATATTAAGCTCTTGAGAGTGAAGATTGCAAATTTGATTCAGACATATAAGTCATATAACTTATCATTTTAACGAGAGATGTGTGAGGCATAAAAGACATTGAGTCCCATAAAAGTAAAGAAATGATAGAAAGCAATGTGTTGAGCATGTTAACTGCAAATAAATTGAAGCAATACAAAGGATAGATAGAGATAATTCTACAACCTATTATTAATCAATCCTCGATTCCCAGCTGTGTTTAAGTTTTTAATGATATTTCTCCCTATAGCAAGTGCATGTATTTCATCTGCACAATATTTAACATTTTCATGATCCGTTTTTGTTAGACAAAGACTAGAATATGTGATATATACATTCTATACAATCCTTAGAAACATTTTGGATCACTACCTTGAGAAAAATAATCGGAAACACCAGAAACCTTGCAATGAACAGCTGCACCTCCCAAATCTTCAGCTAAGACTTCCTCCCCAGTAGCAGCCTGCAAATGAATTCTCTACATTCTAAGAAAACATCTTAAGAAACAGACTCAGTGACAAATGGGACTCAATGGAAGCAAGTGCTGAAACTAACCTTCACAATAGGATGTCCAGCTAGAAATATAGTACCATTTCTTTTAACCATGACAGGTATGTAATCACCACTTCCAGTACAACCGAGAACTATAACTAGTACAACCGAGAACTATAACATAGAGATTTCGATGCGTTTTCGTACTTACCAAAATAAATTGATATATCATACGATTCATACCCACCTACCTTAGGCACGCTCAAATCTACAAGGATATCCAAAATTAAAATATCTTTCTCTTGTAGCACATGGTTCTTAAGCTATTTTTCACTTTTACTATAACTCCTCAAACTTTGACTTTTTTTATCCAATCTCTTGAGAAATAAATTTTTATATATTTGTTTAATAATTATTTGAATATGTGACTAAATACATGAAATAATTTATAATCAGACATTTTAAATATAATTTCAAAATAATTAATTTAATAAAATTAATTAAAAAATATGAATATAATAAAAAATTCAAACAAATTTGTATGTTAAACAAATATATAAAAATTTAATTAAAATATTTTGAACTATAATCGAATTGGTATAAACCTGGGTTTGAATGATTGACCTACTTATTGTTTATCATGATCAAGGAATATGAAGGAAGTAATTAAATTAGTATATAGGAGAAAGAAATAGTGTTGAATTGAAAGAAATAAGATATTAATGGTTAAAATGAATATTATATGAAAAGAGGAGGACAAATTTAAATTTATAACATGGGAAAGGAAAATGGAGTCAATTACACCGTCCTCCTTGTTGCGTACACATCTTTTATTTCTTAATTATTATTTTTTCCATAGCCTATTTTTGAAAGTTCTCAATCATTATTTCACATTTAATATCAATGTTTTAAATTAATTTTAAATATTAGAACTATTAACAAAAATAAATAAATTAACTTTATAAACTAATTAGGCAATTAGATATTTCTCGAAAAAAAATAATAATGCAAAACCATACCAAAATCTAAATAGTCAATAAGCCCTCTCAACTAATTTAATAAAAATATAAACAAATTCCTAACAAATATTATTCGTTAACAAACTAAAATAAATACAATAACTATGGGTCTTACAATAAATAAATAAATAAAATTCATACTCAATTGATATTCTAGACTTTAACACTGTTTTTTTTATATAATAAATAGGTAAAAATTTTAATTTGTGTCATATAAGATCCGAAATATCACAATTTTAGCTATTTGAATTTTTTTCACTCAAACGTACCAATGTTTATCTTTTTAAATTAACATAATAATTTTATTTTTTATTTAGTTTATAACATTTGTAAAACAAAATAACAATTCTATTTCTTTTATATTTTTTCAATTATTCTTCCACACAATACATTTAAATCAAATTCAACCGCTTAAATATCTTAAAAAAATACTCAACTGAAAACACAAATACGTCTAATAAATATACCGTAAAAAAAAGTAACGTCATTTTGAATTTTCTTGAAAAATAAATACCAAATTTTATCTTTATTAAGATTTTTTTTAAAAAATTATTACGTATGTTACACATTTGTTTAGTCACCTAAACCAAGTTTAATAAATAAGGAGGTGTAATTTTCGAAAAAATACTGTCTAAAATGTCTGTAAATATCATTTAATTAATTAACGCGTAAAATTAATTAAAAAAATAAAAATACGTTATAAAAATAAACGTTTTTTTCTTCATTTTTTAAAATGTTTAAGATAGTTAAAATTATAATAAATTATTAGTTATGACATCAATAGTAGTTTAATACTCTAGTTTAACAACCGTCAGGTTATTTTATAATTAATAATTAGACACGTTTATAAAAACAAAATAAATTTCTTAGTAAATATGAACAAATAAATCCTAGCTGGCACAAACTAGCTTAGCTGGACAACACCATTTGCTGACACGGTCTTTTACTTTTCCAAATCTACCCCTAAAACCATAACCGTCCGACCAAAACTCCGTGTACAAAATGTGTGTCGGCCGGCTCCCCTTCTCACCGGAAAATATACATATATATATAATTCTCCAAATTCAATGCATTTCACATCTAAAAAGTCAACTCCAATTTCACAATGATTCATATAACACCTGAACATGAATCTTCAATCATCGTCGCCGCCCTAACAAACGTCATTTCCGGCGAGGGTATCGCCGGAGTAGATCTTCATCTGCCCATTTTACAGGAAACTGTGAAATGTCAGTTATGCAGAATTGAAGGCTGTTTGGGATGCACCTTCTTTGGCGGACCCGGCGCCGGCGGTGATAAGATGAACGGGAAAAACATGGGTTCGGCGGCGAATGGGAATAAGATTGATAAGAAGAAGAAATACAGAGGAGTTAGACAGAGACCATGGGGGAAATGGGCGGCGGAGATTCGTGATCCTAAAAGAGCGGTTAGGGTTTGGTTGGGGACATTTGAAACAGCGGAGGCGGCTGCGCGTGCTTATGATAAGGCGGCGATTGAGTTTCGTGGGGCTAGAGCTAAACTTAATTTCACTTTTCCGGCGACAACGGCTAGTTGTGAACAGAGATTGGAAAATACTAATGATGAAGAGAGATTGAAGAAGGTGGAAGTTAAAAAGGAGAGGATTGTGAAAGATGGTGATGATCTTCAAGAATGGATGATGAATCTCATGGATCTTAATGAAGATGATTCTATTATTTGATTATGGTTTTGACACATGGAGAAATTTTCAAGATTTTAATACTATAAAAATCATCAAAACTCTATATATTCATTTTATTTTAAAATGGTGAAATTCACGCTATATTATTTTTTTCAAATCTTAAAATGTATAATATTTTATGAGATTCATTCTAAAGAGTTCAATAATTAATTATTTTTTCAGATATAAAGCTTAATAATTTATTGGCTTGTTTTTTTTTAATTATTTTATATTTTGGGATTTTTTTGGTTATTTTTTTAATATTATGTTTTATTGTTTAAGCAAACATCTTTTATATTTTTAATATAACAGAGTATTTAAAAAATAAAAAATGGCAATTATATGTAAAAAAAACTGAGTAAAAATTATTTAAAAAAAAATCAAATTGTAAGAACTTATAGTAAAATTAAACAATACATTTAAAATACCATGAAAAGTTACGAAGATATATTATTTTATTTATTAAAATATTATTTATTTAAATTTTAAAAAATAATATAATATGTGTGTGATGACCCATTCAAGTTAGAACTGTCTTATATTAAATTTATTGAAGTATAAGATATTACGTATTTAGGTAAAATTTAGTATGTGGTACTAGTTATCTAATTATAGGTTATAAGGGTATAAATTGTAAAAAACTATTATAATGTATAAATTATATAAGTTGTTAGTGTTTGGTTAAGAATATAAAATAAATATAAATTTTATTATTTTATGTTTGGTTGGTGGTATAAAAAAATAATAAAAAATATAAAAGACTATTTTATATTTATATTTATATAAATTATTTTTAATTATTATTTTAATATTTATGTTATAGGTAATTTGTATTATTAATCTTATTAAAATTAATATATTTATTATATGTAGTTTGTATTATTAATTATATTGAAATTAATAAAAAAAAATAATATATAATTATCATATAAATATATTTTTAAAATAAATAATACTATTATATGATTTACATTATTTTATATATAATTTTTATAATTTAATTTTTATAATTATATAAATATTTAATTCTTATAAATAATTAATGAACAATATATAATATATAATGTAATCACAATCAAAATAATTTAATTGACACACTATATTAATTTTAATTTGGAGGAGGAGGAGGAGGAGGAGGAGGAGGAGGAGGAGGAGGAGGAGGAGGAGGAGGAGGAGGAGGAGGAGGAGGAGGAGGAGGAGGAGGAGGAGGAGGAGGAGGAGGAGGAGGAGGAGGAGGAAAAAAGATGACGAAGAAATAAATATTATGGTAACATAAATATAATAAAAAAAATATAATGAGGGTAATATTGGAATAAAATTTTAATAAAAGTTTATAACTGTATTTTATAATTTTATACTTAGTTTAAGGTATAAAATTATGAAACCAAACAATTAATAAAATTTAAGTTAAGGTATTATTTCTTTTGTGATACTTAATAGATACAAAACAAAACTTGTAAAAGATAATTTTGGTTTTTTTTTTGTTAATAATTATTTATTATTAAAATTATATACATTTTATTATTCTAAATTTGACTTTATTCTAAATTGTTGATTCAAAACATTGGGCCTATTATGTTTGAAATGTGTTTTACAGGTGATTATTGTTGGGCCACTATTTTTTTCCCTCTTTTTTCACTCAAAAACTGCATTTACATTAATTCCTTATCTTTATTCCATCATCATTTATTAAATAGACTTTTTTTTTTTTTAAGGAATTTAACCTACAACTATTTTTTAAATATATAAAATTAGCACATATTAGTATTATATATAAAAATATTTAAAATGAAAAAAATTAATTTGAATATATTATATCTAAATAATATAAATAATTAAGAAATTTCAATAATAACAAAATTTTAATGTATTGAAACAACGTGATAAGATTGCACATACAAGTTAATATTACATACAAAATATTGTAAACATAAATAATATTCATATTATGAGACAAATCACTTAACAATATTTTGCCTTTATAATATATATTTTATAATTTAAAAATCTAACACCATATTTGTGTTATGACCAACTATATTTATATATTAAAATATAATTTATTTCATATTCACTAAATTACAAATTATCACATATTTAAGTATTTAATATAATACAAAATAAAATATCTAAATAAATAAATTTAGTTATAGTACACAATTTAAATCTTATAATTTTTTTTTTCAAAAAAATATTAAACATTAAAATTAAAGTATTAACCAAAACTAAATTAATAAATTATTATTTTTTAAATTATTTTTTCCTTCAGCTTCTCAAAATCCTTTGATTTTTGTCTTAAAGTAGGTTAATTCAGATTATCTAGTACATAACATGACAAAATTAGATATTGCCCAGGGCTAATTATGTGTAAGATAATTATTGTCTTAGTTTTAGTTACAGTCTCCATTTTCCCATGATAAGTTATTTTTTATTCTTCCTACCCATTTTTAAATACATAAAATTAAAAAAAAAAAAATAACACACACAAATTTATATTATACATAAAAACTTAATAAAAAAATATTTAAAATAACAAAGTTCAATTTGAATATATTATATAATTACTTTAAGAATAATTTGAATATATTAAATAAATAGATAAGAAATTTTAATAAAATTATTATTTTAGTATGTTAGCACAACGGGAAAAATTCTATTATTAGTATGTTCTAACTATTTTTTTTAAGAGTAATTATTCTTAATTTTTAGACACATTAATTGTTTAACATAACGTAACTGATTGATAAAGAAAAAAAAACTAATTAACAGACCTAATATAAATTTGTGTACTATTTTTTTATAATTTTAATCATTAAAAGGTGAAAGAAGAGAGTATTGGTATTATAACTTAGTAATAAATACGGACAAAATTGTCGCTCATTTTTCTTGGAATTTTTAGAGCTATACCGATTGATTTTAACTCCAATTACTTTTGTCTTTTCACTCTAAATAAAAATTCTTTAGCACGAACAAGCCCAAATTTATTATATATATTTAGTTTAGAAATTTAACATGATATTTTTGTTATAACCCATTATATTTATATATTAAAATTTAATTTATTTCATAGTTATTAAATTATAATAAAATTTAAATATTTAAGTATTATTTCTTGAGTAATATTCAATGCATACAAAATAAAAAATCTAAATAAATAATTTTTGATATATCACACAATTTAAATTTTATAATTTTTTTTAAAGAATTATTAAGCATTAAAATTAAAGTATTAACCAAAACTAAGTTAATTAATTTCATTCTTCTAAATTCTGTCTTCCCACCCTATTCTTCTGACTTTTCAAAATATATTTCTTAGTTTTAATTAGTTACATTCTTGAAAACTGTATAGGTTTCAATCTCCACTTTTCCAGTTTTTTTTTTATTCTTCCTTCCCTTCTCTAACTTGAAAATTTATATGTTTCAATCTCAACTAAATCCCCAATCTCGTTATATTTCATTTAATAAAGATTAAATTTTAACCATATTTCTGTTATATAAAATTATAAAAAAAAATTGAGTACACATCTATATTATATAAGAAACGGATAAAATAAAATAAAATAATAATGTTTATTTTAAATATATTACATTTTTAGTCTTTGAGAGTATAATTTGTAATTATATAAAAAATAAGAATAATAAAACAAAAAAACTACAATTTTTTAGTTTGATGGCACAGTGGGCAATATTTCATGATTTTTTTTTTATAAACACGAACATAAGGAACCACACGATACGAATTAATTGCGATGTGTTTGGCCTAAACACGAAAAATCTTCGGCACAAATAAAACGTTTAATTTTATTGTTTTTTACTCGAAACAAACTCGTCGCATAGATCTTACAACACATTTCTCAATCTCTTATCATTTTCGATATCTTTTGAAACATTCGAAATTAAAGTTCTCATTTTCCTAGTACAGACTAGACTGTTTCATTAATCTCTTCTCGTCTTTCAATTTTTTTCTCACATTAACTCGATCTGATTCTTCTTTTCATGACTAATTTGTCTTCTTTAATATGATTCCTTAATACATTAATTTCGTTTCCATCATATTGTTTTTGTTTCTATTAGATTGTTTACAGACTAATTTTTAATTGCATAATTAAATTCCTTCTTTATTGTCTTAATTAAAAACATATTTGTTGGGTACTATTTTTACAGGCTTTAGATTTAGTTCAATATTTTCAGCAGTTCAATTAAGTCTACTTTGAGATTCAAATAATTGTTGTCGTTTTACAGACTGATTGAAGAAGATAGATGTGTTTATTCAGGGAACATCAAGGGGAAAAAATTAAAATTCAAAATAATAAGCTTTGAAAATTAGAAAACCGGAGGGTTCTGTTTTTTCACTTAAAAGCTATTTTTCTAACCGCTGGTAAACCGATATTAAATTATTTTTTATATTTCATTATATTTATTTTTTATATATTCTTTTAGAAAATAAACATTTAAATAAAACTTTTAATTTTATTATTTTACCCTATAGACATAAGTCACTTTTATCTAACTACAAAATTTTCAATATTTTATTATTTTCGATATCTTTTGTAATGTTTAAATTATAGTTTTCATTTTTCTAGTACAACTCCACTGTTTTATTAATCTCTTTTTTCGTTTTCCATTTTTGTCTCACATTAACTCAATCTTGATTCTTCTCTTCATGACTAATTTGTCTTTTTAATCTGATTCTTTAATTCATTAATCTCGTTTCCATAGATTGTTTTTGTTTCTATTAGATTGTTTACTGTCTATTTTTTAATTGCATAATTAAATTCCTTCTTTAATGTCTTAGTTAAAAACAAATTTGTTGGGTGCTATTTTTACATGCTCTAGACTTAATTCAATATTTTCAGGTTGTATTGCCCGATTGTTCCTTGTTATGGATCGAACAATGTTTGATCACTAATACATTTATAATCCAATATAAAATTATAATTAAAAAAATGTATATGTATTTAAAAATAAACAAAAAATCAAACAAGGGTTCTAATTGTCTAAATGGTTCATTTGAAAAGTGAGATCCCCATTTATATAAAATGTCAATAAGAACCAGAAATTTATGAAAAAAATTGGGTGAAACTTAAAAAAGTAAAATTAGGAATAAAACGAGTGAATAAACGTAATTTTCATCCTATTTTTTATGAATTAAATAAATAAATAATTAATTAATTTAAAAAAATAAGAAATTTAAGAGTTTGTCACATCTTTATTAGCCAACGTAGATCCGCCAGGTCCATGATAATATAATAGTGAATTAAGTATAATAATAAAACTATTTACTAATTATCTAAATGGCTCAAGCTTGTAATTCAAAATATCAAGAATGGTATAACTACGACGATACGAAAATTTTCTAAAAAAATATGAGCGGAGGTGTTGAGTGAACTTGTTAATCTTTTTTAAGGATTTTTGAGTTGGTTAATGCTAGAATTTTTATGTTTGTTCGTTTATAAATATTTTAATTTAATTATTTTTTCAAAATGATAAATCATGTTTTGTTTCAAATTAAAGTGACTGGATAAAAATTTACACATTCATATTTTTGTATTAATTTTGTTGTTAGGTTTAAATCATTCTCATTCTTATTATATTGAAAAGATATTTCTTTTAAAAAAAATAATAATATATATAACTTGATTTTGTTTAATTATAACAAAATTTGTTTGAATTGTTATTATATATATATATATATATATATATATATATATATATATATATATATATATATATATATATATATATATAAAAGTATGTGTTACTTAATTTTGTTTAATTAATTTAAAACATATCTATTATAAATCAAACAAAGGTATATAGTCAAATATTTAAATAATTATCAAACGATCTAATAGATTATACAATATAATCCATTATATATATATTTATATTTATATTAATTGATTATAATTGTAGTAATAAAATTAAATTTAAATTTATTAAAATAGACTTAATTTGATTCCAAATTACACTCATTAATTTAAAGTAACTCAATTAGACATATAAAGTATTAAAGATGTATTGTTAAAATTAACTTATACACTTAATTAGGTTAAATGAAGTTTGATTTATTTATAATTTTATTAAATAAAATAATAATAATAAAATAGAATAGTTTCAGTTAGGGAGAACAATTATAAGCTTTTTGACCCGAACTGTCCTGTTAGCTCCTGTTAGCTGCCGGTGATTGTATTTGTGTTCCCACCCTTAATTCTATTCCTTGAACAATATATTTATTTATTCTTCCTATTTTATAAAAAAAAAATAAGTTTAT
Organism: Impatiens glandulifera; assembly: GCF_907164915.1. Lineage (NCBI taxonomy): Eukaryota > Viridiplantae > Streptophyta > Magnoliopsida > Ericales > Balsaminaceae > Impatiens > Impatiens glandulifera. The sequence continues at coordinate 58,067,591 of NC_061865.1, read as the reverse complement.
ATTTTATAATAAAATAAATTTTCAATATATTATAATATATATATAATATTAAAATATCTGTTTTTATAATTTTATGAAAAATATTTTTTATTTTTACAATTATAAATCTAACCTAGTTTCATCCTCTTCCTTCCTCCTTAGTTTATTCTTTAAAATACTTTTTCTTCCAAAATCTTCTCTCCTTGTATTTCCTTTAGGCATCCTCCAATCCAGCGCTATTTTGCATCTATAAATATTATTATATTTTAATTTATCCTTATTAAATTATAATTAACTAAAATATTAGTTTTAAGGTAAATTATAAAATTTAAGAGCACTTTAATTTATAAAAACTAATAAGTTGAATTAAATTAAAAAATAACTATTTTCTTAACAAAATAAATTGTTCAGAGTAAATATTTAGATTTAAGTGTGGGCCATTATCAGCATTATGATTTAATAAACTGAGTTGTCATTTTCTTATAAAAAAAAAAAAACCATTACTAACAAACCAACAATCAAAAATATATATAAAAATTATTATATATTTATATTATATCCACAGTATTATTGTGTACATACATAATTAAAAACAACCTATTTTTCAATAATCCAAATCAAGAGTTAATAATTATTGAAATTAAAGATGAATAAAAGCATATAATGATTTGTATGATTGATTATAACAAATCGTTGAAAATCATGATTAAGAAATATGCATGCATGAATTTGAATATTATTCTGTATGTAGGTAGGTAGAAACAAAAATGGTAAGGAGTTAAAACTAGTATTAAAACATTCCTCCATACTCTATTTGTGAAATGAAACGTGACAGAATTAATATATGCTTAACCATTAATGAACAAACCAACAAAATAATAATGCAAACTCATATCATATATATATATGTTAATGGACCTAACTAGCTAGTTGAAGAAGAAGAAGATCATAGATCGAAGAAGAATACCTCATTTTCCGTGTGAAATGTATTGGATGTACGATAGATAGATAGATTACCTTAGTACCAGTGTGCATTTACCGTACCAAGGGAGGAAGAAGAAGAAGAAGAAGATGTAGAAGAAAGATAGTTCTAAGTTCTCTCTTACATATACATGGAAGATGAAAAACTAAAACAAGGATCATATGGCTGCTAGCTGGTGCTGTACATCTATGACTCTCTCTCTCTCTTTCTCTCTCATTAATAAGGCTTTATTCGAACCCATTCGTACCTTCCTCCAAGTGGAACGTCCTTCACTACATCGAAATTGTACCTACAAGTTATGAGGACAAGTATAGAGCCTACTTCAACTGCCGTTTCTTCTTCTTCTTCTTCTTCTTCTTTACAACTATAACCTAATTAATACAGATTTGAAATTAGAGGCACTTACTTGTTCATGAACTTCTTCTGCTCTTCCTTTTCAGCCGCGGAGAAGAACTCTTCTATTTCCGCCGCTGTCTGTATGTCCACATTCGGAGATAACTTCCTCCGATCTGTTGACATCTCCATCTCGTCTGTATCCGCGCAAATCTCGTGAGACGGAGTCTTCTCTCTACTGAACATGAAGAAGAAGACAATATTGTAAGAGAAAAGACAAAACTCCGATCAATCGAATCGTTGAAAATGTACCTGAAACAAGCTTGAACAATGTCATCCGCCGTCGTCTTCGTCGTCATCTGGTTGATATACATTCATTCACACAGAGAGAAAGAAGAAGAATAAGAACACATCACACATTACACATGACAGGAATTGAGTTGAATTAACCTTGTGAAGAGTAGAAGATGAAGAATCATGAGCGATTTCCGGCCGATCAAGTCTGAGATCGGCCTTCTTCTTTCTCTTAAGTGAGATTCCACCAGCACCAGTATGAGAAGCGATCTCCATCAGCGATTGCATTTGGTCCAGGCTCTTCTTCTTCTTCTCAGATCATTATCTGCAACTTTTTCAGGAGATAGAGAAATGAATGAGGCAGTTTCTTCTTTTCTTGGAGAAGGGGGGACCTATATTGTTTTAGAGAGAGAAACCAGGGGTTTAAGCTGGTGGTCCCAACAATTTTCTCTCTCTTTATCGCGGGGGAGGGGGAGAGGGTTTATTATAACAGAAGAAAAAGTCTTTCTGTTTGTAGGCACATGGATAGAGATCTTGGCCGTTGAGGATCGCGCGATCACGCCAATCATTACTATTATTCTTTCCAATCACTACTCGACACGTCACCTTTTCTCTATTTTCATTTTTATTTATTATTCTCATCTCATTATTACATCTAATAATATTAATAGAATTAGTCAAAAATAAATAAAATTAATTAATTAAGACGGTTATATCATCTATTAAGTTCAATCGACAACCATAAATTTACTAGAATTAGTATTTCATATTTACTTTATATATATACTGTTCTAAAATATTAAAAAAAGTTTTATAATTTGAATAAGAGTTATGAAAATGAAAATTGTATTTATTTATTTATTTATTTATTTATTTATTTATTTATTTATTTATTGTATGCTAGTAATACCGGTCTCACTTATGTGTTAAAGACTTAAATGTACAAAGTCCGTAACGTACCATATAACCTTATATAAAAAAAAAAATCTAGAAACAATATATGCAAACTATATTTACTTTTACTATTTTAAAAGTATTTTTTGATGTAATGTTTTTCTTAAAAAAAAAAAGATTCTCTGTATTTATTTTAAGGGTCTATAGTTTTAGAATATTATTACAAATTTAAAAATTGTAATTAGGATCAGTAAGAAATGTAATAGGATGGGCAGTTTAATGAATACTTTTACAAAAATTATCATTCTAAACTGAAAAGAAAAGAATTATAAATTATAAAATAATCACTTGTTGGAATTATATTGAAATTATAATTATAATTCTTAAATTTTAGTTGTCTAATTAAAAGTATTCTAAATATAGTTAGAGAACTGCACGAATAAATTGGTTTTAAAAATTCTCAAATAACGAGTCTCAATTTATTAATCGGTTTTATTCATGATCCAAAATTATTACTAATAATAATAATTATGTTTAAATTTTGTTTTAAGAAAATGATAATAAAAAAAATAAACTACATATGAATCGGTTTAATTTAAACATATATTTTTGTAAGACAAATAAAAATATTTTACTATTATATATTTTTTTTTGTATTGTATTTCAATTGTTTGAGAACCTAACTACTGTAAATTTTTTAAATTTTAATAATGATTTATTGGTTGAATAATTTGACTGTCGCTGGATCGAAAATTCGAACAATATTAAGTTATTTGAGATTTCCAAATAGGAACATGATTGTTTTTATTGAATTGTTTTAGTTTTAATGTAATTCGATTCATTTTCAAGATAACTAATTACTGTTTTATTTTGTTTTATGCCTAAATATGAAAAATTCACATACAAGTAAACATGTTCAATTTATGGGCAAAAGTCACCATATATTTTCTAAATTCAATCGTTTTTATCAGTTTAACCCATAGTTTTTTACTTTGTTACTTCAAATATTATATATATACATATTAAATATATATTTTATAAATATTAAGAAAATAATGTTAATTTTTTTAGATATGGTGCAAACCCGGCCCAAAAGATAAGTCCATATAGCCAGCGGGCCATTCCCCTCCAAGGACCTCATCCCAAAAAAATACAACCAAAATAAGACAACCAATTACACTAAATTAAATTTTATTGCTACAATAATATATATTTATAATTTTATTTCTTTATCTGAATTTAAATTCATAAACAAACAAATGTTTATAATTAACAATATTGTAATTAATATATACATTTTGTTTATTTACTAGGATTTATGTGTCATTGTCAATTTTAATTTTTAGAAATAATCTGAATAATATCGGAGATGAAGTACATCAATTAACCGAGATTAAAGACTATTTACTCATGCCTAACCATAAATGTGAAGAATTCACATTCAAATTGGTTGACTAGGTCGCAAAAGAGTAAGCAAATGATTTAGTTTAATTTAAAAAGTGAGAAAATTTGCATTCAAGAACGCCTCTTAGTATGTGTTTCAAGTTATGTGTTTCTAACATGTTCAATTTATGGGCACAAGTCACATTGGCTGTCTATTAGGAACATGTCCATTTATTCAAAAATATTAATTGGTCATTCCCTTCCACTAATGTTAGTGTAAAAATGACATTTATCATCTTCTTTAGGTTATCCTGTCATAAGTTATCATGTTTCAAAAAGTAGAAAACCAGCATGACATCATGAATAGAAATTGTTATGTCACATTTTTACCGTAAGAAACTGTTTTATTATTTTTTGGATGGGTTGAAATCCTCTTTAACCCTAACATAGATCCTCCCTTGCCCATAGTTAGTCATGACTTCCCCTCTCATTTAAATTGTTCTAATTGTGAATCGAACATATTTCTGTTTAAGACATATTAAGTGAAAATCAAGACATATTAAGTGAAAATCGAATCTGAGAACTTTAATCTCATAACCACACTCTTGTCGTTACCTTAATAAAGTATACGATTTTACATATCAATGATAAGATCAAGATTTTTATCTTCATATCTCTTTATTTCACAATGACATAAAGGTGATGAGGATATATTAGAATGATTTCAATAAACTACTATAGTCTATAGTTAAAGTAGAAATCCAATTTTGTGAGGACTAGTTTAAGGGTGAGATCAATTGACAAGTCTTGTAGAAATTTCTCCAATAATAAAGTGATGGTTTTGGTCATGTTTGTTTGTTAGTAAAGGTTTTTAGATCACTATGAAGACTATAACTTTTGTTTTATTGAGAAGATCATATTCTTTTATTTTATTTAATTACATTTATTCTAGAAACCAAATCATCATGGTTTTACAATTTTATTTATTTTATTCATAAAGCAGGAAGTTACTCATGAAGAAAAAACAATATTATTGAATAAAAAATAGTAAATGTGACCATAAGGTATTACAAAAAATTTCTTTAACATAATAAATTTGCATAGATTCTACAAACTTTCTTAATTGAAAGCAATTTAATTTGTACACAATTATGGTAATGAAGATATGCCATCTTCTCAATTATTGCTAAAAATAAACTCTAGAGTAAAAAAAACAAAAACATAATACACATTTAAGTAAAAGTTTTAAAATATTTATAAAATATATAGGAGCATGTTCCAATAGAAAAACACATTCAAATCATATCTTATATAATTATTTGATAAATTGGTTGATGGTCTATATTTGGTTACCTCCTATATATATCTTAAACTCAGTCAAAATGAATATTTATTACTTATTATATCTTTATGTATTTAAATCTTTTAAAAACATATAATATACTAGTAATTGTACTTAGTTTTAAAATAAAAATTGTGATTCTAACTAGACATATTTTCAGCCTTACATTGATTGATTTCCAAAAAACAAACACATGAAAATTTATTAAGAAGGATGTTTCTAAATCAACTCATAGTCTTATCGAAAGTTTGTGAGTAATGTTATCTTATAAACTCTTAAGAGTCGAATTTGACCTAATTTCAAAAGTTTAGGACGAACTTTCCAAAATAATAACTTTGTCAAAATTGTCATTTTAGTATTTGTCTCGTTATGCTTTGTTAGAAAGAAATAGATAAATCTCCCAATGATGTTAATGTAAACCTAAACAATTATCTTGCATAACATTGACAAAGTCCTATATAAACTTAAACCAACCAATATTGTAACATATCTTCATAATTCTTCATTTCATTCTTATAAAAAGGAAAGGACCCTTTTGTTTACTTTAGAATAATATAAGCATTATTATTATTATTATTATTATGGGTCTTCAACATTTTCTCGTAGGTCTCGTCTTTGTTTCCCAACTTTTTGCTCAAGAGCACGGAGGAAACTTGTACAATTACTCTCTCGAGAAGCTCTTGAGAGCTCGACGACAATCAAAAAACATTAATTCCAATGAGATTCACACTACTTTCACCAGCGATATTGATACGTATTCACCTGTATACGTAAGTGCTCAAAATGGGCTTAAGGAAGCTGATAAGATCGTCGCATTGCCTGGACAACCCTACGGGGTGACCCTTGATCAATACTCGGGTTATGTAACCGTTGATCCTCAAGCCGGAAGAGCGTTGTTTTATTACTTTGTGGAGTCTAAAAATTCATCTCTTAAACCTCTTGTACTTTGGCTAAATGGAGGTAATAATTAGTTAACTATTTTAAATAAATTGTTCATTATATGGTTTTAAACGATTGCGACGTTAATTCTTGTAGGACCTGGCTGCTCCTCTTTGGGAGCCGGGGCATTTATGGAACTTGGGCCCTTTCGACCGAACCGAGATGGAAAAACATTGTGGGAGAACAAATATGCATGGAACAATGGTGTGTCATGTTATTTTTTTATGTGACAAACGATTAAAGACTAATGATAAATTAATATTTCAATGAAATTGTAGTGGCGAATATTTTGTTCCTTGAGTCACCGGCAGGAGTAGGGTTTTCGTACTCGAATACAACATCTGATTATGATAAGAGCGGAGACACGAGAACGGCTAAGGATGCGTATGCTTTCCTAGTGAATTGGTTGGAAAGGTTTCCCGAGTACAAAGACCGAGATTTCTTCTTAACCGGAGAGAGTTACGCCGGACACTATGTTCCCCAACTAGCTCAACTCATTCAACACAATAACAAGATCACAAATCAAACTATTATCAACTTGAAAGGGATTGCTGTGAGTCTTTTTATTTTTTCTTTATTACACAACAACATTAAAATCATCACTAGTGTTACCAATAAAATTGAACATTTCATTACCCAACCTCATTAAAAAATGAAACACACATCTTTAACTTATTTTGGTTGGAAAATTAATAAACTATAGATTGGGAATGCATTATTGGACGATGAGGCAGCTGCGAGAGGCAGTTACGAGTCGCTATGGAGACATAACTTGATTTCCGATGAAATTCATTATAATATAATGGCAAGTTGCAATTTTTTCGACGTGAATTCAACACAAAAATGCAAGGACTATCTTCACCAAGCAGACAAGGCTTTTGGAAACATCTACATATACGATATTTATGCTCCCTTGTGCTCTTCTCCGCCTTCCTCAAGCCTCGGGGTACTTTACTTAACGCGCTCAATCAATTAAATATTATTACTATCTTGTAACATGAACAATATGTAGGTTGCCTATTTTGATCCATGCACGGGGAATTACGTGAGTGAATACTTGAACCTTCCCGAAGTACAACAATCTCTCCATGCAAATGTCTCGGGCAACCTTTCCGGAAAATGGGAATCTTGCAAGTAAATATTTCGACATATCATGACATTCATTTCTTTCATGGTAACTAATGTCTTTTTCTCATTTTCAGCGACTATATTGCTGATATTTGGAATGACATGCCATCGACGGTGTTGCCCATTGTTCAAGAGTTAATGGACAGCGGGATTAGTGTTTGGATATACAGGTGTGAATTGCAATAGTATGTTTAAACAATGAAACTAAATATGAAAGTTAAAGATGTATTATATTTGTAGCGGTGACACGGATTATATAATATCAACGACAACAACTGATTTCAGCATAGACAAACTAAATGCGACGGTTAAGACTCCATGGTATCCGTGGAAATACCAAGGAGAGGTAAGATTTTTGTTGGTTAAGACTAATTATACTCGATAAAAATAATATTAACTTAAATTTTCATTTTTATTATAGGTTGGTGGTTATGTGGTGGAATACGAGAAAATGACGTTTGTAACTATTAGAGGTGCGGGACATTTAGTACCGAGTTATCAACCTAGTCGTGCTCTAGCTATCTTCTCATCTTTCATTGAGGGGAAACTTCCTCCTTCAATTTAAGCACAAAGTTCTTGAAGAACTTAATAAAAGGCATTATCAATGTAAACAATATTAACCATATAATCAAATTAGCTGGAAAAAGGGCATGTACTTTTCACTTTAATTTACCTCTCATGTTCAAAATAATATAGAATTGAAGTTTATACTATGAAAATTTACAAAAAAGGGAGAAATTTCAAAATCTCTTTTTAGGTTCAATAAGCTTTAAGTTTTTTTAATTTGAAGCATATTTGCTTGTTTGATGCGTGTAGGGTATGGGTATAAAAAACCCGAAAAAATCGAACCGACAAATAAATGGACGGAAATAATTATAAATCCGATTTGACTGGCTGTATAGCTTAAAAAAAATCCAAAGTTTAACCGAATATATAATTATTTTAATGTTTTTTTTTATTGTCTTTCTAGTATACATCTAAATGTTTTTTATTTTGAACTCTTGACCACCTATTTATTATTTTATATATAAATATATTTTTTAAACTCATTTTAATTTAATTAATATTTTAATATATATTTTTTTTACCATAAAGATAAAGAGTTGTTTTACTAACTGATTTAAAAATAAATTTACTTAATTTATTAAAATTTTATTTACAAGAATATTTCTTAATTAATTTTTTATTATCTAATTTATTATATATTACAATTTTTTATTATTTAGTTCAATCCGGAAAGGATAACACATCATTTCCTTATTATTATTTTCATGCTCTATTATTTTATCATGTAACTGATCAAACAGACATTTTACTGACAGAAAATAAATTAAAAAATAAATGAGAAATAAAGATCAATCCACAAAATATTGTGGAATTTGAGCAAATGGCCCTAAAAAGGGGCTAAATGCATATGGATATGGTGTGGGCCACTAAATTTAATAGCGCTGGTGACCTCCTTTTTTTTTTTTTTGACGAAAATGCCCCTATTGCGTCACGCATCCTCAGGTTGCGTGACGCAATTTTTTATTTTTCAAAAAATTTTAATTATGAAATTTTTTGACGAAAATGCCCAGTTGCGTTACGCAATCGCGTCACGCACCCCCAGTTGCGTTACGCAATCGCGTCACGCACCCCAGTTGCGTTACGCAATCGCGTCACGCAACTCCAGTTGCGTCACGCACCCGCGAGACAAAAAAAAATTTGAAAAAAAAAAAAAAAATCGATTGCGTCACGCAACTGGAGTTGCGTTACGCAAGGATACAATTGTTATTAAAAACAATAGGGTCATCAGCGCTATTTAAATTAGTGACACACCATATGCATTTAGGCCCCTTTTTAGAGCCATTTGCTCAAATTTCCCCAAAATATTAGGGTTGTAATCGTTAACATAAGTTTGTTGAAGGAAGTGGGCTTACAACTACAACTAATCTACTTCCGGTTCAACTATATCATTCAACTATATCAACGAAACTCAGAAGATTTTGTGCTTCAATTAACAATACTGTTTGAAACTCAGAAGATTTTGTGCTTCAATTAACAATATTGTTTGCAAACTTATCTCGTGCTCCGTAAAAATGCATTCTATTATCATTCATTCACATAATCGAGGAAGGCGTTCCCAGGAACGTGCCATATTTCATAGGATGCACCTGTCAAGATGTAATCCACTCAAGACTCGTGAGACCCCATTTCGTTGTCGAGTTTGGCTATTAGTTACTTTTTACTTTTAAAACCGAAATACAGAATACTGGGCTCTCTCTTTTTCTTTTTTCTTCCCTGCTAAGTAAAGTTCTCAGTACAATCCTTACTCCGAATATGTTTTTAGAAAAAATGATTATACTAAGATAAAATGAAAAAAATATGTAGCATATGAAATTATCTATTTTCTCTCAACACCAAAAAGAGAGAAACAATTATTTTAAATAATAATAATGACCTTAAATTTCTTGTTTACAACATGATAGATTATTCTTCTACTTAAAGACCTTTTCTGGTTTGAAAGAAATTTGGTCGCTCCTTGTGAGCTGCTTCCACATCGTCTGGAGACGCCACAGCCACAACAACACCTTTATCTTTAACTGCCTCAATTACACCAGCGAATTCTTTGAAATCTTTCAGGCTGTTGTTACGAGAAAATAAAGAAAACAAAAAGGTTTTTAATCAAATTTTCTACCACAAAACACCACTCAGTAATAATAAAGATACAAGTCTGTTTATATACCTCGTCGTTAATATCTCCTCCCGTCTCAGTTTCCTTTCGTCTTCTGTCACTCCAAGTAAGTGCCTTAACATACTGCCCATAACAAAGTCATGTCAATCGAACATGGAATTTCGAGGATTAAGAAAGATTACAATAGTAACACTAACAGTAAATTATGGACCAACTTTATATTATTACTCACAATCATCACATGATGATTCCAAAAAACCTACCTATTATTGATCCAGAAAATAATATGCATAACAAATGAAGCAAAAAAGTATGCAGAAAATAATTTTTGTACCAAACAAAGTAAAAAAAACTGAATATAATTTGGATCATGATTCAAAATACAATCTTATACTAAACCAAAAAAATAATCATTTTCAGTTTTAACTTTGGATATTTTCCAATGAAAGATTGATTGACTAATAGGTTTGACAAAGCTAAGTGCAGACTGTATTCTCTTGTAACATCAGTCTGTTTTTGTATGGAGCAATAATAACTTGTACTTATTTGGCTTGATTTCTACCTATGGTCAAACCCAAACTGACTTCCACGTTTATCATGGGTCTTGATCGACCTTGGGATATTACGAAATAATATTGTTTGTGTGAAATTTGGGTAAAAAAACAATAGAGCTATAATATATAATATAACTGTATATTTTTTAAATAGAGGATATTATTGTATTTTAGTGGATGATTTAAAATATTTGACTGAGATTCATGATGAGATATTAAGTTATTTGAGATTTCCAAACAAGGCCATGGTTGTTTTATTGACATTTTCATTAAAAAAAATGGATTTTACTATTGTGCTGTACTATTAGTAATGGGAAATTAAACAACATATAGGAAAAGGAGAAGGAGAAAAGATAGGTCACTTACCTACTATAACCTTTGGCATCAGGAAGCTGATATGAATCCACATCTCCTATAGTACCAATGATTGCTTTCGTAAGAGTATCATTGTCCATTTCAAGTTCTCGTAGGAAATCACTTGTTGCATCATACACATCAAGTGTCTTCAACAAATTCGGGTCGCGATAAGAGAGGAAAGAGAAGACTCCTAAATGAGAGGAAGAGAAAATATAGTCAGAAAGACAGCTGAAAACCATCTACAAGTAGACATTGCTAGTCAAAATTCAAACCTGAGTGTGTATCAAAATCACAGAAGCCTCCGTAAGCTCCTCCACTAACACGCACACGGTCCCATAACCATGTGTTGCTTATGTACTTTGAAATAACGTATGCACTACCTTTCAGTTCATAACCAACATCGTATAAATTAGCTGCTTTACCCACATAATTTACCTGCAAAAGATAAATAAACAGAAGTTAAAAAAAATAATCTTTTTTTTCTGTGAGATTACTCTCCTAGAGATCCAAAAACAAAAAAGTGTTTATAGATGGGGCTTGATGATGATGGTATGATGTTTTTACCTGAGTGGGTACGATAATGGCTTCATGATTTGCAGACAAACGGCCATTCCAAGAGACTGATTCAAGTGGAGTAGCAGATGTTGGAAGCAAATCAAGAAATTTGCTGATATATTTTTCTGATTTTGAAAGATTATTCCCATCAGTAGTCAAGTTTACTAAACACCTATTCCTTGACAATAAGGACCGGCGAATCTCCTCCAAAGATGACGAGATTCCATCCCAATCTTGATCAATTTTCTCTTCTAGACTTCGCAAAAACTCCAGATAACTGCATATATACATTCAAGAATTAACCATGTTTAATCCAGACTAATCTCTTTAGAGTTTAGACCTAATATTTTTATATACAGACATTATTGTTTAAGACTACTGAAAAAGAACAACAGTTTCTTCTTTGAAATGAAAATACATTTGAGATAGAAAAACATAATGAATATATTTATTCAAGAATCAAGATCATGAGGGGAGAGTTGAGAGAAAACTGATTTCTATGAGTGCAAGAAATTAAAACTAAATTAAAAGCCCAACCTTACACCCCCCATTTGTTCAGAAATCCAGCCTGCAACATTCAGCTTTGCATCCATCCTTGCCGCAGCAACACTGTGACCACTCCCTCTCAATCGGTTCTAAGATTAACAAAGAACACTAAGGAACCTAACAAATAGTAATATCCAATCATGGTATTTATATGTGGAGTAATTCAGAAGATACCTCCATTCTGGCTTTGCTTTGTGAAACAAATTGCTTAAACCGCTTTTGATCAGTAAATTGAACATCTTGAAGGATGCAGTTGACCTGCAGACCAGAATGTATATAAGCACCCGGTACTTGATCCCTTAACTTTATATACTTACTTTCTTAAGAATCTCCTTCGCATTTGTAGATATACATCAAATGTATTAAGAGACAATCTACCAGCTCTAAATTTTTTTTCTAGACCAGTTTTTTTTTTCTGGAGGAGGCTAACACCGCTATGAGACCCATGACATTCTACCTGCTCTTATAATGTACTCTTGAAACTACTCCTAAGTGGTAGGAGTTAATTTAAATAACTAATTATACAAGTTCTCAGTATCTGTAGGAGCACACGATTTGAAATTTTGATGTGATATAATTCATCATGCATGGCAACATATCCAAATTGCTTGTGGTAGTAAAACATAATTACGAGAAATATGAGATCATTAAGGAATCAAGAACATAAACTAACATGCAGAAGGAGGAGAAACAAACTAGTTCATCTTAGTCATTCATACTCACAAGAAATCCTCTCAATAGTCATTTTGGGTTATTCCTCCTTGAGCATAGAAAGAATCTAAATTACCAAAACAAAGCAGGAACATTAAAAAAAACAGTTCGGAAAAGTACCAGGTTAAACAAATCTTCAGTGCGATTAGACATAGCTTTGCCCCGAACAACTATGTGGCTACATGGATTTTCTTTGCCCCGTACAGATGATGTTAAAGGATAAACTGATATTCCTCCGGTTTTCCTTCCAATTAGCTGGTTAAGCTGCACAAAGTCCATGTCTTTGGTACCCATCTCCATGAGTGATTGACTGCCAGATAATGGACAAGTTAAAAGATTCCGAGCACAGAACACACAAGTAGATCCGAGAAACTGATGCATGCATGCATATATATTATACTGCTGGATTAGCTAAGAACTGTTTCCAAGAGCTCTTTTTACATGCAATTATTTTTCATCGTAGCCCCTTTCACTTTTTAGTGCAGAGGGAAAAAAGAGGAGCAGGGGCAGAAGAGATCGTTGCAACAAAAGCATATACCAACACTACTAGGGCCTTGTTTGATTTAGGGTAATTTGAATAACCAAGTGATTATTTCTATGTAACCTTGTTTGATGTAAATTACTAAAAATCAAGTTATTTGGGTGAAACTTGAAAGAACATTAGGAGTATAAAAATATATAATGAAAATATAATTATTATTTTTTAAAATAGAGGTTATTTTATTATTTTGGTTGATGAGGTGAGTGTTGATTCGATAATGAGTTATTTTAAATTAATCTCAAATAACCATCGTCAAGCAAGGCCTAGGTATTTTTTGTCAAGGATTCTAGAAGTTATGCAACTCTAAATCTCTTGAATTAGGCAAATTGATGATGAACTTCATGGCATCTTACCAGAATAGTGGCACAAGTGGGAGAAGCTCTTGTTTAACAAGACTCATATCAAATACAACTTCTGCATATAGGACATCATTGGTAAATAGATCATGCTTCAGCACCTTCACCCCATTGATGTCTCCAATCTGGAATCAAAGTACATAAATTTGTCAGTTAGCTCAATTTTCAACTTTCGCAAACGTGTAACACTTTTGGTAAGGTACATGTTTTTTTTATTACCTCTATTGGAATAGATATCGGCTCCTTAGGAATGTCATTTAATGATAGGCAAGGCACAACTTTCAGAGCTTCTGGAGAATCGGGAGTTTCCTGTTTTAATCGTAATTCTTGTGTAGCACGTGTTAGCTCCGCTAGATCTTCTTCAGTCATGCTTGCTTTAATCTTATTTAGTGCCTCTTTTTCCAGGGCTTCATCACGGGAATCTTTCTCAGGGTCAGGCTGATTGAAGAATTAAATCATTACTTAATATGAATAATATTTAAAAAAATGTAAGTTCTTTCAAATTGCAAACCTGCATCTCAACAGTAACAAGATGTGTGTTATTTAAAATGTATTTCTCAATTAGTGGGGCAAAAACAGATTTTGATCCTTCTTCAGCTATTCTGGCTTTCAGGGCCATCAGGGGTTTCTGATATTTGAGAGGCTCAAAGGGATCCATATCATACACCCATTTTCCCTATAAAACAGAAACTAGTCAGAATTACCTAATTCACTTTATTACATTCTATAGTGGAAAAGAGGAAGGGGTAATATATAACAGGAAAACAGGAAAGAATGACCACTCACAATGGATCGAAGCATCAAGGCCAAACCACGTGGAAATGATCCAGTATTGTTCTCTCTAAGGGAAAACTCAATAGTATTCATTGATGCTTCCACAGCATCCGAATCAAACCCTTCTTCAGCTAAAGTTTTAAGTGTACTAATGATTAATTCTTCTACCTTTTGGATATCTTCTTTAGAAACACCCTTCAATCCAATACTAAAATTGGGCTGAAGAAGCTCATCTTCAATTCCACCACCAACAATGGCCTCACCCAAACGACTTTCTAAGAGGATTTTCCTCAAAGGAGAAGCGGGAGTTCCCAACATTAGATGGTCCAGAAATCCCAAAGCTAGTTCAGTTTCCAAGTCCAAGGGTTTATCATCAAGCAGCCAGTTGAGACATACCATATTTTTCTTTTCTAGGTCATCGCCTTCGGCGGCAGGATACTTCTCAATAACCCGTGTTGGTTTAGCAAACAGCTTCTGTGGTTTGATTCTCGATTCATGAGGAGCTGAACTTGCCTCAAACATATCCAGGTACTCTGTAGAGGAAATGTGGAAAAGAGGCTCAACAATTAAGAAAATGTTGCTATCTTCTGCATTATTAAGCGATAAAAACAATCTCATAAATCAGTTGGTTGTAATTCTTTGACAAGTTATTCGTCTTTTTAGTAAAATCTTTGGATTGGTTCATATATTTTCTAAAGACAGAGAACAATTGAAAACACAATATTGTATTTCCCCAAGGACCTCATAGTAGTAGAAAAATCATGAACATCTTAGAGCTAGTCTTTGATGTCAGTACATCCTTAGAAAAGGAAAATTACCAAACATGGATATCCATTTACTAGACTGTTTTCTAGACAAATGTTAAATGGCATCTTAAAAATAGTATTTGACTTTAATAGAGGAAAATGAGAAACATGAACATCCTCCTCTATACATAAATATGCATACAAGATAGAGATTAGTAAATAACAAATACCACTCAAAATTCGAAGTCGTTCATTGGAGTCATCATCTCCATAAAACCATATCCTTGCATTGCTTGGATGGTAAAACTTGCTATGAAAATCCTGCAATTTGCATAGAAATGTAAAGAGAGACGATTGATTAAGATTTCACTTGGGACTTGAGTGATGATTAACACCAAATGTAGAATATGTTTTACAGCAAGTTACAGGATACACATGGACACAATACTACCCCTCTTCACTAACTAAACTAAAAGGAAGCATATGCAAAGCTTTGGTTGTGGCACTGTAAAGACCAGTCTATAAGTTCTCACTATTGGGACTTGATCCAACTTAATGGCAAAACTTCAGCAAGGTAGTAACTCAGGATACCTTGCTCAATAATATCAAATATGGCCAACATTTAGAAGAGAAAACATGTAATTTGGTTTGTAAAGAAGCTTACATAGAAATATGGTGTTTCATTTACAGTTCCAACAGAAGCATGAAAGATACCCAAAACTGGATACATTCGCTACAATTTATATGAATATGCTACTAATAAATGTAAGTATGTGGTTGACTGACAACAATGCATCTTATCGACCAATGTTGTGATTTTTTAATTTATAAAAAGCTCTCCAATTGCAATTTGCAAAACACAAACAAGAGATTGTCCACAAGAAACAATCAGTTCTCTGTAGCTGAATGCAAACAAAAGGAAGTTGTGAACTAAACATCATAAGAAAGGGATCACTGTTGCACGCTGTAGATTCAGACTCTAAATGAAAAAATGAAGGACAAAACTTTAGTACTAAAAAGTTTTACAAGGTGTAAGAATGGAGATCTATCAAACCTTGAATTCCTCAAAAGTTAGCTTTGGAATAACTTGTGGATCACCCCCGCTGTCAACACCATAGGTATTATCAGGAAATAATGCCTGCAAGATTCATGGATCAGCATTCATTAGCCATGTCCAAAAATGCTCCTTAAATGTCAATCATGTTGAGAATATTACAACATGTGGATGGAAGTAAAGCAAGAATATCAAGGGATACTGCAGTAAATGCAATCAAGCAGACAGATAACTTGTGATGAACCAAGCAACAAAAAGATTTTTAATCATAAAACATCAAAGGGCAGCAAGATGATGTACACACACTTATATATATACATAACAATGTCCCAATCATACAAAGTAATGTATTATTGAGAAACAATACCAAATAAACAATCATCCTATGCAAGGCAGTGATAGAGCATCATTGCCAATATAGCAAGAGAGTTCACTAAAGAAAGAGTCCCTAGATCTGCATCTAATCACACAACTACTACTTGAGCAGAAATCTCATCAAATGTATACTTCAAAATTATCACTACTTTCAGAAAAATAAGAGGATTCATAAAAGATCTAGAAAATGTTTACCTGTTGAGTGGTCCGCCCGAGAATGTTATCAGGCTGAGAGTAAACACCCTTCATTTCGTTAAAAACAACACCTGATATCAACCATAGAAACACAAATTACATGTAAACGTGAGTTGTAAATAACGTCATAAAAGAAGATAAAGCAGGCAGACAACAACCTTTATATGTTATGTCTTCTGTAGGGTCATTTAGTTCATAATGCCAACCCTCTTGTTGAAACGTCTGCGAGTCTTCAACACATTTTGGGAAAAAGACAGCATCCAGGTACACATCCACCAAGTTATAGAAATCCTAGTAACAGGGAATGAAAATAAACATAACCCATTAAGCTATACTGTGAAAAACACCTCTGCTTACTATATTATCATCTAGAAATAGTTTACCTTAGTATTTGTAGAAGCAACAGGATAACAAGTCCTATCTGGGTAAGTAAATGCATTGAGAAAAGTATGCAAACTCCCTTTCAGCAATTCCACAAATGGTTCTTTCAGAGGATACTTTCTTGAACCACAAAGAACACTATGTTCTAATATATGAGGGATACCAGTTGAATCTTTTCTGCATGATATTTGTTTACATTAAACATACATAAACTTGAATACATCATGGTAACTCAATTCAATGAACTTACGGAGGAGTACGGAAAACAATGCCAAAGACTTTATTCTCGTCGTTATTCGAAACGGACATAATCTCCGCACCAGTCTTCTTATGCTTATAAAGAATAGCTCTGGATTTACACTCATCAAGGAACTGGTCAGATACTTTCTCAAACCCGAGCTTTTCAGCAACTTCATCATCAGCTCCAAGAGCTTCTGCAACAATATATTTAAGCTAACTTAATTCCGTCGAAAGGATAATCTAATTGAAAAGACTTACCTGGTGAAGGATCTTTTAGAGGTGAAGCTACAGCTCTAGCAGGAAGAGAGAAATGTCGTTTCAGATTAAGAGAAGGAACGGAGAGTGATGAGATCGACGGCTTCAGACGAGTTCCGAGAAAAGAGCGATTATGTAAGTTTTGGAGTAAACGGTGTTGTTGCCTTGGGAGATACGAAAGTGAGGGAAGACGACGGACGAGTCTGTGTGAAGAACAAGAGAGGAGTTTGGTGCAGGCGAGTGGCGCGCATGAAAGAGAACGATGAAGAATTGCTCTATCCATGGCCGCAATTCTCCAAACCTATGGATTGGAGAGATAGAGAAGATGGGGTTTGGTTTTGGGTTTATGTATGAGGAGAGAGGAAGAAGAAGAAAAGATATTTATTTTCTTCATTTTTTTTCATTTTTTTTTAGTTCTTTAAAGTCTCTACCACAAAATTAAGAAATGTCAAAGTGTAACAATTATGGCCAATGGTTAATGAGAAGGATTAGGTTTTTAAATACTTGATAGGATTAAATTATTTGAAATTAATGATTGGTAAGAAAATGAATTGTTTGAGCTAAATATATAATCCAATTTTGGGCCTCAAATTTGGTTTGTGAATGAGTATGCCAATTGATGTCATAATAAATAAGTCTTTCGCATAGACTGATCTACTAAAGGATTCATGAAGTCAGGGTGAGTCGAGTCGAATCGAGTACAATACTATTCAACTCGATTTGCATTATATATACTCGAATCGAGCGACTCGAACTTAAAAAACTCAAAAATTAAATTTTATTAATTAAAATTATATATTTTATTCGAGATTGATTTGTTCTTTTAATGTATAATATAAAATAATATATTTGTAATTTAATATATTATATACCATCGTATATAAGATTCAATACAGTTTCTTATGGTATCAAAATTAAGTTTTCGTTTTTAAGCACACTAAATAATAGTCTTTAATTATTTCCATCAATGGTTAGAGTAATTGATTTTACAGTATATTATTTTATATTTTATATTTTAACATTCAAATGTAAATGTAAGTGGATCAATTTATTTAATTATAAAAAAAAAAAGGAAAAAAAAGCTCATTTAAACGTATGTACTTGTAAAACTAGCTCACTTAGACGTGTGTACTAATAAAAGGTCAGCTCACTTAGACGTATGTACTAATAAAAGGTCATTTAAACATATATATACTATCAAAAATTGGCTCATTTAGCCTCTTTTAATAACCATGGTTAACTTTTATTTTTAAATTTATATATTTATTAATTAAATATTAATATATTTTTTCTTTCCTTTTTTTCATTAATTAAATTAGGTAATTTATTTTATTTTTAATTTTTTTTATTATTTTAATATTAATTTCTTTTTTATATTTCATCTTCTTTTTTTATTAGTTTTTATTTTTTATATTTTTTAAATTCTCATTTTTTTAAAACAATTTAACAACTTTTTTATGAATTTTATGTTTTCTTGTAATATTTTTTTTAAAGGATTTTTTCTTATTTAATTTAATATAATAAAAATGAAAAAGGTTTTTTTCTTATTTAGTTTAATATAAATAAAAATGAAATTAATAATTTTTTATTTAATTTTTATTCACGACTTATATTAGTCGTAAAAGAATTGTTTTGTCTAATATTTGATTATTACTCTTTTGGTGTTTGATGAATGAGTTTTTATTATTATCCAATTCTTAATTATTAATTAATTTGTTTTTGTGTTGAAGGATTTTTATTGTTGAAAGAATTTTCATTGTTATATTCAATTATTGGGATTAAACAATTTTAAAATAATTAATAATTAATGTGAATATAAAAAAATATATATAAAAAAAAGAAATATAGAGTTCAAATAATTAATGATGAATGTTTATATATAAAATAAAGGAAAAAAGTTCACTTAGACGTATGTACTTGTACAACTAGCTCATTTAAACGTATGTACTAATAAAAGTTCATTTAAACCTATGTACTATCAAAAATTGGTTCATTTAGCCTCTTTTAATAACCATGGTTAACTTTTATTTTTAAATTTATATATTTATTAATTAAATATTAATAAATTTTTTCTCTCCTTCTTTTTCATTAATTAAACTAGGTAATTTATTTTATTCTTAATTTTTTTATTATTTTAATATTAATTTCTCCTTTACATTTCATCTTTTTTTTATTAGTTTTTATTTCTCATTTTTTTTAAAAAAATTTAACAACTTATTTATGAATTTTATGTTTTACTGTAATATTTTTTTTGAAGGGTTTTATCTTATTTAATTTAATATAATAAAAATGAAAAGGGGTTTTTTCTTATTTAGTTTAATATAAATAAAAATGAAATTAATAATTTGTTATTTAATTTTTATTCACGAACTTATATTAGTAGTAAAATAATTGTTTTGTCTAATATTTGATTATTACTCTTTTAGTATTTGATGAGTTTTTATTATTATTCAATTCTTAATTTTTAATTAATTTATTTTTGTGTTATATTCAATTATTGGGATCAAACAATTTTAAAATAATTAATAATTAATGTGAAGATAAAAAATATATATAAAAAAAGAAGAAATATAAAGTTAAAATAATTAATTATGAATGCTCATATATAAAATAAAATTAAAACAATCAATCATAAATACTTATATAAAAATAATAAAAAATATAAAAATAAAGGGTTCATTTATTAATAATAAATGAAATAATAAATGAAAAGGGGAGAGAGAGAAAATATATTAATATTTAATTAATAAATATATAAATTTAAAAATAAAAGTTAACCATAGTTACTAAAAGAGGCTAAATGTGCCAATTTTTGATAGTACGTACGTTTAAATAACCTTTTATTAGTACATACGTTTAAGTGAGCTAGTTGTACAAGTACGTACGTCTAAGTGAGCTTTTTTCCTAAAATAAAATTAAAATAATCAATCATAAATACTCATATAGAAATAATAAAAAATTAGAAAAAAAATAAAAAATAGAGGATTAATTTATTAGTAATAAATGAAATAATAAATGAAAAGGAAAGAGAGAGAAAATATATTAATATTTAATTAATAAATATATAAAAATAAAAATAAAAGTTATCCATGTTTACTAAAAGAGGCTAAATGAGCCAATTTTTGATAGTACGTACGTTTAAATGAACTTTTATTAGTACATACGTCTAAATGAGCTAGTTATACAAGTACATACGTCTAAGTGAGCTTTTTTTCCAAAAGAAAAATATAAAAGGATAATTTGGAGGGAAGATGCTAAAGTAGAGTATAAGAAAATGTTTAGAGTTTATATTATATTATATATAAATATACATTTTTGTTAGTTATTCTAATTAGAAATATAAATTTCGAACTAATTATAAATTTGAGCCACTCGAATTTTACTTGAATTCGGTTAAATCAAGACAGAGTCAACTTTTACCGAGGTTCTCATAAGCAACTTAACTCGTTTACACCCTAAGATGAGTTTCAACAAACCAAAAAATATTTACGATAAAAATGTGCGTAACATTATAATTTTTTCATTTTAATTTATCATTTGTTTATCTAATTATAAAAATATCAAAACTCACATTTATCCACTTGTTTTATTTGTTTTATTTATAATCATTTTATTTTTTAAGTTAGACCTTAATTTTTTTCAAACTTGCTCTAACTGTTTGAAGCATCAACGAAAGAATGGCATGGTCATTGAAGAAAATCCTAAAAACAAGAAAAGATGCCTTTCAAATGGTGAAAACCACAATTGGAAATGGAAGAGGGGTACTGTTCTGGCATGATCCTTGGCTGGATAATATTCCCATTATATTCAAAGAAGAAATGCAAGGAAACAGAGTTAGAAGAGAATACATCAAGTACTCATTTAGAGACGTATATGAAGGTAGATGTGATTCACTTTTGAGGCGTATTCCAGAAGGTGATAGAATCCTAAACCTAATGAGGCAGAAGCAACTCAATGAAAATAATGATGAAATAAGCTGGAAAACAGAAAGCAATGAGAAGTTTATTACAGGAAAGGCATGGGAAATTGTTAGAACAAGAGGACAGGAGGTAGATTGGCATAATGTGGTATGGTCTCCAAAGATTATTCCTCGTCACCAATTTATTCTCTGGCTGGTATACAGGAAAAGGTTGACAACAAAAGACAGAATTCGAAAATATATAAACATTCCTGATATCAACTGTGTCCTATGTTCGGGAGTTGAGGAAAGCATAAACCATTTATTTGGGGAATGCTCTTTTGTAATACAAATCTGGAGGATGTATACTGCAAACATGAACATCATCAACTTTCCAAGAATATGGGAAGAAATCCAAGAGTGGATGAAGAATAAAGCAAAAGGAAGATCCTTCTATGTAAGTATGTTGAAATGCTACTTTGGAGCAGTAATCTACAATATCTGGAAAGAAAGAAATTCAAGAACTCACAGTGGAAGAAGTAGAACCGCTGAAGATATTTGGAGAGATATAACTTCAGATGGAAATGCACTCATTCAATCCTGGAGAGGAATCGAAAGGAATGAAGAGAATAGAAAGCTCTGCCATATATGGGATATTTCGTTTGAGAAGGTCACAAGTAGAATAAAAGTAAAAACGCTGTAGGCGCTAATTGATTATTGTTATTGTCTGTAATTCAATTATTGTTTCATTGTCAAATCTAGAAATTGTCTAGATCTGATCTTAAACTTTTGTATTTTTTTTCCCTCTTTTGGGTTTTTTTAATGAAATGGCACTAAGCTGTTTTCCCAAAAAAAAAATAAAAAAAAAATAAAAAAAAAATAAAAAAGTTTAACAACGGGGAAACCAATTTTTAGAGCAACTAAAACTTCAAACCCAACCCAAATTAAAATCTCAATTTAATTTCAAACTGCTCTTCTAAGTCTTCTAATCCTTTATTTCTTTTCATCTTTCATAACCTTAACAAATATACTAACTTATAAATATATAATTAAGCTTCTCTAATAAATATTTGATTTAAAAGACATTTTATTAAAAACAAAAAATTAGCCAAGGACAGCCCACGCGACAATGTCTCACACCATGCAAAAAAGTTTCTCTCTTGAATTAGAATTGGTTTTATAATCCTAAAGACATTTTTTTATTTTGTTATTAAATATAACTTTATATATATATATAGTCATTAGCATCTAATAAAATCCTCTCGCTTCTCATTTAGAAATGGAAAGAATAAAATTCATTTTCTTTTTTGCATTAGGAGGAAAAATTATTTTATCAAATGTCTTTACTTCATGCTCAATCACAATATTATTGTTTTTAAATTATTATTTTTATATACATTCAAAATTTGAATACATAATTTTTTTTAAGACTTTTGTGTATTAAATACTACATACTGCTTTATAAAAAAACATATTAATTTTCCTATAATAATATATTTTTCTTTTAAAAACAATATACTAAACATTTTTTCATTCTGATTTTTTATTTTTTTTATTTTTAATTGCAAATATCATCTGCAATTTATTTCTTAAAACAAAAATAAATAAAATGTTAAGTTTCAAAATATTTTTTCAAATATATTCACCCTTTAAAATTATATGTTTTGAGCACATTTTTAACTACTATATATATATATTTTTATTTAATATATTTAAAAACATATTTTTTAGTTTACACTATGTTTTAAGAGATTAAAATTATTTTCAGTTTCCAAATTTTCTTTCCTATTTAATTTTTAAGATTTATGTTCTTATATATGACTATATTTCATAAATTACATCATTTTTAAGAAAAAAATATGTTATTATCTTTCATCCATTTTGTGCATACATATAAATTGAAGGCAAATACTTTTATATAGAAATTAAAAATAGCCATAATATATAGTTATGTGATATATAATTATTCATTTTCAAATTATACTAGTAATCTAATATTAGGTTTCTAAATTTGTGTAATTTTATAGGTACAAGTCATTTCTCATTGTTTTTGGCCTATTATATAGATGTTCATCCATGCATTATTATAAGGAATATTAATCCTCGCTGATTTATTCAATGGTTTCTTAGCTGGTTAGGATGTGGGGGTGATAACTTTTAGAAACCTGGATTTGGATAGATTAAAAAAATCATTTAAATAGAAGACGATATTAAGAGATATTTTTACGATAAAGAAAGACATTAAATTATTGAATAGCTCATTTTTAACATTCTTGTTTCAATTGACAAAGGCTAGTTGGTTTATTCGGTGAGGGATATTACTAACCTTTTGGATTTGATTAGGCAAAACTAGTTTTCATTGTTTATTAACTCTCTCGTTTTATGTTTTGTATTTAGTGGTTCATTTTTTTATTTTGCTCTTGTAATATTTTATTTTGCTCTTGTAATATTTTGGTTTTCTTTTTTTGGTTTAGTTATTTTTTCAAGTGTATTGTTATAAAATATATAATCAATATAAAATTTATGAAAAAAAACTAAAAGAAATATCTCCCAAGGGAATTTTTCCATCTTAAAATAGGTCTTTTGGTAGGTGTGATTACGTGTCAAATAGAATTATCAAAAGCAATTAAAAAAAAAAAAAAAAAATGATGCAAGGTTCTTGAACTCAAATTAAACTTGGTTAGGGATGACAATTTGAAACCGCCTCACTAAATCGAGTCGAACTAAATCGATTTGTATGATTTCCCCCCGCTTTGACTGGGAATCGGGGCAGATCAGGGAAAATTGAAATATGTTGACCGGAGTTCGTGAAGGGGATGGTATTTATATGCACCGAATCGATCCCCGAACTGAATCGATAAAATATAATAATTTTTTTTAATAAAAGTATATTACTTTTATTTAATGCAATTATTACTTTTCTCTTTTTCATTAAAAAAACTATTTATCTTCCTTACTTTCACTTATTTTTAAATTATCTTTTACTTTTTACCTCTTCATCTTTCTTATTATATTTTCTTTCTCTGAGATTTATTATAATTTTAGTTACATCATCTCTATTTTTTTACTGATTAATATAAACAATATGGTATCGCATCTTTTCTCTTCGAGTAGGGTTTCTTTATCTTTCACAATCTTTGTTACATGTTCTCTCGACTTGATAACGATATTTTCGGTATAGTAGTAAAATGTTGAGATGATGAAAATGAGAAGAAGGTTAGATTTCTTTATTAAATATCTATAATTAAATATATAATAATACTTCATTTTATTTATTAATATATATATTTTTTTATTAATATAGAATTGATGCTAATAATTTGAAGATGAAATTAGAGTTAAGTTATATTTTAGAACATTATTATTATTGAAAGTTTATTTGTTTGTTTAATATTTTAAAATTATTATTAATGAATGTTGTTTTATTTATATTTAATATTTTGATAATTTATAACTCTAAATATATGAATTATTTTATTTTATTATTTATATTTTAAATTTAAATTATTATTCTGTTTTGGTGCACCGTGGGGAAACCACGTCTCCGATCGGGGTGGAGATTGTTTATATTTATAAACTAAGTCGGGAATCGGGATTATCATTCCTCAAACCGAACCGTCAATTTTCATCCATATTCTCAATTAAGATTCTCAAAATAAAATCAGTTACATCATTATTAAATTATTCTTAATATTATTTTCTCTGACAATTCTAATGGATCATTCTTTTTGGCTCGACCGTACGGTGATATTTTGGTTTTGTTTGCTTTCTTTAATTCATGCTTATTTCTTTAGGAACCAAAACATTATCATTATTTCTTCTTTTGTTTTTATGAACATTAAATATATTTGTGTCTTCATCTATAAAACCTTAATAGTTTAATTATCTATGTGCTAAACGCCAAAAAATATTGTAAAGAAACAAGAAGATAATGTTGAACATTTCTTTCCAATAAAAAATAGTAAACATGCCCTTGAAGTTTAAAACCCCCGACAAACTTGCTTAATTGAAAACAAATTCGTTCTCAATTGAATTTTTCTTTTGAGAATTTAAAAAATCATGGGTGATATTCTAAGTAAATCCCACGTACATATGACTAAAAAATAAAGTGCACAAATTAATTCGAGACATTGCTCTCTATGAATAAAGTTTGTGGTCAAGTTTGACATACTTTCAAAAGTATAGGAGCATTATGTTATATTTGTTTCCCTTGTATAACATCCTTGTGCTTAGCATTTCTCTTTTTTGCATGAGTTTTTTAATGTACAAACACATAATGACACACTTAGAAAGGAATTATTGAAATAAGATTTAATGACAATTCAACAATTACAAACTCCTATATAAATCTAACCATCATTAAACATCTCTTCATACCAATTCATTCTATGACAAACAATAATACTAGTATGAGTTCTCAATACTTCTTTGTAGGCCTCCTCTTCGTTTCTCTAGTTTTCGCTCAAGGTCATGGAGGAAGCATGAAAAATTACTCTTTCGAGAAGCTTTTAAGAGCTCGACGACAATCAAAAAATAATTCTGATCAGAACCGTGTTATTGTCACAAGCGATATTAATACGTATTCACCGGTGTATGTAAGTGCTCAGTGTGGGCTTAAGGAAGCCGATAAGATCGTTGCATTACCTGGACAACCTGCCGGAGTGACCATTGAGCAATACTCGGGTTATGTAACCGTTGATCCTCAAGCCGGAAGAGCTTTATTCTACTACTTTGTGGAGTCCAAACATCCATGTTCCAAACCCCTTGTGCTTTGGTTAAATGGAGGTAATTGGTTAACTATTTTAAAATAGGAGTTTCAACCAAAACTAACTATTTTGTTATAAAAAAAAAACTAACTAACACTAATTAACATTTGAATAAAACTGTTTTTTATTATTTTTTACAATAAATTGTAGGACCGGGCTGCTCCTCGTTGGGAGCCGGAGGTTTTTCGGAACTTGGGCCCTTTCGGCCGAACCCTGATGGAAAAACATTGTGGGAGAACAAATACTCTTGGAACAATGGTGTGTCATGTTTTTTTTCTTATATATGTGACGTGACTATCGAAAAATTAATATTTGTTTCAAATTGTAGAGGCGAATATTTTGTTCCTCGAGTCTCCGGCAGGAGTAGGGTTTTCGTACTCGAATACAACATCTGATTATGATAAGAGCGGAGACGCGAGAACGGCTAAGGATGCGTATGCTTTCCTAGTAAATTGGTTAGAAAGGTTTCCAGAGTACAAAGGCCGAGATTTCTTCTTAACTGGTGAGAGCTACGCAGGACACTATGTTCCCCAACTAGCTCAACTCATTCAACACAATAACAAGATCACAAACCAAACTGTCATTAAATTAAAAGGAATTGCCGTGAGTATTCAATTTCATTTTCTAAAATCTACTATATATGGATACAACTTTATGTTTCGAAAATACTTGACAGATTGGAAACGCATTATTGGACGACGAGGCATGTAGTAGAGCTAGGTACGAGTCACTGTGGAGGCATAACTTGATCTCCGACGAAATTCACGACAATATAGTAGCAAGTTGTAATTTTTTCGACGGACAATCATCGCCGATGTGCGATGAATATCGTAATGAAGCATTCGCGGCTGCTGGAAATATCAACCCATACAATATTTATGCCCCCTTGTGCTCTTCACCGCCTTCCTCAAGCCCAGGGGTACTTATCCCTCCCACATTTATCGTCTTAGTCAATTAATTATTATTACAATCTTTTAATCTATTAGGATAATTCAAGTGATAAGAGTAGATTACGAGATTAAGTGGGTAGTTTTATATTCATGAATCATTATAACCGACCGTCAAGGAGATATGTAGGTTTCCTATTTTGATCCATGCACGGAGAATTACGTGAGTGAATACTTGAACCTTCCCGAAGTACAAGAAGCTCTCCATGCAAATGTCTCGGGCAACCTTCCCGGAGAATGGGAGTTTTGCAGGTAATATGAACTTATCATAGTTAATATGTCACATTCATCTTAATTTAATTCATTGAAACTAATCTCTTTAATTTCTTTCTAACAGCGGTCAGATTGTTTGGAATGATTGGCCATCGACAGTGTTGCCGGTTGTTGAAGAATTAATCGAAAGCGGGATTAGTATTTGGATATACAGGTGTGACGATAATAATTTGAATATTTGTACAAGTTTAAAGGGATATTCGAGCTTTATTCATTTTCTTATAGTTATATTGTAATTGTAGTGGTGACACGGATTATGTAGTGCCAACGACAGCAAGTGTTTTCAGCATCGACAAACTCAATACTACGGTTAAGACCCCATGGTATCCGTGGATATATCAAAATGAGGTAACAACGTTTATGTCAAAACTAATGATCTACTAAGTCCATAAATAAATATTAATTTAGTATTTTTCAATAATTGTGATGTAGGTTGGCGGTTATGTGGTGGAATATGAGAAAGTGACGTTTGTGACGATAAGAGGAGCTGGACATTTTGTTCCAAGTTATCAACCTGCTCGTGCTCTTACTTTCTTCTCATCGTTTCTTAAAGGGAAGCTTCCGCCTTCAAAATAGGCACGAGTTTGTTGAAGATTTCACGTTAATGGTTGATGTCAACTAATGCCCATAATGAAATAAAAATAAAAATAGGCATGTTGTCGGCAATGAAATGGTCTTGGACTATTATTGTTAATCATATAAATGTTACCATAATAAATAATAATCCTATGTGTTATTAATTGATTGTTAGAAAAACAAAATGTAACACATGTTCCTAACGTTATGTAATCAAATTATGGAAGCTTTTCGTATCAAGATTTAGAAAAGATGTTTGAAGAAATACGATAAAATTAATAACATTAATTTCAGTAAAATAAAAAATATATATTAGAAAGTAGAAATGTCGTGTGTTAACCAACCGAACATAGCTTCGTAACAAAATAAATATTATTGGTATTTTTTTGTTCAAATTTAGGAAAATGTAATAGTTGTATAGGAAACATTTGCATTCAAACATCATATAATGTCTATTTATATTTGCCAAAATGATAATTTATTGGCAAATAAGTAATGGTTATAATTAATTTGTGCTTATATGTAGGTCAAAATCTAATGATTTTTTCATGACACAGTTACCTTTATAATAATTTAAAATTTGTAATATGATATAAACAAAACATTATGCTAATATTAAAATAATAATTAATTTTTAAATAAATTAAATCTCAAAAAACACATTTACATATGTGTAGAGATATAATTTCATTGATCAAGTTGTGCAATATATAATGTTCATCTTGACTATTTCATTGACATTTACATAGCTTAACTTTATTCTTTAATACCATTTTCACCTTTAAAACAAAAGAGAAAAAGATATATGTTACTAATCACTAAACCAAAGTTTTTTTCTTTTTTTTCTTTATCAATGACATGCTATTTCATTTTTAGAACAGTATTTTTAGAAAGGATAAAATTTTAGTTTCATAATTGATCTGTAGAGCACATAACAAAATATCGAGAATTAAAATAAAATGAAAAATATGTCTTTTCATTAAAATTGTCGTTTAGAAAACTGCTCATAATACACATGATAACAAGATGACAAAATAAAAAATACGTTAGTGACTAAAAAAAGTTGTATAATAAAAACGTGATATAAATTATTCAATAATGTCTACAAAATAATATTAAATTTCAAATATTCGATCAAATCTCAACCAATAAGGTAAAATCAAAGGGAAATTTGACGAAATGACCTTACAAACTGAAGTATTTGACCTGGTGGAAAAATGATAATTTTATTGCGCTCGTGGTAATTTTATTTTTTTTGGACGATTTTGCCCTTGTCGCGAAACGCTAAGTCACTTAGCGTTTCGCGAAGTGACGACATGTGAAATGTCCAAATTGCCCTTACTATTTAATATAACCTGGTGTACTTTTTTTTCATTTTTTTCTTCTCCTTCTCTCTCTTCCCGCTCTTCTCCTCCTTCTCTCTAAACTCCGGCGGCGGCGGCGGCGATCTCGTCGGAGAAGTTCGTTCGAAATCCACTATGAGCTCGACGACGTGCACGAGCACTGTTCCAATAGGTACGTCTATTTGAAGCATGTTTTATTGATGTTCGTTTTCTGAGATTGATTAGGGTTTACTTCCCGTTTCGCTAAGTGCCTTACGATTCGCGAAGGACTTCTCGTTTCGCTAAGTGCCTTACGATTCGCGAAGGCCTTCCCGTTTCGCTAAGTTCATAGCGATTCGCGAAGTCTTAATTATCCGTTTCTTAATCAAATCATGTTTTTATATTGCAGCTGAAGTTTTCGTTTTCTATAATGGAGAGTGGAAACTTGATGCTGATGGAATACTGTTTTTTGATGCATCTTCAATCAAAACATTTGATCTACCCCAAAATACTCGTTATGCTGAATTACTTGATATACTCTACGATAGACTTAATCTCCAGATATCAGCATACGATTTAGTGCTCCAAGTGAAGTATGATATTCCGAATATCAGAAATCCAAAACCTGTTTTTATTGATAATGATGGGGATTTGAACACATATCTATCACGCTTGATTTTGGGTCGAACAGTGTCACCATTGTGTGTATCTGTAGTGGAGAAGTCAGCGTTTACTAAAGAAAAAATACCACTACTTACATACCCAACTCAAGAAAGTATACTACCACCACAACTTACTCAGAAATTTGTTCCACCTGTTGTACCCTTGGAATTCTTTGTTGAAAGTCAAAATGAAGCCGGAGAAACCTCTTTGCCTCACATCCCACTTACTCAGGACTTGCATGTTAATAGTGGTGAAAAAGCATCAATACCTATACTTCCAAGTGCAAGAAGATCATCATTGGGTACACCAACTAGTGCAAGAAAGGCATCAAATGGTACACCAACAAGTGCAAGAAGATCATCAATGGGTACACCATCTAGTGCAAGACGATCTTCAATGGGTACACCATCGACAGACCCGACAGACACATCACCGCCAGACCCCACATTTGCGATGGCATTAACTAGTGAAACCGTATTGGAAGTTGGTTCGTTCTTTGAAAATAAAAAAGAACTTCAACTTGCTCTATATAAATATGCGATGGCCAATCATTTTGAATTCAAAGTGGAGAAGTCAAGAAAAAATCTTTGGGAACTCAAATGTTTGGATGAGACATGCAAGTGGAGTTTGCGGGCTGTGAAAGGTAAGTTTTCTGAGATGTTTGAGATCCGGACATTTGAGCATCAACACTCATGCTCAACTTTGTCGAGGCCGAAGAAAAAAATGCAAACACCAGCATGGGTTATTGGGCAGTGCGTGAAGAGCAAGTACATGGACCATCATCATAACCACTTGCCTAAGAAAATAATTGAAGACATGCAGACAACTTATGGGATATTTTTGACTTATAATAAGGCATGGAGGGCAAGGGAAAATGTTTTAATAGCGGTGCGAGGGACGGTAGAGGATTCTTATGGAATACTGCCATCATACCTTTACATGTTGGAGAAGTGTAATCCTGGTACCATAACCGACATACAGACAGACGAGCTTGGTCACTTCAAGTATATGTTCATGTCCCTAGGCCTCTCAATTAGGGGTTTCAAATCCTTTTGCCGTCCTGTATTATGTGTTGATGCTAGTTTTCTTAAGCACAAGGTGGGTGGTCAATTATTGGTGGCTATTGCATTGGATGCGAATGAGCAACTATATCCTGTCGCATTCGGCGTTGTTGATTCAGAGAATAATAACTCCTGGACTTATTTCATGCAAAAACTGAGAGACGCAATTGGATTAGTTGATGATCTCGTCTTCGTATCCGACAGACACCCAAGCATCGCTAATGCCTTGTGTGCTGTTTTCCAGAAGCAGACCACGGTGCGTGCACATATCACATAAAGATGAATATTGTGGCCAAATTCAAAAGTGATAAGTGTCATGCGGAGTTTGATTCGGCTTCAAGGGCATACACTGTCCACGAATTTAATCGTTGGTTTCAGAAAATCAAGGTTAAAGATCACCGGATTGCTGCCTATTTGGAAGAAATTGGGTTCCCAAGATGGAGTAGAGCATTTTTTCCCGGTAAGCGATACAATCAACTGACAAGCAATTATGCTGAGAGTTTCAATAGTCAGAGCAGGGAAGCCAGAAAGTATCCCATTTCAGAAATGGCTGAGTATTTAAGATTCACAATACAACAATGGTTTAACGATAGAAGAGAAAGAGCGTCTAATCACGAAGAAGTTTTATCTCCAAATTATGAGAAGGTGTTACGTGAGGGATTCGAGAAGGCCAGATTCTATACAGTCCAATCCCTTAACCGATTCGAGTTTTATGTGCATGACAATCAGTCCCATTTCAAAGTCAATTTGAAAGACATGAACTGCACTTGTAGAGTATTCGAAGTTTCGGGACTTCCTTGTACGCATGCAATGGCTGCTGCCCGTAGTCGGAATTTGGTTTCTTATGACTTCTGTTCAAGGTATTAATATCTAGCTCACGTGTTCATTCTGTTTAACCAATTAATAATTCTGTTGTGTTACACAGGTATTACACAACTGAGTGTTGGATAAATTCATATGCCGAGACATGTTATCCTCCCGGTGATGAAGAAAATTGGGATGTTCCCGAACATATCAAGCAACGTTCGTGTCTTAAACCAAATGTGAAGGTTAAGAAAGGCAGACCACAAACAAAGCGTAGGTCATCCCAGGGTGAGGTCCGTAAGATCCCGAGACGATGCAGCTCATGTGGTGGGCTTGGACATAATAGGGCAACATGCAAAGCAGTTATGCCTGCACCATCTACTGCACGAGCTTCATCATCTAAGCAGCATGACTTATCATCTAAGCAGCATGACTCATCATCTCAACAATATGAACCTTTAGCTTGATAGATACTATGTTGTAATATATGTTGTTAATTGAACTATGGTACTGGTATGTTGTTAATCCAGGTTTAATGTGTTAATTCAGGTTTAATGTTTATGTTGTATGTTCTAGTAGTAGTATATGAGTAGGGAAACGATGAGTATTAATTTATCGAAACGGGAGGTACTTAGCGAAACGGAAGGGACTTAGCGAATCGAAAAGTGCTAACTTAGCGAAACGGAAGGGACTTAGCGAATCGAAAAGTGCTAACTTAGCGAAACGGAAGGGACTTAGCGAATCGAAAACTGCTAACTTAGCGAAACGGAAGGGACTTAGCGAATCGAAAAGTGCTAACTTAGCGAAACGAAGGGTACTTGGCGAAACGAAGAGTACTGGGCGAAACGAAGAGTACTTGGCGAAACGAAGGCTACTAACTTATCTTTTTTGTAGGTTGAAGGGTCAATTTACAATACATCAATTTACACAAAATAATTTACAATACATCATCCAACTTCCAAAATATTCATCAAGGTTTACAATACATCAAAATAAGTTATCACTTTTACACAAAATAATGTTTAAGGTTCCATAATCTGATGGAATAACCTGACCGCCATCTTCTGCCTAAAAAACCCCATGTTTTCTGAGGTCACATTGTGCACGGGTTGATTAGCGGTCAAGTGTTCCATGTACATTAGCGTGAAGACCCCACAGTCCCCGCTCTCTATTGCCCGTGGGACTTCTCCAACCTTAGCAGCAGCGGTTTTCACTTTGGGGTGTGGAAACCGTTTGTAAGTCATTGGTTGGATGGGGCCTTCGAAGTTGAAATTAGGATACCTTACCCTCTCACCGGGAGTGATTGTTTTGGCGAATATAATTGGAATCATGTCGCAGAAGGGTTTCAAATAAGGATCCAGATTCTTATAAAGATAGGCATCACAGTCGTACACTTCAATGCGGTACTTTTGAAGACGTGCTACACACAAAATCCAGTGTTTCTGGTTAATGTTCACTGGCATGTAGACATCGTCAATTGTTGACCATTCTGGCATATATCTATGTGGTGCGCCCATATAATAGTCTTTGAATTCGTCGACTGGAAATTTGGCAGGATCCTTAATAAAATCCCTGTGCAGTCGCCTGATTCTATCCGACAATACGCAATCCCCAATTGCCGCATGTGTATTTTTATATGTCTTGGGATAGCAGGAAATCCTTTTCCGCAGAAGATGGCAGAATGCATCGATTTCCTGCACAATGGGAGCATACAACATACATTGAGTACATATCAAACAACATTGACTAAGTAAGTACTCTGCGAAACGAAAAATACTTTGCGAAACGAAGAGTACTTTGCGAAACGAAGAGTACTTTGCGAAACGAAGAGTACTTTGCGAAACGAAGAGTACTTTGCGAAACGAAAAGTACTTTGCGAAACGAAGAGTACTTTGCGAAACGAAGATTAATGAATTGATTTGAACGACTTACCTCGTCTTCAATCCATGTAAGCCTTGTTACAACTCTAACCAACACTTCCTTCTTTGCTTGAACCGTATGTAAATCCGTTGTCGAATTATCGGTTTTTGGATCATCCAACCACGCCTTTACTTTATGAAGTAGCTCATCATCAAATTTTTGAAGGTGATTCACTTTCATAGGATCCTTTGTCTTGGGCATTTTTGACAAGGAAGGGTTGGTGTACGAGTCATCTTTTTTCGGCTTCCTCACTCTCCTCCCATAATTTCCTTTAGGAGGAGTATTGTATAACTGGAAATCGTCATTGTCATCATTGTCATCATTTGCCTTCACATCCCCCACAGTCTTCTCATCCTTCACCTTCACTTTCAAATCCTTCAGTTTCAGATCAACCTCCACATCATCCACCCTAGCCACACCATCCAGCTTCTCACCGTCCAATTTAGCCTCAACCTCTATATTTACGTCCTCCACCTTCGGATCCTCAACCTCCATCTTTACGTCCTCCACCTTCGCATCGTTGTCTTTTCGTTCATCCTCCACCTTCTCATCATCATCTACCTTCTCATCGTTGTCTTTTCTTTCATCCTCTACCTTCTCTTCATCATCGACCTTCTCATCGTTCTCCACCTTATCCTCATCCATCTTTTCATCATCATCCACCTTCTCATCGGTCTCCACCTTCTGTGCGTCCTCCACCTTCTCAACGTCCTCTTTTTTTTCATCCTCCACCTTCTCATTGTCCTCCATTACATCGTCTTTCCCATCAGTCCCATCATTCACCTTCTCATCATCCCCCACAGTCTCCTGCATCGCTATCATCTCCTACAAAATAGACAAAATTCACACTTAGCGAATCGACAACAAATAATTTGCGAAACGGAAACTACTTTGCGAAACGAAAAATACTAACTTAGCGAAACGGAAACTACTTTGCGAAACGGAAACTACTAACTTAGCGAAACGGAAACTACTTTGCGAAACGAAAAATACTTACTTAGCGAAACGGAAACTACTTTGCGAAACGGAAACTACTAACTTAGCGAAACGGAAACTACTTTGCGAAACGAAAAGTTCGCAGAATACCTCTTTCTTCTCCTCCTCCTGTTCAACCTTGCTCTTCTCAACTTCGACATCCTTCTTAGAATCCTTAACCTGCAAAATATGTACTGGTTAGATCAGATATGTACTTGGCGAAGTAAAATGTAAAGTGCAAAATGTGAATAGGTACTGGAAAATCAGTACTACCAGCCCCATCTTGAATGCATCTTCCTTGTCTTTGCATTTGAAAAAAGCCTTCTCGAAGTCGCACATTTTCACACTCATGCTCCCTTTAAAGTATTTAACCGAGAGAGGTGGACAACAGCGCAATTTTTCTTGGTCCAACTCAGGATAAACGCCGAAACATAGGCCGGTAACTAACGCATACTCCTTCATACCAAATACAAGCTTTTGCCCAGCGGGACTTAGCGAATCGGGAGGGACTTAGCGAATCGGGAGGGACTTAGCGAATCGGGAGGGACTTAGCGAATCGAGAGGTCAACGAGCTCCAGCTAAGAGAAGATGGTTTGAATACGTTTTCGCTACTATATTGTAATAACGAAATCGAATTCAAACCATTCTCCTAGCTGGAGCTCGTAGTACTTAGCGAATCGTCAAGTACAAATTTTTTTATTGGTTTCATAGGTAATCTATCTCGTTTGACAAGGTATCAACAACAAAGTCATGGTTTTGAAAAGAACATGTGTTAGCAAAACAAACCCTATAATTTTACATGGAAACATTTAGATTCTTCAGAAAAAATCTTTGAAGAAGCGATCGTTGAACTCCAGATAAGAGAAAATTGTTTGAAATTTATTTCTTTAGCTTAACGACTAACGAAATCAAAGTCAGCCAATCTTTGCTTATCTGGAGGTCAATGATAGATTCTTCAAAGGCATTTTCTGAAGAATCTAAATGTTTCCAATGTAAAATTAGAAAGTTTGTTTTGTTAACACATGTTCTCTTCATAACCATGAAGTGATGTAAATACCTTGTCAAATGAAGTTCATGATTAACTATAAATAACAAAAAATCTTGATACTTAGCGAATCGCGAGGTATACTTTGCGAAACGGTAAGTCCGTAGCGAAACGGAAAGTCCGTAGCGAAACGGCAAGTCCGTAGCGAAACGGTAAGCAGATCTGAAACGGAAACAGATACGCTCTTATCAGACAGATTTTCTGCAAATATGAACAGATAACAAATAATAACCTAACGAAATGCTCAATGAACCAATATGAACCATATAAGAAATAAGAATCAACCAAAACGGAGAAAATGATGGACATAAAGGAAATATGAAAAAGTTTTTGAAATGAAGAAAATGTAAACAAGAACATAACAGTTAGAATGAAGATCTACCTCGACGCCGTTCAAATAGTTAGAATCGGAGAACTCACATAAACCCTAGTATAAGAAACCTGCATGCAAATAGATCTAGGGTTAGAAATCGGCAATAGATAAACATAAATGAATTAGTTAGGTTAGAAGAGCTCTGATCGGGTTTGATTTGTATGGATATTGGAGGAAACGGAGATGTCGTCGCCGCCGGCCGCCGTCGCCGCCGGCCACCGTGAGTGAAGGAGAGAATTGGAGGAAGAGAGAGAAAAAAATTTAGTGAAATGAAAATATTTGGGTATTTATACAAACCTCTGATCCACTTCGCGAAACGCTAAGTGACTTAGCGTTTCGCGACAAGGGCAAAATCGTATAAAAAAAAATATAACACCACGAGCGCAAAAAAAATTATAAAATTCCACCAGGTCAAATAAACAAATTTGCAAGGTCATTTCGTCAAATTTCCCAAATCAAAGCTCATAATAAGTTTGATATTCCAAATTTTGCATTGAAAATTCCTAGTGTCAATTGCATAATTTTTTAAACGACAGAGATAGTCTAACTATTTAAAAATTCCTATTTTGTCACAACTATCATTAAAATTACAATTATTTTTTTAAATTGTTAGAGTAAAAATTAAAATTGAATTTCTTTTGTTTGATATGAATGATATACATGGAATTACATTAAACTTTTTTAGATAAATAAATAGATAATTTATTAGTTATAAAAGGTGAGAAGCATATTCATCGTGTTGGTAATATATGCATTAAAGAATGATCATTCCACCAAATAACCCGCCATTAATATTAGCAAGAGTTACTTCTCTTTTTTAAATTAAACACTAACTCAAGTGAGAAGAGTGAATTTTAATTGACTAAATGTAATGAGTTCGATTTTTACTTAGAACAATTTAAGTTTAAGTAGAGGTGACAACGAAAGTAACTTTTATCGTTTAAAAGAAATAGATTTCAAATTAAACAACTAAACATATGAAGGGTGAAATACACCCAATTGAATATGGTAATTGATGGTCACAAATAACTAGGCGTGAGCCGCGTGACAAAGAAATAATGAGTTTTGAGAAGATGTGTTCATTTGAAAATACTTAATAAGTCTGAATTTGAATATTTTTTATCATGAAATTCATATAGATATGAATCTAAATGATATAATATTTATGAACATAATTTAATTAAACATATATTCATACAAATCAAAACATCTGACTAAATATATATTATCTAAAGAGTGTAGATCTAAACATAGTTTTAAAATACTTTTAAAATACGCGAGTCGAGCCAACCGGTCCGACCGGACAGTTCGACCGAAAATTAACACTGGGACTGAGACACAGCTCGGACTCTCGCAAGGAGCTGCAGCAGTGGGGAATCTTGAATAATGGGCTCAAGCCCGATTCAACAATATCGATCGCGTGAGTGAAGAAGGGCAATGCCACTTGTAGAGCTCTTTCGTCGAGTGTGCGATCATTATAGGATTCGAGGAAGAAACCCTAGCTAACTTTGTGCCAGCAGCCGCGGTAAGACGGGGGAAAATGTTCTTTAGAATGACTGGGCATAAAGACAATACGGTGGTGAATCGGATTTCAAATTCAAGTCGCCAAAAATAGAGAAAATACTCTCGAACTAGGAATTTCCGGTTGAAAAGTTATCCATCATTCTATTGCATATGTTCTATTTCTATTCTATAATTTTAATTTGTAAGTTTAGTAGAAGATTTAAAATTAAGAATTGTAATTGAAATTTGGTCATATAAACCAATTTGATTGGGTAATTCTTAATTTCACTATTCTTATTTTTAAATTGTAATTATAATATTTATATTTTTCAAATAAAATATCATTTACAATATAAATATATGTTAAACAAGATAATATATTTTTAGAATTTAGTAAGTTAAAATGTTTAACATTTTTTTTTCTTAATTTAGTAAGGTAATGTGTGAAACATATATCTTTTTCTTAATAAGAATCAAATCTTAGACAAAAATTGTGACATTTAATTATTCTAATGAGTTGTGTGAAACAAATATTTTAATAATAATATATATTTAAATTATTTTTAAAAAATAAAGACACTTTTGAATACCATATCTTTTAGGAAATATACACTTTATCTAATATATTTAAAAAAATGTTAAAACAAAAATACATGTATTTACCTCCGGTGACAGCATGATAGTATGACAAGACAGTATGACTTAACAGCTTTAAGTCAACAGTAACAACACAGCTTTGTTACTCTTACTAAACTCATTATTTCCATCATCATCATCAAGTTCCTCCATACAACCATGCTCTATTATAGAACAACTTTGACTTCTATATACCCTAATACCCATTTGTTATTGATTATAAAGAATAAAATTTTATGCCTTAGAATTGTGTTTAGTAACGATTTCAGAGAAAATAAATACATTAACAGTGTCGCAACAGTTGCAATCGGGGATCAGATTGTGACTTGAGAAATATGGTTATATCGTTTGTTCTTGATTTGGGAGAAGGATGTTGTAGTTGAGGTTCTTAACAGTTTAGAGTTAGAAGGGATTATAGACGATGTAACAACACAAAAATAATAATAGAATTATTTATTTTTAAATCTAAAAATATTTTAGAAATTTTTTAATAAAATATTGACTTAAAATTGTTATGTAATATTGTCACATCATATCATACTATGTTAATCATCAAAACATTGTCCTAAGATAAACTCGATGTACTTTTTTATTTTTTTATTTTTTATTTTATTTTTTATTTTTTTTAAACATGAGGTAAGATGCCTATTTCTTAAAATAGAATATACTCAAAGGTCTTTAATCCTTATATTATGAGAAATTGTTTCAGAGTAATTTGAAAGAGAATTTTAAAAGAAATGATGTAGCGTAATTTGATTAATTGAAAAAATAATAAATTTTATTTCTCTTCTCATTTTTCAAGTGTGTGACACGTCATTCCTTCTCTAAATTTCCTCCTCTATCACTCCTCATTATATTATATATTATTTTTCAAACATAAAATTTAAAAAATAATTATAATTTTATAATTTTTGAAACATAAAAATTAAATTATAATTAAATGTACATTATTGTAAATTTTGAATTATCTAATTCAAGTTTCACTCATTGGATTCTTAAATTTTGTAATGTAACTTTTGTTAGAGTATTTAAAAAAAATTAAATTTGTATTTATTTATATACAATTAATAAAAGAATATAAAAAATAATAATTTAAACACCTACTCTTTCAAATAAACTTTTTGTTATACTAATTTATACCTGCCTAATCATTTTAAATAAACTTTCAACTTTTTATTATTTAAAATATAGTATTTGAGATAATTTATTTCAAATTGGGCCTGAAATGAGTTTTGTAATTGAGGCCTAAAGGTTGGCAATATAATTATCAAGGTTGATAACTAAATAAAAAAATGAATCATTACCATTTAACATTTTCTCCAATAAAATCCTCTTGTTCCTCTTTCTTTCTTTTTTTTTTTTTTTTTTTTTTTTTTTTTTTTTTTTTTTTTTTTTTTTGCATATAGGTAGAGCCCATATAAAATGTACGAGCAGAATTTTAGAATGACATCAAAGTTAGAGGAAAAAATATTTTATTAAATGTCTTTATAACTTCATGTGTAGTAACATTAATATTATTGTTTTATTATATATATATATATATATATATATATATATATATATAGATATATAAAGTTAAATTATTATTATAATATTCAAACATGAGTGAAAAAACACCATTTGTCACACATTCATAATTTTGAATACTCGAAGTTTAATTTTTATAGATTCATAAAAGAAACGCCCATAAGAACTACTATGAAACAACATTTATTTTAAACATTGACATTTAGATATATCTTGCATGTATTATAGTCTTTGCGATTATATATCATTGCAACAAAAGTTACTTATTTGTCCAATTTTCTCTAAAACAAACAATTTAGCCATAGATTATGAAAGACCATTTATTCTTGCTTCATGAATAAAATTTATTAGATTATATATTGATGGATTTAAGAATCATTCAAAGTTTATACTTTATGTATTGTCTGTTATTTTATAAATTTATTCTTAATTTGGTTGGAATTTTGTGGGTAATTAATATTATTAGTTGTATGTGTTTGTTTAGGTATTAGCTAACATGTACACTTGGCCGGACCAAGCCGGCTTTTATCTTACTAATTAAGTATATATTCATTACAATTTTATTTTCCTACAAAATCTTGTGATATTTCATTAACTAATAATGAATAAGAAAACATTAAATTCAAATCTATATAATTATTCGTTTTCAAATTCTGCTAGTTATCTACTATTAGGTTTCTAAATTTGTATAATTTTATAGGTATAAGTCATTTTCCATTGTTTTTGGCATATTATATAGATGTTCATCCATTATTATAAGGATATTAATACTAGCTGATATATTCAATAATTTCTTAGCTGGTTATAAGGCCATTTACAAATGTGGCGGTGATAACTTGAGTACTTCTTGTTACATCTTTTAAAAACTTAGATTTGGATAGGTTAAAAAAAATCATTTAAATAGAAGACGATTAAGAGACATTTTTACTATAAATAAAATAATGACAAATTAAAATATTGAATAGCACATCTATATATATATATATATATATATATATATATATATATATATATATATATATATATATATATATATATATATATATATATATATATATATATAATGATGCTTAATTTTTAAAGTGTCCGGATTGGCGGGTCGAGAGCTGTGGTTAATTTGAATATATATATGTGAGAGTAAATGGATATTTGAGTCAGATTGTGGGTTGACCCGCCCATATATACTTAAAACGGTTAAAAATAAAATTTAAAATGTTATATGTGTGTTTCGAATTTGTAACCTAACAAATAAGTACAACCCTTTAACCAACTAGGCTAATAACACTTTATTTTTTAAATTCAACACTAAATTTGACGAACGCGGAACATTTTAACAATATAAGTTCAACTTTTTAACTAACTAGTGTATAATATGAATCAAATATTTGATTGACCAAACTGAAAGTGTAATGTCACGAGATGAGAGATTCATTCAAAAAAAAATATGTGAGAAAATAAGTTGTTTTATTGAAGTAAATAAAATGTGGAAAGTGAGCGTTCTATTTTTATTCATGATGTATTAAGAATTTTAAACATTAAATATATATTATTATTTTTATTATTATTAAATTTATTTTAATTATATTTTTATTCGTGTGCATAGTATCCTAGTTTTATTAACATATTCGTTGAGGGATATTCCTACTCATTTGGATTTGATTAGGCAAAATTAATTTCCATTGTTTATTAACTCTCCCATTTTATGTTTTGTATTTAGTGGTTCATTTATTTCATTTTGCTCTTGCAATATTTTGGTTTTCGTTTTGGTTGTTTTTTTAAGTGTCTTTTTTTAAAATATATAATCAATATTAAAATTTAAAAAAAAAAAACTAAAATAAATATCTCCTATAAATTGGCAAGGGGAATTTTTCCATCTTAAAATACCATAGGTCTTTTGGTAGGTGTAATTATGTGTCAAATAGAAATATCAAAACCAAATAACAAAAAAAAAAAATGATGCAAAGTTCATAAATTCAAATTAAACTCTCAATCAAGATTCTCGCAAATCACGCGCGTGCATCGATATTATTAAATTCTTCTTAATATTATTTTCTCGATAATTCTGGTAGATCTCTTGTATTGGTCGACCAATTGTGATTTTGGTTTTGTTTGCTTGTTTTATAATCATGCATATTTTCTTTAGGAACCAAACATTATAATTATTTCTTCTTTTGTTTTTGTTGTAACATTTAATTATATTTGTGTCTTCATCTATCTATATCCTAAAAGCCAAATATTGTAAAGAAACAAGAAAACAATGTTAAAGTTTGAACATTTCCTTCCAATAAAAAATAGTAAATGTGCCCTTGAAGTTTATAAAACCCGACAAACCTGCTTAATTGAATACAATTTCGTTCTCAATTGAAATTTTCTTTTGAGAAGTTAAAAAAACATGGGTGATATATATGATTGGAAAACACATCACGTTACTAACTAAATCCCACATACATATTACTAAAAAAAATAAAGTGTACAAATTAGTTCTAGACATGGCTCTCTATGAACAAAGTTTGTTGTCAAGTTTGACATACTTTCAAAAATATAGGAGTATTATGTTATATTTGTTTCCCTTGTATAACATCCTTGTGCTTAGCATTTGTCTTTTTTGCATGAGTTTTTATTTTTATGTACAAACATATAATGACAACACTTGGAGGGGAAATATATATTGAAATTACAAACTCCTATATAAATATAACCATCATTAAACATCTCTTCATAACAATTCATTCTTTGACAAACAATAATACTAGTATGAGTTCTCAATACTTCTTCGTAGCCCTCCTATTCGTTTCTCTAGTTATCGCACAAGGTCATGGAGGAAGCATGGAAAACTACTCTTTCAAGAAGCTTTTAAGAGCTCGAGGACAATCAAAAAGTAATTCTGATCAAAACCGTGATATTGTCACGAACGATATTAATACGTATTCACCGGTGTATGTAAGTGCTCAATATGGGCTTAAGGAAGCCGATAAGATCGTCGCATTACCTGGACAACCTGCCGGAGTGACCATTGAGCAATACTCGGGTTATGTAACCGTTGATCCTCAAGCCGGAAGAGCTTTATTCTACTACTTTGTGGAGTCCAACGATTCATCTTCCAAGCCCCTTGTGCTTTGGTTAAATGGAGGTAATTGGTTAACTATTTTAAAATAGGAGTTTCAATTAAAACTAACTAATTTGTTATTAACAAAAACTAACTAACATTTGATTAAAACTGTATTTATTATTTTTTCCAATAAATTGTTGGTAGTTGTTAGATGACAGCGATGTTAATTGTTGTAGGACCGGGCTGCTCCTCGTTGGGAGCCGGAGGTTTTATGGAACTTGGGCCCTTTCGGCCGAACCCTGATGGAAAAACATTGTGGGAGAACAAATACTCTTGGAACAATGGTGTGTCATGTTTTTTTACTTATGTGACGTGACTATCGAAAAATTAATATTTGTTTCAAATTGTAGAGGCGAATATTTTGTTCCTCGAGTCTCCAGCAGGAGTAGGGTTTTCGTACTCGAATACGACATCTGATTATGATCAAAGCGGAGACACAAGAACGGCTAAGGATGCGTATGCTTTCCTAGTAAATTGGTTAGAAAGGTTTCCAGAGTACAAAGACCGAGATTTCTTCTTAACCGGTGAGAGCTACGCGGGCCACTATGTTCCTCAACTAGCTCAACTCATTCAACACAATAACAAGATCACAAACCAAACTGTCATTAACTTAAAAGGAATTGCCGTGAGTACTCATTCTCTATTTTTATTACACATTTAAATCTATTATGGATACATCTTTAGGTTTTCGAAAATACTTGACAGATTGGAAACGCATTATTGGACGACGAGGCATTTAGTAGAGGTTTG
Organism: Impatiens glandulifera; assembly: GCF_907164915.1. NCBI lineage: Eukaryota > Viridiplantae > Streptophyta > Magnoliopsida > Ericales > Balsaminaceae > Impatiens > Impatiens glandulifera. The sequence continues at coordinate 58,023,855 of NC_061865.1, read as the reverse complement.
TACGAGTCACTATGGAGGCATAACTTGATCTCCGACGAAATTCACGACAATATCGTAGCAAGTTGTAATTTTTTCGATGGACAATCATCCCCGACGTGCGATGAATATCTTGGTGAAGCAGATGCGGCTGCTGGAAATATCTACACATACGATATTTATGCCCCCTTGTGTTCTTCACCGCCTTCCTCAAGCCCCGGGGTACTTATCCCTCCCACATTTATTGTCTTAGTTAATTAACTATTTTTACTATCTCCTAAGATAATTCAAGTGACAAAAAGTAGTAGTATATTTTAACATGAAAAATGTAGACTATTATGTGAGTAGTTTTATATTCATGATCAATATAACCGACCATCGAGGAGATATGTAGGTTGCCTATTTTGATCCATGCACGGGGAATTACGTGAGTGAATACTTGAACCTTCCCGAAGTACAAGAAGCTCTCCATGCAAATGTCTCCGGTAGCCTTCCCGGAGAATGGGAGTCTTGCAAGTAATATGAACTTATCATAGTTAATATGTCACATTCATCTTAATTTAATTCATTGAAACTAATCTCTTTAATTTCTCTCTAATAGCAATTACATTCATGCTGCTTGGAATGACTGGCCATCGACAGTGTTGCCGGTTGTTGAAGAGTTAATTGAAAGCGGGATTGGTGTTTGGATATACAGGTGTGACGATAATAATTTGAATATTTGTATAAGTTTATAGGGATATTTGAGTTTTATTCCCTTCTTATCGTTGTATTATAATTGCAGCGGTGACACGGATTATATAGTGCCGACGACAACAACTATTTTCAACATAGACAAACTCAATACTACTGTTAAGACCCCATGGTATCCATGGAATTACCAAAATGAGGTAACAATTTTTTTTTTTTTGTCAAAACTAATGATCTACTTAGTTGATAAGTAAATATTAATTTAGTATTTTTCAATAATTGTGATGTAGGTTGGCGGTTATGTGGTGGAATATGAGAAAGTGACGTTTGTGACGATAAGAGGAGCTGGACATTTTGTTCCGAGTTATCAACCTGCTCGTGCTCTTACTTTCTTCTCATCATTCCTTAATGGGAAGCTTCCGCCTTCAGAATAAGCACGAGTTTGTTGAAGAATTCAAGTTAAATGTTGATGTCAACTAAATTCCGTAATCAAATTAAAAAAAAAAAACGAATGTGTTTTGTGTTTTTTTTATTTATTTAGTTTCCCCTCATGGACAAATAATATATGATGGAATTCTTAATTGAGAAAAATAAATATATATGCATGTTGTCGGCAATGAAATGGTCTTGGACTATTGTTAATCATATTAAATGTTACCATAATAAACAATAAAGAAATATCGGTTAGATAATTCTATACGTGTTATTAATTAATTGATTGTTGCAAAAACAAAATGTAACACATGTTACCTAATGTTTTTTTATTCAAATTATAGAAGCTTTTCTTATCGAGGTTTAGAAAATACGTGCGAAGAGAAACAATAAAAGTAATAACATCAAATTAAGTGGAATAAAAAATATAATAGATAGAACCAATCAACCGAATTCGTAACAAAAATAAAACAAAAATATTTATATCTTTTCATTCAAATTTAGGAAAATGTTATAGTTATATAGGAAACATTTTCATTCAAACATCATATAATGTCTAATTATTTTTGCCAAAATGATAATTTATTGGCAAATAAGTAGTGGTTATAATTAATTTGTGCTATTATATGTAGGGTCAGAATTGGCTGTGGTGTCTAATGATTCTTTCGTGACACCATTACCTTTATAATAGTTTAAAATTTGTAATATGATATAAAAAAATATTATGCTATTATTAACATAATAATTAATTTTCAAATAAATTAATTCTCAACAAACACACATTTACATATGTAGAGATATAATTTCATTGATCAAGTTGTGCAATAATGTTCATCTTGACCATTTTTTCTAAACCCTGAAATGGTCTAGAATAAAATTTGATTTGTTATTTTTTTTCTTTAAATTTGTTGGTTGTAATTCAAAGTTTAAATTCTATTTAAAATTTATCTTGTTATTATATATATATATATATATATATATATATATATATATAATTAAAGAAATTAAAATTCTACAAAGGTTAAAGCGGACCTTTTGTGAAAATCAAATTTAAAACATGTAATATCTTAAACAATATTATTTTCACTTTAATGATATTAGTTAAAAATGCATATAATTTTATCAAAATATATATATATATATATATATATATATATATATATATATATATATATATATATATATATATATATATATATATTTGAACCTACTTGAAACACATAAAATTGTAATGAATTTGAAATAAAGATAATATTAAATTTATTAATATATACCTAACTAAAATATAAATATATTCAAAACAATATTTCATCTAAGTTAATATTCAAATAAAATATTAAAAATTAGGATCCGAGCGTTTTCAAATTGCCATATTTCTAAAAAAAATCAAAAAATAAATAAAAAAGATGAATTTCTAAACAAATTAGGTTATGAATGAAGTCTTGATCCCACTCAACTACCCTTTTTCGCATTGCCCAGCCCATCAACCTCAATTTGAAATTTTTGTATGAGTTGAATTTTTTTTTTTTTTTTTTTTTGTGAGTTTTGATGTAAAAGTAAAATATGAAATAAAATAACATAAATTATATCCTTTTGAAATAACTAATTAATATATGTTTGAAAAAAAGGAAATTTGCATTTCTCTTATAATTCTTTGTTTTGTGCTACTATAACTCCATATAAAATTCATAACTATTCTATGAAAACAACCATTCTTTAATACCATTTTCACATTTAAAACAAGAGAGGAAAAGATACATGTTAGTTTGATCACTAAACCAAATATAGACTAAAGTTAGACAAAAATCATTCAATTTCATTTCGAAATAGCAATAAAACAAAATATCGGAAAAAAGATGAAAAATATGTCATTGCATTAAAATTGACTTATATATAATACACATGATAAACAAGACGAGTACAAAAAAATACAAAAAATGCATCATCAACTAAAAAGTTGCATAATAAAATGTGATATATAAGTTTGCAAGAATGTCTACACAAATAAGTGAAATAACAATAGGCTTGGAGTTTTTTTCTTTTTTTGGGAAAATAGGCTTGGAGTTGATCAAACCTCAACCAAACAAAGATAGTTCATTAAAATGTAATAGAAATGATTTAGAAATTAGTATTTTATCACCATTATCATTAAAATTACAAATATTTTTTAAATTATTAAAGCAAAATGTAAAAATAGTTTTATTTTCATTTGGTATGAAAGATATAATTGAACTAAACCTTTTTAGGTAACTTTTTTTTTTATCATAATAGGTGAGTCCACATTAAATACTGTTCATATATACTAAAAATATATTTTACCAAAGAACCTCTTACATGAGTCCCATCGTTACTATCCATAGTTATTTTTATATAGTTGTCAAATTAAATAATATGAGTTCGATTTTTACTGAAACGATTTAAGTTTAAATAAATATCATAACAGATCACGCTAGTTAACTTTTCACATTTAAAAATAAAAATAACTTTCAAATTAAACAACTAAATATATTAAGGCTATCAAATACACCAAATTAAAAATGGTAATAGATGGTCACAAATAACTAGGCGTGACAAGGAAATAATGAGAGTTTTTAGAGTATTGTTCAATTGTGAGTTTTGACCAGGAGGGTTCATTTGAAAATACTTTTTAAGTGTCAGTTTTGATAAGAAATCCTCATAATTTTTTTTTAATAGTACTCTTTTGTGTAGTAACTCATCCGGATATATGAATCTAAATTTATATTAACCTTTTGTCATCAAAATCTAGCTAGACTCATACTAATCAAATATATATGTGAAAAAAAGTGTTTTCAAATCTGACCCAATATATATTATCTAGAAAGGGTGGATCTAAAATGATTATAAAGCTATGTAAGGAAAAGAAAGGAAACAACATGAATAGAAAAAGCCAAAATTTGTTGTCCTTAAAGTTGAAGAAGGAGACAGACAAAGTAAAATCAAGAACTCAAGCACCTGCTAATTAAAGCCTTCCAACTTTATTTGCATTCTTTATATATTATCCCCTCTTTTAAAGCAACAAATTAAAAGATTAGACATCACTCAATACTAGCTTAATTAGCTACACTTTCTATTCTCATTATATTATATAGACACTAAGTCTGCAATTAATTTTATTGTATGATCAATTCATTTCAAAACCAAAACTTTACTTACACTGCATGCTTATAATTTGACTCATTTCTTGCTTTTCTTCCTAAATATTAAGTGTAACTCGTTATACCTAAAAATAATATGTTTGATAAACGAGAGAATATATTTTGCCTTATAAAAGAACACAACGAATTCAGAAATTAGAATTGTGACGGATTCGAAACAAAATTGGGATGGGCATAAGAAAATAAAGGAAAAATTAATATTGTGATGGGTTTTGTATTTTTTTTTATTAAAATTAAATAGTGAATTAAATTGAAAAAATAAGAAATTATGTCACATTTTTATCGTATATATAAAAATGTGACATAATTTCTTATTTTTTCAATTTAATTCACATATATTATATTTTTTATGTGTGGGCTGAAGTTTACCTGAATCTTAACATAGATCCGTCTCTAAACACATCGATCAACAAAGAACAATCTTTTTCATTGAGACATATATAAGATCATTTCTTGATTATTCAATATCCATCTATAGAATATACTTTTTTTCATTAGTGTATTAGGAATATATTGAAATGGATTTTGATTGTTTGTTACAAGATTACTAATAGGTCATTTTGTATTCTTGATCATTCAATTATCTTGAAAAATAATTTCTCCTGGAACGTGTGTACAACTCTAGTGCATGATTTGTAATTTGTCAAGTGGATTTAATTTTATGTATAAATTATTGATTTATTTTGAGAATTATTTTGAATGAACTTTATCTAGACTATTGCAATTTGCATCATTTATTTTATCTATACAAATATTATATTTTTCAATAACAGCTGATTTGGATATATTTTGGCATTTGGATGGTTATTTGTCTTTGGTTTGTTTTATTTGGGATTCTAGATTTTTCATTTGAGGACTAAGAGCTCGTTCGATTTGGGGTTTTTACAATTTTTTGGGTTTTATTAGAAAAAAATATTTGATAAAAGATGGTTGGTTATTTGATATTTTTAAGATAAATTATAAAAAAATATTATATTTAAAATTAAAGTTTAATAAAATAAAAATATTTTAATATTTTTTATTGACAAATTAATTGATTTGATTGTTAAATGATATTAATGTGATAAATATAATTTAAAAAAATTCCAAAAATTTAATTATCTTACTAAAACCTTCATTTTAACTTAAGTAATCTTTTTAAAATCTTCATTTTAACTTAAGTAATCTCTCTAAGTGGAATCAAGTCACTTTTCACTTTTAGATATCTCATGGTTATACATTTAACAACTTATTAATTCATCAGTTTATATTTATAAGAAATATATTTTGAATTTAAATATAATTGAAAATGAGTGGAGTGGTAAACAAGAAATGATTGTTTCATTTTGATTCAAATCAATTTTTTGAAAAGAAATAAAGTTTTGAGGTCAAAACACTCATTTTTTTAGTCAAAATTACAAAAGCCAAAATTATTAACTTGGGCCTCAAATTTTAATAATATTTACCAATTTATGGGTTACGCTACTTGCCTGTAAACAATAATATTTTTAGGACTTTTCTCACCTGACCCTAAAATTTTATATTTATCAAGAAAGTATATTTATAAAATTCACTTTCAAATATTTTTTTTTTTATTTTACACAAGTTTATATTTATATCGCCCTCATAAGTTAAAATGGCAAAATGTATGATCGGGCAAGTTTCCTAAACAAAAAAAATGATTAAATGAGAAAATATTATTAAAAGCTCCAATTCAAAATTTTGGCCAAATTAAAAAAAAAAAAATAATAATAATAATAATGGGAATATATATGGGAAATGGGCAGGTAATTCGGTCTACAAAAGGGTGTTCTGATTTTGACGTTTTAAATCACGTTCTAATCAGAACTATTATATATAAACAAAAAAAAATATTAATAATAATTCATTCATTCATTATAGTCATCGTTACAAATGTCAAAATATAAAAATCATACACACCTAAATTGAGAAGATGATGGTTATTTATATTAAATAAAATCATTTACTTGTATATTAAAATCCATAAAATGATTCGGTTAAAATAATATATATACATATACTATTTTGTCCTTCATTATATTTGTATATTATAATAAATTAATACTATTAAAAAAACTTAGAAATGCTTGTCATGACAACTTTATTATTATATTGTATTTCATAAGGGAAAAATATATGTGTTGTAAACACTAAAATAGTTAACTTTATTTTTGTAATTATTTCTTAGTTTATTATTAATCTAAAATAATATTTATCAAAGAACAAACGTACTATAAAATTATTAAAAAACATTATTTTAAATAATTATTATTTAAACCTAATTAATTTTATTTATAGCATATAAACTTTATTCAAGTGGATAATTTATTTGAAGTTGATATTTGTTCTCTACTTGAGAAATGATAAAGCCAACGAATGGCTAGCGAAAGCAAGGCCACGAATCCTACGTGGCCTTGCCAGCTAGGAGAGAGAAAGAAAAAAAAAAAAAAAAAAAAAAAAAAATTAAAACGTTTCTGCTCCTCTTTCTTCTTTCTTCTTCCCTCTCTTTCTTCTTTTAATTTATCACATCCGGCATCCCGACTTATCTGGCGATTTATCACTCCGGCGGCATCCCGACTTCTCTGGCGATTTATCACTCCGGCATCCCGACTTCTACTTTCTTCTTTCGCTCGCTCGAAAATGGTAAGACACTTCTCATTCTTTAATATTTCAGTTTCAGAATCGTCCGCCTTCGTGTTCATTTCGAAATATTTTCTTTTCAGGCTGGTGTTTCAGGTAAATCTCCATGCAAGGCCCCAAGATCTCCAAGGACAAGGTAAATAAGACATCTTCTATTTTAGAATCGTAGGGTTAGCGTTTTGCGGTTAGGGTCAGGGTTTTGCAGTTAGGGTTAGGGTTTCAGAGTTTAGGGTTAGGGTATTGCTGCATTATGGTTCTCGAAACAAAGTTTTCTTTACCCGAAAGTCTGATTTAATTGTGTATGGTTGTATTAGGGTTAGCCAAAACTAAATTTTTTGGGTATTTGCTGAATTTAGGGACCCGAAATAGGCTGTTATGGGTCCCGAAAGTGGGATAACTTCATGTTTGACTGAATTTAGGGTCCCGAAAGTGTGATTTCGGGACCCGAAATAGGCTGTTATGGGTCCCGAAAGTGGGATAACTTCATGTTTGGCTGAATTTAGGGTCCCGAAAGTGTGATTTCGGGACCCGAAATAGGCTGTTATGGGTCCCGAAAGTGGGATAACTTCATGTTTGGCTGAATTTAGGGTCCCGAAAGTGTGGTTTCGGGACCCGAAATAGGCTGTTATGGGTCCCGAAAGTGGGATAACTTCATGTTTGGCTGAATTTAGGGTCCCGAAAGTGTGGTTTCGGGACCCGAAATAGGCTGTTTCTGGACCTAAAAGTTGGATTACTTAATGTTTGGCTGAATTTAGGGTCCCGAAAGTGTGTTTCGGGACCCGAAATGGATGGTTTCGGGACCCGAAAGTAGGATTACTTAATGTTTGGCTGAATTTAGGGTCCCGAAAGTGTGTTTCGGGACCCGAAACGGATGGTTTCGGGACCCGAAAGTAGGATTAATTAATGTTTGGCTGAATTTAGGGTCCCGAAAGTGTGTTTCGGGACCCGAAAGGTGGTTTCGGGACCCGAAACGGGTGGTTTCGGGACCCGAAACGGGTGGTTTCGGGACCCGAAACGTGGTTTCGGGACCCGAAACGGGTGGTTTCGGGACCCGAAACGGGTGGTTTCGGGACCCGAAACGGGTGGTTTCGGGACCCGAATTCCTTCATTTAAGTGATTATTTGCTTCATGGCTTTTAAATGTTTATCATTTGTTGTTGTAGGGCAAATAAACGTAAAAGTATTGTCCAAGAATCAGCTCCCAATCCAGCTCCCAATCCAGCTCCCAAAGCAGCTTCCAAACCAGTTCCCAAATCCCCTAGAGCAACAGCTCCCAATGCAGCTCCCAAATCAGTTCCAAAATCCCCTAGAGCAACAGCTCCCAAAGCAGCCCCCCACAACTTATTTTTAACTAGGACATCGTCTAGTGGCCTTTTCAATCTTCTTCAAATGCTGTCTAAGGAACAAAAAGATGCTGTGAAGTCAATAGGCTTTGGCGCTCTACTTTCATTATCGCTTTCAAAATGCCCCGGGGAAATCTCTCGTTATCTAGTCAGAAAGTTTGACTGCAATAAATGTTCATTCACCCTAGAGAATGGCGAGGAAGTGAAAATCGAAGAAGAGGATGTTCATATGGTATTGGGTCTCCCCAGAGGGGAGCTGGATATTTTAGAATATCAGAATAACGAGATTGATGACAAGTTGAGGGCATTTAGGACTCGATGGGGTAACCCCGATAATGGCGCTCCTTTAGCGACTGCTATGCCGATCAAAATCATTGAGAACAAAGCTGCTGACAACAATTTCAAGATAGACTTCGTATTATATGTTGTCAGTTGCTTTCTCTGGTGTGATCACCTAGGTAACCTATCCAGGTATATCTCATTTGTATTATTTTCAATTGCCTGACAACAAATTTGTATTGTTAAATAATCCTCAAATATGTTTTTTTCATTTGCAGGTATAGAATTCTGAAATCTATTTCAGATGTTGACAATATCAAGAAGTTCAATTGGTGCAAATTTGTACTTGAAGGATTAGTTCAATCATGCGCAAAAGTGAAGCAGAATGAAAAACGACATTTCCAAGGACCACATACGTTCTTTATCGTAAGTTATCACTCATTCATTTTCATGTTTTCAAAAATATTTAGTTTTAACATATGTATGTTTTCAGCTATGCTACGTGTATAGGGTGAGCAACCCTGTACTGGGAGGAGTTACTGAGCGACGATTTCCTATACTGTCATGTTGGAATGACACAACGTTGAAGTTTAGGCTGGATACAGAGTTGGATAATGGAGGATTCGGACTTGGAAGCGTTCTGGGACGCATTCCACTACCCGGGATGTGGGATGAGAGCGACGACGAGGATAATGATTTCAGAGAGAACGACGAGGAGGAGAACGAGGAGGGTGATATTGATGGGGTGTCTCAGACCCCAAAGGAGGCGGCGGCGGCAGCAGCAACAGAACCTAGGAATAGGTCACCTCCTCTGAACACAGCTCCGGATGAGGTCGGAATTACATTTACAGAGAATTTGGTGTGCGTTACGAAATGTACAGTGATGCTTGAAAAAGCGATGAGAAAAATGGAATGTTTAAGTTCAGGCTGGGATGCAACACCATTGTATGACAACGCCATGCACATCATTTACAGAGCAATGGACAAGAATAAACTTTTCAGGGATGCCATGCATAAATACTTCAAGGATGAAGCACCTTCTGAAACACAATGTGACAAAGATGACGAGGAGGTGGGTCTTGATGAGGCCGGTGACAAGGAGCCTGCTCAAAATGACGGTGGTCTTGATGAGGCCGCTGACAAGGAGGTGGGTCTTGATGAGGCCGGTGACAAGGAGCCTGCTGCTCAAAATGTTGAGGGGAATCACACAGATGACGATGGAAAAGAGGTGCCTCCAAGAAAAAGAAGGAAAAATCCCGTGCGACAAATGAAAGTTCCAGCAAACCTTAAATCTCCATATATGACGCAGGACAAGCCAAAGAACTTCGAGTCTGCCCAAATTCATCGGGATGCAGGATATGAATTGCAGGTTCAAAAAGAGGGTGGTGAAGAAGTTCCTATATCGGTGTTCAAAGGAAACAAATTTGTCATCAAAAAACCTAAAAAAAATCCCCAAGAAGTCACGAAAATTCCACCACGGCTTCAATGTCAATATTTGAAAGAGAACAGAAAAAGATATAAAAATTTCTTCAATTTTGTCCGTTTAAGTGACAAGGATGAGATCGTTTTGGCAATGGTTTTTGACAATAAAGCTGATGAGGATGCGAGGTAAATCAATCTTTCTTAGTTCATTTGTTTTTGTCAATATTCTTTATGTGTTTGGCTGAATTTAGGGTCCCGAAAGGTGGTTTCGGGACCCGAAACGGTTGGTTTCGGGACCCGAAACGGGTGGTTTCGGGACCCGAAAGGTGGTTTCGGGACCCGAAAGGTGGTTTCGGGACCCGAAATGGATGGTTTCGGGACCCGAAAGGTGGTTTCGGGACCCGAAACAGGTGGTTTCGGGACCCGAAACAGGTGGTTTCGGGACCCGAAACAGGTGGTTTCGGGACCCGAAACGGGTGGTTACGGGACCCAAATTTGTTTTTTTTTAACTTCATTTCTTCTTTATGTGGTTTCAGGAAGGAAGAAGTGTATGTATCCGAGAATACCAATATCAACATAGAGCAATTTCAATCGATGAAAAGTAGATGCCATGTTGAAAGTGGTATTATTGATGCTTGGGCAAACGTTATGACACTGCACTGCAAAATGGGCTCCGAAGCGAAAATCGTTTTTTCAACAGTCCTTACGGTAAGTCTCTATATCTTTCATTATTGTATAAACCAATTGTCTTATTGTCATGTTGTCTTTGCAGGACTTTTGGAGAACGAAAGAGCTTTTTATTGAAAGACTGATTGAAGAAATGAGAATTTTCCAAATAACACCCGAAGACATGAAAACTACTAATCTGGTAAGTTCAATATGCTTATATTAAATACTTATTCTTGCTCATATATGTCATCTGATTCATGGTCATAATTTTGCAGATATTTTTCCCAATTTTATACGAAAGTCATTATTATGTTGTTGTCATCAACATTGCGAAGAAAGTAATTGAAGTCCTCGACAATCTACCACTCGACCCAGATATAGAATGGGAACATAAATATGTTACAGTTCGGAAACTGGTATTGTTGAAGTGTTTTTTACACATAATGTATGTTAAAGTGTTTATGTTTATTAACTTCTTTTGTAAAACAGGTTGAAAACGTTGTGGAGTACTTCAATACTATCGACCAAGATATCTCAACCCAAATTGCCCAATTCCCGGTCAATGTTTTAAATTTACATTGGCAAGACAGTTCAAATAAAACGGATTGCGGAATATACTGCATGAGACATATTCATACTTACATTGGCAATGCAGATTGGGAATGTGCTATAAGCCAAAAAAATGTAAGTTAAATATTTTCACATTTTATTTGTTTCACAAATCTTTAATAAATAACCGGTGAATTATCATTTTCTTAGGCAAAGGGAATCATTGAAGCTTTGCGAGCCAAATACACCGCAATGATCATCCGTTCAAGTTTGAACCGAAATCTGAGGAACCTCTTCATGAAGTATGTGGAAATTTTAAAAGAAGATTGTCCTGATACATATAGGTTGTTTCAACCAATTATAAGCCAAGTATAAATATTTTGTATTCAATTATTTTCTAGTCTTCAATTATAGTCTTCAATTATTTTCTAGTCTTCAATTATAGTCTTCAATTATAGTCTTCAATTATAGTCTTCAATTATAGTATGAGTTAAAAAACAAGAAACAAGTATAATATGAGTTGAAAATGCCATTTCGGGACAAAAATAGTATAATATGAGTTGAAAATGTCATTTCGTGACAATAAAACAAAGTATAATATGAGTTGAAAATGCCATTTCGGGACAAAAATAGTATAAATGGATGGTTTCGGGACCCGAAATGGATGGTTTCGGGACCCGAAACTGGTTGTTTCGGGACCCGAAATGGATGGTTTCGGGACCCGAAATGGATGGTTTCGGGACCCGAAATGGATGGTTTCGGGACCCGAAAGGTGTTTTCGGGACCCGAAAGGTGGTTTCGGGACCCTAAATGGATGGTTTCGGGACCCGAAATGGATGGTTTCGGGACCCGAAATGGATGGTTTCGGGACCCGAAATGGATGGTTTCGGGACCCGAAAAGTTGTTTCGGGACCCGAAAGGTGGTTTCGGGACCCGAAATGGATGGTTTCGGGACCCGAAATGGATGATTTCGGGACCCGAAAAGTTGTTTCGGGACAAGAAACGTGTGGTTTCGGGATAAAAACATTATCAAATAAGTACTATCTTCGTTAAAGATATGATAAAAAAGTAAAAATATTCAAAGTGACAACAACATTATCAAATAAGTACTCTCTTCATTATCAAATAAATACTATCTTCGTTGAATGTTATCCCCACACGCATTATCTTCGACATATACTTGAGAGGACAAAAGTGATGTAAAGGATAATTGAGTTGAAAGTGGATCATTCCATTGCTGTTGTTGTTGTGTTGAATCCAAAACTGTAGATGTTGTGGCCGTATTTCTCTTCTTTTTTGATCTCGAAGTCTTGGGGATTTTTTCAATTAAGGATTGTTTCCTCTTTGTTGGTGGTCGTCCTCGACTTCTAACTTTGTTAGGAGAGTGTATCAAAATGGATGTAGCTGGAGATTGAAATGGAGATGGAGATGGAGATGCTTCTGTGCTTTGGTCTTTAGATGCTTCAGTATGGCTTCCATGATTAAGTGACAGAAACTGTTCCATCAAGCCTTTTATTCCGTTCATCCAAAAAGAACAGCTGACTTCAGATTTTACTCCAACTTGTTGAACCTCTTGCATCAATCGAGTTAGACTATTGTGACGTTTTTTTTCTTCAACAGACATATCTGAATCATAAATGTTGGTGATATTTTGATACCCACGCTTAATATCTTTACGCCACCGGTCCATTATATAATGCATTGGTACCTCATTCACCCTCATTTTTTTCAATACAGCCATGATATGCCTACACAAAACACCTCTGAACTCAAACAATCGACATTGACATTTCACATTGCAATCATTTTCTGTGTAATGTACTTTGTAAGAAACATCTCTTACATGTTCTCCATTAACCCCCAGAATGATTTCCTCAACTCTAAATATACTAACTGACCCTTCCTCTTCAATGACTGAGATGTCGCACAACATCAAACCTCTAACTTCTTCTTGAACCAATCTAAATATATCAGGAGTGTAGAAGGTTTGGTATTGTCTTTCAAAGGCAAATCCACTTACAGTTGGTATCAAAGAATTAAAAGATTTGAAATCCAATTTCTTTTCTCTCTCGATATTTCGCAACAGAGCCCTATCATATTGCTCGACGAATTGTTTGAGAGATGTTTTGGACTGCACGTAGTCATCAAAGAATGCGTTCATACTTTCACTCCGTTGAGATGTTGACATGCCGGCCCAAAATTGTCCTTTGACATAAACAGGTATCCATTTAGATCTTTCCAAATACAAAGATTTCAACCAAACATTATCTTCCAACTGATAATCTTCAATTAATCTATTCCAATCCTCTTCACATTGTTGAATATTTATGGAATTGTATACTATGTTTTTCAGCCTCTTCTTTATTAGATGATATTCAGTATGGCTTCCAAGTTTTATAGGAAGTTTCTTCATTATATGCCACAAACAAAATCGATGATGAGTTTTAGGAAATACCTTCTCAATTGCAATCGCCATGGATCGACATTGGTCTGTGATTATGGCATTTGGAGGTCTATCATGCATACATTCCAACCAAGTTCTAAACAACCAAGTGAAAGAATTTGAATCCTCACTTGACAATAATCCACATCCAAGCAAAATGGATTGACCATGATGATTAACACCAACAAACGGAGCGAAAGGCATGTCATAGCGATTTGTCAAATAGGTTGTATCGAAAGAGATAACGTCATGAAAATCTTCAAAGGCAGCCCTGCACCTACCATCTGCCCAAAACACGTTTTTAATTCGGGATTCCTCGTCCAAATCAATAAGGTAGAAGAAGTTTGAGTTCCTGGTTTGCATTCTTAAGAAATAATTAGTGAGTGCTTCAGCATCCCCAATCCCTAACCTCAACCGTCGTGCTTCTGTAACGTAATTTCTACATGTCCTCTCATCGAAAGACATGTTTTCATACCCTCCAGCTTCAACTACAAGTGATTGAAATGTTTTGGCCACAGTTATTCCAGCTTCATCGTTTGTATCCAATCTTCTTTTTACATTTCCGTCAATCACTTTGTAGGATCTAACATGACGTATTCTCTTTGGGCTTAATGTATGGTTGTGCTCAAGAGAAATACTTGTTATCACATATTCCCCTTCATTTCGAACAACAACATTAATCTTTGCTTTACAATCTGTCTTCGTTATTGGTCTAGGCTGATGAAACTTATTTTTTGCCTTCGATTCTTTCATAAAACTCTTGGCACAACCAACGCTGAAATATTTCCTCTTACCACCTACATTTTTGCTCCCTAATTTGGTAATGCCGAATCCCGTTAAGTGGGCATATGATGTGTAGAATTCAAGAAGTTGTTCTTCGGAGGAAAATGTCATTCCAACACTAGGAATGTGACTGCAAAAATTATGTGAAACCGTAAGAAAAAGTCCATAAAACACCCATTTCGGGTCCCGAAACAACTCGTTTCGGGTCCCGAAACCACCTTTCGGGTCCCGAAACCACCTTTCGGGTCCCGAAACCACCAGTTTCGGGTCCCGAAACCACCCGTTTAGGGTCCCGAAACCACACGTTTAGGGTCCCGAAACCACCCGTTTCGGGTCCCGAAACCACCTTTCGGGTCCCGAAACCACCTTTCGGGTCCCGAAACCACCATGTTGTCCCGAAACGACCTATTTCGGGTCCCGAAACAAAACAATGTTTGTCCCGAAATGGTTGATTTTGACCCTTTCTTGTCCCGAAACGACTCATTTCGGGTCCCGAAACACAAAATTTTTTTACCCAAAACACAGCATTTTCTTACAAGACACCACACATTTCGGGACAAGGAAGGACCCTTTCTTGTCCCGAAACCAACCATTTCGGGACAAGGAAGGACCCTTTCTTGTCCCGAAACCACTAGATCTGTTCAGGGTACCTTTGGGGTTCAACGGGGGTGGATCTGTTCAGGTTAAGTTCTTCATCTACTGGGTTGTGCAAGTTTGGTGCTTCTGTATCCTGAAAATTCAAACCGTTTAAATCCCATATATACATCTGTAAAATGTAAAACCATAGATCTGTAAAATCTAAACCCTAGATCTATAAAATCTAAACTCTGGATCTATTAAAAAAATAATAAAGATCCTTAAAAAGGATACCATTGAGAAGTAAATGCAGCCGTGGAAAAGAAATAAATGCAGCCGGAGAAGAGAAATAAATGCTGCCGGAGCTGGAGAAGAGAAATAAATGAAGCGTTTCAGAGAGAGAAAGAAATGCAGAAATATGAAACCCTATTGGGTGAAAGAGAATCATAAACGTTTTAATTTTTTTTTTTTTTTTTTTTTTTTCTTTCTCTCTCCTAGCTGGCAAGGCCACGTAGGATTCGTGGCCTTGCTTTCGCTAGCCATTCGTTGGCTTTATCATTTCTCTTTGTACTTATTGCTTGGATTGAATTAATTAGATTTGAAGTTATTTTAAAATCTGAATCTAAAATTTGATCAACCGGTCTATATATGATACATTCAATCTAATAAACATAAATAAGTCAATCTAAAAGGATTGGATGATTATTTATCTAATTAATATAACCAATTCAATTATGATCTATAAAAATAATCTCATTTTTTTATTAAAAAAAAGTATAATAGTATATTTGTAACTAATTTATACTTTAAACTCAATTATTATAAATATAAAATATAATTTATTTGTTTTTAAATTGAGCAATTGATTAGAATCTATTATTTAACATTTGTAAATTTCTTTCTTTTTTAATCATGTTAGATAGTGGCTTGCATGTAAGAAAGTTGTTTTAGAAAAATAAAATTATATATATATTAAAATATTAAGTTTATAGTCAATAATAACTACAATAAAAATGATATGATTCCATTTCATTAGGTTGTTGTAAATATTAGTTTTAGTAAGAATTTATTTATTAAAAAATAGTATTTTAATATAACTATTATAGATACATAGTATTTTATTTGTAACAATATAATAAATAATAAAATAATATCATCAAAATGCAAGTTATTAATTTTTTAACCCTAAACCCTTTTACCCAGAAATCGTAGTAAGGACTTTGCCGGGTGTGATGTGAAGGAAGACATTGAATTGAGAGAGGCAATATTTATATTCTTTCTGAAGCCGGAGATCGAGATGTGAAAAAAAGTAAGTAACCGAGCCGAGGGAAAAGTTCTTCTCTCGTGTTGCCGCTCCTATAAAAGCTTATTTAATAGCCGTCAAGGCTAAGGTCCTTTTTCGATTCTTATTATATATATATATATATATTATTTATTTTAAAAAAAACTAAAATAATATAATATAAAAGAGAATTTATTCAAACTAAAAAAATAATAAGAAAACATAGTACATCGTGTTACCATATACATTGAAAAACAACAAAGATTAAATGTTTGTAAAATAACAACAATAATAAAAAAATATTTCTTAATGCATACGAACTAAATTTAACAGGTTCAAAAATCCTAAAAAATGTTTACCAATCTTCTTAACTATTTTTTCAAATATATCTCTTTTTAATAATACCATTTGTAGAGTAAACGCAACGATCGTTTGCGATCACTCGATTTAGACTCCTTCCCCCTTCCCAACTACGAATAAGATCGAGAGGGGCCCGAAAGCCCCCAAACCAAGAACGGAAACGGAAGTCTTTCGATTCACTCCCCATTCTCTCTAAAAAAAAAGCTCGCCCTCGAGCCCTGTGCAGGTCGGCCGGGTCTTTTCCTCTTGTTCTGTTCCCGCCATGATAAAGACGCACTCCAGAGGTAGCCTGATAAAATAGCCCTTTTTCCGATCTACGTGTAGTTTTGGGTGGCATGATTCCACTGGTAATGAATCCATCTGCTGATGGTATAAGCGGCACATACCCGACCCCTCGTTTGACCAGATAGACCAGGACATACCTCCATACGATTCATGAATAAACAAATTAACGAGTGTGAAGACAGGGCAAGGTTGTGTTCAGCCCGTCCTACCGCCCCCCTTAACTAAAGGAGAGAAAGATGGGGGTTTTCTCGGATTTCTAATTGAATGATTGCAAAGGTTTCACGGTCTTTCAAACTAAATTGATCACTAAATATAATCGGGATAAAGATTCATTGACTCAATTCCGAGTTCACGGTTTTTATCTTTTTAATCACGGATATTGCATCACCCACTTAATATAAATCATAAGCTTCAAATCGCAGTATCAAGTATTGTAACCCACCTTGAGAAGAACTACTCATCATCGTATATCAATTATTCATTATATATATATATTTAGATTATGAAAATAAGACATTTGTATTTACAAAAATAAGTACACCAATTTAGATTTTAAAATTGTTGAATTTTTATTATGTCACAAATTATATAAAATATTTAAATATTATCGAAGTTAATTTGGAATAATATTATATATTAATATCCTAGGCACAAGAAAAACACTAGTCAATAATTAATCAATATAACTAAAAAAAAATCTTGTATCATATCCAATTCCGACCGACAGTAGTTTAATTTTTCTAAATAAACAAAAGAAAAAAATATACAAAAATAAAAAATATATTTGTGGCAACGAAATAAAAAGGCGGCGGCTGAGCCAGTTTCTGGTCAAATTGTCTCCCCCCATCATCATCATCTTCTTCACTCTGTCAGCTTCCTTCTTATTTCCTCCTTCATTCTCAAATCCAAATTCTCAAATCATAAATTCTTTAAATACCCATTAACAGTTTTCATCAAACCCTGCAAATTCATCAAACAAACTTTCATCTTTTTTCAAAAAATATGGAAGTGATGATTCCGCCGTCGCCGTCTCCGGTCGATTTCAACTTCAATTTCGACAGTACTTCAACAACCCCATTCATTAGTGCACCAAGTAGTCCTCAACCATTCGGTACTAATCCTCTCTTCTACAGCGCCCCTGCTAGCCCCACCAGAATCTCAGCCTTTTATAGAGATTTCGAACACTTCTACGCCGGCGCCGGCGACGACGACGGTTGTGATTCTCCTTCGTCAATACCATTCAAATGGGAAGAGAAACCTGGTATTCGTAAAACAAACGATGATTTCGAATTTGATTTCAGTGGTCAATTGGATATAACTTCTGTTTCCGCCGCCGATGAGTTATTCGACGGCGGTGTGATAAAACCATTGAAACTTCCTCCAAGATTGCATTTTAACGAAGTGGGTACAATCAATTCACCCAAATCACCAAAACCCATTATCATGGTGGATCCATTGACGGCGACGGCGACGGCGCCGGAGAAGAAAGAAACGGAGCGTGGAAGAGGAGGAGAGAGAAAGTCATCTTCTTCATCTTCATCAAATGTAAGGAGAAAGGGAAGTAGATCATTGTCACCATTAAGGGTATTTGATATCTTTTCTGATCATGATCAAGAAGATGGTCCAAAAGAACAACAACAAAACCAACAATCATCAACTTCATTAATATCGAAATGGGGATGGAAAAGTTGGAAATTGAAAGATCTTCTTCTATTTCGTAGCGCATCGGAAGGACGAGCGACTGATAAATCTCCAATGATGATGATGAAAAAGTATGAAATTATGAAAAAGACAGGTGAAGAAGATGTTAAAAATTCAAGCTTTAGATCGAATGAAAGTTCATCTGGATCTGTTAAAGGTGGTGGTCGGAGAAAAGGACCGCCGGCGTCGGCGCATGAAATTCATTATACGGTGAACAGGGCGGCGTCGGAGGAGATGAAAAGGAGGACTTCTTTGCCTTACCGGCATGGACTTATGGGTTGTTTGGGTTTTAATCCAGTGGTTCGCGATCAGATTTCTAGACGGTTTGAATCGATGACACGTGGCAGATGATATTTTTCTTACCATGGGCATAATATTTTACTGCGCTGTAAATCAGTGGGGAGTTACCATAGATGGGTAAGAATGTTATTGCAATTATAATTTATTCTTATTTAAAATTGTAATTGAAGTTTGGTTCAAATATAATACATTCATAATTCTTGTTACTAAAGATTTTGCAATAATAATTACATGTTTTGTATGTATTTTTCTTTTGAAAGGTGATATTTTGTAATCATATTTATAAATATATTTAAAAATTACCAGAAACAAAATTTAGAAGAATCGGTGACCCTACTAGGTTCGGCATATAGGTAACCCGACATAGTGTTCCTCACCTAATAAAAGGGCCCTCGTAAAAATAATTTTTTTTCTAAGGTATAAACACTATATTTATGCATAGGCTCATAAATATTCAATTTTCGGAGCCGATCCAATCCTAAATATATCATAGTTCATCTCATGGTCCTCACCCTATGTGGTCGTTTACTTTGCTCATTCTAAACCGGCTCACCAAAGAAAAATATATTTTGGTTCATATAGTCAACTAAACTTAACAAATTTAAATAATATATTAAGCTCTTAATTTCAATTAAAGAACTAATTTGTTCCATTTTCAACTTTATTGTTATGAATTTTCAATTTTCAACATTATTAAGAGATGCCCTGTTTTCAAATAAATTAATTATATTGAGAAAGGACATTATTATTTACATCTATATAGGGTTATCTATATTTGTGTAAGGAAGGTAAGGGAGTAGTGGTCTTGTCCCTCACCTTGAGGGGCAGTTCAGATCTTCTGCTACCGATTGCCGTGTTCCCCTGTGGCGCACCAATCAGATTGCAGCATTATTAATTTAATAATAAATAAATCTGGGCAGGAGACGGAGGGAGGGAGAATCCGGAATCCGGGTTTAGGCCCGGGTTCACACAAGACGCCGTTAACGGAAGCGCCCGTTAACGGCAGGAAATAATATAATATTCGTTTGATACCCAGATAAGATATCTTCGCTCTGATCTACACGCCCGTTGCCATGACCCTCAGGTAAACCCCGCATACCCACCCATGAGAAGAACGCCTGCCGTTCATGAAAATACACTTACACGTCCATGTAAAGACCGAATTGACAGTCATATTATATTTACGTTTTTTAAATATTAATTTAATTTATTAAATAACACAGGCAGCGATATAATATTCGCTTCAAGTAATTCAATCTTTTATTTTCTTGGATTTTTTTTTTATTTTTTTTATTTATTTTTTTTTGCCTCGAGACTCTCTGGAGCGAAGATATATTTGCTTCAATTCATTCTAATAAAAACCTCATGTAAAACCCCCCTACCCACCCATGAGAAGACCGCTTGACTACCATGTAAAGACACTTACCCGTCTATGTGAAGACCAAAATTACATGGATTTTATATTTCCGTTTATTAAATATTAATTCAATTAATTGAAGATGACATGCAGCAACCGAACAAATCTTCGCCTCAATTACCGGCTAGGTTTTTTTTCATATTTTTTTTTTATTTTTTTTTTTTGCCTGGAGACTCTCTGGAGCGAAGATATATTTGCTTCAATTAATTTTAATAAAAACCTCATGTAAAACCCCCCTACCCACCCATGTAAAGACCGCTTGACTACCATGTAAAGACACTTACCCGTTTATGTGAAGACCAAAATGACATGGATTTTATATTTCCGTTTATTAAATATTAATTCAATTAATTGAAGATGACATGCAGCAACCGAACAAATCTTCGCCTCAATTACCGGCTAGTTTTTTTTTTCCAATTTTTTTTTTTATTTCTTTTTTTTTGCCCCGAGACTCTCTGGAGCGAAGATATATTTGCTTCCATTAAGTTTAATAAAAACCTCATGTAAAACCCCCCTACCCACCCATGTAAAGACCTATTGCCTACCATGTAAAGACACTTACCCGTTTATGTAAAGACCAGAATGACATGGATTTTATATTCCCGTTTATTAAATATTAATTCAATTAATTGAAGATGACATGCAGCAACCGAACAAATCTTCGCTTCCATTCCTTGGCTACATTTTTTTATTTATTTTCCGTTTATTAATAAATGTTAATTTAATTAATTTAAATTGAAAATCAGTACACGACCAAATATTCGCTTGAATTTTGTTTTTCGAGTAGACGATTGAAAGCGAAGATTTCTTATTTTCCAATAATTTTAGCCTGACGTTCATGTAAAACAACCTCCCCTCACATGAGAACCCAACTTGACTGTCATGTAAATTCACTTACCCGTGCATTTACATTCCACGAATAAATCTTCGCTTCTATGAATAGTTTTTATTTTACATTTATTTTTATCATTTTTTTATGAATTTACGATATCGAACGAATATTTATTCGCTTCCATGACTAGTTGATATAATTTCAATTTCCCGCTACAAGCCGACTATCCCTCAATTTCATTTTCATAAGCAACTGTTCATATTCTTCTCTCTCTATCTCCCGGCGATAATCCAAACACTGAACGTCGAAACCCTAGATATTTCGTTTATACTACAAGGATTTCTTCTGAACATGTCGGGTAACCAAGGCAACAACATGGAAGTGGATCATCCCATCGACTCCCGAGAGGTCGTCTTGCAAGTTTGTAGGAGCATAACCGAAAACGAAACTGCACCCACTCCGGCATCCAACGTCAATCCCAGCACTAAACCAGAGAGGTATGTTCATCTTATTGTGTTTATACTAATTTTACACATGTTTATTCAATTTATTTCGTTGAATACTGATTTATGCTATCCCACCCAAAATAATGACTTCGAGGTTTAATAACTTTACATATGAAAGGAAGAGGAAGAGAAATCCGAAGACGAATACTAAGTCGTCGATGACTGCTGAATCAGTTTCCACAGTTGCTGTCGAAGCTACTGATGTTGCTGCAGGTACTGATGAGATTTTACCACCACCTTTTCCCCCTAAAAAAAAACGAAATGTTATTCATACCTCCACTCCAACAGTCGATGAAGAGTTACCAGAAGCACCCCCAGAAACCACTAATATTTCTCCGTCTACTACCCCATTCGATGAAGAGTTTCCCCCCTCTCCCCAAAAAACCAAAACCCGCAAGAAACGTCCAGTGACATTTCTAACCAGATCATCACCTCATGGCCTCGCTCAACTCATTCCTCAATTGAGCGTAGAACAGAGGGAAGCCGTTAAGGAAATCGGGTTTGGTTCTCTTCTTACAATGGGCGTCTCCAAGTGCCTTGCTCATTTTTCCAAACATGTAATCCAATCTTTTGACCCGGATAAGAGTTCTCTGGTATTGGCCAACGGTGATGAGATCCGTATCGATGAAGATCTCGTACAGCTCGTGATGAACCTCCCTAGAGGCTCAATGAACGTAGTCGAGTCCGTTGGGTTGGACAAGACTAAGGACCCTGCTTATTTTAATTTCTTGAGGGATTGGAAGACCAGATGGACCGGGGAAGACTCCAAAGCTCCCGAAACACTTTCTATGATCCCCAAGATATTAAGTAACACAAGTGCAGACAACAATTTCAAAATAGACTTCGTTGTCTTTGTTGTCTCTAGTTTTTTATGTCCTGTTCAAAATTCACGAGCCAGGTAAACATGTATTCAAACCTCTTATATATCTAATTGTATTTTTGAATACTGACAAATGTATTTTTTTCATTTCAGGTTCAAAATTCTCAAATCCTTAATGGAGGTTGATAACATAAAGGAACTGAACTGGTGCCACTTTACACTTCAACGATTGATTGACAGTGTAAGAAGTTGGAAAGAAAAAGCAAGTAAAAATAAAAATCCATATTTCGATGGACCTATAACCCTTTTATCGGTAAGTATTGTTGCCTCTCTTATATATGATTTATAGATATGTAATATTTTCTAACATGTCTCCCACTCCTTTACTCCAGATTTGCTACCTAGATGGTGTTTTTGTGGAAGGTGAACGTATCCCCTACGAAAGAAAATTTCCAATCATCTCCTGTTGGGATGACGTCAGCGTGTTGGAGTTTACCAACTTAGAAGGTCGTGCCGGTGGTTTTGGGCTTGGCAGGGCAAGGGCGCGCCTAGCAGTTAGACAACCCGAGAATCCAGTTGACTCGGTTGAAGTAAAAGAAGACGATAATGAGGTATGTGGAAACAATAAATTGACTCCCATTGTTCTTTATTATCCTGTTTTCAAGATTAATGAAGTATGTTTTTCATAATGTACAGTTGTTGACATCCAAAATCCTGCAAACTTTTAAAGATACAGCCCAACAGCTGAATTACCTATCAGGGGAGTTGGAGAAACGCAACATCGATCCGAAGCCCTTTTTTGAGGCCGGTTTCCTGAACCTCAGAGAGTCTGAAGGCTTCATGAAACACTTGAAGGTGGTGTTCGATGGTCCGGTTCATGTAGGTGTGGAAGATCCTACAAGGGAGGCACTTGTGGACACTTTACCGTGTGCGGGCTTGAAAGTCATTAGTCCCCGGGTTGATTACACATGTGAGACTGCATTGGAGGACCATGCAGACAATCCAACAACACGGGTTGAACAGAATGATTTAGAGGATGCAGTTATGCCCCATCAAGAAAATCGTTCAGATCAGGTGGAACCGAATGATCTCGATGATGCAGTTCTGCACAATGAAGATCAGTCACTCCCTGTTCAAACGAAAGATGTTGAGGATGTAGGTCATGACATTGACGATGAATCACTCCTTGTTGAACAGGAAGTTGTACAGGCTGCATTTCAGCCCATTCAAGCCCAGTCACCCCCTTTTCAACCGGACGAACCTGAGGATGCAGTTATGCCCCCTGATGAAAATCGTTCGGATCACGTGGAACCGAATGATCTCGATGATGCAGTTCTGCACACTGAAGATCAGTCACTCCCTGTTCAAACGAAAGATTTTGAGGATGTAGGTGTGGACATTGACGATGAATCACTCCTTGTTGAACTGGAAGATGTACAGGCTGCAGTTCAGCCCATTCAAGCGAAGTCACCCCCTTTTCAACCGGACGAACCTGAGGATACAGTTCTTCCCAACAAAGATGCCTCACCCCGTGTTGAACCAACTGATCATGATGGCGAAGTCAAGGAACCGGATGAGGTACCCCCAGTGCAGACACCCACTCTTGAAGACGATGATCAGGGTGAAGGCAAGCAACAGGTTGAGGAACCCAAATCTCATCATTTAGAACCGAATGATCATGGTGCAGGGAAGGAAAATGTCGAGGAACCCCAAGCTCAGTCTGTTGCACCAACTGATCAGGGTGAGGGCAAGCAACAGGTTGAGGCTTCTAAGGCGGTTGAATCTTCTGAAGATGAAGATGAAGGTGATGGGGGGGGGCGCATCAACATTAAAGAATATCCTAAGAGGAAGATCTCAAAAATTCCTGTGCACCTTCGATCCCCTTACATGCAACAGGTGGCTGATATGTTGGACCACAAAATAACCAACAAGGAACAGAGATTAGCCGATTTTGTGTTTGATGAAGACCTCCCTGGATCGTAAGTTATTTCGCCTTGTTTTAGAAATTTTAAAAATGAAATTATTTAGTTATGGTCTTCTAAATGAATGTATTTTGCAGTGACGTTCTGTACGTAGGTGCACCTGGTAATATCACCCGGGAATTACTTCGTTCAATGAAAATGGGTCGCGAAATTTCGAGCGAAGTGATTGACGCTTGGTCCATAATTGTGCACTTCAAATGCCGTAGGTTGCCAAGGCATGAACCAAGAATAATTTGTTTCTCATCATGTTCACATGTAAGTGCATCTCTTTTTTTTTGCTATGTATTGTTTGATGTTCATGACTTTGATGCTCTGCCCTTATTTTGCAGGTTAATATGCAGCATGATGCCACGTTATTTTCCCAATCCATTGAAGAAGACATGAGAAACTACCAAGTCACAAAAGAAGACCTCATCTTCGCTGACGTGGTCTGTACATATCCCTCAATTCCAAGTAAATAATATGCAATAATGTATTAAATGTTTGTGTTCTTTTTGCAGATATTCCTACCCGTTGTCGTTTCCCGACATTTCTTCCTTGTTTGTGTGAATATTAAGGACTCCAAAATCGTTGTAATAGACAACTCCGGCCGTCCTCATGGAATGAAAATTTTGGACAAGTATGTCACTTTGAGTAAACAACTCGATTGTTTTGTGCAGTTCTTGTTTAGTCAAGGCATGGACAGAATGGCTGCCAAGGTTAAAAAATACAGGATAACGGCACCAAAGCTGGACTGGCAAGACAAAACAAACAAGACAGACTGTGGTGTATACTTAATGAGACATATGGAAACATATAGAGGAACGGCGAAGAATTGGTCTATTGACATCAACGAAAATAATGTAAGTGTTATACCATATCTAATTTTTAGTAGATGACATTGAACAATTTTAGATGTTCTTATACTTTCTCTTGTTCTTTTGAAGGCCGAAGAAGCTTTGAGTACGTTGAGGATTAAATATTTATACAGAATTCTTATGTCTGAGCACAATGTCAATAGGTTCAAGTTAAAGACTGCAATTAGATCAAGATATTAGGGATTTGTATGTCTTATACGGAATTATACTTGTACAGTAATTCTTATGTTTACACAGGTCAATTCACATTTTTTAATGTATGGATGTTTGATAGTGAATTATAACTTATAATGCAATTCAGATCTTAATGTATGGACTGCAATTCAGATGTTAATGTATGGAGTTATAATGTATTGATGTTTGATGTGTCTTCTTGTACCGATTTTTTTAAAATCATAAACGAGGACATTTTCTTAACTGTGTGTTTTAATATTCTTAAACGAAGATATATTGTCAACATCATGAAACTGAAAAACTTGCAACCGTAATATCTTCTTCACTGAAAATTTTGAAATTCTTAAACGAAGATATCTTCTTATGTTAATTTTTGGTGAAATCCATATTTTGGAAATCCGAGACGAAGATATCTTCTTCACTATATGTTTTTAAATTCATAAACGAAGATATCCTCGCAACTATACATTTCGTAAATCATAAACGAAGATATCTTCTTATGTTAATTTTTGGTGCAATCCATATTTTTAATATCCGAGACGAAGATGTCTTCTTCACTATATGTTTGCCAATTCATAAACGAAGATATCCTCGCAACATGTAATGCAACCACCTGTGGTATGTATTGATTTCAATTCAAGAATGAAAACTCATTTATTAACTTCAACTACTGCTGTATCAAGATCATCACTCTCATACCCTCACTCTCACTCTCACTCTCACATTACACTCTTACTCCTTCCCGAATCTCTATCCACCGTTGTCTTTCCTTAAGCGTAAAACTCATAAGATGGATGTAGAGATGGACCCAGACATGCTGGTTTTATCGCAGCAACAACTGGAGCGATACTTAAGTCTGATCAACGATGACCCTGTCCCTTTTAGTGTCTATCATGTAGATGAGATTCTTCCTCTATTACGAATAAACGTTAACGACGGACTGATGGCCCACATGCAAAGCAGATGGGATACGGACTCTCGTTCTTTTGTTATTGGGGAAATGCACATATGCCCGACGCTAGAGGACTTTGCTTCAATCCTTAGGTGTGGTACAAATGCACTCATGATCTTGCCTGTCCATCAAGATCCTCATATGGCCGTCCACATTTGCGACAGCTTCTATGGATGTACAATGCTTGATGCTCTCTTGTTTACCCTCCAACATGGATTTCTGAATATGACAAACATAGACGAGTACATTTGGCGTGTCCAGGGAGCTGAGAGGACCATCAGCCACACACAAAGCAAACTGATCATGCTTGTGGTTCTGGCTCATTTTTTTTATGTCCGGCTGCAGGACGCCGGCCTTCGGAAAGGCTCCTGCGTGTAGTTCCTGCACTGATGGGAAACGCCCCAAACCTGGCTAGCCTGGTACTTGCTGAGACATTACTTGGTCTTAACGAATTTGTTCCCGAGGAAAACAACTATTCTCGCCGTGGATCACCTTTGGTTCTATACCTCTGGTTGTTAGACAAGTTGCATTGGTTGCCCCGTCCTTCAATTCCCTACACTTCCTTTGCCAATCTACAAGTGCAAAGGGTCAATGGACTCGTGCCTCCGAATTTTATTTCGGATATTCACCCAATTAGGTTCATTGTTCCGTGGTATCTGTTTACTGAAATGATGTACGAGATGAGGGGTTCTCCATTCATCATTTTGTTGGGCCTTCAGGGAACTACCTCCTACTGCACAAGTGTCATATACAGACAATTTGGCCTACGGAATCCCCTACCTTCAAATGGAGACAATCCTCCGGAGGACTTCATGTTTACTCCTCAACATCTTTACTTAGAGTACGCATCAATAATTGAAAATTCTTTGACGGTTTTCATCCCCAACCGATGGATCAATGCTGTGAACGAAGCCATTTAGCTATACATTCCACCCGTCATCGAACATGAGGTCGTGTCGCTGACAGGACCGATAGACGAGTCATCCTCTCATGAATCAGACTAGAGCTTCATTTGTATTGTTGAACATCTCTATTTTTGGTTAATCTGTGCAGTACTTATGTAAACGGATTATGGAATGTTTTTGTGTATTCATCAATATTATGAAGTTATGTTTGATTATAGTCTGAAGTTAAATTTTACATTATGTAGTTCGTTTATTCTGTAGTGATATAAATCGACTCATTGTCGTTAGCTTTGATTCATTCTTTGATTGCAATTTGGATGTCATGATCAATTCAAAGTATAATGTAAAACAACTGATCTGTTCATGTAAACCCCTTCGATTGATCAATCGATTGGTTGCTCGCTTCCTTACACCATATCTATTCAGTAAATCGAACGGACATTTCTTCGCCTGTAAAACCCTTAAAAACGAAGATGATGTCGCATCCAATCTTTGAAGTTACATATTATTGTTGACACTTTCATGTCATGCTGTAATGAATTGGAAAACGAAGATTCATTCGCCTGTAAGTTTCTATATTAAACAAAATATTGTTACGAAACGACATAATATTCGCTTGATCTTCATATTTCAGGTCGACCACATTCAACGGAAATGTATTGAAAATATCTTTCATCATTCAAAAAAGAAAAGAAGATTGTTTTCGTATAAAACCCTATAAAGAAATCATTTCATATCTATGGATTACTGTATGTAGCCTGTAATGACATATCAAATCGGAACAGTGTGCCGTATTGTTGTCACATCAAAAAAATTAATAAATATTGTATTTTAATGAAGTTGCAAATTATGTTTTTTTTTCAATTTTTAAGCACATGACTTCATCTAATTATATTTGAAAAGAAGCGAACATATATTCGTGTGCAGAACTAATTTGAAGCGAATAAATATTCGCTTGAATGAATTCTAGGTTGACATACATGTGAAACCCACAACCCCTACATGAGAATACCCTTTACACCTGATGTAAGTACACCAACGCTTGTATGTGAAGACCAAAATGATGAACGAATGTGGGAGGACATTACACGCCGCGAATAAATCTTCGCTACAAACCATTTTCCAATTTCTTTCCGTTAATCACATATAATTTTTATTTATAATCATTACACATCGAATCGGACCAAAACTTACATTTAAAATTATGGCAATGATATGATAATACTTTATTATTTTTAACAATTTCGTTATTTTATTTATGTTTAATGACATTTGCATGAAAATATAAATAACAAATAAATATTATCATTCGACGTACAAATTTTCATTACAAGTTTCATAAACATTTCCCCGTTTCATAA
This sequence comes from Impatiens glandulifera, assembly GCF_907164915.1. Classification (NCBI taxonomy): domain Eukaryota; kingdom Viridiplantae; phylum Streptophyta; class Magnoliopsida; order Ericales; family Balsaminaceae; genus Impatiens; species Impatiens glandulifera. The sequence goes on along the minus strand of NC_061865.1, from coordinate 57,995,144 downwards.
ACATTTGTACATTTTAACAATATTCATCTGCATCTCCAGCTTCAAGGCATCTCCATTGAAGCAACCACAGCGGATCTCTCACGCATAACTGGGGTCCTACACCTGTTGAGTTATCTCTTGAGATGTTTTCCATCCCAGGGAATCTCCCAAATGATACATCCTAGGGAAGCAACCACAGCAGTGTACACGAATGATCTTCATTTGATCGGTAGTTTCTACTTGAGTTACCAAGCATTCGTGTACACTGAAGATGTTTTCCACCACTTGATCTTGATTGTACAAGTTTTCCATCACAGAGAATCTCCCAAATGATACATCCCAACAAACTATATGAAAAAAACACACACTCTCAACAAAAACGCTCAATAGATATTTCATGCTGCCGACGAAGATTGTTCATGTAATCCCTACATTTATAGCAAAAAGAAAATCTGTTTTCTTCATAAATTATTTAGATCTATTGATTCAGAAAAAGTAAATTTCCCGTGATGAAATATCAAATCCGAACAGTGTGTAGTCACTTTGTCACATCATGAAAAAGTAATTTCATTCACGAAAATGTAATAACACTTAATAATATTAAAAATAATACATTATTCAATATTGTCATTCACATTATATTAGATAATAAATTATTTCAACATGAATAAACACATTTTCATGAATAATTATAAAATTATATTCAATATAATACGTAGGATGTGTTTGGTAGACAGTAGTACACTGTTATAATTATTTCAATATAATTATAAAAGTATATTTATCCCAATAGTAAAATTATAAGGGTGTTTGGTTGAACTGGTTTTATATGTATAGTAATTATTTAAATTTATTTGTAATATTTTTTAATCTTATTCTTTTAATATTAACATTAATTCTTTTTATTAAGTTTTAATTAAAGTTTAATTATTAAGCTTTTATTATTTTTAAATTAAGTTTAATTATTTTTAATATTTGTTAATATTATTCTTTTCATATTAACATTAATCCTTTGTTTTGTCACATCGTGCAGAAATTAGATGTCATCATTGAAAAAGAGGTGTGTTTTTGTATAAAACCCTATAAAGAAATCATTTCATATCTATGGATTCAGTAAAAGTATTATGCATGTCATGACATGTCAAATCGGAACAGTGTGCAGTATTGTTGTCACATCACAAAAAGTAAGAAATAGTATATTTTAATACAGTTTCCAATTGCACAACATTTTTCTATTTTTAAACACATGCAAACATCTAATTATACAAGAAAAGAAGCGAACATATATCCGTGTTCAGTGAAACTTGCAAATTATGAGAAACTAATCTGAAGCGAATAAATATTCGCTTGAATGGATTCTAGGTTGACTTACATGTGAAACACACAACCCCTACATGAGAATACCCTTTACACCTGATGTAAGTACAACAAAGCTTGTATGTGAATACCTAAATTATGAATGAATGTGGGTGGCAAACACACTAACGCGAATAAATCTTCGCTACAAACCATTTCTCAATTTCTATCCCCTGGATCACATTTCATTTTTTTTTATAATTCATTGCCGACATATTTTTGTACGTTGCATCATATCTTAAACTAATCATTATACATCGAATCGGACCAGTCTTCATTATTTTAGATAGGGAACATCAATCATAATTTATATATTGTTAATGAAAAAGTTTAGGTGATGTTTGATCTTATCTTGTTACACTCATTATAGGAATCAAAAATTTATATTAAAAAATGCTGAAGACTACGGTCATAAATTAAAATATTACATTTACTATAATTAACATTATATGAAATATTAAATTATTCATATATAACAAACCTTATATTTATTACATGAGCGTCAAAGTAAAATATATACAATGTCATTTATATTCCAAAAAAAATTATAAAAAAATTTAATTGACAGCTCAATTAAAAAGGAAATTAGTACAATGAAGCCCCAAAAAAATTACCACATGTCAAGTCAACTGTCACAAAGTCTCAGACTTTGTGACGCCGGTCACTCAATCGCTACCATCGAATCAAACGTCATTCCTTTAGATTGGATACGATCTGTTAGATTGGCAGATCGAAGATTTGTTCGCTTATTCAGCATTGAGAATCAAATAGTTGTTTCTTTTGTGGGAATTTTATTTCAAATAATGTGAAACATGAAAGACATGTACTAAGCGAAGATATATTCGTACAGTGCGGAGTTCTGCACGAATACATCCTCGTCTATTGTCGTATGTTACTTTTCATAATGCATAATTACCTTTCACACTACAAAAGCGAATATCGCTTCGACTAGTACGAAGTTCATGAGAAACTCCTTATTCATGTTTGTGAAAACCGATACGGCCTCATGAAAATACATTCACACTAAGAGTGCACTTTGCATAGTAAAACTGTAAAACATCTGAAGCCCGAATTCGGCCGTAAGACACCCAGGTAATTCTACCATCTGACCTAGCGCTGTCGTCTCCGGCATTTCGACTACGAACCCATTTGTCTTCCGGTTAGTATCTTCGGCTCCAGCGACAATGGTAAGAAGTATTTACGGTTGCATGCTTGTGTCTATTTCGTTTTCTTAGTTTAGGTCGTTAGAATCTAAATGTGACTTTAACATCTCAGAATCAGGATTCCGATATGCAAATAGTTCCATATACTGAATCCACGACTGAAGTGAACACACTAAGGTAATTACGCGAATGTTACAATTGTTAAAATTTGACTCTATTTGGATTAGGTAAGTAATCCAATTTGCTAATGATAATGTAGTGTTCAACAAAGGAAACGAAAACCCGATGCATCAGGCACGCCCACGACACCACTGGATATTCTGGCCAACGCGGCGAATGAAGCACTTAGTGAGAACCAGGTTCAGAAGAAAAGAAGAAGGACTCGTGACCCTGATGTCGATTTCAAGAGCAGAACCTCTCCATCGGGCCTTCATCACCTGATTAACAGGTTATCTGAAGAACAGAAGCAGGCTGTGAAGGACATCGGATTTGGTTCCCTTCTGTCACTTGGCATATCAAAATGCCCACTTCAATTCTCACGGTGCATTGTGAGTCTATTCAATCCCAGAAGGAGGAGCATCGTCCTACACAGTGGAGAGGAGATGCAGATTGATGAAGAGGATGTTCAATGTGTATTGAACATACCCAGAGGTGAATTAGTTGTGGCAGAGTGTTTAGGAAATCACACGGACGACAAGGTGTACAAGGAACATCTCACGGCGTGGAGAAGGAGATGGGGATTCGAGAACAGTGGAGGTCCTTCAACCTACCACATGCCTGACAAAATTCTACAGAACACAGAAGGAGACAGTAACTTCAAGATGGACTTCGTGGTGTTTGTTGTATCCAGTTTTTTGTGGACATCCCAAAATCCACAGTGCAGGTAAACCCAAAGAACCTAGCATTAATTCTGTGATCTCATTTAGAACTTCAATATCATTTTACATGGCTTGAGTCACTACTTTTTTATTTTCAGATTCAAAGTACTGAAATCCCTCCAGGATGTATCTAAAATCAAAGACTACAACTGGTGCAAGTTCACGTTAGACGGGCTAGTCGACAGTGTTTATAAGTGGAAAGCAAAGAAGACATCCTATTTCCATGGACCATTAACCTTTCTTTTGGTGAGTGTAGAAATCTATTTGCTGGTGGTTGTCCATTCATAATTTTTTGATGACTTTGAACGTAACATATATTTGTTCATGCTAATGTATCAGTTGTGCTACTTGGACCGTGTGGTTGAGTTCAAGGTAAACAGTAAGATCTCAAGGAGTTTTCCTATTCTAGGATGCTGGGACGAGAAGAAGATGTACGAAAGGGTTGAGTATGAGGCTGCACAGGGGGGGTTTGGACATGGTAGGGTGGTTGCTCGCATAGCCATGCCGAATGAGCAACCACCGATGCAACAAAATGTGCAGCCAACACCACCACAAACTGGAGATGACCATCCAACTGAGCATGCTCCAATTACACAAAACCTGGCGTCATGTTTGAGGAAGGTTGCTGCCGCTGCCGAAGAATTGGCACAAGGGGCTAAATATCTGAATGAGATGCACCAGATAAACGCCATGGAACTTGTACAGTCTGCGTTTGAGCCCTTGGCCACGGTGCTAAACTCCAATGCAATCCTGAGGGAAGGCTTACAGCGGAGTCTGGACCAAAACAAAAAGCAGCAGCCCAGAGGAAGTGGCATTAACCCCCACACGGAAGCCACCACCCAAGCGAAAGGCAACACCCTTCCTACCAACAACCATGCCAACACCAATCCAACGGCCCCATCGAACAAGAACACATTCACCCCCTCCACCGAAACGAAGACAAAAGCCAACCACCCACCAACGGCCCCATCCAACAAGAGCACACTTTCTCCCAACATCCAAAAAAATATGAACGCAGACAACCAAGCCAAATCCAACACCCATCCTCTAAACACCCTAGACCACACACAACCCACCCTCACACCAACACCCCAATCCCACAAGAACCCCCTTCCACTCAAAACAGTTACCCAAACCCCAGCCCCACCCCCTCCAATGGCACAAGCCAACGCCAACCCCCTTCCTCCAATCATAACCACACCCACTCCAGTGGCACAAGCCAAAGCCAACCCCATTCCTTCACTCAAAACCACACCCCCTCCAATGGCACAAGCCAAGCCCAAAACAAACCCCATTCCTCCACTCAAAACCACACCCCCTCCAATGGCACAAGCCAACGCCAACCCCCTTCCTCCAATCATAACCCCACCCCCTCCAGTGGCACAAGCCAAAGCCAACCCCATTCCTCCACACAAAACCACACCCCCTCCATTGGCACAAGCCAAGCCCAAAACAAACCCCATTCCTCCACTCAAAACCACACCCCCTCCAATGGCACAAGCCAAAGCCAACCCCATTCCTCCAATCATAACCACACCCCCTCCAATGGCACAAGCCAAGCCCAAAACCAACCCCATTCCTCCACTCAAAACCACACCCCCTCCATTGGCACAAGACAAGCCTAAAGCCAACCCCATTCCTCCACTCAAAACCACACCCCCTACATTGGCACAAGACAAGCCCTCAGCAAACCCCATTCCTCCACTCAAAACCACACCCCCTCCAATGGCACAAGACAAGCCCAAAGCAAACCCCATTCCTCCACTCAAAACCACAACCCCTCCAATGGCACAAGCCAAAACCAAAGCCAACCCAATTACTCCCAAAACAGAAACCAACACGAACCCCAGCACTACAACCACCCCAGCCTTGCCTCCTACCCTAATTATCCAAAAAAATGAGGAAGCAGGACCTTCAAAGGCCTTAAATGTCCAAAGAAAAGCCCCACGAAATTTGAAAACTGATTGGTTAACCGATGTCATCAAAACCGAAACCAACAAAAACTCCCCTTCTTTGGCGATAGTTAAAAAGGAACCTGAAGAATGCATCTCCAGTCTACCACAGCCACTTCAAACCGCCTCGTCATTGGAGACAGTGAAGAATGAACCTGAAGAAGGCATCTCCAGTCTACTAACGCCATTTCACACCGCCTATTCTTTGGAGATAGTAAAGAATGAACCGGAAGAAGGCATCTCCAGTGTACTACCGCCACTTCAAACTGGCTCTTCTCGTCCAAACATGCGAACGACAGAATGGGTTAAAGCATTGGAATTGCCTACAGCTTTGAAAACACCACAATTCAATAAAATGTTTAGGGATGACAAGAAACTAACAAACTTTCAGAAGATTTTTGTGGGTTTCGTATTTGCTGGAGGACTTGATCCAAGGTAATGTTTGCTGCAAATGCTTAATTATTCATAAAAAAGAGGAATTGCACACCATCTTGAAAAATGTTTTGCTGTTTCCATGCAGTGAAATGTTATTTATTGCGGAACACCTATGTCTACACGTGACGCGCGGGGACATGCTCACAATGGCTAATGAAACCTGGGTAGACAGTATGATTATTGATGTTTGGTCATACATTTTGCACAACCTTTGTAGGAAAAATGTCAAATCTCGTTACAAGAAGATTTTCTACACAACCGTGCTCACCGTAAGTTGTACTAGCACTGTTATTTATCAATTATGTTATTCTTGTGAGACTAAAGACTGCTGTAAACAGATTTTTCGTGAAGGTGGGATAACTACGCGAGAAAAATTCAATGACAGGTTCTGTCTAGAAGGTCGTGCTTTCCAAATTTCAAAAATGGACCTCTGGGAAGTGGACCTCGTAAGTACATCTTTGGCTGTCATACCTTATAATATCATTTACCACTCAGTTCAAATCTAATCTTTTCTAATTCTATCCACAGTTGTTTTTCCCAATCATTGATGACAGACATTTCTACCTTGTTTGCTATAACTTCATACAAAGGCAATTTCAAGTAATTGATAACCGCGAGTCACCTATGCAATCGCCCTTTGAAAGAAGATATAAGAATGCACAAATCTTGGTATGACACTACAATTAAAATTTAAAACAGTTCAATTTTGGAATTCTAGTAGAACTAAAATACATTACATAATGTTGTTTGTAATGATGTATCAGGATGACTACATTCAACAATATATGAACGACGTAGACCCCGTTCTTGGTAAAAAGTATGGCGGTTTGGAAAAGACATGTCTGAAATTGCCATGGCAGGATTCAAAGAATTACACTGACTGCGGCATTTATTGCATGAGACACATGGAGACGTATGAAGGTGAGGTGAAGGGGTGGAAAACTGGCTTTGGAGTTAAAAGAAATGTAAGGAACCAAATAAGGACATTGAGGATGGAATACTGTTGGCGTGTCATTGGCTCGGAGCTCAACAAGGCAAGGAGCGAGGTCTACAATTCCTGCCGTAAATGGATAAGTCAATGATTTAGGAACTGTATACATATTGTGTAATTAAATTTTACAAATTATTTTAGTTCACATGAGTACAATAATGTACTCATAGACAGATGGGGTAATTAAACTATTCCTATAATTGTAATGATTTATTGTTACAATAAAGAATATGTTGTGTAATTTCAATTCTAAAAAATTGTTACTTCACATCCTCACACTTAGGAACGTGTTTACATGAAGTGTTTTTTTTATGAAATTTGATTTTCAAATACTTGTTCAATTATGTGTTAAAACTTAAATGAATAAATTAAGTGAAATAAACATGAGCCGCATAAATATTCGCTTCAAACACCTTCTCTTCATAAAATATGTATGTGAAGCCTCTAATTTCATGAAAGAAATATGAAGAGAATAAATATTCGCCTCTAATACATATTTTCGATGAAGCGAATACATATTCGCCTCACGTTACTGATAATGTAAAGCCACCATCTCATCCATGAGAAGCGGGATGACTTGTCATGTCACTGCACTTACCACGACATGTAAATACCAGTTTCAACATAAAGATAAATTTCATCAGACAAAGATGGTTAGGTTCAAGCGAAAACATCTTCGCCTCAGTATTATGTTTCATTTTCTCAATTTGCAACTAAAAGGATACTTAATATTAGTTCACTTGGGGCGAATAAATATTCGATTCATATAGGTGTTTGTAATTTTTTAGAAATGAATTAGTGTGGTCATTCATTTGGTATTTCATAAAACTTCGCATGCATACATTCGACCTTATTCTTTGTTTCAAATCCAACGTACATACAATACTATATACATATCAGATTTCACATGAAACTGGAATTCGATAGTTGAGATGACAAAAGAACAGTGAACGGAGTATTGGCGTCCATGCTGAAACTTTCGTCCCATTGTTGAGGAGTTGAGAACTGAGGAGTTGTCGTTGGCATTGCACTTGATGGCTGGAAAGGAAGATCAAATTTATTTAAAACTATGTTATTATATGAATATTAATAACACAATTATTAGTAAAGAAGGGTAAGTCAGCAATTTCATACCGGAATATGTGATTCACTAGTTATTCTTGTTGATTTTCGTTTTCTTGAGTTCTTCTCCAGTCCACCTTTCCTTCTCTTACCCGACTTTGTTGGCTTCTTAGTTTTCATTCCTTTTGCTTGCACAGGGGCACCCTCGGCCGAACGTGATAAACCGGTTGGTGGAGTTTGCATATTTAAACTCTCCTGCAATTTTTTATCCACAAACGTGCACTGGCTCAGCATGATTTCTTTGACATGATTGTAAGTGTCATCTCTTTCGGCTGCCTTGTTAAATAAATGCATGGACAACCCACACAAATCTCTGTATCTTATGTTATGAAGCTCACTCGGATCAACATTAGTACTGTCCACGGTTGGATCAGTTCCAAATATTCCATCTTTGGCTGTTCTTGTCCACCTCTTCAATATCAACGCCGGAGGAATCTTCAACACGTCAATCGTTGTGAAAATCTTTAGGATGTGAGCACACAAAATCCCTCCAAATTCAAATTTACAGCAGCTACACTCGATATTCTTATCGTCATTCTTATGAACTGTAACTGTATGAGAGCATCTCCTAGTGTGGGGTGTTACCTTGTATTTTCTGTGTGTGTCAACATCCTCTAACATTTCAACACCACAATCATGCGACATAAACCATTGTTGTTCAAAGCACTTAAAGACCTCTGGGGTGTAAACTTTGCAGGCATCCTTTAAGATCAAAACTGGATAGTTAAGACTTGGTTGGCTGGTAATTGATTTGAAATCAGCCTTCAACACATCATATCTTCTTTCATCAAGTAGTCTTTCAAAGTGTTTGAAAAATTCTAAAAACTTGTGTTTGTATGAGCAGTACCTTTTCAACATACTGTTCATACTCTCACTTCTCTGTGTTGTCGTCATATCAGCACAAAACATTTGTCGTCCATACACTAATGCCCACTTTCGCCTGATGCTAAACATGCGTTTCAACCAATCGTTGTTTTCAAGCCCGTAGTTTGTCAACATTTGATTCCAAGCTTCAACAAACTCTATCTCTTCTTCAAAATCATATATACACGAAGAAAAATCCTTAGAAAAATCTCTGAAATTATGGAACACCGAGCTAAGATGTATGGCTGCATTTTGAAATATGTGCCAAATACAGAGACGATGATTTGTTTCGGGCCATTGAGACGCCAAGGCCTTAGCCATGGCCGCGTCTTGATCTGTAAGAATGGTTTTTGGTTTTTTCCCATGCATAGCTTTGGTGAAAGTCTCAAACAACCAATCAAAAGTCATCGCAGTTTCATCGTATAATAGAGCTGCTCCAAAAAGAATTGATTGTTTGTGATGATTGACACCTACAAAAAGCGCAACTGGACGACCTTCATTATTCTTCTTGTATGTGGTGTCAAAACTGACCACGTCTCCGAAGTATGAATAATCGGACCGCATGTTGGAATCACACCAAAATATATTCGTTATCAAATCGTCCGCATCAAGTTGAAAAGCATTATAAAAACCAGGATCATTGGATTGTTTGTTCTGCAAATACTCTAATACACCCCCTGTTTCCCCAAAATTACACTCTCTGGTTCTTTTCGTGCGCAGGTAATTTTTGTAATCCTCAGGAAGAAAACCTAGATTCTCCCTTCCACCGATTTGTTTAGACATTAGAGCATGTGATGACTTAGGAGGAATTCCCACGTTAGTGGCCATCTCGATATGTAAGCCTGCAACTGCAGAAATATTCCTATGGCATCTATACAGGTGAGTTTTCTTTGGACTTGCAAGAGGATGACTATGATCACTAATAAAATTTACCACTTGGAACTTTCCATTGTCTGCACGCTTTATCCTCAATTTCGCTTCACAACAGAACCGAGTCACAGAACGTCTACGTTTCACATAGACATCACGTTTGTCCTTTCCCCGTTCACCCTGTGCACTACAACAAAAAACTCTATCCAGTATTTTACCCTCCTTGTCTACATGTTTTGAACTGCGCCTTATACCAAATCCTATTAGTTTAGCGTATGCTAAGTAGAATACGTAGCCTTCTTCTTCACTCTCAAATTCTCTACCTAAAAGTGGAATTAAGTTGGATTCGATGTCCTCCAAAGGTTGGCCGTTTCCATCGAAATTCAATTGACGACGACAAGTAGCAGATTCGCTGTTCAGTTTGAACAAGTGGAAAATAGAGGTTTGTAGATTATTGGAAAATGAAAACAATATAAGCGAAGAAAGCTTCACTTCAACAGTATGAAGATTGTAATATTAGGCGAATATAGTTTCGCTTCATAAGATTTTATCTCATAATATAGTAGTGAAGAGATCTTCGCTTACATGTGCACTACAAAAATTGGAGAAGTTAAACAATGTTACCTTAAATCAATAATATCATTCTCGTCCATATCATTCTCGCTGATACGTATTCCTTCCTGATAATCAAAAAGAACAGAACATTTCATGTCGAGTATTCAAAAAACATAGAAAAGGTTGGGAAGAAAAGTAAAGGAGGTATAGATGACATTCAAAAACATACCATTTTATAATTTAGGAAGACGGATTGATATTATAATGAAGTCTCCGGCGAAGGAGAGGTCGATGGTAGACAATGTAGTATAACTCCGGCGAAGAAATGGTCGTACAGTAGAGAGAGAGAAGAGTACAAAGTTGTCTAGCTTAGCAGCATGGCTTGCTGCATGCAGCATTTAATGAAAAGGTGGCAGGTGTTAGGTGGCGGTGAGGTGACTTGTTAAAAAAATTATTTCATTTTAATAATTAAATGACAAAAATTATTATGAAATTAAATTAATAAATCAATCAATCAATCAGTAAGCGAAGATTTCTTCACATTATTGTTTTGACAATTGTTTTACAAATATTATTTTGACAGTAGTTTTAAAAAATATTAATTATTTATCAAATTTATACTTCAAGTTATACAGTATTTGTTAATGTTTCAAGATTTAGTTAAATATAAGGCTGATGTTTAAAAAAAAACAATTCGAAGAACAAAAAACATAATTCTGAAATCAAATATGACATTGAATTTTCAAGAATGCAAAATATTCAAATATTAAGTAACAAATTAAACCAACACATGTCTATTACAAAAACAAAGGCTGCAAATCACAAGCAGCAATGGATTCTAGCAAGCTTGTGTGAGGAACACCAAACACATCCAAATATGTCTTCAGAGGATTCTCTGCCTCAAATACCCAAACAAGTTCATTAACATCGTGCCTAGACTTGTCGTATACAACTATAGTTTTGTCGTCCTCGGGCTCGACAAATGGATTCTCCATTTCTTTAGTTGTACCTCCTCCAGCAATTACAAACCCCATAAGATCAAGTTTGTAAGCCGGGATGAATTCCCCTGCAAATATGAAGGTGTAACTGTCGAAGAGTTTGGGCAGCTGAAAGAAAATACAATACATTATTAGTAATGATGGACAATTGAATATCATATGGAGGAGGGAATAAGACAAAACTTACATTGTTCAAATAACGCATTCTGCCAGCTCTTGGACCGCCCACAGTCCCATGATTATCTCGCTGCACCTCGTATGGTTCCTCGTCCACGTAACAGTTAAATCTGATTGATGATTTTATCCCTGTATAAAAGCAATAGGTGTTTTTAGTTTCATATATGTGAAAATGAATATTGAGTTAACAGTAAAGGGTTAAGAATAACAGAGTCTCACAATCAATGGTAAGGACCCAACTCCCGTTCAATATGCCCTTCAATACTTTGATAGTGCGACCGCATCCACCATTAGAATCGGTGGATGCTATGACGTGGGTAACATCGTCTCGCCACCTCATTGACACCGTGGCACCACATGTGTTAGCATATTGTTGCATCAAGTGCTGTTTAAGAACAATCATAAATATTTCAGTTAAACAGGATGAAAACTTAAACAATATGGAAAAAAAAGGGAGAAATGTAACGAAGAGTACTATCTCTTCACTTGTTAATTGATTTGGGCATAAAATCCAATCTTTGCCAAAGTTTTGGACGGATGCTGAGGCAGCCTGCACGTGCATGAAAAAAAAAAACGGTCTTTGTGAGTATGTACTAGGGTTTCAGGGAAATAATATCACAAAACACAACACTAGGTAAGTTTTCCTAAATAACATGGATTTACAGTCAAGGTAACATTTTGAGAGTAGGGTTTCCAAAAGATTAAAGAGACAACAACATCACATAACAGAATCTAGTGTAGTAGTTCCATAATCCTAAATATTAAAAGCTACTAGTCAGGAATACGTACCATTGTGGAGTCGTGAAGATGTGGATTCAGGTTCGGTCGACGGGGAGCCGGTTACGAATCGCCGTGAAAAGGAGGCAGGAAGAGAGAGAGATGAATCGGGCGGAAATGATAATAAAATAATCATATTAGGGGGTATATATATTCATGTAACCGGGGCGAACATGTCTTCTTTCGAAAAGCGACTATTCATTCCATGTAACATGACACAGGGACCAGGGGCGAATAAGTGTTCTCTCGAGAAGCGACTATTCAATCCATTTTACATGGAACATGGTCTAGGCGAACAAATGTTCTTTTCCAGCGAAAAAATTTAAATAAATAAAAAAAAGTAATGAATTAATTGAAGCAAATATACCTTCGCTCATGAAGGTCTCCAGCCAAAAAAAATTAAATAAAAAAAAATAGGAAAAAAAAACTAGCCGGTAATTGAGGCGAAGATTTGTTCGGTTGCTGCATGTCATCTTCAATTAATTGAATTAATATTTAATAAACGGAAATATAAAATCCATGTCATTCTGGTCTTTACATAAACGGGTAAGTGTCTTTACATGGTAGGCAATAGGTCTTTACATGGGTGGGTAGGGGGGTTTTACATGAGGTTTTTATTAAACTTAATGGAAGCAAATATATCTTCGCTCCAGAGAGTCTCGGGGCAAAAAAAAAGAAATAAAAAAAAAAATTGGAAAAAAAAAACTAGCCGGTAATTGAGGCGAAGATTTGTTCGGTTGCTGCATGTCATCTTCAATTAATTGAATTAATATTTAATAAACGGAAATATAAAATCCATGTCATTTTGGTCTTCACATAAACGGGTAAGTGTCTTTACATGGTAGTCAAGCGGTCTTTACATGGGTGGGTAGGGGGGTTTTACATGAGGTTTTTATTAAAATTAATTGAAGCAAATATATCTTCGCTCCAGAGAGTCTCCAGGCAAAAAAAAAAAAATAAAAAAAAAATATGAAAAAAAACCTAGCCGGTAATTGAGGCGAAGATTTGTTCGGTTGCTGCATGTCATCTTCAATTAATTGAATTAATATTTAATAAACGGAAATATAAAATCCATGTAATTTTGGTCTTCACATAGACGGGTAAGTGTCTTTACATGGTAGTCAAGCGGTCTTCTCATGGGTGGGTAGGGGGGTTTTACATGAGGTTTTTATTAGAATGAATTGAAGCAAATATATCTTCGCTCCAGAGAGTCTCGAGGCAAAAAAAAATAAATAAAAAAAATAAAAAAAAAATCCAAGAAAATAAAAGATTGAATTACTTGAAGCGAATATTATATCGCTGCCTGTGTTATTTAATAAATTAAATTAATATTTAAAAAACGTAAATATAATATGACTGTCAATTCGGTCTTTACATGGACGTGTAAGTGTATTTTCATGAACGGCAGGCGTTCTTCTCATGGGTGGGTATGCGGGGTTTACATGAGGGTCATGGCAACGGGCGTGTAGATCAGAGCGAAGATATCTTATCTGGGTATCAAACGAATATTATATTATTTCCTGCCGTTAACGGGCGCTTCCGTTAACGGCGTCTTGTGTGAACCCGGGCCTAAACCCGGATTCCGGATTCTCCCTCCCTCCGTCTCCTGCCCAGATTTATTTATTATTAAATTAATAATGCTGCAATCTGATTGGTGCGCCACAGGGGAACACGGCAATCGGTAGCAGAAGATCTGAACTGCTTGAGGGGGATTTGAACTTTATCATTCCCAAAATATTGAATTTGGAAATATCTTGTGGGGGACAATTTGTAGTACAATTATTTTAATTAATATAGAATTTTGTATTTTAAAAATAAATAATTTGAATATTCTAACAAAATAATAAAACAAGAATAATGATAACATCAACATAATAAAAAAAAAACCTATAATTTATGTATATAGGTAACATTATAATATTGATGCAAAATGACATGTAAATAGTAGTCAACTATCAATACGTGAGCATACTTCTCTATAGGATCACCTAATTTAATTTTAAAATCCATTAATCAAGGTCATTAAACTTATAAAAAAAATAACAAATTAACTAGGTTAACTGGGAGGGTTTTAGGTTAAAACATTGTTAAGGTACTTTTTTTTTTTCTTATAAATATTTTTAGCCCCATAGACGTGATGTCATCGTGTTTGATGGATCGAATCGTCTTGCGAGTATAAATTCATCTAAAATTTACTTTCATACTTAAAATTTTATCGCAAAGTATTCCAATTTATTGGAAAGTTGTGATTGAGCTTGATTATAAAGCTTGTTGGAATTGACTAATAAGGTGTCTTGTTTGACCTTGGATTATTTGTTGTAGAAGATAAGTAGCCTTAAAAGCCACCTAAATTGGCTGATTTGTTTGTTAGATTTAATTCTTAATATAATAATTAATTATTTTAATTTAAATTCTAGGTATACGATTAAAACAAGATATTGATGTGTATTTTGCTTTAGAAGTCAATTAGGAAATTAGGAAGACTCGAACTCATGCCTATAAATTATTGCGTTTTAGTCTCTACTATTTATGTGTTATTTATCTTTGTTATTATTCATTTATTTTATTGTGTGCAAACTTTTTCTGAAGATATCTTTAAAACTCTTGATTGGTGGGGGTTCGGTTCGGTTCGTTAGCTGGTATTTGTTTAGTCATTCAGATAGTGACCGGCGTTTTTTTTTTCGAGTTATTATATTATCTTATTTTTATTCTTATTTATCGTTTTACTTTTTGTTAGAACAAAATGAAATAAAAAATATATATTATCATGAAATTTGTAAATATTTTAATTATAAATAATTCATATTACTACGTACGTACACTCTTTATTGACCAATTCTTAAGCATGCATTTTGTTTGAGAATCAACGGTGAGATGAGGCCAGAGGTGTTTTACAAAATCGGAACAGGGACACGTGTAAGAAATCGGATGGATGTTCCAACTCGATGATGACGTAGAACAGTTGTTGAGGCCTTGTTTGAAATCTCATTCTAGTCAGAAAACCTTGTTTCAGTAGGTAAAGAGACAAAAAGTAAAAGAAAGGACAAAAAAACAAACAAGACTTATATAATAAATAAACATAATAATAATAATAATAGCCGAAATATTAGACTTTTTTTTTTTTTTTCAAAGCGTCAACAATTAATGGCCCACCTTAATAATTTTTACACTGATTTTTCAGACATTATCTCACACGTGCATGGTGCATCCAATTTAGCTAATTTAAAATATTATGGTTTTATATGAATTTGTATTTTTGTTAGATTTTTATCATTTTATCAAAATATTAATTAGTTGGTGAAATAAATATATTTTTTTAATTTGATATAAACGTGTAATTTAGTTTTAAATTGGATTATAAAATGTCAAATTAGAATCAAATATCAAAATTTGGCTCTTTCTCAATATTTTTCTTTCAAAATCTATTATTAAAATGTGATTTAATTTTTCCAATTTTTTTTGTATAATTTATAGTTATTGTAATTATTTAATTAGAAATACAGCATTATTTTGACCATTTTTAACTAATGACCTTATTATGTGAGAAGAACAAAAAAAAAAATTACAAAAGAATACAGTCTATTTGTTTGAAAAAATTAACTTTTGATAATTCAAATAAAACAAATAAAAGTTACATACAAAAAAAAAAAAAATTGCAAAACAACGTTAACAACAACGTACAAAATTTAAGGAGTTTTCAAACCCCATAATTATCCCATGTATTTTATTTTAATTTAAGACATTTTTATTGAAAATCAAATATAATCTTTTATCACTCCACCAACATAGCTTTTATCACTTAAATTATTTACTATTTAATAAATTAAATTTTATTTTATTTATTAGATAAATTAATTCACCATGAATAACATTATCTCTTGATAGTATAAATATAAGTTTAAATAATATATTATTTGTATTTTTTTTTAAGTATTAAGGTGCCACTAAAAATTCCATTTCAATCCAAGTAAAAAATTCTCCATTTCCAAATAACTATTGGTTAAATTGAAAAAAAAAAACAGCAAAATTGTCAACATTATGTCCAAAATTGAAAAGCATCTCAAACAATATAACAAAATATTTTTTTTTAAAGAATCTAAATCATGCAGCAAATAATAATAATAATAATAATAATAATAATAATAATAATAATAATAATAATAATACAAAGGAATGGTTCTATTTTGTACATAGCACCAAGGAGCATAATACCAAATAAATGGGATAAATTAGTCCACCATTTGAGGCATTTAATAACAATAAATTGATTTAGCAAATTAATTATTTAACTTAATTAATATGGCATGTGATATATATATTTATATAAATTAAAACAAGAAAATGACAAGAAGTAGAAGGCATGTCTTCTCTTATGTTAACTACTAACGTGAGATTGTCATTTGACTATTATTTATTTTCTTTTCTTTTTAAGATTTTGTTAATACAAGCCGGCTACCAAACATTTTCAAGTTTATTTATTCAATAAATCTCACATGTTTTTATTTTTATTTTATTTTTCATACATAAATATGTATTAGTATTTATAATAAATGTCAAATTGAAACATAACTTTCCATTAAAATTTATAAAAATTGCATCCATGAATATAGTTTCTAAGATGCTCTCTTTTCACCTTAAAAAGATTTACATAAGCATTTATAAAATTAATTTATTTGAAATGGTAAGAATTTATTTAAAAAATAATATTTGTTAATTATTATTATTATTTTTTATATATAAAATTAATTAATAAAATAATAATAAACAAATAACACTAAAAAAACAAGTATATTATTTACATTTTTAGAGTTACCTAAACAATGTGACTGGCCTATGGGGTGATAAATTTATCCCATGAACTTCTATGAAATGATTTTGCGGAATTCAGCTAATTAACTTATCATGGAATATCAATGAAAAATAAGAGACATTAAAACCAAAATAAATGAAAGTTTACAAACAACAACTATAAATTTGTTCGATCCAATCAAAGTACAATATACTAAAACCGAGTCGAGAAGAAAGCAGCTCAGATTTATAATAAATCAGAACTGCAATATCAATAATCTACAAGTTTTAATGGCAATCACATGAAGGGTTTATTTATATAAACCTAGAAATGATTTCTCTCTTTCTTCTACTCTTTTCCTTGCAGCCTCTCTTGCCTTAAGTGCAGATGCTTCCTCTCCAGAAACAACACTCTTTTTCGCTTTTACATCTTCTCTTTTCCTCTTGTTCACAGTCAAAGAAGATGGTGCAGCACCTTTAACACTTCTCATTGGATTCAATGGTGTAGACAAAGACACAACACGACCGGGCGCAGGCCCACTTTCATGATTCTTTTCAAGTATTGAAGATGGTTTTGTAAAAACCGATTTATTCTTTTGTATCGATTTCAAAGAAGATTTACATGCTACAATTGCCTCTTCCCTTGTTACCCACTTGCCTGTATTATTATTCACCCAATAAATCATCCATGTATATATATTTTTCAAAAACAATTAAAAATACTGTACCTAAAGAATCGGTATAGTAGAAGCCTGAGTTCGGGTCATAATGGCAACCGTTTGTTTTATTATAATAGTATCCTGAAGAACTGTCAAGATCCCACTCTGTAACCAAGAAAGAAAAAAAGGGTTTAAGAATATGACCATGAATGATGCTTTTTTTTCATGTGTTTAATATGTTATTATGAAATATGCACAATTATATATTCTACCTCCTTCAAAAGTTCCAGTCCCTTCATCGGGTGCTGCTAATAATTTCACATCCTTAGATGCAGAGACATCCTTGTCGTAGCTCCGCTTGGCTTTCTGGCAAGAACAATTGACATAAACAGTTTATTTCATAACTTATATTGGAGCAATTACACATAAAAATTTAGACATAATCAACAAACAGTGTATTTGGTTAGGGGGCAATTCCAATTATATTATTTGTTTTAAGGACTTAAAAGGAAGAATTGAATTTAGACTTTGATTTCTGATGGAATTAACATAAAGTATGTTTATTGGGTTTGAATCCCTCTTAAATTAGCTTTGAATTTCAATTCTTAATCACATTTTATGTTCCTCACTCATTCCAAGCAGTCTAATTCTTCTTCCAGCAGCTAAAATTCCAAACAGCAACTAAATCTCTTAAAATCAAATAATGTCCTAAGAATTATAGTACTATAATTTTCCAAACATAGAAATTTAGTTGTAATTCAATGACTATTCTTATAGAAAACATAGCCTTAAGTATTCTTAAGTTTGACACATTAACAAAAGAGGGGTTCTACTTTCGGTAGTTACAGAAAGTAGACAAGGAAGGAGACCAGTAAACAGCTAAGAAGCATTTTATTATACTCAAAACCCTAATCACAATAAAAAAAACAAAATCTTAGGTTGTAAGACAGGCTTCATTTTCCAAAAGTACATATTCTGGAATAATCAGAAGGTTCAAGGATGATCATATAATAAAAAGTTAGATGTAAACAGCATATCAAAATCAAATTTGAACTACAATTATATGAACAATGTTAAATAGAAAAAAACAACTCACTGCTTCAATTTGTTCAAGGGCTTTTTCCGTTTGTTTTTGTTCCTTATCTTTAGCTTCCTTATCTTTCCGCATCGTTGTGAGCCTATTTCCAACATTATCCTTGTGACGCTGACCAAGTTCATGGTTTCTAATGCTTGCTGGATTGTTGGATATGAAGATTTTGCAGATGTCACACCATTTGTTACCTTGACTAACCCAATACTGGAACCATGTGAAACAGCAGATCAAAATAATCAAATCAGAAACATGAAAATGTAGATAAAACTTCACATAATCTCAACTGAACTTCAAGAAAACTCGATTCCACTACTTCTAACTACATATGAAATACTCCAAGTTCATGGTTTCTAATGCTGTCTGGATTGTTGGATATGAAGATTTTGCAGATATCACACCAATTTGGTTACCTTGACTAACCCAATACTGTAACCATAGTAAATATCAGATCAAAATAATCAAATCAGAGACATGAAAATGTAGATAAAACTTCACATAATCTCAATTGAACTTCAAGAAAACTCGATTTCGCTACTTCTAACAACAGATGAAAATATGAAAATCTTGTTCCCACCAGAGAAAGAACGAATCACTATCATGTTTCTCACAATTATATATCAACTATAGTACCTCAGTCATGGTTGCTAATTGGATCTTCCTTCCTTGCAAGACGAGGATAAACACAGTAGACTGATTAGGGTTCCGACTTCCGATCACCAGAAATGCTTTCTTTTTAGCTGTCAACGAAACAAGATAGGATTGGAAACGGCATAAACAAGTATGAATCTTTGAGATTAAACAAGCGAAGAGTATAAACCCTAAATTCGATTCTTCTCCCTTACCGTATGATCTTTGATAATACAAATTTCTGAATCAATTCGGATTACAATGGGAAATTTGAGGAAATGACCCTAAAAAGGGGGCTAATTATGTTTGGTGCGGGCCACTAATTTTTATAGCGCTGGTGACCCCCAAACAATTTTCTGCCGAAAATACACCCGTTGCGTGACGCACCCTCCGGTTGCGTGACGCACCTGAGGGCATTGTGAAAAGTCCACAATGCCCTTACTATATAATAAAAAAAGTTCCAGTTTTTCTCTTTCTTTTCATTTCTTTCTTCTTCTCTTTCTTCACTTCCCTTCTCCTCCTTCTCTCTAAAAAAGACAACCACAAACGAAGGAATCCCAACGAAGACGGAGGAATCCCAACGAAGGAGATGTCTCTTTCTTCTACTGGTATGCTTACTTCTTCCTTTATTTCTTTCTTTGAACGCATTGTTTGTTAGGGTTTAGGGATTGATTAGGTAAATGTCACCGGCGGCGAAATCCGGGTGCGTCACGCAGGTGCGTCACGCACCTGAGTGGCGCACCCCAAACCATTTATAGTTAGTATTTGCATTTCATTGTTACGGTGTCTCTCGATTGATAGTAGCAACCATTTGAATATGTTATTTCTTTTTTGTGTTAACAGTTCAAATATATTGGGTTGATGAAATTCCCTGTTGAAGTACCCAATTTATTCTTTGAAGAAATGAGGGTAACTGACAACTGATTTTAGAGTGTTGAAGGCTTGAAGCATGTTAGTTTATTCTTGATTATGAAATCTTACTCAAATTGGATCTATATAGCTATCTGGTGTCAATCCAAGCTGTGTGGCCCATAAAAGCCAGATTTTGTAGTTTAGGATTGTAGTAGATTGATTAGCTTCTATTTTTAATTTGATGACATAGTTTGTCACATATTTCTCCATTGTCTGTTCAAAACTCAGGATAGAGAGATTGATGAGTTAAATGAGCAATTGGAAAGATGCAAAATGTGTTGAACACTTGCAAGTTCATCTGTTGGAGGAGAGAAATAAAAGGTCTCATGTAGAAAGAGAGAACGTGAGATTGCAGAGCCAGATCGACATGTTAATCATTTTGGTGCAGGATAATGACGACGAAGAACCCTAATTTTTGGATCTGATCGATCTCTTTTATGATCAACAAAGATCAGATGATATGTGTCTTTATACTGTCTTTTATAAATTTTTTCTTATTTGTTTGTAAATCAAATATGTTGGGAACTTTATATGTAATTACATTGGTTTGTAAATCAGACATTACTCAATAATTGTCACCCTATGTTGGAAACTTTATAAATATTTGAAATTTGATTTATACTGAATTTTCGAAGTTTTTGCGGATTGAACCATGAAAAAATCAAGTCGAGTTTGGTTTGAAATAGGTAAAATCGAGTCAGGTTAGAATTGTTGCTTATATCAGTTTTAGTGTTTGTGCCTTTTATGTTGAAATGAGATATTCTACTACATGTTTTAACTTCAAATAATAACAATTTAACTATCTTGGAACTCTGTTACAATTTATTTGTAAATTTTTATTTTGTAAAACATTACATTACCTCAAATCACAACTTCTGGTTCACAAATCACAACTTATTTGTAACTATCCAGATTTGTTTAACCCTCTATAACTTGAAACTAAACCATTGAATCATTTCGTTCAAAATTCAAAGATTTACCTCAATCACACTTCTCTTATCAAATAACAAATAAAAAACAGATAAATAAATTAAATGTTTGAACCAACTTAAATGAAGAATAATCTATAACAAAGGTGTTGTATATATACACAGTACAGAGTTTACAGCAAAACTCAAATTGGCACAACATATAAGACAATTCTAACAAAAAAAAAGATTTGTTCATCGTACTCGAGGCTGCTGCCGATGGGCTGGTAATGGAGAGGCAGCAGAATGTGTCGTATTCATGGGCGAGCAATGATGCGTTTTTGGTGGTAAGTTACTTTTCGAGTCATTAGCAGTTCGAGTTTTGGATGTGTTTTTCAAGGATTGGATCTCTTCTAAGGTGGCTAAAACGTGTGACATTTTTGGGCGTACTTTAGGCTCTGATTTTAGACACTACAGAGCAAGGTTAGCAGCCATAAAAGCTCCCTTTTGAGGATATTGTCCTTCTAATTTTGTGTCCATAATCCTGAATAGTTTTTGTTTGTCCCCTAAATAAGGAATAGCCCACTCCACTAGATTCTGTTCTACACCCATTCTTGACTTGTCAACACCTAGACGACCAGATAGCAATTCGAGTAACACTACTCCAAAACTATACACATCACTTTTTGTCGTCAACCCGACCTGTTTGTTGATTGACAAAATCACAAAAATAATGTATGAAAGTTGATTCTATATATAAGAAAAAAACAGAATCTTGCAAAAGTTCTAATCTATACCCGTGGCAACATATTCCGGTGCTGCATAACCGTGGGAACCCATCACTTTAGTCGATACGTGTGTCCTATCTCCAGTTGGTCCTGCCTTGGCCAACCCAAAATCCGACAGTTTTGCATTGAAATCCTACACAACACATTCTCTAAGTAATAATTTTCTAAGTGAAAAGTAAAAAATTCAAAATTTTATTGGCATATGTTGAAAACTAACTCACTTTTGAAAAGATGATTCTACAAGCTCCCTTTTGGCAAAAACTCATAAACCAAGAGCTTATCCTTATCACCTATCACCTTCTGAACAATACCCAATAAGCTTAACCAGATTCGGATGAAAAAGTTGGCCAAGATAGTTAACTTCCGTCTGTATATAATAATACTTGGAAGAAGTCAAAAACAGAGCAAAATAATTAAAACCTGAAAAAAAAGAAAAAAAAAACATACCAACCACTCCTTGTGACCTTAGAAGCCTTCAGGTTTAAGTTTCTTGACAGCAACAACGATGCCAGAACCTGGTCTGAAGTAGTGAACAATTGTTCATCAATCCAACCTTTGAATACATAACCGAATCCACCTTCGCCAAAAAGACTGTCAGGGCGAAAGTTTCTGGTGGCGTTCCTTAGCTCGTTATATGAGAATGCCTTAGCATGAGTTGATGAAAGGATTTCACTCTCTGATCTTGGAGATGGGATAATCATATCATTATTTTCTCTACAACAAGATGGGACTGTAATATTGTTCATAAAAACAAACAAACAAACCAATTGATTAAACCTCAAAAACAAATTATTATTATTATTTGGATCCTAAAAACAAACAAACAAACAAATAAATAAATTTCCTTTCTTGGACGCTGTTAGAGGTTATACCAAATCAAGAAACTACATAAAAGATTTCCAGATAACTAAAGATATCAAATCGAACTGGATGGATTAACTAACTCTACAAGAAACACATTTGTTTGTTACCTGAATTATTGGAAGGGATTTGAGCTGAATCCTGCGTGACGCACCCTGCGTGACGCACCTTGCGTGACGCACCCTGCGTGACGCACCCTGCGTGACGCACCCTGCGTGACGCACCCTGCGTGACGCACCCTGCGTGAAGCACCCTGCGTGACGCACCCTGCGTGACGCACCCTGCGTGACGCACCCTGCGTGAGCATCCAACCAACCAACCTGCATTCAACGAATCAGGGCGAATCAATGATGTTCTGTAAAAGAAATCAACACAAACAATCACATGTAAAAGAAATCAACACAAACAATCATATGTAAACGAAATCAACACAAAATATAAACGAATATAGTGGAAATTTTATCTTCGGTCGTCGTCGTTCGCCGTTGGAAGTTCTTCGCAGCTATAGGCCATTGAATATGGTGGAATGGTCCACGGTGCCTCTTCGATTGGTTCTTCAGCGATGAAAAAGAGAGAAAGTCTTCTCCGCCACCATTAGGGTTCACGGCGGAGAAGAAAGGGAAGAATGGATGAGAGAGAAAATGAAACGAAAATGAAAAAAAATTAAGTCTTTATAGGGTTCAGGGTGCGTCACGCATCTGGAGGGTGCGTGACGCATGGGTAAAATGGTCATTAAAAAATTTGGGGGTCACCAGCGCTATAAAAATTAGTGGCCCGCACCATCGGCTATTAGCCCCCTTTTTGGGGTCATTTCCTCAAATTTCCCGATTACAATAATGTTTAGGAAACATAACATATTTTGCCCTTAACCTTTTACATTATAGTAATTTCATCCTTAAATGATTTAAATAATATATCAAACAATAACTATATAACTAAATTATACTTAAACAAGTATGGAATATATACATTCTTAATAATTGGAATTCAGATTTTTAATATTTGAAATCTATGTTTATTAATTTTTTTAATATTTGAAATCTATGTTTTTTAATTTTTTAGATTGGGGCAGTGAAGGCTGACAGAACCGGGACGAATCTATTTAGTGACTTCGGTGGATTGAAACCTACCCGAATTTTTTTTTTTATTTGGTAGAAATATGACATTACCTTAATTTTTTAAAAAAATTTAATATAACTTCATTGTTTTTTTTTATCTAATTATTAAAAAAAATGGTAAAACTTACTTTTATATATTTATTTTTTTCAAAATTTTCTCGTTATTATTTTAAGCCCACCCTAAATTTTTTTTCAAGTCCACCCCATTTCGAAATCTTGGGTCCGTCCCTGAACCGAACTTAGGTCGGGTGGCTCGGTTGCGAGTGCATCTAGGGTTCAGTCGCAATGATCACATGTGGAGGCCACGGTATCGATCGATTTCGATCCAGGTCGGGCTGGAGTGCTGGCCATAATGCAGGCCACGGTAAAAAAAAATATATATGTCACAATCGTGGTCTACTTTCTCATTCGCGGGGAAGAAAGACCCTTGCGCTTAAATTTCTGCCAAATATCATTCCAGGCTCTCTTAATTAAAAACTAGCTTATGAACTTTGGTAAAAAAAAACAGTCTAAACAAATGATTTTTATGTGAGGTTTTCACCATTTTTATTAGAACTTTATATGAAAGAATTCATAGACAATTCAAAGAGTATATCTAACAACGAGAATAAAGCAATTATACATGGACCAACAATTGCGCCGGTTTTATGCACAATGATTAGCAACTCCAAATTCATTAATGCTGCCCAATTTCACTAGATCATGTGGACTAATTATTTTAGAAGTTTAATCAATTAATTAACATTTTTTTTATTATGCACGTCCTTTTATATATATATATATATTATTTTAAAAAGATAAAAGTCACTTTTAAAGTTCAAAGATTCATTTTAAGCTAACCATTATTTCCCTAACAAAGTTGTAAAAAATAACTCTAATATCTAAAATCGACATTTTGAAAATAAGTTTGTTGTGACTCATAACATATACTCATAACTTATATTTTTTTCGAATCGCGTAAAAATAGATGAGAGGGGAATTGATACACGGAATGAAACTATTTATTCACTTATCAAGGAGAAACAAAATGGAAGGTACAACTAGAGTATTATACAAATGTCGTCCAAACTTTATAACTTACCTTTCTCTCGAATCTCACAAAAAAAAAAAAAATATGATGAACACAAATTAGGATTCGACAAATATTAGATTCAAAAATATTTAAAGTTATAAATTGAGTGTAAAAATGAGTGTGTACACGTTTCAATCATTTAAGACCCTATTATAAACTTTTGGTTATTTTTAAAATATAATTATATTTTATTTAATAAATGATTTTAGACCCTAGGGCCTAACCATTTTGTACAAATTATTCCGATCATGTTCATACATAAAATGAGGGTAAACACTTATTAGCAAAATTTAATCTAAAAGAGTATCTGAAAAAAAAATACAAATCTCGAAATTAGTTTTCAAATAAAACGAAACGGGTCTTTTAGAAAATTTATTTTTATTTTGTGAAAATTCATACAAATAAGATTAAAAGAAAATATTGGTCTAATTTTAAGAAGGAATGAGAAAAAAAAACATTTTATAAATTGATAAGAAAGTATAATTGTCCTTAACAAACGTTGTACAATTGTTTAACTCAAACCAAGTAGCTGGTTCCAAAAGTTTTCTTAAGAAAATCATATATTTTTCGAAACCAAATCCTGAAAGTAAACAACTATCCAATATCCAATCCTATCCAACCCGATTCAACTTTTTATTCTACAAGACCTTTGCGAAAGTTCTACCCGACGCACCATGTAACAGTTTCACAAAACCGATGAAGCTTAGCTTTCCATCAGTATTTCTAATCCAGTCGTTTAGTACAGCATGAACAGGAACCGAAGGTCCCAACCCGAGTTCCTGCATTACATCAATACAAAATATGTACATGTATTAAATTTCATTACTCTAAAATTTGGTAAATGAATAATATGTGCAAAAAATGTAAAACTAACTGATGCAAGTTCTTCAAACACAATTGCCTTGTTCCCATCATTCTCAAAAACATCGTAGGCACAACGAGCATGTTGATCCCACAAATCTAACGTTTCTAGCTGATAAACGCTTATCCCAGCAGCACAAAATTCATCGAAATTCATCCGTCTATATTGCAATGCATTTAGCTGTCACACACAACAACATACAAAAAAGAATTACTAAAAAAACATATGCAAATTTCAATACAGAATTATCTGTTCATTATACTGTTGAAAGTAGATCAGTTATCCTAGAGTCTTTCATAGCATCTGTTGCATTCTTCATCAAAGCCTAAAAATATAAGAATTCAAACAAAAATTAACTTTTTTTTTACATTCCATAATATATATAAGTAGACAAGAAACAAACCAACAAACAAACAAACCACTTTAATGTTGTCTAAAGTGATACAACCATCTTTAGGATCCAACAATGCAAACTGCTCCTTTAGATGAAACAGTTCATCTGAAGTCAATGTCTTAGATAAAGCTCTCAAAGCAGATTTGCGAAGAGATGATGATTGCATATAAGCCTTCAAGAGCCTGAAAACGAGAATGTCAAGAGATATTACTTTGACATCTCGATAGTTTCGAATCCACGGATGACCTGAAAAGGTTCCATAGTAATTGAGTAAAGTATATACACAAAACTATATAATCAGACAAGTTTTTTTTACTTTTTACTCACTCAAAGCCTGAGCAGCACTCATTCGTTTGCGTGGATCTTTATTTAATGTAAGTTTCACAAAGTCTTTAGCCTCAGGTGAAAGTGTAGGCCAAGGGGATTCATCGAAAGTTGGAATAGCTTTCAAGACAGCTTGAAAGATACCGGATTCAGTTCTAGCCCAAAATGGACGTCTGCCAGATAAGAGAATATATGCAATTACACCAACACTCCATACATCAGCTTCAGTGCCATAAGATCTTTGTAGAACTTCAGGTGCTACGTAGCATGCACTTCCTACAATGTCGTTAAGCCTTTCATCTGGACAATGTTAATGAAATATGTTTGAAGATTGGAAGGTGTTGTTGATGAAATGAATGAATGAAACAAAGTTTTGACAATAAATTAACCTGGTTTGACGAAATCTGATAAGCCAAAGTCTATAGCTTTTAACTGGGAGTTATCATACTTGGATGTATACAAAAAGTTCTGTTATTCAATTAAATAATTCAAATCACTATTAGAATACCATTATGTTATTTTTTAAGACTTTCAAGTGATCATAACTAGAACAGTTAAATAAGAATGTGTTAACTTTTTAAATTAAAAAAGAAAATCACCAAATAAATGAAAATTATATTATGATAAAGTTTCACCAATTCTTCACCAAACAAATTCTTAAAGCTGATATGATGTGAGATTATTTGAAAAATATCTATTTTATGAAATCAAAATCTTATTTGAAGAAAAAGTTGAGTATTTAAATAAAAAAATTGTTTAAAATTTAAATTTTATTTTGTGCTCATTATTAATTTTGTTTAGAAAACTAAGGTATTTTGTTTATGTTATTTTTAATTATTATTTTTTATTTATCATTATATATTAATACATTTTAAGTCTTTTTATCAAAATAATTATGTATCTCTCAAAATAATTATGTATCTCTTTAAAATTAATACTAATAATTATTATTTAAATAATACGGGTTATTAATACAATCCCTATTCGTTTGAGTTATTTAAATAATCCAAACTAATCAAATATTATTTTACTTTTTTTATTAATTAGATCACTAAATTTATTAATTAAAATATTAAAATATTATTTATATTAAATTATAAGTTTTTATTATATTATTATATTAATACAATTTTAAGTCTTTTTATAAAAAAAAATTTTAAAAAAATATATACTCAAAATCATACTATTTTAAAAAGAGATAATCTTTTAAAAAAATCTCTAAGAAGTCGGCACCACTACTTCAATTAAAACTTTGTTTTAAATGTGTACTTGTATTTTAGTGGTTGATTTGAAAATTAAAATATATTTTTTTAAATAACCCAATATCAATAAAAACAAGTTAAGTAGACAGATATTTGAAGTAATTGACCTCTGGCTTTAGGTCTCGGTGTGCCACACCTTGGAGATGACAAAATGCAACAAAATTTAATATTTGTACCATGACAACCTTTGCCTCATCTTCCGAATACTTTCCACCCCTACAATATGTAAATAAGTAATAATGTAAATGATATTAATAACTTTGAGAGATTTATCAAGATCAAAAAAAGGTATTAATAATTTACATACTACTCCTACCCAAGATACCTAAAAGACAACCATTACATTTTTAGTTATTACTCATTTACCCTTCTCCAAACTAATGAAACCTAGAAATAGTCTTTGAATGTGGAGCCAAAGTGTTACGTTTTGTATGAAAAGTGTATCTAGACTTGACCATTAGGGGTGTCTGTTCCGAAGTTCCCTGTTTTATTTCCTCTCATAGGGAGGGGCAAAATAGTAATTTTGTTTGTTTGTAATATTACTGTTTTGTCCCTCCTAACGAGAGAACCCGTAACCCGTAACAGAGTATTATATCCCAGGACCCAGACCCAGGCTCGACACCTCGATGCTGGGGGCAAAATGGGAAACAAATTAAACATGACCTGCAACTATGAAATAAACAAGAGAACAAACACCTTGCAAGTATTTTATCTAAGAGCTCTCCTCCTTTGCATAACCTGAAAGAACATGGAAGAAGAAGTAATTAAGAAATGAAGTAAAAAAATAAAGTAGAATTCAGAAATGGAGCTTAATTACTCACTCCATGACAATGTATACATTGTTATAATCTTCAAATGCATCATAAAATTGAACAAGATTCTTATGTCCAGTTAATGATCTTAATATCTTCACCTCCCTTCTTACATCCTCAATTGCAATAGCTGTTGTCATCTAAAAAACCAACAAATTCAAATTCTCATATGAATTTATCATATCTCATATTTGAAATTTGAATTACCTTCACTTTAGGAATGATCTTGACAGCTACTTCTTGACCTTTTAGATCACCTTTCTTAACAATGGCAGAACAAGTATAACCAAAATGACCTCTACCAATTTCTTCACCAATTTCATACCTAGTTATAAACTGTTTGGAGAATCCAAAACTCTTATCGAGTGATGAAATATCATCATTCTGATTCTCCCCTTCTTGTTTCTTAGGTTTTGATGATCGTTGCCGTAGTGCTAAAACTGCTTTTATGTGCTTTGCTGGTGATGGTGGAGGAAATGGACGTTTGTAGGATCTACGTGGGGTTGAGGAATGTAATGGGTTAGGGCTGTAGAAGGAGGAAAAAGGCGATTTCTTCACGGATTGATGATGATGATTATCGGTTGTTGGAGTTTGGTATGGTGTGTTTATTATATCATTTCTTGGGGCGTATGGATTTGATTTTGATGGTTTTGATGTACAGGTTCCCATGTAATTGGATTTCAGAATTAGGGTTTCAATTCAATGG
This sequence comes from Impatiens glandulifera, assembly GCF_907164915.1. Taxonomy (NCBI): domain Eukaryota; kingdom Viridiplantae; phylum Streptophyta; class Magnoliopsida; order Ericales; family Balsaminaceae; genus Impatiens; species Impatiens glandulifera. The sequence continues at coordinate 57,965,841 of NC_061865.1, read as the reverse complement.
AATTTTTCAGTGAATCTTCAGTTAGCTGTTAGCCTGTTAGAAGAGAAGAAGATCAATGGGGAAGAAAGATGATGAAGACCGTTTTATTAAGCTGTTGGATTCCATTTGTCACGTGGTTGTCACGTGATTTTCTACTGGTCTTTTATTCATACAAAATTGGGTCCCGCCGCCCATTCAAATATTGATATGAAAGTGGTAATAAAAAATAATTTGTTATTTTTTGAATTGAAAATTTAATTTTTCAGATTTTTAATCATATTAATCGTTGCTATTTTTTTTAAAAAAATTAATTTTTTTCACTTTTGATCATTTCTCTTCTAATTAGTACAAGTCTTTTATTCGAATTATCTCGTTAAGAACTGTTCATATTAATTCCTTGTTAAATCAATATATTACACTATATGATATTAAAAACTCTATTTATATAATTTTATAAAAAAATTATTTTTTTTTAAAAAAAATATGATAGGATATGATATAGATAGTAGAAAAAAAAATCCAAAATAAAATGAAAAAAGATAGTAGCTTTAAGTCATGACTATTTCTTATGATTAGTAGTATTTAATAATTTATTATTCAATTACATATAATTTAAATTATTAATTACACTATTTTGATATTAATTTTACCTTTTTGTAACATTAATTCATTTTTTTCAATAAATAATTTTATATTAATCAATTACTTACTGGGAATTATTGTGTACGTTGAAAAATGTGGATTGATACGGTTAAATTTGCAGGTTTGAGACAATTATAAATAATTTGATTGGAGAGTAATCACAGAATTTTCAACCATCTCAAACAATCATTGTGGATTATTCACTTGTTATTTTTGACATTATACGAGGCTCGATTTGGGAAACCAATAGATTCGATTAATTTTTTTTTTGGAAGATCTTCGCACACACTAATTTTTAATATATTTGATTGATTTCTCCCTCACACTATTGTTATACTTTTATTGTTATGCTTTAATGACTATCTATTTTATGGATCATTCTTATTTTATTTATAAAATAAAAATTAATTCCTTACTATGGTTTTTAAATGTTCTATCTGCTTAATTTATTTTATATATTTTTTTAAGCATAATTTTGTGTTTTTATAAATAAATTTGAAATAATTATTATTAGATTGTCAAAAATTATAAAAAAAAAAGTATGAAATTAAATTATATCCCATTATTTGATTAAAAAATATAATGGAGTATTTTTGTTAATCTAATAAAGATAAAACAACACTTTAAAGATTGGGGCTTTATGAACCAAGTTTCCATAACTTGTAGGACTATTTGATAAATATATGAAAGCTTTCTTGAGGGAAAATTTGATCCTTATTCTAATCTTTTAGGGGAGCAGTTTTGAAGAAAACAAATACACTTTTAGAAGAACAATTTAATATTAACGGTGAGGTTGGTTAACCTAAAATAATTTATGGGGGATAAAATTGAATAATATGGAAATTCATAAAATGCCAAATTAAGCAAGCAAGTTACAATTTAGGACAAAAAGAACCATTCATATGCATAAAGTAAACTAATTTGGAGGGACATAGTAGTAGTTGATGGACATGAGAACTTACCTAAACCAATATCTCAATCACAAAAGCAGGGCCCTTTTGATTCTAAAGAATTGAGCGATAACAATTAAGAGTTCAAACATGTCAACATTAACATTCGTCAGAAAACGATATTATTGACAAATACAAGAAACCTCCAAATAAAAATATTTGGTTTAGCGTATGATCTCGAGTCACGACCTTAAGAAAAGTTGACACGTAAATAGAATGTATCAAACAAAGAAAAAAAAAGGTAAAGTCAAATTTCTAGAATTAATATGAAACTTATTATTTGCGGGCTCTATTGACTATTGACTTGTATTTTGGTGTTTTCAATTAAACAAATGAATATGAGTGGTTTCTTATCCACTTTCTTTGACTATAAAACATATAATTTAATAATTAGTCTGTTTTTTTTTTTTAAATTTAAAAAGATTTAAGGAGTCGAATCCACCTTATATTCACATCTACTATTTTTTTTTTTTTTTTTGGAAAATACATCAACTCATCTGGATCTACTTGCACAATAAATCACTAACATAAACTCACACAAATATAATTTCAATTGAACCTATTGAATTCAATAGTTAACATAACTTCATTTCATTCTAAGTAATTTGAATTAAACCTAATTAAATGACTTTATTTGACAACGAGCTGATATCATTTTGAGTTTTTATTAATCAAAGTGTGTAAATTATCTTTCAAGCATTTAATTATTAGAAAAAATTAACACATATAATACACGACTAGAGAGGTAAACGAGTCAAGTTATTCATCAGTAGTTCGATCAAAGCTCAACTCAAGCTCGTGTAACTCAATTTTGTAATCGAGCTTCAGTTTAAGCTTATACAATTATATTTATCTTAGAGTATCTCGCGAGAATCTTGCTTTATAAATATTAACATTTATATTTATATAATATATATTAAATTGTCTTTATATTATATTTTATTATAAATTTGATGATTAATAGTATAATTTTATTATAAAATTTGTGAAATGTAAGATATATTAACTTTCAGATAATATTTAGAGTTCCAACTATTCCGTTGATTCGATCATTGTCTAAAGCGAAATTTTCCAACATATTAGGATATCCTATTAGTAAGGCATTCTGGGCCGATTTCTCAGATTCCAATATTATTGACCGATTTGGTAATTTTAATTAATAATTGTTTTTTTGAATTGTCAACGAGCCGAATTTGAATATATATTTTGATACTCGATCAAGTATATATAATGCCAATCGAGTGGTAGGTACTCAGCTCGATTACACCCCTATGCACCACCACAACTTCTCATGTTGAATATGTTAATTTGAACGAAAATCGAACCTTAAACCTTCAAGGATAATAAACATATTGTTATTTTGCAATTGGAACATATTATGTTTGACGATAATACAACACCATTATGTATTTTTCTCTTAACCAAGGTGTTTTGGACTTTGAAAAAAGACTACCATAACCATTATGACCCCTCACTTTAATCAATTTGTTACATTCAATAAAATTTGAACCTTAAACATCAAGACAATAAACCTTGTTATCCTGAATCATTCTAAGTTGTATCCACCATGAAAACAAGCAATAGTCAAAATATGGTTTTGGGCTTAGCCGCACCACATCACATTCATATGGTGAAATGTATAACCATTCACTAACTCGAGGATGGTGCATGTAGTGATCAACAACGAGATGTTTCAAATGCTCATTCTCCATTCATGAGGTATGATATATACCATTTCGAACTGTAACATCTTTTCTTTCTCCTTCAAGACTTTATATGCAACCAACTTCAACTCTTCATCAGAATCAAACTCAGCCTGCAATATATAAAACAAAAACACAATTACAAAACCAATGGTTAACTATATATGTTGAATCTTTTAGAACAACAACAAGAAGAAAACTCACATTCTCGTCCTTAAACCACTTGCCATGACAATCCCTCTTCCATCCAGCAGACGAATAATTAATCTCCTTTTCATGTTGCTTCTTCCGTGTTATCCTCTCATCTACTTCGTTCACACATACAGTGGATGAAATGACTATCCATTCTCTTCTCCAAACCATGCATACTAGAACTGATGTTTCTAAATGCCTTTATCGTAGTCTGTTCACGCAGAGGCTTTCCAGATGATCTGCAATGTTCAGACACTGCAATCCTCTTATTCATCTCGCCTTGATTCAATGAACTCCTTTGCTTCATCTTCGACTCTGCAGATCGATGGCGCCATCCCTTCATATGCAAACGTATTTGCCATTGGAGAGCTTCTTGTAGAATGATGTGTCAATTCCTTCAGCTAACAAATCGTCCACTTTCCTTCATCTCTCTTTCTCAGAACTCAAGAACACCATACAAAATGTTTTAATTATTAAATATTTAACAAATTTATTTGAATTGTCTTTATTCAAAACTATTTTATTATAAGTTATTTTCTTACATTATGAAAATTTTAAATTATTATCTTTTTCTAAAAAAAAATTCATATATAAAATTCTCTCCATAAGTAAGATATATTTATCAAAATAAATAAACTTATGCAATTAATTTTATAAGTATTTTGTTTATTATTATTAGGGCAAATTACCTGAGCGGCCCTCAAACTATCTCGATCGCTCACTTTTGGCCCTCAAATTAATTTTTGAAACAAATCGCCCCTTCAACTTTTATAAAGGTCACCAGTGGCCCTTCCGTCAATTTTTTAGTTAAACCTAACGGTTTAAATTTAAAATATTATTTTTTATATATTATCTTTAATCTTATATTTTATATTTATATATATAATTATTAAATCGCTTACATATAATATTATATATATATATTATTATTAAATTTTATATAATTATTAAATCTTTTGATCTTTCAAATTATTTTAATCTTTTACAATTACTTTTAATCTTTCAAATTATTTTGTAAAATATATATTCTATAAATTATATAAATTTATTTATATATATATAATTAATGATTAGGGATAATCCATATAATTTATTTTTAAACTTTGTTTTATATATATTAAAAATAATTTATTAAAAAGTAATTGTAACCTTCTAACTACTCAAATACTTTTAACACTTAAATTATTTTTTAAAATATATATTATATAAATATTATATATAAATTAGTTAAATATAATATATATAAATTATATATATAGATAAAAATAAATAATATATATATTATTTATTTATTATATAAAAGATTTAATAATTATATAAAATTTAATAATAATATATGTATATATAATATTATATATAAGCGATTTAATAATTATATATATAAATATAAAATATAAGATTAAAGATAATATATATAAAAAATAATATTTTAAACTTAAACCGTTAGGTTTAACTAAAAAGTTGACGGAAGGGTCACTGATGACCTTTATAAAAGTTGAAGGGGCGATTTGTTTCAAAAATTAATTTGAGGGCCAAAAGTGAGCGATCGAGATAGTTTGAGGGCCGCCCAGGTAATTTGCCCTTATTATTATTTTAATTAATTTTATATTTAATTATATATATAAATAATAATTATATATAACTAATATTCTTTTAAAACAAACTTTATAATTTAAATAAACTTTTAATTTTAAGAATTTATAAATAATCAACCATTTTAAATAAATTCTTTATTTTAAAAATAATTAACTTATAATGTTACAAATAAAATAAATTATATCATAACCCTAAATGCATGTTTAATGACATTACATAATATATAGGGCAAATTACCTGAGCGGCCCTCAAACTATCTCGATCGCTCACTTTTGGCCCTCAAATTAATTTTTGAAACAAATCGCCCCTTCAACTTTTATAAAGGTCACCAGTGGCCCTTCCGTCAATTTTTTAGTTAAACCTAACGGTTTAAATTTAAAATATTATTTTTTATATATTATCTTTAATCTTATATTTTATATTTATATATATAATTATTAAATCGCTTACATATAATATTATATATATATATTATTATTAAATTTTATATAATTATTAAATCTTTTGATCTTTCAAATTATTTTAATCTTTTACAATTACTTTTAATCTTTCAAATTATTTTGTAAAATATATATTCTATAAATTATATAAATTTATTTATATATATATAATTAATGATTAGGGATAATCCATATAATTTATTTTTAAACTTTGTTTTATATATATTAAAAATAATTTATTAAAAAGTAATTGTAACCTTCTAACTACTCAAATACTTTTAACACTTAAATTATTTTTTAAAATATATATTATATAAATATTATATATAAATTAGTTAAATATAATATATATAAATTATATATATAGATAAAAATAAATAATATATATATTATTTATTTATTATATAAAAGATTTAATAATTATATAAAATTTAATAATAATATATGTATATATAATATTATATATAAGCGATTTAATAATTATATATATAAATATAAAATATAAGATTAAAGATAATATATATAAAAAATAATATTTTAAACTTAAACCGTTAGGTTTAACTAAAAAGTTGACGGAAGGGTCACTGATGACCTTTATAAAAGTTGAAGGGGCGATTTGTTTCAAAAATTAATTTGAGGGCCAAAAGTGAGCGATCGAGATAGTTTGAGGGCCGCCCAGGTAATTTGCCCTAATATATATGTTTAAATTTAGGATTAAAATACAACCTTTATAGTATAAATCAAACTTAAAAGCAGTCTCTGACAATTTTGCAATGCACATTTATTTTTTCATTTTATCTACTAGAAATCTGGATCATGATCCAAAAACTTACACATTTACTATGTTTGTAAAAATACATCAAAGATCTAGAAAAGAATCTCCTTACAATAAACACAAAATCACACTCAGAATACCAGATACAATAATAAAAACAATCAAATGATAATCCTTAAAAAAAATCTTATACCCAACAGCAAAAACAAACAGTAATTCGATTCCCTTGAAAAAACGATGGGAAATCACCAGCTTAAAATCCACAAAGTTAGATGAAAAATAACATCCATCAGTCGACAAGGCAACCGATTTAAGATTATCAGTTTCATCACGGAAGTAAAACAAAGCAGGCAGAATAAGAAGCCAGATTAACTAAGAATTTCAACTATTTACAAATCATATAGATATATTATCCCTTTCGGATTTTGTAATAGTTTTTTGTTGAAATGATTAACTAACTGCCTTCAGGATGCTGCTGGCATTGCTGTTGAGACGATTACATAAGACAGGTACTGAAGACCGTCCTGAATTTTTGCGATAGCTGTCGTTTTATCAGATTGAAGGTTCTCTGAATATGTATTGGCTTTGTCCTGAATCAGTTTCTGTGGGAGATCTTCGCTACCTTTCGATGCTGCCAAGTATGTTTCAGCCACATCTGTTATACCTATAGTGCAAAAAGAAGAAGAATTTATAAATGAAAGAGGGTAAAAAACAGAAAAATATTGATTTGGATGAGATACTATTATGGAACGTGACTTAATTAGACATGTATTCATAAATTTGTTTACGTTTTCTCATGTAAATCTAGATCTAGAATAAGCTCAAGCTGCATTAAGTGTTTCCAATAAGATATTTTACCTTATAATGACAATTTTATTAATTGTCAAGGTTAAAGTTGTCTTTCGAACGTTCTTACTAGATTAAGAAGTTAATTTGCAAAAAAATTAGCTTAATTTGAGACAAATCTAAATAATTAAATGATCTCAAATAATAGTGCTATTAAATCAACTTAATTCAAATAAGCACCAAATAATTTAGATAACCTTAGTGAAACCATTATGAAATCTAAATACTATTCAGGATGAGGGTACCATTCAATCCATCAAAACCATAGTTGAAGTTAAGATTCAACTGAATATCAGGGAGAGCCATTATTAGAGGATTTACTCTCCTTTAGTTCAAATTTACCACCCATATGGTTCTATATAAAATATGAAAGATCGGGGAATTCTATTACTATTGTGGTCACATTGGGTATATGATTAACACACATTTTAATGACAAATCAGGGTTCAATCAACATGTTAGGCAGTATCAGGTTATGTAAAATAAATTTAGATTTTTATATTGGAATGAAAAATAAACGCTTGAACATAAATACCTGTGATGAAACTGCTGCATAATGATTCCACATTTTTAGTTGCTAGTATTGCCCTTGTCCTAACTATCATAGCCTTTTCAGCTGAATCTTCAGGCCACTCAATGTTTAACGTATTTATACCATCATCTTCTTCCTGAATATTGCTCGAATTCGATATGATGGATTTACCAAGTGTCAGAAGCTGTGACACTGCATAACTACATATCTCTGACAGTCTCTATATAACAAAAGCACATTATTACGAACAATATCAGTACACCTATTTACTAGTGACATATACATAAGAAATGGTTGAATGTCTACTATAGCATACATGAATTCCTTCGGAATGAAGAGCATCTAATCTCCCAGTAGTTTTGGGGATTATGTCATTCTTTGCCAAACCAGCTATTGCATTTGTGAAGCTACAAATTCAGAAAACAATTAATTATTTATTTAGACCAGGGATCATTTTCCCTATATAGGAGGGTAGCTGCTAGCACAACACCCCACCGACATGACCCCAACTTCAATCAAGGTGCTTTTAGTGGGAATTGAACATGAGACCTTAGCATGTTAGTTCAAGACTCTTACAACTTAAATGAGATATGGTTAGAGCAAAAGGAGAAGAAAAAGAATTTGTTTAGAACGGAAAAGTAATATTACCCAGAAGCTATTTCAGCAGCCCTTGCTACACTCGAATCATGCAAATCCTTTACCTCGTCTGCACCTCTCTCAGCGATAATCTCTACATTCTTTCCCTTCTCCAAAAGATCAGCGTTTCCCCCTATTTCAGAGTTTAGACCAAAAATTTGTTGAACATGTTTTAGCTTCCCATCATAAAAAGACTTTTGATCAGATGTCAGCTTCGCTTTTCTACGATTAAACAATAGAGCATAGTGGTTGGACAATGCTTCCAGTTCCTGAAAATATTGTAAATAACAGTTAAGAAGATATAGAAGAGAAGCTTCATAAAGTAGTAATGATTCAACTATGAAAAAATGAACTTGACCTCCAATTGTTCAGGACCTCCATAAATATAAAAGCACCTATCAAATGTTACTTCCTCCAAAAACTGATCCTCATCCTGATGCTGTTCAGTTATCTTCTGTTTCTCAACTTCTATACCAGTTTCTGCAATCAGAAGATCCATGGTCTCCTTGCCAACAAGTTCAAGCACTTGCATTCCCTTAGCAGTGAAAGCTTTTCCAGTCTGTATAATAAATCCAGAAAATAAGATTTTGTAGAACAAATATTTCTTCTTTTCCACCCCTTTTTGGCTTAGTAACGAAAGAAATTGAAGGTTACTCAAACCTCTATAATGGAAGGGGCAACAGACCCTGCTGCTGGTAATCCACCATGCTGGATAGAATCAGCCAGGTTGATTGCAGAATGCTCAATCCTGAAAAAAGAGAAAATATATGTTTTTAATTTCACTAAGGATGTCGGATATATAAAATAGCGGTGAGTCTGAGCAATGAACAACTCAGTGTAAAGAACCCACATGAATTTGCTAGGATATTACTTCAATCATTAAACGATACGTGTTTAAACAACCTATTCTGTAGTACATTCAATTCCAAAATGGACAAAATGAGAGGAAATAACTATAAACTGAGCAATGACCAAACCAGTGTAGAGATCCCAGATGAATTACTAGGCTATTACTTCGATCATTAAAAGACATGTGTTTAAACAACCTATTCTGTAATACATTCAATTCTAAATGGATAAAATGAGAGGAAATAACTATAAACATGTTTAAATAATGATAATAAACTTTAGTGCACACATACAACATGATTCATGCCATGAAGGCTCTCATTCACAAGAAACTCGTAACTGAAATTAAAGTAAACAATGTTTTATTTTTCTACCTTGAATCTTGATGCATGACAGTGTTTTAGCTTTTCTTATAAATACTGATAAGTTGCAGGTAAGGTAATCATTTCAAACTGCTAGATATGAAAATGGCACTACTACTGCATGAATGCCCTAAAAAATGTCACTTACTAACATCAAATTCTCAGATTCCCATATTACAGTGCTAAAAGTAGCTATTCTGGAACGCAAAAGCCTTCTCAAGAAGTTTCAGTAGCATTGTCCTATTTTCTCAACAAAGCCAAAAGATAAGAGCTTTCATTGAATCTCTTTTATGATATTTATTGTTGTAGAGACAATTGTGAATGTTGTACTTAAACATTATAATATCTAAGGAATCATGCAGTACGAGGATAAATAGCTTCCCCCGAAGACACCAGATTAAGTTTGAAAGTTAGACTTCTACCCTCAATACATTCAATAGCAAATTTGTGCGTATCACATATTTCAAATCCAATGATGTTGTTAACATGGACTTATCACTAATTCATATATTGAATAGAAGAAAAGCTAAGTGCAACCCAAACATACTTTTGAACAATATTAGAACCCCCACTCCACACACTTCCCAATGCTTGCCATGCTCCTGTAGCAAAATTCTCCACAGAACCATCAAGAATCTTCAAACCCTGCACAAATTTATAAATGGAACTCATTTCTCTAGCACACAGGAAATTTATTACAACTACAGCCGATGAATTTTATAGAAATAGTTTCACATGCCTGTCCAAGAAGTGAATCCTCACTGGCATTCCCCAGCTTGTCCAAAGCAGCCTTACGCAACTCATCATCATCTTCCTCTTTCTCCTTCTCCTCTTCTTTAAGATCAGGTTCACCTTTATCGTCCTCGGAAGACTCTGAATCCTTGGACATTTCTTCACCATCTTGAAAGCTCTTTGCAACCTCAGCAGCCTTCATGGAAGAAAGCTCTACTTGTCAGGAGTATAAATAATGCATTAATTGTCAACACCAATATGTTACTTTTGTCTCTTCTTTAAAATTTCTTTGTTGTTCATTTTCTTAAACTTAGTGTAGTTCGAGTAACTAGGCTGTACACTTAATAAGAGGAATCCAGTTACACTTTCTCAGAACATTGAACTGCGTTACTGCAACCAGGAGAAGCATTTCAAGGACTCTGTGCCTATTAGTTCTAGCATAGCATGCTCATCCTAATTGGAAAATGGAATCAAAATTATCAAACAGTTAGCATTAGCCAAGAGATTCTAATTACCCTACTTTCTCATCTTCATCTCCTTCACCACTTTCATGTATCTGACTAATAGTGTGTATACAATTGCATGGGTAGAATATAAAGTATTTCAACCACATTTAATATCACAAGAGATTTCCTTTTAAAACATGAATCCCCCTTCCTAATTTAACACTAATTCGTCATTGATTAGACATAATACTCAACTACTTGTTCTCACTAAATCAGAAAAAATTAACCTAAATTGCTACTAACCCTAAGAGATCACAATTAAAAGAGCAAACTAAAGCAAATTCATTTAACATATAATAAGAATCAGAGAGAAAACGATATACATTGCGGGAGATCTCTTCGGCAGCATTAGCAGCGACTTTCTGAAGATCTGACAAAACAGAAAAAGCAGTGAAACCCCAGCCGCCCCAACCGCCGCCGGATTTCTTCGACGACTGAGCTTCTGATTCTTCAGTTAGAACTTCTGGTTCCTTCTCTTCGGCAACCGTTTGCCGCTCATCATCTTTTAACTTCGAAGCGTTGTCTTCCATTGATAACAACGAAATTGAAGATCTTCTTCTGAATCTTTCTTACTAACAATTTGAAGGCTACAAATCCTAAAACGTTTATTAACAGTTTACCTAATTTCAATCGCCTCGATTGGATCTACCGTTTGAGTGAAAGCTTTGGATGTTGAGATGTCTCATCGCTTTCAATTGTTCTTCATTTTCTTCTCAAGCTTCCCTGGACAACTTAAACGACGTCGTTTTACAAATGCATGGAAAACCTTTCTAGTCCCTCTAAAATTAGAGATATTCGAATTAATCCTTAAAGCTCCCACTATTGATTATTAGAATTATTAACTTTAAAATTATTTGAAAACTTGTATTTTGTTGATCACTGTTACTGTTATAATCATTAAAAAAAATTATAGGTGAAAAGTGTATAAAAAAAATAACTTTTTGATAAATTTTAGTTTTGATTTTTGATAAAATTATTTTTTTTAACAAATAAGCTCAATTGTCCTTATTTTCAAACTTTAATATTATTTTATTTTCTACAGTAAAATAATTTTTGGATTTGTAATGAGATATTTGATAAATAATAATTAAAAAAATATTTATTTGCGTAATTAGTCTAAAACGCTACTTATCTCCTAAAAATATTTTCAAATACAAGAATACGTACAATAAATGTGTGAACTAAATTCAGTCGGTTTGTTCATTGAAATATACCGTTAAACGCTGAAGATGGTTTGTGGAAATTTTAAACAGCCGATTTCGATTTAGTAGGTTAAAAAATTAGTTTAGTTGATTTGATTTGTTTGTAAAAATAATTGCTAGATAATACTATATCTAAAATTTGTTTTAAAAAATAAATAACTAAAATAGCAATAAAAACAACAACATACAGTACCAAAAAATAAAAAGATTCATTACTATTATTATTTTTAGTTTTTAAACATTAATGCGGGTGGACCAGGTGAGACACAGTCGACTAGGCACTAGTTCAACCTCTCATTATGTTGGTTCCATTATTTTCAATTTAGTTTATATTGATTAAGGCAATGTTTAGACGGTTTCACTAATTTTTCATCATTAATGTACATAGGACCTGTCCTGAAATGAGACGGCTAGGGCTGCCCTACCAGGCCCAACAAATATAAAAAAACAATTATACTCTTATTAATATAATACAAAATTAATTATTATCTGAGGAAGAAGGTCGTAGAAGGCTAGGGATGGCAATAGGGCGGAAAATGCATTTACCATTTTCGTCCCGTTCGATTTTTTTCGGTTTTAGGGAATCTCGCGGAACACCGTTAATAATTTTTTTTCTTTTAAATAAATAAAAATTATACAATAAAATTATATATAGGAATATTTTAAAAAAATATAAAAATAAATATATATTGTAATATATTAAAATTTTATACAGAAATAATTACTACTCTTATAAAATATAGTGAATAAATAAATATATTGGTGATTTAATATATTTAATTATGTTTATGATGTTCGGGGCAGAATCGGGATAAAATCGGGACGGGGGACACAAATACCATCCCCGCCCGGTTTTGGGGAAAAACCGTCTCAAACGGGGCAATTCGGTTCGGTTTTCGTGGGGCGGTTTCAAATTGCCATCCTTATAGGAGGTTGTATGCTTATATAAAATAAACACCCCGATTGTGATAATTAAGAGTTGTTATTGATTGTAATATTTTAGTTTATAATTTTTGTTGTATGGTTGTGTGAATGTTACAAATCAGATACTTTAAAGTATGTTGATTGTTATCTTGTATAATCATAGTTAGCGTTTGTCTAATTATTTTTCTTGATTCTTCAACTTTTGAGATTTTTAATGAAATGATGTTAACCGTTTAAAATTTTTTATTATCCCTCTTTTAGCTTAGTGGAGCTGGATCTCTAACCTCTCGCTCACCTGGTTAATTGGTTAAGTGTGTTTTCGACTATGTATTTAACCCAAACGTTCTCATTTTCACCTAATATAGTAGCCCAGTGGTAATAGTCAGCTTATGAAACTAGAATGATGACTTTGAAGTGTCATGTTAATTCTCTTTTAATTTAAAAAAAATAATAATACAAAATTTTTATATATTTTTAACCTAACATAAAATTAAGTTATAAAGGTAAGAATAATTTATTTTTTAACCTATCACTCTATTATGTCATAATTTCACCATGACACTTTTTAATACAAAATTTAATTAAAGAAAAATATAAGAAAAGAATGATGACTCATATTTTATTCTAATTAAAAATCTCTTAAATTACTATAATAAATAAAATTTAGTTAAAAAAAATCAAAGTAATTGAAGACAATTAATGAAAATAAATATATTTGATAGACATGATCACCCATCATTAATAACTAAGCGACACTATGGATTAATCAGACTAATACAAAAATGAAGATGATGAAATTCCTCTAGCTGTGGGTCCACGGCACCTTTACGATCTTCCGCCTGTACAATCCAATTCTTCCTCCAACGTGTATGTCAACCTGGACTGACGATTCATCTCTCTGTCATCCGATCATCTCTCTCTCTCTTTCTCTCGACAGGAATCACCAATTGCACAAGTCACGGGAGAATACATCTATCTCTTCATTGCTTTTTTCAGAATTCTCATCAATTACTGTTAAGATTCTCATCCATATCAACAAATCACCCTGAGAATAACCCTAATTTCGCATTTTCTTTGCGATTTGGGCACCGAAGGGTGTCTGTATGGTTTAATTTTGCGTATTTGGTTGAAGGAAACTCGAGATTGGTGGCACAATGAAGGCCATGGTGAGTATACAAGATCTTATTGAGGAAGTCAAAGTTCGAACGGTTTATTGGGGGCTATGTATTTTCGCCGTAACATACTTGTTGACGCGTACGTTTCTTTCCCCTTTTATTCAATTTGATCTTGTTTTTAGGTTCTCTTCTGGCTTCATTTGTTTGCTTTATTCGAAATTGCATATAAGGGTTGGCTTGTGGTTTGACTGGATATTATGGGTAGTTGTAATTTTGTCTTGAAGAAGAAGATAAAAATATTATTATGATATTTTCCACTTATTACTTCTAAACATTTGTAGCTTCGTATTGATTGCAGATACTAGTAAATCAATGTGGATGAATTTGCCTCTAGCAGTACTATTTGTTGCTGTGTTACGGATTTTGTTTAATGAAGTAGAGATCAGGCAAAAGGTGCAACAGACTTTTCGGCAAACGTATTTGTCACATTTGGAAAAGAAACAATTGTCTATTAATGACTCTCGGCTTTCAGCATTACCTCCACCTCCTAAATGGAAGAAAAAAATCGACTCACCTGTAATCGAGGCTGCAATGGCGGACTTCATTGATAAAGTTCTGCGGGATTTTGTAACAGATATGTGGTATTCTGATATTACAGATGATAAAGAAGGCCCTGAGCTGATTCGAAGTGTTGTGATGGATGTTCTTGGTGAAATATCTCATAGGCTGAAGGAAATAAATCTAGTTGATTTGTTGACAAGGTACATCATTATTTTGTGACAAAATAACACTTTCCAAAAAGGCTCAACTGGAAAGTCTTATTTTGTTATAATCACTTTATAAATTTGCCAAAGTAAAACGTGTAAGTCATGTTTGCATTTGGTGAAAAGTGGATGAAAAAAGTGATTTTTTGACAAATTTTTAGATCATGTTATAGAAAATTTTGTTGATAGCATTTTCTTTCCAAATGATATTTTTCTTGATCTTTTGGCAAAGTGAAAAAAGGAGGTTCCAAAGAAGCTATTATAGGCTAGAATACCAATAAGTCTTATTTATTGCAGGGATATAGTTAACTTAATAGGGGATCACATAGATCTTTTCAGAAGAAATCAAGCTGCTATTGGTGTGGATGTAATGGGGACCCTCTCTTCAGAAGAAAGGGATGAACGATTGAAACACCATTTAATGGCTTCTCATGAGCTCCATCCTGCACTGGCTTCACCTGAGAGTGAGTATAAGGTGTGCGTGGAGTTCCTTAGATCTTTTTTTGTTCTTCTTCATTGTGATTCTATTTTTCAGCACGTCATCTGAGACTTATATATTTGTCTCAGGTTCTGCAACGGCTTGTTAGTGGGTTATTGGCTGTTGTTTTGAGACCACGTGAAGCCCAATGCCCTTTGGTTCGGTGCATTGCCCGTGAAATTGTAACATGCTTGATTATGCAACCTATTATGACCTTTGCAAGTCCAACGTAAGTCTGTATCAAGATATCACTCTTATATTCTTCACGTGCCTTTGGTTACCTAGTATGTCAAACTAATTTAGATTTTAAGTGGGTTATATGCAATAAAATGACATTGGTAGTTGACAGGGTCTCTCCAGAAGATTAATTTATGAATTGCACTGGTTTGTTTGTAATGTTATGCTTGCCTAAAGAAAGCGTTTAGATAAATGCACATTCCCTTAATGTAAGTGCTGTAGGTTAATTTCTCACAGGCTATTGTGATATTATCCCTTTGTCTTCTAAAGCTAAACTCATAACTTAACACTAATGTAGAACTCTGTAAGTTTAGCTGATTCAGGAAATATATCAATAACCTTGTTTATGATGTCATTATATAGCATTAAAATATTACAGTTTTATAGCTGAACTTTGTTTGTCCTTTAGAAGTCGATATAATTATATTTGTGATAAGACAGTCATTTGATACAGGCAAATCTCCTTGTTTTTAGGTATGTCAATGAGTTGATTGAACACGTTTTGCTTATAATCAAGGATTTTGTGAAGAAAGAGACAGACCAGTCATCTAATGCAGGAGCTTCTAATCCTAACAATGCCTCTGCTTCAATTGTCCCATCTGCCGAACTTACCTCAAAAAATGATGCTTCCAGCCATGATGCTGCAAACGAAATGGCCTTGTCAAAAACCAACAATTATAAGGAGATCTTGGATGCTTCACTGAGTTCCAATTCAGAAGTGTTTGGTGAAGAAAGTTTGCATCTTCCATCTGCTGAATGGGCGAGAAATTTAGAAGCAGCGACCCAGAGAAGAACAGAAGTGCTAACGCCTGAAAATCTTGAAAACATGTGGACGAAAGGGAGAAATTATAAAAATAAAGCTCATAAGATTGATGCAGCGGCGGGTCCTCAAACTTCTGTTGTTGGTACAGAATCGAAAGCACTGGTGCAGCCACCAAGCAAACTGTCAACTGACACAAGGCTATATGATGGAGAAAACAAAGAGGTGTACACACCTTATAATGAAGATTTACAACTTATTGAAAGTGCATCACTTCACAATGATTTGGGAAACCTTACTTCAGCTGCAAATAAAATCACCCTTAAAAGATCAAATAGTACTAATTCTTTAACAGTTCAACCTACCAATGGTGGTGGAGGTCCCATTATTTCTGAGTTCTTCAATTCAGATTTTGAAAGGACTAACAAGTGGCAGAATTCTAGTAGTTCTACAGTTGTGTTGCGTAGTGAAGTTGTGCATAATCCAAAACTTAGGTGCCGGGTAAGAGATTTATATTCTTGCTCTCCTTTCTTTGTTCCTTTGTTTCGAAATATTTTGGGCTTATGTTCTGAGGTGAAAAAGGTAATCATGGTTTAGTTTAATTTTGATTTAAAACCACTTAATTATTTAGATTGAGCTCAATGAAGCTAATAAATCTGGCTTAGTTTGGTAAACTATGAATGACTTAACTCGTTAATATAGTAAGAGTGTAGAAAAGACAACTGTAACTTTGTAAATTAATCAAATTACGTCACTGTAAAGGTTTCCCGATACTAGTTCCACATTTTATCAAACGAACTTACATATCAAGTACATAAAAATCCGTTATTTTCATTTTTGTTTATTCAAACATTTATTTTGCATGACACTTAATTTTCACTTTTATCGAACACACCCTTAATTTGGGTTGTTTTTTCTGCCTGTGTTTTCTTGTTAGGTTATTGGGGCATACTTTGAGAAACTTGGATCAAAATCTTTTGCAGTTTATTCAATTGCAGTTGCTGCGGCAGATAACAACACTTGGTTTGTGAAAAGAAGGTCCTTACCTTATCCCACCATTCATTTTAGAGATTATTGTTTATCACAATTGTGCAAATCATGCTTCCATGAGGAGCTGCTGTTTATCAATATAGATATTTGAAATTGATACTTTTTTCTTTTGGGCATTATCATGGAACCAGATACAGGAATTTCGAGAGATTACATCGTCAACTTAAAGATATCCCTAATTACACTTTACATTTGCCACCAAAAAGAATATTCTCTTCGAGCACAGAGGATGCTTTCGTCCACCAGCGTTGCATTCAACTGGACAAGTATCTACAAGTATGGTTCAACTTACCTTTATGAAGATCCTGTATATCTTTCTCTTTTATCTCTTACTATGAGGCCTCTCTATGTCAGGAACTCTTGTTGATTGCAAACATTGCTGAGCAACATGAGGTGTGGGACTTTCTGAGTGTTTCCTCTAAGGTATGAAAGACTTCTCTAGTTGCAGTATATGGTCGAGGGATGATTGCTCTATCCTAATTTAATCATGCTAAAATCTAACACTTCCTTTTTTGTAATGAAGAATTACTCCTTTGGAAGAACTTCATCAGGGATCAAAACCTTTGCTGGTAAATCTCTTGGCATCTATTCGGCATTCTGGTTGGCCCAATTTGGAAACACTTTTGCCTCCGTTTTTTACTTTTTGGAAACAAAATTTAGTCACAGACATTTCTGTTTTTGTATGAAAATGATTCTAGATACAAAAACAAAAACAAAAGTGTTCCCAAATGGGGCCTCTTCTGTCCTTATTTGGTGTTTAAATGCTTTTCACGGTTTTGTAAAAAATCCTTCTCACGTGCAATCCCTAGAGAGAGAGAGAGGGAAAGGGGAAGGGGAGAGAGAGTGAGAGTGAGAGTGAGAAAGAGAGGAGGAGGGAAGTGAGAGAGAGAGGGGGTGAGATGGATTTTTGCACACTTTTATTTTGTGTGTTTGAACAATTTTGAGTATTTGATGCATTAAAACCATATATTTTGATTGGTTCATATTGTATACTTCCAGTACAGAAGGCCTTTTTTGCAGATGGTCGTGTTAATTCTATTTAGCTCTTGAACTGTATATATTAGAGCAATTTATGTCTTGATGACAGTTTCTCTCTTTCTTGATTTCCCTATCATGAACCAATCTTCTAATACATTACAATTTGCATATCCTATGTTTTCATAGGGAGTCATCATTTCACAAACACAAGTAATGCGATGCTAGTCGTGTTTATTTTCTTATTGATTGACTGCCTATTGTCTACTTTTTTTATTGATTATGTCCTTGATTGGATAGTTAACGTAGACGACGCAATGGACGACATTGTGCGGCAGTTTAAAGGGGTTTCTGATGGTTTAATGCGTAAAGTTGTTGGTTCAACATCCCCTCCTCGCGAGACACCCACTTCAGCTACTTCCATGAACTTATCATGGATTCCCGATGAAGTCAGGAATGATATATTACTGCTACCTGCTGGGGGTTCACCAAAAAAACTGTCTGACAGTGAAGAAGGTGATAAACATGGTGAAAAGGAGGCCCATGTGGAGGATGAGGAGTCCAGTGCTCAGACTAGTGGATGGCATTCAGATAATGAACTGAACACGAAAGGATTCCCTCCAAGGATTATTAGGCATGGTGAAAGGCATAGAAGTTTAGGCACTAATGATCAGCATAATTTGCAGAGCAACTCTATTACCCTTGATGAGTATCTAGCAGCAAATGGATCTGGCTCCTCCAATCAATTGGGAGATCCTATTGGAGTTCCACCTGAGGTATCAAACAACTATACTATCCATTTCAGTTTACTATTATTTAAAAGACAATGAAGTTATTTGACATTTCATGTTAATTATTTTGTCCACCTTTTTTTCTTTTACCAATTCACAGCTATACTGTCTAGGAGAAAAATATCGTCTCTCTACTTGTATATACTTGAGCCTGTTTGGTTACTCAATTTTCATCTGGATTCTAATCCAGATAAAACTACAATTGGCAATGATCTAGCTTAAAATCCATCTTTACATTTTTTTTACCAATGTCTCGGAAAAGTTTGGGATCATTATCCAGTAAGAATTTTATTTCCTAAATGAACCGCGAATAAGGGTGATCGCGGATTGGGTGGTTTGGTTATTTGGCTAGATATCAATCCATCCCTAATGAATCGGTTATTCTCAATCAAGACCTATATCTGGCGGGTCAGATGTTTGGTCGGTCTATCCATTTTTCGATATCCGGCCTATGCATAAAAGAAATTCACTTTCCTCGAAAACGGTATTTCTCACTCCATTATTTAAAAGATGCCGAAGTTATTTCTCACTTCATGTTACTTCTTTTTGTTCCTTGCATGTTTATAGCCATGTACCTTTTTAGAATAATTATTACTTGACCATACATAACACTGTTGGTTGTATTTTACTTGCAGTGGGCACCACCTAACTTAAGTGTACCTATGTTGAATTTGGTTGACAAAGTATTTCAGCTTAACAGAAGAGGTTGGCTACGGTATGTTGTTTGAATATCCTTCTAAGAAACCTTTTTTTTTCATTGCCAAGCTGATGGATGTTGCTTTTCCTTTTAGATATTTTTTTATAAAAAAGTTGCCGTTAAGTAATAATCCATTATTTTAACTTCCTCAATATTCTTTAATAATTGTAGTGTAAAATTCATTAAAACAAATTAATCAAAATCTTACAGCTCCAGCATTACTGTTTTTCTTTTTTTAGTAAAATGCTTTTTTGTTGTCCTTTATTGCTCATGAATTACAAGTTAGTACCTTCTGGATTCATAGTTGTGAACATGATCTGAATCATACTCTTCCCGTTGCTAATCTAACATGAAGTTTTCCTCATGATTGTTGTTGTTGC
The DNA here is from genome assembly GCF_907164915.1 of Impatiens glandulifera. Classification (NCBI taxonomy): domain Eukaryota; kingdom Viridiplantae; phylum Streptophyta; class Magnoliopsida; order Ericales; family Balsaminaceae; genus Impatiens; species Impatiens glandulifera. Next base: position 57,945,728 of record NC_061865.1, on the reverse strand, counting down.
AGGAGACAGGTTTTCTGGATATCAAAACAAATTTTACAATTGATGATGGAAGATGCAATTGATGATTGGCTTCTTAGGCAAATTCAGTGGCTCCGTAAAGATGATGTTATTGCTCAGGGGATCCACTTGCTAAAAGATGTAAGAAGAGTAGTAGTTCACTATATGCAGATTTAATTACTTGTCTGGAACACTTTCCCTCCTAAATTCTAGTGGGCATTTGTATGACTAGGGCCTTGCTTGATCTGGGGTTATTTGAATAACCTAGTGGTTATTTCCAAATAACCTTAGTTTAAGAAGCGGGTTGTTTTTGTTATTGGGGCAAAATAACCCAAATGTCTTATTATTTAATATCTTAAAATGTCATAAAAAATAAAATAAGGGTAATTTGGTTGTTTGGCTGATTATTTGGATTATATGATGGTATAGATTGGATAGAACCCAAATCAAACAAGGCCTAGGTTAATGAAATAATGTAAACCTTCAACTGGTACTTAACAGGGACCAAAGAAATTAGCTCATGCACAAACTTGCTTTTGTATAAATGTGAATTTTTAGAGATCAAAACTTTTGGCTTTATTTGAAAATCTATTCTTGGATTGATTTTCTTGGATATTTTTTTCCGATAGACCTTGTCATAAGGAATTATGAATAAAAAATTCATAAATGAAGAGCTTGTTCTCGTGGACAAGAAACAAAGATTGTTTTGTATTTATAAAAATCTATCTTTTTTTTTGTGTCAGATTCTTTGGCCTGGTGGCATATTTTTTACAAAATTAAGAATTCAGAATGAGACTGATGATTGCTCAAGCAGCGACCAACCCCGTGGTAAGGGCCCTAAACAAATTTCATTTCAGCAACAGCTTGAGAATGCTCGTCGGGCCAGTGACATCAAGAAGATGTTGTTTAGTAAGTAATCAATTTCTTAATAAGTTTCTTTTTTCTTTTTAAACCAAATCTAGTTAGTATAGATAGGTCCATTTGGAATCACTTTTCTGCCAGTTGAGTTCGAGTTGAAAACTTAACTTAGTCAGACACAATTTAAAATATTTATTCTTAACCCATTAGTGTAGCTCAAATTTTTGCCTAATAGACCAAATGTCTTAAATTCGATTTATAGTAAGAACGCCCTAAGTTGAAGTGGAGGGACATCATTGTGTGAGTATGCTAGCTTTCTAAAATAAAAATAAAAATGAATCTGAATCAGGACCCACAATTTACCTCGTTTCGTTTGACATCTTAGAACCCAACCAAATTCAGTGATTTATGCTCATGAGTTGAAGTTTTTGGTTAATCTTTCTTATCAGATGGAGCTCCTAGTGCACTTGTAAGCTTGATTGGTTATAAGCAGTACAAGCGTGTTGCAAAAGACATATATTATTTCCTTCAAGTAAAAACACCTCTCTACATTCACACTTTCTGAATTATTTTTATTGTTTCATTCCAAAGTTTGGTGAATTAATAATAATCTCCACTTCAAATTATACAGTCAACTGTCTGCCTGAAGCAACTTGCTTATGCAATACTTGAACTGGTCTTGATATCAATATTTCCCGAAATGCGAGAAGTCGTTCTCCACATAAACCAGAAAATGAAGCCCCATCCTGAATAGCTAGCTACGTTTTTGACAGTTGGATTGAAGAATTGATGGCCGATGGAGATTCATATTTTTTTGTTCCTCGCTTAAAGTGTACAGGACCCGATATACTACTGTTTTATTTTCTGTATAGGCTATTTATATTTATCATAGTATTTTTTTGTTCTTTCCCTTTTGCTTCCTCTTGATGTCCTTTTTGGTGTAGTAATTTATTTGGCTGTTAAAATGCCTGTTAATGCTAGTAAAAAAGTTATTTTTGTGTTTTTTCATCAAGTGAATGAGAAATAGATCACTGGATTTTTAACTCAAGGTATATTACTTTAAAAAGATGCAAAATATTAACACAAGATAAAATTCCACAATGGATGATTTGATTTTTTTCCCATTCATTTAGGCACAAACATCTCTACCTTTGTTTTGCATTGTTTTCTTCCCAAAGGCAATCCTTAATACATTGTTCGATGACCTTAGCAAGTAGTTGAAAATATTTTAGGCTCAAATTACTAATTTAAAGAGGGTTATGGTTAGGGATTTGCTAGGAGACTGTTTTTATTATATTCTATAAAAATAAATAAATTATATAAACAGAAAACTTAAAAATGAATAAATAAATATATTTTAATTTTTTTTATTTAATCGTGTTTATTAGTGTTTGGAGTCGGAACAGACATGAAAATAGCATGCATATTATAATTATACTCCTTAGTTAGTTATATTCAAGATATTATAAAGATGTCTAACCAATTATTTCAAAGAAAAATATTTTTGTTTTGTTTTAAGTTTGATTTTTACTATAAAAAATAAAAAATAAAATTGAAGTGTTTATAATTGTGAAGGTTTGTACTATTTTTTTTGTAAATAATAAATTCTAAGAATAAATTGAGCTTTAAATGTAGAACTGAATTGTATACAAGTCAATCAATCTTCGATTGTTAAGAACTTAAGACAATTTAGGATGAATCGATGCATATTCAGTGATCTCATTCACCTCCGATGCATATAATTATCATTCATGATATTATGTTAAAATTTCGTTAACTAAAGTTAGTTGAGTCTGTTATAAAACTTAATTGTTTATATAGTCTTTTTGTGTCACTTAATATCATGATTTTTATGAAATTTAATTTAAATTTTTTTTTAATTAGTTAATTTTTTTTTAAAAAAAAAAAAATTAAAAAAGAACTAACCTAACACATAACAATAACGACCTTCTTAGGTCAAAATTTACCACTAAACTTAAGTTAAATTTAGTTCGCTTCTACTTAAGCGGTTTTAATTAATACATGTATCATTAAATAAAATAATAATAATAAAATTAATAAATAATGATAGTTAAAGTATATAATAAATAAATTTCAAATATATATTTGAAATTAATTAAAATACTATTATAATAATAAAATATCTAAAACAATAAAAAGGAAATGAGGATTTCCCTAGTAGGACACCTACTTTTTATTATTTTGTTTGGTATTTTATTTATTTTTCTGCTCCTCTTTCTTTGTCTTTGTGCTCTGGTTTGGCTAAGCGACAACCAAACCTGTAAAGAATGGTTCTTTAAAAATCTCAAAACCCCATAAGACTGAGAGAGATAGAGAGAAGGACCCAATAGTGGATCCTCCAAAGCCCCAATCACCCAGACCACCTTGATCGATATCTGAAAGAATGGCGAACCACGTTGGTCCCCCCGAAATCCGACGACTCACTTCTCCGACAAACAATTTCTACCGGATTATGGAGCCCGCCCTTTTTCACGACAATAAACTGGTAATTGTTCCTTCTATCTTTATGTACATATACTTATACCCTGCGCAGATAAGCTCTATCTGTCTTATGGGTTGAAGTTGGTTTGATTGATGGTTCAAAACCCACGTTTATTTGCTTACTTTCATTTCATTTCATTTCATTTTTTATTCTTCAATAGTTCTAGGGCTTGTTTAATTCCAATAATCAATCAAAGTTTGATTGATCCATCCCTATTGACAAGTAATTGTTTAGGATACCTTAGTCTACTAGCTGAATGATTCTCAGTTAACTAAGCTTTTGAATCAACCTAGAATGAGAAAAAAAGGAGAAAGCAATTGGGTCAATCACCAAATTTTGTACAGAGTATGTTTTCTAGGGTTTTGAGGTATCAGATTTACATGATTATTTGAAACCAATGGTTTAATCACAAGTAAAATTCGATATACTTACTGCGTATTTATAAATGTATTCGATTTGATTTGATACAGCGGATTTCAGGAAAGATTGGAAAGAAGTTTGGTAATGAGCTTACTAATGTGTGTACACTCACAGTTCCAAACGGATGCATATGGAAAATCCAATTGGAAAAGATTGACAATAAGTTTTGGCTCACAAATGGTTGGAACGAATTCGTAAAACACCATGCTATTGCTATAGGACATTTTCTTCTTTTCATATACGAGGGGAATTCAAGCTTCCGAGTTAACATACATGATTTGACAGTTTCCGAGGTTAAATATCAATGCCATTCACTTAATGGCTTTGAAGATCCTTTCAGTGGGAAGCACTGTACTCCACATTACAAAGGTGGTCTTGTAGATGAAGGAGTTGAAATCTCGAAAAGTTATTCTCCATGGGAAACACCACCCACTGCCTTTTCACGCAACAAGTTTTATGATGGTCAAATGAGTAGAAGTTACAGTCAGTCATATATGGGCAACCTTAACAATTCGCAGTTTCGATCTGATTTAGAAAATCCAAAACGGGAAGGAATGAATTCTTCACCAGAAGTCTTTAGGTTGGAGTATTGGTGCCCGAGTATGGGATACCATAGGGCAGAGTCATCCAAAAGGAACCTAATTGGTGAAAATGAGAATTTGATGATTGGTACTCCCTATATGGTATACAACTTCGATGGAAGTGAACTTAAAGGGAATGGTGGAAATTTAATCATCGATAAAGAGGTAGATGTTAGACAACCGATGGGTCGTATACGTGATGTTGGCATTCAATGCAGTTTTAATGAGAATATGACTACTGGATCTCATCTGCGAACTAAAAAATCTGAATCTAACAAGAAAAGAAAGGGAGATTCCATATCTGGTAAACTTTTTATATCCTGTTAAGTAACCCACTCAGGGAAAACTCGAGTGGTAACAGTCAATTTCCTCTGTTATACAGTGGAATGATGTGCCAGCCTTATTCAAGGAATTTGTTTTTGTTAACTGATCTTCTATTTGCAGAGGAAATGATGGCAGGAAAAGTCGGAGGTGAACTTAGAAGTCCCGAAGCTCAATCAGGGCTAAAGAGGTCTAGGGAGATATCACCCGAAGAAAAGGAGAGAGTTCTCAATGCATCGAAATCCTTTCAATCAATAAACCCATTTTGTCGAGTAGTTCTTAGACGATCCTATGTGTACAAAGGTGTAGGCTTGGTAAGTGAGTGCGTCGTGTTTGGAATTTATCCATATTAAAAAGTCAACTTAATGAAAATTTTGTGTTATTTGTATTATTTTGCAGCACATGCCTGCAAAATTTGCTGATACTTATCTCAGTGAGGTATCAGGATTTGTGGTGCTTCAAGGTCCTAACGGTGAGAAGTGGCCGGTTAAGTGCTTATGGAGAGATGGTTCGGCTAAGTTAAGTAAGGGATGGCCGGAGTTTGCATCTGAAAATAAGTTAGAAGAAGGAGACATCTGCATATTTGAGCTAACCGACGGGAGGGAGTTTGTGTTGAAAGTGATAATATTTCGAGCTCGAGGAGAAAATGCAGGTGGAATGATGAATCAAATAGGGAAAGGGTATAATATTAACAACAGCAGGCCAAATGTTCAACTCAATCAATTATCAGTTGGTTGTGATCTAAATGGATGAGTTTTTTTATTTTCCAACTGTTATGTGCGGCCTCTTTAATACAGATGTGCTTGTTCTCTCATAGATGGTATCATTTGACTTCAATTTTAACAAACTTGGAGAAATTGGTTCTTAATTTAAGAACTTCTATTTTATTTGAAAAAGAAGTGTAAGGTACAATAATGGTTCATTTGACTGGTACAAGTTGTAGCTTTTTTCTAATTGAATATGTAGAGATTGGAGATGGCTAATGGTTATGATTTATTGCAGTGATATTTGTGTATTTGGATTAGTTTGATAAGATTTTATAATTTTCTTTTCTAATAATAGTTATACCTAAGAATATTGAATCCGTTTATAATGTATTGTTTGTTATTAGTTTATGGGTTGAAGGCTTCACTTAAGAGCTTAACTGATGAGCTCTTTTTGTGATTAGCGCTTCTGCTCACTAGCTAGATCGGACTGTCTATACCTTTCTTTATCTAAGATCGCTCCCTTTCATTCTGGGGTGATTGAGAGATCGTACCATCTGAGCCGTTTTTTTTTCATGCTTTTCCCGGAGGTTTGGAGAAAGAGGAAAATATATTCTTCTTAGAGTAAGGCGGCTTACACAACCAGGACTTGCCCGTTTGGGTGGAGTAGTTATGAACCCTGTAGACCATTCCCATGGGGGTGGGGAAAGGAGGGCCCCAATTGGTAGAAAAAAACTCACAATCCCTCGGGATTATCCTGCATTTGGAAGAAGAAGTAAAAAAAGGAATAAATCTCGTGATCTTACACTTCCACTTTGATCAATCAAATATTTGATTCATATTTTTTTTTTATCATTTAACATCGTGACCTCACACTTTGGTCAATCAAATATTTGATTCATATTATTTAACCACTTTCAATTGATACCGGCTTATTATCCATCGGCAAAGCACATCCCAATCACACTTGGTTAAAGGTTATATTTGTTTGGTTAGGTTGCAAGTTCAAAACATACCTATAACATTTTTAATTTTATTTTTAACCATTTTAATATTATGTTTAACATTTTTTTAAACATTTTTTATTTTATGTTCAAAGCAAACTTCCGTCTCCCGTTTCTCCAATGTTTCCTCTCTTTATGGTTCCTATAATGAATCGGAGAACACTGAAGTGAAGAAAATGAAGTTGTCTCAAGTCGATGTTGAAAGAAAAGAAATGAAACTTTGTTATTCAATTTACGTCCTTCATGAATATTCTGAAGTTGAACCGTTTTTAAGCATTATTATATAAACTCCATTAGTTCTCAAACTCCATTAGTTCTTAAACATTATTGTATAAACTGCATTAGTTTTAAGCGTTGTCATGTTGCCTTAACTGCATTGTCATATTACGTTAAATGCGTTGTCAGATTGTCTTAACTACGTTGTCATGTTATCTTAATTACGTTGTTACGGTGCGTTAATTGCGTTGTCATGTTGTCTTAACTACATTGTCATGGTGCGTTAATTGCGTTGTCATGGTTGTCATGGTACGTTAACTACAAAAACTCAAAATGTAAGTGCCTAGAAGCCAAAGAAACCTAGTTCGCTTGCTTTTTCCTTCTCAAGGGTCTCAAAGTACTGATAAATGATGGTAACAACAAGCAATATTCCAGTTCCTGACCCAATTGCTCCAGTGAAATCAGCCAACACAGTCAATGTGCCAATGTAGATTCCACCGAAAACAGCATCAGTTGGGATATAGCGGTTAAATTCCTTTTGTAGATTTGAGTCTCTGTGTCCAGGCGTCACCATTGGTTGTTCCTACAAGTATAATAATAATTAACAATACATCCTCTTAAAAATAAAAATTATTATGATTATGAAAATGGCATTTTAAGTAAATTTGTAGTTGTGGTTGGGTCTCATCAAGAAATCGTCAATGCAATTTGGAAAACAAAATAGATTTTTATTCTTACATAAAATTGTTACTAAGAGCTGTTATAGGAATGATCTAAATGCATGATATACACAATGTATTTAATAATTAATTATAATACTAATAAAAATGTTTTAAAAAATTAATAAAATAATTGTATTTGAATAATAAATTATATTAATTTAGATAAAGAAAAGTTAATTTAAAAAATTTAAATTAAAATAAAAATAATTTAAATTTTTTGAAAAGATTTAGGTGATATAAGTATGGAGAGAGAACTAATTTAAATTTATTCAATTTACATATCACATATATTAAATGAAAGTTTGGTGTTTGGTGGTAGGTATTACCTTGTTGGGATGATATAACTATCTAATAGTAAAAATTATATAGGTATTTGGTTGTATTAATTTTATATTAACAGTAAAATTATTGTTATAACTTGTACCTTCAAAAGGGATATAAATTAGTACTACCCTATTACAACAAGTATTAAATTTCAATTTTTTTTTAATCATATTTTTTTAATATTAATCTTATTAGTTTATAATTTAATCTCTTATTAAATTTTAATTATTAAGATTTAAATATTTTTTAATTTGAGTATTTATTACATACTATTTTTAAATTTTTTTAATTATTTTATAAATTTATTATTTAAAAATTTAATTTATTATTTATTTTTAAGAAGAATGTTAATGTTTGTTTTTATAATTAGTAATATAAAAAATAATAATAATATTATTATTAATTATAATTATTATCTCTTATATTAAATACTTATTAGTTTAATTATTCATTTTAAAAATTATTATTTTCATATTTTAAACTAAATTATGAAATAATAATAATTATTTATTTTAAAATAATTTTTTATAGTATCTCCACAGCAAAAATAAAATAAAATGAAAGGTTTAAACAAATGATTCATTTTCTTTAATTGATTTATAATTTTATTATTATATATTTATTAATATTAATTATTGATAGATATTTATTTAATTATAAGAATTTAAATATAATAAATCATATATTTATAGAAGCTATATAATTATATAGCATTATTATTTATTTTTTAAAATATTTATATGATAATTAAATATATTTTTATTAGTTTAAATATAATTAATAATAAAAATTAAATAAGATAAATGTTAAAATATTTTATTTTTTTACTATTTTCTTATATCATCATATAGCAATATAATATTTCTTTATTTTTAATTTGTTTTGAAAAAGTAAATTATATTTTATAAAAAAAATCATTAATTTGGTACATTAATTTTTAAGTAAAATAACTTTCTTAATTAATTACCAAAAAAAAGTATAAAAAAATTTAAATAAGTTATAGACCCAACCAGATTTGAATGTTTGATTTAATATATATATATATATATATATATATATATTAATTCATAAAATAGACAAAATATATATAACCTTATGCCGCATCCATCTTGTATTAATAATACGATCCTTGCTCAGTAATGGATTCACCCAGCGCAAGACTGATAACAATGACACCGACCACTAAAGTCTTCTATTTTCGGGCTTAGCTTTTTTGTTTTCCAACTAACCGCCAAAGAGTGTGAATCCTGTTCGAAGGCATCAAAAACCGAACCCGGATATGGTCTTTTACTTTTATTATTGATAACAAAGAGTGAAAACATCATCCATAAACAAAAGTAATGATTTTTCACATTCAAACATGAATCAAACATGAAAGAGAGTGCGACTTGAACAATCAAAAACTACCCCTTAAGTATATATTATATATATAAAACTTCATAAAAATATTTAAATATAAATTTAATTTATTATTAATAACTTTATAGTTTGACCAAAATGTAAATAGACAACACAACATTATATCTTCTTCTTTTATTAATAATAACAATTATAATATTTGTACAATTTTATTTTTTCTCTCCTCTTTTTCACTCCAGCTGTCCAACATACATTTTTTATATTTTTCATTTCAATGGCGGTCTCAACTGGGTCCTGGGTCCTTATTTACAACCTTCCGAATGTGAGAATCCCTATGAACAGCCAATCTAGAGTTCTCTGCCCAGAATGACCTGTGTGTATCAATCATAAAATTAGGTTTAATAAATTAACCGGAACTTATATAACTTAAAAACTAACCAGTAAGCTTAGCCTAATGGCTGTCATCAAAACTGTCGCTCAAACCTTGAGAACTTGAGCCAGTAAGACAGTGCAATATCCCAATCTAGAAATTTGTGTTTGACTGGTTGCAAGCATTGAGTTCCCCTGAGAAGTATTGGAAAATCAAAATTTCAATGTTAGGATATTAAACGTTAATAAAAAAAAATGCAAACTATTTTTACCTTTTTATCCTTTGATTTAATCTTGAATATACGCTCTTAAGTTTCGATAAATTCTTAAGAAGCGACGATGTGTTCAAACAGTTCATAAACATGTTAGGTATTAGATTGAATATCAAAACCATGATATATCTAACTGTATCACGTGAAACCAAAGAAGAAAATGATTGTTTGATGCCTCTAGAGTGAAAAGAGGAGGCAACGTATTATATGCATACAACTAAAGACATATTTATATTCATTATTAGGTTTTCTTTTCTTAATAGGCGTATGAGCCTAATTCGGCCTCACTCTAAGCGCACGGGCCTTTTCGGCCCAACCAATGGGTGCAAGTTCTATTAACCATATATTTTATTTAATGTTTGGTTAAATTATATATGAAATGATTTACTATCTATAAATCTCAACTCAATCAAATCAGGAAAAAATGCATAACTTTAACCTAGAGAAGATGTAGCAGTAACAAAATGTTACATATTTAAAAGATGCTAGCCACATTTTGTGCTTAATACATTTGGTTCAAATTAGTTGACAATATGGTTCAAATTCTTTTCCCTATAAGGTTCAATACAATAATGGAATAATATATAAAAAAAATTCTAAATTATTTCCATTAAAAAAAAATTAGAAGAATAAGTATAAAATTCTTGAATGAATACCTTCACTAGTAGTAAATCATGACAAAAATCTTCCTAAATTACAATAGTTATTAGTAAGAACATATCATTTAATAACAGATTAAATCCTTTTCCCTTCTCACCCATTTTCAACATGTTTCCTTAATAATTTTAATTAACAAATCAAACAATAATTTAATTAAAGAAAATGACACATTTAAGATTGCAAATAATAAGCCATTTTTATTCTTTTACTTTTAGTGGGTGATTAATTGTAATAATCAAACAAGGAACAAAACATCCTTATAAATTTGTTTTTAACATTCGTCATTTCACATGGGTCTGGTCCCCTTTGACCAAACGGACGTTTAATTTGCCAATTATTCAGCTGAAGGCTTGAAGCATTGTTCAACACAGACATAATAAAAATTATGTCAATATATATATATTTTTTTTTTAAGTATTTTGGGATATTTATTTAATTATTTTAAGACATATATAATTTATGTTTAAAATTATAATTAAATTATTTCAACCTCTTTTTAGAATTAATTTGGGTAAAATAAATATAATATTTTAGCCCCAAATTATTTTTGGATTTTTAATTAATTTATTTAATTAGTGTATAATTATCACAATAATTAATCATAATTTAGTTTTAACTTCTCCCTTTAAATTATTTTAAAATTTTAATTTAAAAAATTTAAAATATTATTTTTTAAATTATAAATATAATTATAAATTGGGATATGTCCAATTTTCATGATTACAATACCACAAATAAATAAATTTTTATATAATAAAATTATATAAAATGTTTTTTTAATATAATATATATTATTATATATTAAAAATTTATATTATTATAAAAAAATAAACTTAAAACTCTTAAAATATAATGAATAAATAAATATATTAATGATTTTATATATTTAATTGTGTTTATATTGTTCGGAATCAGGGTAAGATCGGGGCGGGACGAGACAAGGGACACAAATATCATCTCCGTCCAATATAGGGCTGCAAATGAGTCAAGTCGCTCTCGTGAGTCATTCGCAAGCTGCTCGGTCAAAGTTCGACTTAGCTTGACTTTGACCGAGTTCGAGTCGAGCTCGAGCCGACTCGTTTATTATTTGAGTCGAATTCGAGCTCATATAAAGCTTGCTCGATAGCTTATCGAACCTCATAATATATAAATATTTTTTTATTTATTTAATATTAAAATTTTACACAATATTTTTTTTTCTTTCCCCAAAACATAATATGTAGGCTCATAATCCCTAAAGTAAAACCTTAATTCCTAATATTTTGTTTCATTCATCATATTCTACCGTCACTTTTCATTTCTTCTTCTTCATTACTCTTCATCTTCTTCTTCTTTAGTTATTTTTCTTCAGTTATTCTTCTTTTTCAATAACTCTTATCTCTTTTTTTTAGTTTTTCTTCTTCTTTTTTAGTTTTTTTTCTTCTTCAATAACTCTTATCTCTTATTCTTTAATTTTTATATACTTCTTATTCAGTTTTTACAATTTCTTTTACTTTTCATCTCTTATTTTTCTTTTTCTTTCTTCAATCTTCACATCTCATTAATTCACAAAATTGTATTAGTAATTAAATTTATTTTAACTTCTTTTATATTTATTGTTTTTGCTTTTAGATAAGTTTGATTTATTTTTGTTTTAAGTAAATCTAGCAACAAAGAAAAGAAGGAAACAACTATTTTATTGGTTAACATCGGTAAATTAGTCTTCTTTATTCTTTTCTTTATGATTTCTTCATGTATTAGGATAAATTTATGTTTATATAGATAGACTTAAACAAATATAAAAAACATTGATTTTCAATTAGAAAATATGATTAATTGAGTAGAAAAAAAGTTCACAAATAATATTAAGGATTTATGATAAAAAAAGATTAATATATTATATATATATATATAATAATAATAATAATAATAAAAAAAGTATATTATAAATAATAATGAAAGAGATAAATAAATATTATTATATTATATATAATAAAAATAAATATTGAGGATATAATAATTAATATATTATATATAATATTAAAAAGATAAAAAGTTAATATATTATATATAATAAAAGTAAATACTAAGGATGTAATAACGAGTATATTGTATATAATATTGAAAAAAATAAAAAATAAACGTTAATATATAATGAGAAATGATTAGGTGAGGGAATTTGGTGAGGGAATGACTTGACATAATCTCTGAAAAAATCAAATAATTTCTCTTTTTTTCTCTTTCCTCCCACTTTTACATTTTCCAACCAATGAATGAAGGTGATGCCAAGTCATTCCCTCACCAAATTCCCTTACTCTATCACTCCTCATATATAATATATGTAATATTGAAAAATATGAAAAAATTAATTTATTATATATAATTCAATTTTTGTTCAAGCTTTTGAGTCGAGTTGGTAGGTAATATAGTCAAGTCGAACTCGAGCTCAAATTTATAAGCTCGTTCGAGCTCGAGCTCCAACAAGCTTGAGCTCGGCTCGGCTTATTTGCAGCCCTAGTCCAATTCCTGATTAACTACCGATCAAACCGAAGAAAAACCGTCCAAAATAAGACAATTCAGTTTAATTTTCGCTGAACGAATTTAAATTGTTATCCTTAATCACGTCTAATGAAAGTTTAATGGCATGATATATACAGATTTTATACAATATAATACATTATTTATTTTTAATTTTTTTTGAAAAAGAAAATTATATTTTATATAAAAAAATCAAATAATTATTTTAGTACATTAATTTTAAAGTAAAATAACTTTTTAATTAATTTTAAAAAAAGTATAAAAAAGTTGAATAAGTTGAATGTTTGATTTTAAAAAATACATTTATAAGTATATATTATATACAAAAAAAAAATCATTAAAATATTAAAATATAAATTTAATTTAAAATATATTTATTAATAATAACTTTATAATTTGACCCTAATGTAAATAAACAACACATAACATTATAAATATATATATAAATATATTTTTTATTAATAATAATAATTACAATATTTATACAATTTTATTTTTTCTCACCTCTCTTTCTCACTCTAACTCTCATTTCATATGGCTGTCTCAGTCCTCTGCATATGTCCAACTTATCTTTATATAGACCCTCGTATCTAGCCAATCTAGAGTGTCCTACGCAGCATGGCCTGTGTGTATCAATCATAAAATAATGTAAGTTTTTTTTTCTTAATTAATTTATAACCGCAACTTATATAACTTAAAAACTAACCAGTTAGTTTAGCTTGAGCCAGCAAGACGATGCAGATCTCCCCGGCTATGAATATGCAAAAGGCATATGGAGATCTTCCAGAGCCCTAACAAGTATTGGAAAATCAAGATTTTAGAATCAGGACCTTTCATTTTTTATAATTAATCGTTTAAAAATTAATAAAAAATATACAATATTTTATACCTTCTATCCTCTGATTTAGTCTTGAATATACGTACGCTCTTGAGTTTCGGTAGATTCTCAAGAAACGACGATATGTAAAAACAACTCAGAAATTTGTCACATCTTAGATCGAGCATCAAAACCATGATACGTCTAACCGTATCCATGTGAAACTAAAGACGTGAGCGTCTGCCCTTAGTAAATGAGTGTCTCTAGAGAGAAAAGAGGAGACAATACATTATATGCATACAACCAAAGACCCATGAGTGATTTTCTTTAGCATAAGTCACCATATATTTATACCCAATACTAGGGTTTTATTTTTCAATACGCGCATGACTCTAATCGGCCCAACCCTGAGCGCATGGGCCTTTTGACAAGTTGCAAGTTCTATTAAGTTATTAACTATATATTTTTATGTTATGTTTAGTTAAATCATATATTAAGGGATTTGTAAATTACTATCTATAAATCTCAACTCAATCAAATCAGCTAAAGTTAAATAACTCTAGCTCTGAAAATGTAGTGGTAACAAAATGTTACATGTTTAAATGATGTCACACACATTATGTTTTTAATACATTTTGTTCAAATTTGTTGCCCTACAAAGCTGTTCTCTAAATTTGTTTAATACAATAATGGAATAATATACAAAAAAAAATTTCTAAATTATTTCCATTAAAAAGGGAATAAAAGAATAATATAAATTTCTTGAATGAATACCTTCACTAGTAAATATAAATCATGACAAAAATCTTCATAAATTAAAATAGTTCTTAGTAAGAACATATCATTTAAGAACAAATTAATCCCTTATCACCCATTTTCAACATGTTTCCTTTATTATTTTAAATTAACAAATCAATCAATAAATTAATTAAAGAAAATGACACATTTAATTCTTCCAAATAGTAATAAGCAAACAATGAAACAAACATCCTTATAAATTTGTCTAACATTCTTATGTCTTGTCTAACTCAAACATTTATTTTCTTTCAAGATTTGTCTATCTTTATTAAATACTTGTCAATCTTCTTCAACCATTTGTCGATTTTTTACCGATATCCAGTATAATAGTACTCTAGCAAAAACTCTCAAATTAGACGTGTCTTCTCACTGAAAAGAATTAATAATTGGTGGATGATTCTTTCTTTATGACTGATCTTTTCTGAAAATTAGCAAGCTCCTTCTACTTTTGAAAATAGAATTGATATCTCAAATATAAATTTAGGTTAAATCAGTAGTCTAATAATGAAAACACAAGATGTGATCAGGGGCGGATCTATGTAGCCCACCTCCGGAAAAAAATTACGATCCCATAATTTTTAAAAATTTCAATATAATTTATTATTTATTTATTTAATTATTAAAAAAATGATAAAACTTACATTTATTCACTCATTTTATCTATACAAAAAAAAATTATTATTTTTTTAGGCTCAACTCTGAATCATAGATCTGTCCCTAGATGTGATACCAATTATTATAAAATAAAGAACAAAATAAATTATTTAAGAGAAAAAGAAAAGATATAGGGCGACAAGCGAAAAATAATTCAAGAAGATTGATCAAATCTCGTCTAATTTCTATAGCGGCAACAAGAGGTGAATATCTCCAGTCTCCTTGAGAGATACTGGGTTCGAGCCCGTTAGGCGACAAGTTCCGCGCCTAATTAAATGGTTAAGTGTGTATGCGGACTATATGTTTAAACCCTTATGTCCACATTTTTTGAAAACACTTTGAGTTTAAGCGGAGGACCATAGTAGTGGGGTGTCATACTAGTTCTCTTTTAATTTCCCCAGAAAACTCGTCTAATAATGACCTAATAATGAACACATCCTTAATTAAGTGTGTATACAAACTATATGTTTAACCCCTTGTGTCCACATTTTTTAGTAGCGATCTGAGTCCCTGTTGTGTGCAATTCCAGAAGTGGGTGATGGAATTGCACGTTCGTGGTAAGACTATTATTCAGGCGTTGAGACCATAACATGTTACACGAAAGCTGATTCAGCTCCCACTTCTGGGAGATCAAACAAAGCCCGATTAGTTTCGGCTATACAAGAAATGAAAAACATAAGTAATATAGGGACAAAGTCATACTGGACCATTGGTTTTTGATACCAACAAGTTGTCATACCGACTAATTAATACGTACAATTGAGTTTTTTAGAAATGTCAAAACGAGACGAGGAAGGTCTTGTCAGATACCGCGTGAGAGACACGTAAAGAGAAACCTACTAATTATTGATGGGCATGACTATTAGGTTGGGTGAAGCTAAGTAATTAAAAAAAATAGAATTTTGTGGGGTTGAGTATAGCTTTAATAATATTTTGGGCTTTCATGGGCTCGTTGAGATTATTAAGGGCCGGCCCTACGCACCTATTCATAACATAATAAGAGCCCATTTAATCATCTTTTTGTCTACGAATTTTTTTTTTTCTGGATTTTGTGAATAATCATTTATTATGACTTTAATAAAGTAATAGAGTATATCCCATAATTTGAAATGATAAGATAGCCTAGTAATTAATAAGGTTCTATCCAATGGGAAAAGTAATTAAGTAATTTTGACATTTAATATATACAGTTTTTCTCTAAAAATTCTTGCACAATTTATTAGATTAATATTAAGAGCAGAGACGAACAGTTCAGAAGAAGTCGAACACACGATGAGGTTTGCTAGCTTCTTCAAGGTGTACACGGAATCTACAAATTCAAAGTCTCTAGTAAGTATAAAGTTTTTCTCGTCTTTCTTTTTAATATAAAATTTGCGATCACGGATATATATATTTATTTGCATTTTTTTGTAAAAGTATAGAATTGTGTATCTTGAAATTCATAATTAACTGCTGAGACTATTATGTGCTTGTGAATAATAACATTTTGTGTAAGTCTTGGAGTATGTTTGAGGTAGGTTTTTTATAAATGATATGATTATTTGAATAATAGAGATAAATAAGTTAACTGTTTGGGGTTATTTGAATTAAATGATTAAAATGACTTTGCTTGTGATTTTTCTTTTAATTTACATATGAGATTTATTCAAAACTTATTTTTCTTTATAGCAACTTCCCCAAAAATTTGTTGAAGAACTCGAAGGATTTGTACCAAGGAAACCTACCTTGAAAAGTAGTCGGGGAAGATGTTGGACGGTGCACATAGAAAAGAAGGGACACGATTTCTTTTTTATGAATGGATGGTCAAAATTTGTATCTGACATATCGCTTGAAGATGGTCATGTCCTGGTTTTTGATTACGATGGAGATTTATGTTTTGATTTTATGCATTTTGGGCATTCAAAGTGTGGACAAAAATTTGTTCAACCTCAATCAACCATGAATGACTCGGAAAATGTTGAGGAAGACCAAGATGAAGATGACAATGAGGACGATGACGATGATAAGGACAAGGACAAGGACGATGACGAAGACTATGAAGCTGACAAGAACATTGATGATGGTGATTATGAGTATGATGATAATGTTGTAGAAGAAGTGGGCGATGATGAGATTGAGGAAGTGCAAGATATAGAGCAATATGACATGGAGGAGGAAAAGGAAAGGTTGAAGAAGCTCAGGAAGACAAGTTTAAGCATCACTAAAAAGGAGAAACAAGGGCCAATTACCCATTCTAGTAAGTATTATTATTATTACATTACTAATTAATATAAAATTCTCAATTCCACTCAAATATATATATATCATTTCTAATAAAAAAAATTCAAAGATTAATATGTTTCTAATTTTATTAGAAAAAGGAAAAGCAATTGTGGAGTCTAATGTTGGCCTAATGGTGAAAGGAAAACAATCATCTTCTTTTGAAATTCCTAAGTTTGAGAGTGAGGAGACCATTTTCAAATACGGGATTATTAAGCGTCCTAACAATCCTTATTTCGTGACGAGACTTAGACAGGACAGACATAATGAATTAGTAAGACACATTTTTATTTAAATTTTTAACTTATAATTCTTTGATATATAATTATTATGTAATGTAGCATCTTCCTGCTCATATAATGAAAGACAACAACATTAAGCTTTCATCGTCTGTGATGTTGGTGGATCAAGAAGGGAGGCAAATTTACACTAAAGTTGTGACATGGAAAGATGGGAGGACCGTGCTCACCAAGGGATGGAAGTTATTTGTGAAAATTAACAAACTAGTCGAAGAAGACAGATGTATTTGTGAGTTTGTCGTGAACCATCAAGCTGAACCGTCTACAATTTACTTGAAGATGACGGCTCTTCGTGCCGGATCATGGCTTCCCAAATAGATTTGTTTATTTTCCATTACTTTGAATTATGCCTTGCAACAAACTCTCTTTTTTTACTTGTTTTTGTTTGAACTTCTAAGACACCCTATGAATCATTTTTCTTTTCTTTTCTTTCTTTTTTTTTTTTGGAAAAACACCTTGTGAACTTATTTTCAATTTGTATTTCTATTATTGTTGAACTTTCTTATCTTATGATGGATTAATGTCAAATATATATATATATATATATATATATATATATATATATATATATATATATAACGTTATAATTTTTTAACATCAAGAATAGATTAATTGGCTTCATTTCACATAAATATATTGGTAAAGTATTTTGATGGAAGAATGTGATCAGTGATTTATTTAGGAATTTGTGTCTAAGTTCAATTTTTAACTGTCATTTGAATTCAGTTTAAAAACTTTTTAAAATAAAAGTGTTTCGAATGACATATATCATAATCTCACAAAAATATGAGTCAATAATAATTGTTTGTTCATAAAATTTATATATGGTAACAAAATTAGAGTATATATGAGTCAATCATAATCTTTATATATATGACTATATGAGTATAAAATTTCTTTGAAAAAATTGTTCTTCTAGTTGGTTGCAGTGTTATACCCGTAAAGGGAAAATATTAGAATTAGCAGAAATTTAAGGTATAAACTTGACATTTAAGATAATTATTTGTTATATAATTAATCTTAGCAAAATATATAACTACAATAAATCTGTGACCAAAATTGTCTTGCGCAATTAATTTTAAAAAAATAATAAATAAAGTTTAATAAGAAATAATTAGAGTTTTATTAAATTTCTTAAAATGAATTTAGCATTTTAATTAATTGTGATTTTATGCCATTTTAAGCCTAAACTACAACAGTAAAATTTATATATATTGGTGTGAGTAAATTTTCTATTTCCTATTATATTTTGAAGCATTTGATAACTCTTGAAATCTAATAAGAGTGGGAAAAATCATTAATGACAACTAAATATTGTTCTATATATGTTATTACTCTTAAAAAATTCAAGTGTTTGGATTTGTTTTTAAATTATTTTTAAAGTTATTTTTATTAAAATATCCTTAGAATTCAATCATCTAAAATTATATATATATATATATATATATATATATATATATATATATATATAAATAATTTTGTTGATAAATTAAATGGTTTGATAGTTGAAAAAATTAAAAAGATGTGATAACAGGTGTTTAAAAAATGAAAAATCTAAAATCAAACACGCTCTAATAGCATAGCTACATTTTAATTACCTCTCATTAAAATAAAAGTTTATTTAGATATATCAACTTTTCAGATTTTATTTATTTTTAATTTTTACTTAAAAAATATTCAACTTTTCATTTGTTAACAAAGTCTCGTGTAATTAACTTATTTATTATTAAAAAAATCAACTTTTCATTTTAACCTTATTTATCATTTATTTTAAATTTTTAAAAAATATATTATCTTATAATTAATTTATACCTATATATTTATTAAAAATTGAATTAGTTTGAAAACAATTAAAAAATGATTTATATAATCTCACTATAAAATCAGTTTACACTAATATAATAAAATTTTAATTTTTCAAGAAGACCAACCATCTGACCACTTGTCGTCGATAAACACTAAAGTAAAATATCATCTAAATCTAATAAGTCACTACGCCTAACTTACACCCATATTACCAGGAAATTTGATGAAATGACCAGAATAATGAACCATTTTTTAAAATGACTATGATGGATAAAGTTTGTAAAAATAATTTTTTTAACCTATGCATTCTTGTGACGCGACGAAATGTACAAAATCTATCTCTAAATTTCTTCTATATGAGTGCAATAATATCTGGAAAATTAGATTATTTTGTAAACAACCTTTAAGTTTCTTCATTATTTTGTATTTTTTTATTTTGTTAAATCTTGAATTTTCAACTTGACATTATTTTACTAAGAAATTTAGAGATAGACATAAAAAAATGAAAAAATAAGGGAAAATATAATAAATATTCTTGACATTTCCGTCGCGTCATGAGAATGCATGAGATGCGAGACGCGCGAAGGGGTATTTTTTGTCTTTAGACATACCGAAAAGATCATTTTTGCAAACCTTATCAAGCCTAGGTCATTTCTCAAAAATGAGTCATTATTAGGGTGATTTTGTCGAATTTCACCGTAATCTAGCCTACGTTTGGTATGAGGGATAAAACTGTAGATATAACATAATAGTGTATACAGTAAATTATAATGTTTGTTTGGTTGGTTAATATTTATAACTACAATAATATGTAGGTATAAATTATACCTTGAAAATGGTATAATATAGTACCTACTTAAAGCAGTTACAAAAATGTATTAACTTTTCTAAAATTTAATATTCCTCTTTTACCTTTTAATTTTATAAAATTATAATTTCTTTATTATATTTTAAATATAATAATAATTAATTATAACTAAATATTTATATATATTTAAATGGGTTTGATTTTATAATTTAAATAATAATAAATACTAAATTACTTATTTTAATTTGATTTTTAAATTTATATATATTTATTTTTTTATCTTGTAAACAAAAATTATATTATAAAAAATTTAAATGTGACAATTTTTTTATCTAGTTAAATATAATAATTATTTAAAAAAACTAATAATTAATTAATAGATAATACTTATATATGTAATTAATTTATAAAATAAAATTTTATTACATTATTAATAAATAATATTTAAATTAGTGATATTATTATTATTATTAATTCATATAACTTATATATAATTTATTTCTGAAATTAATTTATAATTATACCATTCTAATTTAAAATATGATTTTATTAAAATTATTATTAATTAATATATAAATAAGTTTTATTTATATAATTATATAAGTTATATTGTGAGGAATTATAATAGTATTATTTATTTTAAAAATACATTAATGTGATAATTATATATTATTTTTTTTTATTAATTTTAATATAATTAATAATACAAACTACATCTTAAATAAACATTAAGATAATAATTTATATAAATATAAGGGCAAAATGGTCTTTTATATTTCTTATTATTTTTTCATACCACAAACCAAACACAAAATAATAAAACTTATATAATTTATATATATTCTATACTCCCAACCAAACACTAATAACTTATATAATTTATATCTCCTAATACCTTCTTACAACTTATATTATTTACAACTTATACTTATATAACTAACTAGTACCGCATATCAAATACTACCTAGGTTGTCATATTAATCTTTACAAAAGAACGTTCATTTAATCCCTCCCTTAAATTCACACCCATATATAATTCGGAACAACTAAGATTAGAACTCTTGTCTTAAAATTTAAATGTAAATATTTTAACAACAACATCCTTTAACAACATCCTTTATGAAGTTTCAAGGGTTGAATTCAATTTATAATTTTATATATATATATTTTATATAAACTTATAAGAAGGAGATAAATATATCACAAATTATAAATAAGTTGTTATATATATATATATATATATATATATATATATATTTAACTTATAAAATAATTAATATAATTAAAATTATTAAAAAAACTCATAAAAATGAGAAAAATAGTTAAATAAATTAATTTATTTTTATTTAAATATATCATTATTTTTTACCTATATTGTTATATATAATTATATATACAATATATAATTATATATATAATATATAATTATAAAATTATTAATATATATAATTATTTATTAACAAATAAATTAAAAAAGAAATAAAATAAAATATTTAATATTTAATATTTAATATTTAATATATAATTAAGAAAGAAAAATAATTGAGAGATAATTTTGAATTTGAATAAGATATTGAGTGAATGGATGATATGACATAATCTTATTTATTGAACTGAAGATATAATAAAATTTCTTTATCTACTTTATTTTTTTTTTAAGCAAATAACAATAATGTCAAGTCATTCATTTTTTCCTATTTTTTTTTTTTAATAAATTCTTGTTCTATCCATCTTTCAAACAAAATTTCCCTAAAATACCCACATCTTTCGTTCATATTCCTAAACTATCCACATTTCTCTCTCTAAATCATTAATTAACATTTTAATTACCCATCTTCCATACTAAATTTACTAATTACTTTATTTTATAAATATATATAATTAAAAATAATAATATATATTACATAAATATTAAGTATAACATATATTTTATTTTTACTTAATTTTATAAATATAATATATATAACTAAAATTAAACATTATAAATTAAATAATTTAAATAAATATTATACACTAAAATAAAATACATTACATAAAATTTTAATATTATATATTAAAATAAAGTATATTACATAAATATTAAAATAACATATATTTTAATTTTACTTAATTTTATAAATATAATATATATAATTAAAATTAATCATTATAAATTAAATAATTCAAATAAATATTATAAACTAAAATAAAATATTATACACTAAAATAAAATATATTACATAAAATTTTAATATTATATTAAAATAAAATAAAATATATTATATTATATAAATATTAAAATAATACATATATTACATAAATATTAAAATAATACATATACCACATAAATATTAAAATAATACGTATATTTTTAAGTTTATGTAATTTATTTTATTTTAAGGTTTTTTAAATTCATATTTTTATAAATATTTTAAGGTTTAAGTAATTTATTTTAAAGTTTAGTTTATATTATTTTATTTAAGGTTTATGTTATGTATTTAATTTTAATTTATAATATTAATTTTAATTATTTAATTTAGTATGTTTAGTTTTAATTATATATATTATATTTATAAAATTAAGTAAAAATAAAATATATGTGTTATTTTAATATTTATATAATATAATTTTTTTAATATATAATATTAAAGGTGTATATAATGTATTGTATTTTAGTTTGTAGTATTTATTTGAATTATTTAATTTATAATGTTTATTTTTAATTATATATTATATTTATAAAATTAAGTAAAAAAAAATATTATTTAATATATGTATTATTAATTTTAATTATATATATTTATAAGGAAAAAAACTACTATGTATATATATAACTACTACGTATGTACTAATAGAACTATGTACTATAAAAAAAAATTGGCTAATTTAGTCTATTTGAGTAAACCATAGTTAATTTTTATTTTTAAATTTATATATTTATTAATTAAATATTAATATATTTTCTCTTTTTTTATTAATAAATGAATCCTCCATTTTTTTTTAATAAATTTATTATTATTTTTATTTGAGTATTTAATATTGATTATTTTAATTTTTTTTATATATGAGCATTAATTATTAATTATTTTAATTTTATAATTTTTTATGTTTTTTTTCTTATATTAACATTGATTATTAATTATTTTAAAATTATTTGGCCTCAACAATGACTATCATCTTAACAATAAAAATCCATCAACACAACACAAAAATAAATAAATTAATAATAATAATAACAAATTATTCAACAAACACCAAAAGAGTAATAATCAAATATTAGACAAAATAATATTTTTATAAATAAAAATTAAATAAAAAATTATTAATCTCATTTTTGTTCATATTAAAATAATAAGAAATAAATCCTTTAAAAAATATTACATTAAGACATAAAATTTATAAATAAGTTACTAAATTTTTAAAAAAAAATGAGAATTTAAATTATGAAAAATAAAAACTGATAAAAAAAGAAAATGAAATAAAAAAGAGAAACTAATATAAAAATAATAAAAAATATAAGATTAATATAAGAGAGAAAATATACTAATATTTAATGAAATAAATATATAAATTTAAATTAAAAATTAAATATAATTATTAAAAGAGGCTAAATTAGCTAATTTTTTATAATACGTATGTTTAAACGAACTTTTATTAATATATACGTCTAAGTAAATTAGTTGTATAAGTATATACTAGCATTTAGCCCGTGCATTGCACGATTAATAATATAAATCTAGTATTTTTAATTTTATTTTTAACCGTTTTAAATTTAAAGGCGGGTTAACCCACAATCCGACCCAAATATCCAA
Source organism: Impatiens glandulifera (assembly GCF_907164915.1). Classification (NCBI taxonomy): domain Eukaryota; kingdom Viridiplantae; phylum Streptophyta; class Magnoliopsida; order Ericales; family Balsaminaceae; genus Impatiens; species Impatiens glandulifera. Next base: position 57,921,669 of record NC_061865.1, on the reverse strand, counting down.
ATTAACCACAGCTCTCAACCCGGCAATCCAGATACTTTAAAAATTAAGCATCATTATACATATAAATATAGAGATTAGTTAGTTAAAAAGTTGAACTTATATTAATATTAAAACGTCCCGCGTTTATCAAATTTGGTGTTGAATTTAAAATATAAAGTCTTTGTAGCCTAGTTGGTTAAAAAGTTGTACTTGTTTTGTTAGGTTGCAAGTTCGAAACATACCTCTAACATTTTTAATTTTATTTTTAACCGTTTTAAATTTAAAGGCGAGTCAACCCACAATTCGACTCAAATATCCAAATTAACCACAGCTCTCGACCCGGCAATCCGGACACTTTAAAAATTAAGCATCATTATATATATATAGATTAGTTAGTTAAAAAGTTGAACTTATATTAATATTAAAACGTTCCGCGTTTATCAAATTTGGTGTTGAATTTAAAATATAAAGTCTTTGTAGCCTAGTTGGTTAAAGAGTTGTACTTATTTTGTTAGGTTGCAAGTTCGAAACATACCTCTAGCATTTTTAATTTTATTTTTAACCGTTTTAAATTTAAAGGCGGGTCAACCCACAATCCGACCCAAGTATCCAAATTAACCACATCTCTCGACCGGGCAATCCGGACACTTTAAAAATTAAGCATCATTATATATATAGATATGTAAGTGAGTTTTTTTTCTTATTTGTAATTATAAAATAAAGTAATTAGTGGATTAGTGTAAAAGATGTATAATTAAAAGGTTAATTAAGAATTTAGAAAGAAAAATATGGATAATTTGAGAATGTGAATAAGAATGAAAATGTTGAAAAAAATTGTTTGAAAGTGGACCGAACAAAAATTAATTACATTTTTTTTCTCTCCTATCACTCTTCATAAAATAATTATTATAAATAAAAATTTAATTTTATTAAAAAAACTCATAAAAGAAAGAATTTGATATATCTTATATTAACTTAAGGTCTCAAGAGTCATTTTATAAATATCCAAATCACTCAATATTTATAACTTAATCAATATTAAACATAATATATATATATATATATTATTATTATTATTATAAATATATACAACAATTTATAAAAAATTTATAATTAGATATCTAAATCTCTATCAATCTAGCTTAGTGATAATATTCGACTTAATAGATTAAAATATCACATCCTAAATGAATTTAAGTTTAAGCGGGAGACTGTGAGTGTCATGTGCTAATTTTTCTTTAATTTTTAAAAGAAAAATAAATTATATATCTAAATATTTTTTTATATATAAATTTGAGAAAGATAATATTTATATAAATATTATATATTGATAAATAAATAAGACAAGAAATATGATAAATAAATATTTATTTTATATTATAAATAATATATATATATATATATATATTTATATATATATATTGAGATATAAATAATGAGAAAATATTTATTTAAAGAGTAAATAATAGAGATATACTAAACCTTAGCCTTCTCTCTTTTCCGTATCTTCCCAGCACTCTCTCTATCTTGCCCGTTGTCTTATGCCTCTCTTAAGTCTCCTTTAAATTCAAATTTTGTTGCCTTAAAATTAAAATAAATTAAATACATATTAAATAACAAATTAAATATATAATTAGATTATTAATTTCAAAATATATATATATGGTGATATAATTTTGGTGATTTTAAATCCTTCTTTACTAATATTTATAATATATTATGTATAATGTTTTTATAATAAAATATAATACATGTTTAAAAATGAGAAAATATTAAGAAGATAAACATAAAAATAAGAACAAATAAAAAAATAAATTTAAAAGCATTAAAATTTAACCTAAAAAATGATTTTCAGGTTAAGGTTAAATTTATGATTAAAAAAATTAAATGTTAGAAATGGAGACGACTACAACATAAACATTATAATTAGTGTTACTGATATAGAAAGTAGAGATAGATAAAAAATAATAATAAAATCATTGTATAAAATTGCAGAGAGAGAAAAAAATTATTATATATTAGATATAATATGGAGAGGTAAAAAATTAATAATATAATATAGAAAAAAATAAATTATATATTATTCTATAATATGGAGAAAAAAATATTATTAAATTAATTTATTATAAGGAAATAAATATAAAATGAATATGATATTATACAGTAAAATATATACTTTATAATATATAAATAATAATATTATAAACTAAATATAAAAAATTGGGGGCTCAAGTGAAGAAGATGAAATTGTCTCAAATCGATGTTGAAAGAAAAGAAATGAAACTTCGTTATTCAATCTCGTTCTTCATGAATCATTATGTAGTTGAATCGTTTTTAATCATTATTGTATAAACTTCATTAGTTCTCAAACTATATTAGTTTTAAGTGTTCTTATGTTGCTTTAACTATATTGTTATATTTCGTTAAATGCGTTGTAATGTTATCTTAACTCACTAATATAAAAGTCAAAGAAACTTAGTTCGCTTGCTTTTTACTTCTCTAGATCTCAAAGTACTCATAAATTTATAAGGTCTTATTTTTTAATATTTAATCATATAGTTAATTATATATTATATTATTAATTTTATTTTATTTAATATTAAATATATTAATCATTTATATCTCATTTTATATTATTAAAATTTAAAAAATAAAAAAAATAATTATTTACTATATTAGGATTACAAAATTTAAATTTACAATATGCCCCAATTCTCATTTCAGTTCCCGACCAAATTGCTCTCATGAAATCAGCCAAACACAGTCAATGAGCCAATGTAAATTCCACCTAAAATAGCATCAGTTGGGATATAGAGGTTAAGTATAATAATAATTAACAATACATCCTTTCATAAATAAAAAAGATTATGATTATGAAAATGGTATTTTAAGTAAATTTGTAGTTGTGGTTGGGTCTCATCAAGATATCTCAATGTAATTTGGAAAACAAAATATATTTTTACTTTTACATAAAATTGTTGGAGGAATGATCTAAATGATATATGCAATGTATTTAATAATTATATTTTTAAAATTTAATAAAATAATTGTATTTGAACAATAAATTATATTAATTTATAAAAAAAGGTTAGCTTAAAAAATTAAAATTAAAATAATTTAATTTTTTTGAAAAGATTTAGGTAACATAAGTATGGAAAGAGAACTAATTTAAATTTATTCAATTGACATGTCACATGAAAGTTTAACGCCATTAATGTATATACATATTTTATCCAATATAATATAATATTATTTTTATTTTTAATTTGTTTTGAAAAAGTAAATTATATTTTATAAAAAATATAAATCATTAATTTGGTACATTAATTTTTAAGTATAATAACTTTTTAATTAATTATCAAAAAAGTATAAAAAAGTTAAATAAATTGGTATAGACCCAACCAGATTTGAATGTTTTATATATATATATATATATATATATATATATATATATATATATATATATATATATATATATATATATATATATATATATATATATATATATATATATATATATATATATATATATATAATTTATTATTAATAACTTTATAGTTTGACCAAAATGTAAATAGACAATACATAACATTATATCTTCTTTCTTTTATTAATAACAATTATAATATTTGTACAATTTTATTTTTTCTCTCCTCTTTTTCACTCCAGCTGTCCAACATACATTTTTTATATTTTTCATTTCAATGGCTGTCTCAACTGGGTCCTGGGTCCTTATTTCCAACCTTCTGATTGTGAAAATCCATATGACCAGCCAATCTAGAGTTCTCTGCCCAGAATGACCTGTGTGTATCAATCATAAAATTAGGTTAGTTTTTTTCTTAATTAATTAACCACAACTTATATAACTTAAAAACTAACCAGTAAACTTAGCCTAATGGCTGTCATCAAAACTGTCGCTCAAACCTTGAGAACTTGAGCCAGTAAGACAGTGCAATATCCCAATCTAGAAATTTGTATTCGACAGGTAGGAAGGATTGAGTTCCCCTGAGAATTATTGGAAAATCAAATTTTCAATGTTAGGACATTTCATTTTTCATAATTGATCGTTTAAACGTTAATAAAAAAATACAAACTATATTTACCTTTCTATCCTTTGATTTAATCTTGAGTATACGCTCTTGAGTTTCGATAAATTCTTAAGAAACGACGAAGTGTTCAAACAATTCATAAACATGTTAGGTATTAGATTGAACATCAAAACCATGATATATCTAACTGTATCATGTGAAACTAAAGAAGAAAATGATTGTCTTTAGTGCCTCTAGAGTGAAAAGAGGAGGCAACACATTATATGCATACATCTAAAGACATATATATATGCATTATTAGGTTTTCTTTTCTTAATAGGCGTATGAGCCTAATTCGGCCTCACCCTAAGCGCATGGGCCTTTTCGGCCCAACCAATGGGTGCAAATTCTATTAACTATATATTATATTTTATGTTTGGTTTATATATGAAATGATTTACTATCTATAAATCTCAACTCAATCAAATCACATTTAAAAGATGTTACATATTTAAAAAAATGTAGCGGTAACTATATATTATATTTTATGTTTGGTTTATATATGAAATGATTTACTATCTATAAATCTCAACTCAATCAAATCACATTTAAAAGATGTTACATATTTAAAAAATGTAGAGGTAACAAAATGTTACATATTTAAAAGATGCTAGCCACATTTTGTGCTTAATACATTTGGTTTAAATTAGTTGATAATATGGTTTAAATTCTTTTTCCTATAAGGTTGTTCTCTAAATTTGTTCAATACAATAATGGAATAATATAAAAAAAATTTCTCTAAATTATTTCCATTAAAAAAATAGAAGAATAAGTATAAAATTCTTGAATAAATACCTTCACTAGTAGTAAATCATGACAAAAATATTCCTAAATTACAATAGTTATTAGTAAGAACATATCATTTAATAACAGATTAAATCCTTTTCCCTTATCACCCATTTTCAACATGTTTCCCTTATAATTTTAATTAACAAATAAACAATAATTTAATTAAAGAAAATGACACATTTAAGCTTGCAAATAATAAACCATTTTCTTCTTTTACTTTTAGTTGGTGACTAATTGTAATAATCAAACAAGGAACAAAACATCCTTATAAATTTGTTTTTAACATTCGTCATTTCACATGGGTCTGGTCCCCTTTCACCAAACTGACGTTTAATTTGCCCATTATTCAGTTGAAGCATGGTTCTAATACAAACATATTTTTTTGAAACAATAAAAATTATGTATATATATATATATATTTTTTTTTTAGTATTTTAGGGTATTTATTTAATTGTTTTATAATTTATATTTAAAATTATAATTAAATTATTTCAACCTCTTTTTAGAATTAATTTGGGTAAAATAAATATAATATTTTAGCCCCAAATTATTTTTGGATTTTTAATTAATTTATTTAATTAGTGTATAATTATCACAATAATTAATCATAATTTAGTTTTAACTTCTCCCTTTATATTATTTTAAAATTTAAATTTAAAATATTTAAAATATTATTTTTTAAATTATAAATATTATTATAAATTGGGATATGTCCAATTTTCATGATTACAATACCACAATTAAATAAATTTTTATATAATAAAATTATATTAAATATTTTTTTAATATAATATATATTGTTATATATTAAAAATTTATATTATTATAAAGAAATAAACTTAAAACTCTCTTAAAATATAATAAATAAATAAATATATTAATGATTTTATATATTTAATTGTGTTTATATTGTTCGAGCAGAATCATGGTAAGATCGGGGCGGGACGAGGCAGGGGACACAAATATCATCTCCGTCTAATATAGGGCTGCAAATGAGTCAAGCCGCTCGCAAGCTGCTCGGTCAAAGTTCGACTTGAGCTTGACTTTGACCGAGTTCGAGTCGGGCTCGAGCCGACTCGTTTATTATTCGAGTCGAACTCGAGCTCATATAAAGCTTGCTCGATAGCTTATCGAGTCTCATAATATATAAATATTTATTTATTTAATATTAAAATTTTACACAATATTTTTTTTCTTCCCCAAAGCCTAATATGAAGGCCATAATCCCTAAAATAAAACTCTAATCCTTAATATATCGCTTCATTCATCATGATATTCTACCGTCACTTTTCATATTTTCTTCTTCATTAGTCTTCATTTTCTTCTTCTTTAGTTATTATTCTTCAATTATTCTTCTTTAGTTATTCTTCTTCTTCAATAACTCTTATCTTCTTTTTTTTTTAGTTTTTCTTCTTCTTTTTTAGTTTTTCTTCTTCTTCTTCAATAACTCTTATATCTTCTTCTTTAATTTTTATATACTTCTTATTCAGTTTTCACAATTTCTTTTACTTTTCATCTCTTTTTTTTCTTCTTCTTTCTTCAGTCTTCACATCTCATTAATTCACAAAATTGTATTAATAATTAAATTTGTTTTAACTTCTTTTATATTTATTGTTTTTGCTTTTAGATAATTTTGAGTTATTTTTGTTTTAAGTCAATCTAGCCACAAAGAAAAGAGGGAAACAACTATTTTATTAGTTAACATCGGTAAGTTAGTTTTCTTCATTCTTTTCTTTATGATTTCTTCATGTATTAAGATAGATTTATGTTTATATAGATATAGATGAATAAATATAAAAAACACTAATTTTCAATTGGAAAATATGATTGATTGAGGAGAAAAAAAGTTCACAAATAATATTAAGGATTTATGATTAAAAAAAGTTAATATATATATTATATATATATATATAATAAAAGTATATTATAAATAGTAATGAAAGAGATAAAGGAAGATTAATATATTATATATATTATATATAATAAAAATAAATATTGAGGATATAATAATTATTATGTTATATATAATATTAAAAAGATAAAAAGTTAATATATTATATATTATATAATAAAAGTAAATACTAAGGATGTAATAATGAGTATATTGTATATAAATTTGAAAAAGATAAAAAAATGTTAATATATAATATATATAATATTGAAAAATATGAAAAAAATTAATTTATTATATATAATTTAATTTTTGTTCAAGTTTTTGAGTCGAGCTAGTAGGTAATATAGTCGAGTCGAACTCGAGCTCAAATTTATAAGCTCGTTCGTACTCGAGTTCGATTCGAGCTAATAAATACTTAATCGAGTCGAGCTCGAGCTCCAACAAGCTTGAGCTCGGCTCATTTGCAGCCCTAGTCCAATCCCTAATTAACTACCAATTAAATCGAAAAAAACCCGTCCAAAATGAGACAATTCAGTTCGATTTTCGCGGAACGAATTTAAATTGCCATCTTTAATCACATATATTAAATTAAATGAATGTTTAATGGCATGATATATACAGATTTTATACAATATAATACCTTATTTATTTTTAATTTATTTTGAAAACGAAAATTATATTTTATAAAAAAATCAAATAATTAATTTAGTGCATTAATTTTAAAGTAAAATAACTTTTTAATTAACTAACAAAAAAAAGTATAAAAAAAAGTTGAATGTTTGATTTAAAAAGATACATTTATAAGTATATATTATATATAAAAAAATCATTAAAATATTAAAATATATTTATTAATAATAACTTTATAATTTGACCCTAACGTAAATAAACAACACATAACATTATAAATATATATATATATATATATATATATATATATATAAATATATTTTTTTATTAATAATAATAATTACAATATTTATACAATTTTATTTTTTCTCACCTCTCTTTCTCACTATAACTCTCATTTCATATGGCTGTCTCAGTCCTCTGCATATGTCCACTTTATCTTTATATAGACCCTCATATCTAGCCAATCTAGAGTATCCTACGCAGCATGGCCTGTGTGTATCAATCATAAAATAATGTAAGTTTTTTTTCTTAAATTAATTTATAACTGCAACTTATATAACTTAAAAACTAACCAGCTAGTTTAGCTTGAGCCAGCAAGACGATGCAGATCTCCCCGGCTATGATTATGCAAAAGGCATATGGAGATCTTCCAGAGCCCTAACAAGTATTGGAAAATCAAAATTTTAGAATCAGGACCTTTCATTTTTCATAATTAATCGTTTAAAAGTTAATAAAAAATATACAATATTTTATACCTTCTATCCTCTGATTTAGTCTTGAATATACGTACGTTCTTGAGTTTCGGTAGATTCTCGAGAAACGACGATATGTAAAAACAACTCAGAAATGAGTCACATCTTAGATCGAGCATCAAAACCATGATACGTCTAACCGTATCCATGTGAAACTAAAGACGTGAGCGTCTGCCCTTAGTAAATGAGTGTCTCTAGAGAGAAAAGAGGAGACAATACATTATATGCATACAACCAAAGACCCATGAGTGATTTTCTTTAGCATAAGTCACCGTATATTTATACCCAATACTAGGGTTTTATTTTTCAATACGCGCATGACTCTAATCGGCCCAACCCTGAGCGCATGGGCCTTTTGACAAGTTGCAAGTTCTATTAAGTTATTAACTATATATTTTTATGTTATGTTTGGTTAAATCATATATTAAGGGATTAGTAGATTACTATCTATAAATCTCAACTCAATCAAATCAAGAAAAGTTAAATAACTCTAGCTCTGAAAATGTAGTGGTAACAAAATGTTACATGTTTAAATGATGTCACACACATTATGTTTTTAATACATTTGGTTCAAATTTGTTGCCCTATAAGGCTGTTCTCTAAATTTGTTCAATACAATAATGGAATAATATACAAAAATTCTCTAAATTATTTCCATTAAAAAGGGAATAAAAGAATAATATAAATTTCTTGAATGAATACCTTCACTAGTAAACATAAATCATGACAAAAATCTTCATAAATTAAAATAGTTTAAGAACATATCATTTAAGAACAAATTAATCCCTTATCACTCATTTTCAACAGGTTTCCTTTATTATTTTAAATTAACAAATCAATCAATAAATTAATTAAAGAAAATGACACATTTAACTCTTCCAAATAGTAATAAGCAATTTTTCTTCTTTTACTTTTAGTAGGTGACTAACCGTAATAATCAAACAATGAACCAAACATCCTTATAAATTTGTCTAACATTAGTATGCCTTGTCTAACTCAAACATTGATTTTCTTTTAAGATTTGTCTATCTTTATTAAAGACTTGTCAATCTTCTTCAACCATTTGTTGATTTTTTACCAATATCCATCTAGTCTAATAGTACTCTAGCAAAAACTCTCAAATTAGACGTGCCTTCTTACTGAAAATAATTAATAACTGGTGGATGATTCTTTCTTTACAACTGATCTTTTCTGAAAATCAGCTCCTGGAAAAAATTAAGTTAGAAATTGACACTATTCCATAATTTTTAAAAATTTCAATATAACTCATTATTTATTTATTTAATTATTAAAAAAATGATAAAACTTACATTTATTCACTCGTTTTATCCACACAAAAAAATCGTTATTTTTTTAGGCTCAACTCAACTCTGAATCATAGATTCGTCCCTAGATGTGATACCAATTATTATAAAATAAAGAACAAAATAAATTATTTAAGAGAAAAAGAGAAGATATAGGGCGACAAGTGAAAAATGAAGTATTGGGTTCGAGCCCGTTAGGCGACAAGCTCCGCGCCTAATTAAATGGTTAAGTGTGTATGCAGACTATATGTTTAAACCCTTGTGTCCACATTTTTTGGAAGCACTTTGAGTTTAAGCGGAGGACCATAGTAGTGGGGTGTCATACTAGTTCTCTTTTAATTTTCCAGAAAAATTGTCTAATAATGACCTAATAATGAACACATCCTTAGTTAAGTGTGTATACGGACTATATGTTTAACCCCTTGTGTCCACATATTTTGGAAGCGATCTGAGTTTAAGCGGGAAACCATAATAATGGGGTGTCATGCTAGTTCTTTTTAAATTCCTTAAAAAATTTGTTTAATAATGACCTAATAATGAACACATCCTTGGAGAGTCGTTAATTACTTAATTCTGTTAATATTTCTTATTTATTTCAGGATTAAATCAAAATCGATAAATGCTAATTTAGTTTTACTCTTACAATTATTAAAACTCATTAAACCCCTTCGACCACATTTTTTGGAAGCGTTTTAAGTTTAAGCGGGAACCATAGCTCCGGGGTGTCATGTTGGTTCTCCTTTAATTTCTAAAAAAATGTCTAATAATGAACACATCCTTGGAAAGTCGTTAATTATTTAATTATGCTGATATTTCTTAATTTATTTCAGGATTAAATCAAAATCTATAAATGCTAGCTAATTTAGTTTGTAATCTTATAACAACTAAAATTCATCATAATATATATAAGGAAATTCAATAATATTATCATAATCTTTAACCTTATTTTTCATACATCAAATAATATTACTACAATCTCAACTTTTTAACTATAATAAGATATGAGGTGAAAATCCAAAAGTAAATAAATTTGTCCAACAATTTTATATGATCATAAAGATTAACTTGGGAGACAAACTAAAAAGAGGATGTGCATCACTGAGTATTTAGCAGGCTTCACAAGGAAACTTATGGAAATAATTAAAATTAACTGAATGGGGAAATATTTATACGTACAATCCTAGAGTTTATTCAAAATTGTAAAAAATTATTTTAAAAAATATGAGTTATATAATAATATTATTTACATATAATTTGGGGTGTGCAGTCAAAAGTCTAGTTACGGTGTATCATGAGTTTGCTTTCATTGCTATAGGTAGAAAATGCCACAGTTAAGGACATTTTTCATCATCGGTCGAGTGATTTCGTTAGTCGATTTAGATATAAAAAAAATAAACATTATGGAGAGTTCGTCTCATAATAGAGTTTTACTTTTGGTATGACGCAAACAAGTGTCATCATCTGAATAAAACGTTATGCGTTGACAATATATGGATAATTTTCATGTAGGAATTGATACAAGTTGTTCGCTAAAATGATTTCATATAATTTTTGTTGAGAAAAATTTTGGGAGTCAAAGATTCTATCTAAGATCTCGTTCTTTGGATGGAGCATTATTCATGGTGGATTCTAACGGATGATATATGAATGAAAAAAGATTGTATTATGGTTAGTCATATTGTTGTATGTGTCACAAAAAAGTTGTATCGACCACTCACTTATTTTTGCAATTTTGAAGGGTGATTAGTATTTGAAGTCTTTTGTGGAGTATTACTATGATTAATTGGGTGATGTCTGAATCTTTGAGTAGTTGTTGAGAAGTTTAGATTGATGCGGCTGAAATGACAAACTTACATATTTGGGTACCATCCGAATGATTGTTTGGTGAATTATCTAGTAGGAGAGAAATCATAGAACTTTCAATGATCGTAGTCGTCCGATGTGTATCATTCAACTATTATTATTATGACGCTTTCTAAGATTAGTTCAGAAAGTCAGAAAGTCAGTTGAGTCTGTCGGAGAGTTAATCGTTCTTCTCGAGAATTTACGAGTTTCGATAAATTATTTAGTATCGTTTTTTTCTTTCCATATAATGATTTATGCTTAAATGGTTTTTTTTTTCATTTTTAAATATATATTAACTTTTAAAAACTATATATATATTTATATATAATTAAATAAATAAATAATGACAAATAAAATAATACTAAACTAAGTTATAATAAAAAAATTAATTTGATGAGTTCATTTATTTGTATATATTTTAATTTGTAAATATAATTTCACTTATTGATGTAAAATATAAGTTTGTAATATCAAAATAATTTATAAGCTCGTAAAATTTTAATATTATAAATTTAAAATTGTAAAAGTTTAACTAGTTTAAGAGTTTATTTAATGTAGAAACTTATTCTTGACCTCGTAAATTTTAGAATTTTAAATATTCATATACGGGTTAATCACAAATAATTAAAATAAATAAATAACTTAGAGAGGACGTGTATCTATTAAACTCCAAAATAATTAAATTATAAGTCTAATTTAAATAAAATTAGAAAAAATATTTAAATAAGATTAAATGAGTTTAAATCTATAATAATAATAATAATAATAATACACGTCAAAAAAGAGCAATAGTCCCCTGGCCCATTGGTCAACACAGCCAAAAGTCCTGGTCAATGGGACGAAAGGGTCAAGCGGACCAGCATGCGATCAACAAATTCGGGACACCCTCTATTTGGCCTTGCCAAAAGTCCTGGTCAATGGGACGAAAGGGTCAAGCGGACCAGCTTGCGATCAACAAATTCGGGACACCCTCTATTTGGCCTTTTTTTCCCAATGAACATTCTACTGATCAAATGGAAATAAAAAAATTGAGGAAGTTAGTTGTTTGGCTTGAAGTCGGCTTGCTTTATAACGCATTCCTTCTTTAGAGAAACTATCACACTTTTTTTAAAATTTTTATAGAACGTAGAGAAGGAGCAAAGAAAAAATTCCGCTGTGATTGACCAAATTATGAAGTTTTCAGATTTTTGACTTTTGGAATTAGGTTTTCGGTTCTATTTAGGATAGATTGGAGTTTATTTCTAGACTCATTTGGAACGTGGATAAACATCTATACTATTTGCATTTTACTTGTCATGTTATAATTTTTTAAAAATTCAATTATGAAGAAAATTGTCATTTTTATATTCTAGCATTGTATTGAACAATTTTATGATCTAATTCAGTTCTAAATGAATTATGTAATGAATTTAGATTGATTTGGATATCGAAGATCAAAAAGCGGAATGCCTGATTTAAAATTCTTAGAAATCCAATTTTTCATGTTTTGTTTTTGAGTCCGACTGTACAAGGGTCGTTCTAAAGATGGTAAACATGTTTCAAATGAAGTTTAAGAAATGAAGTTTAAGAGAATATAGTATATCTAAAGCACATTCTAAGACCTTGTTTCAAAATATGACATGTTAGCTTATTAGAAAATTTTCCATCTTCATGTTCAAGGCTATAGTAATGTTTGGATTAGGTTATGAAAAATGTGAATTTTGTTGTGTGGATTCACATGAGAATGAGATCGGGCATGGGAAACGACTCTTAGCCCTGAGTTTCTTAATAAATTATTTAAAAATTTTAATTACAGAATAATGAGAAAATATTTTTAAAATTTAATATATAATTATATAGTGTAAAATAATTAATAAAATATCATTATTGATGTATATATAAAATATAATATTAAAAAAAATAAATTAAAAGAAAGAAAGTTAAAATGATAAGCATAACTAATAAATAATAAATAGTAAGAAAAGTAAAAAACAAAATTAATTTAAAAGATATGAAAAAAGTATTAATATAAAAAGGAGACAAATAATCAAATAAATAATTATTTTTTTTATAAAAAATAAATTTATTTTATAAGAAGACTAAAGCACCTAACCACTTGTACTCACCGCACTTATCCAGCCTAGGGTAACTCCAAAAAGCTTAGGGGCTAGGGAAGACCATTTCTCAAAGCAACACATTTAATAAAAAAAAAATAGATAATTAATTAAATTTATTATATTTTTAAACATAATAGGTTGAAACATAATAGATTAACATAAAAAAATTATTACTTTAATTTGGTTAATATTCAAATTAAAAAAAAAAAATATTTTTATCAATTTTTTAAACTAAACTTAAGAACCATAAAAATCCACTCACTACCCTACACCAAAATCTCGGGACCGACTTTGCACCTACCCTGCATTAACCACCATAATTTTCATTCATTTAATCCTCTCACGTCTCATATTTGAATTGTGAACACTTTAACTATTACACCACCACTTATTATGGTGTTGATTTCAACATATAATTTTGTATATATATATATATATATTTTATATAAACTCATAAAAAAATATAAATAATTAAATAAATTAATTTTTTTATTTAAATATATTACGAACTAATTTATATATATATTTAATATATAATTATATAAATTATAAAATAAAATTAATATAATTAAATTATTAAATTTATTAAAAAATTTATAAAATGAAGAAGACAAATAATCAAACAAATTAATTTATTTTTATTTAAATATACGAACGAAATTAATTATATATATATATATATATTATATTTAGATTTTTACGTTATTTTTTTATTTATTGTTTTGATTTTTACTTACTCTTTTGTAATTTTTTTCTTTTTTCAATCAAAATAAAATAATATATATATATATATATATATATATATATATATTATATTTAAAAATAAATGAAATGGTTTTTACAAATAGAAATATAAAAAATAATTATTAAAATAAAATAAAATATATATATATATATTATATTATAATAGTTATATATATATATATATATATGATTTATAATAAAATATTTATATAAAGAGAAAATATAATATATATATATATATATATAATTAAATAATGAGGAAAAGTAATTTTTTTAATATGGGTTATAGATATAATTTTTTTATTTTATATGAAATATTATATATATAATTAATTAGATATATAAATAACTGAGAATTTAGAGTTTTGACTCCTAAATTTCATAAAATCGATAATTAAAATCCTAACATCGCTAAAATTTGATAGTTAAATTATTTATATAAATTATTTATTTATAAATTTACGTAAATAATAAGTTAACGCTATTTGAAACTGTTACAACAAAACCTCATTTTGTCCATAATTTCAATTTGCTCCAATAAAAAAAACTCTAATGACAATTCGGCCTTAAATTATTAGTACTAATAATGTTTATAATTAACACAAAAATAAATAAATAAATAAATAAATAAAAAAAATGAGTAAACACAACAAAATATATATGAATAATAAGATATATATCATTAACTAAATAATATTAACTATTATTCCTAATAGATATAATGCTATAAGCCATAACTCTTCACACCAATGTGTCTAAAACCTCTCAAAATTATAATTCATATGCATCTATATATCTATATTATTTAGTTTTTGAATGAAAAAAAATTATAATTGATTAAAATAATGCATTTGGATTATTTATATATTTAATATCCATTAATTACATATTTTATTTTATTTCTACATATATTTAATACATTAAGATATGGTATTAATTTAAAAATAAATTATTTTATCTAATTTTTCATACTATTTTTTTATTGATTTTTTTTTTATCTAACATATCTTATCTCTAATTATTAATTATATTTATATCTATCATTAAATTAGTTCAAATGAAAAAAGTAATTTTTAAAAGATTCAAACCACTTATTTGATTCTCACATCTTTAAAAAGAAATTATATTAGTGTACTTTACAATTTTTTATTATTAAAAATAACTTTTCAGATTTTATTTATTTTTAATTTTTATTTAAAAAAATATTCAACTTTTCATTTGTTAATAAAGTCTCATGTAATAACTTATTTATTATTAAAAAATTCAAGTTTTAATTTTAACCTTATTTATTAATTACTTTAAATTGATAAAAAAAAATATTCTTATAATTAATTTATACCTATATATTTATTAAAGATTGAATTAGTTTGAAAACAATTTAAAAAAAGATTTGGATAATCTCACTCTAAAATCAGTTTACACTAATATAATATAATAAAATTTTAATTTTTCAAGAAGACCAATCATCTGATCACTTGTTGATAAACACTAAAATAAAATATCATTTAAATCTATTAACTCACTACCACCACTGAGCAGCCGAAACTGCCAAGTTAGAATGAAACCCTCGACCTCCATTTTTTGGAACCATAACATTGTCGCGTCACGCGAAGCGTGGAAGGGTTCTTCACTTCCATAATAATACGACTATCTTCATTTCCGAAATCGTTAAAATATCTCCCCTCTTGGAGAATTTTCGTTCTTCAAATATGATTGACTTTCAAGGGGGAGTCATCTTTGCAGAATCTCCTGGGAGGTGTACTCTTCTACAAAAGTTGGATCTTAGGGACAACATGTTCACATTGAGTTAAGGAGGTTTTTTTTCAGTTCAAAGATCTTACAGAGATTTACCTCAGTTATTTGAACTTTGAAGACTACTGTTCAAGGCACTTGCGAATGCTCTCAACAAATCTGCACCTTTATTAGAGGTTCTCGAGATGACTGGAAACGATATAACTGTTGAAGGTATTCGTGACTTTGCTACCTGTATAGCCACCAAACAGTTCCTTAAGAAGCTCAATTTAGGTGAGAATGAACTCAAAGACAATGGTGCTAATTTGATTGGCAATGCATTGGGAGTGGGAGGAACTAAAGTCGATATGAATTTAATCAATTTGTGTTTGTGTTCGCTGTTGTTTTGGTCGCTTAAGGTTTAAAAAGAAGGGAGAGAGAGAAAGGGGAAGAGGGAAGAAAAAAAATAAAAAAAATGGGAGAAAATATAATAAATATTAAGGACATCCTCATAAATCGGAATCTTACATCGCCCAACATCCTGGAGAGCGGCATTTCTGTACATATTTGTCGCGTCACGAGAATGCGTGCGTCAAAAGAGTATTTTCGTTTTTAAACAGACCAAAAATATCATTTTTACAAACCCTATACTATATTGTCATATTAATCTTTATAATAGATCATTCATTTAATCTCTCTTAAATTCACACCCATATATAATCCAGATCAATTAAGACTTGAATTCTTGTCTCAAATTTTAAATGTAAATATTTTAACAACGACATCATTTATTAATGAAGTTAGGATGGTAATTGAATTCAATTTATAACTTTGTGTATACATATATATTATTTTTATATAAACTTATAAAAAGAGATAAATATATCACAAATTATAAATAAGTTGTTATTATATATATATATATATATATATATATATATATATATATATATATATATATATATATTTAACATATAAAATTATTAATATAAATAAAATTATTAATTTTATTAACAAAAACTCATAAAAGTGAGACAAATAATCAAATAAATTAATTTATTTTTATTTAAATATATCATAAAATTTATACCTATAATAATTATAAAATTATTCATATATATAATTATTTATTAGCAAATAAATTTAAAAAGAAATAAAATTAATATTTAATATATAATTAAATAAGAGAAATATTGAGAGATGGATTTTAAATTTGGATGAGATATTGAGTGATGGGATGATATGACACGATCTTATTGGCCGAAGATATAACAAAATTTCTCTATCTACTCTATTTCCTTATATATATATATTTTTTTTAAGCAAATAACAATAATGCAAGTCATTTATTCTCCCATTTTTTTCTCCTATGTGGCGGGGAATGCATTTTTATCACCGTCTCATTTTTAGTTCAGGAATTTTTTTAATACATCCATGTCCGTTCAATTTTGTTCGGTTTGGAAAATTACCGCGGGACACAGTTAATAAACAAATAAAAAAATTATATAAACATATTGAAAATTTTATATTATTATAAAGAAATAAACTTACTATTCTTATCAAATATAACGAATAAATAAACATATTGGTAATTTAATATATTTACTCATGTTTATAGTGTTCGGGACAGAATCGAGGTAAGATCGGGGCGGGGCGGGTCGAGGCGTGGGACACAAATACCATCCTCACTCCATCCCCGTTCAAATTCGGGAAAAACCGTTCCAAACAGGACAATTTGGTTCGGTTTTCACAGAACAATTTCAAATTAATTAATATAAATAAAATTATTAATTTTATTAAAAAAACTCATAAAAGAGAGACATATAATTAAATAAATTAATTTATTTTTATTTCAATATATCATGAATAAATTTTATATAAGTTGTAATATATATTTTGTAAAATTATTAATATATATATATATATAATTAATTATTAAAAAGAATAGAAGGAAAAATTTTAAAAAAAATATTTTTGACATTCATAATTAATATATATTTTTTAAGTTTTAAAATATATATATATATATATATATATATATATATATATATAATAAAAAAAAAATTTGATATATCTTATATCCCTTAACTTAAGGTCTCATATTCATTTTATAAATATCAAAATCACTCAATCTTATATTCCCTTTTCCATTTCCAATTTAAAAAATCACTTCCAAGCACACCTTTAATCTTTATAACTTAATCGATATTAAACATTATATATTATTATTATTATTATATACTATGATAAATATATAAAATAATTTATAAAAAAATATAATTATATATTTAAATCTCTATAAGGTAGCTTAAGGATCGACTTAATATATCAAAATATAATGTGTATATATCAAAATATAATGTGTTCGATTCCATCTAGAAGTCTTTTAAGTTTAAGCCAGACAACATGACTAAGATGTCATTGTTATTTCTCCTTTAATTTTTAAAAATAAATAAATTATATATCTAAATATTTTTTATTATATATAATTTTGAGAAAAAGAATATTTATATAAATATTATATATTGATAAATAAATAAGACAAGAAAATATGATAAGATAAATATTTATATTATTATAAATAATATATATATATATATATATATATATATATAAATAATGAGAAAATGTTTATTTAAACTCTCCAATGGATTCTCCTCGCAAACTTCCGTCTCCCGTTTCTCCAATGTTTCCTCCTATGGTTTCTATAATGCATCAGAGAACACTGAAGTGAAGAAAATGAAGTTGTCTCAAGTCGATGTTGAAAGAAAAGAAATGAAACCTCGTTTTTCAATCTACGTTCTTCATGAATCATTCCGAAGTTGAACTGTTTTTAAGCATTATTGTATAAACTCTGAAGTTGAACCGTTTTTAAGCATTATTGTATAAACTCTATTACTTCTCTAACTCTATTAATAGAGTTAGAGAAGTAATAGAGTTTATACAATAATGCTTAAAAACGGTTCAACTTCGGAGTTTATACAATAATGCTTAAAAACAGTTCAACTTCAGAATGATTATTGTATAAACAACATTAGTTTTAAGCGTTGTCATGTTGCCTTAACTGCATTGTCATACTACGTTAAATGCGTTGTCAGGTTGTCTTAACTACGTTGTTATAGTGCGTTAATTGTGTTGTCATGTTGTCTTAACTAATTTGTCATGGTGCGTTAACTACAAAAACTCAAAATGTAAGTGCCTAGTGTTAAGAAAAGATCTAATCTAAACACGTGATAAAAGATGATATAATAATTTGAAAAACAAATATATTTTTATTCTTACATAAAATTAAAATTGTTAGTAATAGCTGTTATAGGAATGATCTAAATGATATACCCAATGTATTTAATAATTAATTATAACATTAATAAAAATGTTTTACAAAATTAATAAAATAATTGTATTTGAATAATAAATTATATTAATTTAGAAAAAGAAAAGTTAGTTTAAAAAATTAAAATTAAAACAAAAATAATTTAAAATTTTTGAAAAGATTTAGGTGACATAAGTATGGAGAGAGAACTAATTTAAATTTATTCAATTGACATGTCACATATATTAAATGAAAGTTTAATGTTGGTGTTTGGTGGTAGGTATTACCTTGTTGGGATCTATCTATGTAAAATTATATAGGTGTTTGGTTGTATTAATTTTATATTAACAGTAAAATTATTGTTAATTTGTTATAACTTGTATGAGTATAAATTAGTACTACCCTATACCTATTACAACAAGTATTAAATTTTAATTTTTTTTAATTATATTTTTTAATATTAATCTTATTAGTTTATAATTTAATCTCTTATTAAATTTTAATTATTAAGCTTTAAATATTTTTTAATTTGAGTATTTATTATATACTATTTAAAAAAAATAATTATTTTATAAATTTATTATTTAAAAAATTTATTTATTATTTATTTTTAAGAAGAATATTAATATTTTTTTATAATTAGTAATATAAAAATAATAATATTATTATTATTAATTATAATTATTATCTCTTATATTAAATACTTATTAGTTTAATTAATCATTTTAAAAATTATTATCTTCATATTTTAAACTAAATTATGAAATAATAATAATTATTTATTTTAAAATAATTTGTTTTTTTATAGTATCTCCACAACAAAAAAAATAAAATGAAAGTTTAAGCAAATGATTCATTTTCGTTAATGGATTAATTATTTTATTATTATATATTTATTAATATTAATTATTTATAAATATTTATTTAATTATAAGAATTTAAATATAATAAATCATATATTTATAGAAGTTATATAATTATATAGCATTATTATTTATTTTTTATTATATTTATATGATAATTAAATATATTTTTATTAGTTTAAATATAATTAATAATAAAAGTTAAATAAGATAAATATTAAAATATTTTATTATTTTTACTATTTTCTTATACCATCTTATAGCAATATAATATTTTTTATTTTTAATTTGTTTTGAAAAAGTAAATTATATTTTATAAAAAAAATAAATCATTAATTTGGTACATTAATTTTTAAGTAAAATAATTTTTTAATTATTTACCAAAAAAAAAGTATAAAAAATTAAATAAGATGGTATAGACCCAACCAGATTTGAATGTTTGATTTAATATATATATATATATATATTCATAAAAATATTTAAATATAAATTTAATTTATTATTAATAACTTTATAGTTTGACCAAAATGTAATTAGACAACACATAACATTATATCTTCTTCTTTTTATTAATAATAACAATTATAATAATTTGGTACAATTTTATTTTTTCTCTCTTCTTTCTCACTCCATCATACATTTTTTTATATTTTTCATTTCAATGTCGGTCTCAACTGGGTCCTGGGTCCTTATTTACAACCTTCCGAATGTGAGAATCCCTATGAACAGCCAATCTAGAGTTCTCTGCCCAGAATGACCTGTGTGTATCAATCATAAAATTAGGTTTAATAAATTAACCGGAACTTATATAACTTAAAAACTAACCAGTAAGCTTAGCCTAATGGCTGTCATCAAAACTGTCGCTCAAACCTTGAGAACTTGAGCCAGTAAGACAGTGCAATATCCCAATCTAGAAATTTGTGTTTGACTGGTTGCAAGCATTGAGTTCCCCTGAGAAGTATTGGAAAATCAAAATTTCAATGTTAGGATATTAAACGTTAATAAAAAAAAATGCAAACTATTTTTACCTTTTTATCCTTTGATTTAATCTTGAATATACGCTCTTAAGTTTCGATAAATTCTTAAGAAGCGACGATGTGTTCAAACAGTTCATAAACATGTTAGGTATTAGATTGAATATCAAAACCATGATATATCTAACTGTATCACGTGAAACCAAAGAAGAAAATGATTGTTTGATGCCTCTAGAGTGAAAAGAGGAGGCAACGTATTATATGCATACAACTAAAGACATATTTATATTCATTATTAGGTTTTCTTTTCTTAATAGGCGTATGAGCCTAATTCGGCCTCACTCTAAGCGCACGGGCCTTTTCGGCCCAACCAATGGGTGCAAGTTCTATTAACCATATATTTTATTTAATGTTTGGTTAAATTATATATGAAATGATTTACTATCTATAAATCTCAACTCAATCAAATCAGGAAAAAATGCATAACTTTAACCTAGAGAAGATGTAGCAGTAACAAAATGTTACATATTTAAAAGATGCTAGCCACATTTTGTGCTTAATACATTTGGTTCAAATTAGTTGACAATATGGTTCAAATTCTTTTCCCTACAAGGTTGTTCTCTAAATTTGTTCAATACAATAATTTCCATTAAAAAAAGAATAGAAGAATAAGTATAAAATTCTTGAATGAATACCTTCACTAGTAGTAAATCATGACAAAAATCTTCCTAAATTACAATAGTTATTAGTAAGAACATATCATTTAATAACATATTAAATCCTTTTCCCTTATCACCCATTTTCAACATGTTTCCTTTATAATTTTAATTAACAAATCAAACATATTAATTAAAGAAAATGACACATTTAAGCTTGCAAATAATAAGCCATTTTTCTTCTTTTACTTTTAGTTGGTGATTAATTATAATAATCAAACGAGGAACAAAACATCCTTATAAATTTGTTTTTAACATTAGTCATTTCACAAGAGTCTGGTCCCCTTTGAGAAAACCGACATTTAATTTGCCCATTATTCAGTTGAAGCATGGTTCAACACAAACATATTTTTGGAAACATATTAAAAATTATGTTTATATATATATTTTTTTAGTATTTTGGGTATTTATTTAATTATTTTAAAACATAAACTATATATAATTTATGTTTAAAATCATAATTAAATTATTTCAACCTCTTTTTAGAATTAATTTGGGTAAAACAAATATAATAGTTTAGCCTCAAATTATTTTTAAATTTTTAATTAATTTATTTAATTAGTGTTTAATTATTACAATAATTAATCATAATTTAGTTTTAACTTCTCCCTTTAGATTATTTTAAATTAAAAAAATTAAAATATTATTTTTTAAATTATAAATATTATTATAAATTGGGATATGTCCAATTTCATGATGATAATACCATAAATAAATAAATTTTTATTTAATAAAATTATATAAAATGTTTTTTTAATATAATATATATTGTTATATATTGAAAATTTATATTATTATAAAGAAATAAACTTAAAACTCTATTAAAATATAATGAATAAATAAATATATTAATGATTTTATATATTTAATTGTGTTTATATTGTTCGGAGCAGAATAAGAGTAAGATGGGGTGGGACGAGGCAGGGGACATAAACATCATCTCCGTCCAATTTAGGGCTGCAAATGAGTCAAACCGCTCGTGAGCCGCTCGCAAGCTGCTCGGTCAAAGCTCGACTTGAGCTTGACTTTGACCGAGTTCGAGTCGAGCTCGAGCCGACTCGTTTATTATTCGAGTCAAACTCGAGCTCATATAAAGTTTGCTCCGTGTCGAACTCTCGAGCCTCATTATATATAAATATTTTTTATTTATTTAATATTAAAATTTTACACAATATTTTTTTTTTCTTTTCCTCTTTTCAAAACCCAATATGAAGGCCATAATCCCTAAAGTAAAAACCCTAATTCCTAATATATCGCTTCATTCATCATATTTTACCGTCATTTTTCATTACTTCTTCAAAGCAAGACCCATAATCCCTAAAGTAAAACTCTAATTCCTAATGGGAGATGCTTTTTCCACCCCCTCCCATATTCCCACCCTCTGCCTTCATTCCTCAATTAACTCCAAAATTACTTATTTATCCTTATCACTTTTATATATTTATTTTTCTTATTTTATTTATTTTTCTTATTTTATTTATTTTTCTTATTTTATTTAATTATTAAGTTTTTTTTAAATATAATTAATTAATTAATTTTAAATATATTTTTTTTAACTTTATTTATTTAATTAAAAATACAAAATATTATTATTTTTATATTATAATTATTTAAAATATATTAAATATTGAAATGTGTACTAATTTAATAAAATATAAATATTTAATATTTTATTATATTAATTATATATATATTTTAAAATACTTATAAAAATCAATTTTTTTATAAATAAAATTATAATAAATAAGATGAAGTCTTTAATATATTATATATTAATAATTAGTCAAATTAAATATAATGTTTTACTTAATAATATATATGAAAACATTGCATAATATTTTTAATAATATTTTTTATTAAAATATTTCATATTTAACTTTTTAAAATATTTATTTTATATAAAATTATTATTTTATTTATTTTTATAAGTATTTTAATATATATATATATAATAAAATATTAAATATTTATATTTTATTAAATGAAGACACACTTTAATATTTTATATATTTTAAACAATTATAATATAAAATAATAATATTTTGTATTTTTAATTAAATAAATAAAATAGAAAAAAATATTAAATATTAAAAATTAATTAATTAATTATATTTAATGATAAAAAACTTAATAATTAAATAAAATAAAATAAGTAAAATAAATAAGATAAGAAAAGTAAATATATAAAAATAATAGGGATAAATAAGTAATTTTGGAGTTAATTAAGGAGTGGAGCTGAAGCGGGTGGTGGCAGGAGCGGAGCCACCCATGGGCTAGGGTGGGCTCCAGCCCCACCTAAATTAAAATCCTAAAAGAAAATATTTATATATATGTTTGACATGTTAGTCTTAGTCCGGTTGGCTATGTTATTGAAATGTGAATATGAGGTATGAGGTCAGGTGATCAAACCTTTTAACTTATTTTATTTTATAAGATTTATTTATATATAAAATTTTGTAAATTATATAATAATTATACTTTATTTTTTATTTATTTAATATAATTAATAATACAAATTATTTATAAGATTTATTTATATATAAAATTTTGTAAATTATATAATAATTATACATTATTTTTTATTTATTTTAATATAATTAATAATACAAATTATTTATAAGGGTAAAATATAAAAATTAAAACAATAATAATAGTGTTTTATATTTCTTAATTTTAAACTATTTCAAAAATTTATAAGAAAATATAAATTAATATTAATAAACAAGTTAAAAAAAAAGAATTTGATATCCCTATTCAAGAATTTAACAAATCTCCTAAAATTGATGTTGATGTAATTTCTCTTAAACTTGATCCAACATTACGTATTCCGATATGGAAATATCCTTTTAATCAAAGAGATAAAATTAGACGAGCTTATATCAAGATGGGGTCATATCAACCTTTTAAGGATGAGTACCCGCCGACCAAATTTGGAAATCAAAATCGACGGTTCCAAAGTCATTGGTTTAAGAAATTTACTTGGTTAGAATACTCATCTTTGAAAGATGTTGCTTTTTGTTTCCCATGTTTCTTGTTTTAACATAAGCAACCCAAAAACCTACATTTACAATAGATGGATTCAAATATTGAAAGCGAGTTAATGATGAGGATAGATACTCTTTTGTTATGCATATAGGATATAATATTTCACCACATAATAGGGCAGTTGAATATCTTGATAATCTAATGAATATCCTTGTCATATTAACAAAGTACTAAATACACAGTCTTCAGATGAAAAACAAAATAACAGATTACGGCTTACAGCAACTATTGAAAGCACTCAGTGGCTCACTTTGCAAGCGTGTGCATTGAGAGGGAATGACGAGTTTCCATCTTCTAATAATCGTGGAAATTTTATTGAAAAAAAAGCGGAACATAGAAAGTTAAATCTGAGATGCAAGTTGGAGTCAGCCTCAGGTAATTTTTCATCATCGCTCCGCCCCTGGGTGGTGGAATATGGGAAGGGTGAGAAAAGCAATTTGCATTCCTAATATATCGCTCCATTCATCATATTCTACGGTCACTTTTCATTTCGCTCCATTCATCATATTCTACTGTCACTTTTCATTTCTTCTTCAAAACCCACTATGAAGGCCCATAATCTCTAAAGTAAAACCCTAATTTCTAATATATCGCTTCATTCATCATATTCTACAGTCACTTTTCATTTCTTCTACTCTTCATCTTCTTCTTATTTAGTTATTCTTTTTCAGTTATTCTTCTTATTCAATAACTCTTATCTCTTCTTCTTTAATTTTTCTTCTTCAATAATTTTTATATCTTCTTCTTTAGTTTTTATATACTTCTTTTTCAGTTTTCACAATTTCTTTTACTCTTCATCTCTTCTTTCTTCAATCTTCACATCTCATTAATTCACAAAATCCTAATAATAATTAAATTTGTTTTAACTTCTTTTATATTTATTGTTTTTGTTTTTAGATAATTTTGATTTATTTTTGTTTTAAGTAAATCTAGCCACAAAGAAAAGAAGGAAACAACTATTTTGTTGGTTATCATCGTTAAAGTTAGTCTTCTTCGTTCTTTTCTTTATGATTTTTCATGTATTAGGATAAAATTATGTTTATATAGATAGAGTTGAATAAATATAAAAACACTGATTTTTAATTGCAAAATATGATTGATTGTAGATAGAAAAAAAATTCACAAATAATATTAAGAATTTATGATAAAAAAATGTTAATATATATATATATATATATATATTTATATATATATAATAAAAATATATTATAAATAGTAATGAAAGAGATAAAGATTAATATATTATATATAATAAAAATAAATATTGAGGATATAATAACTAATATGTTATATATAATATTAAAAAGATAAAAATTTAATATATTATATATTATATAATAAAAGTAAATACTAATGATGTAATAATGAGCATATTTTATATAATATTGAAAAAGATAAAAAATGTTAATATATAATATATATAATATTGAAAAATATGAAAAAATTAATTTATTATATATAATTCAATTTTTGTTTAAATTTTCAAGTCGAGCTGGTAGGTAATATAGCCGAGTCGAACTCGAGCTCAAATTTATAAGCTCGTTCGAGTTCGAGCTAATAAATACTTAATGGAGTCGAGCTCGAACTCCAACAAGTCTAAGCACGGCTCAGCTAATTTGCAGTCCTAGTCCAATCCCTGATTAACTACCGATTAAACCGAAGAAAAATCGTTCAAAACGAGACAATTCAGTTCGATTTCTGCGAAACGAATTTAAATTGTCGTCCTTAATCACATATATTAAATGAAAGTTTAATGGCATGAAATATACAGATTTTATACAATATAATACATTATTTAATTTATTTTGAAAACGAAAATTATATTTTATATAAAAAATCAAATAATTAATTTAGTACATTAATTTATAAGTAAAATAACTTTTTAATTAATTAAAAATATATATATATAAAAAAGTTGAATAAGTTGAATGTTTGATTTAAAAAGATACATTTATAAGTATATATTATATACAAAAAAAAAAATCATTAAAATATTAAAATATAAATTAATTTAAAATATATTTATTAATAATAACTTTATAATTTGACCCTAATGTAAATAAACAACACATAACCTTGTAAATATATATAAATATATTTTTTATTAATAATAATAATTACAATATTTATACAATTTTATTTTTTCTCACCTCTCTTTCTCACTCTAACTCTCATTTCATATGGCTGTCTCAGTCCTCTGCATATGTCCAACTTATCTTTATATAGACCCTCGTATCTAGCCAATCTAGAGTGTCCTACGCAGCATGGCCTGTGTGTATCAATCATAAAATAATGTAAGTTTTTTTTTCTTAATTAATTTATAACCGCAACTTATATAACTTAAAAACTAACCAGTTAGTTTAGCTTGAGCCAGCAAGACGATGCAGATCTCCCCGGCTATGAATATGCAAAAGGCATATGGAGATCTTCCAGAGCCCTAACAAGTATTGGAAAATCAAGATTTTAGAATCAGGACCTTTCATTTTTTATAATTAATCGTTTAAAAATTAATAAAAAATATACAATATTTTATACCTTCTATCCTCTGATTTAGTCTTGAATATACGTACGCTCTTGAGTTTCGGTAGATTCTCAAGAAACGACGATATGTAAAAACAACTCAGAAATTTGTCACATCTTAGATCGAGCATCAAAACCATGATACGTCTAACCGAATCCATGTGAAACTAAAGACGAGCGTCTGCCCTTAGTAAATGAGTGTCTCTAGAGAGAAAAGAGGAGACAATACATTATATGCATACAACCAAAGACCCGTGAGTGATTTTCTTTAGCATAAGCCACCATATATTTATACCAAATACTAGGGTTTTATTTTTCAATACGCGCATGAGCCTAATCGGCCCAACCCTAAGCGCATGGGCCTTTTGACAAGTTGCAAGTTCTATTAAGTTATTAACTATATATTTTTATGTTATGTTTGGTTAAATCATATATTAAGGGATTAGTAGATTACTATCTATAAATCTCAACTCAATCAAATCAGGAAAAGTTAAATAACTCTAACTCTGAAAATGTAGTGGTAACAAAATGTTACAAGTTTAACTTATGTCACACATTATGTTTTTAATACATTTGGTTCAAATTTGTTGCCCTATAAGGCTGTTGTCTAAATTTGTTCAATACAAATGGAATAATATACAAAAATTTTCTAAATTATTTCCATTAAAAAGGGAATAAAAGAATAATATAAATTTCTTGAATGAATACCTTCACTAGTAAATATAAATCATGACAAAAATCTTCATAAATTAAAATAGTTCTTAGTAAGAACATATCATTTAAGAACAAATTAATCCCTTATCACCCATTTTCAACATGTTTCCTTTATTATTTTAAATTAACAAATCAATCAATAAATTAATTAAAAAAAATGATGTAGGAATTTTCTTTAGTCCTAAATTCATGATTCTAAACAAATACATATTAGATTTCTTTTCTTTCAGGCTTTAATCTATAATCTTATAGATCGATAATATCTAACATGGATGAATCACAATCCTAATACATAAATTTCTCTATGTCCATAAGTTGATTAAACAAGCGGAAGCGTACCTGAATTCATGATGAAGATCTTTGAGTTTGGGTTTGCTCTTCCAATTCTACAAGCGGTTTTCTCCCTTCTTCTCTCTTACGATGGAGGTTAATGAGAAAATGAAAACTGGCTACTTGTGAATCGGGGAACCACAACCCTTTTATATTTATTTATTTATTTATTATTTAACCATCATAAATAATAAATAAATTGACGGTTTCTACACATAATAAATCGTACCATACTAATAACCAAACATGACTTAGCCCAATAACCAAAATACTTTAGTGGATCACTTTATCAATTGGGTTCTGAATAGACAATAGCCCAAACACATTATTTATATATATTAGTCCAATAAATCTAACAAATGACACATTTAACTCTTCCAAATAGTAATAAGCAAACAATGAAACAAACATCCTTATAAATTTGTCTAACATTTGTATGTCTTGTCTAACTCAAACATTGATTTTCTTTCAAGATTTGTCTATCTTTATTAAATACTTGTCAATCTTCTTCAACCATTTGTCGATTTTTACCGATATCCAGTCTAATAGTACTCTAGCAAAAACTCTCAAATTAGACGTGCCTTCTTACTGAAAAGAATTAATAATTGGTGGATGATTCTTTCTTTACGACTGATCTTTTCTGAAAATTAGCAAGCTCCTTCTACTTTTGAAAATAGAATTGATATCTCAAATATAAATTTAGGTTAAATCGGTAGTCTAATAATGGAAACACAAGATGTGATCAGGGGCGGATCTTTGTAGCCCACCTCCGAAAAAAAATTACGTTAGAAATGTGACACTATCCCATAATTTTTAAAAATTTCAATATAATTCATTATTTTTTATTTAATTATTAAAAAAATAATAAAACTTACATTTATTCACTCGTTTTATCTAAAAAAAAAATTGTTATTTTTTTAGACTCAACTCTAAATCATAGATATGTCCCTAGATGTGATACCAATTATTATAAAATAAAGAACAAAATAAATTATAAAAGAGAAAAAGAGAAGATATAGGGGGACAAGTGAAAAATGATTCAAGAAGATTGATCAAATCTCGTCTAATAAATCCTCTATTCTATAGCGGCAACAAGAGCGACAACAAGAGCGGCAACAAGAGGTAAATATTCTCAGCCTCCTTGAGAGATACTGAGTTCGAGCCCGTTAGGCGACAAGTTCCGCGCCTAATTAAATGGTTAAGTTTGTATGCGGACTATATGTTTAAACCCTTGTGTCTACATTTTTTGGAAACACTTTGAGTTTAAGCGAATGACCATAGTAGTGAGGTGCCATACTAGTTCTCTTTTAATTCCCAAAAAAACTCGTCTAATAATGACCTAATATTAATGAACACATCCTTAGTTAAATGTGTATACGGATTATATGTTTAACCCTTTGTGTCCACATATTTTAGAAGCGATCTGAGTTTAAGCGGGGAACCATAACAGTGGGGTGTCATGCTAGTTCTTTTTTAATTCCCTAAAAAAAACTCGTCGAATAATGACCTAATAATGAAAACATCCTTGGAGAGTCGTTAGTTACTTAATTCTATTGATATTTCTTGATTTATTTCAGGTTTAAATCAAAATCGATAAATGCTAATTTAGTTTTACTCTTACAATTACTAAAACTCATTAACCCCATTCGATCACATTTTTTGGAAGCGCTTTGAGTTTAAACAGGAATTATATCTCCGGGGTGTCATACTGGTTCTCCTTTAATTTCCAAAAAAATGTCTAATAATGAACACATCTTTGAAAAGTCGTTATTTACTTAATTATGTTGATATTTCTTAATTTATTTCAGGATTAAATCAAAATCTATAAATGCTAGCTAATTTAGTTTTTAATCTTATAACAACTAAAATTCATTATAATATATATAAGGAAATTCAATAATATTATCATAATCTTTAACCTTATTTTTCATACATTAAATAATATTACTACAATCTCAACCTTTTAACTATAATAAGATATGAGGTGAAAATCCAAAGTAAATAAATTTGTCCAACAATTTTATATGATCATAAAGATTAACTTGGGAGACAAACTAAGAAGAGGATGTGCATCACTGATTATTTAGCAGGCTTCACAAGGAAACTTATGGAAATAATTAAAATTAACTGAATGGGGAAATATTTGTACGTACAATCCTAGAGTTTATTCAAAATTGTAAAAATTTATTTTAAAAAATATGAGTTATATAATAATATTATTTACATATAATTTGGTGTGCAGTCAAAAGTCTAGTTACGACGTATCAAGAGTTTGCTTCCATTGCTATAGGTAGAAAATGCCACAATTAAGGACATGTTTCATTATCGGTCGAGTGATTTCGCTAGCCGAATTAGATATAAAAATAGATTAAATATTATGGAGAGTTCGTCCCATAATAGAGTTTTACTTTTGGTATGACATAAACAAGTGTCATCAACTGAACAAAACGTTATGCGTTGACAATATATGGATAATTTTCATGTGGGCATTGATACAAGTTGTTCGCTAAAATGATTTAATATAATTTTTGTTGAGAAAAACTTTGGGAGTCAAAGATTCTATCTAAGATCTCGTTCTTTGGATGAAGCATTATTCATGATGGATTCTAACGGATGATATATGATTGAAAAAAGGTTGTATTATGGTTAGTCATTTTTGTATGTGTCACAAAAAGGTTGTATCGACCACTCACTTATTTTTGCAATTTTGAAGGGTGACTAGTATTTGAAGTTTTTTGTGGAGTATTACTATGATTAATTGGGTGATGTCTGAGTTTTTGAGTAGTTGTTGGGAAGTTTAGATTAATGCGGCTGAAATGACAGGCTTACATATTTGGGTACCATCCGAATTATTGTTTGGTGAATTATCTAGTACGAGAGAAATCGTAAAACTTTCAATGATCGTAGTCGTCCGATGCGTATCATTCAACTATTATTATGACGCTTTCTAAGATTAGTTCAGAAAGTCAGTTGAGTCTGTCGGGGAGTTAATCGTTTTTCTCGAGAATTTACGTGTTCAATAACTTATTTAGTACCGTTTTTTTTCTTTTCATATAATGATTTATGCTTAAACGATTTTTTTAATTTTTAAATATATATTGACTTTTAAAATATATATATATATATATATATATATTTATATATAATTAAATAAACAAATAATGACAAATAAAATAATACTAAACTAAGTTATAATAAAAAAAAATTAATTTGATGAGTTCATTTATTTGTATATATTTTAATTTGTAAATATAAATTCACTTATTGATGTAAAATATTATAAAGTTTGTAATATCAAAATAATTTATAAGCTCGTAAAATTTTAATATTATAAATTTAAAATTATAAAAGTTTACTTATTCTTGACCTCGTAAATTTTATAAGTTTAAATATTCATATACGGCTAATCACAAATAATTAAAATAAATAAATAATTTAGAGAGGACGTGTATCTATTAAACTCCAAAATAATTAAATTCTAAGTCTAATTTAAATAAAATATAAAATTAGAACAAATATTTAAATAAGATTAAATGAGTTTAAAGCTATAATAATAATAATAATAATAATAATAATAATAATAATAATAATAATAATAATAATAATAATAATAATAATAATAATACATGTCAAAAAAGAGCAATAGTCCGATTTTGCCTTCTTTTCTAGATACATTAGTTTAAATAGTCATTTGTGGCCCATCTCTAATGCAAATAAAATCTTCTGCTCCCATTTTGATGGGTCGTTCTAAAGGTGGTAAACATGTTTCAAATGAAGTTTAAGAGGACATAGCTAGTGTATCTAAAGCACATTCTAAGCCCTTGTTTCAAAATATGACATGTTAGCTTATTAGAAAATTTTCAGTCTTCATGTTCAAGGCTACAGTAGTGTTTGGATTAGGTTATGAAAAATATGAATTTTGTTGTGTGGATTCACATGAGAATGAGATCGAGCATGGGAAACAACTCTTAACCCTGAGTTTGTTAATAAATTATTTAAAAATTTTAATTATAGAATAATGAGAAAATATTTTTAAAATTTAATATATAATTATATAGTGTAAAATAATTAATTAAATATTATTATTGATGTATATATAAAATATAATATTAAAAAAAATTAAGAAAAAGAAAGTTAAAATAATAAGCATAACTAATAAATAGTAAGAAAAGTAAAAAACAAAATTAATTTAAAATAAAAAAATATTAAAAAAAAATTAATATGAAAGGAAGACAAATAGTCAAACAAATAATATTTTTTTTATAGAATATAAATTTATTTTTATAGAAAGACTAAAGCACCTAATAAAATATTTACATAAAATTAATTATAAAATAAATATTTATATAAAGAGAAAATAATATATATATATATAATTAAATAATGAGGTAAAGTAATTTTTTTAATAAGGGTTATAGATATAATTTTTTTTTATATGAAATATTATATATATAATTAATTAGAAGAGAATATTTATATATATTAAAGAGATTTAATAATTATATATATAATGATAAAATTTAATATAAATATTTATATATATTATATATATTTGTATTATTATTTTTTATATTTATATAAATTAAAGATGATAGAGAATATATAATTATTTTATGAAAAATATATAATATAAATAAACAATGATAGAAAAAATATAAAAGTTTATATAAACGAATAATTAGAATTACTTTAAAAAGAGTGATAAGAAAGGAAAAGGGAAATGTATGAAAGAATAGTAGAGGGACAAATTTTATTATTTTTTCAAATTGTGATAAAGTATTCTCTCATCTATTCATTCTTTTAAATTTCTTTCTTCAATCATTTATCTTACTTTTTATTATGAAGGTGGTATGTATCAGTTCAGATCATCTGCTATCAACATTCCTATGTTTACTCGTTTCCTCTCACAAAAAAAGTAAAATAATTTTTTACAAAAATAAATATTTTAATTTTACCCTTCTATGGTGAGATGGAACAAAGGAAACATGAGTGGTTGGTAATAGTGAATTTAAAATCGGTATACATAATCTATAAAAAAAAAAAAAACTATATTATTATTATTATATATATATATATATTTTGTGTATAAAAAAAGTATATATTATTATTTTATATAAATTATTTTAATAATTATATATAGTTAAATAAAATTATATAAATAAGAAAATAAAATAATAAAAAATGAAAAAAATAAGAAATATTGAATACAAACATGCATATTTAAAAATTGTATGAGAACGGAAAAAAAAATCTTTTGAGATAATAGAGGAGGTAAAAAAAATTTATATTTAAAAATAATGCGTTTATTTATAATGGTTTGTGTTAACATATTTTTATTAATGCAGTAAATTATAAAGTTAACCTATATAATCTCCATTAAAATTTTATTCTTTCATAATACAAAACTTAAATAATCTCAAACCCACAAAATTATTTTCAAAGATAAAATGCAATAAATATCGCATCAAATATTAAAATCATGGTTTTGAAAATCGTTCCAGTCTTTAACCCGTTTTTTTGGCAAACTTCGGTTCGACCGATTCAATCGGTTAAACTGCATTTTAATTAATATATTTATTTATTAATTAAATTTAAAGTGAACATAGGCCGTACAACTTCTTCATTAGTTTGAAGAAATATTTAGAGCTAATTAGGTTTTTCATCCAACTGAAACACAAATATGGAATCAAATTTAACATGGTTTTACTTTGTAGAACCTTTCTTAATCGATGTCCGAGTAGCTGTGAAAGACAATAGGTCTCAAGTCTAAACATAGATTAAATCCCTTTAAAACTCAACGGTAGTGAAACGGAACCCAAATCTTCTTCGAAGACAGGCTCGGACCTGCTGTGTAATAAGTGAGACAATTGTCTCAGGCCCAAATATTTTTGGACACCAAAGTCTTCAAAAAATAAATAAATTATAATGATATGTTCATGAGCTTATTTTTAAAAAACTCATAAATAATAATTGATAACCTATTAATGATAAGCCCTAACTTAATTTGTATCCAAAAAAATAAAAATAAAAAAACACTATCTTACTTGGAGAAAAGAATCGCACGATTTCCATTTATCAACAAAATCAAGGAAAAATAAAAAAAATAATAAGAACAAGCATTCTGGAAAAAAAAAAAAGAAACACTTCCCCCAAACCCCAAGTCCCTCGTCGATCCTCCAGCTTGCTGGAATCGGAGCAGAATACTCGGTCGTCTCCTTCCCCGAGCTCTTGGGCCTTTTTTGCTCGTTCCAGCCTTGTTTTTCGGCACTGCGCCACTGCCCACTAGAGCTCTTCCTCCGATTTCGGTGAGATTTTGGTTCGATTTACTTGATTATTTTTTGTTGTTGAGGACTTGTCTGGTGGAATGGTGGATTCACAATCTGTATCTT
This sequence comes from Impatiens glandulifera, assembly GCF_907164915.1. Taxonomy (NCBI): domain Eukaryota; kingdom Viridiplantae; phylum Streptophyta; class Magnoliopsida; order Ericales; family Balsaminaceae; genus Impatiens; species Impatiens glandulifera. The sequence continues at coordinate 57,886,950 of NC_061865.1, read as the reverse complement.
GCATTATTGCATAGCGGAAGTGCAACATTGTGGTTAATTATAGATTCATAGAATGCTGGTTAATCTATAAATTTTTAATGCAGATTAGAATTTAGAGTTTTATTAAGCATGCCTCCTATAAGAAAACAATTGTCTGAGGCGGAAAAAAGAAAGAAAAAACAAAAGGAAAATGCTTTAATTTAAAGCCAAGTATGAGGCCTTAATAAGTATTTCACAAGCGAGCAAATAGTAGAGTAAGTGAACTAGAATGACATCGATGATAAGTTGAATGATAGGGAACATGGTGAATTGAATGAACTTCGCAATGAAGACCTAAAACAGTCTGAAAATGAGAACGATGTAAGTATGCCTAAAAGTGACATTGATGGAGATATAAATCAAAAGATTTTGTTTCCTTTAAATGTTGACGATCCAGGAAATTGGGACAAAATATTTAAATCGATAAAAAAATATATGTATGAATATTAAGCTTTGAGGGCACCAAATTTTGTGCTCGCCTCAAGTCTCGAAATCTCAAGTCCGACACTGTTTGAAGATTCAATTCTTTTGAAACCAACGGTAGCGAAACGAAACCCAAAATCTTCTATGTACAGAACCCTCCATGAGATGTATATATAAACCTCAAACTTCAAACAACATGATTTCGATATAACAATTTATCCAAGATGAGATTTGCTTAAAGTGAAACAAGCAGCGCGACGGAGAATGAATTTGAGCGTTCATAGGGAGATGGGCTTTACGATGCAAACCTGTTAAGCATGATTTTGGATAAAGTAAAAATTAGATAAATTATGTCAGCGAAGCATCTGTATTTCAAATTTCCTCCTCCTGAACAGTGGATAACCTTTCCAACCGTTATATTCCTGTTCAGGTTTCCGATTAAATCGTCCGGTCGGACCGGATTTTGACCGGTTCAAAAAGTAACCGTATGAAAATAAAAAACCAAACTGTTCATTCAACCGTTTGGCGTTCCTGCCGCATATTTTAAAACATTGACATTAATTCATCTTCAACTTAAAAGTTGATTTTCAAATTAAAAAAATATTTTTAAAATATTCTTTTTTTAAATAAATTTTTAACTTTATTAATATTATCTATATATTTATCACATTCACATATTTAACTCCAATCTTTTCTAATTCATTTAATAAAATTAAAAAAAAATTAATTATATATCAATAATTTATACCCAACAAAATAAACATTACTAAAAAGAAATTACATAAACAAGATTAATATATAAATAAATTATATAAAAAAAATAAATTAAACATATAACTTCAAATTCAGTTTATAAATATTAAAATACATCAAAAATGAAATATCTATAAAATTATCTTTAGGTAGATGAATAGTAGAACGAGAAATGCATATAGGAGAAATAAATGAATCAAAAATTCATTAAGTCGTATGAGTTTGACGGTGAGTTGGAAATTTCAAACCCATCCCAAAATGAGTTTAGGGTATACCGTTGGATTGCCCAACCGGTTTTAATTTTCATCTAAAAAAAATAGATGAAGCATTTTCTTTGTTTTCTGTTTGATAGATATAAGGTTTTTTTTTCTCTTTAATTCCTATTGGTTTGTTTTTAAACGTTCATTTGTTTTTTAAAATTCTTGAATTCAGCTATTTTCTTAGTTTGGGTTTATTTGTATTAGGGTTATTTGAATAGTCAAAAAAATTATTTTTAAATAAATTTATTATTTAATTATATGATTAAATCTCAAACAACCCAAATCTAACTTTCCACTCTATTCTCTGTATTTTCTTATATATTTTTAACCAGTATATATCAAATCTCTAATGATTATTATATTTATATCTTTTTACAAATAAAAAAACTTTTATAAAAAAAAATCTTTTCAGATCTTATTTATTTTTACTTTTATAAATAAACTAACTTTCATTAAAAAAAACAGCTTTTTACTATTTTTTAATAAGGTCTTAGTGTAATTAAATATTTATTATTAAATAATTAACTTTAGTTTTTTTTTATTGAAAAGTCGATTTAAAAAAAATCAACTTATATACCAAATTAACTTGAAAAATAAATAAAGTTAGTTTATATTTTCGAAAATTAAAAAAGAAATCACTTAAAATAACTTTTGATTAAAAAGAGTAATATTTGATTTAATTATTGATCAATAATTTGAATTAATAACTAATTTACTTAAAATCTTATTCTTATACACAATTATTAACTACTTTATTATATTATGTTATAAATCTTTATTTCAACCACTCTAACTTTGTATAATAGCATTCATATGTTAATCCCTATCATCTTATCAAATTCCATTAAATTCTTTCAATCGAATTAAAAAAGATATTATAAGAATGAGGTATATTTATTTGAGATTATTCGTTATACTGTTCTTAACATTTTAATGTAATTGCTTAACTTTATTCAAAAGATTTAAATGTAGCAAATGTTTATTTTAAATGTAGTAAAACAAGTGACTCTCTTCACTAATTATTAAGTTAGTATAGTGTAATTGTTTATATGTTTTAAATTAATTATGTATTGAATAAATATGAAAATGATTAAATAATAATAATATTTATTATATTATTCTATTTTATAATATATAAAAACAATAATTTAAATAATTACATTTAGAATGTATTTAATAATTATTTATAATATTAAAATGTTTTAAAAAATTAATAAAATAATTGTATTTCAATAATAAATTATATTAATTTAGAAAACAAAAGTTATTTTAAAATATTAAAATTAAGTAAAATTAATTTAGAAAATTTGAAAAGATTTAGGTAACATTAAGTATGGAGAGAGAACTGTATTTTAAATTTATTTAAGAAACAAATAAAAATTCAATTGAGCTGTCACATGTATTAAATGAAAGTTTAGTGATAAGATTTTATCCAATACAATAAATTATTTATTTTTAATTTGTTTTGAAAAAGAAATTTATATTTTATAAAAAAAAAATTATTAATTTAGTCCATTAATTTTAAGTATAATAACTTTTTAATTAATTACCAAAAAAAGTATAAAAAAATTAAATAAGTTGAATGTTTGATTTAAACATATATATTTATATAAGTATATTATATATATATAAAAAATCATAAAACTATTTAAATATAAATTTAATTTAAAATATATTTATTATTAATAATTTATAATTTGACCATAATGTAAATAGACAACACATAACATATTATATATATATATATATATATATATATATATATAATCTTCTTCTTTTATTAATAATAATAATTACAATATTATTACAATTTTAGTTTTTTTCTTATCTCTTTATTCACTCAATCTCTTTATTCACACAATCACATACAACTTTCATTTCAATGACGGTCACAATCCAATCCGCTGCATATTTCTACCCTTATCTTTATATAGACCCTCATATCTAACAAATCTGGAGTTTCCCGCACTGCATGACCTGTGTATAATCATAAACTTAAGTGAGTATTTTTTTAATTAATTAAACTCGACTTATATAACTTCATTAAAAACTAACCAGTAAGCTTAGCTTAAACCAGTAAGGCGAGGCAGATCTCTCAAGATATGAATACGCAAAAGGCATATGGAGATCTTCCAGAGCCCTAACAAAGTATTGGAAAATCAAAATTTTAAAATCAGGACATTTTATTTTTCATAATTTATTGTTTAAAAGTTAATAAAAACACAAACAATATTTTATACCTTCTATCCTTTGATTCAGTCTTGAAAATACGTTCTTGAGTTTCGGTAGATTCTCAAGAAACGACGATTTGTCAAAACTTTGATTGAATGTGTCATAGCTTAGATCGAGCATCAAAACCATGATATGTCTAACTGTATCCATGTGAAACTAAAGACGTGAGTGTCTGCTCTTAGTAAATGAGTGCCTCTAGAGAGAAAAGAGGAGGCAACACATTATATGCATACAACCAAAGACTCAGTGGGCGATTTTCTTTAGCAAAAGAAAGTATATATTTATATGCAAAATATTAGGGTTTACATTCTCAATACGCGCATGGGCTTAATTCAACCCAACCCTAAGCGCATGGACCTTTTGGCCCAACCTTTGAGTGCAAGTTCTATTAACTATATATTTTTATTTTATGTTTGGTGAAATCATATATTAAGTGATTACTATCTATAAAAATCTCAACTCAATCAAGTCAGGAAAAATTAAGTAACTCTAACTTAGAAGATGCAGTAGTAACAAAATGTTACATATTTAAAAAATGACAAGCACATTTTGTGCTTAATACATTTAGTTTGTTTTCTAAATTTGATCAATACAATAATGAAATAATATAAAAAAATTTCTCTAAATTATTTCTATTAAAAAAAAGAATAGTATAAAATTCTTGAATGAATACCTTCATTAGTAACATAAATCATGACAAAAATCTTCATAAATTACAATAGTTCTTAGTAGGAAGATATCATTTAATACAAATTAATCCCTTTATCACCCATTTTCAACATGTTTCCTTTATTATTTTAAATTAACAAATTAATTAATAATTTAATTAAAGAAAATGACACATTTAACTCTTCCAAATAGTAATAAGCAATTTTTCTTCTTTTACTTTTAGTAGGTGATTAATGAACCAAGCATCCTTATACATATGTCTTTTAACATACGTATGTCTAACTCAAACATTTGTTTTTAGTATGTCTTGTCCAACTCAAACATTGATTTTATTTGGACGGAATATAATAAAGAATAAAATAATGTTATAATTATTTTGATATTTTAATTATGTATCTTAATTTATTGTAAATAAATGATAGGTATAGAAAATTTGGAAAAAAAGAATGAGAAAAGAAATGACTATTGACGAAAATTTTAAATATATAGATAAAAATAAATAATATCTTTTATCTATATACAGTGTCGGACCTGAGATTTCGAGGCCTGAGGCGAGCACAAAACTTGGTGCCCTCAAAGCTTAATATTCATACAAAACTTGAAATGTCTTCCAGTGTTATTAAGAGGAAACAAAATATCATCATATCTTTTAGGACATTTTTCAACCAAAAAGTCCCTAATATTTTACATTTTGTCCCAATTTCCTGGATCATCAACATTTAAAGGAAACAAAATCTTTTGATTAATATCTCCATCAGTGTCACTTTTAGACATACTTACATCGTTCTCATTTTCAGACTGTTTTGGGTCTTCATTGCGAAGTTCATTCAATTCACCATGTTCCCGATCATTCAACTTATTATCGATGTCATTCTGGTTCACTTGCTCTACTATTTGATCGCTTGTGAAATACTTATTAAGGCTTCCTACTTGACTTTGAATTAAAGCATCTTCTTTTTGTTTTTTCTTTCTTTTTTCTGCCCCAGACAATTGTTTTCTTATAGGAGGCTTGCTTGATAAAACTCTAAATGTTAATCTGCATTAAAATTTTATAGATTAACCAGCATTCTATGAATCTATGATTAACCACAATGATGCACTTCCGCTATGCAATAATGCAAGATACGGATTGTGAATCCACCATTCCACCAAACAAGTCCTCAACAACAAAAAATAATCAAGTGAATCGAACCAAAATCTCACCGAAATCGGAGGAAGAACTCTAGTGGGCAGTGGCGCAGTGCTGAGAAACAAGGCTGGAATGAGCGAAAAAGGCCCAAGAGCTCGGGGAAGGAGACGACCGAGTTTTCTGCTCCGATTCCGGTAAGCTGGAGGATCGACGACGGGCTTGGGGTTTGGGGGAAATGTTTCCTTTTCTTTTTCCAGAATGCTTATTCTTATTTTATTTTTTTTCCTTAATTTTGTTGATAAATGGGAATCGTGCGATTCTTTTCTCCAAGTAAGATAGTATTTTTTTTTTATTTTTTTTATACAAATTAAGTTAGGGTTTATCATTGATAGGTTATCACTTATTATTTATGGGTTTTTTAAAAATAAGCCCATGAACATATCATTATAATTTTAATTTTTTTTGAAGATTTTGGTGCCCCAAAAATATTTGGGCCTGAGGCAATTGTCTCACTTATTACACAGGTCCGGGCATGCCTATATATAAAAGTGATTTAATAGTTATATAAGTATAAAAATTAACGATAATATATATATATATACAATTTAATAATTATATGTATAAATATAAAAAATAATTATTAATAATAATATACAAAAATAATAATATTTTAAGCTTAAACCGTTATGATTAACCAAAAAGTTAACGAAAGTGTCATTGGTGACCTTCTTAAAAGTTGAATGGACGATTTGTTTTAAAAATTAATTTGAGCACTAAAAGTGAGCGATCAAAATAATTAGAAGGTCGTCCAAATAATTTATACATAATTTAATTTAAAAAAAAATGAGACATTTAACTCTTCCAATTAATAATTGTAATAATGTATGTCTTGTTTAACCCGTGTATTGATTTTCTTTTAAATTTGTTTATCTTTATTAAAGATTTTTCGACCTTTATTAAGAGATAAAAAATATAAGTTTAAAAAGGTTAAATTAAGAAATAATAATAATAAAAGTGGCTAATAAATATAAAGAAAAGTAAAATAAATATAATTGTAAATAAAAGAATGTGAAGAACAAATATTATTATAAAAAAGAGATACAAATAATTAAACAAATTGATTTAATTTTATAGAAATATTATGTACTAACCATCATTTTTTTCATTTCCTTAATCCTTGCACCAACTAAGAGTATGTTTGAATTGTGAACACTTCATTGATAGAGATTCCTAGTGAATTCAGATTCAGTTTAACTTGCACCGCTTATTATAATTATTTTAATTTATAATTATATATATATATATAAAATTATAAAAAAAAATAATTAAATAAATTTATTTATTTTTATTTAAATGTATCATGTATTAATTTTTTAAATAAATTATTATATATATTTAATATATAATTATATAGATTATAAATTAATTAATACAAATAAAATTATTGATTTTATTTAAAAAGAAACTAGTAAAAATGAGACATTTAATTAATTATGTTTTATATATGTTCTATATTTATTTAATATATATTATATTTAAAAATAAATTTGATGGTTTATACAGATAGATATAATATATATATATATATATATATATATATATATATATATATATATATATATATATATATATGAGATAAAATAATAATTATATATATGATTTATAAGAAAATATTTATATAAATTAATTAAAAATTAATAATATATATTTATATAAAGAGAATACACGATTTTTGGTATTTTCATAGTGAAAGGAGATCCACAAATGATATTGTTGATGACGATGTTGATGTTGTTGGTAGTGATTATGATGACGAATCAAATAACGACGATGATGTTATCGAGAATATTATAGAAGAAGATAATACAGTTGATGATATTGATAATGATGTTGATGACCAGTATATGAAAGATATTCTCAATGATTTGTATCACACCATTTAACACTCTAATTCTGAAGATCTGGTTGACAATGATAAAACATTTTATAAATTGTTGGATGATTAAAAGTAGCCTTTGTACGAAGGTTCTCGAATTACAAAGGCTTCCACATTATTGAAGTTGTTTCATATTAAGAATGTTGATCAATGGAAAAATACATCATTTGACATATTGTTAAATTTGCTCAAAGATGAGATTTTACCAATAAATTATCATTTACTTAATTCTTATTATGAGTGTAAAAAATTAATTACGCATACTAGTCTTACATATATATATATATGAAAAGATCGACGTCTGTAATAATAATTGTATGATTTACTATAAGTATGATAATGATTTGCAATGTTGCAATGTGTGTGGCACCTCAAAATAGAAGATTGATAAGTCAAGTGGTGCAGTTCGGAAAAACCGAATAGAAACATATTTCATCTAAGATACTACGTTATTTTTCATTGACACCAAGGTTGCAAAAGTTATACATGTCTTCAAAAACGGCTCCACTAATGAGATGGAACAAAGATAGTCATGTAGACGACGAAGTATTGAGGCATCCCACAGATTCTATGACATGGAAGTCATCTGACGAACACTCCAATGATTTCTCTTCAGTGCCCGAAACGTAAGACTTTGTTTGACTAGTGATGAGTTTCAGCCATTTATTAATGGAAAACAATCGTACAACATTTGACCGGTTGTTATAATACCTTACAACCACCGACAATATGCGTGGACTCAAGTAACTTTATGTTATCCTTGTTGATTATTAGCCCTAAGAGTACCGGTGATGCAATTGATATATTTTTACAACCGTTGATTGATGAATTGTAGGAGTTATGGCATACAGGTGTTTGAATGTTTGATGCATCCACTTTAGAGTATTTTGACATGCATGTTGTTATGGACTATTAACGACTTCCCTGCATATGCAAATCTATCCGGTTGGAGTACAAAGGGAACATTTCTTGTCCGTGTTATAATAATAATACCGCTTCAATGATATTGATAAATTGGCAGAAAGAGTGTTATATGTGTCACATGCGTTTCCTTCCCCCTAACCACAGAATTATCTTAGAAATAAACATTTCTCGAGGGTTCAATTAGTGAGAGTTATCTGGTGAATGAAAGTATTAGCTTATGTGCGAGATATTTGAAAGATCAAGATCCCCATGTACTTTAGTGCGAGAGTCAACCATAACTGTATTTATATGTTTGGAAGAGTTATCAAAAGGAATTAGTTACATGTACGAACCGAGTGGTTGAGATAGGGCTCATTCATACATATTAAAGAACTATTCGGAGGCAGAATCTATTTACAAGTAAATGTTCAATTATTACTTGTACATTTATCTTTCAATTTACATGTATGGACTCAAACTTTTCATTAAAATTGTATGCATTGAGTTTAAGCGAGAATATGATAATCATTTCATATCAATTGGTGAGCGTGATAGACGTTACGTAGTCTATTTTAAGACAAGAGTGAGTTACAATTGTTATATAATTTTATTGTATTACATTAATTAGGCTAATCTTACTCATCTCTTATTAGGTTTCTCAAGTTAGGGAAAATATTTCTGAGGATCTATGAATATTAGAAAGTGGTCCTACTTGTTATGCGGAGAGATTGGTGTCGTGTCGAATTAATGGATTCAAATTTAACAATGAGAGACACAATGAAGGCTTAACAACTCAAAACAATGGTATTGATGTATTGGGTAATAATGATACCTAAACATTGTCCTACAACGGAGTGTTGACGGACATTATAGAAGTCGAATACTTTAGTGGAAGACGAGTGATTTTTTTAAAATACAATTGGTTTGATGTCCATTCAGGAGATCGGGGAATAAAAATAGACAAACATGGTTTTATAAGTGTTAATGTGAATTGCACTTTGAAAAATCAGAATCATGAACTGTTTATCTTAGCAAGCGAAACAAGTGTTTTATGTTCTAGATATGGCATCAAAGTCAGGTTGGAAAATTGTGACGACAATAAACCCACGTTATTCGAACATCTAAGGTTTTATTGTATTGTATTTTAATTTAATTAGTTAAAATTATGTAACATCTTTTTTTTTAACAGGATTTGTCCCTTCCCAAAAAGTTCAATTCTTTATATAATTAATTAAACCATCTTTCAACAAATTTTGGTATAGATATTAACTTTTTATATTTTTAACTTTTAAAATAGAGAGAAAAAAATATTAATTAGAACTAATAAATATATTTATAAGATGGAGAAAAAATAAAAATAAAAATTAATAATTACTAGGAGGATTTTCATGCACCCAATATTTGATCTCTCAAAAAAAAATATAAACAAAATAAATTCAATAAAAATATATAATAATTTTAAAATATGTATTCAATGATTAAAGTTTTTAATAAATCATCAATAATATATTATAAAAAAAATTAAACACTCTCATTCCACATTTTATTCACTTCAATAAAACAACTCATCTTACACTTTGGTTAAATCAAAAATCTCAAATATTATTAATCTCTTTTTACCCTCACTTTAGCCCATCAATGCTCAATTGACCTCTCATCTCTTGACCTTAAGCACTTCGACTTACCAATCATCTCATTCCACATTTATTTACCAATTCAAATATCGTATTTCTCACCTCATGACCTTAACATTTACTTCGGTCAAACAACTATTTTTTTTGCATATTTTTACCTTATTTTCACTTCGACTAATCCAAAATCATCTCATTCCACATTTATCCACCAATTCATAATCGACATCTCATCTCGAGACCTTACTTTCACTTTGTCAAACAACTCATCTCCTAACATATTTTCCAATATAGAACCCGACCTTCTTTATTCTCAATTCAGCTAACCATCAATCTCATTTCACATTTATCCACCTCAATAATCGACCTCTCATCTATGACCTTACACTTTCACTTCGGGTAAATCAACCATCTTCAATATTATACGAATATCTTTTACTCTTAATTTGGTCACCAATCCCAAACCGACCTCTTATCTCGTGACCCAACTACTCACTTATTTTACAATATACAACCTAACTTTTTTATCTTCACTTCGGTTAACTAACCATCTCCTTTCATATTTATACACACCATAATCAACCCATCATATTATGACCTTACACACTTTAATTTTGGTTAAACCAACCATCTCCAACATTATAAATCTCTTTTTCCCATCAATCACCAATCGACCTCTCATCTCACGCGCAACCTTACTTACTTCGATTAACTAACAGTCTCATTCCAACTTTTTATCCCATCAATCTCAATCGACCTCTCATCTCGAGACTTTATTTCATTTTGATTAAACAATCCATCTCCTCACATATTTTACTATAAACAACCCGACTTATTTATTCTCACTTCGACTAACCAACCATCTATCTCATCTCCACATTTATCCACCCTAATTGGACCTCTCATACCGAGACCTTAAACTTTCACATTGGTACATTACCAATATATTTTATCATCACTTTGACCCACCAATCCCCAATCAACCTCTCATTTTGTGGCATACTCACTTCGACTAACTAACCATTACATTCCACATTTTATTCACCAATCTCAATTGATCTCTCATTTCGAGACTTTACTTTTATTTTGGTCAAACAACTCACTCCTCACATATTTTACAATAAATAACCCGACTTACTTATCCTCACTTCGACTAACCAACCATCTCATTTCATATTTTTATCCACCTCAATTGACCTTTATAATCTCGTGATTTTACACTTTCACTTTGGTCAAATCAACAAACTCCAAACCATGTCATTCCATATAGTGAATGTCATTTACTCAACCCCTAATTTCATTCATAGCATATTTTAACCATCTATCCCAATCGACCTCTTAATCTCGTGAATGTCAAACAATCAATTTCCTCACATATTTTACAATAAACAGCCTGACTTACTTATCATCACTTCAATTGACCACATCTCATTCCACATTTATCCACCAAATCGGACCTGGACCTTAAACTTTTACTTTGGTACATTACTAATCTTTTTTACCCTTATTTTGGCCACCAATCCCCAATTGACCTCTCATTGTGTATCATACTCATTTTCACTATCAATCATCTCATTCCATATTTTTATCCACCTCAATTAACCTCTATAATCTCGTGACCTTACACTTTCACTTTAATTAAATCAACAAACTCAAAACCATCTCATTCCATATCGTGAATGTCATTAACCAATCACTAACACTACAAGAAAATAGTGTATTTTCGACGAAATTTATCTACGGAATTACTGACGAATATATAATTTGCGACGTTTTTTTCATCTAATTTTTTTTTTTGCAAATTTGTGTGTCGCTAATACTCCGACGGAGAAATATTTAGTCGGAAAAGTATTTGCGACGAATTTTCCACTATATTATTTGCGACGATGTTTGTGAGAAACATTGTGATAAAAAATTTGACCGAAGAATTAAATTTTCTAATTTTTTCGACGTTATTTCCTACTTATATCCCAACTTATTCATGGGAATATCCGTAGAAAATATTATTTTTTAAATATATTATTATTTTAATTTTTTTACCTAATTATTTTTATATTATATTTAAATAAATTACATTAAAATTAAATAGTAAATATAAAACATAATAACCTAATAAATAAACATACAAAAAAAAATAGTATCATCAATAATCCATTTATCACAAAATAAATTCAAATTAAATCTTAAACAAATTCATCAAAATTAAAACATATTTATCACTTCTAAATTTGTCCCTTTATCACTTTTACTTTCAGCATCCTCTCCTCGAAATATCATAATCCTGCCACCAACATTCATTCACCAAAATAAGTTATTAGATTTATTGTGGAATTGTGGAAACAGATGAAACTTTTTTAAGTTGTAATATGGATGAAAGAAGTGATTATTTTGACACTTTGACAAATTGGAGATACCAGAAAAGTTCACCATATGAGATGAAGAACTTGAATTCCGCAAACTGTCCATAATCTTCTTTGATAAGCTGAATTTAAGAAATTAAGCACTTAGAAAAATTTAAAGAAATTAGCTAACTTGGTTTCAAAAATTCTTCCAACTCATACTTAGATCTATATGGGGAGAAAAAAAGGCTTCAAATACCTGTTAAGAAGACCAAAACAACATAGCAATGTGAAAATAAGAGCTAGCCTTATAAATTAAGCACGTTCTTCATTGCCAGAATTTGGATTAGATTTTTGAGTACCTTCTGGAATATAGGCTTAATAAAGATTAGCAGAAGCATTTCCACCATCTCCTCCTTGACCTTGCTGTTACTCCGGTCATCTGTTCTAGCCATCAGTCCCGCCTCTATTACCATGGATGGAGCAAAACCAGACAAATCAGATCTTTCTCCCGTCTGATCAGTTGGGTTATTCTGATCTGTTTCACAATCAAGTTAAAGAAATTGTAGCATATCAATAGTACATGGTTCAAGAATAATTTATGAAGTGCCAATCAAACCTCATAATACAAGAGACAATTGAACTTAAAACAGCTATCTTAAAAACTAAAGTAAAGTTATGGAAGCTCAAAATAATGATTATTGCATATTATATCTTATTTAGTAACAGAATGGTAGATGATAATCCATAGAAAGAAAGACAAATCAACCAACCTATCACAACTGTCTCTCGAGGAGTTTCACAAACGATTGTTCCAGCTATTGGTCTAACGGTTCTCCTAGCCAAGCATCATGGATTACGAGATTTAGAATCAAACTGGATCTTCAATAAAAAAAAGCTATAGATCACTCACAGGAAGAACTGAATAGAAACCGTCAGGAATTAGTCCAAAAAGTTTTCCAATAGCCCACAAAGTTTGCAATTCTTTCTGTGATATTGAATATTCAATGTCATGTTTATCATATGATTCTCCAGAAATCATTGTTTTCTCTATAGACAGCATATAAACGGTTTGTAAGTCATCTAACAGATACGATGGCAAGCATGCATCAATAGGTCGACCTTGTTCAATTCCACCAGAGATCTTCTCCATCTTTGCAGAGCTTAAAACCCTAATTTATGTTCATCAACACCTTACACGATGGCCAACATTCACATTTCTTCAAGCCTCGGGTCTCAATGCCTACACGTTTCTGCAAATAATCAAATTTGTGTCAAATTAAGAAAAAGAATGAGCATGAAAGCTTTATATTCTTCTTCCTGAGAATATAAAATCAAATAATCCCTGGCAAAAAAGTTTAAAGATTTCAGCATCAGTTACTCTCTCGTGTTTATATGAACTCGGTTTACAGCTCCTAGAATGATAAGAGCTTGTTCTTAAGATATATTTCTATCTCTTATTTACTGTGCTTGAAGAAAACACAAAATCAACATCAGAAAATGTAAATGTAAATGCAACCAATGGATCCTCAATTAAGAAGCACTAAATACCCATATGCTTGATTTTATAACAAAACCCTATATTAATTTTAATCATAAAATCAGAATAGAAAGACTCTCAGCTACATTACCAAAAGAAATATCAAGAAAAAGACAAATACTAGGCTGTTTTGCAATTTAATGTTAAATAAAGGAATAAAAACAAAATTATTTCTAATAAATCTTAGTGAGAATGAGTGTTTTCACTCACCAGTAAGGATGACATCTTCCATATTCACAGATTTACGACCAGCATGATGCGCGAATAATTCAAGATCTTTAGCCAATTGCTCTGCCTTTCCAAGAAATAACAGACACTTCTATTAACCTCCCGGTTCAAGCAGATTTATAGAACATTTTGATAAAATTGTAAGATATATTAATATCTAAGCAGATGAGATCAACACATTCATCAAAATGTGAAAATTAAAGATGATCAACAACAACAGAGATCAAATCTGTCACTTATCCTTACTTTCTTCAAATAGTTATAACCTAAAATTTCAAGTTTCCTTTAATTCTAACATGCCCGACAACTAATTTCCAAATTTTGATGGATTTTAGCTAGAATTTGACAACAAAAGATTACAATTTATTATGAAATCAGTAAAAACGGAAGAAGAATCAAATTATGACTATACCTACCTGCATATTTGAAGGCTAGATCTGAAATGCAAGTCATGACAGGTTGAGTAATTTCCAGATTATTCTCTTTTAGTGTTCACAGAATCAAAAGAGAGACAAATATAAGATTGAAATTGATTAGATAGAGATTCCATATCCGATACATGAATTCATGAACTAACCTTCTGCTTCAGAATCGATCTTTCAGAAAATGTACAAGCATATTTAAATGTTCTGGTTAATCACCACAGATAAAGGCGAATAAGCACATCAAAGCAATTTAGAAGAGCGAGATTGAAGAACAAACATAATTCAGGCATCTTACTATCAGTGATGGCTCTACTTATCAGAACGTGAGAGCATAAATCATATATATGTGAGGGAAACTTGACCGATCTACTACAATCAGAAGAAGATGGAGTCCCGATAATCAAAGTAGCGGTTGTGATAGAGGAAGCACGATGTATGGTGAAGGTCTGGTCGGTTTGTATATTATTTAGGTTTCCATAGAATTTTCGACGCTCCACTATTATCCACTGAATTTGCCACGATCTAATTTTATCCATGTCTTTTTCGACGGTCAATATAAAATATTATTTTTAAAAATTAATTATACTTAACTATTTATAAAAAAAATTATTTAAAGTAATTATAATTGATTTGATTTGTTTTATTATTAATTTATAATTATATTAGATATTATTAATTTTTTATGTCATCATTAAATATTTTAATTAATTTTATATACTAATTTATTAAATTAATTTATAAAAAAATAGTTTAAAATAATTATATTTGATTTACTTTATTATTTTAAGTGAGATTTTATCTTTTATATTTAACGTCGAACGTAATATCGTAAATAGTGTCAAAATTTGCGGCGAAATTTTCATACAAGATATTCTACGGTTTTTTCGACTAACAAACACTTTGACACTTTGACGCTAAATATTTTCGTCGAAAATTTAATCTAAAATATAGTATATAGAAATTTACCTTTTAATTTAGCTATGATGATTGATATAGGTAAATAATATCTTTATTTTTTACAATCAATTTTTTTTTCTTTTCAATAATTTTTGCGACGATTTGCTTTTTCGTGGATTAAATCGTCTCAATATCCGTCGCATACATCCGACGTTAATTATGCGTCGATAATTATTCGTCGCTAATTAAGCGTTTTTTTGTAGTGTAATTTCATCGCATATTTTAACAATGCTCTCTATTATGTAAAATTACCACTTCAATCACTACAAGATTGTTAATTTATATTTATAATTTTATGTATGCATTTATAATATATATGACTAACCATTAAAAAAATATTTTTATTTATATATTTATAATGACACTTAAAATATAAGATTAAGGTTTGATACATGCTAGCATTAATTCTCTCCTAAATTTATTCTTGTTTAAAAAAATTATTATTAAAAAGAGATAAAAATATTATAATGAGAAAAATATTTACTTATATAATTATTGATGAAAGAGAATAATATTATATATATATAATATGAAAGAGAAAATATTTATATACGATGAGAGATAAAAAAAAAATTAATTAAGAATATATTTATGATAGAGAATCAATGTAGCTAATTCGTGTATTAAATATATCCGATCTTATATTTTAATAGTCATTTTATATATATATATATATATATATATAAAAGAGAAAATAAAAAAAATAATTAAAAAATAGAAATTATTAAATTGAGATAAAGAAAATATGTTTATATAAATGATTGATGAAAGAAAATATAATATATTTATATATATGATTAGAGATGAAATAAAAATAAAATTAGTTAAGAGAGATAAATAAAAATTATATATACTGAGAGAAAAAGAAAACATTTTAATTAAGAATAGATTTAAGAGTAAGTTACTAATAAAAGTATATATTATATTATATATATATATATAATAAGATATAAAATAAAAATAAATTATTAAAAAGGATAAAAAAAAAGTTATATTGAGAAAGGAATATATTTTATAAATTATTAATTGCAGAAAATATAATATATATAATGAGAGATTCTATATAGAGAGAAAATAAAAAATATATATTTGCAATAGAATAACGTGGTAATTTCATATATATCAAACCTTCCTTCTTATATTTTAAGCGCAATAACAATAATAATAATAATAATAATAATAATAATAATAATAATAATAATAATATAGGAGAGAATTAAATTTATCTGATAAATTTTTTAAAATTTTGATTAAACATTATTATATATATATATATATTCTTATATATATTATAAATATTTATTTATATAAATAATTAAATATGTAATATTATATATAAAAATATAAAAATTATTAACCAGATAATATATATTTTATACAATTAATGAGAAATTTTCTATATATAATTAATTATGAAAAAAAATATTATATTTAATGAAAATGAAATTAAAAAAAAAATATATATATATATATATATATATATAAGGAAAAAAGCTCACTTAGACGTATGCATGTATTTGTACAACTAGTTCACTTAGACGTATGTACTAACTAATAAAAGGTCCTTTAAACGTACTTACTATCAAAAATTGGCTCATTTAGCTTATTTTAGTAAACCATGATTAATTTTTATTATTTAATTTATATATTTAATAATTAAATATTAATATATTTTCTCCCTTATTCTTTTCATTTAAGTGAGCTTTTTTTTTTTTCGGTTTGATAGTACGTATTTAAGGAAGAGAAACCTATAATTATTTTAGGGAAATGAATCCCGTGTGTACATGGGGTGTGTACATGGGTTTAGTAACTTCCCAAATTTTGAATTAAACCACGTTATTATTATTATATATATTAATTTGAATTTATTTTTTTATTCTGATATTTGTCATGATTTATTAAATAGTTGACCCATTGAATATATATATATATATATAACTTAAAATCATTATAAATGATTTTATGAATTTGTTTTTTTTATATCTTTGTTTTTATACATGCATTATATATACGAGAATTCTCTGAGTAAATTAATAAAATGAGTTTCATTAATATAAAAAAAGCTTAGGTTAGTCACTTTAAAAATTATTCTTGCTCATGAAATAAAAGACTATATTATTTTATTCAATACAAAATAACAAATATATAATAAACATAAATAGTCTTAAAATAACATTAACTAAAAAACATGAAAAAAAAATTAAAATAACTTATAACATAGGATCCTACCCAATTAAATTATTTAATCTAACTAACTAATTAGCTAATGAAATAGACTAATTGCAATAGTCTTTATAAAAACTTTATTTATACTTGTAATAAATTAAATAAAATTTTAAACCTACGTATAACCCATTTGGAGTCGCCAGCTTCTATACGTTTCCGGATAGATAAGAAGTCGAATTTGCGATCCAATAACAATGTTGCTTGATTGAACATTGAGACTGTCCGGAAGAAGTATGTTATTAAAAACGAATGTCTGTTTTGACGCAGGAATTCTCTTTGTCGTCTCTATCTTTTTCTTGATCTCACGCATTGAGTCGAAATAACCTATTTCCATTGGAAAATCCTCTCCTTCTGTTGGAGCGAAAATCACCTCCATTATTTCTGTATATCAAAAAGTGAGGAGGTGATGAATATATATACAATTTGAAGAAGGTATATTATGTTAATTAGGTATTTGTAAATATAGACTATATTATATTTATAATATAATATATATATTGTGTAAAAGATTAACCAAGCAAATCAACTTCAAATTGCATTAGACTTGACTATAAATTATCAAATTGCATTAATTAGAATATCTTTAAAAAATTATTCATATTATATATATATATATATATATATATATATATATATTAAAAGGAACATATTATTAAACAAATATACATATTCACATATAAAATTTATATATTCCCTTTTAGAAAAAAAAAATAATAATATATTACATTGTATATTTAAAAAAATAATGTATGTGAATAGGGAATTCAATGGTTAAAACTTATTATTTGTAAGATACATCTATTTCACAATAATAAGCCCTAATCATTTTTTTTTTTATATTCTGTAGTCCCATTTTAACTTAAATTTATAATTTCTTAATCGGAAAAAAAAAATTAAGGTTCATTCAGTTTCTTTCTGCACTAATATTAAACTTTTTCTTTCTCTCCTATTTAATTTAATTTTTTATTTTTATTTTTTCTCATCATATTTATTATTTTTTATTTTGTTAGGGGTAATTAGAGATATAAATAATATAAATTAATACAATTTTTATATTTTATAAATAAATCTTATAATTAATTTTATAAATACTTTTTTAAATAAAAATATATAAATATTCACCTCAAATATAACATTTTAATTCATTTTTAGCTTTGATGGATACTTATAGAAAGAATATATATTTAAAATTAGCTTGATATTTTAATTTTTTTTATCTTGAAGGACTTAAAATTTAGTGTTATTGTCTTATTTACTTAAATAAATTTGATAAAAAACTTAATCAAGTACTACACTGATAAAAATATATATATATAAAAGTTTAATAAAAAAAATAATAATAATATGTATTCAATATTTAAAATTTTTAATAAATCATGAATAATATATTAAAATAAAAAATAAATTCATTCTTATTTCATATTTTATTCATTTCGGTAAAAACAATTTATATTTTCATATATCTCATGACATATTTTTATGAATAAATATCTAATATTGTGAATTTACACTTTCACTTTGGTTAATCAAATATTTAATTCACACTTTGGCGTTAATTCTATTAATATTTATAAATTTTTTTATTTTATTTTGTTGAAAGTAAATCATAATTGAAAATTTTCATTATTATATGGACCATTTTAAATATATATATATATATATATATATATATATATATATATATATATATATATATATATATATAATATCTAACCTCCTTAATATATTGTGATAATATAACAAAGAAATATTTACCTTGAACAATAATTAGATACGAGGGGAAAACCCAACCTAAATAAACTTGTCCAACAATTTTATGTAATATAAGGATAGAAATAATAGAACATTAGTTAACTTATGTGAGTAGGGTCGGTCTTTTTTTTATCTTTCTTTTTTTATAGGCCTATTTTTTAATATTTAATATTATTATATTATTATTATTTTATTTCTTTTATTTCTCTTTTAATATTAAATATATATTATACAATATATATATACAACTTTTTTATTTTTTTTAATCTCTTACTTCATTATTGATAATAATTTATATCTTATTTTATATTATTAAAAATTTTTAAAAATTACTATTTTAGGAGCCCAAAATTTAAATTTGAATTGGCCCAAGATTCTTAAAGTAGAGTCGGGCCCTTGTGAGATAAGTCTTTCAAAATCGATAATTTTTTTGAATCATTTTTATTTGTAAATTCATAAATGGAGAGTTTACTTCAAATAACAAAATTTACTTTAAAATATTAATTATATAATAATATTATTTATGTATAATTAAATATAAAAATAATTTATAATTACAAGAATTACGTGAGTACTATTTTTATTATTGTAAGTTACGCAATATTTTTTTTTATGAACGTTCATATTCATTAGGGTAAACCTCATTTTGTACCAACCTGATAATAAGAAACCCCAAATTGTAAGATTCAAAAATAAAAATCTCAAATGGCCCTAACAAAAAGTATCAGATTATATGGACCTATGGTTCGAAAAAAGGGTTCGAAATTACCATTGACTCTCAATAAATATATATATATCTAACCTACCATTACTTTCACAGAGTTATAACATATTCTAGAATTCGTGATTTTTTTTCTCTTCAAAATCACTATTATGAATAGACTTACCTTAAATGATTTCTATAAAATAAATTATTATTTATTATGTAATCTTAATATTTTTTAATTTTTAAATATGATAGATCTTGAAATTAGAATGAAACTAATTTGAATATTAATGTTATTTTTAATATTAAGTTTTATATAAATATTAAGATTGATGGAGTCATTTTACAAATAATATTCTATAAATACTCCCTTTTTCAAATATTTTTGTTTATTGTTAATACTTGATACAATGGTAAGTTGTACTTTTGTAAAGATTTTAAGTGAGTTTTGTCGGATATTTTTTATTTGGAATAATTATTCACCAAATATATAATTACTTAGATTCTTAATTTATTGCTTAATTAGGATTCAGGTTTTACTCGTTCTCATGTTCTAATTCTACATACACATCATTATCAATCATGACAAATGAGGTATCACGCCCATAATATTTTTCTCCAAATGTTTTCTCCTTCCATTTAAGCACTAGAAATAATAATACTTTTATGGAAAGGATAATGAGGTAGTTCAGGACAGAAAATGTATTTATTATATTCATCTCAATTTATTTGAAGAATTTTTTTTACTTTGGTCGCATTTATTTTTTTGGGAATCTCTGCGGGTTTTATAGCCTATTATATATATATATATATATATATATATATATATAATAAATTATTTAAACACTTTTTTAATATAATATTGTAATATATTAAAATTTTATATTATTATAAAAAAATAAACTTAAAACTTTTATAAAATATAATTAATAAATAAATATATTAATAATTTTATATATATAATTGTGTTGACGGTGTTCGGGACAGAATCGGAATGGAACGAGACGAAGGACACAAATATTATTCTCGCCCCATTCCCGATTAGCAACCAATCAAATCTAGAAAAAACTGTCAGAAGAATTAGATTATATTACCGAGGAGGGTTTGCAAATTGTTATCATTACTCATGTTAGGACTATCTTAAGCGCATCTTAGTTAATCCACACAAGTACACTTTTACAACAAATTCATCCACGACCCTAATCCTAAAATATGTTTTAAAAAAAGTTTGTTAATTAACTACTTAGTTAATGAGTTTGTTTATTTTATTAAATTAGAATTTCATTATATAAAAAAAATCATTATAAAATGTTCAACTTTCAATTAATTTAGTGAATTATAATTTTATCAATTAATTTAATGAATTATAATTTTATTTTATTTTTGAATAAAGGAGAACTGATATTGACACCCCAGCTACCACTTAAACTTAAAGGTTTACATCGGGTTATAAATTATTGATAATATATAACTCAATGTGTAATTATATATTTATAAATTTTTTTATTTTAAATAATTTGAATTTTTATTAAAATAATTTAAATATTAAAAATAATTTATCGTAAAATAAATTATATGATATATTATTTTTATTTTTTTAAGTATATTATATTCTTATTGTCTAATTTTTATCTATTATTTGATTTATTCCTTATAATAATTTCAAATTTTAATCTTTAATCATTCCTAATCATTGTAATACTTAATATATATATACTATTATTAATTTCCTTATTTGGGGTTGATATATTTATATTGTGCGTAGGACTGTTTCTAAACACATTTATATATTTATGATTTTTTTTTAATACATTTTAAATTTTGTATCTAAAAATTATAATTAATTATTTAAAAAATAATATTATATTATTTTAAATAATAAATACAAATAATATTTATGTTTAATTAAATATGTGCCTTGTATATAAAACAAAAGAAGAAGAAAAGATATATGTTTAAATTTATATTTTATTATATTAATAATAATAATAATTTTATATAAATTAATTTAATAATTATATAAATAAAAAAATATAATAAAAAGTGAAAAAAAAAATAAATATTTTGAAAGATTGATTGAGAGAAAAAATGCTAAAATTATAATTTTAAACATCACATAAAAAGTAGAAAATAAATTATGTTTAAACACAATATATGTTAAATTATTAGAGTAAGTTACTATGCAATTATCAATTTTTGGGTGCCATTTGTTTTGTTTTCTATTTGATAGATAAGTGTTTTTCTCTTTAATTTCTAATGAATTGTTTTTAAAATTCATTTGTTTGTTAAAATTCTTGAACTAACTATTTTTTTTAGTGAAAGTTTGTTTGTATTAGGGTTATTTAAATAGTCAAGAAAATAATTTTCAAATAAATTTATTATCTAATTAGATAATTTAATCTCAAACAGCTCATATCTTACTTTTCACACCATTCATATTTTTTTATAGATGTTTTAATCAATATATCAAATCTCTATTGATTAACTATATTTAAATCCTTTTACAATTAAAAAAATAAGTTTTATAAAAAAAAAATCAACTTTTCATATCTTTTTTATTTTTACTTTTATAAAAAAAATAACTTTCAGTTAAAAAAATTCAACTTTTCATTAATTGTTAATAAAGTCTGATGTAATTAAATTATTTATTATTAAATAATTAACTTTGATTTATTTATTTTTAATTGTAAAGATTATTTTATATAAAAGTTGATCTTTACACAAATCAACTTTTATACAAAATTAACCTTTTATTTTAAAAAATAAAGTTAATTTATATTTTTGAAAATTAAAAAAAAAAAATCCCTTAAAATAACATTTTATTAAAAAAATTATTTTTTGATTTAATTATGGATCAATAATTTAAATTAATAATTAATTTAATCAACAAAAAAATATCATTAAACAATAACAAAATAACTATTTAAAGCTTAAATCTCTCTTATTCCCATACTCAATTATTAGCTATTATCCTGTCAAATTCAATCAAAATCTTTCAATAAATAAGGAGCACTTTTATATTTAATCTTTTTATTGAATTTTATATATCTAAACTTATTACCACAATCCTTTTATATTTAATCTTTTTATTGAATTTTATGTATCTAAACTTGTTACCACAATCTTTTATAATATATGTAAAATAATATTAAAAAATAAATAAAAACAACCCACTATAATAATATAATAATATAATACGACCAGTAATTATTATTAGTTATTATCCTCTCAAATTCAATCAAAGTCTTTCAATAAATAAGGAGCACTTTTATATTTAATCTTTTTATTGAATTTTATATATCTAAACTTATTACCACAATCCTTTTATATTTAATCTTTTTATTGAATTTTATGTATTTAAACTTATTACCACAATCCTTTATAATATATGTAAAAGAATATTAAAAAATAAATAAAAACAACCCACTATAATAATATAATACGACCAGTAATTATTATTAGTTATTATCCTCTCAAATTCAATCAAAGTCTTTCAATAAATAAGGAGCACTTTTTTATTTAATCTTTTTATTGAATTTTATATATCTAAACTTATTACCACAATCCTTTTATATTTAATCTTTTTATTGAATTTTATGTATCTAAACTTATTACCACAATCCTTTATAATATATGTAAAATAATATTAAAAAATAAATAAAAACAACCCACTATAATAATATAATAATATAATACGACCAGTAATTATTATTAGTTATTATCCTCTCAAATTCAATCAAAGTCTTTCAATAAATAAGGAGTACTTTTTTATTTAACTTTTTTACTTATTACCACAATCATTTGTAATATATGTAAAAACATATTAAAAAAAATAAAAAATAAAAACAACCCATTATAATAATATAATAGGACCAGTATTTATATGAACCATCATAAGAGAATCTTGCCATCTCTATTCAATTCTTATACAAGTTAATTTTTTTTACATTTTAAACGTTATGGAAACTAATTCAACATTTCGATTTAGTTTATATTTATTTTTTTCCACCCTTATCATCTTCAACTTCTTTGCCTCCTTTGTCAGTGCCAGCGCAAGACCACCAAAGAGTGAGGTCCATATAAAAAGTGACGTCAGAGGACCGTTGCAAGTGAGATGTAAGTCAGGGGACGACGACATAGGCATGAAAACTTTAAATCAAGGGCAAGATTTCATGTGGGCATTCCATGTTAATTTTTGGGAGACAACTCTATTCTATTGTTATTTTCATTGGCAATCAAAAGTTATCACTAAAAATATATTTGATATCAAAATAAGTAAAAACTATTGTAAGGTTGATGTTGAGGTTTACAATTGCAATTGGGTAGTTAAAGCGGATGGTTTCTATGTAAGTAGAAACAATACTAACTTTAGTAAACTATATAATTGGTGATTATTTTTTATGAAAATATTACATTATAATAAAAGAATAGTTGATGTTTGCATTGAAATTCTATACATAATAAAATTAAGGGTTTATTTTGATCCTTCATCTTATTTCTTATTAATTTATTTATTTTCTTGGTTAATATTTAATTTTAATTATTTTAACTTATGATCTGAATTCTTGTGATAACACTCAGTTTTGGATTTTGGTTATTTTTATTTTTATCTTTTCTTAATATAATAAAAAGAATAATTACACCGATAAAAATTTAAAAAAAAAATATATTATAGAAATGTGATTTAACTCTTAATTTTAAAAAAAAAAATTAAACTTAATTCATATCTTTTTATATAATTATTAAAAAAATATGACAATTTAATTTTATCCACTTTTTTATTTTAAAAAAAAAGTTATTATTTTAAGTCTACCTCAAATTATTTTCAAGCCCACCACAACACATATTTTTATTTTCGTCTCTACCAATTATATAAATTGACAGTAGATAAAACTAAAAGTAATTTTGACAAAAGTAAATTTTTAAATATTGAATATTTGATCAAATTACTAATGAAATTATATAAAGTTTTACTTGGTATAATATTATTTATTATTATATACTTATTTGAAAAAAAAATAAAAATATTAAAAATTTAACTAATTAATTCATTTAAATTTTTTTATATTTTATATTTATAATAATTTAAATATTTATAACTAAATTTAGTAAAAATTGATATATATCAAAAATAAAAATAAAAAATTAATATTATTAATTTGTTTAAAATAATTTAATTTATTATAATAGATAATTAGATAAATATAAAAAAATTATATATATAAATAAATAATTATAAAAAATATGAAAAACGATCTGCTATCCCAGACTGGGACAGTAATTTGGTATCCCACATTAAAATTTTATCAAGATTTTTATGTTGGAATTTCTCAAAGGATTGAGGCCATAACAATTTCTATTGCATCTCCAAACACTGTAAATTTGCCAGAAAATGATGAGGCAGTCAATAGAGGAGCGAGAGAAAATGGTGATGTAAGTGACATAAAAATCTTGCGTTTTAATGTGGGACATCAAATTATTATCCCAGTTCCGAACTCAATAAAAAATTATAGTTTCAAAGACACAGTGTTTTTTTTTTTCTTAATTTTTTTATTTATTATATTTTTTTATATAATAATAAATAAGTCTTAAATATATTTCTTAATAATTTACAACTTAACATATTTATTTAAATAAAATTTTGTTTTTATTTTAAATATTTTTATTATTTTTTTTAAGAATTTTTTTTTTATTTTTTTATTTCAGTATTTTTAATTAATATACATAGTTATTATTTTTTTTTTAACAAAAATAACATTAATTATTGTTTTTAGTGTCTCACTTTGTTTTTCTTATAATAATAAATAAAATTTTAAATTCCTTTAAAAGTTAGCCTAATTAATTAAATATATAAAAAATTAATAAAAATAATTTTACAATTTCAACCTTTAATATGATTTTAGGCCTATACAAAAGTTAACAATTCCCATAAGTTATTTTCACCAATGTTATTTACTAGCCAATAATCTTCAACTTCATCTACCAATATTATATGTTATCATTCCAATTAAATTCACACCCACCTCATATAATAACTTTTAAAAGAATTCAAACATAGTCTTTAATTTGAAACTTAAATAATTTAACCGCGAAATAATTTATGTGTATATGTATATATACTTTTGTAAGTTAAATTTTATAACCAATATATTTTTTATTTTCTATCTTATTATAATTTATTTTTTCATTTTTTTCTAATATATATATATATATATATTATTCTAATTAAAAATATTTCTCTCCTAATTATTTTTTAATATTTAATAGTTATATAATGTTACATATTTATTTATTTATATATTCAATATTTTATCATATTTTTTTTAACTAAAACATCTAGAATTAAAAAAATGTAAATAAAATTGTCTTTATTAGTTATATAATATATATATATATATATATTATCTTTCTTTTATTTTTAATTTATATATATAAACATAATATTATTTGAATATGAAACACAATTTCCAAAGTTAATTCCAAAAACATAACACAATTTATTAATGGAAAATCCAGTACAAAAGAGAGAACTAAAAAAAAAAAATAGGTTGGATATAATTTGCAATGTAAGGAGGCTAAAGAGGTTGGTTTAGCGTTTAGGGATGAAAGAGTTTGGGCTTTTGAAATTAAGAATGTAAGTGTGGGCTAACATCAGACCCAATTTAACTTGGGCCTCGGTGGTGAGATGTAGATTGTCTTCTTTTAACGGCAACCCGGCGGCGTCGACGCATCCAACTTCCGGCAGATCGATACTCTTCTGCGCCTCCCTTACTTTCTCTAAATACTTCTCATCGCCGCCGGAAACAATAGCCACCTGAATTACCGGCAACAACGGCGAATCGAGATCTTCTCGAACATTCCTGATCAGATCCTCCATCTTCGATTTATAACTTTCTGCATCCTCAAGCGCCATCGTATCGCTCTCTCCCTGATACCATAAAACCGCCTTGATCTCGCCGCCGTCTTTAGATGAGGCGATTTTCGCCCTCTTTATCATGTTCTCGTACAGATCTGATCCCCGATTCCACTCCTTGATGGCTGTACCTCCGACGGCGCAAGGAACGAGTCCGATCTGGTCTGCTGTCTCTTTGATTGCGTTGGCGAAAGACATTCCGGGGCCGATACCGCAGGTTTTGTTTGTGTCGATGTCGGCGTGGAGAGGCTCGTGGGCGGGTTCCCATTCGAGGTTTGCGTTGAGGCGGTGGATGCGGGTTGGATCTGGGTTGCACTCTGATGGAACGATCTGGTCCCATTGTTTGGTCTTGGTGACGCCGCCTCTACCAGCCATGTTGCTTTGGCCGGAAAGTATGAAGATGTGTTTTCGGTTGTTTCCGATTTCCATGCCTAAAGTTTCTGGTGGTTAACTGAGAGGAGATGAAAATTATGTGATATCAAAACCCTGTCGTGAAAAGGGATATTTCGATGCTACAATGAAATGAAGGCAGTATAGATATACACTAAGAGGAGGCAATAAATGCTAATTGGGAGAGAAGATAATATAAAACAAGCTTACTCATGTTAATTATCATCATCATCTTATACTTCTTTCTTTTTTTCCAAAAGAAAACAGACCGACAAAAAAAGTTACCATCACTCCTAAACATTTTGCCTTTAAGTACTTGCCACTAGTATAAATTGTTATCTCCGCAAAAGGAAAGTTCCTTTCAGACGAATCACCCCGATGCTGAAATGTCGTTACTTTCAATAAAACCATATTATACGACTGAAATGATGATGAAAGAAAGCGGGGACATTTTTCCGATGCAGTTAAATTAGATCTGAGGCAAAATATTGGTTTTTTACAAGGAATTATTATTCTTCGTGAATGGACATGAACAACATGTGAATAACTTATACATTTGAGCATGTGTAGAACAAAGGTAGCCACGATCATCTAACGAATGGGTAATAAAAGCCTCATTTCTCGCTTGAGCCTGGCTTTGTTCTTCATTCTGCACACCAAGGACGAATCTACTTAGGAGCTCGGGTGGGTTGAAGTCCACTCCGAAAAAAAATAATAATTTTTTTTTACAGTAAAAATATAACATTACCTTTAATTTCTTAAAAAATTTTAATGTAATTCATTGTTTTTTTTATCTAATTATTAAAAAAATAGTAAAACTTTACTTTCATATATTTAATTCTTTTCAAAAAAAATTTATTATTATTTTAAGCTCATCTTAAATTTTTTTTTCAACCACACTCTTAATTTTTTTTTCAAATCCACCCAATTTAAAATTCTGGATCCATCCCTACTGCACATCAATGCATGTGCAATTCCAGAAGTGGGAGATGGAATTGCACATTTGTGGTAAGACTGCTATTCCACTTCTGCGAGATCAAACAGAGCCGCAAGACAAGAAATATGAAAAACATAAGCAATCCAGGGACAAGGTCATACTGGACCATTAGTTTTTGGTACCAACAAGTTGTCTTACCGACTAATTAATACGTACAATTGAGTTTTTTAGAAATGTCAAAGCGAGACGAGGAAGGTCATGTCAGATACCGCGTGAGCAGGGGCGGAGCCAAGTACAAGCCAGCCCGGGTGGCCTTAAACAGCCTGAATGTATTTTATCAATAACTACGGCAAATTACCGTCGTTATTGGTTATTTTCCATCGCTAAAAGGCATTAGTGATAGCAAACTATAAAACTAGCCCGGTTAGATTCCTGCGCGTGAGAGACCAGTAAAATGAAACCTACTCATTAGTGACGGGCATGACTATTGGGTTGGGTGAAGCTAAATAATAAAAAAAAAAAAAAAAGTAGAATTTGGTGGGGTTGAGTATTGGGCGCAGCTTTAATAATATTTTGGGCCGAGAGGTTGGTCTGCTGCCCTAGTTCATGGGCTCGTTGAGATTATTAAGGGCCGGCCCTACGCACCTATTCATAACATAATGAGAGCCCATTTAATCATCTTTTTGTCTACGAATTTTTTTTTTCTGGATTTTGTGAATAATCATTTATTATGACTTTAATAAAGTAATAGAGTATATCCCATAATTTGAAATGATAAGATAGCCTAGTAATTAATAAGGTTCTATCCAATGGGAAAAGTAATTAAGTAATTTTGACATTTAATATATACAGTTTTTCTCTCAAAATTCTTGCACAATTTATTAGATTGAGATCAAGAACAGAAACGAACAGTTAAGAAGAAGTCGAACACACAATGAGGTTTTCTAGCTTCTTCAAGGTGTACAAGGAATCTACAAGTTCAAAATCTCTAGTAAGTATAAAGTTTTTCTCGTCTTTCTTTTTAATATAAAGTTTGCGAGCACGGATATATATATATATATATATTTATTTGCATTTTTTTTTTATCACTTGTTTGCTATAATTTCTTGAATTCAATTTTTTTTATATATCAATCTAGATTATTGTAAAAGTATAGAATTGTGTATCTTGAAATTCATAATTAACTGCTAAGACTATTATGTCCTTGTGAATAATAACATTTTGTGTAAGTCTTGGAGTATGTTTGAGGTAGGTTTTTTTAAATGATATGATTATTTGAATAATAGAGATAAATAAGTTAACTGTTTGGGGGTTATTTGAATTAAATGACTAAAATGACTTTGTTTGTGATTTTTCATTTAATTCTCATATGGGATTTATTCAAAACTTATATTTCTTTATAGCAACTTCCCCAAAAATTTGTTGAAGAACTCGAAGGATTTGTACCAAGGAAACCTACCTTGAAAAATAGTCGGGGAAGATGTTGGACGGTGCACATAGAAAAGAAGGGACAAGATTTCTTTTTTATGAATGGATGGTCAAAATTTGTGTCGGACATATCGCTTGAAGATGGTCATGTCCTGGTTTTTGATTACGATGGAGATTTATGTTTTGATTTTATGCATTTTGAGCATTCAAAGTGTGGACAAAATTTTGTTCAACCTCAATCAACCATGAATGACTCGGAAAATGTTGAGGAAGACCAAGATGAAGATGACAATGAGGACGATGACGATGATAAGGACAAGGACAAGAACGATAACGAAGACTATGAAGCTGACGAGAACATTGATGATGGTGATTATGAGTATGATGATAATGTTGTAGAAGAAGAGGGTGATGATGAGATTGGGGAAGTGCAAGATATAGAGCAATATGACATGGAGGAGGAAAAGGAAAGGTTGAAGAAGCTCAGGAAGACAAGTTTAAGCATCACTAAAAAGGAGAAACAAGGTCCAATTACCCATTCTAGTAAGTATTATTATTATTACATTACTAATTAATATAAAATTCTCAATTTCCACTCAAATATATATATATCATTTCTAATAAGAAAAAAAATCAAAGATTAATATGTTTTCTAATTTTATTAGAAAAAGGAAAAGCAATTGTGGAGTCTAATGTTGGCCCGATGGTGAAAGTAAAACAATCATCTTCTTTTGAAATTCCTAAGTTCGAGAGTGAGGAGACTATTTTCAAATACGGGATTATTAAGCGTCCCAACAATCCTTATTTCGTGACGAGACTTAGACAAGACAGACATAATGAACTAGTAAGACACATTTTTATTTAAATTTTTTAACTTATAATTCTTTGATATATAATTATTATGTAATGTAGCATCTTCCGGCTCATATAATGAAAGACAACAACATTAAGCTTTCATCGTCTGTGATGTTGGTGGATCAAGAAGGGAGGCAAATTTACACTAAAGTCGTGACATGGAAAGACGGGAGGACCGTGCTCACCAAGGGATGGAAGTTATTTGTGAAAATTAACAAACTAGTTGAAGAAGACAGATGTATTTGTGAGTTTGTCGTGAACCATCAAGCTGAGCCGTCTACAATTTACTTGAAGATGACGGCTCTTCGTGCCGGATCATGGCTTCCCAAATAGAATTGTTTATTTTCCATTACTTTGAATTATGCCTTGCAACAAACTTTCTCTTTTTTTACTTGTTTTTGTTTGAACTTCTAAGACACCCTATGAATCATTTTTCTTTTTTTTTTTCTTTTTTTGAAAAGCACCTTTGTGAACTTATTTTCAATTTGTATTTCTATTATTGTTGAACTTTCTTATCTTATGATGGATTAATGTCAAATATACATATATATATATATATATATATATATATATATATATATATATATATATATATATATATATATATAACGTTAAAAATTTTTAACATCAAGAATAGATTAATTGGCTTCATTTGACATAAATATATTGTTAAAATATTTTGATTAGGAATTTGTGTCTAAGTTCAATTTTTAACTGTCATTTGAATTCAGTTTAAAAACTTTTTAAAATAAAAATGTTTCGAATGACATATCATAATCTCACAAAAATATGAGTCAATAATAATTGTTTGTTCATAAAATTTATATATAATAACAAAATTGGAGTATATATGAGTCCATCATAATCTTTATATATATGAGTATAAAATTTCTTTGAAAATTTTGTTCTTCTAGTTGGTTGGAGTGTTATACCCGTTAAGGAAAAATATTAGAATTAGCAGAAATTTAAGGTATAAACTTGACATTTAAGATAATTATTTGTTATATAATTAATCTTAGCAAAATATATAACTACATTAAATCTGTGACCAAAATTGTCTCGCGCAATTAATTTTAAAAAATAATAAATAAAGTTTAATAAGAAATAATTAGAGTTTTATTAAATTTCTTAAAATGAATTTAGCATTTTAATTAATTATGGTTTTATGCCATTTTAAGTCTAAACTACAACAGTAAATTTTATATATATTGGTGTGAGTAAATTTTCTATTTCCTATTATATTTTGAATCATTTGATAACTCTTGAAATCTAATAAGAGTGAGAAAAATCATTCATCATAGCTAAATATTGTTATATGTTATTACTCTTAAAAAATTTAAGTGTTTGGATTTTTTTTAAAATTATTTTTTAAGTTATTTTATTAAAATATCCTTAGAATTCAATAATCTAGAATTATATATATATATATATATATATATATATATATTTGTTGTTAAATTAAATGTTTTGATAGTTGAAAAAATAAAAAGACGTGACAATATGTATTTAAAAAATAAAAAATTTAAAATCAAACACGCTTTAATAGCATAGCTAGATATACGAACTTAGATTATAACTTAAATAAAGCACAACAATAATATTTCAAATAGTTTTAATACTACAACATTTGAGAAATCATGTTGCAGCTTACAATAATAATAATAATAATAATAAATAACACAATATGTTTATCTATGTGTTTAGTTTATATATGATAAAAATAAAAATAAAAATAAAAACTTAGTTGATCATTATTCCTGCCTGATTGTTTACTTCTTTTCACTCCTTTCTTGCTTTGGCTTCATTATATAATTCATCAATCTCATGCTATAAATAGAAGGAAAAAAAATAGTTAATAAATAACATCAAGAAGAATAACCCAAATACTTACTATTTCTAGTTTTTTTTAACTCGAGTTTAGACTCTTTTTGCTTGACCTTTTACTATTTCTTAGTTACTACATAGTATATATTTGTTAAAAAAGTTTACAAACCCATATTGTAAAACTAAATTTGAGTTATTTTAAAAATTCTTACTATTTTTAAAATAAACTTCATGTATACTATACTTACCTTATAGAATTTGAGAAGCTGTGGCCTTTTGAGTTTAAAAGTGGGTGTGATGAGATCTCTATCCATGTCAAATAGATTGGGCTCCAAATGAATTGCCCTTATCATTTCAAACCCTTTAAGCTGTCCAAATTAAACATACAAAATTATTAAACCATGTTGAATGTTGAATACTTATAAACTTTTTTTTTTTTACCTTGTAGTTTTGAGCTGTTTTATTGAGTTCATCCATTATGTATTTTTTCGCCCTTGGATTACTACACAAAGTTTTGAAATCTCCTTCTTCGTTATTGTTGGAAGCCCATTCCTCGAGAGGCTTTCTCTCGGGAACTGCCACTGCGACGAGAACTGACTCGAAACTGTTACCGTAAACCCAAATCTGTGGTACAAAATATGATAATAAGAATATATTAGAAACACAAACTTATTTTTTTTAAAAGAAGTTGAATATATAGAATGTCTTACAGAGGTTAATAGAGGGGATTGCATGTAAGCATTCTCAATGGTTTCTACAGCTACATATTCCCCTTGAGAGAGCTTGAAGATGTTCTTTTTCCTGTCGATTATTTTCATTGTGCCATCAGGTTGCCATTCTCCAACATCGCCTACAAACATAACAAAAACATTGTTAGAACTTGGAACAGAGTATTCTTTTATTGAATTGTTATAATTAACCTGTATGGAACCATCCATCGAGAAGAACTTCTTCAGTTAAGTCCTGTCTTTTATGATAACCGGAGAACAATGTCTTTCCCCTGATACAGATTTCACCACGTGGGACGGTGGCGAGAGCATCGTATCCAAGCTCTGGCACGGATTCGAGCCTGGCCTCAATAGTTGGCATGGGAACTCCAACTGTCCCCTTCATTGAATACACATTCACTATTGATGCAAAACATCCACCACAGCTTTCAGTAAGCCCTGAAGAAGAAGTTGTAACAAAATATTCAACTAAAGGTCAGTGTTAGAACATATGAACTTTCGGTGAACCATACCATATCCTTGGGACAAATGGCAGCAGCTAGACACCCTGAGAAACTCCTCGATATGGCTGGGTAAAGGGGCAGCACCGGATAATAGGATTCGCAGTTCTCCTCCAAGTCCTTGTTTGATCTATGAACAAGAGAAGAAAATGTAAATGGATTATCATTCATGAATCATGATGATGGAATTAACTTAAGAATTACTAGCATACATTATCAAAGACCAGCTTATCCAAGAGTGGAGCAGCATTGTCTAGGGGCAATCCTTTCTCTAGGTTCCTCAATTTACTGTACAAATAAATAGTAGTAGCAATAATAATATCATTTCAAAATCCAATTAAATCAACTATTTAATACATATATATATATATATATATATATATATATATATATAATAAATCAAGTTTTCAAAAAAATGACTTACTAATTATAGGCATACTGAAAGATGGCCTTTTTAAGTGCACCCCCAGCTGAAATCTTGCCCATTATACCTTCACAAAGAAAATTATTAGAATGTAAGATAACAATTTTGATGTCTACCTAGCATATGTATTATGTATATACCTGTGTATATGCGGTCATAAACCCTTGGAACCCCACAAAACATAGTTGGTTTCAATGCAACAAGGTCATCCATTAAATATCTGACATCCTATGATCAATAAAAGAACGCAAAATAGCAAAAACATCGAGTTATAAGAAGAATGGCTAAAGTAAAAGACCAAGATTGATATTCTTACCCCTCGCCAGTACGCGACGGATGCTCCCCTAGAGAAGCAAATCGTCTCAACGATCTGGTCATAAATATGTGCTAAAGGAAGGAATGAGAAGTATGTATCATCTTCAGCACACTGTATATAAACATAATTTAATCATAAATATGTCCCTATGCATGCATGATGAATAACTTAAATTGAAAATAAATCTCACCGCTTTGTGGGTCACTTGCATAAGGTGAATCGTGGACACAACTTCCAACACTATGGCCTCGTTGCTTAATATAACTCCTTTAGGTTCTCCAGTCGTTCCACTTGTATACATTATCGTGGAAACATCATTCCTCTGTTTTGGAGGAAGTTTTTCATGAACATTTCCCAAATTTGCAAATTCTTTCCAAGAGAAGAATGATACACCAAGACCTTCCGCCTCCTTCTTCTCTTCGCTTGAAATCGAAATCTCTCCAAAGCTTACAATGGCTACGAAAATTTGTAGGATTTGGTTATTTCACTTGGAAAATTGTATTGAATATATTCTAAAACTGACATTTCACTTACTCTTGAGATGTGAATTACATCTTTGGAGGCATGCGAGTATCTGCAGACACAAAGACAAGTAAATTCCAAACATAATTAAGCACTGAAAATCAATAAGGAATAAATGGGATCTCTTGTTAGCAACATACTGATGGTATCTTATTCTCTTGGACAAAAGCTATTTGAATCTCTGCATGGTTGATAATAAATTCAACTGCATTTGCACCTGCAAATAATATATATGAGATTATACCATTGCTTTGATCTAAATCATGTGTAATTAATTACAAAATGAAACTGCAACAGTACAACATACCTAGTGTGTCATATAGAGGCACATATGTTATGGACTGGCTGTTACATGCCTGCATGTTATAATAATATGTATTAAACAAGAGAATTTCAATATTAAACTCAATAAATAGTTAGTTATAGTCGTTATTTAATTTCTATTTATGTTAAATTAGAAAGACACAAGGTCGATATGTCCGAGTGGTTAAGGAGACAGACTTGAAATCTGTTGGGCTTCGCCCGCGCAGGTTCGAACCCTGCTGTCGACGGTTTAGTTTTTTTTTAAAAGGTTAAAAACCTCAAATTTGAACCCACCCATAAAAATAATTTACATAAAAGCAAATTAACCCCACTGTAAATAAAACATTTTGTATAGGGTATAGACTCAAATTTGAACCCACCCATAAAAATAATTTACATAAAAGCAAATTAACCCCACTGTAAATAAAACATTTTGTATAGGGTATAGACTCTACTTTAACCGATAGGCTATATTTAGGATGGGAACATGTCAAAAAGTTGGTCTATTTTATTACCTCCATTAAAAGCAAATTAACCCCATTGTAAAGAAAATATTTTGGATAGGCTCTACTTTAACTGATAGGCTATATTTATGATGGGAACATGTGAAAAAGTTGGTCTTATTTATTACCTCAATTAAAAGCAAATTAACCCCACTGTCAAGAAAATATTTTGGATAGACTCTACTTTAACCGATAGGCTCTTTTAGGATGGGAACATGTGAAAAAGTTGGTATAATTTATTACCTCCATTGAAAGGATCCATTCTGGGCAATTGGAACCATAGATACCACACTTGTCTCCCTAAAAGAACACAAACTTGAGATCAATAAAACAAAGTAAAACAAGACAATCTCAATTAATATACTGTAATATCATCTTACAGGTAAGACACCACGACTCCGAATCGCAGAACCAAGTTTTAGAGCTGTGTCATATGCCTCTTGGTATGTGATCCAAATATAAGGATCAGCCTACAAAAGAAAAAAAAATATTGGTAGATTTGAAATTTTAGGCCTGGTTTTAAATCTACAAAATTTAGTGTTATAACAATAAAAATCAATTAATACAAATTTCATTGTTTAAATAACAATAGAGCTACCTTCGCCTCAGATATTTGGCGTCGACCCAACATGCGATTCTTTGGATTCTTCTCCACAGAATCACTGACAATTAAAACATAAATTCGGTGAGCCAATAGAACAATGTTGGAATTACTTTCATACAAAAAGAATGTTGAATTACTATTATAGATTGGTTATTATTTATCAATTTGACATGTGGCCTATTAGCTCAGTTGGTTAGAGCGTCGTGCTAATAACGCGAAGGTCGCAGGTTCGAGACCTGCATAGGCCATTTTTTTTTAACAACTCCAATAACGCTACTTTGATGAAAAATTCAAACCAGTATGATCCATCCATAAGAATGAACACTCAATTATGACCAATAACGCTACTTTGATGAAAAATTCAAACCAGTATGATCCATCCATAAGAACTAAGTAACCCATCCATAAGAACTAAGTAACATTCACACTAACTAGATTATTATCATCTTCCATATCAGGCAATCCACTATGAACACTCAATTATGACCAATAACTAAGTAACATTCACACTAACTAGATTATTATCATCTTCCATATCAGGCAATCCACTATGAACACTCAATTATGACCAATAACTGCTACTTTTATGAACAATTCAAACCAGTATGATCCATCCATAAGAAGTAAGTATCATTCACACCAACTACATGTGATTGATAGCACAAACAATTCAAACCAAACCAGTATTATCAATCCATAAGAAGTAAACAGCATTCACACTAACTAGATTACAATCATCTTCCATATCAGGCAATACATGTGATTGATATAACTGCTAATTGGACAAACAATTCAAACCAGTCTGATCCATCCATAAAAAGTAAGTATAATTCACACCAACTACATGTGATTGATAGCACAAACAATTCAAACCAAACCAGTATGATCGATCCATAAGAAGTAAACAGCATTTACACTAACTAGATTATTATCATCTTCCATATCAGGCACTACATGTGATTGATCATTGATATAACTACTAATTGCACAAACAATTCAAAACAAACCAGTATAATCGATTTTCCCTCTCAGACACAACACGTGACTGATATTACTGCTATTCAAATCAATTTGATCCAAAATAGTGAAATACACACTACATTGACATTTAGATTTCGATCAATTTCATTCACACTAGATTCTATCTAGAAATAGCTTCATTTTAATCGATTATGATAATACCTGAAGAGCTGCCAGGGGGACAACATTTCAGCCGGAAGCTCAAGCAATCCATCTTTCGCATAAATGCACCGATAAACAGGTCCCGCCGACGGCTTATCACCATCAGCCGGCCGCGATTCCTCCACCTTCACCGAGTACACAGACATTGCCTCTTAGGTTAAGAAATTAGAACAGAATCGTGAGTTCAAGATGAGAGAAATGGTGAGTGCAACTGCTTTGAGAGAGAAATGAATGATGAAGTTCGTTCAAGTTATATGACACTATGAGAGAGAGTTTGATAAACAAAAAAAAAAAAAAAAGTTATGACTTATGGCCAATATATTTATGAGATAGAGGTAAAGTTAGTTGAGAATTAAGTAAAATATCAACTACAATTTTCATTAAGCTTTAAATGTAACAAGATAAATATGGATGGACTGTATTGCTAACAAAATTCACATTTTTCAAATAAGAATAAATTGGTTACGCGTTAAGTTTAACGAGAATAGAACAATACGTCATAAGATTTCATCTAAAAAATACTTTAAATTGAAATAGGATATTACTATTAAAAAAAAATACTAATTTGTTTAAATTTATTTTATTATCTTCTCTTATTTATTAGTTTTAATTAATTATTTTAAGTCAATTTACTTGATTTCAGGTCCATAAGTTATCTTCTTGTGATTTTAAATAATCATTATCAATTAGATTTAATATAAATAATTACTTAATATGTTAGATTAAAGTGAACATCTGTCATTTTTTATTATTCTATTTATATTAAATAAGATTGTGACATAATATAAAAAGATTCAAAAAAGTTGCTTATTTAATTTGAAAGTAGATTACAGTTGCTCAACTAGAATCAAAACAAAAAAGGAATAGTGACTTATATCAAAAATAAGTCCTTGATCTTTAACACCATAATCAAATAAACCCTCCCAAATTTTATTTTATTTTACTTTTAAACAAGAATTATTATTTTTTTTTATAATGCGACCGTTCAGACGTTTTTTAAGTATAAATAAAAAATAAAAATAAAAACTCTTCTCTCTGCACTAAATTATAAAATAAAAATATTAATATCAATCTTTAAGCATTTCATATATTCTATCTAATCATAATTTTGAGTTAAATAACAACATTGGGTGAAAAAAATTAATGTTTTTATATAATATTTTGCAGTACCAAAATTAACTTAGAAACAAAATGGCTTAAGTCCAAAAAATCAAACAAGGCCTTAGATGCAGTTGGTTTGATGAGAATTATTAAAACTAGTCATATTTAATGTGCATATAAAAAAAAGGTCAACAAATCCAATAAATAATAAATGTTTGACTATAAGATGGTTTTTGTTCATAGTTGGTTAGAATTAATAGGCTCATACATAGTGGTTAAGTGAACCATTCTTGATTATTATTTTTTATATTTCAGAATTTAATTTTTCAAAATTAGGTTAGATTAGTGTAAGTAATTGACAAGAATTGTGTTTCTAAGTTTTAGATATCATGTATCTATATAGTAAGTAATTATTGATCAAAATTATGAGTATTTTTAAGAGAAAAATTAAACATTATATGTAATTTTAAAAAAAATAAACACTGAGAAATTATTAGAAAAAATAAACAAATAAATAAATAAGGGAAAAAAATCATTTAAACATTCCTCAGTTACATGTATGAATAAATAGAAGTTTATTTAAACGTACCTATTATTAAAAAAATTGGCTCATCTAATCTAGTCTCTTAGGGTAACCACTATTAATTGATTTTTAAAATTTTAATATTTATTAATTAAATATTTTTTACTTTTTTTTACTTTTTTTATTAATAAATTAATCTATTTATCTATTTTTTTTTTTTTATTTTTTTTATAATTAATTAATCTATTTATCACTTTTTACTATTTTTTAAATTTTTTTAATATTTATTAATTAAATATTTATTTATTTTCTTTCCTTCTTTTTTATTAATTAATTCATTTATCTCTTTTTAGTTTTTATTCTTTTTTTTATTAATTAATTAATTTATTTATCTTTTTTAATTATTTTTTAATTTTTAATATTAATTAATTAAATATTTAATTTTTTTCTATTTTTCTATTTTTTTATTAATTAATTAATCCATTTATCTCTTTTACTATTTTTTTTTATTATTTAATTAATATATTTATCTCTTTTTACTATTCTTTCTTTTGTTATTTGATTATTTTTTATATTATTTTTTTTTATATTAATATAAATTATATTAAAATTAGTTGGTCTTTTTAAGGACTAATACTTGAATCTTATAATGTATGAAGTAGTTCAATATTTAATATAATATTTAATTAGTCAGTTTATATAACAATATATTTATTTGTCCGTCTTATAATTTTTACTCCAATTTGTATATATATATTTTAAAATAATCTATGTTGATATAATAAGAAGTAAATAATAAAAAATAAATAAAATAATTAAATAACAAAAGAAAAAATAGTAAAAGGTGATAAATTACTTAATTAATTAATAATAAAAAATAAACAAAAGAAAAAACAGTAAAAATAAATTATTAATGAATTAATAAAAGAAAGATAAAATAAATATTAAATTGTTTTAAAAAAATTAACTAGGATTATGAATACTAATATAGGCTAAATAAGCTAACTTTTAATAGTAAGTATGTTTAAATAAATTTTTATTAGTTTATAAGTCTAACTAAACAACTTGTATAAGTACTTTTCCAATAAAAAATCATTAAAATGTGAAACATCGCATACACTTTAATAACTATTGAATTTAATGTTAGTAAATACAATCACATAAGAAGTATACACTTTAATAACTATTGAATTCAATATTAGTAACACAAGAATATAGCATTATGACAATTAGTAACATAAGACTTCAATGCCCATAATAGTGTTTTTAAGAGGGATGGACCAAGCTTATGTTATTAAATTTTGAATCATAATAATTTATACATTTAAAAAAAAAAAAATTAAATTGTTTCCATAAAAAAAAATTAATAACTCCATCTCAATCGGAGTGTTATAGTAAATCAAACAAGAATTAAAATAGAATTATATTTTATATTAATATGAATCTAGCAATCAACAATATGATTATAATTTTAATAGATTTTTAAAAATTAATTGATATGTTGTTTGTAAATTTGGTTAACACAACTGAAAAAACATACCCATTTGAATTTCGATTATATTTAGCCAATATTCAAATTTCTGATTTAATCTTCTTTACCTTTGAAAAATTGGAAAGAAGTGAACTAGTGTTGGGAATGTATATTAGATGTAATTATAGAAAAAATAATTAATTAATTGTAATAAAGTACATTCAACTTTTGCAAAACTTAAAACAATGAAATATATAAGAAAACATAAATTTTAATGAAATTATGGTCCTAACAAATAAATAAAAAATAGTGATTATAGGGTAATTAACTTTATAATCACCAACAACTCTCATTAATATAACAAATCAGATCTTCATTAATAACAAATAGCCGATTGAATATATTTTAAATGAATACTAATTTAAATGTAAAAAAAAACAATTATTATTTTTTCTAATAAAGGGATGCGATTTAAACCGATTGTGACCTTTTCTTTCCAAAGTGGAAATGAAGGAGGATAAGATTCTGGAATTTATGTGATTTTATTTACTTAATTTTAAACACTATACTTAATAAATAAATAAAAACTTACACATATATTTTAAATAAAATTATGTAATTTAAATGAGAAAAATCTTATATTAAAGATAAATAGATTTAAAATTCATTATTAATTAGTAAAAAAACATTATTATTTTTCATTTAATTTGTCTTGTTTTTATATTTGTTAAGAAAAAAACTTTCATTATTGTTAATGTATTGTAAAATCATTTTAATCAAAAAAAAAAATATATATCATCAGCCCTAATTATTATTTATGACTTGAAGTTAAATAGTTTTTTTCAAATAAGATTTGAAATTTAAATTGTGTCATATAAGCTTAAATTATCACAATTTTAATTTTTTTTATAAATGAATAAATCTTTCTTCTTATTTTAAAATAATATTTTTATTTTCAATTATTTTTTAATTATTTTCACACATTACATATTTTATTTTAAGACATTCAAACATTATTCGATAAATTTAAATACATATATCTAAAAAAAAATATTTAATTTAAAACATAAATACATTGAGATTAGATGGATAGATAATTATGTAGTTATAACTTTTTTTGAAAAATAAATAAAATAATATATCTCTCTTAAAAAAAATCAAAATTTTCGTTAGTTACATAAATTTTTAGTCATCAAAACTAATTTGGAAAAATTAAAAAAAATAAATCTAAAAAATAATACTTAATTTAAAAAATAAATAAAAAAACATCTCAAAATATCATATGGTTAGAAGTATTATATACACAATTTTCCAAATTCAAAGAGTATAAAATATTATTAGGTTGATATATATCTCTGAAACAAAATAATAATAAATAAATAAAAAGCTGATAGACATTAAAGAAAAATGTACGATATTTCCTACACTTGACAGCATTAATTCTGAATACCTACCATTATTAACCAATGCATTAAAATCATTTGATTGATTGAATATCTGACCTAATTCCCAATTTAATAAATTTAAACTTTTATATTTAACTAATATAATAATAGAAATAAAAAACAATTTCCATAAATAAAAATCGGCAAAAAAAACTGGTAAAATTTCTGAAACCCAATTTCAAAACAAACCCCTCTGTGTAAATGAAAAAGAGACAGTAGAGAAGATGAAGATGATGCAGAAGAAATCTCTACTCTCTCTCTCTCTCTTCTAAAGGTTCTATCTTTCTTCTTCTTTCTCTCT
The DNA here is from genome assembly GCF_907164915.1 of Impatiens glandulifera. Classification (NCBI taxonomy): domain Eukaryota; kingdom Viridiplantae; phylum Streptophyta; class Magnoliopsida; order Ericales; family Balsaminaceae; genus Impatiens; species Impatiens glandulifera. Next base: position 57,844,553 of record NC_061865.1, on the reverse strand, counting down.
CTCCGTCCATCTATCATTAATGTTTCTTTCCCAAAACCCAATACACTCACAAATCCCATTAATGCTTGCCTTAAAAGTCGCTCTGCTCAATTAATTCATGCAAGCGACCTCCATTAATGCCCTTCTTGTCCTTCACCGGCAAACTGTTACCGCCGTCCATTGTATCTTTCAGGCGATAACAAAGCTTCAGGATCCCCTGTTCTCAATCTACTCGATGAAAAGAACAGATTTCCTCCAGATGATCTCATAAACATCGGACTCGCCATCGATTTACTCCGTCGAGAAGATCCACCACCGCCGTATCTCGCGCTTGATTCCGATACCGGAAAAAATCCACCGCTTCTTCGTCTTACAAATGGAGATTTCATTCCTCTGTAATAACGAAATGAGAAAACCCTAGGTTTAGTTAATGATGTGAAAGGCGATGTTCTTTTGCTCCAAAAACCGCCGCTGGTTCGTCTGTATCTCCATGGAGATGCGGTTGATGTTGATGGATCCATGGTCAGTCTCTCCGATCCTAGATTTCGTTCGAATCCGAATGAGTAAGATCTCTTTAACAAGATATCTCTACCGTTGAATCGATCCTCCGATTGATTTGGTAATTCTTCAGTAATCTCCTCCGATTGATTTGGCAATTCTTCAAGCGGTTCAAGAATTGCGCTCTCAATCATCATAACTTCATCAAAACTAGGTCTAATTCTAGCAGCCATAAGAGGAACAAACGGAGAAGGAGGTCGAAAAATCAAAGCGCGACAAAGTGGACAATTCGCGTGCGATCTAAGCCAAACGTCAATACAATCAACATGAAACGCGTGATAACAAACCGGTAATGTACGAACGTAATCGTTTTCTTCAAATTCGAGAAGGCAAACTGCGCAATCGTGTAAATTACTCTTCCTTGTGTAAACAGATAGAGGAATTGTTTTAATAACTGATTCTTCAAGTCCGTAAGGAAACGCGTCGCTTAGGTCGAACGATGAACCGTTATACGGCGGCGATTCAATATCGCCGGCTGAAGAAGGAACGTATGAACGGAATAACCGTCGTCTACGTCTCCACCGACGCCATCTGCGGTGAACGCGGATGAGATAACTTGATATTAGACGGGAATATGTGACGATAACGAAGGCGGCAGCGATTACTACGACCATGGCGACTAACGGTGGACTGAAATCGATCGGTAATTTTGATGGCGTTTGTGGTGAAGAATTCGATGAGAGAAAGGCGGTGGACGGCGACGGCGACGGAGATAGTAATTTGATAGAGTGGCTGTGGTTTTCCGGCGATGGAGAAGGTGCCGTCGTCATGGTGAGTGGAGGTTTTAGGCGTTTCTCTGTGTAGTAGTGGGTTTTGTATTGATTTGATTTCTTTAGTTGACTTGGAGAGAGAAGGAAATTAATGGGATTTGTGGAGCTAGTTTGTTTGAATTGGGTTATTTCTAATAATAATTTATTTAATTAGGTTATTTAATATAATATTTTTAAAATAATAAGACTAGTTTAAAGTTTGAACACAACTCCAAACATTACATAAAATATTAATAATAAAAAATGGTTTTACAAAATGTGAGCAATAATCGAAATTTGAATTATATTTAATGAGTTACACTAATCATAATTTTTCTCTTACTTGTAAAAGGCAGATTTTTTTGGAAATTTGACGAAATGTACTTAAAATTAGGGTAAATGAGTTTTTGATCAGCGCATAATTTAAAATGCACTGGTGACCACTTTATATTTTTTTTGACGAAATTGCCCCTGTCGCGAAACACAACTGGATGTCATGTGAAAAGTCTACAATGCCCTGTGAAAATTCTACAATTGCGAGACGCAACCCCGATTGCGTCTCCCAATCGACATTCTCGAGACGCAACCGACAATTGCGAGACGCAAATTTATTTATTTTTTGAAAAATTCAAAAAATAAAAAAAATAAAAAATTGTGTCTCGCGATTGTCGGCTGTGTCTCGCGATTATATACTTTTCACAGTGCATTCACTTGCGTCTCGCAACAAGGGCATTTTCGTCCATAAAAAAGTGGTCACCAACGCATTTAATTTTATGCGCTGGTCAAAAACTCATTTACCTCAATCTTTATGGCAATTTCGTCAAATTTCCCGGTTTTTTTTACAAACGAATAAACATTCATCTTCTTATTTTAAGATAATAGTTTTATTTTCTTAAATAATTTTATTACATTTGTTTAAAAAAAATTGTTCGATTTTTCAACATATTTTAAGACATTCAAACTCTATTAGATAGTTTTGAGTTTTGACGAGTATATTTAAAAAAAAAATTACTTAAATAAATACAAATACATTCAGAGAGTATCCACCTGTTATTCAAGATAGGCTACAAGAGGAGATGTGATTACACATATTTGTAGTCACTTAAATCAATTTTAACAAATAAGATTACTTTATCTCGAAAATAATACGAAAAAATTATTAATTTTATAAAATACATTTAAAACGTCTCTAAATATCATTTAAAAACTTGACAAAATAATTAAAAAAAGAAAATAATAGATTAGATAACACATGTTTTTGTTCATTTAGAAAGAAAAAAAAACTCAAATGGTAAATTAAAATTTTGATAGTTTGAACCTCATATACCACACTTTAAAGTTAGAGCCTCATTTTGTGAAAACGACTAAAGTTCGAGCCTCAAATAACAGTTAAGCCATAAATAAATACGACCATGCATGTTACCCAATATGTTATCGAGCTCGTATATACTTAAAAAAATAATTAACTCTCTTACTGATTTCACTAGATTTTCGAAACGACTCTAAAAATACGTCATGAATGATACGAATTAGATGACTACGATCATTGAAGGTTAGACAATTTCTCTCAAATTATATAGTTACTATAACATAATTGAAAAGTAAATACCCGTGATCAGATCAAGAAGTAATCTTAATTGTCTTATTTGCTTGGGAAATGAGGAGTCCATTGAAAACCTCATTGGGAATTGCCTTTTCGCCTCCTTACTTTAGCGCAGATTTCTCGCATTAATGGGCCTCTTCAGCTTCCCAAATGAATGGACCGACTTCAGCTCTAATATCTTCAAGTATTTCTTATTTATTCGCCAACATTGTTTATCACATTTGGATGGAGAGGAATATTAGAGTCTTCTCAAGAGTCCGCAATAATGCGAATACAGTCTGGAACAATATCATCACTGACGACAACTCCATCATCCAAACGTGGAGGCGTATTCTCACAAACAAGAATAATTGGTTAATATGTCAAAATTGTAATATCGCTTACTAGAAAGTCACTATCACCATTGATTTCATTGCACTTTATTTCTCAATTTTCATTTGTCATTTGTAATATTTCATTTTTCATTATTGTCTTTCATTCATTTTGTTTTTTACTCCGATTTTCTTTGAACTCATGTAATTATTTTGCACTTCTGTGGCTTTTTATTTATTTGATGCTACATTGCCTTTCACAATAAGAAAAACATAATTAAAAAGTAATTAATGTCAACAACATCAATTCAAACTTCTCAAAAAATATTTAAAAAATTATTCACAAAAGACTTTATATAATAGTCATTCTCAATAATAAAAAATAATTGAATTATCGATTCAACCTATTCGTGACACGATAATAGAGAGAATTGATAATTGAGAAAAATAATATAATGAGAAAATGATTTATAAAAAAACAAACAAAGCCCAAGGGTGGAAAGACACGTCAACATTGATGAAATTAATGCTGCGGGCTGGCTTCCAGTGTGATAAAGTACTGTGTAGTCTTGCATGCTGGAAAATATTGATTCTATGTCACCATGCCACGTCAATTTCCAGTTTATTATTATTTTAAATAAATTAAAACAAGTTCTAATTGATAAAAACAATCAATTGGTTATTATGCAGTCAAATATTGAGTACTTTTGTGTCCCGATTTGGTCTTTATCTCTTTCTCTCTCTATACATCTCTCTCAAACACACAAGACAAGAGCCTGTTTGGAATTCACTTATGCACAATGTTAAAAATTTGGATTCAGTTCATTTTTTTAAGTACAGTTTTACCATTTTTAGTAGAGCAGTGGGGTCTACACTCAACAGTGACGGGTTTTGATATAGAGATAAAAAAAAAAGTTAAAAAAAAAAATGAAAAGAAAAAGAAGAAGTAAAGTTACAAGATCTTGTTTAATGCAAGGTTATTTGGATGAAAAAAAATGTCAGTAGATTATTTGAGTAGAATAATAAATTGAAAGTGTTATGAAATTAAGGGCTTGTTTGATCTTTGGTTATTAGGGTTTTTTCTGGGTTTTGTCCTAAAAAACCTTGTTTGATGAAATTTTAAAAAAACTAGTTTTTAAAGTTAAAAAGTCAAAAATATCCTTTAGTTTTAAATATAAATTAATTTTATATAATTAAATAAAGGGTAATTTTGGTATTTATATATATAAAATGATTGATTAGATAGTTGAAATGATGGATGAAATGATGTTTGGGTTTTAGGATAAAATCCTGGAAAAACCCAAAAAACCAGTTCATCAAACGAGCAATTAGAGTAGATATATTTTAGTCTTTTTAAACATTATTTTATTTGGTAGGTGAATAGATCATTATACAAACAATTGGTTCAATCATTTAAATAATGTTCAACTTCTTTTTTGTTTATAGGGGCCCTAAGTTTGGGCGGCTTAGGTTAAAAAAAAATTGTTGCTATTTTTTTTAATTTATTATATTTAACCTAACTAATATAGTTTAGTTAATTAAATTTTATAATAATTTTTAAGTTTGAAAATGATGGAATATTTTTCATAACTACATGTAAAAGTATCAAATATATTATATTAAAAATTAGATTTTGTAGAATAGTCTGAAAAAAAACTCCTACAAGTTGCATGGAAAATACTTTATTTATTAGTAAGTTCACATTGATGCTAAACTGATAATAGTTTTCTTTTGTTGCACATAAAAAAGTCTCGTTATTCATACACAAAATACTCAAAGGGTTCACACATGTTCTAACATATGATTTGAAGTAAAAAGTCTGGTCATTCTAACTAATTTAGCTCGACTTTATCTATCACTCGTGTCGATTGAGGACTGTGCTAAACTTGGAATTGATTCATCATTAGTGATTAACTAATTTGGTTAGTTATGTCTTTAAGAGTGCTTTCTTTTGCCCGAGTTCTACTCTATAGTACTTTCTCACTTGAATTAAGACAAAGTCCTTACTTTGAAGATTGATGGTAGTTGGGGCAATGTTCTCCTGACCTATTAGCTATGTATTTAAAAAATACTATACATTGCACATAGCCTCGATAGTGGTTTACGACAATTAAGTAGGATTCGTCAAGTGTGCCAAGGAGATGGTGATTGACATTGAATTCTCTTGTTTTAATATTCATTTCCTCTGTTTCGGTGAAAGGGTATCAAGCCTGTCTCCATGTTAGCATCGATGCTTGAGTAAATAATCTGGAGCACCTCTCGAAGCCAGCTCTTTTAGTTGAGTATACATAAAAATGAGATAGAGTTGGAGTATACATAAAAATGAGATAGAGAAATATCCGTTTACGGGTTTTCGAGTTTCCTTCGAATCTGTATATTTTAATATTATATTTCTTGAGGGCCTTTTGGTGACCTTGACCCTATTTACACTCCGGACCAGGTAATTACAGCAAAGCAAACTCAATATCTAGGTGTCCATTTAATAAAAATATTAGGTTATTTGTTAAATTTATTAATTATGTTATCATAAAAAATAGGCCAAAGTTGATTAATATTGTTTGGCATTTGTTAAAACTATCTACTATAATGACACAATCTCGCTCAAAACAAACATTTCATTTGTATAATTGATTCATTGAATGCTAAAAAAGACCTGAAATAAGTTTATAATGTTGGGACTTATTATTAACTTTTTTTTCCTCTTAATTTAAAAACAAATATCACAAAATTGAGTGATTTAAGTGTAAAATGAGTTAATTAAATAATATATATATATATATATTGAGAACGGATGAGTTCGATAACTTATTTAGTAACGTTATTTATTTATTTTTCTCTTCATAAATGATTTTGTTATTGTGCTCAAACGATTTTTACAAATGAAATATATATATATAATTAAAATCTCAATTCAACTTTTTTTTTTTTAATTTCATAATTCTAGAATAACTCCGATTTAATGTAAAATTTTAAACTCTTGATTTTAAAATTATGATATTAAGATTTAAAGATATTATGTTTATATAAATTTTATGATTTTATATAATTTTAATAAAATAAAGTGAATTTGTATTTAAATATTAAAAAAAATTCTTATTCAAATAAAAAAATTATGTAATTAATAATTGTACTTTTTTTTGTACGATTTATTTATTATTATTTTAAAATTAATTAATAATATATAACTAATAATTTTAAAAATAAATTATAATGTTATTAAGTAAATTCCCAATTTTATAAATTTATAAATTATGTACAGATTTAAAATAAATTTTCAATTTTCAATATAAATGTAAATAAAAATAAAAATTGAAAATGGGCTACATAAATAAGAAAACCTCACCAAAGATCTTATTGGGCTTGGACTGGCCCAAAGCATCCCTTGTTCATTAAACTGGTTCTTCTCTCTTCAAATTCTAAATCTAAACTGCTTACTAGGGTTTTTCATCTTCATCTTCATCCATTCATTCGGAAAATCTTCAGAGAAGAACGATGTTTCCATCAATGTTCGCTCGGAAGCCTGATAAGGCGGCGGCGCTGAAGAAAATGAAGATTCACGTCGCCACGTTTGGTGTTTGGGTAGCTGTTGTCCGACTCACGCCGTACGTTCTCCATTACTTCTCTGATCACAACGAAGAACTTAAGCTTGAGCTCTAATCATCTTCTTAGTTGAATCTGGTAATCAAAGAGTCTATATTACTCTTTTCTTTCGATTATGTTGTCGTTTTAGGGTTTGATAGACACTGGAATTGAAGTTTGCGTGTTTCGTTTACTTTATGATCTATATACATCATAGAGTGGAATCAGTATCTCGTTCATGAATATGTGTAACTTTGAACAATTTTGGCTTGTTTTCTCTTGCCAATCAATTTGAATGCTGTGAAATTTATTTTTTTCTATGCTTATGATTCCTTTCATTTTACTGTCTTTTACATCTAGATATGAGTCTGTTATCATCTTTCACCATTTGTAAGTGTAGACTATTGTTTGTTTCCATGAATGTATTTGGAAAACAGCCAATGATTAACTGGTTTGGCTAATTCCTTTTGCCCCCTTTGATTGATCATTCATTTGAAGAATTCTGCTGTTTCTTTCAAACATTTATGCCCACAACTTCTGATTTTGCCCTGTTTTTGCTTCTCAACACACCTTCTTCTGTTTGACCCATATGCCAAAATACCATCTAATGATTACCTAGCCAAAGCATCCTGCATAATTGGAGGTATAACTCCATTATTGTGTAGTGTTTGGTAGATTTTTACACCACATTTTAGATTGAAATGAAAATTATGTTAAATGTTATTGTTTCAGAAGTCATTACCAATGTGTATATTTTGTGAATATTGCAAGTTCAATAGCAATATATATTTTTTTTACACAAGATGAATTTGAGTAAGGTTTGTAGTTTATTAACCTTAAAATTTTGTGTGGATGTCATTAGGGTTTGCAGTGTTTCTAACCATAAGAGATTTTTTTACTATTGTTCTGTCCTATTTGGTTTTGAGAAATTCTTGTAGACAATGCTTATATAATATTTTTTAAAATATGATGTGTTTATAATTATATAGTTGTATAGCTTTGTGAATTGTAAATTTGTGTGAAGATTTAATATTAGGATATATGTCAAATTTATTACTCTTTAATAAATATGTCAAAAAATAAAATTTGATATTAATTAAAATTGAAATTTATTATATATATTTAAAAAGTAAAAAAAAATATTCAGTTATATACTGAAATATATATATATTTTTAAAGATAGTTAATAAATAAAAAATAATTATTAAAAAAATCTAAGTTTATATGAAACAAAATCAGTTAATGTATTTAATAAAAATGTTATTTTTGATTATTAAAATTAAATATCTAAAATTAAAAAATAATTCTTTAAAGAAATTAAATGTAAAATATAGTAGATAAAATTGAAACTAAATTATAAAATACAAGAACTTTTATGAAAAGAAATAAGCAATTGATATACATATAATTAATCAACATCTAGTCATTTAATAAAATAATCATTTAAGTAACAATAAAAAATAAACATAACACATGTTCAATCAAAATACTTTTTTTATTTTTTATTTGTATGAAAAACGTTTTAATTTTAAAAAAGTTATTATCACGTTGAGCTGTAAAAAAAATTGTAGCAAAAGTTAAGTAAAATTTATTCATAAACAAATGTTTAGTTTGAATTTGGGTTATTCAAATAATAATAAAAAAAATTAAACATCACCTAACTTTTTTTTATTATTAAATTAACTAATTCATTAACCAAATATTAAATTACCTTATATTTTAAATTATTATTTATTATTTTATTTTTATATATCAATACTTTTTAAAGTCTTTTTATCAAAAAAAAAAAAAAAAATATCATCAAGTTCTTAAAATTATTACCATCATTATTTTTTCCATCTCCAAATTATTTTAAAACCAAACCGAACAAGTCCTATACCATATTTGATTCATATCATTATGAAAAAAATAGTGTACATTATATATTGATAATATAAACTAATGATATATATTTTTTAAAATTCAAACCAAAGTTGTGACAATATTTATTGAGTCTAATATAGATTAAGTTATGAGTTTGTATTGAGATTTTATAAATGTTTTAACTACATTGATAAAAATGTTTAGTTTTAAACAAAAATTAAAATTTATGTGAATTTTTTTTCATGAATTCACAGAAAAAAACGCAAATGTTGCACTTTTTTTTATAGAGAAAATTAAATTAGTTTTGTTAAGATTTATGCAGAAAATTAAACGTATTATATTTTAAAATCGATCAATAAAGTTAAGAAATGAGGAGACAGTCAAAAATTAGAAACAAAATAATAATTTATATTATTATTTATGTTTCTTTATGAGAATTAATAACCAATCATATATACATAAATTTAATAAACATTATTAATTAGTAAAATATAAATTATAATAATATTCTATTCTTTAAATAAAATATTTTCTAAATATATAATATCTTAATATCTATCATTATATTTTAAATAATATTTTATACTTTAAATAAAAGATTTCCTAAATATATATACTACAATAGTCTTAATTGTTACAAAATTATCACAAGTTAATATAAAAACCCATCAAAAATCAATTCAATAATAAATTGTCCATTTTCCATTTTCAGGGCTAGATAAATGGTTCAATAGATTTATCAATACCAAATAACTTTGGGCCCTTCAAAATAAGCATCCTAAATGCTTTATAAACAACCTTTTATTAAAAATAAGCATTAGATCTTTAATTACCCTTGACTAAAAATATAAATATATCACATGAATTCTCTTTTTAAGATTGTATTTATATTAGTTGCCACTTATTTATACAATCTTTAACTTTTTCGATTACGTACTTATTTTGCAAATATCTAAACTTAATCTCATTCAAACCCACTCTTATAAAACTATAAAAAGTGTAATATTGTAGGATTTAGTCATTAAGTCACTTAACAAAAATAAATAAATTATGGTATAGTCCTAATCTCCATATATATATATATGAAATAAAGTTAGTGGTGAAAATTTATATAAATACACCTTCATCTTCATATTAGCTAAGCATATGCTAACATCAACCATGGCCACTAATACAATGTACCCTATGGTGAGCTTTGTTCTTTTGGCAATTCTTCGTGGCGTCCTATGCACGGAATTTAATGTAAGGAACGACGCAATCTCTACCCCAGGTGGTTTGCGGTTCGAGAAAGAGATCGGAAATGCTTACACAAAGGATATGATGGTAAAAACTACCAATTTCATATGGAATATGTTGAAGGAAGACAAGGCAGAAGATAAGAAGATAGTAGACAAAGTTGAGATTGTCGTATCTAATTACATTGGAGCCGAGGCCATAACCTACGGGACAACGATTAATATCAGCTCCGTATACGTGGAGGTAAAATAACTTATTCATAGGAAGAAATATGGCCTAATTGCTATTTGGAATTAAAACTTGAGTCGTTTTTATTAAACGACTTGAACTTTGATTTGGGTAATATAGAGCTTTAACTATCACAATTTTAAACACTTCTCCATTTAATTATGTCTATTGGATAAAAATACAAGTTTGAGCCAACCGTACTTGGGCTTAAATATAATAAGCTTAAATATTTAGCCACTATTTTAGTACTGTCACTAATACTTAAAGACGGGATTTTTTAAAAAGTGTCCGGTAAGAAAAGAAAGTGGGAAAAGAAACTCGGGCAGGATTTGCTGTCCAAATGATGTCTCAAAGGCTTAGCCATCCTTCAAAATTAGTGTATTTTAAGAACTTCTGTGGGGTTCACATACATTTTTTTTATGTAGAAAATATACTAATTTTGAAAGAAGATCCAGCCTTTGAGACATCCTTAGGAACAACAGATCCTCCTCCGAAAACTCGAGATGGAAAAAAAGAGATTTTTTTTAATTGGGACATTAAGTCTGTCCTAGGCCATGAGTTTGCGGTCTCGATCTAGGCGACTCACATGAATGTAGAAAGAAAAACAAGTGTTGATACCTAAGAACAATACTAATAAAAAAAACCGTCATTAATTCTATTGACAATTATAGACTATAACTTAATGATTTAATGTTGTCTTTGTTCATCCATCAATAGCGACAGTTTCCAATATTAGGAATTATAATTCAGCCCCAATATCATCAAAATTTGATAATAATTATACTATTACTTGTAGGGTTACAAAGGTGATGTAAAGTGGGAGATCACATCGCTTATGTACCACGAAATGACCCATGTTTGGCAATGGAACGGGGCTGGCAAAGCACCGGTAGGGTTGGTAGAGGGAATAGCGGATTACACTATCTTACAAGCGAATTACTATCCTCCTGCATTTGCGAAACCCGGAATGGGCGACAAATGGGATCAAGGATACGACTTCACGGCACGATTTCTCGAGTATTGCGAGAGTTTAAAGCCAGGGTTTGTTGCGTCCCTAAACAAGATGATGAAAGATTCATTTAGTGTAGAATATTTTAAAGTCTTGCTAGGGAAATCTGTGGATCAGTTATGGAAAGAATATAAAGCAAAATATAGTGGTGGGAAAGTTGGGAGAAAATTGTCACTAAACTAGCTAGAAAGGGAGAAAACAAATATAATGATGCTCATTAATTAAATAAGATGGGTTTTAACCTTAAATAATATGAATAATTGGATTGATAATAGAATGAAATTAATTATTAAGCTTATTGAGTATATTTAATTTTTAGTTTTGAGATTTATCAACTGTTATTTAATTTTGTTAATGTTGAAAATTATTTTTAAATTTAGTCTATATTGTAACTTCTTGAGTGTTCTTGTTCTTAATAGAGAAAATGTTAAAATTTATGCGAATGATTAAATATACATAGGGGTGAGAAAAATTACTGATATTATAGGTATATCGAAAATATCAATTTTAAGGTACACTAAAAAAAGGTAAGATATGGTACCGATATCGAAATTATTGGTACGGTAAATGTATTAGATTTTAAAAATTTTGGTATATCGAGGTATACCGAAATAGTATTTAAAAATTAATATATATATATATATATGGTATTATAAGAAAATAATTAAATAAATTTGATATTAATTTAATTATAGAAATATAATTTTTGAATAATATCAAAATATAATTATCCTGAAATATTATTCAATATATGCGATCTCTATTTTAATGATATGATTGTTTTTTTTTTTTAATTTTTTTTTTTTTTAAGGTATCAAAGATATAATATTACCGATACCGTATCGAAATTAAGGTATAATGAAATCAAGGTAAGGTAAAGACAGTAGAGAGCAAGAAACAAAGCAATAGTTTATGTTATTATTTATGTTTTTTGATGAGAATTTCTCATATACTTTTACATTATCACGTATTACAAGTATATGGAGTCTTTTGTGGAATTTGATTGGAATACAATGGGGTATGCTAAAAACTGTTAGTGGCTATTGAGAGATATGAATTTGGGCGACTAAAAATGCGAGACTTAGAAGATGAGTCTCTACCCCTATAATTTTTTGGTGGATTATCTAGTTGGAAAGAAATAGAGAACTTTTAACAACGAAAATAGGCCGTTAAAGATTATTCACAATGTCATTATCATGACGATGTCGGAGATTAGATCCGAAAAACCTGTAGATTCGTGTGGAGAACTTATTGCCCTTCTTGAATATCTTTGAGTCAATTAATTATTCTAATGTAATCAATTTGTACATAACTTTTTTCATGTCATATTTTTATTGTTGTGTTTAAACAATTTTTTATTAAATGAATCATTTTAAAAAAAATTAATTACCCAATCGATGTATATATACATAAATTTATGAAACATTCCTAATTAGCAAAAGTTTGAAAGTATACTATTCTATATTTTAAATAAAGTATTTCCTAAATATATAATATCTCAATATCCTCCCCTCAAGATGAACATCTTGAAGAAAAGATTAGACCGAAGATGTTCAAATGCTAGAAAATCAAGAAGTTTAAGAAAGTTATCTTAATTTCTTGCCTTTTGAAGTTTTTTTTTTGAGAACGCTGGGTTCCGCTGCTCACATGGAGTGCGACAAATCCCCGTAGGTTAAGCGTATAGCCCCGCCTGACGGGCTCGAACCCAGAACCTCATGAAGGCCTAAGGGATATCCACATCTTGTTGCCACTAGGCTAGAAGAGGGGATGCCTTCTTGAAATTTGCTTAACTTGATTTTCCAATGAACATGGTTGAATGTTGTTCAATGTTCAGATGTTAATTTATCTTTACTTCTTAACATTTAAAAACACCGTGAATGCTTTGTAAACTATTGGTAGATGACCCATTATCGAAATCGAATCCTTGGTGTTCTCACATGAATCATTTAGGCCTTGCTTATTCGTTTTGTCGATTGTGTTTATTATGTAAGTCTTCTACGATTGCATCAACCATCCTCCATTTTTTTAAATCCTCAAGAATCTTGTAAGAATAGTCAATGAAACATGTCTTCATCTTTGATAATAGACCAAGACCAACCTGAATATTAGTACTCCATTCGAAATAGTTTAGTCGAGTAAGAATCGTTGATGTGAAAACAATTGACTCTCCTCCATGTAGATACAAATGATCAATCTGATCACGTTTTTTTTATATGTCGTTGATTAATAAAGAATCATGTTTTAACTTTCGTTTGGATTGAGTTATGATTTTAACTAACTATTGTTAAACAACAACTTCTATTTTAAAAATAATCGATAAATCTTAAGATTGATAAGTTATAGAGCTGTTCTCACACTATAGAGTATAACTTCCTAATAAGTCATATAGATGATTTATTTGTTAATTGAGATTATTATTGTACAATATATACAATATTATGAATGTTCTAGTTTAGATATAATCATCTTTTAATAAATCTCCTCAACTTACTCGATTCTGATAAGAGGAACAACCATTCCAACACTCACTGGCAATTGATAAATTTTGGTAAATTTTCATTTAGTTTGATACCTTAATCATGGGTTCATAAGTAGATTTATGTAATTTTTATGCGGTTTGATATCCCTAAATGGGTTAATAGTTAAATTTATACCATTTTTTTAGGTAATTTGATACCTCTCCATTGGTTCATAATTATATTTCTGCAATTTTTCTCAATTGGTTTATAAATAGATTTTTTCAATATTTCATACAGTTTGATACTCCTTCATGAGTTCATAATTAGATTTATGTAGGTCACGGATTTGATTCCATCTGGAAGCGTTTTGAATTTAAGCGGGGGCCATGACTATGGAGTGTCATGCTAGTTCTCCTTCATTTAAAAAAAAAATTAGATTTATGTAATATTTAATACAGTTTAATACCACTCAATGGATTTATAATTAGATTTCTGCAATATTTAATGAAATTTGATATCCTCCGTTAGTTCATAATTAAAATTTCAATTTGATACTCTCCATGGGTTCATAGTTAGATTTTTACAAATGCAGTTTGATACTCATAACCATGAGTATTTTAACAGATTTACAAAACCCATTGGGCCAACATCATTGATAAATACTATTGGTATTATTTGGAATTTCGAGACAGTTTTTTTAATTTTATAATTCCAATATCTTTTGATTTTGATTTAAAATAAATAGATCTCATAAATATTCATAATAATATTTCTTTTCATTACATTAATACTATAAAAATTATGTTTAATTTTGAGACCAATAAAGAATTCTGTAATTCTAGGGTTTTTAATTTTAATTTAGAACCCATGATCTTATAAGATTCCATAATAACGATTCTTTTGATTACATTAATACCATTGGTATCATATTCAACTTTGAGACCAAGAAATAATTTTGTAATTCCAAAGTTTTGATAAAAAATTTTGAATCAATTAAAATTTTGTTTCTATAAGATTAGATGTAGGGGTGAGCAAACGGGTAAACTCAACCCGTATTACCCAACTCATATTCAACCCAAATTAAATTTACCCAACCCATAATTCAACCCATATTATTTACTAATATGGGTTGAGTTGAGTATGAGTTGGGTAACCCAAATTATTTTATTTTTATTTTTTTATTTAACATGTATTTGACTCATTTAACATATTTTTATTCGTTTAACACATTTTTCACGTTTTTGACATTTTTAATACGTTTTTCACACGTTTAACACGTTTTTCACACGTTTCACACGTTTTTGGCACGTTTAACACATTTTGACACGTTGAACACGTTTTTCATGTTTTTGGCATTTTTAACACGTTTTTAACACGTTGAACACATTTATGACATGTTTGACACGTTTTTTCACGTTTTCGACACGTTTAACACATTTTGACACATTTTGGCACATTTAACACGTTTAACACGTTTTGACACGTTTAACATGTTTTTCACATTTTTGACACGTTTCACACATTTTTCACGTTTTTGACACGTTTTGACACGTTTAACACGTTTTCCATGTTTTTGACACGTTTTCCACGTTTTTGACATATTTTCCACGTTTTGACACGTTTTGACACGTTTAACACGTTTTCACGTTTTCGACACGTTTAATATGTTTTTCACATTATTGACACGTTTCAACGTTTTTCACATTTTTGACACGTTTAACACGTTTTGACACGTTTAACACGTTTTCCACGTTTTGAGACGTTTAACACGTTTTTGACACGTTTTTCACATTTTCGACACGTTTAATACGTTTTCAACACGTTTAATACGTTTTTCACACATTCAACACGTTTAACACATTTGACACGTTGGACACTATTTTCATGTTGACATGTTTAACAAGTTTGACACATTTTTCACGATTACAACACATTTAACACATTTTGACACATTTTTCACGTTTTTAGCACGTTTAACACGGTTTGACATGTTTAACATGTTTTTCACGTTTTTCACATTATTAACACGTTTGTAACATGTTTAACACGTTTGTAACATGTTTAACATGTTTTTCACACGTTTTTCACATTTTTAGCACGTTTAACACGTTTTCCACATTTTTGGCACGTTTAACATGTTTTCCACGTTTTTAGCATATTTTGATACGTTTAACACGTTTTTGACACGTTTAACATGTTTTTCACATTTTTGACACGTTTAATACGTTTTCACACGTTTGATGTCAAACGTGTGAAAAACATATTAAACGTGTCAAAAATGCCAAAAACTTGTTAAACGTGACAAAAACATGTTAAAACTTATCAAAACGTGTTAATGTGCAAAAAAAAATATGTTAAACATGTCAAAAATATGTTAAATGTGTAAAACGTGTTAAAATGTCAAAAACATGTTAAACGTACCAAAAATGTAAAAAAATGTGTTAAACATGTTACAAACGTATTAAACATGTTAAACATGTTAAGAATGTGAAAAACGTGAAAAACATGTTAAACATGTCAAAAACATATTAAACGTACCAAAATGTGAAAAACGTGTTAATGTGTGAAAAACGTGTCAAATATGTCAAAAACGTGTTAAAATGCCAAAAACGTGAAAAACATATTAAACGTGTGAAACACGTGTGAAACGTGTGAAAAACGTGTTAAACATATCAAAAACATGTTAAAATGTTTAAAACGTGTTAAGCGTGCCAAAAACGTGAAAACCGTGTTAGACTTATCAAAAATGTGTTAACGTGTTAGTTATGTTAAAAACGTGTTAAACGTAAAAAAACGTGTTGATTTTGTCAAAAACGCGTTAAACGTATTAAACATGTCAAAAACGTGTTAAACGTGACAAAACGTGTTATTAGTATGAAAACGTGTTAAACATGTCAAAAATCTGTTAAACGTGCCAAAAACGTAAAAATGTGTTAAACGTGTAAAAACATGTGTTAAGTGTGAAAACGTGTTAAAAATATTAAAAACGTGTTAAACGTGTTAAATATATCAAAAACGTGTTAAAATATCAAAAATGTGTTAAACGTGTCAAAAAACGTGAAAATCGTGTTAAACTTATCAATAACGTATTAAATATGTTTAAAACGTGTTAAACGTGCCAAAAACGTAAAAATTGTGTTAAACTTATGAAAAACATGTTAACGTGTTAAGTATGTTAAAAACGTGTTAAACGTGCCAAAAACGTAAAAAACGTGTTAAACTTGTTAAAAACGCGTTAAACGTATTAAACATGTCAAAAACGTGTTCAACGTGAAGAACGTGTTATTAGTGTGAAAATGTGTTAAAAATGTCAAAAACGTGTTAAACGTGTCAAAAACGTGAAAATGTGTCAAAAATGTGAAAACGTGTGAAAAACGTGTTAAACGTATGAAAAACGTGTTAAACGTGTGAAAAACGTGTTAAACGTGTGAAAAAATGTTATAAGTGAAACGTGTTAAAAATATTAAAAACGTGTTAGATGTGTGGAAAACGTGTTAAACGTGTGAAAAATATGTTAAAATGTCAAAAACGTGTTCGACTTAAAGTTGGAAGATGATTAGTTTATATTTGATTAATAATAGAGAATTAAACTAAATTTATATAATTTGGATAATTTGGGTAACCCTAACTCAACCCAAATTAAACTCAACCCATACTCAACCCAACCCATACTCAACCCAACCCATATTAACCAACCCAAATTAATATTTTGGGTTTGGGTTAGGGTTGTGTTTGGGTAAACCCATATTATGCTCACCCCTAATTAGATATATCATTTTCAGCTATCAAAATATAATCTACATATACCAATGACTATAAATTTCTGATAATTATGTTTATTATATAGACAATGATAATGTTCTGATCTTTGTTATATTCATTATCTTAATCTGAAGATGATATATTATCACTATTACGAGAACTCTCAATCTTTATTATTTGTTTTCTTATTAAATGGGAAAATATTTTGATGAAATGTCACATCTCTTGATGTCACTATATTATTTAAATTAATTTGATATAATATGTATCATTTTGTTTTGAAGGATATCCTACAAATATGTTTGATTCTTCTATGTTCAAATTTCATTTTTTAGGATTATTGATAGACATATAACATAAACATTCAAAACTTTTGAGAATTTTATAATTAGTTTCATATTTGTTTCAATATGAAATGTAGAGTTTTCAAGTTTAAAAATTCGTTGCAATTTGTCTATTACAAATATTGCAACAAGAAGTGATAATGACTACAACTTTATTGGTTTATTCGAATCACTCAACAAACATCCAACTACTAGGTTAAATGTCTGTGTTTTTTTTTACAATCCCGTGTTGTTGTGAGGTGTAAATACATGTTCTTTGGTGAATAATTGTCAATTCATTAAAAGATTGTGTATACATAGAATTATCAAAAATATGTCCCATTATCATTTCTAACTATTTTAACACTACTTTCATATTGATTCTTGACTAATGTGAGATATATTATTATTTCTTTTTATCAAAAATACTTGTTTTGTTTTTAAAAAAATACTTGTTTTGTTTTTCTAAAGAAATTTTTATGTACATCTTGATTAATCATATATTATAGTTAACATAAAAGATGTATTAGTTAATAAATGTTCTTTATAAGGTCTTATACACTGATGTGTATGAGATCAAAAACGTTTTCTACAATTGAAGTTCAATTATCACTTTTCATTATTTTAATATTGAAGTAAAATTGATTTTTAACTACAAGAACACAAATCTTGATATTTTTAACTTAATGAATGATTCTATTTGATTCATTTGTCAAGTAAAAATTATTTTGTTTTCAAATTTGTTTGAGTTACTAGCTCCAAATCTATTAGTTTCATTGTATTGCTTTGGTTAATATATTTTTGCTCATACTTTATTCGAAAGAAAACGAACAATATAATTAATTATAGTCAGAAGACTTACATAGATTCTCCAACAACTTTTTTCTTTCTTTCAATCTTTTGAATAATTTTTTAAACATCTGTAATCAGATGTAGTTTCTTGATCATTGTTCTTGATCGATTTGTTTGATGATTCATTTTTGTTGATAAAGTTAGGTTTATTAACTTCTTCTGATCTGTCGAGTAAGTGGTTGAAGTCGAATGTGTTGTTTTTATTTTTAACCTCGCTTTGATACCATGTTAAAATTTATGCGGATGATTAAACGTACTTTATTCAAAAATCGATCACAAACGAAGATAAAGTTGAGAATTAAAGAGATAATAGAGAGTTATTTATGTTTGTTAATGAGAATTTATGACTTAATTGATGTATATGTACATAAATTTAGGAAATATTCCTAATTAGCAAAGTTTTAAAGTATTATAATATTCTATACTAAATAAAGTATTTCTTAAATATATAATATCTTAATAGAAGAGGTGGATATATGAGTTTTTTTAATTTTTGTTATTTTTGTATTCATTTCGGACATAAAATAAATACTAATCACAAAATAAATAAATAAATAAAAAATATCTAGTCAAATATTGGATGTATATTATTTAAAAGAGGTGTAATCTTAGTAAGATTTAGTAAATAAATTTTAGAAGTTCACTTTTCCGTTTGTTTTAGGGTTAAATAAATAGTTTATTTAAATAATTTTTTAAACATTTTTATAATTATCCGTAGTTTCTTGATCATTGTTCTTGGTTGCTTTTGATCGATTTGTTTGATGATTCATTTTCGTTGATAAAGTTAGGTTTATTAACTTCTTTTGATCTGTCGAGTAAGTAGTTGAAGTCGAATGTATTTGTTTTTCTTTTTAACTTCGCTCTGACACCATGTTAAAATTTATGCGGATGATTAAAGCGTATTTTATTTAAAAATCGATCACAAATGAAGATAAAGTTGAGACTAAAGAGAGATAGTAGAGAATAAGAAAAAAAGAATAATTTTTATTATTATTTATGTTTGTTGATTAGAATTTATGACTTAATTGATGTATATACACATAAATTTAAGAAATACTCCTAATTAGCCAAGTTTAAAAGTATCATAATATTTTATATTTTAAATAAAGTATTTCCTAAATATATAATATCTCAATAGAAGTGGTGGATATATGATTTTTTTTTAAAATTTTGTTATTTTTGTATTAATCTCAGACATAAAATAAATACTAATCACAAAAAAATAAATAAATAAAAAATATCTAGTCAAATATTTGATGTATATTATTTAAAAGAGGTGTAATCTTAGTAAGATTTAGTAAATAAATTTTAGAAGTTCACTTTTCCATTTGTTTTAGTGTTAAACAAATAGTTTATTTAGATTTACCAAATAACTTTTCCATAAAATAGAATATCATCCTGCTTTATCAGCAAACGTTTATTAAAAAAATCAATATATATTTGATAGCCTAGTACATAAATAAATATATATATATACCTTCATCTTCATATTAACTACCATATCATAAAAATAACCATGACCCCTTCCATGGTGTACCCTATATTGATAGTTCTTTTGGCAGTTGTTCGTGGCATTGTCTGCGTTGAATTCACTGTGAGAAATGACGCACTCTCAACCCCAGGTGGTAAGCGATTCGAGAATGTGATCGGACAGGCTTACATTAAGGCGACAATGATAAAATCCTCCAATTTCATATGGAATATGTTCAAACAACAAAATGCACAAGATAAGAATACATACAACAACGTTGAGGTTGTCGTATATAATTACAATGGGGGCGAAGCGTATACCAGCGGGTCAATCATTAATATCAGTGCCTTATACGTTCAGGTAAATTAGATATCCATAATTCTTTGTAATTAGCAACAATGCAACATCATAAGATATTGTATTAATAACGACAGAGTGAACCATCGCTATAGGTCATAAACTTTTAGCGACGATTTTTTATAACTAGAAAATGATCATAATAATTATACAATTACTTGTAGGGTTACCAAGGTAATGTGAAATGGGAGATCACATCCCTTGTCTACCATGAAATGACCCATGTTTGGCAATGGGATGGGGCTGGCAAAGCACCGGTAGGGTTAGTAGAGGGAGTAGCGGATTACACTATCTTAAAAGCGAATTATTATCCTCCTGCATTTGCCAAACCTGGAACGGGAGATAAATGGGATCAAGGATACGATATCACAGCACGATTTCTCGAGTATTGCGAGAGTTTAAAGCCAGGATTTGTTGCTGCCCTAAACAAGAAGATGAAAGATACATATAATGTACAATATTTTAAAGACTTGCTTGGGAAATCGGTGGATCAATTATGGAAAGAATACAAAGCTAAATATAGTGGTGGGAAAGTTGTGGAAAAATTAAACTTGGAAGAGATTAAACCAAGGAAATATAGTGATAGATATTTGGTGTAGAAGAAGGATAATTTGATGCTGATTTGAATAATAAGATGTTTAACTTGAATGAATATGAATAAATGGTATGATAATTTTGATAATAAAATGAAATTTTATTAAATTTAATTTTTAGTTTTGAGATTATTCAAGTATTATTACAAATTTTGTTATGGTTGAAATTTATTTTAAAATCACAACCAAATTTGTTTGGTATTGGTTCTGATTTTTAAAGATTGTTTTGAAAATTATTATTTGATAAAAATAATTAGAATAATAATGACAGATTTTTTTTTTTAAAAAAACTTATAAATAATTTAAAAACCCAAAAATTCCCACTAGTCAACTATATTTATTCAAATTATATATATTAGGCTTATTTCATTTGGGGAAATTTGAAAAAAAAAAAAAATTCTATTCCTAATTGAATCATTATTCATATCATCAATCAAAATATTAAAATATTATATAATTTTAAATTATTATTTTTATTTTATTATACATATATTAATATTTTTTAAGTCTTTTTTATTAATTTTTTTAAATCATCAAAATCATTATAATAATTACTTTTTAAATAAACAGATTTAAAAAAATTCCCAATTCAAACAGGACCTTATTATTTTAATAAAAAGTAATAAAATATTTTGAAATGAATTTTATGTTTTGAGTTTTTGTATTAAGATTAATAATTTTAGTTTATATATATATTTGTTAAAATTAATGATAATTTCAAATAAATTATTTAAAATTGTCATTAATTTTAACCATTAAAATTACTAATCTTATTAAAAAATTTAAAAAAATTATAATTTAAAATTTTATTATTACTTTTTAATTTATATATGGGAAACGTGGTTAGAGTAAAGATCGTCGGCACTTTCGGCACGATCGGCACGTCTGGCACGTTCGACACGATCGGAACGTTCGACACGTCTGGCAGGTTCGGCACATCAAGAAACATCGGTTAGGGTTTGAACAAGGTATTCGTTCAAGATTGTTACTCTGACTTTAATCCCTTGTTCTGAAATCTTATTGGAATATGGGTAAAAAGAAAAACAACAAGGCGAAAGAAGTGCATGACTTTGTTCTTAAAGGAATTAACGATACTGCAAAGAAGAAAATTAACAAAAAAGCTAAAGAAGTAATGAATGAAAAAGTGCATGAAAGCAACAAAGACTCAATTGCTGCTCAAAAGCCTTTGGAAAATAATGTAGGTATCAAGGAGAAGAAAAAAAGAGTTTGGATGATAGAGTATAATGAAAGAACCAATTTATTTGGACTAAAAAATCAAATCACAAAACTCCTGATGAATGCTAAGAAATGAGAGATTGTACTTAGGAAGGAGAAAATGCAAAACACAACAGTCCAACATAACATTCACTATCTCCAGGGCTGGAATTTACTCATCAAGATGGATGAATATGAAGTGATAGTAAAATGGTCTGTTGCAATAATGAGGGAGTTAATAAAGACTCCTAAATCAAAAACCTATACTATCAGAAATAATTATACATGAAAAATCAATGAAGTCTGGAAGAACAATATTGGGAAAAAGATTGAAAATCATGCATACAAAGGAAAAATCTACTTGGGCAATGTACAGACAAAAGTGAAGGTACTGAACTCTCCTTTTGAATTTAAATTGCCTGTTGTAGTAGAAGAAATTTGTGTTAATGAATGTGAAAATATAGTGGTGGAAAACTACATAGGAAAGAATAAAGTTTCCTTCATAGTCACCAAAGAAGCACTTATGAAGCAATGGGAGGAAAATGGACTGAAGAAAATTTCAGTAAATGTACATAATCTCTACTTTCTGAAATTCAAGAAAGGATCGAATTTGGATGAAATTCTGAAAAATGGGCATACATATATTGGATCCAACTGCATTAAGTTGGAAAGATGGTCTAAATATTTGAACCTATTAAGAAAACCTAAGGAAACAACTCAAATATTGTTCAAATTTTGAAATATCCCTGCACACATGTATAATGTAGAAGCTCTTTGTCATTTTGCAAGTTTATTGGGTAAACCATTATATATGGACCCAATTACTGAAGAAGGGGAACATATTTCCTTTGCTAGAATTAGCATTGAGGTACATTCTGGAAGTACATTGCCAAATAAAATGACAGTGGTAGACATGAAAGGAAAATCTAGTAACATGAGAATCACTTATGAGTGGAGGCCGCACAAGTGTTTATTCTGTAATACATTCTAACATGCCAACACGAAATGTGTGCTCAAGCTAAGGAAGAAGAACAGAGAATACTAAAAGGCCAGGAAAAGAAAAAACAAGATAATAAGATAGATGAGTCTATAATCAAAAAACAAAATGTGGAGGAAGAACATGAAGTTGAAGCCAATGAGGACTCTAAAAAGGAAGAAAGCAATGTGATTGAAGAAAAGATGGTAAAGGGGACTCTAATTAAGAAGGGGATAAATGTTGTAATGAAATGGAGGTTGAGGAGGAAAAAGGAAGTTGATTCTCAAACAATTCAAATTGTAGTAGAGGAAACCAGAAAGTAAAATACTCAGACTAATCAAGTTGAAGCAGATGATACTAAGGCTGATGCAGATGATACTAAGGTTGATGTAGATGATACTAAAGCTGATATTGAAGAGATAGTTGAGGAATTAAAATCAAATCAAGTTGAAGGGTTGTCAATGAAAATAGAGAGGAAGATACTCAGGCTAATCAAGAGGAAAAAAATAATTCCAAAGTTGGTACATATGAATCTAAAGTTGCTGAGGATTTTAAAGTTGAAGCTGAAGGAAATGAAGACAATGATCTCGTAATTCAAGTTGAAAACAACAAGGTGAAGAGAAATTCTGAAAATCTATCAAATCAGAACGAGTTCAGATAAAGAAAGAAATCATAATGAAAATAGACAATATTTATCAACCTCTTCAGTTTATCTCTATTTCATTGCAAGAGAAAGAGGAAGGGGAAGATGAAGGACAAAGGGAAGAGGAAGACAACATGTTGATATGTAAATAAAAATCATGATTGGGATAATTAAGATTTAATACCGTTTGTAACCTTTGTTTGTAATCTCTTTTTCTTGTAGGTTTTGATTGCTATTTTTTTTCAATTCATTTCATGACTAGAATTTGTTTAGCTTTGATTCTCGACCCTCCCATTTTTGTGATTTTAATGAAATGGTTTTAACCGTTTTTAATTTTTTTTTTTATTAAGTTAAAATATTAAATATATATAAAAAAAATAGAAAAATCTAAATTTAGGCTAGTCTTCTTTGAAACCCCTCCAGAGGAGCTGAGTTTGAACTTTTTTTTTTTAATTATAATTTATTTAAAAATTATTTTTATTTTAAATATTTTATTTGGATATTATAATATACTATATTACATTCTAATTATGTAATACAATTAACTCTAGTTCTAGACATTATAAACCTACCATTATTTTGTGACAAATTAGCCGGCCATTGTGGGTTGACTATGACCAAGTCTCCTTTCAAGTCTTCTACCAATTAATATAATTAAATAGTTCAATGCCGTGTCAAAGATGAAAAAAAATGAAACATTGGAATTATAAATTAATAATTTGAAATAAATCTCAAAATAACTCTCTATATATACATTTGAACAAAATATATCAAACTCAACCAAATATGGCATACAAAAAATCTATATTATCCTTTCTCTATATATTCCTAGCAATGACCGTCCAAGCTGTCGAATACACGGTCACCAACACCGCGGCAGGAACCCCAGGCGGTGTTCGGTTCGACAACGAGATCGGATCCGATTACTCCCTTCAGATCCTGTCCGAGTCCACGAGTTTTGTATGGCAAATATTTCAACAAAACCAAGACTCCGATAGAAAAAGCGTGGCTAAAGTTAGCACGTTTGTCGAGGCGTACACGAGCAACGACGAGATCCACGTCAGTGCAGAATACATCGCCGGATATTCCGGCGACGTGAGGATTGAAATCATCGGGGTTTTGTACCACGAGATGACGCATGTTTGGCAGTGGAATGGAGCCGGGCAAGCGCCGGGCGGTTTGATTGAAGGAGTGGCGGATTATGTGAGGTTGAAATCGGGGTTTATTCCGAGTCATTGGGTTCAACCCGGGCAGGGTGACCGATGGGATCAAGGTTACGATGTTACGGCTAGGTTTCTTGATTATTGTAATGGTTTGTTGGATGGATTTGTGGCTAAGTTGAATGAGAAGATGATTGATGGTTATAGTCAAACTTATTTTGATGATCTATTGGGGGAGAGTGTTGATCAATTGTGGAGTGATTATAAGGCTAAGTATGCATGATTGAGATTGTAAAGCTTCTAATTAATGGAAGAAGCTGTTTTAAATTATCTAGTAAGGATTTGAATAATAATAATAATAATAATAACAATTATGCTTAATGACTTGTATCTTGATCAAAATAACATCTTTTTAGTAAAACTTGTAGTTTTAATCCCCGAGAATGAATCAATTTGCTTACGATATAAAAGTGTGATTATCACTAGATGAAATGATTTGAATGAGATATCTATAAAATTTTAAATGACAAACTTTAGTTTAGGGCTTTGTGATTAGGCTGATAATTAGTTAGTTAACTACTATTTTTATGACCTAAATATGGATCTTAAGCCTGGTTAGGTTTGAGTTATTTAAATAACCAGATTATTCAAATATCATTTTACTCCCTTATTATTCATCACATCACATCATATCATTCAACTTATTAACTAAAATATTAAAATACTTTCTAATTTTTTTTTTTTTAACAAATTCATTTCATTTTCATTATAAGAATAAAAAATAACAATAGTTTGTCCTCATGCTAAATACAAACACAGGAGAGCACCAACAGAACAAGATCAGTCAATCCCGATGATTCCGATGATGCTAAACACAAAAATCCCAAGGAAACGAGCCCCAAACTCAAACCCCACCTATGGAACATGCTCATGTCCGATACACACACCAAAAAGCAACAAGAAGTCATCCTGTGAACCTGAACAAAACCAGCTAGAAACAAAAACAACAAAAATCAAAACTCCGAGACAACCCGGTTAAACACGTGTTTCAAAAGACAAAAGGGACAGACAAAAGCAACCTCAAAATATTATTTTATTCTAATCTCATCAAGAAGATCAACAATGATATTGCCCATCCTAATCTCCACGAGATCAAGTGGTAAAAATACTTTATATTTAAAATTATTATTTTTTATTTTATTTATATATTAATATTCTTTAAGTCTTTTTAAGTCTATTAAATAATAAAACTTCAATATATTTTATTAGAAACACTTATTTTGTCTCAAGCCACACTTTAACTTAAAATATTTTAAGTGAGAATCAAACTTGTGACTTTTAGTCTATTAATTATCCTAATATTCGTGTGACCTAAATACAAACTTAAAAATTAAAAAAAGTAAACTAAAGGTAACCCAAATTGAGATCCTCTGTTTAAGCCTTAACCATCCAAGATGCCCTATTTGTGAACACTTGATTTATGAATCCATATCCCATATAGAAATTATAAGATAACCATATGAATCTTAAACATATAAGAAATTAATCTAGCATAATAAATGATATTTCCAAATAAAATCAATAATTTTTTCCGAAGTTCTCAAATCTAAGATGCACATCAAAGTAGCAATGACTAGGCATGCCAAAAAAAACCCTCATCGTTATAGTTGTTCACAATAATATTCTTTTGCTCCTTTTCTGATTATTAAAATAAACCATAATCCAATTATGATAGGAGGGAAATAACAACTGTCACAATATATAACATAGTCATATATATGGCAAATTTTAGTAGTATTTAAATGTGCTATATGCCGATCTGCTTGGACCCAAGTGGTTTGAGTTTATCCCTGAATTCAAATACAAAATTTCAAAATTTCTAGGATCTAATGATGCTTAGTTGTCACTTCTTTTCAATTACGTTAATTCATTAGTGCTCATTAATATATTATTAGAAAAGAAATGAAGTTAATATTATTCTTCAACAATACACACTCAAGGAGAATTCATTTTCACGATGGATCTTTCAATTAAATAATAACTTCCTAATTAAATATTAATTAATAAATTACCAGTAATCCTATTTTGTATCAAAAGGACTTCCTTAATTAACAATTTAACATAGCCAGGGCAGCCCAGCAAGCATGCATGTTACACTCTATATTATTATTTATAGAATGAATCTAATATTGATACACACTAAGTTAACTAAAATGATAAGGGTGATTTCTAAAAAAAGCAAATGTTACAATTTTGATTTTCACTTTGGTTCCTTTTGAGATTCATTTGTTGAAATCGTTCGGAGAGCTAATCATCGTTTCTGAATCCACGACTTTGATAATTTGTTGTGCGATGTGATTGTATTATTATTATTATTTCTATGTTTTATGACATTTATTTTATTTTATTATATTCTCTAATGTAATTCTTGTATAGTTGTATTTAAATAATTCTCATCATTCATTTAAAAAATAATTGAATCTATAACTTTTGCCCATGAGATTTTTGCAATTAAAATATTCCAAATTAACATGATGCTACAATTAAAAAACATCTCATTATTCAATTTTCAGGATTTTCATTATAGTTAAATATTCACCGTAAATTGAATAAGATTAGAATCAAATATTATTGAATTCTCATAAAGATACTAATTCTTGCTAAGAAGAGTGCCCTATTTGTTGATGCAATTCCAACCAAAAGGTAATGAGTTATATATATTGGAGAGGCTGAAATTTATTATACTAAAACAATTATCTATATTAAGACACTTTATCAAGAATCAAGATGTTTAATTTGAACACCTCTAAAAAAGATTATGTTTATTAACAAGTTGAGCGTATTTAAAGAAATAATTAAAAGGAAACCATGGTTAGTAAATTGTGATTAATGTTTAGTTTGAAGACCTCCAAATATTATGCCAATCATCAATTAAAATATTTAAAATATTATTAATATTATATATTTATACCTTTAATATTTTCTTTACTTAAATAATTTCAATAACTTACAAAATAAAATAAGTGTGGAGACTCACAAGTAGGGATGACAATTTTAAATAAGTGTGGAAACTCACAAGTAGGGATGACAATTTTATAGAGCTCCGCATTTTTCGATCCTAATTGTCTCTGTGAGAGGAAGTTTTTCCCGGTTTGACAGGGGTATTTTATATTTTCGTTTCGATTTCACCGCGATTCTACCTTAAAATAAGACTTATAAAAATGTGTAACATCACTAATATATTTATTTTTAATATTTTATAATAATTTAAATTTTTTTATAATAATATAAATATTTATATAATACAAAATACCTAATATTAAAATTTTTGTTTATATAATTTTATCAATAATATTTTTTTTAGATAATATGGTAGGATGACCAAAATCGAATATGAAAGAAAGAATAGTAAGAAAATTACTGAAATAGAAAGAGGCGGATGCCCAAAATCGAAAATGAAAAAAAGGATAGTAAAAAAATTACTGAAATAGAAAGAGGCGGGAATGATAATCGCACACCATTTGTATTTACATCTCTAGTCATTAGTTTGAGTTAAACACATCCATTTATCTTTCAAATTTTTTTGAAATTCAAATATCCGTACTTTTAATAAGAGGAGTGATAGAGGGAGGGAATTTGGTGAGGGAATTTGGTGAGGGAATGACGTGGCAACACCTTCATTGGTTGGAAAATGTAAAAAGGGTAGGAAAGAGAGAAAAGAGAGAAATTATTTGATTTTTTTAGCGAATAAGATTATGCCACGTCATTCCCTCACCAAATTCCCTCCCCTAATCATTTCTCTTTTAATAATTTATAAAAAAAATTAAGAATTTATTATTCCCTTAAAGAGTGTTTATCCCAAATAACAAATCATCATAATTGTAAAGGAAATGAGAGAATAATCTATCAATTTGATTTACATTAAAAACGCTCTTAAATTCATAAATCTCGCAAATTAAAAATAAAATTCGAGTTAGCATTTAGTATTTAGTGGAACATGACGTGAGTATTAAAAAATTAGGATTTGACTTAAACAAAGTAAGTATTGTGTATTTGAAGCTCTATCCAAAATTTTCTTTACTTAATAATTATGTCAGACTGTCAGTAAGTAAGATAAGATGAAAGAGTAAAATGTAAGTAGATGATGGATCAATCTCCGTCTCAATAAAAACCAAGTCTTTTGGCTGTCTACCCATTGGTTGCTTTCCTTCCCGCTTTCCTCATCAATCCAATCCAATCCAATCCATGGAGCCTCTGTTCATCCTATTCACTGCTGCACTCTTGCTGATTATTCTTCCCTTCTTCCCCATTTCTTGTGTTTCCGCCGCCGCCGCCGTTGATCTCAACATCCGCCGTGACCCTCCGACCGAGACTTTCTGTTCTGCAGTTATCGAACCCAACAATTATCCCTGCTCCGAACACACCGTAAACCCTTCTCTCTTATTTACTGTTCATCATTCTTACTCTATACCCTTTATATACTTATTTATTCACCTCTTACTTCAATTAATTACTTAATCATCCAAATCCATTCATGATTTCCATGTCTTGTGATTGAAGTTGTCTCTTTAAGTATATAATACCTATTGCTGATCACTAGTTAGTTAATTAACAAAGTTGTCTTTGAATTTTAAATGGGTTTTGTCTATAGTGTTAAAGCTCTGTTTTTTGCATCTTCTTAGGTCAAAACTGAGGACGGTTTTGTGCTGGGGTTGCAGCGTGTATCATCTCCAAACATAATTGAACAAAGGGCTCCTCCAGTTCTGCTTTTACATGGGCTGTTAATGGTGATGATCTCTATACTAGCACTATGCATGATTTCAACTTCATATTAATATGTATTATTGCAGAGGGGAGGTTTGACCATATATAGACAGTTGAAGTGGGTTGGTTTTTGATTTTATTTTTCCCCTTTAGGTGTGAATCTTATATCTTTTTTTCCCTTCAAATTTAATTTGAATAGGGTGGTGATGCATGGTTTCTTAATTCTGTGAATCAATCGTTGGGATATATCCTTGCTGATCATGGATTTGATGTTTGGGTTGGAAATGTAAGGGGTACGCGTTGGAGTCATGGGCATGTATCTTTATCAGTTAGAAGAAAGGTATTTGATCTATACTTGTTCGATGTAAAAGTATATCTCTCTCTTGATATATATACCTTCGAATTCATTCAACTCAAAGAAGTCTGAACATATTGCTCAACATTATGATTTATATGTTTGACATTAGAAATAGGATTTAACAGTTTTCAATAAATAAATTGCCAATTTCCACCTTATTTCATATAATGACACTGTATACTTACATTTTAGAAATTTTGGGATTGGAGTTGGGAGCAATTGGCAGAGTATGACCTTACAGCAATGCTTAACTATGTACAATCAGTTGCCAGGTCCAAAGTTTTTGTAGTTGGACATTCACAGGTTTTAAATCTTTCTTTCTGTTACCACCATCCATTTCTTGAAGCATATATTGATCTCCTTAGTCCTTTTGACCTCATTAAATGGCTGTTATTAGGGAACAATCATGTCTCTGGCTGCTTTTACCAATCCAGATGTTGTAAATATGGTAGAGGGTGCTGCTCTTCTTTGTCCCATATCATATCTTGGACATGTCTTTTCTCCATTTGTTCTTAGACTTGTCAGCATACATCTTGACCAGGTATAATCCAATTTATATAAATGCGATGCTGCATGCATATGATATTAGTTTTTATCCTAATTCTACAACAACACAGGTCATTCTTGACATGGGCATCCATGAATTGAACTTCAAAAGGTGTGTAAAATCTTTTGAGTTTCCCTATATTCTACTGAACATGTCATATTTATTGTCAATTTGTATTATTTTCCATTTCCAGTAACATTGGCGCTCAAATCTTGGATTACATTTGTGATGGGCATACAGACTGTAATGATCTTCTGAGCGCCATTACAGGTTATCCTTCGCTTTATCCATTTTGTTTTAGCTTCAAGCGCATCTACAGCTATGCCAGTACATGACGTTTTCAACCATGTTTTCTGTCTGCAAGAAATGGTAGTTTTTGTTTATATATGCTATATGTGAGCGCAAGTCATACCGTGGCTTTTCAGTGCTGCAGAGTAGTTTAAGATATGAATGTCTATAAGATAAAAGAGTATCTAATTGATGCTTATTTGAAAACAACATTTTTAGTGAATTTTGTATACTTGTGGCTGGGTCTCACCAATAAAATGTCAGTTTATTTTATGAAATAAATATATCATTTGGTATAACTACTAGAAAATTGGCATTTAAACTTGGATGAGCAAGTTTTCAAATGGTGGCTCATTTGGATTATTTACAAATGAGATCACAACCATTTCCCATGCAAAAAAGGCTCATTGTCTACACTTACTCAAGGTGTTAATTTTGAAGGCTATATATAGTTACAATTTACAATAAAATCTGATTTTCAGGGTATGCAAGAATCAGATGAACAGCTTAAGTTAGATTGTTTAAATAATGCAATGTTAACAGATGAATCAGAATAGCAGCTTGAGTCAGATGAACAGATGAAAAAATAATGCCACAAGTAACTACTTAGTTTATGGAGGCAAGGACAAGCACATTTGACAAAGTGTCAAACATTACAAAAACAAAGTTTTAGGGCAATTTTGGGGTTTTTCCTTTTCTTATACACGATTCTTAACTTAAATATACAAAAGTTATGGATCAAAAATGTATCTGAACAAGATGTTTGGAAACTAAACTTGATTTAGAAACAAATTCACAAATTTATTGGTTGTTTCTTTCCTAAATCCGGATACAATAACAAAAAGTGTTCTCAAATGGGTCATTATCTTGACGGAATTGCAAATGATAAAACTAATAAGCAATCAATCGCACTAATGTGCACCTGATTGGTATAGTTTGAGGGACATGTTGGTGTTTAATTAGTATAAGTGGGAATTTGCTCCAATTTGTGGCAACTGACAAATATGATTTTGTTTTTCAATGTTGAACAGGGATTGATTAATAAATTTAATAAGTGTAAATCATGATATTCTAGATGGTTAATTCTTTTTACTTAAGGACAGCACTCAATTAACAAATAGTTGACCCTTTTTTCTTTCCTGTATTTCTATCTGGTCATGTTGAAATAGTTTAATTCCTTGCAGGGGCTAATTGTTGCCTTAACATCTCTCGCATTGATTCCTATCTTCAATTTGAGCCTCACCCATCTTCAACCAAGAACTTGAAACATCTTTTCCAGAGTATGCATTTCTTTCTTTCATTTTGTTGTTGCACTCTAGATGCATGAATTAATCTTCTTACCTTGATGGTCAACAAGTGTCCGTCATTACTGGTCATCTTCTGTAAAAGATCACAAGGTTCACTTTTTAAGTTTGACATTTTAAGTTGCTTAGCAATAAAAGTAGAAGAAGTTCAACATTATGATAACATCATTGTCTAAACTCAATTTTTTTGGCATCCTTACTCTTTATCCACATGCCAAGTGTGTA
Organism: Impatiens glandulifera; assembly: GCF_907164915.1. Taxonomy (NCBI): domain Eukaryota; kingdom Viridiplantae; phylum Streptophyta; class Magnoliopsida; order Ericales; family Balsaminaceae; genus Impatiens; species Impatiens glandulifera. Next base: position 57,812,141 of record NC_061865.1, on the reverse strand, counting down.
GAATAGCCATTGCTTCTCCTTTTCCTTCTCCTCCGTGTTTGTGTGTGTTAATTCATAAAATGAGTCGATCTACCTAACTTAAGAGTCTATTTGGAAACTCTTACTATAATCACGATTTTATTGGAAAATCACCCATGTTTTGAAAGTGATTTTTTATTCGTTGGGTATAAGATTATTTTCTGGATCATGAATTATTTTCATTATCTAGTGTGATTTTTTTTGTTTCATTTTATATAAATTATTTTTTAGATCATGATCCAAATTATTGTTACAAAAATTGTTTTATGTACGATGATCCAAATTATTTTCTAGATCATATTTTGGACAAACATGACAACTCTAGATTTTTTTCGTATCAGGATCCAGATCATAAAATGTGATAACACACCGTCTCTGTTTCTTTAGATAAAATCTAATAGTATCCAATTTTTGAGCTTGATTTTTTGTTTAATCCTTAAAATTATGATTTTGATTCCTCTTGAAAATTTATAATATGCTAACTATTACTTGGATGAGTGTAACAATGCATTTTAACATCAATAAGATTATTTGATCAATCTTGTTTCCTACTTGATTTACAGTTTTGAAGCTCGAATCTGATCAAACTCTTCTTTTTGTGCAGTGATTCGGAAGGGAACATTCTCAAAATTTGACTATGGAAGGTTGAAGAACATGATATTATATGGGAGTTCAGAACCTCCAGCATTTGATGTCAGCTTAATACCATCTTCTTTGCCACTGTGGATGGCTTATGGAGCAGAAGACGCGTTAGCAGATATCACAGACTTTCAGCACACTCTTAGGGACTTGAGAAGCAAACCCGAGCTACTATACATAGAAAAGTATGGCCATGTTGATTTCCTTCTCAGTAAAACTGCATACAAAGATGTTTACCCTCATCTTATCAGGTTCTTGTTTTCAACATGGGGTAATAAGGTTAGTTCTATGTAAATGAATTCAATATTACCCTTTTTATTGTGATTATGTAATGCTCAATTCTTTGTATATATAAGGTCACTATGTTTTTAAAGACGACGTTGTAATTCGATGTCCTGATGAAGGAAATGAAAGGTGTGAGACCAAGTGTTATTGAATTGTAGTAGCCAAAAGAAAATTCTCGCCATTTGTAGGAAAGACATATAACTAATGCTTTCAAAGGACGGCATTAACAGTGATTTTAGGTTAACTTTCCGAGTTAGAATTGCTTGGGATGGTTAAGACACCGATGAGGGATCCTTGGGTATTGTTGTTTTGTTGGCAGTAAAATAATATGCTTGTTTTTTTTTTCTTAAAAGGAAATAGTTTGGGTATTTATCTGGTTGGTGGTTTAACAAAAATTGATGTTCACAATTCATGCCACCCTTACTCGAAGCGAAGCAAGGAATGCTCACTCCAATGATCGGAGCAAACGAAAGACATCACCAACATGTATTTTTACTAACGATGAGATCCTTGATCATTACATGAATGAATTGGTAATGGACATTAGCAATCATCATGTGAAAGGTCGAAAAGAGATGCACAAGTTGTATAGTACCTTCAATTATGACTTTGTATTTTTAACTAATTTGTGTCAAATAATGTCTATTATTAAAAAAGAAAAGATAAACATTCTCATGACTTAATTTGTAATATTTAATTTGAATGTGATAATGTGGATAATAAAGTAAATCTATATTTTTATAGTTTAAAAATAAGTAGTTTTGAGTTACTGTTTCATATAAAAATAAATAAAATAACTCAATATAGGAATATTTAACCAAGTGGTAAAAGTGTAAAGCATAATGCTCATCCATTAGTTTAACGAATTTAAGAATTTATTTAAATTAACTCGATAAACTTCTTTAAAATTAAGATTTCAAGAATAACTCAATAAATCAATCTAAACAATATGGTTTAAAGACATAAAAGGTATAGATCCATTTCCTTTTCATGAATAAGATTTTGTTTGGAAGTTATTGAAGTTAAAAGATAGAGTAAAGAATTGAATCTCTATCTCACCCAATTAATTATTATTTCCCATTCTCCATTATCTCGTCCCCATGCCAACACACTATTTAGTTAAGATTTTTCATAATTAATTCCTTGTAAAACCTGGCATTCCTTTCCTTTGGTACCCATAAAAAAACACGATTTAGTTTCGATAAACTTGCACCAACCATTCACATGCATGCATCATCCTTTCCTAGTAATGAAAGTGTCAAACTTTTTTCCACAATCATCTCATCAAGATTCCAAATCAAAAAAGCCTTTTTTTCACAATCATTCCGAGCATGATCGCGATGCATATCTCTTTCTCTCATCAAAATTCACACCCGATGACGACGACGATGTATTCTTCTTCGCCATTTCTTCCCAAAAAGTCAATATGAGGTTTAATTTTTTTGAAAAAGTTAGGTTGAAGAAAATGTTACTATATTGATTTCCGCCCTAGGTGGAAACTTGCCGGTGGATAATCAAATAACCCACGTATTTATATCATCAACAACATTATCACACGTTGCGTTCTTAAGATTAATTAATTAATTTATTTACTTCTCCCTTACTCAAACCCTTCCTCTAAAAGCAAATTTGATAATCGATCAGTGCTTCATATAATAGAGGATGGCTGCCACCAATTATTATATATATTTTAAAAAAATTAATCTCAAACAGTATCAACCACTCATCATCAAGTCAAACATGCCCCCAACCATACACACATATGACACATATATATAGTTTGTTACTCATATTAATATTATAATTTTAAGGTGACACAAATACAAAAAGATCTATAAAAAATGGCGGGAAAGAGGTTTGTCTCATGTCTTCTCTTCATGATCATCATCCTTTTCTTTTCCATCCCGGTTTTGGCTGGCGGTAGAACATTCAATCTCAATCATGGTCATCGCCATCATCTTCATCGTCGTCATCATCGTCATGATCATGAGTACCATTATGGAACAAGGAAGATGAGACAAATGATATCTGTTCAACAATCGGGGCCAAGTCCGGGTGAAGGACATCAATATGTTCCAGCCATTATCAATTAATCAACTATATATATATATATATATACTAATCTTACCATATATTCTAATTTTATACCAAATTTATTTGTAAGTATGATTAATTAATGACTATATACTTTTGTTTAAATAGACTTATATTATTAATATCTCTTAAATTCATAATAATATTGAGCATATTTGGATGAAAACTAGTACTGGTGTTTATTTAATCTTTAAATTCAAATTATATGCTGAGTGGTTTTATTAATTGAATTAAAAAAAAATTGTTACTTTCATAAACATGTTTTAGTTTCTAAATGTTTATCATGGACAAATGGATCGACACTCACTTTGAAAAAATTGATCATATATACATTTTTTATTAATCACATCATCGCTAATCTATAAGGGACTTTCAGTAACGACTTTCACCCTTACTAATGCTCATTTTTTACTAGTGTTGGAGGGAAAATTAATATCGGTTACAATATATAGAATACTGTTTTTTTTAATTATAATAAATTTAATAATTGATGTTGTGACTTGTTATTAATTGATTTGTATATTATTTTTCTAATAATTGATATAACTATATAAATAATGTTAATATGTGAAAAATAAATAAAAAGAAATTGAAAAGGTAAAAGAAAATTAGGAATAGTCATATAGCCTAACATTTTGAAGAGTTGAAGTCCATAACATTATATGAAAGTGACATCTTTAGCTTTTCTATTACTTCTCATAATAGCTACAAATTTTCAATCAATTCAAAAACAGCTTCGAATCTTATCAATCAAAAATGAGTAATTTAATTAGTGCATACAAAAGTGTTAATAGTAAATTATTATTTTGATACCATTGTTGCATAAGTAGAAGGTTATACCATCCACTACGAAGGACTTCCACATCTTATTGATAATACTCACGTAACACTCGTTTTTTTTGTGTGGGAGAGATTTATATTCATACGGACACTAAGCATCATTATTCACAATATACTCGGAAATCGATGTGGATCAATCTAGTGTGATTTCCCACATCTTTGCGACGGCTCTTCATTCCTTATCGAGGCCGAGGAAAGATGTGTTGCGCCGGGATTTCAAGTATATAAATATTGATTTGCAATATTTGGGATAGGAAAGAAAGCTCTTAAATGGTACATTCAAATTGGTTGAATAAAATTCTCCTTGTTATATATATTCATATTCTTTTTTAGTCTATGAAACTCTCAAAGTTAGGTAAGATATGGTAATGAATCATTTATAAAAAATATTCAAGTTGTGAATATTTAATTACAATAATTTTGTACTATAAAATTTTAAATTAATATCCAACTTTTATTTATTTATTTGTGGAGTTGGTGCATGAATGCGTGTGAGTCTGGACTAGTCCAGCCTAACCTTTTTCAGTGGCAATTAATTGTGGTGTTCTTTGCTTTCAAGCAAGCATTCCAAACTAAAATAATTATTTTTTTCAAGAATTTCTGCCATTTTTTTTTACAGATACAACTGTTTCATGTAAAAATAATGTGTTTAGGATTTATTATTATTATTTTATAGAGTTTTGATATAGGATAAGAAAGTTACAGCTATCTAGACATATGAATGGATGCCTGATGATCGGGTCGGACTGAAATGTAAATAAGGTTCAGGGACGGGTACTTCACACCCCAATAACATTCTATCAAGACGGTTCAAATCTTGATTTGTCTTATAAAATTTTACGATTTTATAATTCTAAAAAAATATAATAGTAAGATTTATGTAAACTCTTACACTATTTAAACTTTACGATTTTAAATTTACGACTATATTATAAAAAAATTATAAATTATTTCAATTTTACAAAAATTAAGTTTGCGAATATTTACAAAATAAAGAAACACATTATCAAAATAAAGAAACAAGTTATTATTCATCTAAATCATTTAGTTCTAGTCCCATTAAATTTGTCTGAAAAAAAGATGCATTCATAAAAATAAAATAAAGGTGTTTTTCATATTACTATACATATATTATTTGATAAAGAGCATCCAACTTTAGGCTAATTATTTTGTACAAGTTTTTTTATTCATTGCATTTTACAAAAGATTTGGGCCATCAGGAAAAGTGAATTGGGCCATATATTTAGTTTATGCAAATCATTTTGGATCATTGTCAAAGCAACGGGTCCACCATGGGGAGTGTTATTGAATCCTGTCTCATGGTCCTTTACTCAGTTGATGAGTTTGGACTTTAATACTATATTCACCCAAATGATTATTATTTGTATTATTTGTGTAAATGAAAATAAATCATTATTTCTTATCTGGAACATATAATTCTAAATATTGATAGTTAAATCAATCACCAACAAACCTTTTTATCGGTAAAAATGCATAATAAGCCCGTGTTAATAAAAAAAATAAAGAAGCGAGTGTACGAAAAGAGAGGAAAACAAAGATAAGTAGTCGTAGACATCCGAGAGTCACAATTGCTATGCCTTCTTACTAATTTCGTTTATCAGTTTTGTATCGAACATTGTCCAATGTGATGAGTTCTTAATATTCCTTGTTGGGAGGGTCTTATTCTCAACAATAAACATGTCCTTCTCACCCAAAATGGTCCACCAATCATGGATAGAGACAATATGATGAATTTGAAGGTCTTAATCATCCTTGTTGGTTGAATTTCGTTTTTAAAACTAAGCATGGTTTCTCAAGCAAAATGGTACACCCAAATATGGATAGGGAAAGTTTTCTAATCACACCTTGTTCATCGCACAATCCGATGCGATGATTTTGTAGTTCTTAATCATTGTTTTCGTATTAATCTTCTTCTTAAAATTAAGTATGTTTTTCTCAATACAAACTATTCCACCAAACATGGATAGGGATATTGAATCAACTTTTAACTATTTGATTCTCTTTGTAACGTCTAATTCATGCCTCTCAAATTTTAATATATTTTTTATGTTACACAAATAGATTTAAAATAGGGATATATCAAGATAATCAAATAATTTTAAATGCCAGAAATAAAAGTAGGTAGTAAAATATTGCTACAAATCAATTCGCAATCGATGACAAATTACAATTTATCTAAAACAAAAACTATAAAAATTACTTGAAACAAAAATATTAAAGTCAATTCAAATTAGTTGGAGAAATATTTATCATTGTTCTTAGTATCAAAAAAATTATTGAGAAGTCCTAAAGATGAGAAAATTTGGTCAAAATGTCTAAAAAAGTTGTATAGAATATTTTTTTTAGAGGAAGTAACGCATAACTAAGATCATGACTGTGTTGTGTAATGTTAGTTCTCATTAATTTTAAAAAAACATCTGCCAAGTAAACACTAATAACATTATTTTCAAATGTTCAATTATTCCTATTGCATTGATTTAAAAAAATAATAATTGAGATATTACACTCAACCAAATCATAGAAGGGTAAAATTAAACAAACAATTTTTTATTTTGATAATAGGAGTTTCTTTATAAGATTAAAATAAACATTTAAATCAATAATTTAAAAATAACATAACCATCAATGGCCCATTTAGTATTGACCTTTGAATAAGAAATGCAAATTGTAATCATAATAATCAATAAAATATATTAATACCTATTGCATCAAATTGACTGCTATATTAACTAAAGTCGTGTCTTCGTGTGTAGTCACAAAGGTGGGGTTGAATTTATTGGTTAGTTTCAAACTATATAGACTATTTTATTAAATTGAGAATTGCTTACTATAAATAATTAATTTGATAAATAGATTCACATTTTTAGAGCTCGTTTAATCCTGGATTTTTTAGTTCGTTGGGTAGTTATTTGAAAAAATATTAATTGAAGCAAAATCGCAACACTTACAATGTTACACCTTTCATTCTATCTTCCTTTTTGGTGTCATTATTTTAGTCTCAATTATATGTTATGTGAATGTTTAATAGTATTGTCTAACTAATCAAACAAACAATAAAATATTCAAACTTGATTAATAAAAAATTCACAATATATATAAAGTTGATAATATTTAAAAATATCAAAAGAATATCTCTATGGTGACATGATGTATGATTCGTTTGGTGAAGTAGCAAATTAATTAAATAGTTAGAGAAAAACAATAAAAATAATTAATAGTTTAGTTGATTGAACCTAAACCATTATGAATATGTATAATTATTTTATATAGACTAATTTGAAAATTAAATTCTTTATTTTCAATTTTTTAAAATTTAAATTAAAGTAATATATAATTAATTTTACTTCAATTTAAGACATTTTAAATAAAAATTAAACTCGTAATTTTTAATCTCTTAAAAATCAAATACCACTCCTAAAATCCTACCAACAACATGGAGAAATAATGATTCATTTATAACTTGCAAATATTTTTGACATAATTATTTATTGTTGGAATGTTATTTGTCATTTTCTTAAAAAAAATGTCAAATAATTACAAAGTCCCCAATTCTTGTTCACATTTATCTCATATTTCCATAAATAGAAATTACTTGTTTCTCTTTTCATTGTTAGGTCCAGAATTAATAGATACATTAATCCTAACCCTACCCATTTTATATAATCTTTTATATTACAACTAACCTGTCACATTTTATATTTTTGTTTTCTAATCATCTATTTTTAGATTGAACTTCAATGGTAGAAAATTAAATATTTATGAGAAATGATGTTCTTGTATTATTGGTTGCTTATGGTGTCTTAGTTTCTTAATTATGTATAGAAACCACAAGAATTTAGATTGATTATGAAGTTGAAGAATTAGCTCAAAGATGATTTATTAAGAAGGTGTCAACGAATTAAGTTGTATTTTTAAATGCGTTTTTAATAACAATCGAACTTATAACTTATTTTTAAATTCTTAGATTTTTTATAGTTAAATAGGTTGTCTTTCATTTAAAAACTAAATCAATTACTGGCAGGAGAGACTATGTTCAATTATTTTGATGCACTCAAAGAAAGTAGCCTCCCTCTCCTTCTCACGATTGTAATTTAAATAAAATAAAAATTTCTATAATTATTATTGTCATTTTATATATTTTTTTTATAAAGTTCTATGTATATTGAATATAAAAAAAATAGTTTAGATACAACAATAAAATATTATATTAAAATAAAATTTTTTATCAAGTTCGTAAATACTTGATAGACATTTTTTTCTGAACGAATTTCAAAAGGGTCGTTATAACATATCAATGATATTTCTATTATTATATTAGCTTATATGTTTAAAAATAAAGTTTTTTAAGTTAATATTTTTTTATAAATATTATTACAATTATTTTTAATAATTGTAAAAATAAAGAGTAAGTAATACAAAAATATTATTAAATAAAATAAAATTTTATATGTGAAAATTATATTAAAAAATAATATTTTTTTCAAATCATGCTTCAATTTTTGTATCAAATGTTTTTTGTTTTGATTTTTAATAAACCAAATAAGCTAAAATTATGTTTTACAAATATAAGATTAACAATTGAGAGAAGAAAAAAAAAGGACAAAGTGACTAATAATCATTAGCTCTAAAATGTAATATTGAAATTTAGAAAAACAAAATTCATTAAAAGCAATTGATTATGACGTGAAAATGACGTGGCAGGTTTACCTACTCCCCTTAGTGACTTTTCAACGTAGAGCCTTCCATCCATGCCACGTGTCTCACTTGTATTTAACCCAATCCTTAGTTTTTCTTTCGAGCTCAACTACTTTTAGGCCTTGTTTGATTTCCTAAAGACTAAGAAGGCCTTGTTCGGTTTGAGTTTTTAAAATAACCCTAATAATCAATTATTTTTCAATAATTATATCACTCATTTTATTAATAAAATACTAAAATACCTTCAAATTTAAATTATTATTTTTTATTTTATTTATATATATCAATATCTTTTAAGTTTTTTTATAAAAAATAATTATTCGTTTCTCAAAATCATCAACGATCATAGTTAATTAGAGAATGAGAAAGTAAATAACCTGACACAATTTAATTAATTAAAAATATAAAATAATATATCAGTTCCTTAACGTCTTTCCCTTTTTCAACTAATCCCTATCCCCTTCTTTTGTATTGATGTATTTACTTATTTAAAGTGATTTATTTGTCATTCATGTTATATTTCATATATTTTTTAAATTTAATGCACAAAACAAAATCCCCCAATATCTGATCCAAACAGGTTCTACGCGTGCCCTATGGGAGTTGGTGTATTTTGTATTTTTGTTAAAAGTAAAACGTTTTAGTATTCTAGATAGGTAGAAACAGACAGAGAGAGAATTTTATATTTATATTTTTATAAAATTAAGCCTTTTATTTATTTTTATTTTGGGTTTTTAGTTAAAACTCTTTTTAGTGATTTTTCGTATATGAATAAAATTATGAAAATATGATACTAGTATTTAATATTTTTAAATATAATAAAAGATAATGTAAAAATATTTTAATTAATTATAAAAAAAAATAATAATCAATTTTTTTAATATAAGAGAACTTATTAAAATAATTTAAGTATCAAAAATAATTTTTAAAAGATAAAAAATCATGAATTATAATTTATGAAGATCATAATAGCTTCCTATATTAAAAAAAACATTTTAATAAAAATAATTATATAACTTATTTATGATTATCTTATTACTATTATTTTAAATTTAAAGACATTTAAAAAAGTTTGAAGCGAATATGATTTAAAGAGACTATATATTCCACGAATTTGAAATATTAAATATTAAATTTGGTAGAAAATTGTTTGAATATCCGACTTTATATATATAATAATAATTCATTTATCATATTTTAAACTAATATTAAAACAATTAATTAAACAAAATAAGTTGGTATATTTATAAAATAAAATTAAAAAATTATAACATTAATTAATATATTACAAATATTTGATCAAATTTATTAAACAAAAATATTAATTTAAATCAAATAATTCATATTTTAATAAAAAATAAAAAATTTATTTATTTTAAATCAACATGACTCAGAGCAATATGAAAGTTGCCCAGCTTGAATCGCATATAAATACAAGTGGTATTCCTCTGTCTGTTTCCAACTCAACCCACCACTGACTTTCATCTTCTCCGATTGATCCTCATTCAATCTTTCAGATCAAACAATTCCTCACCGTAAAATGGGCAGCTTAGAAGGTGAAAGAAGTACAATCGGTTGGGCCGCCAGAGACTCCACCGGAGTTCTCTCTCCTTACACTTACTCTCTCAGGTATATCCCATTTTCTTGCATTCACTAAATTATCAAGCTTTATTCATGGAAATGGCGTAATATCAGGAACACCGGCCCCGATGATGTTTACATCAAGGTGCTCTGTTGTGGAATCTGTCATACTGATCTTCATCAAGCAAAAAATGATCTTGGCATGTCTAGCTATCCTATGGTTCCTGGGTAAGAATCAAAATCATGATTTATCAATTGTTATCATTTCTTTTAAGGAATTTTGAGTCAAAATTTCTTGGTGGGTGGTGGAAATCAGGCATGAAGTTGTTGGTAAAGTGATAGAAGTTGGATCAAATGTAACCAAATTCAAAGTAGATGACACAGTCGGAGTTGGATGCATAGTTGGATCATGTAGAAACTGCCATCCCTGCAAAACGGAAAAGGAACAGTACTGCAACAAGAGGATCTGGTCATACAACGATGTCTACTCCGATGGAAAACCCACTCAGGGAGGATTCGCTTCCGAGATGGTCACCGATCAAAAGTATTTTCCAGCCACTCTGTTTTTAAATAACCTGTAATTTTTCTGGGTTTTTGAATTGGTGTTGATAATTGACAGATTCGTAGTGAAGATACCGGAAGGGATGGAGATTGAGCAAGCTGCGCCTCTACTATGCGCTGCGGTGACAGTTTACAGTCCGTTGAAGCATTTTGGATTGAGCGGGAGTGGTTTGAAAGGAGGAATTTTGGGTTTGGGAGGAGTTGGACATATGGGAGTTAAAATCGCCAAGGCAATGGGTCATCATGTGACTGTTATTAGCTCGTCCGACAGGAAAAAGGAGGAGGCTATGGAACATCTAGGTGCTGATGAGTATTTGGTTAGCTCCGATGTAACTCGTATGCAGGAAGCGGTTGATTCACTCGATTATATCATTGATACTATCCCGGTTTTCCATCCTCTTGAGCCATATTTATCGCTGTTGAAACTCGATGGAAAGCTGATTCTAATGGGGGTTATTAATACCCCACTTCAATTTATCAGTCCTATGGTTATGTTGGGTAATTGTTATCAATCTCTATATCTTTTGTAGTTTCATAAATTATCATCAGAATTGTATTGTGACTGAGAATGATGATGAACATTGAACAGGGAGGAAGAGCATAACAGGGAGTTTCATAGGAAGTATGAAGGAAACAGAGGAAGTGCTTGAATTCTGTAGAGATAAGAATTTGAGTTCCACCATTGAAACTGTGAAGATGGATTACATAAACACTGCAATGGAACGATTGGAGAAGAATGATGTTCGTTATAGATTCGTTGTGGATGTTGCAGGAAGTAAACTTGATGCCTGAAAAATTTGATTGGGAAGAACTTGATGTTCATGGAAACTGTTTTTATTTCTTAATTGTGTTTTGTATACTTGTTTTAATGTTTATGTTTTTCCCTATTATGCATTTACTAATTTCATTCTAAATATTTCAATTAATAATAATTGTTTTTTATTTTTTTTATAAGAGTTCATAATAGTAGTTAAAGAAAAGGGGTGGTGCAAATTAGATAAAAGTTAGTTGGGTATTGGTAAACTAAAGTGATAATGAAAACAACCATTCACCAACTATGTTGACAAAATTGTGCCTTAAAAAAAAGTTTGAAATAGAAAAAAAAAATGATCACTTTTAGACATGGTTGATGGGGGTAAGTTTTATTTTGTTTTTTAAACATTGTAGATGGACCTGAGTTTAAAACTCATTTGGGTTGGGAGAATTGTTTTACTTTTATTTAAGTTTTAAACTCAAGTCCATTAGAAATCAAATTAATATTTTCCTTATATTTTTTGAAGACAAATTTAATATTTAGAGAAAAACTAAATAATTATTTTATTGAACATTGCATTAGATTAAAAAAATTAGAAAATTAGAAATAATTTAACCTTATTTTATTAAAAATAAGTACTTTCTTTAAGTGGACATTAGCCCACATAGTCATAGCCTTAATGTAGACATGTGTCTATGTCCCTATCATATATATGTGGTCATGGGTTTGAGTATATAATCTCAATAACCACAAATAAAAAAAAAATCTCATTATAATTTTATTAACTCGATAATTATCAATTTTACAATACATTATTAAAATGAAATTGTTACATGTTTCAATTTGCATATTTATATACATGTATGTTTCTTTTGGTGAAAGTGAAATTAATCATAATATATTTGTAATTCAAATGCCTTTTGGTAGCATAATATATATGTAAATTACTCTTATTTTAATTAAAAGGTTGTAAGCTTAATAATATATATTTTTTTTAATATATATTTTTTTTTGTATATTGCTATTATTGTTGTTTTTTCAAAGTAAACCTAATGTATTATTGTATATTCAAATGTTAATTTTAATTTATTTAAAATTGATGGACAATAAAACGTCAAACATGTAACGAATATATATGTGCAATTTATTTATTCTCGATTCATTAACATCATAATATAAAAGTAACGTTAAAAAAAAATTAACTTCTTGTTAGAAATTAATTATAACAATACGAAACTTGACTTATAGACATTTGTTATTAAAACACCTAGGTTCCCTCTCACAGGGAGGTGTAATAATTAAAAATAAATAAAAAAATTACATTTTTACCCTTCCCTAAGATAGGGCAAAAGAAGGATTTGGTAACTCCCGCACATGTAATTATAGCATTCTTGTTTCCCAAACAAATATAATTTATTATCTTCGTCATATCATAAACTACATTAGATGCACACAGATAAATGTTTTTTATTATAAGATATCGAATTTCATTACAAAGGGACATGTATGATCACCAAGAATAAATTTTTTTAAAAGTGACATAGTCATTGCTAATATAGAAGCCATCATCTTTGGCTACCCAAAAACACATGAAAATATTATAGGTCGTGCTAATCCTACAATAATTCTCAGCAATTTTGTGAGTGAACACATCAAATTTTATATCTTTGGAACCTAAATGGAAATGACAAAAGTAGAGTGTGGTTCTCCAAATATTTTCATTGAATCTCCAATAGAATTCATGACCTAACTCCAATGTTTTGGTTCCAAAATCGTCATCGGCCGACTTACATCTGAATAGAAGTGGTGCTCCAGCTTTGTTGGTTATATGGACTTCAACACCCTTTCCTAAGGACAATGTTAAGAGGTTGAAAATGATAAGAGCTAAAAAGATAAATGGGAGACTAAAACGGATGGTTAAGCTATTTTCCATTTTGCTTAGGAGAAGATACATAGATTCCTACAAACTTGTAATATGTATATATACACATGATTTTTAATGTTTCCTTTTTCAATTATGAATGCCTTACCTAAATGTTAAATTATTAATTTAATCTATTACAAGAAATTTATCAATGATCTTATAGTATATAATCTTTCATATAATCTTATAGTATATTATATAATCTTATAGTATATTATAAGATTATATAATATATATCATTGATAAATTCATGTAATATATATGCAATTAAATTTACTTAATTTGATATCATTTAGATTAATTAATTAATATGCATTAGTATGTCCTTATTAATATATATTAAAATATTTTAGGAATCTCTCTATATATTTCCCCTCCTCAAACATTTTTATATCTCCATTGTTCACGTAATAAGAATTTTCATTTACTTAATTCCTTTTTTGCATTTTATTTAAGTAAGTGTTTAATAAAATAATTTATTACTTAATTTAAAACATTAAGTACTTATTTTAATTAAGTATAAATTATAATAATACATTAATCTTATTGATACAAAAGTAAATACAAATGCATATTACATGACTTTATATATGAAAGATTATATACTATAAGATCATTGATAAATTTCTTGTAATATATATGCAATTAAATTTACTTAATTTGATATGAAAGATTATATATACTATAAGATCATTGATAAATTAATCTAAATCATGATATCAAATTAAGTAAATTTAATTGCATATATATTACATGAATTTATCAATGATATATATTATATAATCTTTCATATATATAAATTCATGTAATATGCATTTATATTTAATTCAAATATGTACTTAATGTTGTAAATTAAGTAATAAATAATGTTATTAAACCACTAATTACTTAAATAAAATGCAAAAAAAGGAATTAAGTAAATGCAAATTCTTATTATGTGAACAATTGCGATAGAATTGTTTGAGAAGAGGAAAAATATAGAGAGATTCATAAAATCTTTTAATATATACTCAAAACATTTTATTTATTTCTTTTTAAATTAGCATATTTAAAGTACAAAATATTACAATTATCATTTAAACAAACCAATACATTATATCCCTAGTATATAATATATTGGTTTGTTTAAACTCACCCTTCATTCTTAAAGAGGGACTACTAGATCCTCCAGGCTAAACTTGTACAATATTTATAAATTTTACCAAGTAAAAAAGCACGGAGCTAAGACTGCTAGACTGCTTGATTTTCGATCGAGAAAGAATAGTCATGGGAATAATTATTTCAAATCTTGTAACCGACAATATTTGAACTCTTGGTCTTTATTATATTATCAACACTTAACCATTACACTACATATTATTGATTTATTTTTATAATTTTATGTATATGAATATATAATTATAATAACTAACAACTAAAAATAAATTAATCCATTTATATTAAAAAAATAAAAAATATTATTCTCAATATCAAATCCTTCTCCTATCAGAAAACAAATAATCAAACAAATTAATTTATTTTTATATAAACATATTATGAATGAATTAATTTTTAAATGGGTTGTTATATATATATATATTTAATACATAATTTTATAGATATAAAATAATTAATAAAAATAAAATTATTTATCAATATATATAATTATTTATTAAAATAGAATATAGTAAAATTAGAAAGAAAATATTTTCACATTCTTAGTTTAATACAAATTCTTTTTTTAAATATATATATTTTATTAAAGAAAATAAATAAAAAATATTTTTTGATATAACTTATACTTATGCCTATTAAATAATGGTTTATATTTAAATGAATCAACTCAATTCTTTTTTCTTAACAAAAATATCCAAATTCCTCCAAGAAAAATATCCAAATTCCTCCAAGAGCGTGCTTGCAAAATTAAGCGTTATTATAATATATATTGATATGATAAAAATATAAAATAATTTATAAAAGCTCATTGTATATATACAAAAGATTATATATATATATATATATTTATGAAAATTTAAAATATTATTAATAGCTTAGTTTATTAGCTTATTTTGGTTAAAATTGTGAAGTTATATGGTTAGAAATTTGTTATGTTAATCAAAATTATATGATAAATTTAAAATATAAAATATTATTAGTCTATTTAGATGGCAAGTTTAAGACTTTGTATCACATTTTTAATTTAATAATTTATTCATTTCAAGTTTATGGACGTGTCAACCCATTACCCGACCCAAATATTCATTTACTCTTATATACATATTCAAATTAACCACCAAATATTCATTTACTCTTATATACATATTCAAATTAACCACAATTCACGTCCATTAATTAAAATGTTGAAATTATATTGTTAGAAATGTATATTAAATTTAAAATATAGAATATTATCAGCCTAAATAGTTAAAATGTTGAATTTATATGGTTAGGTTGTAAGTTTGAGACTTGTAGGTCACATTTTTTATTTAATATTTTTATTTAATCATTTTACGTTTATGGGTGGGTAATCAATGACTCGACCCAATTATTCATTTACTCTCACAAACATATCCAAATTAACCATAATTCTTGACTAATGGTTAAAATGTTGAAGTTATATTATTAGAAATGTATGTTGAATTTAAAATATAAAATATTATTAGTTTAATAATGTTAAACTTATATTGTTAGGTTGTAAGTTTAAGATTTGTGTGTCACATTTTTTATTTAATTTTTTAAATTTAACAATTTTAAGTTTATGGACAAGTGAACTCATGATCCGACCTAAGTATTCATTTACACATACATATCCAAATTAATACAACTCTCCAACCAGAATCTAGACACTTTGAAATTAAACATTATTATATATAAATTTCATGAATTGAATGCTCTACCTAAATTTTAAATATGAATCACAATTAAGATAATGCATATTATATTAATCTAATTGTATGGAAGTAAATCTAAATGCATATTACATAAATGTATGAATGATAATAAAATAGATATTAGATCAAATATGGAACAAAGTCAGAAAAATACTTAAAATAATATTTAATCATTATAGTAAAATGTAATTTGATAAATTTACATGGTAAAAGTTCTCTATTATACATCTTTTATATTATAATGGTATGGAAGTAAATCTAAATGTATATTAATAGATTTTATAAAATTGAAAATCAAGTATTCAATGTTAATATTGATTTTTTAGTGTTGAATTTTTATTTAGAAATTAAATATTTGAATTTTAAGTTTTTGTCATGAAAATTTGTACAAAGTCAAAAATATATTAAAATATTATTTAAACATTATAATAAAATTATAATAATGTAATTTCATTAATTTAAAGATTTAAAAGGCTATATTATACTATACGCATTAAGTTAGGTTATTTATAATTTATCGAATTAAGTTATATATTTTTTTATTATTTTTGTTTTAACTTATTAGAGCTAAATATAAATGAGATGTGATTTTACGTTATAATTATTAATTATTTGATTAAATAATAAGTTAATTATGAATGTATTGAGAAAATTGATTAAATGTGAAAATGATTGTGGGTACCAATATATTATTATTATTGGTGGAATACACAATTGATTTCCTATTTTGTAATAAGGAATTGAAATATCACAAGTAAACAATCTAACCTTTAAACGAACTTCTAATAAGATTTAGAATTTTGTTTATTATTAAATTTTAAAATAGCCTCACATTTATCGAATCCAGGGGCGGAGCCAAGTACAAGCCAGCCCGGGCTGTAGCCCGGGTAGCCTTAAATAGCTTGCATGTATTTTATCAATAATGACGGTAAATTACTGTCGTTATTGGTTATATTCCGTCGCTAAAAAGCATTGGTGACAGCAAACTATAAAACTAGCCCGGATAGATTTTTTTAATAAAAAATTAGCCCGGGTAGGTTTCAAATCCTGACTCCGCCCCTGATCGAATCCATCTGTAATATATCAAATTCTTATTAGAAAGTGTAACAACACTGTCATCATGAAATATATATTATTTCTTCAAACCTTAATAAAATTACTATAACAATTAATCCACTAAATTAAATTACTTTTTTATTTGTTAATTATAATACAAATTATTATATGTTAATCAATAAAAATATATTAAGTTAAATAAAAAATAATAATAATCTTTTTTTCAGCCCACTTTAAACTTTGGTGACGGTCCTATATGCATCTTCACTAAACCAGTTTCATGTTACTTAAGGATGCATAAGCTAAAAATAGATGAAGAAATTGGAGACTTAAACAAACGGTAATCAATCAAAGACGTAACTAGAAATTTGATTTTTGGGGTGAGTTTGAAAAAAATTGCGATAAACTTAAAAAAAAATAACAGGAAAATTATGAATAAAACAAATGAATAATAGTATGATTTGCCTCATTTTCTATGAATTAGAGAAGTAATAGTGAATTAAATTAAAATAATTAAAAAATTAGGGATATGAGTGTCACATTTATACGTAAAATAAGAAGAAAAGAAAAGTATGATCTTTCACTGCAAAGATCCCATGTATCATATCTTGTAGCTTAACCTGTATATAAAATAATTGTCTTCATGATAAAATAAGACTCTAAATTTCTCTAAAGAAATCAACATATAATGTGATGTGGATGTAAGATCTATTTATAAAACACAAAACTATACTTTTAACTTTTAGTTCAAATATGAAAAAGACATGCCCATTTATCAACAAATAGACACATTTTGTTTTTCAATTACATGAAATATACATAACCATTCAATTTTAAATGTACAAATTTATTCAACTAAAATGCATATTGACACATTAATTACAAACTATTTTAGTGTTGTCGGCATGTGTCGATAGGGAGTGAGAACGAGAACGTAAGAAAGAAAGATTCTTTGTAAACCATATAATTATCACAAAAACGAGAAATAATATTTATAATCGCCCAAAAAAATTATTTTATTATTATAAATTGAAAAGTTTTATTACATGATAATTAATATCCTAAAGATATATGATCACCAAGATTTCATTTTGTGATAATATGCATTGTCATTGCTAATATAGAAGCCATCATCTTTTACCTTCCAATAACAATGATAAATATTAGGGCTAACCTGACAAAAAGTTCTCATTGCGTGACTGAACACATCAAATTTTATATTTTTTGAATACCAATAAAAATGACAAAAATAGAGTGTACTCTCAATAAAGTTTTCATTAAATGTCCAGTAGAATTCGTGTCCTTGTGTCATACTCTTGACACCAAAATCATCATCGTGCGATTTACATCTGAACACCAATGGTACTGGAGTCGGCAGATTATTGATGATATGAACCTCACAATCTTTCCCAAAGGAGAATGTCAATAAATTGAAAATAATGAAAGTTAGAAAAATGAATGAGAGACTAGAATTGATGCTCAATCTATTTTCCATAATGTTTAATTTGAAACAATTGAGGAGGTTTAGATAGAGAGCTTTCTAATACTTTATATATATATACACACATTATGTTTAGTTGTTTCCTTTTACAATAATTAATGCCTTACCTAAATTTTAAAAATGAATAATAAAATAATTCATATAATTATATGAATCTAAATGATATGGAAATAAATCGAAACACATATTATATGAATTTGTGAATGATATAGTAAATATTTTATTTAAGTGTTATATAATGTAATAAATTTAGAGGGAGATATATAGACATGATATTTAATTAGTTGTTTCTTTTATTATTTTTTGAATTATTTACCTAAATTATAAATATGAATGATAAGATAATTCATATGAATCTCAATGATATGGAAATGAATCAAATGCATATTACATTAAGATAATTCATATGAATCTCAATTATATGGAAATGAATCAAATGCATATTACATTAATTTATGAATAATATAGAAGATATTTATTTTAAAACTAAATTTGCATATTTTGAGATTCAAGCCCTAGTCTTAAACATTAAATGTAAACACTTTAACCGTTAAACCATTTGAGATTGATGAAATAATTATTATTTATTTTAATATTATCCAAAAAATTATATATATATATATATATATGATGATAGAAAAATGTAAGATAAAAGATAAAAAGTATTTATATAAAATTAATGATGAAAAATTCAACGTCAAACCAACCACTAATAACCACATGACCCACATCTTGTGACCTCACACTCGACAAACCACCCACCACCCGACTTCCCATCTCGTGACCTCACACTTTCAAATGTTCGCCAATCCAACCACTAATCGACCTCACACTCAACAAACCACCCACCACTCGACCTCCATCTCGTGACATCACACTTTCAAATGCTCACCAAACCAACAATTAATTCCAACTTCACACTCGATAAACCACCTATCACCTGACCTCCATCTCGTGACATTATACTTTCAAAAATGCATTCTTGAAAATTTAAATTTGCATATTTTGGGATTCGAACCCCCTGATCTTAAGCATGAAATATGAACACTTTAACCTCTATACAACTTGAGATTGTTGAAATAATCTTATTACTTTGTGTATGTATATATATTATGTATTTAATATTTATTATCAATTAGTTAATTTTTATATTAACTAAACAATTATTTATATTTATAAAGAAAATATTATATATATATATATATTTATATTTATATGATGAGAGAAAAAGGTATGATAAAAGATAAAATGTATTTATATAAAATTAATGATGAAAAATTCAACGTCAAACTAACCACTAACCACCACCAGACCTCCATTTCGTGACTTCACACTTTTAAATGCTCGTCAAACCAACCACTAATTCTGATATCACAGTCGACAAACCACCCGCCACCCGACCTCCCATCTGTGACATCATACTTTTAAATGTTCGCAAAACAAATCACTAATTCCAACCTCACACTTGACAAACCACCCACCATCCGGCCTCCATCTCGTGAACTCACATTTTCAAATGCTCGTCAAACCAACCATTAATTCTAACCTCACTCGACAAACCACCCACCACCGACCTCCATCTCGTGACCTTATACTTTCAAAAATGCATTCTTAAAAATCTAAATTTAATGTTTTGGGATTCAAACCATGGTCTTAATCATGAAATGTGAATACTTTAATCGTTAAACCATTTGAAATTGTTGAAATAATTTTATTATTTTGTGTATGCATATATATATATATATACTGTATTTAATATTTATTACTAATTATTTATTTTTATATTTATACTCATAAAGAAAATATTATATATATATATATATATATATATATATATATATATATATATATATATATATATATATATATATATATATATATATATATATGATTATAGAAAAATGTAAGATAATAGATAAAATATATTTATATAAAATTAATGATGAAAAATCCCATGTCAAATAGAAAAAATGTATGATAAAAGATAAAATGAATTTTATATAAAATTAATGATGAAAAATCTAATGACAAAACAACCACTAACAACGACCCGACCTCTATCTCATGACTTCACACTTTTAAATGCTCGTTAAACGAAGCACTAACTCCAACCTCACACTTGAAAAACCACCCACAACCCGACCTCCCATTTTGTGAACTCACACTTTCAAATGTTCGTCAAACCAACAACTAATATCGACCTCACACTCAACAAATCACCCACTACAACCTCCATATCGTGACCTCACATTTACAAATGTTTGCCAAACCAGCCATTAATTTTGACATCACACTGGACAAACTACCCACCACCCGACTTTCATCTCGTGACCTTACACTTTCAAAAATGCATTTTTGATAATCAAAATTCGCATGTTTTGGGATTTAAACCTTGGTCTTATAATGAAATGTGAACACTTCAAACGCTAGACCACTTGAGATCGTTGAAATAATTTTATCTTGAAAATCTAAATTTGCATTTTTTGGATTTCGAACTCTAATCTTAAACATGAAATATTACACAACTTAATATTGCTCATTTATTTTTAAAATTTTATGTATGAATATATAGTTAATATGACTAACAATTAAAAATAAAACAATCAATTTAAATCAAGAAAATAAAAAAAATATTATTCTTAATAACCAATCCTTCTCCTATCACATCTTATTATTATTTTTTTGAAAAATATCTTAATGCCATTTCATTAAAAAATCTAAAAAATAAAAAAAAATACAAAAATTTAAAACCAGATCTAGACAATTTTTAAATTTAACAATGAAACAAGAATTAAAATACAAACAACACCACAACCACTTATTATTTGAATATTTTTATAATGAAACATCTTTGTTTGATTATTTGTTTTCTTTATATTCTTTATATTATTTGAATATAAAGAAAATAAATAAATTTATTTTTATATAAACATATTATGAATTAATTTTTAAATAGGTGGTTATATATATATATATTTATTATATAATTATATAGATATAAAATAATTAATAAAAATAAATTATTTATCTATATATATAATTATTTATTAAAAAATAATACAAAGTAAAATAAGAAGAAAATATTTTGACATTCTTAGTTAATACAAATTCCTTATTTTTTTTAAACACATGTATTTTGTTAAAGAAAATAAATAAAAAAAAGATTTTATACTCATACCCGAAACTTATAGTTGAGTTTATATTTAAATGAATCAACCCAATTCATTTTATCTAACAAAAATATTTAAATTAACCACAATTCTTAGTTAAAATGTTGAAGTTATATTCTTAGAAATGTATATTTAATTTAAAATATAAAATATTATTAGTCTAATTAGTTAAAATGTTGAACTTATATTGTTAGATTGTAAGTTTGAGACTTGTGTGTCACATTTTTTTATTTAACCATTTTAAGTTTATGGGCGGGTCAACCCATGACCCGACCCACATATTCATTTACTCTAACATATATATTCAAATTAACCCCATTCTCGATCCATTGGTTAAAATGTTGAAGTTATATATATATATATATATTTTGTTAGAAATGTATGTTGAATTTAAAATATAAAATTTTATTAGCCTAGTTAGTTAAAATACTGAACTTATATTGTTAAGTTACAAATTTGAGACTTGTGTGTTACATTTTTTATTTAATTTTTTAAGTTTAACCATTTTAAGTTTATGAGCGGGTCAATCATGACTCAATCCAATTATTTATTTATTCTCACATACTTATTTGAATTAACCACAATTTTTGACTAATTGGTTAGAATGTTGAAGTTATATAGTTAGAAATGTACGTTGAATTTAAAATATAAAATATTATTGGCCTAATTAGTTAAAATATTAAATTTATATTGTTAGGCTGGAAATTTGAAATTTGTGTGTCACAAGTTTTATTTAATTTTTTAAATTTAACCATTTTAAGTTTATCGACAGGTGAACTCATGACCCGACCTAAGTATTCATTTACACATACATATCTAAATTAACACAATTCTCGAACTACAATCTAGACACTTTAAAATTAAATATTATTATATATAAATTTCTTAAATTGAATGTTATACCTAAATTTTAAATATGAATCATAATTAAAATAATGCATATTATATTAATCTAATTGTATGGAAGTAAATCTAAATGCATATTACATAAATGTATAAATGATAATAAAATAGATATTAGATTTCATAAAATTGAAAATTAAGTATTTGAATGTTAGTATTGAATTTTTAGGGTTGAACTTATATCTAGAAAATAAATATAGAATAAATTAAATAAAAATATTTGAATTTTATGTTTTTGATATGTAAATTGTTTCATCAAATATGGAACAAAGTCAGAAAAATACTTAAATTAATATTTAATCATTATAGTAAAATGTAATTTGAAAATTTTACATGGTTAAAGTTCTCTATTATACATATTTTATTATATTTTAATGGTGTGTAAGTAAATCTAAAGGAAAAAAAGCTCACTTAGACGTATGTACTTGTACAACTAGCTCACTGAGACGTATATACTAATAAAAGATTATTTAAACATATGTATTATTAAAAATTGGCTCATTTAGCCTCTTTTAGTAACCATGGTTAACTTTTATTTTTAAATTTATATATTTATTAATTAAATATTAATATATTTTCTCTCTCCTTCTTTTTCATTAATTAAACCAGGTAATTTATTTTATTTTTAATTTATTTTATTATTTTAATATTAATTTCTCTTTTATATGTTATCTTCCTTTTTTTTTAGTTTTTATTTCTCATATTGCTTAAATTCTCATTTTTGAAAAATGTTTAACAATTTATTTATAAATTTTATGTTTTACTATAATATTTTTTGAATGATTTTTTTATTTAATTTAATATAAATAAAAATAATAATTTTTTATTTAATTTTTATTCACGACTTATAGTAGTAAGTGCATTGTTTTGTCTAATATTTGATTATTACTCTTTTGGGTTTGATGAATGAGTTTTTATTATTATTCAATTTTTAATTCTTAATTAATTTATTTTTGTGTTGAAAATTTTTTATTGTTGAAAGAACTTTTATTATTGAAAGGATTTTCATTGTTATATTTAGTTATTGGGATCAAATAATTTTAAAATAATTAATAATCTATTTGAATATAAGAAAAAAATATAAGAAAGAAAAAAAAATATAAAGTTAAAATAATTAATGATGAATGCTCGTATATATATAAAATTAAATTAAAATAATAAATAATAAATATTCATATAGAATTAATAAAAAAAAGATAAAAAAATAGAGGGTTCATTTATTAGTAATAAATGAAAAAGAATGAGAGAGAAAATATATTAATATTTAATTATTAAATGTATAAATTAAAAAATAAAAATTAATCATGGTTACTAAAAGAGGCTAATTGAGCCAATTTTTGATAGTACGTACGTTTAAATGACTTTTTATTAGTACATACGTTTAAATGAGCTAGTTGTATAAGTACATACGTCTAAGTGAGCTTTTTTCCAAATCTAAATGTATATTACATCAATGTATGAATGCTAATAAAATAGATATTAGATTTTATAAAATTGAAAATTAAGTATTCAATGTTAATATTGAATTTTTAGTGTTGAATTTTTATTTAGAAAATAATTATAGAATAAATTAAATAAAATATTTGAATTTTAAGTTTTTGTCCTTAAATTTGTTTAATCAAATATGGAACAAAGTCAGAAAAATACTAAAAATGTTATATACAAAGTAAAATCATAACAACTAAATTTGATTAATTTATATGGTTAATTAAAGTTGCCTATTATACATCTTTTATTATATTATAAATTATAATGGCATGAAAGTAAATATAAATGCATATGACATGAATGTATGTGTGCTAATAAAATAGATATTAAGTTTTATAAAATTGAAAATTAAGTATATATTGAATGTTAATATTGATTTTTTTAGTGTTGAATTTATATTAAAATATAAATATAGAATAAATTAAATTAAATATTTGAATTTTAAGTTGTTGACGTGTAAATTTGAACAAAGTCAAAAAAAAAAAATTAAAATATTATTTAAACATTATAGAAAAATTATAATAATGTAATTTGATTAATTTTAAAATTTAAAGTGGTTTATTATACACATTAAGTTAGGTTATTTATAATTTATCGAATTAAATTATATATATATATATATATATATATATATATATATATATATTTTGTAACTTATTAGAGCTAAATATAAATGAGATGTGATTTAGGTTCTAATTAATAATTATTAGATTAAATAATAAGTTAACTATGAATGTATTTAGAAAATTGATTAAATGTGAAAATGATTGTGGGTACCAATATATTATTATTGGTGGAATACACAATTGATTTCCTCTTTTGATTATAACATTCTCTAATGGTGATTAAGAATAAAAAGATTAATAAGGAATTGAAATATCACAAGTAAACAATCTAAACTTATTCGAACTTCTAATAAGATTTAGATTTTTGTTTATTATTAAGTGTTTAAATAGCTTCACATTTATCGAATCCATCTTTAATATATCAAATTCTTAATCATCATGAAATATATATTTTTTCTTCAAACCTTAATAAAATTACTATAACTATTCCAATAAACTAAATTACTTTTTTATTTTTTTTGATAATTATAATACAATTTTTTTTTTTTATGTTATCAATAAAATATATTAAGTTAAATAAAAAATAATAATAATCTTTTTTTCGGCCCACCCTAAACTTTGGTGACGGTCCTATATGCATCTGCACTAAACCAGTTTCATGTTACTTAAGGATGCATAAGCTAAAAATAGATGAAGAAATTCGAGACTAAAACAAATTGTAATCGATCAAGTACATATATAGAAATTTGAGTTTTGGAGAGAATTTGAAAAAAATTTGCGATAAACTTAAAAAATTAACAGGAAAATTATGAATAAAACGATTGAATAATCGTATGCTTTGCCTCATTTTTTTTTAATTAGAGAAGTAATAGTGAATTAAATTAAAAAAAAATAAAAAATTAGGGATATGTGTGTCACATTTATACGTAAAAAAGAAAAGAAAAGTATGATCTTCCACTACAAAGATCCACCATGTATTGTATCTTCCGCTTCACTTACATGTGCAATTTGTATAAATATTTTTCTGAGTTTACAAAACTTTGCATTTAAATTGCTAAGAAAATATAAATATATGATCTGGAAGAAAAGATTTGAGACAAGATCGAATAAATAAAAGAATTTCCGGGCAATTCTACAAAATCCATTGGTCTTTAGAAACAATAATTGAAAGAAGGTTATGCAATTATAAAGCTTTCCTTTCTTTAACTTATATATATATATATATAGGAAGAATGCCAATTTTACACACTAAGTTGTAAGAAGGTGTCAAATTTACTTATTAAGTATCAAAATTCCATTTATATGTATGAACTTGTCAAAAAGTGTCAAATATATTTAAAATAACAGAAATGTTAAACGGCGTTAAAATTTTTGTCACATGTAATATCCACATATTTTTTGTCTTTTTAAATTGACATTACTTTAATTATTTTTTATTCAAACAAAACATTAAAATATTTTCTTATTTATTTTCTCTTTCTTTACGTTTATAACTTACCATTTTCTTTAAATATTTTTCTCTTCATTTCTCCATCTATGAGTAATTTTATTATTAATAATAATATTTAATTGATTAATTATAAAAATTGTTCTAAAAAGTAACGAGTTATTAAGACTTCACCACAGCGCTGGCAATTTAGGATTCGACCAACAAAGACTTCACCACAACATTGACAATTTAGGATTCGATCAATGAATGTTTCAACCAATGACGATGATAGTGTAACTGAGAAAGACTTAGATTTGGGGGTTACGTCTGGGAGCTGATAAAATTTAACAGAGTGAGTATTATGAAAACTAAAATTAAAACAAGTCGGTTAAGGGAGATTTTACCTTGATTCGGCATTGTCTGCTAATGACGGCAATGATTTAAGGTTCGACTAATGCAGATTTTGGCCACAACGTCTATGATTTAGGAATCGGCCAAAAAAAACTTCCATCAAACTGTTTAAAATTCAGTTAGGGAGCACTTGAAGGTTAGAAGAAGGTAAAAATCCGAAAGAACTTGTTAATCAAAGAGAGAAAAGTTAAAAAAAAATGGAGAGTTGTGGAAGGATGAGAGAGAAAGTAAAAACAAGTTTTATTTGAATGGAAAAATAATTAAAAGTAATGTCAATTTAAACAATAAAATAGGTGAATATTAAATGTGCCTAAATTTTTGAAACCGTTTAATATTTCTGTTATTTTAAACATATTTGACATTTTTTGATAAGTTCATACATATAAATAGAATTTTGATACTTAATAAGTAAATTTGACACATTCCTAGAACTTAACGTGTAAAATTGATATTTTTCCCATATATATATATATATATATTCTCTGTAAGCTATTTGTATAATTGAAAGTCCTCACAAATTATAAACAAACATGTTTCCTTCTTTGTATACCATTAATTTTCTAGAAGTAAATTGTGATGTATATAAAATAATTGTCTTCATGATAAAATATGACTCTAAATTTCTCTAAAGAAATCAACATATAATGTGATATAATGTGATGTGGATGTAAGATCTATTTATAAAAAACAAAACTATACTTTTAACTTTTAGTTCAAATATGAAAAACACATGCCCATTTATCAACAGATAGACACATTTTGTTTTTCAATTACATGAAATAGACATAATCATTCAATTTTAAATGTACATATTATTTATTCAATTACAATGCATATTGACACATTAATTACAAACTATTTTAGTGTTGTCGGCATGTGTCGATATGGGGGAGTGAGAACGAGAACATAAGAAAGAAAGATTATTTGTAAACCATATAATTATAAAAAAAAACGAGAAATAATATTTATAATCGCCCAAAAATATTATTTTATTATTATAAATTGAAAAGTTTTATTACATGATAATTAATATCCTAAAGATATATGATCACCAAGATTTCATTTTGTGATAATATGAATTGTCATTGCTAATATAGAAGCCATCATCTTTTACCTTCCAATAACAATGATAAATATTAGGGCTAACCTGACAAAAAGTTCTCATTGCGTGATTGAACACATCAAATTTTATATTTTTTGAATACCAATAAAAATGACAAAAATAGAGTGTACTCTCAATAAAGTTTTCATTAAATGTCCAGTAGAATTCGTGTCCTTGTGTCATACTCTTAACACCAAAATTATCATCGTGCGATTGACATCTGAACACCAATGGTACTGGTTGATGATATGAACCTCACAATCTTTGCCAAAGGAGAATGTCAATAAATTGAAAATAATGAAAGTTAGAAAAATGAATGAGAGACTAGAATTGATGCTCAATGTATATTCCATAATGTTTAATTTAAAACAATTGAGGAGGTTTAGATAAAGAGCTTTCTAATACTTTATATATATATATATATAGTTGTTTCCTTTTACAATAATAAATGACTTACCTAAATTTTAAACACGAAATAATAAAATAATTCATATAATTATATGAATCTAAATGACATGGAAATAAATCGAAACACATATTATATGAATTAGCATGTGCATTTGCACGAGTAATAATAATATAAAAAACCGTCAAAAAAAAAATTACGGTAAAATTTTTATGGGCGGGTCAACCCAAAATCCGACCCAAGTATCCATTTACTCTCACATATATCCAAATTAACCACAACTCTCGACCCGGCAATCCGGACACTTTAAAAATTAAGCATCATTATATATATATATATATATATATATATATATATAGATTAGTTAGTTAAAAAGTTGAACTTATATTGTTAAAATGTCACGCGTTTATCAAATTTTGGGTTGAATTTAAAATATAAAATGTTATTAGCCTAGTTGGTTAAAAGGTTGTACTTGTTTTGTTAGGTTACAAGTTTGAACCATCAGCATTTTAAATTTTATTTTTAACCGTTTTAAGTTTATGGGCGGGTCAACCCACAATCCGACCCAAGTATCCATTTACTCTCACATATATCCAAATTAACCACAATTCTCGACCCGACAATCCAGACACTTTAAAAATTAAGCATCATTATATATATAGATTTGTGAATGATATAGCAAATATTTTATTTAAGTAAGTGTTATATAATGTAATAAATTTAGAGGGAGATATATAGAGATTCATAGTCAATACCTTATAATATATACACACAATACTTAATTAGTTGTTTCTTTTATTATTTTTTGAATTATTTACCTAAATTATAAATATGAATAATAAGATAATTCATATGAATCTCAATTATATGGAAATGAATCAAATACATATTACATTAATTTATGAATAATATCGAAGATATTTATTTTAAAACTAAGGGTTAGAATAATGAATTTTAAGTTGTTTGAGAATAAATACGTAATTATATAAATTATAATATCTTAACTAATTTAAAGTATTTTATATCTATTTTAATTTTATTTTTGGAAAATGCTAAAACTATTTCATTAAAATTTAAAAAATGGGAGGTCAAGAATTACAGATAGACAAACTCTAACAATGATTAAAAGATGACAATGAAACGACTCTAAAGAACCTGATTAGTAGCAATTAAACATACAAATAGATATTACAAATAAAAATTATAAACGGTATCAAATCATAATTATTTCAATCAGGATTTTTATTTTTATACCAACATGTTGTATCAATATGTTGTCTTCCTCTTCCCTTGTCCTTTCTCTTCCCCTTCTCAATCCTTTTACAATGAAAGGAGATGAACTGAAGATGTTGATAAATACTGTCTATTTTCATTTTGATTTCTTTCTTTATATTAACTCGTTCTAATTTGATAGAAAAATTATTCTTAAACATTTCCGGGCTCTTCACCTTGTTGTTCTCAACTTAAATTTCTAAATCATTATCGTCATTTCCTTCAACTTCAGCATTGGAATCCTCAACAAATTTAGATTCCTCTATATCAATTACTTCAACATGATTTGATTACGATTTCTCAACTATCTCTTCAACATGATTAGGTTGAGATTCCACCTTATTCTTTGTATTGCTTTCTTTTTGTACATAATTTTTTTTATCTTCTGTTTCTTGTTATTTAAATATTTTTCTTTTTAATTATACACACCTCTGTTTCATTTTCCCGCATCTTTACTTTTTGGCCTTTATGAATTTTATGATCTTCTTTCTTAGCCAAATCACATTTTGGGCTTCCCTGTTAAAATGTATTACAGAAAGAGTATTTGTATGGCGTACACTCATAAGTGATTTCCATTATAGCAAATTTTTTTTTCTACTAATGTCATACATTTCGGTAGTGTAGATGCACCTCAATGCTAATTCTAGCAAATGATAGGTGCTTTCCTCCTTTAGTAATTGGGTCAATGTATAATGGTCTACCTAATAAACCTGCAAAATGACTAAGGGCTTCAGAATTGTACATATGTGCATGTATATTTAAGAGCTTGAACAATATCTGTCCAGTTTTTGCTTTACTCAATAGGTTCAAATTTTCAGACAATTTTCCAACTTCATATAGTTGGATCTTTTATATGTATGCCCATTTCTTAGAATTTCTTCCAGATTAGATCCATTCTTAAATTTAAGGAAATATAGACCATGAACATTTGCTGAAATCTTCTCTAGCCCTTTTCCTTCTCATTGCTTCAATAATGCCTCTTTAATAATTGTGAATGATACTCTGTTTTTTCCTATATAATTTCCAACAATTACATTTTCTCATTCCTTTATACAGTTTCTTCTACTTTAGTAGGCAATTTAAATTCAAATGGAAAATTCAGTACATCCACTGTTGTTTGTGTATTGCCCAAGTAGTTTTTCCCTTTATAGACATAATTTTCTGTCTTTTTTGCATTGTTGTTTTTCCAGACTTCATTAGTTTTCCATGTCGAGTTGCCTGATAATATATTACTTAGATTTGGGAGCCTTCACCAGTTTCTTCATTGTAGCAACTGACCATTGAACAATTTTTTCATATTCTTCTTTTTTCAGCAGATTGATATTCATAAGGAGCTTTATAATCTGATTCTTGAGTCCAAATAGATGATCTTTTTCATTATAGCTTAACTTCCAAACTACTTCATTATCCCTTATTTTCCTGCATTATTTTCTAAATTAATTTTCCCAGCAGGAGCATATTATTCACTTGTGTTGTTATCTTGTTGTTCTTTGCTGAATTCTTTAGCAATTTTTTCAATTTCTTTGACTGATGCTTCCTTAATTCCTTCCTAAACAAACTCCCTAACTTCTGTAGATTTAATACTTTTGTTCTTTCTTTCCCCATGATGACAAAAACAAAGTAATATAACAAAATAATTGCAGAATCCCTAAGAGATGATTACAATAAACTACAATCAATGACAAATTCCAGCGGCGCTTACAAATGTACAAGAAATGATAGACTAACGACGCTTAATGGCTGATTTACGGGGCAAGACAATATTGTGCTGCCTGTGCCGATCGTGTCAGGCCACCTGTGTCTATCATGCCACCCATGCCGATTGTGTCGTGCCGCATATGTCGATCGGGCTTCCTTTGATCAATGGTGATTCCTGCGCCGATTTGATGATATATGACGCAAGACAATATTAAGCTTCCTGTGTCGTTCGTACCGTGCCGCATGTGCCTATCGTGCCGCCGTGCTGATCGTTCCGCCTATGTCTATCGTGTCGCCTTTGTCTATCATGCCTCCGTTTATTTTTATTTAAATATATCACCAATAATATATTACAAATGAATGTTTATATATGTGGTTATATACATGGACGGACCCAGGATTTCGAACTGGGGTGGGCTTGAAAAAAATTTAAGGTGGACTTAAAATAATAACGAGAAAATTTTGAAAAAAACAAGTATATAAAAGTAAAGTTTTACCATTTTTTAAATAATTAAATAAAAAAATAATGAATTATATTAATTTTTTTTAAGAAATTAAGGGTAATGTCATATTTCTACCGTAAAAAAAAATAATTTTTTATTTTTTATTTTTATTTTTTTAATTTTTTTTTTGGGGTGTGCTTCAGCCCACCTGAACCCCTACATAGATTCGTCCCTGGTTATATATATATATATATATATAATATAATTATATAGATTATAATGTTATTAATATATATATATTAAATAAAAAATATTATATATATAATATATTAATATTAATAAATTATATATAATTTATTAATATATTATATATTATATATATATATATAATTATTTATTAAAAAATATAATTAAGAGTGAAGACTCACACTCATTATGTATTAGTTATTATTATAAATATATAAGTATAAAAAATATTTGGTATAGGTTATACCCACCCATTAATTTAATGGTTGAGTTTATATTTAAGTGAATCAATCCGATCATTTTGTATAACTTAAAGATCTAAATCACTCGGCCGACTCTTCTTCGGGTGTTTTGCTCAACCTCTCTACCTTCACTAATTCGTTATTATCGGTCATATTATACTATAATTTTAGGCATTTTTACCGATCATTCCCTTGATCCCTCAAATTCACACCCACATATATCACCATCATATAACTTTACTTTGAACATTATGTACTAACAAACTCATTTTAAATATTTTGATTGATTATCCATTTAATCCCTCAAATTACACTCACATATTCCACCATCACATAACCTAATTTTGAACATTATACACTAACAAACTCATTTTAGGCATTTTGATCGACAATTCTTTAATCCCTCAAATTTACACACTCATATATCATATTTTAATATTCAGGCATTTTAATCGATAATTCTCTAATCCCTCAAATTCACACACATATATCACATTTTAATATTTATAATATTTCTTCTAGTCTCAAATTTGAAACGTGAACAATTTAACCACTACACCATTTGTGATTGTTAAAATTATTTTATAATTTTATTTATATATATATATTGTATATAAAGGGAGAATTTATTTTTATTTAAATATACCACAAATTAATTTTTAAATATGTTATAACAAAATGAAATACGAACAATTGCTGTTGCCTTACCTTCTTTAGATAAAGGGCCTTTTTTTTATGGAAGAAGCAGCTAGTTTATCGCCATTTGTTGTCGTTGAATGAATAACCTATTCAAATTTTCTTGTTGGCATCTAGTTTGATTCAACAACATGAAGTTCTACTTTTTACTACCTTGAGGAGGTTTAAGCGCAATGATATACTTATAATAACGACGCTTACTATGCTTTATGAGTCCTAGGTCTTTCTTTCTCGACTCATAAATCTTTTTTTTCAGATTCTTCAAAAACTTGCGTTCGAATGTACTACTACATGCTTAAAAACCCTTAAGCAAACTCATCTGGTTGGTATGACGCTTCCAATTCGACATGCCAGACTGGTTTGACAGTACACCTTTTAGTCGTTTCGTTGTTCCCACTTAGTTCGTTCATAGGGGCCGGAGAATATAAAGAATCAGATTGTATATATATTTAATACATAATTATATATAATTATATAGATTATAAATTAATTAATTCAAATTTATATAATATATAATTATATAGATTGTAAAATAATTAAATCAAATTTATTTAAATATATCACAAATTAATTTTTAAATATGTTGTTATATATATATATATATATATATATTTATATTTAATTAACAATTATAAAATTATTAATACATATAAAATTATTATTAAAAATAATTCACAAAAGAGATAAATAATCAAACAACTTTATTTATTTTTATTTAAATATATCACAAATAATATATCAATAATATAATTAATACAAGTAAAATTATTAATATAATTATAATTATTTATTAAAAAATCATTAAGGAAGACAAATAATGACATGATAATTTATTTTTATTTAAATATATCACTAATAATATATCATAAATTAATTTTTATATAGGATGTTATATATATTTAATATATAATTATTTAATGAATCTTCATTTTATTTAACATAAAAATTCAAATCACCAATTTATATATATATATATATATATATATATATATATATATATATATATATATATTATATAATCATAATGTTTTTTTTAGTAAAAAAAATGAAAAACGAAGAAAGTGGGGAGGGAAATATATAATTTTTTTTAAAAATTTATTGGCCGTAAAAGTGTGTCTATCTTAACCTATGAGCTCGTAGGGCTTATCTTGCGGACTCCTATGTTTCAACTAAAACTAATATTATAAGTCGGTTATTAATTAATACTATAAATGTTAAAGATAATGTTTCATTATCTGCAAATAATCTATATATATATATAATGATGCTTAATTTTTAAAGTGTCCGGATTGCCGGGTCGAGAGCTGTGGTTAATTTGGATACTTGGGTCGGATTGTGGGTTGACCCGTTTTAAAATTTAAAACGGTTAAAAATAAAATTAAAAATGCTAGAGGTATGTTTCGAACTTGCAACCTAACAAAACAAGTACAACTCTTTAACCAACTAGGCTACAAAGACTTTATATTTTAAATTCAACACCAAATTTGATAAACGCGGGACGTTTTAATATTAATATAAGTTCAACTTTTTAACTAACTAATATATAATGATGTTGAGTAAATTAATACTTGTGTCGGATTGTGGGTTGACTCACCCATAAACTTAAAACGGTTAAAAATAAAATAAAAAATGTTATCCGTAATTTTTTTTCACGGTTTTTATATTATTACTCGTGCAAATGCACGGGCTAAATGCTAGTTAAATAAATATTATAACTACTTACGTGCATGATTTTGTGAATTAGACTAATATTATAATTTGGTAATTTGTGAATTAGATTAATATTATAATTTGATATTAAACAGTTAATTATCTTTAAGAAATAATTATTTATTTTTAAATAGTGGAGAGTCAAACTTTCAATGGTTGGAGCGCTGAGAAACTTATTTATAATTATGAGTTCTAATTTATCATAGTTGAATTTTTCACAAATAATAATTATTATTATATTTTTAAGTAATAATAAATATATTTTAGATGATTAAATTTTGTTTATTAAATATAATGTTATTATTTTTATCATTTCAAAAAATTATTATTCTCTTAAATTTTAAGAGTTAATTTTTATTTACAAAGCAATTTATTATCCTATAATAATATAATCAAGAGACTAAATGATAAATTTCGTTTATTTTAAAAGATTAAAAGTCATTAATTCAATTTCTATTTAAAACGCCTTAAGAATATACTAACTTCCAATCCTTTTTATTATTATTAATATATCATTTTAGTTGGAGATAAAGATAGATAAGAATGGACATGACGGTGATGAGTTGTTACATTGTTTAGACACATAATCGCTCTCATATACCTTTAGGTTTCAATGCAAATAATTTTATGAAAACATAAGATTTTAAAATAATGACAAGAGAATGACTTAATATCCACTTTATTGGTTGGAGAAAAGAAAAAGTATGAGGTGAAAGAAAAAAAGAAATTATTTAATTACAGACTCACAATCAATCCTTATTCCAAATTCACTTCCCTATCCTTTGTCATTTATTATAATAGCTAAAGTAATAACAGTTATGTCTAAAAGACTTAGACACCACTCACTTGTTATGTTGTTAAAAAATCATGTTATATTATGATTCCCTAGAATAAAATAAATAATCAAAGTAGTTGAAATATATAGTTCTAATAAGATAAATAGTTATAATGTTAAAAACAAATATTGACCAAGAAATGAAATAAATTAACTCAAAAGTGGATGAAGTATCCAAACAAAAGATACCAAATGCAAACATCAATTGTTCCTTTTTATTATTATAATGTGACAAAAGGTGATTAATAAAAATAATCACCAATTATATACTTTAGTAAAGTTGACATTGTCTTTACTTACATAGAAACCATCAGCTTTTGCTACCCAAAAGCACTTGTAAAAATCAGTCTGAACCATACAATAGGTTTTACTAATTTTGACATTAAACATATCTTGAGTCATAACTTTTGATTGCCAATGAAGATAACAATAATAGAGGGTTGTCTCCCAAATATTAGGATAGAATGACCACATGAATTCTTGCCCTTGATTTAAAATTTTCATGCCTATGTCGTCGTTCTTTGATTGACATCTCACTTGCAATGGCCCTCCAACGTTACTTTTTATATGGACCTCACTCTTTGGTGTGCGTAAGGCTGCACTAATGGAGGAAGCCAAGAAGTTGAAAATGATTAGGGTGAGGAAAACAAAACATAGACTAAGTTGAAATGTCGGGCTGTTTTTCATAATGCTTAATTGTATATGAAATACAACTTCTATTGAATAGAGATTGAGAGATCATACTATGTTAGGTTCATATAAATACTAGTCCCTAGTGTATTATTATATTGAGTTGTTTTTACTTTTTTTCATAAACTTTTATAAAAGAAAATATATATTACTAAGATTATGGTAATAAATAATAACTTTTGTTTGCATGCATAAAATTCAGTAAAACAAATAATAAAATAATGCAGTTGCACGTCATGTGAATTAAATAATTAATATGTGAATATATAACTAGCTGGTTTCATATGTCACTACATTAATATTTAATTTGGTTTTAAAGATTAATAATTAATTTTCTAAACCAAACTTAGATGCAGCATCTCTGTTCATATAATTTTGATGATACATATAGAAATGTATAACTATTTCATACTTTAGAAAGACCAATGGATTGAAATAAAGAAAGGGAAAATATTAATGTTAATGTTTAAATTTAGTAAGATTATTTGATTTAAATTTGTTTTTCTCGACAAAATTTTGTTTTACGAGTATTGTTTTCCTAATTCTTATGACATCTCTTAAGTTGTAACGCTTATTCAATATTAGTTTTTTTATTTATTTATGCATGTTTACAAAAAAAGAAAACTATTATTTAACCATATTTTTTTTCTTAAAATTAGTTATGACTTGTTTGATCTCTGATAATTTTAAAATAGTGTAATTATTTCAAAACAAAACAAAATTATATTTGATGAAAAATAGATAACTTTTGGTTCAAATGAAGAAGAATACATAAAGTTTAAATTTTTAAATAATAAAATGAGGGTATTTGATATATATATATATATATATATATTATACATATATATATATATATTATATATATATATATATATATATATATATTAATTTTAATGAAATACAAATGATAATGTGATGTTATGGTATGAAATGATGATAATAAGAGTTTGTAGGATGGGCATAGTTAGAAAATATTTTATTTTTTATTTTAATATGATCTTTCACCACTGTATTATTTTCATTTTAATTTAAAATATTTTAAGTAATAATTAAATTCGTAAACTTTATATTTTAGAAATAAATTTTATCCCTTAAACTAACTTATTAAGTTTAATAAATTTGATTTTATTCTCAAAGTTTAAAAGATCATTAAAATTTAAAATTTAACACTATTTGGTTAATTTGAGAATAAAAATGATCAGGCACTATTTTAACTATTTATTTCATTAATTTTCTAACATCAATTGATTTTAATTATCCAAATCATTTGATTTGGGAAGTAAAAAACATTATATGAATTGTCTAGTTAGATACTTATTTTCTTAATTTGAATTTCCTTCAAATATTTTATTTTATTTTAAATATCAATATTTGTTCCCTCAAAATTAAATTTATAAGTAAATCTACATGAACATGATTATCAAACTAGGGATCATGTGAGCTTCAACCAACTTTTTTTTTGTTTAGGTGAAATTACCCCTCATTTTTTATTTTTTTCAATTTAATCAAATATTTATTTCTCTAATTCTAAAACAAATGACAAAATTAGTTTCCATCCACTCATTTTATATATATTTTTCATTTATTTTATTTAGCTCATCCCTATTTTGTTTAACGTCTACCTAACTCTAATTTTTGAATCCATATCTGATTTGAAAGATGCTCTTAGCTATAAAATGTTACATTTTAGATATATATAAGTTTGCATCCTATAAATTATTATCTTTCATTAAATTGTCTAAATGAGTGTAATGAATAAGATAATTTGAGAATAAAAAATGAAATCTCAATTGATTTTAATCCTTAGAATCTTTGGATTTGGGATGTCAAACTCTTCTATGTACTGATTCATTAACTAATTTTTAATTTGGATTACCTTCTTAACAGTCAATTTGATTTTAAAGATCTATTATTGCATCTCCATTTTTATAAATTTATAATAGTCAATGTACTTATTTATAAAAAAAAAGTTATAAATCTTTTTGATAAAGAAAAATGAATGATGTAGAATCAATGACATAAATATTCAATATTTATTTTTTTTAATTATTATAAAATAAAAATAAAAATATTTTGATTAATAACTTAAATAAATAAATTAATAATATAGCCTCAAATATT
This sequence comes from Impatiens glandulifera, assembly GCF_907164915.1. Lineage (NCBI taxonomy): Eukaryota > Viridiplantae > Streptophyta > Magnoliopsida > Ericales > Balsaminaceae > Impatiens > Impatiens glandulifera. Next base: position 57,773,874 of record NC_061865.1, on the reverse strand, counting down.
TTTATTAAATTTTAAAATAGCCTCAAATGTATCTAATCCATTTTTAATATATCAAATTCGTATTCGTATTAGAGAGTGTAACACCACCATCATCTTGAAATATACATTTTTTTCTTATTAGTGTATGTGTACTTGAAATTGAAATGAACCTGGTTCGGTTTGTATTATTTAAATAACTTAAACAACTTAAACATTATTTTAATCTTTTTCTCATCCATTACATCACGTAATTTATTAACCAAAATATTAAAATATTTTATATTTTAAATTATTAATTTATTTATATATATCAACAACATTCAAGTATTTTTTTTTTATCAAAAACAAAATTATTATTTTCTCAAAATTATTACAAATTTTTATTTTTTCATCTCTCCATATTGTTTAAATAACCTCAATCCAAACACTCTCTGGGTAGTACTGCATAATTTATGCCATTAATTTAGAAAGAAAAATCAATTTGAAATGGTAAAATGATTTAAGCATAGTCCATCAATGTTTTGTAATCAAACTCAAACTAAACTATCATCAATTTAGATGAAAAAAATTGATATACAATAATTAACTATATTGGTGTGTAAGCATATGGTCGATACGAGGAAGAGGAAGAGGAAGAGGAAAAGGAAGAGTTATTTGTATAACTATATAATTTATCATAAAAAAAAGAAATATTTATAAATGAACAAAGAAATTATTTTATTATTATAATTAAATTGAATAGTTTTATTAATTGATATTATTAATATCCTAATGATATAGATCACCAAGAAGTCATTTTCTTATAATAAGCATTTTCATAATTCACTAAAAAAAAAGTTCTAATTATCGACGAATAATTATCTACGTTTAGTTAGCGTTGGAAATATGTGACGACAATCGCGACAGTTTAACCACGAAAAACATAAACGGTCGGAAATATTAATAAATGAAAAAAACTTCGTCACAATAAATAAAGATATTTATCCATGATCAATAATCGTCGCTAAATTAAAAGATAAATTTCCGTAGGATAATCCGTTAGTTTATTTATACTATATTTTGGATTAAATTTACGACGGACGAAAATGTTTAGTGTCAAAAGTTTTTTTTAGTATGTCAAAAAAATTCGTAGAAAATATTATTGCTGAAAATTCGTCTTAGATTTTCGACGGTGACGTTACGTTCAACTTTATTTTCTACATCTGTTTTCGTCATAAATTTCATCACAATTGACAAACATTTATAATATCTACCTTTATAGTTAGCATGTTTTTAGTGAGTATGGAGATATGGGTATCACTAAAACTGTGGCTCTTAAGGAGGGTGATAACGGAATCAAGTTGCTCTATTAATTAATTTTGATTTTTCTGAGAATTCAGAACATATCTCCACATGTAAGCTTTTGCTTTATTTATTTTTTTAAAGTTGGTATGAGATTTTGAATCTGTAGAGATATGGTCTGAGATGTTTATGAGATTTCTTAGTTAATAGCGGCTATAGTTCTTAGGGAAATATATATATTTATGTAGTGGGTACATAATGCTTTGTTAATTGTTGTTATTGCGGTCACTTTCAGGTTAAACGATCGAGAAAGTTGGTCATTTAGGACTAGCGATTAATTTGATCACATATGAGGATCGTTTCAATTTGTATGTGCAATGGGAAACCCATTTAATTATAATGGCTGCACCATTCTCATCCTCAACAGAAAGCTGTATTCATTCATTCATTCATTCAAGATATCTAGATTATGGGTATGTCTTCACTTTAATGGCCGCACCATTCTCATCCAATTCTTAGTATCAAAATTCATTCATTCATTCATTCATTCGCCTCTCTCTATTGTACATTAGTAAGCACAGCATGTAATTTTTTCTGGGTTTGTCTCTTAGTACATTATCTTCTGAAACCCATCGATAAGATTTTGGGTTCTCAAAATGATTTTTCCATTTTTTTTTGAACGGAACTAATTATGGTGCTTCTGTTATCTCCGATTTGGATCTCCTAACCCATCACATTTCTAATGTAGTACTAATTTGGGAGTTATTATGTAATGACTAATGATCTAGAAAGAGGAGAATAGCAATGGGTTGTTAAATTTGAATGACAACTGTGTTGATAAAACGTTTTTTTATAACAGATCGTTAACCCTATCTTTTGGTTTTGGAGGGGTTATTTTCATTGCATTGTAAAGGATATTGTTTTGAATTCCATTCTTTATTCTTCTGTAGAACTTGCAAGATTAAAATGGACTAAAGATGACCAACATGTTCAAAAGCCAAAATACGAATGCCTTCTCTTAGGTGTGTTATTCTTCTTCTTCACCTGCTTCTTCTTCAATTCATAATTTACTATTAGCTAGAGTGGAAACCCATTTAATTATATATTTCAGGAGGTTTGTATCTTGTTCAATAATCATCGAAACATGTACACTAACATGTTGAACAATCAAGCCTTAATAGTTTATTTTCCTATCAACAGATTCTTTCACTTTGTGACCATCTGTCATTTTGGACAAAAGTGAAACGTAGAGTTTGTTCAAGTACTAAGTAGTTATAAAACATGACTCCATTTGAAACACTTTATGAATTTGTTTTCGTAGGATCCAGATCCAGATATATACATAATCATACATAAATAAGTTTAGTTTCTCATTTTGATTTGATTGAAAAAATTATTCTTCAGAATTTTTGGGCTCTTCAACGTGTTGTTCTCAACTTGAATTTCGAGATCATTGTCTTTATTTCCTTTAGTTTCAGATTTGAAATCCTCAACAACTTTAGATTCCTCTGTATCAACCTTGAAATTCTTTTCTTCCTCTTGATTAGCCTGAGTATCTTTCTCTCTGTTTTCATCAGCAAACACTTCAACTTAATTTGATTGAGAATTCTCAACTATCTCTTCAACATGATTAGGTTGAGGTTCCACCTACTTCTTCGTACTACTTTCTTCTTTTACATAATTTTCTTTATTTTCTGTTTTATGTTCTTAAACTACATTTTTCTTTTTGAAAATAAACACCTCTGTTTCATTTTCCTGCATCTTTACTTTCTGAACTTTATAAATTTTCTGATTTTTTTCTTAGCCAAATCACATTTTGGGTTTGCATGTTGGATGATATTGCAGAAAGAGCATCTATTTAGCCTCCATTCATAAGTGATTTCTATGACAGGAGGTATTCCTTTTTTGTCTACTACTACTGTCATACTTTTCAGTAGTGTGCTTCTAGAATGCACCTCAATGCTAATTCTAGCAAATGATAGATGCTCTCCTTCTTTAGTAATTGGGTCCATGTATAATGGTCTACTTAATAAACCTACAAAATGACTAAGAACTTCAGAATTATACATATGTGTAGGTATATTCTAGAGTTTGAACCATATATGTACAGTTTCTTTTGACTTACTCAATAGGTTCAAGTTTTCGGACCATTTTTCCAACTTCATACAGTTGGATCCTATATATGTATGCCCATTTTCTAGAATTTCCTCCATATTAGATTCTTTCTTGAATTTAAAAAATATAAATCATGGACATTTGTTGAAATCTTCTTTAGCCCTTTTCCTTCTCATTTTTTCAACAGTGCATCTTTAGTAACTAGGAAAGAAATTCTATTTTCCCTATGTAGTTTCCCACAACTACATTTTTCCCATTCATTTATAAAGTTTTCATCTGCTTCAGTAGGCAATTTAAATTCAAATGGAGAATTCAATACCTCCATTTTTGTCTATGTATTGCCCAAGTAGATTTTCCCTTTATAGGCATGATCTTTTTACTTTTTTACATTGTTGTTCTTTCAAACTTCATTAGTTTTCCAAGTCGAGTTGTTCCTGATAGTATATGACTTAGATTTGAGAGTCTTCATTAGCTCCTTCATTTTAACAACTAACCATTGAACAATTTCTTCATATTTTTCTTTTTTTCAGCAGATTTCAGTCTTAAAGATAGTGGATGTTGAGTTGAATTGTAATATACTGTGCTTTCTTCTTATTGATGACAATTTCTCCCTTTTGGCATACATAAGGAGCTTTGTAATCTGATTTTGAGCCCAAACAGATTAGTTCTTTCATTATGACGTATCTTCCAAGTTCATTCATTATCCTCTGTTTTCCTGCATTATTTTTAACAAGAATTTTCCCAGTAGCAGTTGGAGAAGATTTCTTACTTGTGTTGGTATATATCATGCTGTTTTTTGATAACTTCTTCAGCAATTCTTTCAATTTCTTTGACTGCTGTTTCCTTAATTCCTTCCAGCACAAAATCTCTAACTTCTTTAGATTTATTACTTTTGTTTTCCTTCCCCATAATAGCAGAAACAAAGTAATTACAAAAACTCTAAGAGATGATCACAGATAAACCGCAATCGAGGGGAAATTCTAGTGGCGCTTACAAATGCACAAGAAACCCTAGACTAGAGAAAGTTATTGAATGACACAAGACAATACCGTGTCGCCCGTGCCGATTGTGATTTTGAAACAACCTTATTCAAACCCTAAAGGATTTTTCTCCGATGTGCCGAACATGTTAGACGTATCTATCGTGCCAATCGTGCCAGATGTGCCGACTATCTTTACTCTGACTACGTTTCTCGTAACCGACTATCAAATCAACTGAATTGCGCGACCGAGCAATTGTGTTGAACGTGCCGACCGTGCCGATCGTACCGAAGGTGCCAACAATCTTGATTCCAACACAATTCTTGATTGAATATTGATTTACATTGAACTTGCAACAACAAAGTTACTTTTTATATAGACCTCACTCTTTGGTGGGGGTGAGAAAAACAAAAAAAATAGATTAAATCGAATTGTCCTACTATTTTTCATTTATATTGAGTTGTTTTTACTTTTTTTTATATGCTTTTACATAATATATATATATATATATATATATATATATATATATATATATTACCCTGGATTGTATTAATAAATTAATAATTATTGTTTGCTGGTATAAAATTCAGTAAAAAATAATAAATAAATTAATGCCTGCACGTTAAGTGAATTAAATAATTAATATGTGAATATATAACACGGTGGTTTCATATGTCACTATTATAAGTCTACATATGTCATTAGTGCAAGAAGAAGAAATTGGATACTAAAAGAAACTTTCGTCGGACTATCTTCCATTATACTTAATATGCAATTTGTATAAGTATTAAATAGATTTGGAACATAGATCTTACTACTGTCAGCTTCATATAAATATTCGTCCCGTTCTCAAAAAAAAAAAAAATATTCGCCCATAAGTAACAAACAAACAAATTGGATGAAAAAATTAAATATTTTCCGAGTTTACATAAATTTCGCCTTTAAATTGATAAGAAATATAAATATATCCAAAAGAAAAAGATTTGAGACGAGATTAGAATAAATAAAAGAATTTCCTACAAGATTCATTTGTTGATAAAAACTATAATCGAAAAAATGTGAATGATGTATTAGATAGAATGTTATACAATTAGAAAGCTTTCATTTAATTATTTACTAATCTTTATATCTCTTTTGTGTAAGCAATTTGTATAGATGAAAGGAATCAAAAATTATAACAAATATTTTTCTTTCTTTTTATATAGAATAATTGTCATCGTGATAAAATAAGATTAAATTAATTTTTCTAAAGAAATGAACATATAATGTGATGAGGATGTAAGATATATTTATAAATAAAAAAACTAATACTTGTAAGATTAAGATTCCACAGAATAAGATAAATATCAAAGTCGTTGAAATAATTCAAATATCATATATTATAATCAGTTAAAATTAAATATTGACCAAAAAGTGAAATAAATTACCTGGAAAGTGGATTAAGTATCCAAATAAAAGATACAAAATGCAAACATCAATCATTCTTTATTATTATAATGTGAGAAAAGGTGATATTTTTAATAAAAATAATCACCAATTATATACTTTAGTAAAGTTGACATTGTTATTACTTACATAGAAACCATCAACTTTTGTCACCCAAAAGCACTTGTAAAAATCAACCTCAACCATACAATATTTTTTACTTAATTTGACATTAAACACATCATCAGTCAAAACTTTTGATTTCCAATGAAAATAACAATAATAGAGGGTTGTCTCAAAAAAATTAGGATAGAATAGCCACATGAATTCTTGGCCTTGATTTAAAGTTTTCATGCCAATGTCGTCGTTCCCTGATTTACATCTCACTTGTAACGGCCCTCCGACATCACTTTTAATATGGACTTCACTCTTTGGTGGACGTAAGGATGCACTAATAGAGAAGGCTAAGAAGTTGAAAATGATTAGGGTGAGAAAAACAAAACATAGACTAAGTTGAATTGTCAGGCTATTTTTCATAATGCTTAATTGTATATGAAATACAACTTGTATAAATATTGAATAGAGATAGTGAGATCTTACTATGTCGGGTTCATATAAATACTAGTCCCTATTGTATTATTATATTGGGTTGTTTTTACTTTTTTATAAACTTTTATAAAAATATATATATTACTAAGGATTATGGTAATATATATATATTACTAAGGATTATGGTAATAAATAATAACTATTGAAAATTCAGTAAAAATAAATAATAAAATAATGCAGTTGCACTAACTAATTGGTTTCATATATCACTACAATATTTAATTTGTTTTAAAGATTAATACTTCATTTTCTAAACCAAACTTAGATTGCATCTCTATTTATATATATATATATATATAATAAAATAATGCAGTTGCACGTTATGTGAATATATAACTATTTCATACTTTAGAAAGACCAATGCACTGAAATAAAGAAAGGAAAAAATATTAATATTGATGTTTAAATTTAGTAAGATTATTTGATTTAAAATTTGTTTTTCTCGACAAAATTTTGTTTTACAAGTGTTTTTTTCTTAACTCTACTGACATCTCTTAAGTTGTAATGCTTAAATGATATTATTATTTTTATTTATGCATGTTTTTTAAAAACTATTATGTAACTAGATTTGTTTTTTTTTAAATTAGTTATGACTTGTTTGATCTCTGGTTATTTTAAAATAATTTGATTATTTCAAAACAAAACAAATTTATATTCGATGAAAAATAGATAACTTTTGGTTCAAATGAAATCAAATACATAATTTTTTTTAACAAAAAAATTAAATTATTAAATAAGGGTATTTGATAATATATATATATATATATATATATATATATATATATATATATATATATATTAATGAAAAACAAATGATAATATTATGATGGTGATAATAACAGTCTGATGGATGGACACTGTTGAGAAATGCTTTTTTTATTTTTTTATTTATTGTAACATGATTTATTAATACTGTATTATTTTTATTTTAATTTTAAATGTTTTAAGTGAGAATTAAACTCGTAAATTTTAAATTTTAAAAATAAATTTTATCACTTAAACTAAGTTATTAAGTTTTTATAAATTTGATTTGTATTCTCAAAGCTTAAAAGATCATTAAAATTTAAAATTTATACTATTTGGTTAATTTGAGAATAAAAATGATAAGGCACTATTTTAACTAATTATTTCATTAATTTTCTAACATCAGTTAATTTTAATTCTTCAAATCATTTGATTTGGGAAGTCAAAAACATTATATGAATTGTCTAGTTAGATACTTATTTTCTTAATTTGAATTTCCTTCAAATATTTTCTTTTATTTTAACTATCAATATTTGTTCCCTCAAAATTAAATTTATGAGTAAATCTACATGAAAATGATTATCAAACTAGGGATCATGTGAGCTTCAACCGACCCTTTTTTTTAGGTGAAATTATGTCTAATTTTTAAATTTTTTTTTTCAATTTAATCAAATATTTATTTCTCTAATTCTAAAACAATTGACAAAACTTGTGTTCAACCACTCGTTTTATACATATTTTTCATTTATTTTCTTAGGCTCACTCATATTCTGTTTAAAGTCTATCCTAACTCTAATTCTTAGATCCATCTCTGATTATACTAATTGTTTATAGACGCTTATGGCTATAAAATGTTACATTTTAGATATATATAAGTTGCATCCTGTAAATTGTTATTTTCCAATAAATTGTCTAAATAAGTGTAATGAATAAGATAATTTGAGAATAAAAAATGAAATCTCAGTTGACTTTAATCCTTAGAAACTTTGGATTTGGGATGTCAAACTTTTCTATGTACTGATTAAAACTAATTTTTAATTTGATTTACCTTCTAAATATTCGATTTGATTTTAAAGATCTATTATTGCACTCCATTTTTATAAATTTATAATAGTCAATGTACACTTATTTATAATAAAAAAACTTATAAATCTTTTTGATAAAAATGAATTATGTAGATTCAATAACATGAATATTCAATATTTAATTTTTTTAATTATTATAAAATTAAATTATTGTTTTTTTGATTAATAACATAAATAAATAAATTAATTAATATTATAATTTTAATTAATGATACTACAAACTTTGTTGAGTAAGGAAATGAGCACATCAAAAACATAATGTTGATAAATAACAAATAATTCAACAACAAGAGAGTTTGATTGAATGATCCATAGAGGAATAAAATTCACAATTTATCAATTAAGGACTACACTTGACGTTTTGATAATGACCTGAATTAAACAATTTGAAATTTTATTATTAGTGTGCATTTGAAACTGGTTCGGTATGGGTTATTTAAATAACTTAAATCGCTAAAATATTATTTTACTCTCTTTCATTTATCACATTACTTAATTTATTAATCAAAATACTCAAATATTTTATATTTTAAATTATTAATTATTAATTTATTTTTATATATTAATACCATTTAAGTAATTATATCGAAAATAAAATTTTTATCTTCTCAAAATCAATATAATTTTTTTTTCCATCTCTCCAGACTGATTAAATAACCTCAATTCGAACAGGTTCTTGGTAGTACCACTTGATTTATGCCATCAATTTAGAAAGAAAAATCGATTTAAAATTATAAAATGATTTAAGCATAGTCCATAAATGTTTTGTAATCAAACTCAAAATAAACTATCATCAATTTAGATGAAAAAAATTGATATATACATTAATTGAAGTATATTGGTGTGTACTATATATGTGTCGATGTGAGAATGAGAAAGAAGAAGTTATGTGTATAACTATAATTTATCATAAAAAAAGAGAAATATTTATAAACGAACAAAGAAATTATTTTATTATTATAAATTGAATAGTTTTATTAATTGATAATTATTAATATCCTAATGATATAGATCACCAAGAAACCATTTTTTTATAATAAGCATCTTCATAATTGCTAATATAGAAGCCATCATCTTTGACCTTCCAATAGCAATGATATCTACTAGGGTGAAAACCAATCAGACAATACTTTTTTAATGCAGAACTGAACACATCAATTTTTATATCTTTTGAATTCCAATAAAAATGACAAAAATAAAGTGTGCTATGCAAAAAGTTTTGATTGAATAACCAATAGAATTGGTGCCCTTGTGTCATATTCTTGACGCCAAAATCATCATCGTGCGATCGACATCTGTACACCAATGGTACTGGAGTTGATAGTCTATTAATGATATGAACCTCGCAATACTTGATAGGATTAGAGGAGAATGTGAATGTGAAAAGATTAAAAATGATAAGAGTTAGAAATATAAATGAGAGACTAGAAAGGATGCTCAATCTATATTTCATAATGTTTAATTTGAAACAATTGAGGAGGTTGCGGTATAGAGTTCCTAATTCTATATATATATATATATATATATATATTATATTTATTTGTTTCCTTTTATAAAAAAATTAATGCATTACCTAAATTTTGAACATGAATATAAGATAATTTATATAATTATATGAATCTAAATCATATGGAAATAAATCTAAACATATATTACATGAATTTATGAAAGATATAGCAAATGCTTTTTTTAAGTAACTATTATATAATGTAATGAATTTAAATTGAGGAGGGAGAGAGATTCTTAATATATATATATATATATATATATATATATATATATATATATATATATATATATTTATATATATATTTTTATATATATATTTGCGGTTTTCCACCTCAACGGCTCAATCCATTTTATTAGACAAATGGATCGGGTTAAAAAAATTTGTTTATCCGTGAAAAATCTTTTTTAAATTATTAATTTTTATATTTATTAAATTTATTTTTAAATATTTTTTTTTATTAATATATATATATATATTAATATATATATATATATATTAATATATATATATATTAATATATATATATATATATATATATTCTCAATATATAATATATAATATATGCACCATTGATTTATTTTTTTAATTTAATATTGTAAGTATGAAAATTTGATATACCCTAATTTATAATAATATTAATAATTTAAAATAATATTTTGAATTTTTAATTCGAAATAATTAAAAGAAGAAGGTTAAAATATGATTAATTAGTAATAATTAAACTCTACTTACAAAAGTTAATTAAAAATTAAAAAATAATTTGAAATTAAAATATTATATTTATTTTACCCAAATTAATCCCAAAAGGTTGAAATAATTAAATTATGATTTTAGACATAAATTATGTGTAATTTTTTAGCTATTCATTGTTATTGATAATTATTGCTAGCAGTAGTTGAAATTAGGGGTGGCAAAAAAAAATCGATCCGAAAGATTCGATCCGTTGATCCGGCCAATTCAATCCGAAAAAATCCGTATCCAATGGATCGGATTTGGATATCGATCCGATCTGATATTTTTACCGGATTTCTGGATCGGATACGAATCAGGCAAAAAAAAATCGGATACCTGAAACCGATCCGATGATATTTAAAATTTATTAAATAAATAAATTTAAAAACAAAATATTATAAAATAATTAAATATCTCTCTACCTTTCTTTTTCTTTTCCTTTCTCTGTCTATTTACAAACCCATATCAAACAGGTTTCTCATTAGACATTTCAGATATGTTTTTTCATCTTCACATTTTCCAGACGGTTTCTCAAATCGTCATTAGACGTTGCTGGAGTTGGAGCTTGGAGGCTGGAGTTGGAGGCTTGGAGCTGCTGCAGTAACTTGTAAGAACATGTTTTCCATTTTTACTGCTGTAACTTGCAAATTTGTTTTCCATTTCTGCTGCTTCTTCCATTTCCATATCTGTTTTTCAGTTCTTACTTCGTAGTGTTTAAGTATTTGTTTTCCAGTATCTATTTAAGACTTTAAGTATATATTTTCCAGTTCCTAGTGTTTAAGTATATGTCTTTTTGTTTAAAAAAATATTGATTTCATTTTGGTATTTGAATTATATTTTTGATATGTATTGTACTTATGAGTTGAATTTTGAGATTCTGTGAGATTCTTAATGAATAATTTCAATTTTCTAGCATATGAAAAAAAATTGGATCAGAGGGTATCCGGCTAGCTGATCCGATCCGATCCGGTGTTTTCGCATTGGATAATGATCGGATACCGGATCGGATACGGATCGCGATTTTTGAAAAAAAAAGAGTCGAATATCCGATCCGAAATACCGGATCCGATCCGTAGGTTTGGCCACCCCTAGTTGAAATGATATGAAGAGATAAGAAATGTCAGCCGTTGAATTATGAATTAATAGTAGTTGAATTAAAGAATTGATAAATGGTAGAGTATAATTTACAGCTATATTTATCCTTTCACTTTAATTTCTATCAACACATTATCTTATTATTTCTAACTCTAAAATTCCAAGAATTTTTTTCATCATTTTTGTAAGTGTTCTTCGAGTTCTTCACTATACATTTTTCCGCTGAAACTTAGTGATAGTTCAAATACTTTAATCAAATTTTGTGTGTAGTGATTTCAGTGCAGAATCACTGCTAGATATTTTATATCCCGAAAGAAAGTCATCTACGATAAGTTTCAATACAAATAGGAAACTATTGAACTATTTTAAGAGAAATGTATGTAACACAAGTCTTAAATCAACATTATATTTCTATGATTCAATTCTCCAGATTATACTTTTGTAATATTTTTCACTTATATATTTTTTGTTTATTTAAATACATTAATATTAACAAATTTTAAAATAATTTAAGTGTGCTAAGCTATTAATTAGTAGTTTGTACAGTCGAATTCTTTTTGTCTTTAATGTTTCAAATTTTTTTGTCTTTTAGAAAATTTGTCTTCGATAAATAAAAATATTTATCACTGAATAGAAAATTCAACAAAATAAATATAATATATATATACGAGGAGTGATAGATAGAGAATTTGAGGGGAAAATGAGAAAAAAAAATAATGTGACATCTCCTATTTAAAAAGAGAAAAATTTGTGAAAAATTATTTTATTTTTTTTTAACAAAAATTACAAGTCATTCCTTCACTATTTCTCTCCCCAATCATATATATATATATATATATATAATTTGTGAGTTAGATAATATTGTAATTTAGTTTAATTTGATAATTAAATGGATATTAAATATATAAGATATTTAATAATTATATAAATAAATATAGAAATTAAAGTTAATAATATATAATAAGCTCTTACACCTCGCCAATGAACAGATGGGTCATTAATGTCCTCTTCCTTAAAATTTTAAAAACGATTTGTTTCAAAAATTAATTTAAAATTGAAGAATCACATAAATAATTTCTTCAATAATTTATTATATTATAATAACATAATATATCAAAAAGATCAATTTAGTTGGAATCTAAAAATAAAAAATACATCTTTGAATAAAAATAAATCAAATGATATACAATAAAATTATATATATATATATATATATATATATATATATATATATATATATATAAACATGTTGTCAACAAGAAAGAGAGAAAAAAGCATTGGAGATTGAAATTTAACAAAGTGTTAGGATTTGTATCTTCTAAATTCGACTAGCTTGAAATAATCTGTAAAAATGCAACAAAAAAAAAAGAACACACGAAGACACAGATTTATATTGGTTCACTCAAATTGAGCTACATCCACTTCAACCACCACCAGATTTCACTATGAAGAAGAAGAAGAATTATAGAGTTTTTGCCTCTCACTTTATCTCTCTAAAATCTTTATCTTCTATGTAACTCTTAATAATCACATATTTATAAGGTAAACATTTAGGTAATAAACCTAAATAATTCTTGGTCAGGCCCAAGCCCAAAACCAAATACAAACTCAATAAACTCTAATTAACACTTGTAGAGTTTATTATAAGTGTAGGCTCCATAACTCAACAATCTCCCACTTTGAGACTAACTTCATCATCTCTCGATCGGTGGCGGCTTTCCATCTGGTGTCTTAACGAAAAAGACCAACTGAAGTTGCACACAACTTCAGTTTCTCATTTGTCACAACTTTCGTCAACATATCAGCTGGATTCTCACTCCTAGGAATCTTCTCAAGAGCTAATACTTCATCTTCTAAAACTGACCGGATGAAATGATAACGAACTTGTATATGCTTCGTCCTGCCATAATAAACATGATTTTTGCCAAATGAATGACACTCTGATTGTCGCATCTCAACACACTTCCCTCGTAGTCTTGACCCAATTCTAGCAAAAAGGGTTGTAACCACATCATCTCCTTAGCAGCCTCTGTCATAGCTACATACTCTGCCTCACAACTAGAAAAAGCAACAATTTTCTGTAATTTTGAAACCCAACTAATTGCCGCACCTCCCAGAGTATAAATGTACCATGTTGTGCACTTCCTACTATCAACATCACCACCATTGTCAGCATCAACATATCCTTACAAACTCATATTAGACTTTCGAAAACACAAAGTGGGACCCGTACTTCCTCTTAAGTATCGTAGAATCCACTTTACTGCTTCCCAATGTTGTCTACTCGGGTTGCTCATGAATCTGCTAACAACTCCCACTACATGTGCTATGTCTGGTCTTGTGCAAATCATCGCATACATAATACAACCAATGACAAAGGCATACGGAACAATTGTCATGTAAATTTTCTAATCCTCTATTGAAGGCAACTAATCTTTAGATAGTCTGAAGTGACTAGCTAAGGGAGTAGTAACTGGTTTTGCATCATACAAGTTGAACCTGCTAAGAACTTTTTCACATATTCTTCTTGTGAAAACTTGAGAACTTCTTCATCCCTGAAAATTCTCATCCCAAGGATTTGTTTTGCAGCACTCAAATCCTTCATTGCAAACTTTTCAGACAACTCTTTCTTGAGCTTGTTAATCTCATACAAGCTTTCTCCAGCAATCAACATGTCATCAACGTAGAGGAGAAGAATAATGTACGATTTATCAAACCTCTTGATATAGCAGCAATGATCAGCTTCACACCTTAGAAAATGGTTACTTTTCATAAAGCTATCGAACTTCTTGTACCATTGCCTTGAAGCCCCCGTTTTAAACCATACAGACTCTTCTGAAGCTTACACACAAGTTCATCTTTTCCTTTGATTTCAAATCCTTCTGGTTGTCGCATATAAATCTCTTCATCTAAATCACCATGAAGAAAAGCAGTTTTGACATCCATTTGTTGAAGATGAAGGTCTTCTTTCACAACCAAACTCAAAATAGTTCTGATTGTCATTAATTTAACTACTGGAGAGAATATTTCATTATAGTCAATACCTTCTTTCTGTTGAAATTCTTTCACAACCATCCTTGCCTTGTACCTCATGGTTTTATCATGTTCTTCTTTAATCCTGAAGATCCATTTGTTGTGAAGTGCTTTCTTTCCCTTTGGTAGCTCAGTGAGCTCCCATGTATAATTCAACGTCAAAGAGTCCATCTCATCTTTCATCGCAGACTCCCACTTAATCGATTCATCAGATTGTATTGTTTCCTCATAGCATTCAGGTTCACCTCTATCTGTCAACAAGATATAGTTCAGAGATGGAGACCACTCTCAACTGGTTTTCGATTCCTTGGCGATCTTCTCAACTGTATAACCGGTGTTTGTTGATTTACCTCTAGGCCACGTTCTCAACAATTTCATCTTCAACAACACATTGTTCTTCCATGACAGTTGGTATATATTCAGCTGAAAATTCTCTCAAATCGATTGTACCAGTCTCTTCCAACTTAAAATCACCATATGATGTCTTCCCAACACAATCTTTGTAGAGAACCTATTCATTGAAGATAACATTTCTGCTACGAATGATCTTCCGATTTTGATTATCCCAGAAACGATAACCAAACTCGATGTCACCATAACCAATGAAAAACATTTATTAGACTTTGGATCAAGCTTGCTCCTATCACATTCATTAATATGAACATATGATAAACAACCAAACACTTTCAAATAAGAAAGGTTTACCTTTTTATTGCTCCAAGCTTCTTTAAGAATTCTGAATTCAAGAGGAACAGAGGGTCCCCTGTTTATCAAATAGGCAACAATATTAATAGCTTCTGCCCAAAAGGTTTTAGGCAGCCCTACATGCAATCTCATGCTTCTAGCACGCTCATTCAATGTTCGATTCATTCGTTCAACTACTCCATTCTCTTGAAGCGTTCGGGGAACAGTCTTCACCATACTGATCACATTCACATCACAATACTCTTTGAAATCTGAATTGATATATTCACCTCCGTTGTCGGATCTCAAGCACTTAACTTTCTATTTTGTTTCATTTTCAATCAAAGCCTTCCATTTCTTGAAAATAACAAATACTTCAGACTTGTGCTTCATAAAATATACTCATACCTTTCTTGTTGAATCATCTATAAACATCACATAGTATTGTGATCCGCCAATAGAAGAAACAGGTGCAGGTCCCCACACATTAGTGTGTACCAACTCTAGCATTTCTTTCTTGAGCTCCTTCCCAATCTTTAAGAAACTCACATGTTTATGTTTTCCAAGAATGCAGTTTTCACATAACTGATGTTCAACAGACTTCAGTTATGGAATCTATCTATTCTACAAAAGAATTTTTATCATTTTTTCACTCATATGGCCGAACCTGCAATGCCACAACTCACTATTCTTCGAGTCATCAACTATAGCAACAACTGTTTCTCTGCAAGTTGAAGTCGTGTATAACGTTCCAGTTTTGTGACCTCGAACAACAACTATTGCTCCTTTAGTCACCTTCCATGCACCATTTCCACAACTGAAATTGTGACCTTCTTCATCAAGTTGTGTAACAGAAATTAGATTGTGCATTAAACCTGGAATGTGTCTCACCTTATTAATCTTCTAAACTGAACCATTTGTCATCTTCAATTTGATGTCCCCCATGCCAACAATATTCAGTGGCTCACCATCTGCGAGATAAATTTTCCCACAGTTTTCAGCCACATAATTCTCCATTAATTCTTTGTGGGCAGTGGTGTGGAAAGACGCTCCCGAGTCCAAAACCAATGAATCTATAGGGCTATCAACAAAAAGAAGTAACGCATTAGTGATAGATTCTGTAACAACGTTGGCTGCATCATTTTTATCATCACTGTTTCTCTTCGGTGCTTTGCAGTTCCTCTTCAAATGACCATGTTTACCACAATTCCAGTACTCAAATGTCCGCCCAGACTTGGACTAACTCCTCTTGCTCCTCGACATATATCTGTTCTTACCTCGGTTGAAATTTCTATCATTACCTCTGCCCCTGTTTTCCACATTCAGAGCAGAACCTTTGAACGTTTCACCAGAATCAATTTTACAAACCTCTTCAGCAAGAATACGATCTCTAACTTCAACAAATTTCAATTTACCATTTCTAACTGAATTACTAATTGCTGCCCACATAGGTTCCCAACTATTTGGTAGAGATGCTAACAAAATTAGGGCACTAACTTCATCCCCAAAATCAATCTCAACAGATAGCAATTGATTCCCAATTGTATTGAATTCATTCAAATGAGTAGTGACAGAAGTAACATCAACCATTCTTAAGTAAAAGAGTCTTTTCATTAAGTGTACATTGTTGTTAGCAGATGGTTTCTCATACATATCAGAAAGAGATTTCATCAGACCCATGGTGGTCTTTTCATTTGCTACATTGTGAGCAACCGTCTTGGCTAGCGTCAATCGGACATCTCCCAAAATCTGAATATCAAGGAGTTTCCATTCAACTTCATCCATCTTCTCTGGTTTCTCACTCAAATGAACATGAAGCTTCTTTCCATAGAGATAATCTTCAATCTGCATTCTCTAGAAGACATAATATGTCCCATCGAATCTTCCAATCCCGTATCCTATACTGTTCTCACTTGCCATTGTTTTCAATGCTCAGATCTAGCCTAGATGTTCCGATACCAGTTGTTAGGATTTGTATTTCCCAAATCCGACCAACTTGAAACAATCTGTAAAAATGCAAGAAAGAAGAACACAAGAAGACACAGATTTATAGTGGTTCACTCAAGTTGAGCTACATCCACTTCAGCCACCACCAGATTTCACTATGAAGAAGAAGAAGGAATACAGAGTTTTTGCCTCTCACTTTATCTCTCTAGAATTTTTTCTCTTCTATGTAAACTCTTAATAATTACATATTTATAGGGTAAACATTCAGGTAATAAACCTAAATAATTCTTGGTCAAGCTCAAGCCCAAAACTAAATACAAACTCAATAAACTCTAATTAACACTTGTAGAGTTTATTATAAGTGTATGCTCCATAACTCAACAAAAAAAAAAAGCAAACAAGCGATTACGGCACGATCAGCACGAATGATACAATCGGCACGAACGATACAATCAGCACGATCAACATAAATGGAAAGAACAACACGATCGACACGGTATCAAGGTCGCGGTTTCGCTTGTTGTGGTCGCGGTTGCTAATCGCTCAAAGTAGCTTGTCAAATCAAGAACTCGTGCATAATCGGCACAAACGACATGTTATTGAATCTAATAACTAAGTCGTTCATTCATCTGAAAAACTTGATTGGAAGGTTAGGGTATCTAGTTTACTTTGTTCTGTAATAGTTAGGGTTTCTAGTGTACCATATTCTGTTATTGCTCTGTTTTGTTGTTGTGTTCTGCTATTTATCAAATGGGAAGAAAGAAAAACAATAAGAATAAGGAAGTCAGAGAATTTGTGATGGAAGGTTTAAGAGAGGTAGCTGAGAAAGATATCAATATGATTTCTAGAGAAATTATCCATGAAAAACAGGAATATAGCAAAGGTAAAGAACCAATTATTGATATAAATTCTGAAGAAAGTGCAGCAGGAAAACAGGGAAAAAAATGAAGAAATATGGAAAGTTGGTTATAATGAAAGAGCAAACCTTTTTGGACTTAAAAATCAAATTACAAAGCCACTGATGCATCCAAAGAAAGGAGAGATTGTGCTCAACAAAGAAAAAATACAACAAACAACCGTCCAATTGAATATACATTATCTTCAAGATTGGAACCTACTGAAGAATGAAGAATACGAAAAGATAGTAAATTGGTTAGTGAAAATAATGAGGGAGCTAATGAAATCCCCAAAATCAAAGACCTATACTATCAGGAGCAATTCCAATTGGAAGGTTAATGAAGTATGGAATAAGAATGCAGAAAAGAAAGTAGAAAATCATGCATACAAAGGTCAAATCTACTTGGGTGAGTTTAAAACAAAAGTTGAGATTCTGAACTCTCCTTTTGAATTTAAATTTTCCACTGAAGTGGAGGAGAAATGTGTCAAAGAATGGGAAAATGTAATTGTTTGGAACTACATAAGAAAGAACCATGTATCTTTCCCAAACACTAAGGAATCACTAATGAAACAATGGGAGAAGAAGGGACTCGAGAAGGTTTCTACAAACATCCATGATCTCTATTTTCTACAATTCAAAAAGGGAACGAACTTGGATGATATTCTAAAAATTGGGCATACTTATATCGGATCCAATTATATGAAGTTGGAGAGATGGTCTAAAGAATTGAGTTTTCAAAGCAAGCCAAAGGAAACAGCCCAAATATGGTTCAAACTTAGGAACATCCCAACACACATGTATAATGCAGAAGCTCTAAGTCACTTTGTTAGTCTATTTGGGAAACCATTATATATGGGCTCAATTACAGAGGGAGGAGAGCATCCTACTTTTGCTAGAATAAGCATTGAAGTGCATCATGAAAGTACACTGCCAAAAAACATGACAATTGTTGATAGGAAGGGAAAGCCCACCGTCATGGAAATCTCATGTGAATGGAGGCCAAACAGATGTGCTTTCTGCAATATTTTCCAACATGTTAGTACTAAATGTATAAAAGCAATTGAGGAAGAACATAAAATCATGAAAGTTTAGGAAGAAAAAAAACAGGAAAATGAAATGGAAAAATAAAGAATGGAAGAGCATATTGTGGAAGTCAGGAATTGTGATAAAAATGAGAAAAAATGAGGAAAATGCAAAGGAAGAAAACAAGAAGGATTCTGAGAAAAATGAAAGCAATGAAAAAAAAGAGTAAAGAAAATCAAGGTGAAGAGGAAAAGAAAATTTTGTGTAATGCAAAGGATTATGTTGAAAATAGAAGATGAACCTCAAGTTGTTGTTGAGGAAACTCAAGAGGAAAACACCCAGAATTTCAAAACTGAAACATAGAATTTAAAGTCGATAAAGAAGATTCCAAAACTGATGTGGAGTCTGAAGCTGAAGTTGAAGATAAGAAAGACAAGAATATAGAAATTCAAGTTGAAGATAACAAAGGTAAAAACTCTGAAATTCTCAGAAACAATTCTTTCTATCAAATCAGAACGGCTCGTACAAATAAATAATTCAAAATGAGAAACAAAAATACTCACCATCATCTTCAATACAATCTTTTTATCGTTAGAGGAAGAGGAAGGGGAAGGAAAAGAATACATCTCAATGAAAATAGATGGCATGCAAAAATCTCAAGCTGGATTGGTTAGGTTTAAATGTAGTCTTTTTTTTTAATCTCTATTTTTTATAATGTATGAATGTTACTAATAAACTTTTTAAGGTTTTTTAATTGTCATTCTTAATCATAGCTAGGGTTTGTCTAGTTTTAATTTTTGATCCTTCCATTTTTGGAATTTTAATGAAATGGTTATAACCATTTAAAAAAAAAATAATGATTATATATTTGTATTTTGATAATTATTTGAATTATTTTATAATAAAGATGGATCAACATGTTACTATAAAAATTGAAATATCCTGTGTTAAAAAAACAAACATTTTTCTATACATAAATGTAAGTTTATATCTAAGATCTACCAGTTATGCCCCACTACATACTAATGGGCTCTATAAAAATAATAATTGATGATCTTACTTACTGCTGGGCTCTATAAAAAATAATAATTTATTTATAATTTGAATCATTGATCTTAATATAGATTAAAATATTTAACAAATATGATTAGATTATAATTTTATTAATTTAAATATAAAATTATTATATGTTCTTATAATATGATATTTAATTAATTGTTTCTTTTAAAAAAATTTAAATTCATTTACCTAAATTTTAAATATAAATTAATCTTTTTTAAATGATCCATGCATATTAAATATGAATTATAAGATGACTTATATGAATCTAAATGATATGGAAATTAATCTAAATGCATATTACATTTATTTAAGAATTATATAAAAATATTTTATTCTAAAATTAAATGTTAGAATAATGGATAAAGATATGTTAGTGAATTTTAAGTAATGTTTTTTCAAACAAACCTTGTTTGAAGTAAAACTTTCAAATTTACGAACCTATTTTTGTCCAATTCTTTCAAAATAACATAATATATTATTTAAATTCACTTATCCTATTTATTTTTTATATTTTAATTTTGTTTGTTAATATTATATTTTTTTTATTAAATACATTCTAAATTTAATAATTTTTATTTATATATTTAAATTATTATTTTATATAATATAATATAATAATGTTATCATCAATTAATATTTTAATAAATATTTATTTAATGCATAATTAATTTAAAATGTTTTAATTATAACATGTTTTTTTTTTCAAACTAATCTTATTTTTATAAACTTTTTATATTCAATATTTTTATTAATTTTAACTTATTATTAAATATATTTTAAATTCAATTACTTATATTTTTAATTATATGTATATTTACATAATTAAATTATTGTTTTTATATAATATAATTATTATCATAATTTTAATTATATTTATTGAATACACAATATAATTTAACTACTTTGTTCATTCTTTTATATTTTAATATTTTAATATTTGTTAAATTTTAAATATATAATTTTAAATTTTAAATGTTATATTAAGTTATATTCATATTATACCGATCTATAACTTTGTGAAAAATAATCGTGTCAGAGTCAACTTATACGAATTAAAAAAGATAATTATAATAATTTTTATTAATTATTAAGTTATTATATTATAATTATTAAAATATTTTAAATTAATTATGTATTAAGTAAATGTTTATAAAAATATTATGTGATAATAACATTATTATAGTATACTATGAATATAGCAAAATTCGTCATTAATTTCAAAATAAGATGTTTGTAATAACTTTATTAATTATTAAGTTATTGTATTATAATTAGTAAGATATTTTAAATTAATTATCTATTATGTAAACATCTATAAAAAAAAATTAAGTGACGGTAACATTTATTATATTATATAATTTAAAAATTTTAAAATATTAATAAACATATAAAAATATAATAAGATATAATATTAATAAAAATATTAAAAATAAATAAGTTATGTAAATTTGAATAGTAACTAGATTAATTTGAAAATAATTGAATAAATAGGTTAGTTTGAAAATTAAAAGTTTGGGAAATACAAAATAAACTAAATTATAATATTTTAATTAATTTTAAGTATTTTATTTGTATAATAATTTCATTAATAGATCAAATGTGGATAAATGTAAAAAATAATAATAAAAGATTATTAAATGAAAACTATTTAGATAAACTAAATTATAATATCTTAATTAATTTTAAGTGGGTGATTAATATGGTAAATGTTAAAAATAATGTTTCATTATCTTGCAGATAATAATCAAATGGGTATTATAACTAGTTAGCTGATTTTGTGAATTAGATGAATATTATAATTTGGTTTTATTTGATAATTAAATGGATATTATATATATAAGATATTGAATAATTATATATAAATATAAAAAATAATCATATTTGAACAAAAATAAATCAAATGATATACAATAAAATTACTTATATATTTATATTTTAGATAATTATTTGAATTATTTTATAATAAAGATTGATCAGCATATTAGTATAAAAATTAAAATCTCTAGCTAGTGTTTACAAAAACAAACATTTTTCTATATACATAAATGTAAGTTTTATATCTAAGATCAGCCAGTTATGCCTCACCCACCGATGGGCTCCTTAAAAATAATAGTTGATTTATGATTTGAATTATTGATCTTAATACCGATATTAAAACAATTAAAAAATATGATTAAATTATTTTTTAATTAATTTTAATATAAAATTATTAAATGTTTTTAATATAACATATAAATTAAATTAAAAATACGAATTTTGTTTTTTGGCATAGGCCCTAAACTTTGGAGAACAGTTACAATTAAGTTATATCACATCATAAATAATATTAAATTAAGTTAAATTAATCCTAATAAAATATATACACATAAAAAGAAACCAAGCATGTTTTTGTTTCTGATGGCTCAAGTTATCATTTGTTAATTTGTAATATTATCTTGATATATAAAAGTTCTTATATAAGTTATAATTATTCTTTCAATTAATATTACATTAGAAACATAAAAGATAATTAACTGAGTGTTTAGACAAGAATTCATGATCATAAGTTCAAATAATTAAAATTAAATATTAACCAAGAAAATAAATAAATTAATCGAAAATAAGATGAAGTATCAAAACAAACCCTTAATTTTATTATGAATAGGATACCAATTATAAAGTTTATAATGTGATATTTTTCATAAAAAATAATCACCAATTATAAAGTTTAATAAAGTTGGTATTGTTTCTACTTACATAGAAACCATCAGGTTTTGTCACCCAAAAGCAATGGTAAACCTCAACATCAATCCTACAATACTTTTTACTTAATTTGACATTAAACATATCCATCGTCATCTTTTTTGTTTTCCAATGAAAATGACAGAAGTAAAGTGTTGTCTCCCAAAAATTAACACGAAAATCCCACATGAAATCTTGCCCTTGATTTAAAGTTTTGATGTTTAAGAAGCCATCCCCTGATTTACATCTCACTTGCAACGGCCCTTTGACATCACTTTTTATATGGACCTCACTCCTTGGCCTTTTTGCGCTGATAGAGAATGTTAAGAAGTTGAAGATGAAGAGGGTGAGAAAAACAAAAAATAGACTAAATCGAAATGTTGGATTAGTTTTCATAAAGCTTAAATTGTAAATGAAAATCAACTTCTATATAAGTATTGAATAGAGATGTGAGATCCCCTATATTGAGTTCATATAAATACTGATCCATGTTGTGTTGTATTAATTATTATAGTAAGTTATATTTACATATATTACAAAGGATTGTGATAATAAATTTATATGCATAAAATTCAGTAAAAAGATTAAATAAACAAGTGCAATTGTGTATTGTGTGAATTAAATAATATGTGAATTTACAACTTTGTGGTTTAATACGTCACTACAATATTTAATCTGATTTTAATATGAATACTTAGTTTTCTAAATTAAACTTTGATTGCATGCATCTCCATTCATATAATGTTGATGACGTAGAAATTATAACTATTTCTTACTTTAGAAATACCAATGGTTTGAAATAAAGAAAGAGAAAAATGTTAATGTTGAGGTTTAAATTTAGTAATTAAGATCTTAACATTTTTGTTTTATGTATTTTTATTTTTCTTTAATACCTTGACATTATATTTCTTATTTGTTACGCTTACACGATATTATTTTTACTTAGGTAGGTATCTAAAAAAATATTATCTAATTAGAATTTAATATATATATATATATATATATATATATATATATATATATATATATATATATATATATATCTATGACATGTTTGATCTCTAATTATTTTGAAAAAACAAAATTTTATTTGATGAAAAAATAGATCAGTTTTGTTCAAATGAAAAAGTAATTAAATTTAATATTTGAACATTTTTAAATAATAGAATAAGTGTATATTTATAATCGAAAAACAATTTAATGAAAAACAAAGATAATTAATGGAATGTTAAGAAATGTTTCATCTAAACTATACAAAATATATATCTTATTAAATTTTATTTTTATTCACATTAGTATAAAAGATCATTAAAATTTACACTATTTCGTTATTTGGGTAATAAAAAATATCAGGCACTATTTTAACTAATTTTTTCATTAATTTCTTTTAACTTCAATTGATTTTAATTCTCCAAATCTTTGGATTTGGGAAGTCGATCAAAACATTATATGAATTGTCTAGTTAGATACTTATTTTCTTAATTTGAATTATCTTCAAATATAATTTAAATTTAAATATTAATATTTTATCAATCAAATTAAATTTATGAGTGCATCTCTATTTTTGTTTGAGAAAACAAATCTCTTTTCATAAAACAAAATGAATGATTTAACATAAATATTTTTAATTATTATAAAAATAAGGTATAATAGTGATTATTTCATTGATAATTTGAATAAATTGATTATATAAATTAATAAACTGATATATTAATTTTAAATTGGAGGATGTGAGTGAGTGTAATGCTATTTTTTCTTAATTAAATAAAATGTATTTAATAATTTTAATATGTGATATTAAGAATTTTTATTAGCTAACTAAAATATATTAATTTTTTAGTTAGCTAAGAATGTTTTATTTTTTAAAATTTAATCTATTATTTATTTATTTTTAATTTAAAAAAATATAAAACTCATATTTATCCACCTTTTTACCTATATTTTTTCTTTTAATTTTTTATTCTTACTCTAAATATTTTTCAAACTCAGTCAAACTCTAATTTTTAAATGTGTTCATGATATTTATGAATGAATATTTGTGTTATATAGATCTATTGTCTTTGTCCTATATTTTTAATATGTTACTACAATATTTAGTTTGATTTTATAGATAAAAAAAAAATCAATATTCTAAAACAAACTTAAATTGTCTCTTTATTCATGTAATTTTGATGATATATAAATGTACAATATTTACCCCCATTAAATTAACTCAAAGTAATAACATTGGGAAGTCAAAATATTTTCCTAGTAATTGGTTAGCTCTTTCAATTTGGATTACTTCCTTAATATTCGATTTGATTTTGCATCTCCATTTTTATAATAGTCAAAGTATACTTTTTCTTTTTAAATTAACATTTTTTATTTTATGAAAGATGAATGATGTAGTTCAAGTTACATAAATATTATATATTTAATTTTTTTAATTATTATAATTTTTTTAATTATTAACTTAAATAAATTAATTAATAATATAATTTTAATGTGTATATATATATATATATATAAATAATGTTATGAATACTTAACTGAGAAAGGAGCACATTAGAGATTAATGAGTATATTTTTTCTAATATATTTAATGGATTTTGGAATATCTTTGTATATAATTTTATTTAAATTGTTTTTTATATTTATTTTTGTTTGATTACCTTCATAAATATTTAAAATTATTGAATATAGATATAGATTCCTCTTATGCGTGGCATGTTCATTTTTTTTCTCTAAATGTTGCAGACTAAGACGTCGATGAAGAGATGAGTTTGTTGCGCATTCGTCTTTTCCATATTTAGATGTTGTTTGTTTGTATTGTGTCCTAAAATTATCTATAAACAATAAAACATATTTAGATTGAATGAGCGGAAAATATTCATTGGTCATAGTGCTGGCTCCGAGTTTTAGGCTACTTCAACCTAAAAAAAAAAAAAACAAAAAAAAAAAAAACAAAAAAAAGTTAATTTTGAAGCTAAAAAAAAGTTTTAATTAGGTCTGAGCTTTTACTCAGGGCCGAACCTGCACATACTTATCACATTAAAAAATGATTTGAATATTCATTTCCTCCGAATATTAGTTCTTTCTTCCATCTATATATATTTGACTTAAATCCTCAATTGTCTCACTAATTTTTTTTTTCTTTTCTCATTTTCACTAATCACTATTTTTCTTCTATTCATGAGCTTAAAAAAATAGTTTTTCTTTTTAAGCAGTGCAAAATAAAGATGGTAAGTTCAAATATGAACAATTCTTGTTTTATTATTAAATTTGAACACCTACATAAGGTTTTACCTAGGTTTTATTTTTCAAATTTGGGATAGAACTTATTTCAACTAACAATTTTAATTCGTTTTCAAATCAAATTACATTCATACTAATTAAGTGGATAGTCGCTCCTTTGGTGTTGGTTAGCCAATTCAAAACATATCGTGGATTTTGTTTAGAATATCATATTTCATATTTCGTAATCTCTATCCTATCTATTATATTTTGATTACATTACTATCGAATATATTTTTCTAATTTAACATCAATATTTTTTGATTGCTTAAGGATGATTTGAGGAAACAGCAAAACAAACTCCACCAAGATAGTTCAGTGGTAAGAGTTGTCATAAGAGACTAAAAAGTCACGAGTTCGATTTCATCTAAAAATGTTTTAAGTTTAGGCGGGACCATGATTGTGCGGTGTCATCCTAGTTCTCCTTTACTTCCCAAAAAAATATGGAATAGACGAATGAGCAACAACATCGTTGTCTGCAATACTGTTGTCTAAAATGTAGGGCAACTACGTCGTCGTTTGAGAATAGAGTTGAAAAAATTATTTGAAGACAGATTTGAAAATTTTCCCCGCAATTGGACTTTGAATAATAAAAACTGAATATACAACGTATAAAAGGAAACAAAATTAATATAGATGAATGGAGAACGACATACATAATTTGTTGATAAATAATTGATAACTCAACATAATATCCAACGCAACAAACTTGAGAGAATGATAAATAGACTATTTAAATCTTTTTCACCGTAAATTATTTTTTAAGATATTGGGTTTTGAACTGGTATTTTTTGAAAATGACTATCACTTTTCACCAAATCCAAACAATGAGACCAAATCCTTCCGTCTGAGTACAATCCAGATCCAACTTCACATAAAAAAAATTTAAAATTTGGGAAATACATAATAAACTAAATTATAATATCTTAATTAATTTTAAGTATTTTATTTGTATGTTAATTTATTAATTGATCTAATGTGGATAAATGTAAAAAATAATAATAAATTATTAAATGAATACTATTTTAAAAAATAATTTATTTTAAAAAAAAAATAATAGAAGTGTTATGGGTGACGTTTTTTAAAAGTTTGAAAAACGATTTATTTTTTAAAATAATTTAATGTCTAAAAGTGTATAATCAAAGTAATTAA
This sequence comes from Impatiens glandulifera, assembly GCF_907164915.1. Taxonomy (NCBI): domain Eukaryota; kingdom Viridiplantae; phylum Streptophyta; class Magnoliopsida; order Ericales; family Balsaminaceae; genus Impatiens; species Impatiens glandulifera. The sequence continues at coordinate 57,746,526 of NC_061865.1, read as the reverse complement.
AAGATCACTCAGGTAATTTGTCCAATAATTTATTATCCTATTATAAAATAATATTTCAAAAGATCAATTTAAATGGAATCTAAAAATAAAAAATAATTATCTTTGAAAAAAATAAATAAATGATATACAATAAAATTAATTATATCTTTGTATTTTAGATAATTATTTAATAATAAAGATGGATCAGCATTTTAGTATCAAAATTAAAATCTATAGTGTTAAAAAAAAACATTTTTCTATACATGAAATGTAAGTTGTTATATCTAAGATAGCTGATACCACTGCTGGACGCTTTAAAAAAATAATTGATTTATGATTTGTATTATTTACCTTAAAAGTGGTATTAAAACATTTAACAAATATAATCAGATTATTCTTACAAATTCTATTTTTTTCAGAATAAGCCTAAACTTTGGGCCCGCCTGTTACATCAAAGTTATATAACATCATAAATAATATTTAACTAAGATAAATTCTTAATAAAATTTACACATAAAAAAATCAAAAATGTTTTTTGTCTAACGGCTAAGGTTATCACTATGGTTCACAATAGGCAAATTATTGTTTACACATAATTTGTAATATTACCATCATATATAAACGTTCTTGAAATAGTCCTAATATAAGTTATAATTATTCTTTCTATTATATTATATTAAATTAAAAATATAAAAGATAAAAATAAAAAGAACGCAGACTTTAGCACAAGAATTCATGATCATAAGTTAAAATAATTAAAATTAAATATTAACTAAGAAAATAAATAAATTAATAAGAAATAAGATGAAGGATCAAAACAAATCCTTAATTTTATTATGTATAGGAAAACAATTCAAACATCAACTATATATATATATTCTCTTATTATATTGTGATTATTTTTTCATAAAAAATAATCACCAATTATATACTTTACTAAAATTGATATTGTCTTTGCTTACATAGAAACCATCAGATTTTGTCACCCAAAAACACTGGTAAAAATCAACCTCAACCTTACAATATTTTTTACTTATTTTGATATCAAAGATATCCATAGTCATATCTTTTTTATTCCAATGAAAATTACAAAAGTAAAGTGTTGTCTCCCAAAAATTAGGATAGAATGCCCACATGAAATCTTGTCCTCGATTTAAAGTTCTCATGCCTAAGTCGTCGTCCTTTGATTTACATCTCACTTGCAACTGTCCTCCGACATCACTTTTTATATGTACCTCACTCTTTGGTGGACGTAAGGCTGCATTGACAGAGGATGCCAAGAAGTTGAAGATGGTGAGGGTGAGGAAAACAAAACAAAGACTAAATCGAAATGTTGAATTATTTTCCATAACGCTTAAATTGTATATGAAATTCAACTTGTATAAGTATTGAATAGAGATTGAGAAGTCCTCCTATGTTGAGTTCATATAAATACTTGTGCATGTATCATTATAGCGAGTTATTTTTACTTTTCTATATGCTTTTACATATATTACAAAGGATTGTGATAATAAGTTTAGATGCATAAAATTCAGTAAAAAAGATTAAATAAACAAGTGCATTTGCATATTATGTGAATTTAAAACTTGGTGGTTTCATAGTCACTACAATATTTGATTTGATTTTAAGTATCGATACTTAGTTTTCTAAATTAAACTTTGATTGCATCTATATTCATATAATGTTAATGATGTTAATGAATAACCATTTCTTATTTTAGAAAGATCAATGGTTTGAATCAAGATAGTTTCAAATATGAATGTTGATGTTTAAATTTAGTAAGATTTTAATAATTTTGTTTTAATTTTTTGAGAATATTTTTTATATGTATTTTGTTTTATTTTTAACACCTTGTAGTACTCATAAATTCCTTATCCCGAGAGAGCTTGTAGTTCGAAATTTTTTAATATTGATTTGCGTATTTAAAATTTTTTTAACAAAATATTATTTAAAGGATTTATAAAACAATTATTTTGATATTTAAAATTCACTTTCATAATAATTCATTTTTTTTATCAATTCTTAAATAATCTATTAGATTTAAAAGAATTAAGTAATATGTTATTTTTTTAAAAAAAAAATATTTTAAATTAATTAAAAATAATTAATTTAAAAGACTATTTATTTGATAAAAAAAGAGTCGTTAATTATTATTTTATTTTAAAATTAATAAAATGTCTGTGTACGTATATAAACGTAATTTTTATTAGAGATTCGATTGAGTTCAATGTTTGGTGATATTCGAGAAATGACTTTCGTATTATATCTTCCGTACCCGTTACAGAACGGTTTCAACTTTATAAAATCTTCACTTTTGAAAAAATTGTTTTATTATATTTTATTTAACCAATTATTTTTGAATTTCTAGACATGTATAGGTTTATCTTGCATTTAAAATTATAGAATAATATTTAAATGCTAGTACATACTATTGATGTCGTTGATTATAAAGAAAAAAATCTTAAAATATCAGTTTAAGACATTAAAAATTAAAAATAAAATCAAACAGGCTCTTATCAAAAAACATTTTATTAAAATATTCTAAAAATATTTTAAAGTTATTTTTGGATTTTAAAACAATAGTTTTAACCTCTTAATTGAATAAAAATTAAAAGGCTCAAACAAACAAGCCCTTAGACATGTGTTTGGGTCGCAAACTTGGTAGAATATATGAGAGTCTGGAGCGGGTTTGACCCAAATACAACTGGAAGAGCACCCGGTCCTCAAAGATCGGTCTCCTCGGTCGAGTGCATTGGTCCCTCGGTCGGAGACTAGAATTCGTAGGTCGCGCGTGCTGGCCCCTCCATCGGATGCGTGGATCCTCGGTCTTAAATCAAGTTGGGCTTGTTTTCTTGGTTGAAAATCAAGCTCAAGCTCATGCTCAGTCGGGTGCTAGAAGCGAAATTTTCGGTCGGACTTTAAGAACATCGAACTGCAGGTTTAGCGATTTCGATTGAAGCCTTCATTATTCGAATGGATGGGGAGCTTCGTCTAACCTCAATGATCGTTTATAAAATTTATCTCAAATTATTTTATTTTATTTTATTTTTCATGATTTTTGTTTTAATTAATTAGGATTTAATTAATCCAATTAATTGTTAATATTGGTTTGACCTACATTTTATTTATCTTGAATTTATTTATTTACTTTTAAATTGGGTAAGTGAAATTTTAGTGTATACCACCCTTGACATGTTATGTCTTAGATGTTATGTTTGAACGATTTTATTTTTATTTATGCATGTATTTTAAAAAAAGAATTATCTAATTAAAATTTAATAAAATAATCGTGACAAGTTTGATCTCTAATTTTTTTTATAAAACAAATTTATATTTTTTAAAAAAATAGATAATTTTTGTTCAAATGAAAAAATACTTAAAACTTAATATTTGAATTTTTTAAATAATAGAATAAAGGTATTTTGATAATCGAAAAATAATTTAATGAAAAACAAAGATAATTTGATGGTATGAAATGATAGATCATGACAATTTGATGGATGGACATAAATGTCCAAATAAATTTGAGTTTATTCTCATTATAGTGAAAGATCATTAAAATTTACAACTATTTTGTTATTTTAAGAACAAAAAATTATCATACACTATTTTAACTAATTATTTTATTAATTTTTTAACCTCAATTGATTTTCTGCTAGTTAGATAATTATTTTCTTAATTTGAATTTCCTTCAAATATTAATTTTATTTTAAATATCAATATTTGATCCAATAAATTAAATTTATGAGGGCATCTTAATTTTTTTCTGAAAAACACAAATCTCTTCTCATAAAATATAAATGATTTAACATAAATAATTTTTATTGTAATACAATCGAAATTTGAACTATTTTAATATTTAATTTAAAACAATTGATTGATACCTAGTTCTGATTAGATTTTGTTTATCATATTTAGGATAGAGCTTCTTTCCAGTAACAAAATTTTGTTTATCATATTTAGGACAGTCGCTCTTTTTAGTGTCCTGTTTGGTGAGCTAATTCAAGACATATTACAATTTTCGTATTACAATATAATATTTCATATTTCGTAATATTATAATATTAATTATATTTTAATTCCATGATCATAAAAAAAAACATTTCTTTCATTCAACTTTAATATTATGTAATTATTTAAAGACGAATAAGCAACAATATCGACGTAGTCTGCAACATTGTTGTCTGAAAATGTTACCCCTTAATTCAAGCAAAAGAAATATACAGATCTTTTAAAATAATGATACACAAGTCCCCGCGAGTCTTATCGAGATTGATCTCTATCCTTCCAACCATTTTTAAAATAAGTCAATATAAATTGAGAATTATAGTGAAATGTCTATTCGTCAAACTTGGATATTTGTTTTCCAAAATAAAAATATTTTTCAAACTCTATCCAATAGGAGCATTCTATATACACTTAAATTTTACCATCCTCTGTAGACAAAGCTAATAAATAATTCTCAAATTATGTTTTAATTTAATTTTCAAACAATTTCAGTTTCATAAATAATTGAGTGTGCAGGTCTCATTAATTTAAAAGATTGAGAATTAATTCGAATATCAATAATTTGAAGTTAAATTCATCTAAATACATGTATTTCCGGCTAGAAGTTCTCATTTTCCAACGAAGCTCCATCGAGGGTTTGGGAATTAATTGATAATCCTATAAAAGTATAGGAAAATGCTAAATGAAATAATAAATCCTTGTATCTATTTCGTTTTATGAATAGAAGCTTTAATAAAATAAAATGTTGTCTCTATCTTCCTAAAATTAGGATAACAGCTGATCTTGAATTGTTATCTTCTACGCCTGGTTCATGTTGAAGTAGGTAATTTAATTAAGCATGACTTAGGCAAAATTACCCAACATTAACATAACTAGCATATATCCTGTGCATTTGCACGAGTAATAATATAAAAATCGTGAAAAAATATTACGGTAAAAAATTTATGAGCGGGTCAACTTACAATTCGACACAAGTATCCATTTACTCTCACATATATCCAAATTAACCACAGCTCTCGACCCGGCAAACCGGACACTTTAAAAATTAAGCATCATTATATATATATAGATTAGTTAGCTAAAAAATTGAACTTATATTGTTAAAATGTCACGCGTTTATCAAATTTTGGGTTGAATTTAAAATATAAACTGTTATTGACCTAGTTGGTTAAAAGGTTGTACTTGTTTTTGTTAGGTTACAAGTTCGAACCATACCTATAGCATTTTTAATTTTATTTTTAACCGTTTTAAGTTTATGGGCGGGTCAACCCACAATCCGACCCAAGTATCCATTTACTCTCACATATATCCAAATTAACCACAGCTCTCAACCCGGCAATCCGGACACTTTAAAAATTAAGCATCATTATATATATATATATTATATATATATATAGATTGGTAAAAACAATTTAAACATTCCAAAGGGTTTGTTTAAACAAATGAATAAAATAGAAAATTCCAAAAAATAAATAAAAGTAATTTTAAAATTATGTATTCATAAATATATATAAATTACTTTTAAAATTATTTTAAAGTTACTTACAAAAAAATATTATTTCATTTAAAACTAACTTTTTGTCAGGTAAAAAAAATCATTATTAGATCAAATCCTATATATTTACAAGTATTTTTAAATTTAAAAAATTTAATATTTTAATAATCATATTTAGGTAAATCTTTTAGAGGCGTAAAATAATAAATTTTTTAAATTGGTCAAAAATTTAAGTAACCGTAGTTCTAATAGGCACGGAGAAGTGAGCACGGGAGCCCTTTCTCGAGTGTAACTAAGTCCCGAACTAAAACAGAATCTCTATAATACATTTAATTACGTAAAATATTTTTCTAATTTTTGGCAGATTCTTTAAATCTAAAAAATAATTCCCTAAAACAAATACGGGATAAAAATTAAAATTTTAAAGATAGAGAGCCGAGAGAAATCAAGGCGTTACAATTTCTTTGACAACTCTGCTCGGGACATTTATGTCTTAGCTTGAAACTTTATTGGTCATTTCAAAAATATTTTAAAATTATTTTACACTAAAAATAATTGATAAAATAGAAAAAAAACATTTTTGTTTTAAAAAATAATTATGTCAAAACGGAACTATGTATCGACTTGATTCTTCTGTAATAGAAGATAAGTAGGAACCCTCTAAATTGTTATCGCTTGGCCTCTCTTGCTACTACGTCTGCACCCAATGCGCTACTGCTAATGTCGGCGTAAGGAAAGTTTGTCGGTTTATCGGAGACTTCTATCTTTTTGGAAGGTTTATCCCTTGGGAAGTATAGTAAGATAATCTTTTATCTAGTCTTGAGCTTGTTATCTTGATTGCTACTACTTTTATTTAGCCTAAGCTGGTGTCGAGTTGCAGCCTAAGCCGACTTTCAAGTTCAATAGAATGTTTATACTAAAAAAACTTATATAATTGATTTACTTGATATTTAATAATAATAAATTTTAAAACTTATCTAATTAATTTACGTAAATCTTTAAATAATAATAAATTCAAAGATTATCTAATTGATTAACATAAATATTTAAATAATAATAAATTCCGTAATTTATCTAATTGATTTACATGAATCTTAAATAAAAATAAAGTCTAACTTATCTTTTAATTGATTTATGTGAATCTATAAATTTCGAAGCCTGTCTAATTGATTTACGCGAATTTTAAAATAAATAAATAAACTTAAAGTTTATCTAATTGATTTACGTGAGTTTTATTTATAAAAGGAACAAACACCCTATTTATTTGAAGTTGTGTAATAGATATATTAAACAATACACTTTACACATCTATTGAAATACGTGCAAAGATCCGTCAATTGAAATGACGATTTGTTCTATAAAAGTGATGTTGTGAGAGGAAAAACTAGAATGCATGAGATCGACTCCCCCCTTTACGACATAGAAATTGTGGAGGTGGGGGAAATTCTCTAAGCACAAAAAAACATGAATACTCTCTCAAAGCTGGTTGTTTATCGTGCCCTAACAATTAAACCTCATCATTACAATACTTACGCGACTACTATATTTATAAATACGTGTATCCATCGTATTCAAAGTGACACCTCTAAGTTTATCTCGAAGAAAATCACAATTCTTAAAATTATGAGTAATTTTCCATATCAAAAGAAGAATGAGAAAATAAGTATTCATTCATTTAAGAACATCATGTATTTTATACATCCATTATGTACATGCATTAATCTTCCGTATTTGGAAGCCTCTAAACATGACTTTTCGAAAGGCCCAGAGATATTTTGGATATGATACTCAGGTTATCACAAATACGGCAACTACAAAGGTCATGTCTAGATATTTATTTTAATTATTTTATAATAAAATGGATAAGCATGTTAGTATAAAAATTAAAATCTCTTGTGTTAAAAAAACAATTTTTTTCTATACTTGAATGTAAATTGTTATATCTAAGGTCAGCAGTTATGCCCCCGGGCTCTTTGAAAATATTTGATTTATGATTTGAATTATTGACCTTAATAATGATATTAAAACATATAATAAATATAATTAGATTATTATTTTTATTAATTTAAATAAAAAATTATTAATTATTTTCAATATAACATATAAGTTAAATAAAAATACAAATTATATTTTTTTCAATAAATATCACATCTTTAGGCCCGCCCGCCCGATTACATCTAAGTAATATCACATCTTAAATAATATTAAATTTAGATAAATTCCTAATAAAAAAAAGAAACCAAACATGTTTTTGTTTCTAACGGTTATGATTTGAATTATTGACCTTAATAATGATATTAAAACATATAATAAATATAATTAGATTATTATTTTTATTAATTTAAATAAAAAATTATTATTTATTTTCAATATAACATATAAATTAAATAAAAATACAAATTATATCACTATGGTCCACAAGAGGCAAAAGTTTTGTTTACACATAATCGCTCTCACATTTATTATCTGTTCATTTGTCAGGATAATATAAAAGTTCTTGAAATAGTTCAAATATAGTTAAGTTATAATTATTCTTTCTATTATATTATGTTAGAAATATAAAAGATAAAAATAAAATTAACATACTCATAACAGTCTATTAGCACAAGAATTCGTGATCATAAGCTGAAATAATCAAAATTAAATATTAACCAAGAAAATAAATTAATTACTAAGAAATAATGTGATATTTTTCATAAAAAAAATAATCACCAATTATATACTTTACTAAAGTTGGTATTGTCTTTACTTACATAAAAACCATCAACTTTTATCACCCAAGAGCACTTGTAAAAATCAACCTCAACCTTACAATAGTTTTTACTTATTTTGATATCAAAGATATCCATAGTCATATCTTTTGTTTTCCAATGAAAATTACAAAAGTAAAGTGTTGTCTCCCAAAAGTTAGGATAGAATGCCCATATTTCATGTCCTTGATTTAAAGTTCTCTTGTACTTTGATTTACATCTCACTTGCAACGGTCCTCCGACGTCACTTTTTATATGGACCTCACTCTTTGGTAGACGTAACGCTGCGTTGATAGAGGATGCCAAGAAGTTGGAGACAATGAGGGTGATGAAAACAAAACAAAGACTAAATAGAAATGTTGAATTATTTTCCATAGCGATTAAATTGTATATGAAATTCAACTTGTATAAGTATTGAATAGAGATTGAGAGATCCTCCTATGTTTAGTTCATATAAACTCTGGTCCATGTTGTGTTGTATTATTATAGTGAGTTTTTTTATTTTTCTATATTCTTTTACATATATTATAAAAGATTATAATAATAAGTTTAGATGCATAAAATTCAGTAAAAAATTAAATAAATAAGTACATTTGCATATTATGTGAATTTACAACTTGGTGGTTTCATAGTCACTACAATATTTAATTTGATTTCAAGTACACAAATCTATTCTAATGAAAAATAAATGATTAAATATTTTTCAATATTATAAAAATAAGGTATAATATTGATAATTTCATTGATAATTTGAATAAATTAATTATAAAAAAAATGATAAAGTAATTTTAATATCATCGTGATGGCTAAGAGTAAAGTGTTGACTTAAAGATAAAAAATCACGGTTCGTGAGGTGTCAGGTTAGTTATACTAAGAAAAAAAATATAATAATTTTAATATCAAAATTAAGAAGTCTGGTTAGTTAAGTAAAATATAATAATTTTATATTTAAATGATAATATAATAAATTCCAGAGCTCTTAATTATTCCAAAAACTATATTATCCATTTTCATCAACTCGTTTACCAATTAATGAATGAACATTTAAAAATGTTTCATATAAAAGACCTATGAAAATAATGAAATTGATCATTCTTCTTCTTGATTGATTAAGAATTTAAAATAAGTCAAATAATCAACAATAATAATAATAATAATAATATATATATATATTATATATATATATATATATATATTTATTGATGCTTAATTTTTAAAATGTCTGGATTATTAGGTCGAGAGCTATGGTTAATTTAGATATATATGTGAGAGTAAATGGATATTTGGGTCGGATTATGAGTTGACCCGTCCATAAACTTAAAACGGTTAAAAGTAAAAATTAAAAATGCTATATGTATATTTCGAACTTGAAACCTAACAAAAACAAGTACAACCCTTTAACCAACTAGACTAATAACAATTTATATATTAAATTTAACACCAAATTTGATGAACGCGGGACATTTTAACAATATAGGTTCAACTTTTTAACTAATTAATCAATATATATAGTGATGCTTAATTTTTAAAGTATCCGGATTGTTGGGTCGAGAGCTATGATTAATTTAGATATATAAATTGATACTTGAGTCGAATTGTGGGTTGACTCGCCCATAAACTTAAAACGGTTAAAAAAAAATAAAAATTCTATATGTATGTTTTGAACTTGCAACCTAACAAAACAAGTATAACCCTTTAACCAACTAAGCTAATAACACTTTATGTTTAAAATTCAACACCAAATTTGATGAACGTGGGACATTTAAAACAATATAAGTTCAACTTTTTAACTAACTAATCTATATCTATATATATATATATATATATAATGATGCTTAATTTTTAAAGTGTCCGGATTGCCGGGTCGAGAGACAGATTGATGGTTGATTTGTCGAGGGATAAGAGACTAGTAATAAAAAATTAGTACTGTTGAAATAATTTGATGAAAAAATGAGGTTACGAGATTAGTAATATGAGATGTCTATTATGCAAGAAATGATATGGTGCAAAAATGAGGTTAAGAGATTAGTAATATGAAATGTCTATATATTATGTAAGAAATTATAATTTTGGTTAACCGAGAAATGAGGTTAAAATCAGTGAACTAATAAAAAAAAAGTTAAATGAATGTCTGCTTATCAAATTTATTATTTTGTATTTTTTCTTAATTTTTTATAATTGCACGGGCTAAACGCTACCTAACTAATGGGATTGTATATTCAATTGATATTGGATATTTATTACTTTGTTTTAAATTAAGGATATTTAAAAATTCAATTAAATATTTACTTATTTAATTATATATATATATATATATATATATATATATATATATATATATATATATATATATATATATATAAACTCATGTTCATTTTACACATAATTTTCCTTTTATTTTTTTAAATCTATTCTTAATTTTTTTTTCAAAGTGATCCCACTCTAACATTTTAGATATGTGATTTTCTATTGTTATTTTTTTTATTTACTCTTTAAACATTTAGAATCATTTAAAATATTATAACACTGGTAATTTGTATTGAAAATAGACATAAATTCTTTATATGCGTGGTATATTTATTTTTCTCTAAGCTCTGAGGACAAAAATCCCACCTCCATTTCAGATTAATTTTTTAACTTCATTTTAAACGATGACATAATTGTTTCACTTCATTTTAGACAATAATGTAGCCGATTAAGACGTGGATAAATTTGTTATGAATTGTTCTCCTTCATATTTAAATATTATTTTTTTACCCCTAAAATCATCTCTAAACAGTAAAAAAAAATATTGATATTGAATGAAACAAAAAATGTCCAGTTGTGACATTAGAAGACGATAGTTGGATATTCATTTCTACTATTTGTTTTGTCTATTAAATCTTCCAATACTAGTTCTTTCTTCAATTTATATTTTACTTAAATCACCAATTCTCTTACTACTATTAATTTTTTTCCCTTTATCATATTCACTGGCTAATTACTATTTTCCTTTCGATTCATCTACTTCCTCCCTTCAATCAAAGGAAGATCGAAAACGCCCCCAACCACAACCACAAGCTTAAAAAAAAGTTAGTTTCTTTAAGCCGTGCAAAATGAAGAACATAATTCTAAGTATAAATAATTCTTATTTTATGATCGAAATTAAAACTCTCTTAATGTTTAATTTAAAACCATTAAGTTTCTTATTAGGTTTTGTTTATCATATTTAGGGTAGGGTTTATTTAAGTAACAAATTTAATTCTATCATCAAATTACAATCTTTCTAACTAAGAGGATAGTCACTCCTTAGTGTAAATCCTGTTTGGCTAGCTGATACAAGACATATTGCGATTTTCGTATTACGATATCATATTTCATATTTTATAATACTATGACCATCAACATTTCATTTCATACAGCATGAATATTCTTTAATTATTTAGAGACGAATGAATGTTGTCTGCAATATTATTGTCTAAAAATTGAACGGAATAACAATGTCGTCGGTTGAGAATAGTGTTAAGATGTCATTTGTAGTAAATTAATTAATAATAAATTTGTGCGCATTAGAACTTTAAGTAATAATAAATTAATATATCATATAAATACAAGGAATTTATGTTTATTTTGAACACAGATTTATGGTGTTATAACGTTTTAAATGGCTTTAGATGTTTAGAAAATAAATTCAAACAATAATAAACAAAAATGAATGTACAAATTATAATTTCAAACAAAAATAAGTGTAAAAAGAATAAATTTTCAAACAAAATAATGTATAATAAGTTATTATAAATTTAGTTAAATGTATAGGAATAATATACATATTGCCTTAAAATTAAACATAATTTTTTTTATAAATAACTCAAGCTACAAGCTTTCTTGGGTCTATTAACATTTGGGTGCCCAAACTACAACAGGAAGCACGTAAAGTTTCAACGAACAAATATTATTAAATTTATTAATATATTAATAATTAAAATATATTTAATAACATTATTTCATCTAAATCAACGTTTCACTAAAATATTTAAAATATATATATATTAAATAAATTAAAAAAATGAAAAATCGTCCTACCTCAAATATAGAGCTTAGGGCCAATAGAATTGGGTTGTTCATCTTTATTTTTTATTCTATTATGTTGATTCGTTGAGGTTGTTAAAATCTTGGTTGACATATATGTTTGATCGAACTTCAAATGCCATAATCACATACCAATGTCGATCTATGACAATTACAATTGAAAAGGTATTTCCTAAAATTATTATCGTTTTTGTTTGTGGCATATCATGAAGAAATTTCTTACAAAATTTAGAAGTCATGATGAATACAAACTGATAAAGAAAAGGCTGAAAAATATTGTGTATAACTCTATTACTATTCAACAATGCAAAAACGATTGGACGAGACTATTAGATGATTATCAACTGGAAGATAATGTTTGGCGGAATTCTTTATTTTTGGAAAGAATTAAATGGATACATGTTTATGTGAAATGCCACTTTTGGACAGGGATGTCCGCATCTCAATGGAGTGAAAGTATGAATGCCCTTTTGACGGCTTTGTGCACAACAAAACATCACGCATACAATTCGTGCAGCAATATGATAAAGGCTTTGTTGAAGAATATTGAGAAAAAGAAGAATCTTAATTTTTAGTCGTTTAATTCTCTCATACTAATTGTGAGTGGTTATGCTTTTAAAATGAAATTTTAAAACTTCTACACTCAAGAGATATTTAAGTTGTTCCAACAAGAAGTTATATGGTATATTCTGCAATATCTCCATATATTGAAATACAGGAAATGACAACTATTATATTTCAAGTTGAGGGGAGATGTTTGGGGATTAATGGAGAAAATTAAGAGATATTTCTTACAAAGTGCACTATACTGAATTGGATTGCAATGTTAAATATTTGAGTTTAGAGGTATTTTGTGTAGACATAATTTGGCTGTGTTAAAAAAATTGAGAATGAATGAGGTATCAATGTGTTTTACCATAGACCTATGGCGTAAAGATATTAAGCATTGGTATCAAACTATCACCAACATTTACAATTCGCATATGTCTATGGAAGAAAAAACGTTACAACTGTCAACAGTCTAACCCCATTAATGCAAGAAGTTCAACAAATTGGAGCAAAATTTGAAAAAAATTGTTATGTATTGCTCAACGTCTTAAAAGCTTTTGAGGAACAATTTATGTCTATAAAAGATAATCATGAAAGGGAAGACAAAAGCATAGAAGTATCTCTAGATAAATAAATAGAAATATCTCCATCAACAAGAATTTTGATACACTTTCCTGTGAAAGTAAGAGCTCGAGGTCGATCACCAACTCGAGATCCCAAAAGAAGGTTTGTTTGAATTATTCTTTATCTTAATTATTTAGCATGTTATGTTTAATAAAAGTTTTGTAAATGTTTTTTGTTTCAGCCTACAACTTCAATTCTAACATCAACTCCATAATGAGACGTGAATGACTACTACCCATTGACATGTCAAACCCTACATTGACGTTTCTCCTATTGTCCCAACTTGTGTTGGTAAGGCCGACAACGGATACACAAACATACGTGAATTCCTACTATCCATTGACAACATAAAAGATTAAGGATTTAATTTTGTAAACATGTTGTAATTTTGTACAGATGTTAATTTTGTAATTCATAAGATAGTAGATTATAAAATAAAATTATGTGAGTGTTGATTTAGTATGTTCGAGAGTTTTTTTATGTTTGTGTTGATTATTAAAAAAAAACTTACAAATAGAATTCCATTAAAAGAAACTTGATTTTTTTCTGAAAAAAGTCTGAATATTTTTTTAGAAAAACATCAAGTTTTTTTTAATGGAATCAATTTATTTTTATAATGGAATGATATTTGTTTTTGTAAGAATCAACACAAACATAAAAAAATTAAATGTAGCAATTAAGCAATGTAAGATAAGTATATCGGGAAAGAATCTGCCACTTTTGAAGCCAGCAAGGAAGATTCATGAAGCAATGGGGAAAAGAAGGTCTAATGAAGGTCACCTCTAACAGTCACGACATGTATTTCCTGAAATTCAAATGAGAGGCTAATCTTGAGGAAACTTTGGAGTTGGGACATAAACACGTGGGAAATAATGCACGAAGCACGAAAAATGGAAGGAGGGTACGAGCCATGACAGTATTCCAAAAAAAACAGTGCAAATCTGGTTCAAGTTGCGAAATATCCCTCCCCACATGTACAACGCAGAAGCCTTAAGTCATTTCTCTAGCATTCTAGGAAACCCGTTATACATGGAAAAAATCACTGAGGAAAGCGAAAATCTCACATATGTTAGGATGAGCGTTGAAGTTCAACCCAGAAGCATTCTCCCCGACGAAATTACAATGGTGGATCGAAAGGGAAATGCTACCAAGATTGGCATACACTATGAATGGCGACCGTACATATGCGTGAACTTCAATACCTTTAAACATTCTATTGTGAGATGCCCTAAATTAATGGCCAACTAGAAAGCAAACAAGGAACAACAAATGTAGAATGGAGAAGCCAAGCAACAAAAGGTTCCTAGTACAAATGAAACATTGGTGGAAAAATAAGTAGCAAAAGAAAGAAATGCCAAAGGGAAAGATGTTCAGAATTCGGGTGAAGGAACAAAAGGAAATCAAACTCAAGAAGAGTGAAGTAAGAAAGGAAAGGAAAATGTGGAAGGGCAAGCCAAAGAAACTAAGGAAACAAAAAATGTTGAGAAGGGTAACCCGAAAACATAGTAAATCCCAACAGAAGCAGGAAACAAAGAACCCGTAGGCGAAGGAACTTCCAACTCCTCTTCTAACGAAACGGTTCAGGACCAAACGCAGATGAGAGGAATGCAACATCCTAGACCTGCAATTCTATTCAAACCACAAATGTGGAGGAAGATTGTGGGGAAAAGGAAATGAAGGAATAAGCACGTTGTCAACATTTCTTCATGAATATAATGACCTGAAATATTAAGGGACTCAACGACCCCATCAAAAGAAAGGAAGTCAAAAGAATGATTGAAAATCATGAAATCACTATTATGGGTATATTGAAGACGAGAGTAGGGCACAATCAAATTGATACTGTTAGTAAAGGCTGTTTTGGTAGCGATTGGTCTTATATTCACAATTTAGATGAGTGTAAAAGAAGAATCTGGGCTGGTTGGAATGATAGCTTAGTTGAGGTCAAGAAGTTATTCAACAATAAGTAGGTCATCATGGTGGATATTGTTAGTAGGATAACAAAGGCGAAATTCTATGTTTCTGCTATCTATGGAAGCAATGTAGCAGGAGAAAGAAAACAGTTATGGAGAGAGTTCAAGAGTAAAGTTAATGATGATGAGCATTGGATCTTAATGGGCGACTTCAATGTCACCTGATTCATCCAAGAAAGAGAGCCAGAAACGGGGATCACGCTAGACATGCTGGACTTCAATGAATGCATCAGAGACATCAACTGTATCTAACCTTCTAGTTCAGGTAATCTATTTTCATGGTTAACTACTAGAGGGTCAGAGGAAATGAGGAAGAGTCGCATTGATCGTGGGTTGATCAACGAGAAATGGGAAGATCTCTACCCAAGAAGCCAGATACAGGTTCTACAGTCAGTAATCTCTAAACATTGCCCGTTGAAATTTTCTGGGAAAAGGAGAAAAGACTAAAGAGGCCTTTCAAATTCTTTAATTTCTAGATGAAAAACTAAGAATTCAAAGGAGTACTGACAGAAACCTGGAATATTAGTATATACGGGACAAAGATGTTTAGAGTTTGCGAAATGCTCAGGATTCTGAAAGGTAAGCTCAACAAGTTTGACAGGAAAAATTATAGCGGTATATCAAAAAAGGTAGAGGAAGCACGAGTAAAATTGGAGAATATTCAAAGCAAAAGCTTGAGGATGCAGAACTTACCTAATAATCAAGCTGAGGAGAAAGAAGCACTGACAAGTTTCAGAGATCTCTACTCAAAAGAAGAAAGTTTCTTCAAGTAGAAGTCTAGAGAAAGTCGGCTTTCTTTGGGAGACAAAACTACTACCTAACCCAAGTTGACGACTACTTTTGAAGCATTGCCGAAAGAAATGGATTTGAACTACACTTTTGAGAGTATTTTGAATAACCTCACATCACCACACATGTGGTTACTTGCGTCGGTATCCAAGTACCAAAACGAGTTATCAAAACAACTCGATTTGATCTCAGTTTATGAAATTTTTGTCACCGGAAACAATCCTTCATCTTCTTTCCAACAAAGAAGTTTATTGGTTCCTCATTTTTCTTCTCAGATATACAATCTTTGTAAATATGATCAAGCTTTCCAACATTTATAGAATTTAATCGAGTAACAGTCCTTGGCAATATTTCTATACTTCCCACAGTTATAACACTCAATATTATTGTTTATGTTTGTCTGGGCACCCCGGGCTTGACCTCGACTATTCTAGTTATGTTGGCCAACTTGCTCACTTCCTCGTCATCCTCTTCCTCTACCACGTAGGCCTATACCTCTAGTACTCTGAGAATAGAGCACATTCTCCTCTTTTATTGTTACTTTTTCTTGGAGAGAATATTCAATGAACTTCCCCTACTTGTTTTTCCTTCTCTGCTCATGCGCTTTCAAGGACTCAGTAAGCTCTTCAATGGTGAGCATTGATAGGTCATTGAATTCCTCTATTGCGCACACGATATTTTTGAAACTATCTATCAATGATTTCATAATCTTTTCATCAGCTCGGTTTGATGAAAGACTCTCATCATTCTAATTTAGCTTGCTCACCACGGTCTCTACCCGAGTAATGAACTTATATATGCTTTTAGACTCTTTCATCCTCATGTATTCTAGATCGCCTCTAAGGGTTTGAAGTTGGACTTGCTTCACATGTTCGTCTTCTTTGTTTTCTATTTTGAGTGTATCTCATGCTAATTTGAAAGATTTTGTGTCGGTTATCTTCTCAAAGTCAATTTTTTCGACGGATCGATATAGTAGATACAAAGTCGCCTTGTCTTTAACTCGAACGACCTTCAACAAGTTCAATTGCGCATTTGAATACCCATATGTGTTCTTCAGTTTCTCATACCTAGTCTTGACCACATCCCAATTATCTTGGGAGCCGAAAAGAGCCTTCATATGCACCTTATAAATGTCATAGTTCATTGGTTAGACCTATCATTTCTCTCAAGTGGTTACACTCAATATACACCTCACAAAGTTCTCGATCGCTTTTCTATCTCACTCGACCAGCGCACACTGTGGTGTTCTCTTTTAAGATTGACATGTTCTCTCACGCTTATCTCACACACAATGACTTTGATATCAATTTGTTAATACAAGAGGGTAAATATTTATTCTTATTTGTCTCAAATGGATTGTTACAAGTCTTTATAGGCAAAATATTTGACTTTTTAAATGTTTGCCTCTTCAAATATAAAAATAAATTATGGTGCATATTAAATAGGTATTCCACCTAAATCTCTTGATTATCTCACTCACTCCTAAAACATGAATATTATTCTAGAAATACTAAACATCAAAAATAAAATTTCTTAATTTAAGTTTATTCAACAATTAAATCTAAGTTATATCCAGTCAAAAATCATATTAAATTAAGAAAAAATCCTAATAAAATTTACACATAAAAAAAGGTTAAGGTTATTACAATGTCTACAAGAGGCAAAATATTGTTTACACATAATCGCACTCACATATCTACTCATTTGTTACGTTGTAATATTACCTTGATATATAAAAGTTTTGAAATAGTCCTAATATAAGTTAGAATTATTCTTTCTATTATATTAAGTGAGAAATGGTAGGACTATATTTCTAATATAGTCCTAACATTTGTTGTATATATCATTTCTCATATTAACTTAAAAATATATAATATAAAACATAAAGAGAACGTATACACATAACTGATATATTAGCTCAAGATTTCATGATCATAAGTTGAAATAATTAAAATTAAAACTAAATATTAATTAAAAAAATAAATTAATTAATAAGAAATAAGATGAAGATCAAAATTTTATTATGTATAGAATACCAATGCAAACATAAACTGTGTTCTCTTATTATAATGTGATATTTTTCATAAAAAATAATCACCAATTATAAACTTTAATAAAGTCGGTATTGTTGCTACTTACATAGAAACCATCAACTTTTGTCACCCAAAAGCAATGGTAAACCTCAATATCAAACCTACAATAGTTTTTACTTATTTTGACATTAAAGATATCTATAGTCATCTTTTTTGTTTTCCATTGAAAATTACAAAAGTAAAGTGTTGTCTCAAAAGAATTAACATGGAAATCCCACATGAAATCTTGCCCTTGATTTAAAGTTTTGATGCCTAAGTCGCTATTCCTTGATTTACATCTCACTTGCAACGGCCCTTCGACATCACTTTTTATATGGACCTCACTGTTTGGCTTTTTTGCGTTGATAGAGGATGTTAAGAAGTTAAAGATGAAGAGGGTGAGAAAAACAAAAAATATACTAAATCGAAATGTTGAATTATTTTCCATAACGCTTAAATTGTAAATGAAAAACAAGTTCTATAAGTAATCAATAGAGATGGTGAGATTCTCCTATATTCGGTTCATATAAATACTGTCTCTATCTTGTATTATTATGTTATTATAGTGGGTTATTTTTACTTTTTTATATGCTTTTACATATATTACAAAGTGGGTTATTTTTACTTTTTTATATGCTTTTACATATATTACAAAGTGGGTTATTTTTACTTTTTTATATGCTTTTACATATATTACAAAGGATTATTGTAATAAGTTTAGATGCATAAAATTCAGTAAAAGATTAAATAAACAAGTGTAGTTGTATGTTATGTAAATTAAATAATATGTGATTTAATTTTATTATGTCATAAGTGTTTTATTATTTAAATAAATTATTTAATAAATTCTCTTTCTTTAACTTTATTATAAAATTATTATAAAGATTCATTTAATTTAAAATTTAAAAAGATAAATTTTTAATTTTCAACTTAAAATACAAAAATACTAATATTCATAATAAATAAAATTTAAAATACTAATATTTAAAGTATAAAGTATAAAAGAAAAAGTTATAATATTATGTAGAAAATAAATTTAATATATATCTCATAATAAAAAGAAATAAACTTTTAAGGAAAAATAAGAAAGAAAAATTTAAAAAGAGAAATAATAATTTATTAAATTATATATATTTAATTTTTATTTTATATATATATATATATATATATAATTTAATATATATTCTAAAAATATACATTTATATATTTTATTAATTTGATTTATTCATTTTCCTTATTATTAATAATTTTAAAAATACATAAATTAATTAATTAACTATTAACAAAAAAAATTAATAGATGAAAACAACAATTAATTAAATTTAAAAAATTAATCATTTTTATATTTAACTTTTTATTCTTTCTTATTCTATTATTCTATTAGCTACACTTTCATTTAAAAAATTAATCATTATTCTACTAACTACACTTTCATTACAAAAATTCTTTACAATAATGTAAATAACCAACTAATAACTAGAATGGAATATGTCTTAACTTATAGAAGTACAAGTTAAGAGCGGGGTTTGTGATAATTTGTAAAAGACATATGCTTGCGACAAAGAGGCTAAATTATCAAAATTATGTGAATTCTTATTAAGAATATTTGAAGCAACTTTTTTCTACTGGAAATAAATTGAATTTGATTTGATTTTTCAAATCTTGTTTCATTACTTTGATTATTGAAAATGTATTTTTCGATTTTTTTTTCACTAAAAAGTTCCATATTTATTCTATGAATAGTAATAATAGATAAAAAGAAATTCATATAGATTTTTTTAGTAATTTTTTTTTACGCGAGTATTTCTTCTTTTTAATCTTTTTTTTTAATTTTAATAATGAGATTGTACATATAATTGATATTGGATATTTATTCTTTTCCTTATTTTAATCTAAGGATATTTAAAAAATATATATATATATATACTTATCTAATTTTAAAATAAATATATAAAAACTAATATTCATCCAACTTTTTACTCATAATTTTTCCTTTATTTCTTAATTTCTTAAACTTGCCCTTAATTATTTTTAAAAACTCACCCCAAATATAACATTTTAGAATTGTGTTTAGCTATTATTATTATTGAAAGTAGACATAGATTCCTCATAAGCGTGGCATATTCATTTCTCATAAGCGTGGTATATTCATTTGTTACGCTCCATTTTCAAAGAATATTGTTGCAATTTAAGATGACGGTGAGCTTATTGCGTATTAGGCTCCACAAAAAATATCCATTGTTCATATAGTTGTCACATTATAAAATGATAGTCGAATATTCATTCTTACTACTTTTTTTTGTCTATCCAATCTTCATATTAGTTCTATTTTCAATCTATATTTTACTTAAATTCCCAATTCTTCAATCAAAGGAATAAGAACTCCCCCCAAGCTTATAAAATAGTTAGTTTCTATAAGTTCTAATTAGGTTTTGTTCCTCAGATTTAGGATAGGGCTTATTTTAACTATCAAATTTAATTCGTTATCAAATTACATTCTTTCTAATTAAGGGGATAATTGCCCTCATTTGGTGTAGATCCTGGTTGAATTCAAGACATATTGCAAGTTTTTATGATATCATATTTTATATTTGGTAATATTATCCTATTAGCTCAGGTCATATGGTATTAGGGAGAAAGTACGTGATACGATTTCCTTTGAGGATGCAGCAAGTTATAAATTAAGATGGAGGATCTGATTAGGAATGTTCAAGAAGATCTTGATTCCCGTATAGTTTGGTTGACCCAAATCTCAACTCTAACTCAAACCCAAAATATTAATTTGGGTAAGTTAATTTGGTTTGAGTTGAATTTGGGTTGGATTTATTTCAGGTTAGAGGTTACCAACTTACCAAACTAAACTAAATTAATTTTATTTAATTATCTTTTATGAATCCAATATAAACTAATCATCTTTCAACTCTAATATATTCTCGTAATTTTCACTATGTTGATCTCCATAACAATCAAACGAATAATAAATAAAAAAAAATTAAAATTCATTAATAATATATTTATTAATTATAATATATTCGTACATAAATTATATATCACTATTGTTCTAAGACTTCGACTTAGTTTGTTTCAAAAAATAAACAGAGTTTATCATATTTAAGACTTTGTTTAGTATGAATTATTTAAATATTATTTATATAATCCATATTAATCTCACATATTATTTATTCAACTAATTTAGTAATTAAAATTTCCAAATCATTTCAAAAAAAATCAAAATTATGTTAAACGGATCAAAAAATGTATAATAATGTCAAAGACGTATTAGACTGAGCAGAAAACAAATTAAACGGACCGAAAGTGTTAAATGTGTCACAAGTGTGTTAAACAAATCAAAATGTATTAAACATGCCAAAAGCACGTTAAACGTGTTAAACGTGAAAAAAAACATGTGAAACAGATTTAAACGAATTACATACTTGTTAAAGCTAAAAACGATAAAACAGGTCAAACGATTTAAAACAAATCAAATACTAGTTAAACGTGTTGAATAATTCAAAAATGTATTAAATGATATAAAATAAAACAAATAATTATTAAACGTGTCAAAAAATTATTAAACGTGCAAAAAAATATTAAACGTGCAAAAATATATGTAAAACGGATTAAAACGAGTTACATCCTTATTAAAACTAAAAACGTATTAAACGAATTAAAACATGTCAAACGATTTAAAACAAATCAAATACTAGTTAATCGTGTTGAATAATTCAAAAATGTATTAAATGAGATAAAATAAAACAAATAATTATTAAACGAATCAAAATCAAAATATGTTAACATAATAAATATGTTATAAACGTGTTAAATCTTAAGTGAGTCAAAAACGTAATAAATATTTTATAAACTAAAATTTAATTTGGGTTACCCAACCATATTATTTGTTAATATGGGTTGAATAATAGGTTGACTAAATTTAATTTGGGTTGGGTAATATGAGTTGGGATTACTCATTTGCACACCCCTAATTATAGTTTTCAGCGATGAAAAGTATGTAGAGAAAGTATGGAAGGCGCATAAGAGTATTGATATGCCAGAAGTTGGATGCGTCCACACCGGTGGCTTACCTTAAAAGAAGATAATCTACATCTGACCACTAAGGCCCAAGTTAAATTGAGTCTTATGTTAGCCCAGTCTTACATTTAAAATTTCAAAACCCCACTCTTTCATCCCTAAACAAACAACCATTGGCCTTAGATTGCAAATTGTTTTTTTTTGTTTTTTTATTTTCTCTTTTGTACTGGATTTTTTATTAATAAAATGTGTTATGTTGTTTGAAAAAATAACTTTTAAACGGTGTTTACTTTTAATTTTATTATTGAGTTATATTAAATAAATATATTAGTAAGTGGTTCAAATTGATGAGTAATACTAATTTTATGTTGTTAGGATATTTGGATAGAAATATTTGGATTGAGTGATTCGTTTCTATTTCGATTATTTTATTGTGAACTATTTGAATAGAAAGAAATTGTATGACATTATTACGTTACTTCACAACGTTATTATTACGACGATACGAAATATCTCTTCTGGAAAATCAGTGGAAACAGTCGATTAACTCATTAATCTTTTTAGGATATCCGTACTCATTAACGTTAAATTTAATGTCATTTTTGCTCATTGGGTGAACATTTGTTTTCTTATTTTTAATTGTTACTCTTAAAAAATGGTTAATCTTATTATTTAGAACTAGCTAAGATACCCTGCGTTATAAAATAAAGATAAAGAATATATAAATAAATAAAAGTTATAAAATTATCTCAATCATAAATAATTATAAAAAATTAAAAAATTAAAAATGCATAAGAACATTCCACATAACTTAAAAATTATCATACACGTTCTTTTTAATTTAGAATGTTAACACATTTTTTATAATTATAATATACTTCAATTTAATACATTTTTAATGAGAATCAGTAAATGATGTTTTAACCTGACTCTTAACATTTGAACTATCATAATTAGTTTAGTTAAGTATTTTTGAAAAAATAAAATAACACATTTTTAAATATAAAAGTAATCCATATTTGTAACATAACACAAGACATTGTATGGAAACAAAATCTTTTTTAAAAATCTCAAAATGAAAAGTTTCGGTTGATATGTAATATAGAATTGATACAAAACCAAAAAAAATACAAAGAGATACAATCAATCAATAGTAGATAGACAAACAATTAGAAGACCTTAACGTATAAAATTCAATCTAAATTTTATAAAGCTAATTAATAAAGAAATGTCAAAAATGAATTAAATCTCATTTTGGTCTACAAAAAGAAATATCGACCTAAAATATAGATCAAAAATATAGATCAAAGCATAAACCAAACAATGTTAAGTTAATTATACTCACTCTTGAAATAAAAAAAATAAAAATAAAGTTAGAGATTCAATAACATAACTATCTAGACTTGTAAACATAAATGAATTATCTACATTAACAACAACAAAGAAATGTCTAATCTACAATGAAAAAAGTATTATCGTTGTTGCGGCGCTGGAACGTATCAAATCGTAGTTTTTCATTCTGAAATGGACTTCAAGTAGATGTCGGCTTATTTGGCAGTCACGGTTGCTTCTCTCTCTCAACTCGGATAGTAGTGAACACCTAATCAAACCCTAATCTTCATCTAAAAAGAAACGAATTACTTGAACATGTATCACTCCATATAGAATATCGCACTTTTTCTATATAGACTATTAGCTTCCATAGTTGTTTTTCTCGAAACCACTAATACTCTATATATATCTAAAAAGAAAACTAATCAAAGTTTTAAATTTATAGTGAAATGTTATAAATAGACTACATAGATCCATCCTACCTGGATCACTATGGATAACGCGTTAATGCGTGATGGTTACCTTCAAATAATTATATTTTTTAAAATAAACCATGAACTATCAAATTCTAATATACAACTACTATTATCATTTAGTCTTATATCACAATTGTGGTACCCATTTTCAAATTCGCATTAAGAGAGATTCGAACACAATGTCTATTAGATATGACTATTTTAACCGTTAAACCACTTATTATTATTATTATTATGGTTGATTTCAATTTAAAATTTTGTATGCTTATATATATATTTTAAGTAAGATTTTGACCATTTATTTTAAATAGTTATATATATATATATATATATATATATATATATTATAAAATAATTAATATAAATACAATTATTATGTATATATTTATTTATTAATATATAATTATATAGTTATAAAATAATTAATAAAAATATAAAATTAAAAATATTAATAATAATAAACAATCTAATAAATATGAAAAGAATTTAAAAATATATATTAATAAAAATAAAAATATAGGAGTAATATATAAAGTGCGAAAAAAATATATATATATATATAATAATGCGACAATATCAAATAAATATTTATTTATATAAAATTAATTATAAAATGTATTATATATATATATATATAATGAGAGAAAAAATCTAAAAATTAATTATTATAGATAAAAATTTATGTATATATATATATATTTAGAGAAATGATTAGATGGGGGAATTTGGTGAGGGAATGACTTGGAAAAATTTCGCTGAAAAAATCAAATAATTTCTCTCTTTTCTCTCTTTCCTCCCACTTTTACATTTTCCAACTAATGAAGATGCCAAGTCATTCCCTCACCAAATTCCCTCGCTCTATCACTCCTCATATATTTATATATAAAAGATAAAAGAAAATAAATTAAAATTTTAATTAGGAAAGAAAATTAATATATATAGATTTCAGGTGAAAGAAATAATTAATATTGGTTTTTAAAATATCTATTTTTTAAATAAATTAAAATATATATAATATTTTATTTTATTAAAAAAAAGTATAAAATTTATTTGTGAGATAATATAAAAAAAAATGTATTTATATATAATTAATGATAAAATAAAATATAAATTAATTATTAGAGATACAAAAGTTATGTAAGATGAGAATGAAAATAAAAAAAAATTAGGAAGAAAAAATTTTATGTATATAAATTTTAGGAGAGAGAAATGTTTAACATTAATTTATTAAATATTTATTTTAAAATAAATTAAATATGTATAATCTTTTATTTTATTAAAAAAAATATAAAAAATTATGTGGAAGAGAATATGAAAAATATATATAAATAAAGAGAGAAAATAAAAAATAATTTAATTTTTAAATATATAAAATTAGGAAAGGTATATTATAAATAAGAAAGAGAAATGCATAATAAGTATTATTATTATTTAGGGAGAGTAATTTGTAATTTTTTTTTATGAGTTTAATAAATTATGGTAAACGTTATTATATATATTATATAGTATAATTATTATTATTATTATTATTATGTATATTATAAATATTTATCTATAAAATAAATATATATTTAATATTAAATATGTAAATATAAAAATTATTAATAAGTTTATATAAAATTAATTAAAAAAAGAATATATATATATATATATATATTAAGAGATAAAATAATTGAAATATTAATTAGGAAAAAGAAATTATAGAAAAATATATAAATTATTAATTATTATAACACATTAGGGATTATTATTATTATAAATATTTATAAAAGAGAAATTAAGAGAGATAAATATATATATATATAATAATAATAATAAACTCAATCAAAAATTAGCGAGAGTAAGTCCCGAATTGACTCTCCTAGCACGACTCTCATAGCACTGTTATTGCTTTGTTTCATTTGAAAAAATAAACAAATTGTCAATTGGATAAATAGGATGAATTAAGTTTAGAATTAATAATCTCACCATTAGGCATGTTTCCATCACATATAGGGTAATCTTTAGGACAACAACTCGAGTGATCGTCGCAACAAGTGGCTGACTCGAACGGACAACATCCCCACGCGAAACAATAGCTCCCGTATTCAAACACACAACAACAACTTGAACCAAGTGGACAATTGTAGTAATCGTCGCAAACGATTTCAGATGGTTCCGGGGCTGGAGGGGAAGATCCTGGATTTCGCGGATTTTGACCTGTCTTGATTGGGTAGGAGGGCTCAATTGCGATTCGAAAGGCCATGAGACATTTTGAATATGATATTCAGGTTATCACAAATATGACAACTATAAGGTCATGTCTAGCTATTTATTTTAATTATTTTATAATAAAATGGATAAGCATGTTGGTATAAAAATTAAAATCTCTTGTGTAAAAAATATAATTTTTTTCTATACTTGAATGTAAATTGTTATATCTAAGGTCAGCAGTTATGCCCCGGGCTCTTTGAAAATATATGATTTATGATTTGAATTATTGACCTTAATAATGATATTAAAACATATAATAAATATAATTAGATTATTATTTTTATTAATTTAAATAAAAAATTATTATTTATTTTCAATATAACATATAAGTTAAATAAAAATACAAATTATATTTTTTCAGTAAATATCACATCTTTAGGCCCGCCCGACCGATTACATCTAAGTAAATATCACATCTTAAATAATATTAAATTTAGATAAATTCCTAATAAAAAAAGAAACCAAATATAAGGTATAATTATTCTTTCTATTATATTAAGTTAGAAATATAAAAGATAAAAATAAAATTAACATACTCATAACAGTCTATTAGCACAAGAATTCGTGATCATAAGCTGAAATAATTAAAATTAAATAGTAACCAAGAAAATAAATTAATTACTAAGAAATAATGTGATATTTTTCATAAAAAAATAATCACCAATTATATACTTTACTAAAGTTGGCATTGTCTTTACTTACATAAAAACCATCAACTTTTATCACCCAAAAGCACTTGTAAAAATCAACCTCAACCTTACAATAGTTTTTACTTATTTTGATATCAAAGATATCCATAGTCATATCTTTTGTTTTCCAATGAAAATTACAAAAGTAAAGTGTTGTCTCCCAAAAGTTAGGATAGAATGCCCATATTTCATGTCCTTGATTTAAAGTTCTCTTGTCAAAGTCATCGTCCTTTGATTTACATCTCACTTGCAACGGTCCTCCGACGTCACTTTTTATATGGACCTCACTCTTTGGTAGACGTAACGCTGCGTTGATAGAGGATGCCAGGAAGTTGGAGACAATGAGGGTGATGAAAACAAAACAAAGACTAAATAGAAATGTTGAATTATTTTCCATAACGATTAAATTGTATATGAAATTCAACTTGTATAAGTATTGAATAGAGATTGAGAGATCCTCTATGTTTAGTTCATATAAACTCTGGTCCATGTTGTGTTGTATTATTATAGTGAGATTTTTTTATTTTTCTATATTCTTTTACATATATTATAAAAGATTATAATAATAAGTTTAGATGCATAAAATTCAGTAAAAAGTTAAATAAATAAGTACATTTGCATATTATGTGAATTTACAACTTGGTGGTTTCATAGTCACTACAATATTTAATTTGATTTCAAGTACACAAATCTCTTCTAATGAAAAATAAATGATTAAATATTTTTCAATATTATAAAAAATAAGGTATAATATTGATAATTTCATTGATAATTTGAATAAATTAATTATAAAAAAAAATGATATAGTAATTTTAATACCATTGTAATGGCTAAGAGTAAAGTGTTGACTTAAAGATAAAAAAAAATCACGGTTCGTGGGGTGTCAGGTTAGTTATATTAAGAAAAAAAATATAATAATTTTAATATCAAAATTAAGAAGTCTGGTTAGTTAAATAAAATATAATAATTTTATGTTTAAATGATAATATAATAAATTCCAGAGCTCTTAATTATTCCAAAAACTATATTATCCATTTTCATCAACTCGTTTACCAATTAATGAATGAACATTTAAAAATGTTTCATATAAAAGACCTATGAAAATAATGAAATTGATCATTCTTCTTCTTGATTGATTAAGAATTTAAAATAAGTCAAATATAGATAAAGATATATATTAATGCTTAATTTTTAAAGTGTCGGGATTACTAGGTCGAGGGTTATGATTAATTTGGATATATATGTCAGAGTAAATGGATACTTGGGTCGGATTTTGGTTGACCCGTCATAAACTTAAAATGGTTAAAAATATAATTAAAAATGCTATATTATATTTCGAACTTATAACCTAACAAAAACAAGTACAACCATTTAACCAACTAGGCTAATAACAATTTATATTTTAAATTTAACACCAAATTTAATGAACGCGGGACATTTTAACAATATAGGTTCAACTTTTTAACTAATTAATCTATAATATATATATATATAGTCGTGCTTAATTTTTAAAGTGTCCGGATTGTTGGGTCGAGAGTTATGATTAATTTGGATATATAAATTGATACTTGAGTCGAATTATGGGTTGACCCGCCCATAAACTTAAAACGGTTAAAAATAAAATTAAAAATTCTATATGTATGTTTTGAACTTGCAACCTAACAAAACAAGTACAACTCTTAACCAACTAAGCTAATAACACTCTATGTTTTAAATTCAACATCAAAATTGATGATCGTGGGACATTTAAAACAATATAAGTTTAACTTTTTAACTAACTAATATATATATATACAATGATGTTTAATTTTTAAAGTGTCCGGATTGTCGGGTCGAGAGACAGATTGATGGTCGATTTGTCGAGGGATAAAAGACTAGTAATAAAAAATTGGTACTATTGAGATAGTTTGATAAAAAAAAATGAGGTTACGAGATTAGTAATATAAGATGTCTATTATGTAAGAAATAATAGGGTGCAAAAATGAGGTTAAGAGATTAGTAACATGAGATGTCTATATATTATGTAAAAAATTATAATTTTGATTGACCGGGAAATGAGGTTAAAATCAGTGAACTAATGAGAAAAAATTTAAATGAATGTCTACTTATCAAATTTGTTATTTTGTATTTTTTCTTAATTTTTTATAATTGAACGGGCTAAATGCTAATAACTAATGGGACAATGGGATTGTATATTCAATTGATATTGGATATTTATTACTTTGTTTTAAATTAAGGATATTTGAAAATGCAATTCAATATTTACTTATCTAATTATATATATATATATATATATATATATATATATATATATATATATATATATATATATATATATAATTAGATAAGTAAATATTAAATATTAAATATAATATTTATATATATATAATATATATATATATAATTAGATAAGTAAATATTAAATATATATAATATATATATATATATATAATTAGATAAGTAAATATTGAATATATAATATATATATATATATAATATAATTATAATATATATATAAACTCATATTTTACACATAATTTTTTTTTATTTTCTTAAATCCATTCTTAATTTTTTTTTCAAACTCATCCCACTCTAACATTTTAGATATGTGATTTTCTATTGTTATTTTTTTTTTTATGATTTACTCTCTAAACATTTAGAATCATTTAAAATATTATAACATTGTTAATTTGTATTGAAAATAGACATAAATTTCTTATATGCGTGGTATATTTATTTTTCTCTAAGTTCTGAGGACAAAAATCCCATCTCTATTTCAGATTAATTTTTTAACTTCATTTTAAACAACGACACAATTGTTTCATTCCATTTTAGACAATAATGTTAGACGTGGATAAATTTGTTATGAATTATTCTCCTTCATATTTAAATATTATTTTTTTACCCCAAAATCATCTCTAAAAAGTAAAAAAAAAAAAAATATTGATATTGAATGAAACAAAAAAAATGTTCAGTTTTGACATTAGAAAACGATAGTTGGATATTCATTTCTACTATTTGTTTTGTCTATTAAATCTTCCAATACTAGTTCTTTCTTCAATCTATATTTTATTTAAATCACCAATTCTCTTACTAATATTAATTTTTTTCCCTTTATCATATTCACTGGCTAATTACTATTTTCCTTTCAATTCATCTACTTCCTCCAATCAATCAAAGGAGGATCGAAAACGCCCCCAACCACAACCACAAGCTTAAAAAATAGTTAGTTTCTTTAAGCCGTGCAAAATGAAGAACATAATTTCTAAGTATAAATAATTCTTATTTTATGATCAAAATTAAAACTCTCTTAATATTTAATTTAAAACCATTAAGTTTCTGATTAGGTTTTGTTTATCATATTTAGGGTAGGGCTTATTTCAAGTAACAAATTTTATTCTTTCATCAAATTACAATCTTTCTGACTAAGAGGATAGTCACTCCTTTAGTGTAAATCCTGTTTGGCTAGCTGATTCGAGACATATTGCGATTTTCGTATTACAATATCATATTTCATATTTTGTAATACTATGATCATCAACATTTCATTTCATACAACATGAATATTCTTTAATTATTTAGAGACGAATGAGCAACAACATCATTGTCGTCTGCAACATTGTTGTCTAAAAATTGAACAGAGTAACAACGTCGTCGGTTGAGAATAGAGTTAAGATGTCATTTGTTGGAAGGTGAAAATTTGTGCGCATTAGAACTTTAAGTAATAATAAATTAATATATTATATATATACAAGGATTTTATGTTTATTTTGAACACAGATTTATGGTGTTATAACGTTTTAAATGGCTTTAGATGTTTAGAAAATAAATTCAAACAAAAGTGAATATACAAATTACAATTTCAAACAAAAATAAGTGTAAAAAGAATAAATTTTCAAACAAAATAATGTATAATAAGTTATTATAAATTTAGTTAAATGTATAGCAATATTATACATATTGCCTTAAAATTAAACATATTTTTTTTATAAATAACTCAAACTACAAGCTTTCTTGGGTCTATTAACATTTGGGTGTCCAAATTACGACAGAAAACACATTGAACGAACAAATATTATTAAATTTATTAATAATTAAAATATATTTAATAATCTAAATCAACCTTTCACTAAAATATTTAAAATATATATATTAAATAAATTAAAAAATAAAAAATCATCCAACCTCAGATCTAGAGCTTAGGGCCAATAGAATTGGGCTGTTCATCTTTATTTTTTATTCTATTAGGTTGATTCGTTGAGGTTGTTAAAATCTTGGTTAACATATATGTTTGATCGAACTTCAAATGCCATAATCACAGACCAATGTTGATCCATGACAATTGCAATTGAAAAGGTATTTTTTAAAACTATCATCGTTTTTATTTGTGGCATATTATGAAGAAATTTCTTACAAAATTTAGATGTCATGATGAATACAAACTGATAAAGAAAAAGCTGAAAAATAATATACATAACTCTATTACTATTCAACAATGCAAAAACGATTGGATGAGACTATTAGATGATTATCAAATGGAAGATAATGTTTGACTGAATTCTTTATTTTTGGAAAGAATTAAATGGATACATGTTTATGTGAAATGCCACTTTTGGACAGGGATGTCCACATCTCAACGGAGTAAAAGTATGAATGCTCTTTTGACGGCTTTGTGCACAACAAAACATCACGCATACAATTCGTGCAACAATATGATAAGGCTTTGTTGAAGAATATTGAGAAAAAGAAGAATCTTAATTTTTAATCGTTTAATTCTCTCATACTAATTGTGAGTGGTTATGCTTTTGAAATAAAATTTTAAAACTTCTACACTCAAGAGATATTTAAGTTGTTCCAACAAGAAGTTAGATGGTATATTCTGCAATATCTCCATATATTGAAATACAGGAAATGACAACTATTATATTTCAAGTTGAGGGGAGATGTTTGGGGATTAATGGAGAAAATTAAGAGATATTTCTTACAAAGTGCACTATACTGAACTGGACTGCAATGTTAAATATTTGAGTTTATAAGTATTTTGTGTAGGCATAATTTGGCTATGTTGAAAAAATTGAGAGTGAATGAGGTACCAATGTATTTTACCATGGACCTATGGCGTAAAGATATTAAGTATTGGTATCAAACTATCACCAACATTTACAATTCGCATGTCTGTGGAAGAAAAACGTTACAACTGTCAATAGTCTAACCCCGTTAATGCAAGAGGTTCAACAAATTGGAGCAAAATTTGTAAAAAATTTGTTATGTATTGCTCAACGTCTTAAAAGCCTCTAAGGAACAATTTATGTCTATAAAAGATAATCATTAAAGGGAAGACAAAAGCATATAAGTATCTCTAGATAAATAAACAGAATTATCTCCATGATCAACAAGAATTTTGATACAAAAGCTTAGAAGTATCTCGAGATCCCAAAAGAAGGTTTGTCTGAATTAGTCTTTATCTTAATTATTTAGCATGTTATGTTTAATAAAAGTTTTGTAAATGTTTTTTGTTTCAGCCTACAACTTCAATTCTAACATCAACTCCATAATGAGACGTGAATGGCTATTACCCATTGACATGTCAAACCCTTCATTGACGTTTCTCCTATCGTCCCAACTTTTGTTGGTAAGGCCGACAACGGATACACAAACATAGCATAAAAGATTAAGGATTTAATTTTGTAAACATGTTGTAATTTTGTATAGATGTTAATTTTGTAACTCATAAGATAGTGGATTATAAAATAAAATTATGTGAGTGTTTATTTAGTATGTTCGAGAGTTTTTTTTTATGTTTGTGTTGATTATTAAAAAAAAACTTACAAATAGAATTCCAATAAAAAAAACCTAATTTTTTTCTGAAAAAAATCTGGATATTTTTTTAGAAAAACATCAAGTTTTTTTTTAATGGAATCAATTTATTTTTATAATGGAATGATATTTGTTTTTTTAAGAATCAACACAAACATAAAAAAATAAAATGTAGCAATTAAACAATGTAATTTATGTGTTCATCTATTTACATTTTCTCTAAAAACATTTGTCAATGAAACATAATTTTGTTGACAAGTCTTTCTTAACATGGTTCACTTCTCACATCCATCAGGATCGTCGCACCATATTTTATCTAACGCTTCTATTACTCCCTTGGACTTCAAAAAAACAAGTTTTAGCATGTTAATATAGAAAAAATGTTAAAATTACATTTTCTTTCTTAAGAGGGTAATTAAATCTTGCGTCATCTCCTATATATATCTCCAATTGCCACATACAAATGATTTCACAATCTGTTTTATTATCCGGATCTTGTCAAGGAAATTTGAAAACATTGAACGTGAATTCAACTATTGAAGCGGCGATACTTGAGTCAACAGTCTTCATGAAGCCCACAAAAGCACATTCTTGTTTTACCAAGGCAAGAAAAAATATAAACATAAATGTTAAATATCAAGCGCTACTAGGGTTTCAATCGTACGGATCACGCTTCGTTGTAATCGTCGCGGCACAAGCGACACGGTCAATACCGCACAATCGAAGTCAAGATCGGCACAAATGACACGATCTCCACGAACGGCACGATCGACAGTGTAGCAGAAACCCCGGTTGGATCATTTACAAGCGCCGCTAGAGTTTCAAACGTTCTAATCGTGCATCGCGATAAGCATCGTTGTTTGTCAATTCTCTCACTTATAGCCATCTATGGTCGCACTCTCGGTCGACATCAGAAAACATTCTCAATTTTCTGTTGTGCAAAAATTCATTATTCTGTAGAATATTACCTATACTGATTTCTTGTTTGTTGCTTCACTAATTAGGAATCCGTCTGCTTTTTCCACTTCGAATTAACATTAGAAAAATGAAAGCTTCTGCAATAGGGAATCTTTCTTCTTTTTCAACCTTTGGCTCAAGCCTGGCCAATTCTCTTAAACAGGTACTTGGGGTATCAAATTCTTGCTCCACTCACCCAAAGAAAGTCCAGGATACAGATAACCAACAGGAAGGAAATAGGGGCACATACCCCATTACCTCTCATAAAAACAAAGACACTATGGCTAAAGAAGGAAAGGATGACACCCCTGAATTCGTGAGCAAGAGCATCAATGTCAACTCTGGAAAAGATCCAGGTATGCCTTCTTCCACTATAGCCTTCGATAATTCTGTTCAGATGAATGTCAACGGAGATAAGAGCAAAAATAAAATACATACTGATTGTCCAAATAAACAAACTTTTTCAAATGAATTTGTTGCTGATTCTTTTGGAAATCATAATCAATCCGATAAAACTGGTAAGTCACAGAGGAAAAAAAGAAAGAAAAATAAAACAGAGGTGAGGAACAAAAAGAAAGAAAGCACAGAGGAACAAAAGAAAAATAGTGCTGGTCTAGAAGAAATTAGGATTGGAAACAAATGTCAGAGTAATGCAGTAAACAAGAAAGTAAGGGAAATAGGGGAAACCGAAGAGAAGGCAAAAGACAAATGGAAGGTTGGTTTTAATGAGAAGGAAAATCTCAAAAGGCTGAGAAACCAAAATTTAAGGATGTTGATGCAAGCTAAGAATGGAGAAATGATTCTCAACGAAGAAAGGGCTTAGTAAATCACTATTCAGCTCAACATGTACTATCTCCAAGATTGGAACCTTCTAAAAAAAATAGAAGTATGACATTATTGTTAGCTGGTCCGTCAACACAATGAAAGAATTGGCAAAATGTACCAAGACAAAAGTTTATACTCTGAAGAAGAACCCAAATTTGTAGGTTGATCAAGTTTGGAAGAAGAATCCAAACACAAAACAAGGTCAAAACTTAGAAGAAAAAAAAAGTGAATACAAAATCCCAGAAAAGGGACATATTTTTCTAGGTGCTTTCAAAGTGTCCTAATATAAGTTAGAGTTATTCTTTCTATTATATTAAGTGAGAAATGGTCTAATATAGTCCTAACGGTTTTTTTTTTTTTTTTTTTTGTATATATCATTTCTCATTTTAAGTTTAAAATATATAATATAAAACATAAAAAGAACGTATACTCATAACTGATGTATTAGCTCAAGATTTCATGATCATAAGTTGAAATAATTAAAATTAAAATTAAATATTAATAAAAAAATAAATAAATTAATAAGAAATAAGATGAAGGATCAAAATTTTATTATGTATAGAATACCAATGCAAACATAAACTGTTCTCTTATTATAATGTGATATTTTTTATAAAAAATAATCACCAGTTATAAACTTTAATAAAGTCGGTATTGTTCCTACTTACATAGAAACCATCAACTTTTGTCACCCAAAAGCAATGGTAAACCTCAACATCAACCCTACAATAGTTTTTACTTATTTTGACATTAAAGATATCCATAGTCATATTTTTTGTTTTCCACTGAAAATTACAAAAGTAAAGTGTTGTCTCAAAAAAATTAACACGGAAATCCCACATGAAATCTTCTCCTTGATTTAAAGTTTTGATGCTTAAGAAGCCGTCCCCTGATTTACATCTCACTTGCAACGGCCCTTCGACATCACTTTTTATATGGACCTCACTCCTTGGCCTATTTTTTGCATTGATAGAGAATGTTAAGAAGTTAAAGATGAAGAGGGTGAGAAAAATAAAAAATATACTAAATCGAAATGTTGAATTATTTTCCATAATGCTTAAATTGTAAATGAAAATCAACTTCGTAATGAATAAAGATGGTGAGATTCTCCTATATTGGGTTCATATAAATACTGTCTTTATCTCTGTTGTATTATTATATTATTATATTGGGTTATTTTTAATTTTTTATATGCTTTTACATATATTACAAAATATTATTATAATAAGTTTAGATGCATAAAATTCAGTAAATAAATAAATAAACAAGTGTAGTTGCATATTATGTAAATTAAATAATGAGTTATTAGTGTTTTATTATTTAAATAAATTATTTAATAAATTCTCTTTCTTTAACTTTATTATAAAATTATTATAAAGATTCATTTCATTTAAAATTTAAAAAGATAAATTTTTAATTTTCAACTTAAAATACAAAATACTAATATTCATAATAAATAAAATTCAAAATACTAATAGTATAAAGTATAAAAGAAAAAATTATAATATTATATAGAAAATAAATTTAATATATATCTCATAAGAAAAAGAAAGAAACTTTTAATGAAAAATAAGAAAGAGAAATTTAAGGAAGAGAAATAATAATTTATTAAATTATATATATATATATAATTTATATATATATATATATATATATATTTATAATTTAATATATATTCTAAAAATATACATTTATATATTTTATTAATTTGATTTATTCATTTTCCTTATTATTAATAATTTTTAAAATACATAAATTAATTAATTAATATATATTAAAAAAAATAATAGATGAAAACAATAATTAATTAAATTTAAAAAATTAATCATTTTTATATTTAACTTTTTATTCTTTCTTATATATATTTATTAATTTTTCCAATTATTATTTTTAAAAATATATAAATTAATTAATTTAAATATATAATTATAAATTAATAGATAAAAAGAGAAGAAAAAAAATATAAATGAAGAGAATAGAGAAAATTTATTAATGAAAATATGATAGATAAATAAATATTTCTAATTAAGCTACACATTATTTTAATACCTACACTTTCATTACAAAAATTTTGCTCCCCTGTAATTACACTTTAAAATAAGGTAAACAACCAACTATTAACTAGAATGGGGATAATGAGATTGTACATATAATTGATATTGGATATTTATTCTTTTGGTTATTTTAATCTAAGGATATTTAAAAATATATATTTACTTATCTAATTTTAAAAAAAATATATAAAAACTAATATTCATCCAACTTTTTACTCATAATATTTCCTTTATTTCTTAATTTCTTAAGCTCGACCTTAATTATTTTTAAAAACTCACCCAAATATAACATTTTAAAATTTTGTTTATCTATTATTATTGAAAGTAGACATAGATTCCTCATATGCGTGGTATATTCATTTATTTCGCTCCATTTTCAAACAATATTGTTGCAAACTAAGATGACGGTGAGCTTATTGCGTATTAGGCTCCACGAAAAATATTCATTGATCATATAGTTGTCACATTAGAAAAGGATAGTCGAATATTCATTCCTACTACTTTTTTTTGTCTATCCAATTTTCATATTAGTTCTATTTTCAATCTATATTTTACTTAAATCCCCAATTCTTCGATCAAAGGAATAAGAACTCCCCCACAAGCTTATAAAATAGTTAGTTTCTATAAGTTCTAATTAGGTTTTGTTTCTCTGATTTAGGATAGTGCTTATTTTAACTAACAAATTTAATTCGTTATCAAATTACATTCTTTCTAATTAAGGGGATAATTGCCCTCATTTGGTGTAGATCCTGGTTGACAAGTTTCAAGACATATTGCAAGTTTTTATGATATCATATTTTATATTTGGTAATATTATCCTATTAGCTCAGGTAATATGGTATTAGGGAGAAAGTACGTGATACGATTTCCTTTGAGAATGCAACAAGTTATAAATTAAGATGGAGGATCTGATTAGGAATGTTCAAGTAGATCTTGATTCCCGTATAGTTTGGTTAACCCAAATCTCAACTCTAACTCAAACCCAAAATATTAATTGGGTAAGTTAATTTGGTTTGAGTTGAATTTGGGTTGAATTTATTTCAGGTTAGAGGTTAACAACTTACCAAACTAAACTAAATTAATTTTATTTAATTATTTTTTATGAATCAAATATAAACTAATCATCTTTCAACTCTAATATATTCTCGTAATTTTCACTATGTTGATCTCCATTACAATCAAACGGATAATAAATAAAAAATTAAAACTCATTAATAATATATTTATTAATTATAATATATTCGTACATAAATTATATATCACTATTGTTCTAAGACTATGACTTAGTTTGTTTCAGAAAATAAACAGAGTTTATCATATTTAAGACTTTGTTTAGTATGAATTATTTAAATATTATTTATATAATCCATATTAATCTCACATGTTATTTCTTCAACTAATTTAGTAATTAAAATATCAAAATCATTTCAAAAAAATCAAAATTATGTTAAACGGATCAAAAAAATGTATAATAATGTCAAAGACGTATTAGACTGAGCAGAAAACAAATTAAACAGACCGAAAGTGTTAAATGTGTCATAAGTGTATTAAACAAATCAAAATGTATTAAACATGCCAAAAGCGCGTTAAACGTGTTAAACGTGCAAAAAAAAAAAACATGTGAAACAGATTTAAACGAATTACATACTTGTTAAAGCTAAAAACGATAAAACAGGTCAAACGATTTAAAACAAATCAAATACTAGTTAAATGTGTTGAATAATTCAAAAATGTATTAAATGATATAAAATAAAACAAATAATTATTAAACGTGTCAAAATTTTATTATACGTGCAAAAAAAAATATTTAACGTGCAAAAACATATGTAAAACGAATTAAAACGAGTTACATCTTTGTTAAAACTAAAAACGTATTAAACGAATTAAAACATGTCAAATGATTTAAAACAAATCAAATACTAGTTAATCGTGTTGAATAATTCAAAAATGTATTAAATGAGATAAAATAAAACAAATAATTGTTAAACGAATCAAAATATGTTAACATAATAAATATGTTATAAACGTGTTAAATCTTAAGTTAGTCAAAAACATAATAAATATTTTATAAACTAAAATTTAATTTGGGTTACCCAACCGTATTATTTGTTAATATGGGTTGAATAATAGGTTGACTAAATTTAATTTGGATTAGGTAATATGAGTTGGAATTACTCTTTTACACACCTAACTATAGTTTTCGGCGATGTAAAGTATGTAGAGGAAATAAGGAAGGCGCATAAGAGTATTGATATGCCAGAAGTTGGATGCGTCCACACCGGTGGCTTGCCTTAAAAGAAGATAATCTACATCTGACCACTAAGGCCCAAGTTAAATTGAGTCTTATGTTAGCCCAGTCTTACATTTAAAATTTCAAAACCCCAACTCTTTCATCCCTAAACAAACAACCATTGGCCTTAGATTGCAAATTGTTTTTTTTGTTTTTTTTATTCTCTCTTTTGTACTGGATTTTTTATTAATAAAATGTGTTATGTTGTTTGAAAATAACTTTTAAACTGTGTTTACTTTTAATTTTATTATGGAGTTATATTAAATAAATATATTAGTAATTGGTTCAAATTAATGAGTAATACTAATTTTATGTTGGTAGGATATTTGGATAGAAATATTTGGATTGAGTCGATTCGTTTCTATTTCGATTATTTTATTGTAAATTATTTGAATAGAAAGAAATTGTATGACATTATTACGTTTACTTCACAACGTTATTATTATGACGATACGAAATATATCTTCCGGAAAATCAGTGGAAACAGTCGATTAACTCATTAATCTTTTTAGGATATCATTTTTGCTCATTGGGTGAACATTTTTTTTCTTATTTTTAATTGTTACTCTTAAAAAATGGTTAATCTTATTGTGCTTTGCATGTGTTTGGTGACAAAATTAACACTAGTTTTTTTTATTACTTTTGTAGTTATACTTATATTATATGAACGGAAAAATAGGTAGTTCATATTATTTAGAACTAGCTAAGATACCCTGCGTTATAAAATAAAGATAAAGAATATATAAATAAATAAAAGTTATAAAATTATCTCAATCATAAATAATTATAAAAAATAAAATAATTAAAAATGCATAAGAACATTCCACATAACTTAAAAATTATCATACACGTTTTTTTTTTTAATTTAGAATGTTAACACGTTTTTTATAATTATAATATATACTTCAATTTAATACATTTTTAATGAGAAACAGTAAATGATGTTTTAACCTGACTCTTAACATTTAAGTTATCATAATTAATTTAGTTAAGTATTTTTGAAAAAATAAAATAACACATTTTTAAATATAAAAGTAATCCATATTTGTAACATAACACAAGACATTGTCTGGAAACAAAAAATTTTTAAAAATCTCAAAATGAAAAGTTTCGTAGAAAGACAAACAATTAGAAGACCTTAACATATAAAATTCAATCTAAATTTCATAAAATTAATTAATAAAAAACGTCAAAAATGAATTAAATCTCATTTTGGTCTACAAAAGGAAATGTCGACCTGAAATATAGATCCAAGCATAAACCAAACAATGTCAAGTTAATTATACTCACTCTTGAAATAAAAAAATAAAAATAAAGTTAAAAATTTAATAACATAACTATCTACACTTGTAAACATAAATGAATTGTCTACATTAACAACAACAAAGAAATGTCTAATCTACAATGAAAAAAGTATTATCGTTGTTGCGGCGCTGGAACGTATCGATTCATCTGCAAATCGTAGTTTTTCATTCTGAAATGGACTTCAAGTAGATGTCGGCTTATTTGGCAGTCATGGTTGCTTCTCTCTCTCAACTCGGATAGTAGTGAACACCTGATCAAACCCTAATCTTCATCTAAAAAGAAACGAATTACTTGAACATGTGTCACTCCATATAGAATATGGCACTTTTTCGTTCCAATATGGACTTCAGTTGTCAACATCACATATATGTTGGTTTGTTTGGTCTTCCAATGTTCTAGTACTATTAGCTTCCATAGTGGTTTTTCTCGAAACCACTAATACTCTATCTATATCTAAAAAGAAAACTAATCAAAGTTTTAAATTTATAGTGAAATGTTATAAATAGACTAAGTAGATCCATCCTACCTGGATCACTATGATAACGTGTTAATGGCGTGATGGCTACTTTCAAATAATTATATTTTTTAAAATAAACCATGAACTATCAAATTCTAATATACAACTATTATTATCATTTAGTCTTATATTACCATTGTGGTACTCATTTTCAAATTCGCATTAAGAGAGATTCGAACACATTGTCTCTTATATGAAATATGAATACTTTTTACCGTTAAATCACTTATCATTGTTGATTTTAATTTAAAATTTTGTGTGCTTATATATATATTTTAAGATTTTGACCATTTATTTTAAATAGTTGGATATATATAAATATATATATACATATATATATAAATTATAAAATAATTAATATAAATACAATTATTATGTATATATTTATTTATTAATATATAATTATATAGATTATAAATAATTAATAAAAATTAAAAATTAAAAATATTAATAATAATAAACAATTTAATAAATATGAAAAGAATTTAAAAATATATATTAATAAAAATAACAATATAGGAGTTAATATATAAAGTGTGAAAAAAAAATATATATATATATATAATAATGCGACAATATCAAATAAATATTTATTTATATAAAATGTATTTTATATATATATATATATATATATATATATATATATATATATATATATATATATATATATATATATATATATATATAATGAGAGAAAAAATCTACAAATTAATTATTAGAGATAAAAATTTATTTATATATATTTATATATAAAAGATAAAAGAAAATAAATTAAAAATTTAATTAAGAAATAAAATTAATATATATAGATTTTAGGTGAGAGAAATAATTAATATTGGTTTTTAAAATATTTATTTTTTAAATAAATTAAAATATATATAATATTTTATTTTATTAAAAAAAGTATAAGATTTATTTACGAGACAATATAAAAAAATGTATTTATATAAAATTAATGATAAAATAAAATATAAATTAATTATTAGAGATATAAAATTTATGTAAGATTAAAATGAAAATAAAAAAAATTAGGAAGAGAAATTTTATGTATATAAATTTTAGGAGAGAGAAATGTTTAACATTAATTTATTAAATATTTATTTTAAAATAAATTAAATATGTATAATCTTTTATTTTATTAAAAAAAATATAAAAAATTATATGGAAAAGAATATGAAAAATATATGTAAATAAAGAGAGAAATTAAAAAATAATTTAATTTTTAAATATATAAAATAAGGAAAGGTATATTATAAATAAGAAAGAGAAATGCATATTAAGCATTATTATATATATTATTATTTAGGGAAAGTAATTTGTATTTTTTTTTGTATGAGTTTAATAAATTATGGTAAACGTTATTATATATATTATATAGTATAATTATTATTATTATTCATATTATAAATATTTATCTATAAAATAAATATATATTTAATATTAAATATGTAAATATAAAAATTATTAATAAGTTTATATAAAATTAATAAAAAAAAAGAATATATATATATATATATAGATAAAATAATTAAAATATTAATTAAGAAAAAAAATTATAAAAAAAAGATATAAATTATTAATTATTATAACACATTAGGGATTATTATTATTATAAATATTTATAAAAGAGAAATTAAGAGATAAATATATATATATATATATATATATATATATATATATTAAAAATTTTAAAATATAATTTCTCCATAATTTTTTTTATTAATTTATTTATCTTAATTATTTTCTCCATTATATATTATATATTATATATTATATATTATATATATATATATATATATATTTTTTTTTTTTGATAAACTTATTTAAAAATATTATATATATATATATATATATAAAAATAATAAACTTAATGAAAAAATTAGCGAAAGTAAATCCAGGAATTAACGTGGTAATACATATGTCCGCTTATTTTGGATTCCAAAACTGCTTCAAAATGTCCCGAAACGGTCGTTAGGGTCCTGAAACGGCAATTTTGGGGGGGAAATTCAAAATAACCGTTTTCGGGACCCGAAATGAGCGTTTTTAGAATCCGAAATGAGCGTTTCGAGACCTGAAAGAGCGTTTTCAAGACGTGGGGACAACATGGCAGGCCACGTCAGATTCGTGGACTTACTTTCGTTGAATTTTTCGTTGAATTTATTATTCCTCTATATATAGTGCTCGTTTGATTCGGCGTTTATAAGCCGCGTATGTGCATTTGCGTAATAAATTGTTACAGTAACTTTGCGTAATAAACTCACACAAAAAATTATAATCAAACACACTTTTGCGTTTAAACTCAGCTTTCTCTCTACCTCATTTCTCAACTTTTAAGATTATAATCTTAGCGTTTTTCTCTCTCATCATTTTTAAATATCTTTTTATTCATTCTTTCTCATTTATTTAATTTATTTTTAATTATTTTATTCATTCTCTCTCATTTATTCCATATATTTATAATATTTTTATATATTTATATAAAATTATTATAATAAAAAAACATATATTTAAATATATTTTTATTTATTTATAATATGTATCTTAATATATAAAATAATTAAGGAAAATATGAAATATAAATACACTATAATTTTTATATTTATAATTATAACCTTAAAAATTAAACTAATTTTAATTATCTAAAAGTATGGATTACAATTGAAATTAATAATAATACAGATAGGATAAGAGAGCTTGAAAATAAATTGATAATTGAAAGATTGGGTTAAAAGGATAGTGTGGAAAGGTAAAAATTGTATATAATAATAATAAATTACTTTCTTTATTCATAAAATTTATTTTAGAATGTATTATTTTTTAATTTAAGTCATTCATTAATATTTAAAATTATATATTAACAACAATAAAAATTATAAAAATTAATATTATTTATTTTGAAATATATACTATTTTTTAATTTAAATCAAATATTAATATTTAATATATATATATATATATAAAATATCTATTATTAAATAATATTATAAATATAAAAAATAAATAAATTAGGTCGTATAAGTTGAATCAAGCCTCTCTAAGCTTATCAAGTATAACTATTAAATCCATATTGTGTTTGTGTTGATAAACTTATTTGAAAATATTATAAGAAGTATGTAGAAAATCTTATATAGCAAATCATACGGAGGGACAAAATCTCTTTAAAAAATATTTTATTATTTTGCTCCCTTCTTGAGAGGGAATAGGGAAACAGGACAAATCGAGTAGATACGATACCATATGACATAAATGACCATTGGAAATAGTGACCTAAAGACCAAAAGTTCATAATTTTTTTAATTTTTTTTAAATAGTAAATTATTATTATTTTTTAATATATATATTAAACTAAATTCATTTATTTTTAATCTAGGGCACTGTATTAGATGGAATGAAAAAAAGTAGAAATCCAAACAAACTTCCCAATCTAAAATTTAAAGATGGTCTATTTCAAATCCAATCAATCTTGCAAATGTAAAAGTCTAAACATGGTCTATAAAATAGAGAATATGTACAACACCGTCCCAAGATTGAGAAAGCAAAATCGAAATTCATTTTTAAAAACATAATAAAAGTTCATCTTTATAATCGATCAAGCTGCAGAATTTTTCCTACTACCTTGGAGAATCTTCTTCAAGTTCAGTGTAGCCGGTGTCCGTTTCATCGCCTTGACTCTCATGGCACTGTTCTTGCTCTGTTTCATTTGAAAAAATAAACAAATTGTCAATTGGATAAATAAATAGGGTGAATTAAGTTTAGAATTAATAATCTCACCATTAGGCATGTTTCCGTTTCGGCATCACATATAGGGTAATCTTTAGGACAACAACTCGAGTGATCGTCGCAACAAGTGGCTGACTCGAACGGACAACATCCCCACGCGAAACAATAGCTCCCGTATTCAAACACACAACAAC
This sequence comes from Impatiens glandulifera, assembly GCF_907164915.1. Taxonomy (NCBI): domain Eukaryota; kingdom Viridiplantae; phylum Streptophyta; class Magnoliopsida; order Ericales; family Balsaminaceae; genus Impatiens; species Impatiens glandulifera. The sequence continues at coordinate 57,701,761 of NC_061865.1, read as the reverse complement.
AACTTGAACCAAGTGGACAATTGTAGTAATCGTCGCAAACGATTTCAGATGGTTCCGGGGCTGGAGGGGAAGGTCCTGGATTTGGCGGATTTTGACCTGTCTTGATTGGGTACGAGGGCTCAATTGCGATTCCACATTTTCCATTTGTGTCTTTTATGTTTCGTTCCATTCTTATGTAACCCTTCTCGCCCCAATCAGGTCCCCAAGAATTTCGGACCGTCCAATAATCAACACCTTTATCTGTTCCATATCCGACCACTACTACACCGTGATCAAGTTGTGTGTCACATGATCCCGTGAACACGCCCTAAGGAAAATAACCCATATTTAATTTCCAATAAATAATTTAAATCATTAATAAAAATTGTAAATAATCATATATATCAAATGTAAAGACTAACACAAACATAAGAATAGTTATTTTAAAAAATAATTAGCTAGTTATTTTTCAAATAATTCAATATAAGACACATGGAGAAATGTCTTGATAAGGATCAAACTTTAATAAGAAACATGTCAAAATAAAGTTGAATATGATTATTAGTATGTCACATAATATAAGGTGTTCACTTTATGAAATACAATATTCTTAACGTTTCGATGTAATACTATATTTATATTGGAAATTCCGAATATGTTTAAAAAAATAGAGGATTTAAAAAGATTTGTTGAATATTTTAATACATTTAAAATATATTATGTATATAAATTGGGGTGATTAATATTTTATGTGAATAGAATATTGACCGAATTCACTAAATTTGAAATAACCGAATTTGATTTTCATTTTCAAATCGAATCCAAATAAGATTTATGAGTTGAAGTGAATTCATTTTTTATTATTTATTTTACTTATATACTTTATTATATATTATATAATTTATTATATATAATTAAATAATTAGATTAAAACAAATGAATTCAAACAAATTCAGTTAAATAATAAACTAAAAAAAATAATAATAATAAACTAAAAAAAAATTTGAGAAACTCGAATTCATTAGTGGGTGAAACACTTATTTATTTATTTTATATTTTTAGAGAGAAACAAAAAATCTTCAAAATTGTGTCCCATTATTTTATTTTATTTTATACTTTATTTATAATTATTTTAAAAAGTTTTATATATTTTAATTATACATTCTTTTTTTACAAAATATTATAAAAATTATTTTCTCAATTATAATTGTGAGTTTTTATAAACCTAAAATCAAACAAGAATTAGGGTTTAGAGATACAATACCGATTCATAAAGCTGGAAAGATCTTCCACCAGCTTCAATGGCGACGCTAACAGGCTGATGCGCCACCGCTTTCTTCAAAGAATTCTCGCTTTTAGACGGTACATCTTCATACCCATTAATGCTAACAACCCTAGCATTTTTCTAAGAACAAGAAAACAAACCTATCAGATTACGATTATCATAAATCTTTCAGATTCAAATCGAAAAAATCAACACAAACCCTATTCTGATCACATTTCCCATCACGGCCACGATAAGGATAATCTTCTTCCGTATCAATTCCTCCATTGTTAGAAATAAAATCAAAAGCATAATCCATAAGACCACCATTACATCCCATATTGTAAGATCTATCACAATCAACCAGTTCTTGTTCTGATAAAGTAATAAGATCGCCTGTAACAATCTGATTTATTCCTTCCACAGCAGCAATTGTAGAAAACGCCCAACAACTACCTGTAAATCAAAACTTATTTATCTAATCTAATGAATCAATTATTCTAATCAAGATTAGACATTTACCGCAACTTCCTTGATCCTTAACAGGACCAACAGCGCCGTGATCTCTCCAATCGATAGATTCAGGTAAATCATCGCTAACCCTAAATTCGAATCTATTACTAGTACGTACACCGGAAAGTCTGTTACCACCGTTAGTTCGTCGTCGACCGAGGAATATCGCGCGGTATTCTTCATTAGTTAGATCGGCAAACCTGTTCATACCAGCTTTATAAGAGAGATTCAACGCGTTATGTTGGTCAACAAACTTTAGATTATCTTTGAAGATAACGAATCGTCTTTCCTTTTCGCCGATCGCGTTGTATGATTTCTTATGACGAATGAGCCAGTTATCGTACATGGATCTTTCCTCGTGTATGGTACGTACGGGGAGGTTTAACTCGCCGTGTGATACGTCGTAGGAGATGATTGACATGTCGTCGGCGAAGGAGATGATGAAAGGGAGTAGGAAAATGATGGAGAATAAGGAAATACAGCGGTGGGACGCCATGGTTGGAAGAGAAGAACAAGTTACAGAAAGATTTAGAGATGGAGAAAGTGATGGATTATATAGATGGGTATGAAAGAAGGGAGAATAGGAGAGATTTTCGGAGAGAAATATGCAGAAATGGGAAGGGGTGAGAATTAATGTATAGGAATTGGGAATTGGGATTTGGTCAATCTTTTTCAAACCCCGAAATAATCGGAGTTATTGAATCCAATATGGCCGCCGGCGAATAAAGAGAAAGTAATCTCGACTTAATATTTTTCATAAATAAGTTACTAAACTCTGGTTGTTTTTGAAATTAAGTACATATTTAAACTCCTAAGTTAAGAAAAATCTAAAAACAAAAAAGATTGTATAATAAAACGAGTCTAATTGTCAAGTATATAATAAGGTAACTATGAGATTTATAAAAACCTTGATTTTAATAATTTTAACAATCATATTTTGATGTTTGATTATAAAAAAATTATGAATAAAGATAAAAATAAGTTTTACCTCTATTTTATTTTTATTAAAAAAATAGTGAAATAAATTTAAAAAAAAAATAATAGGAGTTATATCACATTTATACAATAAAAAAAAAGAAAAAAAATCAGCCCATACTCTAGATTCTTTGGAGTTTGAAAAAATCAAATTTAGCTGTTAGGGTAATGATTTAGATTAGTGGTGTTATATAAACTAGCATGTTTGTGCATTTGCACGAATAATCATATAAAAATTGAGAAAAAAAATTACGATTAAAATTTGATAGAATTTTTAATTTACTCTCAAATATATATTCAAATTAATCGTAACTCTCAATCCAGACATTTTGAAAATTAATCATCATTATATATATATATATATTATAAATAATAAGTAGATATTTTAATTCTAAATAATTAAGATAATTTTTTTTTTAATTTTAAGAAGTTTCAAATTATAAAATTTAAAAGAAAGATGTATGATATTTCAAAATTTGTGGCCAAATAAGATATGGAATAGTTATTATTTAATTAATGTTTGTGATTTTATGAGATAGACTCTATTTTATTTTAATTTAAATTTGGTGGTATTAAATAAGTTATACTCTATCTATCACGACATCATATCTCACTTTATATTTGGTTTGATAATTTCTTGAGAAAATCTATAAATTTAATTATATATATATATATATATATTTGACATTTAATAATTTATTATTTTTTAAATAATCAAATAAAAACTAGTAAAATAATAATAACGTAGTAATAATTTTAAAATATATGCTTTTTTTAAATTAAATTAGTATAAAACTAAAACTAATAATTATAATATTAATAAGTAATAAGAGTCAATTATTTGAGAAACACTATATACAAACCTTATAAATTGATTTTAATATATCAAAATTTCACCTTTCATTCTATATCTTTTTGTTCAGATGAATCCATTTCAATGTTCACACCAACTAACCATGTTTAAAAAAATTATATCAATTTTGAAAATAATGAAGACTTTATTAATGATCACTAATATTTCTACAAATAACCTTTTAAATATGCTATAGACTTTTTTTTAGATTCTATTATATATATCTTTATCAATCTTCATACCTTTATTTAAGATTTTTTTAATACATATATATATATAGTCAAGATTATGAGAATGACAATACATAAACAAAAATAATAATAAATCTAAAGCATTAATACTCTTCTTAATTTATCCTTATATATACATATTTAATGAATTTCTTTTTTAATTGAATTTCAATAATGATGAGATTTTTTATGATCGAAATACAATATTTTATTTTTTTAAAGAAAAAAAATTTAATTTTATTACTGTACCTTAAAGAATGTTTACTACAATTAATTTATTTAGTTAATTTTCAAAATCAGATTATAAATATATAAAATAAACAAAAAATAATAATGAAAGAAGAGTCAATTATACTTTAAATTCATAAGCCACAACAACAAAAACATGTATTATGTATTATTTTGAAAACAAATTAAATAACTTTCAATTACTAGTAATTAATTAATTGTTTTTATGTGAAAAGGTATACTAATAATATTATGTTAACTATTTATGCTAGTTCTTTTACATTTAATTTTATTTAATGTTTTTTTATGTTTCTATATTTTAAGTATAAAACATTAAGAATTCAGGGGAAAAAAAAGAGAGGAATAATTGTGTGTAAACTAAGAGCAATATAGATCTACTTCAATGAGATTTGGTACGTAGTAGATTGATTCGGTTTATTCTGTACAAATATTAAGACAAAGTTACAATACTAGCTTGAAAATAAATTATTATGAAAATAAGTTAAATCATCTAATTAAGTGTAATTAATTTTTATTTATTAACAAATGAAGTTGAATCAAAATATACAAAAATTTGTGAATTTATATTAACTATTATGAAACCGTGCATTTACAAAATATTATTTATCTATAAATATTTTAGATTAAATTAATATGGTTCAAATTTAATTAATTTAAAATTGGTTTTAGTTAGGACGTAAACGGGTCGAGCCGAGCTCGAATTAATCCTGGCTCGAGTTCGGCTCGACTCGTTTTTTATTGTCTCAGCTCGAGCTCGATCGTGCTTTCAATATTAAGCTCGAACTCAACTCGATCATATAACCATAGGCTCGAGTTCGGCTTGAAATGCCTGAATTTAAATATATTTATATATTAATTTCATATATTAAAACACATAATGGAAGTCAAGAGTACATTCATCGGACCGTACAACCCTTCACATTTTTTTTACTCCCCATAACTCTTCCTCAGCCAGGACTTGGTTCACGTAAAAATAGACGTATTGGTTTGCATAAAAATACACGTAGAATACCTAAGAGAGTCATTCATGTTCAAGCAAGTTTGAGAAGAATATTTTCAAGTCGTATATTTTATTTGAGATTAACTTGAAAACATATTAGACTTTATTATGTTTATTTTGAAAAATAAAACACTTTATAGTAAAATAAAAATAATTTTATATCTTATAAAATTTAATCTATTGAGATTGTATATATTAAATAATATTACAGTATAATTATATTTTAATTTGATTTTTAAAAATCATGTTTCTATAATTAAATTAATATTAAAAAATAAATTTATAAGTATTATATAATATATATTTTTAATTTATAAATATTATTTTAGTATATCTTGAAAAATACAATAAAAATAGTTTTATATCTTATAAAATATAATACATTAAATAATAATATAATTATATTTTAATTTTCAAAAATTATATTTCTATAATTAAATTAATATCAAATTTATTTATTTTCATATAAATATTATATAACATATATTTTTTAATTTATAAGTATATTTTAGGGAGGCCCATAATCAATAAGCATATACATAGTCTTATAGTACATTTCAAATTTTAATTAAAAAGTAAAATATAATAAAAAAAAATTATATGATTAGGCTCGAAAAATCTCGACGAGCCATCAAGCGAGTCTTGCCTAAGCTCGAATTCGGCTAGAATCTTAAACGAGCTAGCTTGAGTTCGGCTCGAATTTGATTTCGACCGAACTCGAATCGAACTTTAACCGAGCCACTCACAAGTGGCTCACGAGCGGCTCGGCTCATTTACACCCTAGTTTTAGTTTGTAAAAATTAAGTTTAATCTTAAATTTAATGTTAACATATATTTTATCCCTCGGCAGCCCACTTAAACCCTCAAAAGACTATCATCTTGTGACTCACACTTTTTCATATGCTTTTTTTATCTTCTCGACAAATCACCCACCAATCTTAGTCGATCTCAATTGATGACACATCTCTTATCTCTCGTCAAACTCAACCACTAACCCCAAATTGACCATTATCTTGTGACTCACACTTTTTCATATGCCTCTTTATCTCTTCGACCATAATCTTGTGACTCACACTTTTTCATATGCCTCTTTATCTCTTCGACCATAATCTTGTGATTCACACTTTTTCATATGCATGTTTATCCCTCGACAAACACTCACCAATCTTAGTCGACCTCTCTTTTACTCCCACTTCAACAAATCAACAACCAATTCCAATTGATCACAGACCTCTTATCCAATGTCAAACCAACTACTAGCCACCACTCGACTTTCATCTTGTGACCTCACACTTTCAAATGTTCGTCAAACCAACCACTAATTCCGACCTCACACTCGACAAATCACCCACCACTCAACCTTAATTTCGTGACCTCACACTTTCAAATGCTCGCTAAATTAACCAACCACTAATTCCGACCTCACAGTCGACAAACCACCCACCACCTGACCTTCATCTCGTGACCTCACACTTTCAAATGCTCGTCAAACTAACCACTAATTCGGACATCACACTTGACAAACCACCCACCACCCGACCTCCATCTCGTGACCTCACACTTTCAAATGCTCTTCAAACCAACCACTAATTCCGACCTCACACTCGACAAATCACCCACCACCCGACCTCCATCTCGTGACCTTACACTTTCAAATGCTCGCCTAACCAACCACTAATTCCGACTTCACTCTTTTAGATGTCTCGTATCCTTTGTTTAAAAGTTGTGCCACCATATATTATAGTCAGGAATGTATTCTTGAAAATCAAAATTTACAAGTTTTAGAATTCGAACTCTAGTCTTAAATATGAATTGTGAACATTTTAACCGCTAGACCACTTGAAATTATTGAAATAATTTTACTACTATTTTGTGTATGTATATATATTCTGTATTTAATATTTATTTTAATTTTTATATTAACCAAAAATTTATTTATACTAATAAAGAAAATATTATATATAAATATATGATAAGGGAAAAAATGTATAATAAAAGATAAAATGTATTTAATTAAAATTAATGATGAAAAAATAATATAATATATATAAAAAGTTATACATTTAATATATATATATAATAATGATAAAAAAAAAATTATATAATTAGTGAGAATATATGTATATAATTAATGAGAGAGAAAATAATTAGGAAAGAAAAATATATATTTATAGTCGCATTCTTTAAAATCTAAATTTGTATGTTTTGGGATTTCAATCATGTTCTTAAGTATGATATGTGAACACTTAAATCGCTAGACCACTTAAAATTATTGAAATAATTTTATTATTATTATTATTATTATTATATATATATATATATATATATATATATATATATATATATATATATTAGGAGTGATAAAATGATTATTAGAAAAGAGAATTGATAACGTGAATTATTGTAGTGCTTTGTTGATTTTAAGCATCATTAATTAATTAATTAATTATATATATATTATATTTGAATCAAAATATAGTCTTTTGACAGTAGTTTGTTGCAAAATCAAAAGTAAATTCTAGAGTAAATTATTGACATTTTTGTAGGGAGAAAGATAGGGTTAGATTTACGTCTCTGAATCTGCATAAATTCACACCATAAAATAGTTATTGGAGTCACACCATCAAAATAGTTATTGGAGATTTATCTCTCATGCACATAAAGGAAGGTAGATTTTTGGTGAGAAGGCGGGGTCATGTAGTCCGATTGGTGGATGGATAACTTTATGTGAGTTTTGGGCAAATCAACACATACCATAATGAGAGGGACTAGGTAGTTGAAAGGGTCACACCGACCATCGGTCTTCAGTTGAATTTCTCAAGGGCTCTCATGTGTATGAGTCTGGGGAGGCTTTGCATTACACTATGAATGTTATTGGTGGTAGAGGAAGGACTCTAAAAAATAGACTATGTTTCTACAACCAACTAACGAAGACGTCTCTAGTTGGCACACAACTTAGGCAACAAACTCGGTTGGAGTGGTGCAACCAGAGCCCCGTGCGGCCAAAACTTATACTTTTACAGTAGTGACAAGCGTCGGGAGGCAAATTATTTATGTATACTAGACGAAGGCGGTTCATGTTGGACCCAAATCTTTTGAATTTCAAATATTGGAGGTGCACCTCGAAGTTGTAGCTATCCTATAATAAAAGAATGGAAAAGGAAGAGTGATTGAGGTAGACTTGATTCAATTAAAGCTATTATGATGGCCTCTTTAGACATCGACTTGGAATCGAGGGCATCTTGGGCCCGGACCTAATTAGGGCGTCTTTTGATATGACTTTAATTCTCGAGAAAGATATGTTGCTCTATGGAACAAATTTAAAACAACATTTATCATGTCAATCAATAAGTGTATTAGACTATTAGTCGAGGAAGTAATTTAACGAATCGTTAAAGTCAGTAGGTTAATATTGAGAATCCATAGGTTGTTGCGCCCGAACATATCATAAGACCCCACGTAGATAGGGAGAGTACATTAATTCAATTGTTATGAATGCCAACAAATATGTGGAATCATGATATTTTTAGTTGGGATAGTAATGAACTTTGGGGATTTATTGAGCTCGATGAGAACACCAAATTATTGGAGGAGACCGACTGTGTTAGAATTAGGTTGCATCACTCCAATTCACATATTCGTTGGTTGGAATCCATCTTTGTTGATAACGGAACACATATCTATAAGGTGATGGTATGGCCTCAACATTCTATTGTCACGTCTACTTCATCAGGAACAAACACATAGAATACACCTGTGTTAGAGTTATTGACTTCATTTATATAAACGAGAGAGTCGGTGATAACCCTATTTTACGTTGATCGAATTCATATGACTAGCCTTACAGATGTAGAAAGGCTAGTTGTTAGGATGACAAATTCAAAGAGATTTGATATATGTATGAGGAATGTCGTGAAAACTAAGGAGAGATTAAATGAGCCAACATATTTTTATAAGGCTGAGGTATCCATCTTCACAACCCTCGAGTTGCGATGCCATCTCGAATGTTAAAAAAGAGGAGTGTGAGCATGTGGTAAAGTATCAAAAGTTGAGGGCATCAACTCCATCCTATTTCGCATTTGTTGTTTGAATAAGAAGTGATTGATGAGGTAGAAAATGGATGTTGGTCACTGGGAGAAAACACCCCTATTAGATTTTTTTCCCCTAAAATTAATATAATGAATTGTCAATTTTCATTCACGATATGTCCGATGAGGATTCGGTGGATTTTGAGCCAAATTATGATGTCAATGAAAATATCTTAATGAAATTCTCGATACAGCATATGACGTTGAATGAAAACAAATCTCACTTGAGGGATGTCCTTGAATTATAAACTAAAGTGTGGTCCAATATGTACGAGATCTCACCCCTTCTATATAAACCTTTAATCATCAAACAAGCATCAACGTTGTCAGCTAGAGAAACTAAATGATCTACCATAGGGTTATATGCAAGAGGGAAAGTGTGTCTCGAAGCTGAGAAGTTGTTATTTTGATTAGATTTCATTAATGATTGAAAGGTTAGTGTTTAGACATTTATAGAATTAATGATTGTGTAAAGAGAGACGTCATTAAGTCACTATTGCGGACTCTTGGTTGTGGCGTATATTATTTTAGTGAGACTAAAATTCGAAAGATTGATCACTGGATTATAAGGAATCTATGTAATTGACAGTTGTGTGGTTAGGAGGCTCTTGATTTTATAGGGGAATCTCTTGTGATATTTGTGGCTTTATGTGGAAAAACAGCATTATGGTAAGTTGATGTCTATGTGTCATAAGGAAGTGGAAAATGTGACTCACTTATTTTTGCATTGTCATGGTGACTAGTATATGAAGTCTTTTATGGTGTATGATTGTGATTCACTAGGTGATACCCTAGTTTTTGGATAGTTGTTGTGAAGTTTGAATTTAGGTGACTCATATAGTAGGAATACATATTTGGGTTACCATCCTAATTATTGTATGATGGACTATCTAGTTTGAGAAAAAAATCAATGTGTATAATTCATAATGCTATTATTATGACACTTTCTGATAGTCGTTTTGAAAAATTGGCGAAGTAGATCGGGAAGTTATTCGTTGTTCTTAAGGATCTAAGAGCTTGATAATTTGTTAGGTAACGTGTTTGTATTATTTTCTTATTTTTATTTTATTTTATGGTGTCATTATTTATTGGTGTTCTTTAATTATTAGTGTATTGAAGAACTGAATCTTTTATAGTCGAGCTTCCTTTTCCTTTGGTCGATTCGTCATTAATTTCAATAAAAAATTCTATAGTAAATTAAATCAATTAAATTTGTGAATAAGATTATTTTATTTTAAAAATCAAATTATATTTGTTTAGATAATGATAACTATTAAAGTGTTGTTTTTTTATTTGGATAGATTATTTTTTTATTATTTACTAATATTATGTTTTAGAATATTGTGAATTTCTCAAATATAATAATATTTTTTAGGATCATTATAAGATATGATAACAATATGGCCATTTGTACCATAAAAAATGGTATTATCACTCTCTTTGAAACTATTTTTATATTCTTTGATACTATTTTAAGTTTTAATTTGAAATAAAAATTAAAAATATTTAAATTTAAACTTCACCAAAAGATATATCTATTCACTTATTATTATCTAAAAAATATAACTCATTTATTATTTGAGACTCGAATTTGGGTTGTTTCAACAAATGGGCTCGAACTTGAATTGTGTCGGGTTCGAACTATCGAATTCGGTCATTTAAGATTTTTTTTTCAAGTAGACAAAATGTCCGTCATTTTATTATAACGTATTATTTTTGTTTTTTTATTTAATTTTTACTTTTTAAAATGAAATGATATTTATATTTTAGATCTACGCATTTTAATTTATTGTTTTAGGTTATTAAAAATGTATAATTTAAAGGAAGATTTGACAAAATTTGAATAGAGATAGTTTTTTTTTATTTATAAAAAAAATTATAACGACATAATTGTGTATGATTTGTCAATCTGAACATATTTGTATTTTAAATTGAGTATTTTTTTATATATTTGCGTTCAAAATTACCGAATACAGTTTGAATGCTTTAAAAAAAATTGTAATGTGTGGTAATAATTGGAATAATCGTAAGAAGATAAATTGAATATTTGATATTTAGTTTGTACAAATATGATAAAATAATTCAGAAAAACAAAATATAATATTAGCGTAAAAAGATTGCATTCATTCAATTCGTAAAAAAAAAATAACTAAAATTATGATAGTTAGAGTTTTATATCACAATTCAAAATTTAAGTCTCTATTATAAAATAGTTTGAAGTTGGAGTTACTAATGGAACCAAATATATAATTATTATTGCATGGGTAAGTAAGGGATGAAATTTTCTATATCAATAAACCCATTTCTGTTTCAAATCTCATCTTTCCTCATGCCTCTTCTCTCTCCTCAAACCGTTATCGTTTTGATAATTTGACCATGAAATATGTTACAAAAGATTTCATCTAGTAAGCATATACCATAAATTTGAATATTTTTTTGCTACTTTTGGAAACATGTAAACCCATCCAGTCCAAATGGTAACACTTCTATGAGATTTGATGCGGCTCCAAACCCATCCAAATGAGTATGTCCAAACCTTGTTTCGGAACACTTTTATTAGATTTGACACATCTTCAAATTGGGTCCTAGCACCAACTCCTGTTCCAACCATCTCTTAACCATTGATTATTAGCATTACGTGTCTATGTTCATTTTGTTCCCTACCAAAAAAAAAATGTTAAGAGTTTTTTCAAAAAATTTATACAAAAACAATTTTTCAATCTATCATTTATCATCAATTACATCATTAACTAAAATATTATATATTTTAAATTATTATTTTTTATTTTATTTATATATATATTAATACCCTTTAAATATTTTTATAAAAAATAATCATTATTTCCTCAAAATCATCTACCATCATAATTTTTTTCTCACCCTACATTGTTGAAAGATTCAAATATGTCTTACTATTGAAAGCAATTACTATTTCAATATTTAATTTGAAATAAAATTTAAAATGTATTGAATTCTCTGTAATAAAAAGGATATATTTAATAATGGTTATATTAAATATAATAAATTATTAAATGTGAAAGTAATAACTATTTCAAAGTAGTAAAAAATACAATTAAATTAATATTTAAAAAAAAATCATAATAATAAAAAAAAGTGATTTTAAAATCATTATTAATTTATTTTTTTCAAAATGAGTTTCTTTTTAGCCAAATAAAAAAAAAAATCCAAAAAAAGGTTCAATTGATCATAAAAAAATACAAAACCAAACAATTAAATAAGAAGAAGATCATCAAGATCACATTACCACCAACTATTTATCTGATAACTGATGAAGAAGATCATCAAGATCAGTATAAGAAGAACCACCTTCTTCAACCGCCATCATCGCCTTCTTCTTCAACGCAATCATTCTCTCTCTCATTCCCTCCGCAATCTCTCCTTTCATCACCCTCTTCACTGCACCGGCGATCATCTCTCTCTTAACCTCCTCAACCGGTGTTCTAAATGTCCAACGTTTAGATCCACCTTCAACACCAATTTTAAGAATATCTTTAACCATAACTTCATTAAAAAACTGTTCAGCAGACACCGGCCAAGTCACCATTGGAACACCGGCGCAAATCGCTTCTTGAATCGAGTTCCATCCACAATGGGTTAAGAATCCACCGATCGATTCATGTTCAAGAATCAAAACTTGAGGAGCCCAACCCCATATGATTAACCCTCTTTCCTTAACCCTGTTTTCGAATCCCGCTGGTAAGAGTTCATCATTCTTTTCTTGACGAACAACCCATATGAAAGAATGGCCGGAATCTTCAAGTCCGGCGGCGATCTCAATCATCTGGGATTTGGAAAATTCAGCTACGCTACCGAAGCTTATGTAAATTACTGATTTGGGTTTCTTCAAGTTTAGCCATTTCAGACATTCATGTTTGTCAATTGAAGATTCTTTACCTCTGTTTGCTTTATCTTGAATCTCTCTGTTACAGAGAGAAACAGGACCGACATGCCAAGCTCTCCTTTTTAAAACTCGCCGGAAGTAATCTGCGTAATCAGGTTCCAGCTCGTAAAAGCTGTTTACGATAACCCCATAGCTAACGAGTTCTGATTCCTTCACTCTTTCAATCAAACGAGAGAATTCTGTATCAGATTCCTCTTTATGATGATCAGCCAACTGCATTTTCATCATCTTAACTTCATGAGGAAGAGTCGGAATAACAAATGGCTCTGTTTCGGAAACCACATTACCATGAGGTTTATGAATCGTCAAGCAATGAATAGCACAGAGAGAAAAGAAGCTCATTCCATGGAAAACCAACCTCGGAATTCCAAATTTCGCGGCGGAATCGGTGGCCCACGGGAAGAACATGTCGGCAACTAGACAATCCGGTCGGAATTCGTCCAAAATCCGTTCGAGTTCGGGTTGAAGCTTGGACATGGCACAGAAGAATTTGGGCATCATATCGTCTTCAAATGGAACTTCATCGGCACATTCACAGTTTTCCGGTAAGCCATTTTCCTTCGCCGAGAAAGGAATAACTTTGATGGATATTTCCTGACCTAGTTGTACTGCTCGATCAATTGCTTTTTCAAAATGACGGACGTTTCTTGGAGTGGTGATAATGGTAGATTTGACTCCTTTTGAACTAAATAGCTTGGCGAGATCGAGAGTTGGGATCATATGGCCATGGGCAAGTAAAGGAAAGAAGAAGATGCTTAAGTTTTTCATTTTTCTGTTGTTGATTATACTCTGCAACTTACTTCACGAAGAAGATGATCTATATATATAAATATATATAGATATATATTAAAACAACTTTATAATCTATAAAGATTTTCACAATATTATTTTTTAATAATTAAGAAAAAAAAATATTTTTATAAAATTTGAAAAATATAAATTGATTTATATAGTGGATTTCTTGTTACATGTGCCTTACTTTTTTTTAGTGGTTGAATATTGATAGAATTGAGTATGAGATAAAAATATAACTTTTTTTTTATCAACTTTTCTTTAATAAATGACCGAGTTAATTGTCCATATTCATCTTTTAATTTAATATTTCCTTTTCATACCTGTATTAAAAAAATTATATATATATATATATATATATATATATATATATATATATATATATATAAATAACAATTTTCATTAAATATAAATATATTAAATATTGATATTATTAAAATTAAACACTCACTAACTAAATGTAAGCATTAATATTTTAATTACAAAATTTATAAATATTAAATAATTATTTTAAATAAATAAATTCATAATAATCAAAATCGATGTAAAACCAAGATTATCAAGGTTCAAAGGTTATCCCGACATCAAAGTCAGAGTGACTACGTCTCTATAATAAATGCAGAAGACATGTGTCTAATTATACAATTAATTAAATTAATTTTTATATTAATTAAATTCAATTAATTAAGATAAAGACTGTAATAAATAAAATAAAATAATTTAAAATAAATATTATATTTATTTTATCTTAAAATAATTTTTAAAAAATTCAAATAAATTAAATAAATAATTTGAAATTAATGTTGTATTCATTTGAATCTCAAATTAATTAATTATAAAGTCCCAAGGATATAAAATAATAAAATAAATAAATAGACAAAATAAATATTTATGTATATTTAAATATTTTATATATAGATTAAAAATAAAGCCAAAAAAGTAAATAAAAATCAATTTCAAACAAACATGAAAAAATGTCGTGATTTAGTGCAACAAAATATAGAAGAAACGGATATAATAAACCATACATCCATCGGATAAGCGCCAAAAGGCTCATCCAATGGACAACAACAAACCGTGTCACCCGCTACAATGGAAGCCAAGCGCTTCCGCGCATCACAAGATTAGTTAACGCCCAGGCCAAAGACGTTAGCCCGAACGCGGACGGAACCCCAACCGCTGACAGAACATGGAAGGAACGCTGCATCTAGACGTGCGTTCGCGCTTTAACCTGAAACGACGTCGTTTCAACACTAATTCTCTTTTTTATCGTGACGAACTAGATAATGTTCAGTCGAAATCTTTGATTTTTCAAAAATAGAGCTTTGTCGATATTCGACCAAATTAGTTGATTCAAAGGCTGAAATGATGCCTCTAACTTGGTGATCATTTCACCTAAGATACCACGAGAGAGCTTAACACCCAAAGGAGCAAAGCTCATTTCCGAGTAAAGCGGTGCAAAAAAAATGGTTGGCCCGTAAAAACTGAGCTTCCTTCGCGATATGACCAATTATGGCCTAAATGGATAAAGTCAATAAAAAACATACAAAAGTCATTAATGACCTTTTGTTTGAAATTCGATATACTTATATCTATAACCGACCTTGGCAGCTTATAAATAGGCTTCCTTGCCCAAGACGAAGCCAAAGATCAGAATCATAAGCCTCCAATCCAACATTCACAAGATCCACCATTAAAAAAATTTCAAACTTTTAGAACTTTTGGAAATTTTAGAAATTTTGTGTAAGTAAGATTCGTTTATAGATCATCACAAAGCTTCGTAAAGAGTTCAGAAGTGTTCTTCAGCTTATTGTAAACTTTAAATCATATTGTAATTCGACAAATTTTTAATACCGCTCGATTATCCATTTTTCGATCCTAATATATTTTCAAAACTTTCTACTGAAAATAATTTGAAAGAATCAATCTAAACCGAAAACACTCAAATTCAATTTTAAAAATTCCAAAATCGGGTTTTTGGTTTTGAGTTCTAGCTCAAGAACGACAGTTTAAGGTGTGTTTACACTTGAAAAGCAAAAATTCAAAAAATTAAGTTCTTCAATTGGTTAAAACGGATAAGTATTCATGTTTTGGTTTTATTTGATCCTAACATGTACAATGAAGTTATTGGTAAACTCCTTAAGCTAGATTAAACTTTAAAAAATAAAATCCCATTTTTTTTACAAAAGAACTATTCAAATCAAATTTCACCTCTTTCTGATTGATTAATACAACAGGATGATGTTAAAAACGATCCATGTGAGTATATGAAGCTTGCCATACCTTTAGACCGAATGAGGGAAGTTATAAACAAAATCCCAAAATCTTCAATTGATGTTCTTGGAATCCGATCGGAGTGATTCTGCCTGAGCATGGTTTTCGACCGAAAAACTAGCCATACCCGACCGAGAATTCTTGTCCCTACTTGGTTTTCGATCGAGAAAACCAATCAACGCCTATCATCCAATCAGGGATTTCAGCATTGCTTGGTTTTCGATCGAAAAAACTAGTCAGACGTGGTTTCTAACCAATGACCAACATGTGCGACCGAAAGCTTAACATCCGTGTTGACTAGGCACCCAAATCCGTTGACTCTAGGTCAAATCCGTTGACTCTAGGTCAAATCCGTTGACTCTAGGCCAAATCCAACCCAAACTCGCGCGTCCGACCTAGTTAGCGACCCAGACACCTGTCTAAGGGCTTGTTTGTTTGAAATTTATAATTTATAATTATAATTCTTTTTTAACAATTAGTAACCCTAAACTATTTTTAAAAATTCGAAAAACAATAAAAAATGATTTTAAAATACATTTAGAATATTTTAATAAAAGCCTATTTGAATTTATTTTTAAAATATAACCCCTTAATTGATACTTTTCAAGTATCTTACTCAATAATTCTCGACATCTATTGCATGTATTATAATTTAAATATTATTTTATAATTTTAAATATAAAAAAATACATAAATGTCTAGAACTTAAAAATAATTGGTTTAAGAAAACATAATAAAACTAAATTTTTAAAGAAATAGTCAAAAATTTATGAAATAAAGACAGTTCTTTAATAAGTACTGGAGTATGTAACAAGAAAGTTTTTTTTTCGATTATCACCAAACATCGAATTCAACAAAATATTTAATAAAATTAAGTTTTACACGTATACAAATATTTTATTGATTTAAATTTAATAAATAATATTTTAAATTAATTTAAAATAAATATTTTTTAATTAATATTATTTAAATTCTGTTAGGATCGGGGTCGCCCTTGGAGGACCGGGGTTCCGGTTTCGGAAGGGATGACCGCTTACAACACAACACACGCTCTGATTGGTGATAGTCCAGTTAAAGACTATAACCGTTCTTAACACCACGCAAACTGTCACAGACTCTTGAACCGGGTTCAAGGGCGGAAATGTCTATTTCAGTTTGAAGCAACACACACGACTTGGATGAGGTTTATGAGGAGTCGGTTTAAGGAGTATGTATAGACCGGTTTTGATTATAGGAGTAGGATTATATTTCGGTTAATGTAGTTCGGTTTTAGAGTAAATAAGTAGGAAATAAGTAAATGACACAAGACAGGATTTTTTATGGATGTTCGAAGCAAACCCTCCTACGTCACCCCTTCTTCTCAGATTATGAGAAAGATCTCCACTAACTTTAAAAGTTACAACACTCACAATGCCGGTCAAGCCTATCTCGCTACTCGCCGATTACACCAATTTACTCTTGATGTAATACAGTAATTCAATACAACAACAATGCTTTTGGTAAATGAAACAACAATTTAGGATCGCGTGTGAGATTTCTTTCTCTCTTAAGATATTTCAAAAACCGTTATAAATGAAGTCGCTTTGTCTTCCTTTTATAGTAAATGAGATCCCAACGGTCATCTTCTTCTCTCACCGTGAGATTGGTTAGTTTGAAGCCACACCGGTTCAGAGATGTTGCGTGCACGTTTCATCTTTCTGACACTTGTCAAGCATGCATATACCGGTCAGGTATTGATGACGCAACCGGCTTGCAGTTTTGGACACGTGTCAAACATGCACATTTCGACTGTCTGATTCGGATATTCGGATAAGCAGATCATCATTGTTTTTATCGCATGCTTCTGATCCGGATCTTATCTTCTTGCATTTTCCCAAGAAACATCTATTTCGTCATATTACGTCATCTTTGTAGTTCTGAGTTTTCGGTTGATCCTTTCGTAATATGATCCGGCTGCAGTATGAACTTTTCTTTGCTAGCCGGTCTGTTTGGAATGTTGAAGCCGGTTCCACTTGATCATGAATTGGTCATCTGGAGCCGGATTTCTTTGATGTATCATGAATCGATTTATGCGGTCTCCAGCAGGTTTATACGACTTGGTCTGTTCCTGCACATGAAAGTTAATAGTAGTTTAGTTTTCTGGCCGGTAAAAATTAACTTAATTAATTTTTTTATCAATTTCTTCCTTTTTGATTATTTAGAATAAATATTCAAAAATTGTAGTGTGTGGCCGGTTCAAAAATTAACTTACTTAATTTTTCTATCAATTTCTCCCTTTTTGATTATTTAGAATAAATATTTAAAAATTGTAATGTGCAGCGGTTCAAAAATTAACTTACTTAATTTTT
The DNA here is from genome assembly GCF_907164915.1 of Impatiens glandulifera. NCBI lineage: Eukaryota > Viridiplantae > Streptophyta > Magnoliopsida > Ericales > Balsaminaceae > Impatiens > Impatiens glandulifera. The sequence continues at coordinate 57,683,274 of NC_061865.1, read as the reverse complement.
CTATCAAATTCAATTAAAAATTAATTATTGTTATAATTAATTTAAAAATTCTAAAATATATTTTTGTATAAATTTTTTAAGTAATAAGTTTTAGAGAATATAAATAAATTTTGAAATAAATTATTTTTTAAAACTTTTTACTAGTGTTGAGAAAAATATTATATTATATTATATTATATTATATATATATTCCTCCTTTAATGCTTTTTTATTTGATTTTAGTTAGCGGTGAAATTTGAATTTTAAAATAATTAAATTTTGCACTATTTAAATAAGTAAAATATAATGAATATAAATAATTAGATAATTTAAATAAACAAACCAAATAAATAAATTAAAAATATATATAATTTTGCGAAAATTAAAAAAATAATAAATAAAACACCAAGTCAATGAGGTCCATACTTATTTAATAGAATAAATAAGGTGGAATCAAACAAGTCCCAAGGGAAGTCTAACACCCAATCGAAATGAGGCAAGCCGATCTGTTGACTAACGGATCGGAAGCAGCTAGCCAACATATTTAATTAATTAAATGCTGCTAGCTAGATGTTAGGCCAAGATATTTAATTTATTTATTAAATGCATTAGGCAAAGCCCATAGCGGGAGGCGGACTTTTAATTAAATGAAATGGAATGGAATGCACATATGGACATTTAATTAAATGAAATGGAATGCACACATATATGGTTCCACTTCCATTCGCTCATCAGCTCTACCCTTTGAAGAGACATAGGCGAGGAGGTTAACAAACGTCTGCGTCCGAGCGAAGAGCTTCCTCGTGACCCGGGAGCTTGTGAGACCCGCCATTTGTCGCAACACGTGAAGAAGTTCGTTATTGTTTTTCTTCGGCAGTTTGGAGGCAATTTTCCAAAAAGCTAAAAAAACTCAATGATGCTCAATTTTGTAATCGGTTTGACGCTACGTCAATTGGAATTACCAAAGAATTTACTAGCAACGACCTTGTGCCTCGTCATCAACTTAAATGACCTGATTTATTTGACCTGATTTATTCCGAGAAGAAACTGAATGAATACAAGAGTGGTAATTCTGAGGTGACGGAGAATTGGAGCGAGGCCCTTAACTGTTAGTTAGGCTCATGACATTGTAAGAGGTGACCGAGCAAAGCTAGAGAAGAGGGGAACGAAAAATTGGATTCAATTGTTGACAATTCGAAGCTTAGTGACCTTTAAGAGAGTGTATCTAGGTTAAGAAATAAACTCGGGCATGTATTCTAATACGTTATTAAAGATTGTTTGAAGTTGTTATTATTGAAATATTATCTTCACTTGCCAGGGACGGACCCATGATTTCGAATTAGAGTGGGTTTGAAAAAAATTTAGGGTGGGCTTAAAATAATAACGAGAAAATTTTGAAAAAAACAAGTTTATAAAAGTAAAGTTTTACCATTTTTTTAATAATTAAATAAAAAATAAAAAATTATATTAAATTTTGTTAAGAGATTAAGGGTAATGTCATATTTCTACCGTAAAAAAAAAATTGTTTTTTCGGGGTGGGCTTCAGCCTACCTGAGCCCCTACATAGATTCGTCCTTGTTCATTTGCATGTACTTAATTCAATAACTTATGCGCATTTTTAGGATATATTTGTACAAACCTTTCGATTAATTAAGTTTTGAATTCATCCTTGACACATGTAAACTGATTGAAAAAAATGAAATGTAAAAAAAATATTTTAGATAAAATGACCAAAAGTAGTAAAAACCATTACTTAATTGGCACGTAAGACAAAATCTATTTCATTTGCGTTTGAGAACGCAAAACATTTTTTTTCCCAATTTTTTTCAAAGAGAAAATTGGACTATGACTTTTAAAAGTCAAAACTAGTTTAGTCATATTTATTAAACTAGCATAATTTTCGTGTAATGCAAACAGACAATTTATAAAAAAAATTAAAATTTCTATATTAAAATAATTTTATCACACTCTATACTATATTAACGGTTTTCATATTGTGGGTATATTCTTTCACATTTCTATTTTTATTAATATTTTGTGAAGTTATCTAATCTCAAATTTATTATAATTTTTCTTTATAATTTTTTTTTTAAAATATAACTAAAATAAAATAATACAAATATGGTCATTTATTCAAAAATTTAGTTTTTATGTTTTATTAATTTAATTAAAAAAAATTAACGTGAATTATCCCACTATCTTAAATTGGCGAAAATAATATTTGAGGAAAATATGTTTGTATTTTTTTTCTTTTTTGTACATAATTATTTCAGCTTCATTATATCCTCTCAAAAATTTCAAAAATAATTTATTATACATTAAAAGTCAAAATATTAATTATAATATATGTGAAATGTCTATTAAAAAATAATATTGAACCATCTTTTTTACGTCAAACACCATAAAACTCTTGTTTCAAAACTATATATATATATATATATTATTATATATATAATTTTATTTTGGTTAAACAATATCATTAATTATTATTTTTATTAAAAAAAAATTCAATTTTATAATATTTTATATAAAAAATATATATATTTATAATAATATTATAAATTAAATTAATAAATATTTATCAATTATTTAAAACATATCAAAATATAGAGTTAAATATATTTTGTATTATTTATATATATATAAATATATATATAATATTTATTATATTTTTGTATTATATATATAAAAATAATTAAAAAATTAATATTATTCATTAAAATATAATTTTATTTATAGTTTTCTTATAAAATATCTTATTAGGTTTTGTTATAGAAAAAAAATTAATAATATAAAAAAAATTTAAATCTTTGGAGAAAGAGAATTACCGGGTTCCTCTTGATTTCAAATCATCGTCTTGTTTTGCTTCCCAATTTTCTTCAAATCAAGTCGAATTTTTTCTTCTAGGTCTCTCTTACGTCGTCGTCGCCCTCCTTCGTCGCATCGTCGTTGCCCACCTCCATTTATCGTGCTACTTATACCTAAGGAGAAATGAGAGTCAATTTAAGAAATACCTAGACCTAAGAAGAAAGGAGAGACGAATTTGATGAGAAATTCATAAAAAATGTGCAAAAATAAAAATAAAAAAAATATTTTCTTTTCTAAATCTACGGAGACAGAGAATACTCGTCTTACTCTTGATTTCGAATCTTCGTCTTCATTCGCTTCTCATTTTTTTTTCAAATCAAGATCGAATATTTTCCTTTATGTCTCTCTTGCATCATCGTCGCCCTCCTCCGTTGCATCATCGTCGCTCTTCTCCATCACGTCGGCGTCGCCCTCCTCCTCTTCTCATGCAACATATACCTAAAGAGAAAGGAGTATCGATTTAAGAAAGACCTAAACATAAGGAGAAAGGAGAGACAAATGTAATGCGAGAATTTGATAAACCGTGAGAATTTGATTAGAAAATCATATAAAATGTGTAAAAATAAAAAATTAATTTTTTTTAATTTTTTTTTAAAAAAAATCAGAATCCACGGAGGTAGAGAAATCAGCGATTTCCTTTTAATTTTGAATCCTCGTATTCATTCGCTTCCCGTTTTTTCTTCAAATCAAGATCAAATATTTTTCTTTGGTCTTTCTTCCGTTGTCGACACCCACCTCCTAAAGAGAAAAGAGAGATAATTGTACTGTGAGAATTTGATGAGAAATTTATATAAAATGTGTAAAATTTTGGTAAATATCACCCTAAATTTTTTTTAAACATTATTATATATATTATCTTCGTTTACGTAGGGACTCAAATACATAGGGACTCACACATGCCATCTTACCCTTACTTTTGGCCTTCTTCATTAATCACAAATTCACATACGCATTTTCGTCGACCACAAATTCACCCACTCATACTCACTACGTAGGGACTCACACATGCCATCCACATCGACCACAAATTCACCCACTCATACCCACATGCATAATCATTTATAAATTCGCGTAAATTGAGACTCGAACTCTGGTCTCTAATATGAAATGTGAACACTTTAACCATTAGACCACTTGTGTTTTTTGAATTTAATTTAAAATTTTATGTATGTATAAATATTTAATTCTTGTTAATTAATAATAGATAAAATATATAATAAATAAAAGAAAATTAATTAATTAATTATATAAATAATAAATATGTGAACACTTTAACCATTACCACTTGTATTTTTTAAATTGAATTTAAAATTTTATGTATATATAAATATTTAATCCTTGTTAATTAATAATAGATAAAATATATAATGAATAAAAGAAAATTAATTAATTAAGTGTATAAATAATAAATATTCATAGAAGGATAATAGGAAGAAAAAAAATATATTTATATAAAATTAATGATAAAATATACTATATATATAGATTTTAGGAGAGAGAAACGCTTAATATTAATTTTTTAATAAATTAAAATATTTATAATTTTATTTTATGAAAAAAATTATAAAAATGATGTGTAAGAAAATATGAAATATATATATATATATATATATATATAAATGAGGAAAAAAATAAAAAAATAAATTAATTATTAGTGTTACAAAACGGAAATTAATTAGGAAGGTATATTATGAATATGAGAGAGAAATAAATATAAAAGTAAAATTTGTAATTTTATTTTAAGTTTAATAAATTATTTAAACGTTATTATATATTATATATAGTATTATTATGTATATTATAAATATATATATATATAATATTAAATATAAGTTTATATAAAGTTAATGAAGAAAAATCATATGTATAATTAGGAAAGAAAAATTAGTAAAATAAAGTAAAAATTAATTAGAAAAGATAAATTAATAATTATGGTATGAGAGATAAATTAGTATTTATGAATAAGTAATTATGTCAAGAGAGAGAAACATTTATAAAATATGATAAACCTATGTGATATGTGGTGAGAGCGTGAATATCACCCAACATTTTATTTCTTAAGCATCATTAGATATATATAGATTATAATTTTAATTCCTCACCTCACTTTAAAGAGATGACTTACGAAAAAGTAATTTTCTCGTTTTATTTACGAGTTTTGAGGAATGTAAGCACTTATTTAATGAAAGACATTAAGTTAGAATATAATTTAACTTATTATTTTGTTTTCTTATTTACTTCAGTTTCGAAAGGAATGTAAGTTATAAAACAAACGAATAAATGTTACGTGGACCATTTTAGACATTATTATCTACCATCAAATTTTATTGCAGTTTTAATCAACATTTCATAATAATTTAGGGCAGTATATATATAATGTTTTATAAAATATTATATTATATTATTAATGAACATGATTTAAATTAGTATTTTATGCTAAATTTGAAGTAAGGCTTAAGCAAGAAAAAAGAAGTAAAGAAAATATAATGTTGTAAATTCGTGTAATAGGGTAGGGTATGATTTTTCAAATCACTAAATTTTTACATAACTTTATTTTTATAATTTTAGATTGTGCATAGATTACACAGATTACTTGACTCAACCTCTAGAAGTATATTTAAATTAGAGGTGAGGCGGTTTCTTAAATAAAAAAAAAATTATTGAAAGTGTTAAAAATAATAATAATAATAATAATTTTATTTTTTAAAACTGTTTAACACTATTTCATTAAAAAAATATAAAATATGGGAGGATCAAAAATTAAAACTATACAAACTTTAACTTTATTATAAGATGACAAACAACAATCTTTTAAAATGATACCAATCAAACAACAGTACAAACAAATAATACAATTGACGTTCTTAATCTTTCATGTTATTTCCATATTTGCCTTTTAGGTCATGTTACTTTTTTCCACGTCTTCTTCCCCGCTCATACTTCATCAAAAATGATTGAATTGTAACTGATAATGATATTTGTCTGCTCCCATTGTTAAACACACCTCTATACGAACATGTACTTATTTAATAAAAAAAATTCTTTTTAGAATTTCAAGATTTTATCAATATTTTTTCTACTTTAAATTTACGAATTTGAAAATCAACCCTAGTTTCTTTCTATTAAGAGTTTCATATAATCAAATCTATATATATAATGATGCTTAATTTTTAAAGTGTCCGGATTGCCGGGTTGAGAGCTGTGGTTAATTTGGATACTTGGGTCGGATTGTGGGTTGACCCGCTTTTAAATTTAAAACGGTTAAAAATAAAATAAAAAATGCTAGAGGTATGTTTCGAACTTGCAACCTAACAAAACAAGTACAACTCTTTAACCAACTAGGCTACAAAGATTTATATTTTAAATTCAACACCAAATTTGATAAACGCGAGATGTTTTAATATTAAACTAAGTTCAACTTTTTAACTAACTAATCTATATATATATAATGATGTTTAATTTTTAAAGTGTCTGGATTGCCGGGTCGAGAGCTGTGGTTAATTTGGATACTTGGGTCGGATTGTGGGTTGACCCGTTTTTAAATTTAAAACGGTTAAAAATAAAATTAAAAATGCTAAAGGTATGTTTCGAAATTGCAACCTAACAAAACAAGTACAACTCTTTAACCAACTAGGCTACAAAAACTTTTTATTTTAAATTCAACACCAAATTTGATAAACGCGGGACGTTTTAATATTAATATAAGTTCAATTTTTTAACTAACTAATCTTTATATATATAATGATGCTTAATTTTTAAAGTGTCCGGATTGCCGGGTCGAGAGCTGTGGTTAATTTGGATACTTGGGTCGGATTGTGGGTTGACCCGCTTTTAAATTTAAAACGGTTAAAAATAAAAATAAAAATGCTAGAGGTATGTTTCGAACTTGCAACCTAACAAAACAAGTACAACTTTTTAACCAACTAGGCTACAAAGACTTTATAATTTAAATTCAACACCAAATTTGATAAACGCGGGATATTTTAATATTAATATAAGTTCAACTTTTTAACTAACTAATCTATATATATATATAATGATGCTTAATTTTTAAAGTGTCCGGATTGCGGGTCGAGAGTTGTGGTTAATTTGGATACTTGGGTCGGATTGTGGGTTGACCCGCTTTTAAATTTAAAACGGTTAAAAATAAAATTAAAAATGCTAGAGGTATGTTTCGAACTTGCAACCTAACAAAACAAGTACAACTCTTTAACCAACTAGGCTACAAAGACTTTTTTATTTTAAATTCAACACCAAATTTGATAAACGCGGGACGTTTTAATATTAATATAAGTTCAACTTTTTAACTAACTAATATATATATATATATATAATGATGTTTAATTTTTAAAGTGTCCGGATTGCCGGGTCGAGAGCTGTGGTTAATTTGGATACTTGGGTCGGATTGTGGGTTGACCCGTTTTTAAATTTAAAACGGTTAAAAATAAAATTAAAAATGCTAAAGATATGTTTCGAAATTGCAACCTAACAAAACAAGTACAACTCTTTAACCAACTAGGCTACAAAGACTTTTTATTTTAAATTCAACACCAAATTTGATAAACGTGGGACGTTTTAATATTAATATAAGTTCAATTTTTTAACTAACTAATCTTTATATATATAATGATGCTTAATTTTTAAAGTGTCTGGATTGCCGGGTCGAGAGCTGTGGTTAATTTGGATACTTGGGTCGGATTGTGGGTTGACCCGCTTTTAAATTTAAAACGGTTAAAAATAAAAATAAAAATGCTAGAGGTATGTTTCGAACTTGCAACCTAACAAATCAAGTACAACTTTTTAACCAACTAGGCTACAAAGACTTTATAATTTAAATTCAACACCAAATTTGATAAACGCGGGATATTTTAATATTAATATAAGTTCAACTTTTTAACTAACTAATCTATATATATATATATAATGATGCTTAATTTTTAAAGTGTCCGGATTGCGGGTCGAGAGTTGTGGTTAATTTGGATACTTGGGTCGGATTGTGGGTTGACCCGCTTTTAAATTTAAAACGGTTAAAAATAAAATTAAAAATGCTAGAGGTATGTTTCGAACTTGCAACCTAACAAAACAAGTACAACTCTTTAACCAACTAGGCTACAAAGACTTTTTTATTTTAAATTCAACACCAAATTTGATAAACGCGGGACGTTTTAATATTAATATAAGTTCAACTTTTTAACTAACTAATATATATATATATATATATATATATATATATATATAATGATGTTTAATTTTTAAAGTGTCCGGATTGCCGGGTCGAGAGCTGTGGTTAATTTGGATACTTGGGTCGGATTGTGGGTTGACCCGTTTTTAAATTTAAAACGGTTAAAAATAAAATTAAAAATGCTAAAGGTATGTTTCGAACTTGCAACATAACAATACAAGTACAACTCTTTAACCAACTAGGCTATAAAGACTTTTTATTTTAAATTCAACACCAAATTTGATAAACGCAGGATGTTTTAATATTAATATAAGTTCAACTTTTTAACTAACTAATATATATATATATAATGATGCTTAATTTTTAAAGTGTCCGGATTGCCGGGTCGAGAGCTGTGGTTAATTTGGATATTTGGGTCGGATTGTGGGTTGACCCGTTTATAAATTTAAAATAGTTAAAAATAAAATTAAAAATGCTAGAGGTATGTTTCGAACTTGCAACCTAATAAAACAAGTACAACTCTTTAACCAACTAGGCTACAAAGACTTTATATTTTAAATTCAACACCAAATTTGATAAACGCGGGACGTTTTAATATTAATATAAGTTCAACTTTTTAACTAACTAATATATAATGATGTTGAGGAAATAGATATTTGGGTCGGATTGTGGGTTGACCCACCCATAAACTTAAAACGGTTAAAAATAAAATTAAAAATGTTATCCGTAATTTTTTTTACGATTTTTAATATTATTACTCGTGCAAATGCACGGGTTAAATGCTAGTTTCAAATAATATTAGTTATATATATATATTATATTTTATTAATTAAATAATGATAATAAATAAATAACATGTTAACATTTATAACATTAATTCATTTATTTAAATAATATATATTTTTTAATATATAAATATAAATCTAGTAGTCACAAAGTCTTGGGCCTGTGGGTGTTCAAACGGCCCACTTAACCATAATACCCGACCCATTAACCTGCTGTAAATATTACAATATTACCTGTCAACTATACGCTGTAAATTTGTAAGTGCCAGGTTGGCTGTCCAGGTGGCAATCCTAAACGCCAACAACATAAAAGCAGATACTTTCTGAAAATCCAACGGCTAAGATTATCATAAGTGGGACCCACATATGAATTCAACGTGAATCCAACTACATTGGATCGTCTCTCTCATCACCATTAAATTCTGCATTTTGCAGTCAAAAGCTTTCCTCCTTCTCTCTTTCTCTCTCTTCATACCTTATCTCTTTCTTGTTCTAAGCAGTTTATTTTGTCGCCGCCGCCTCTTCCGGCGGTCGGATCTCCGACAATCTATCTCTCTTTATCCTTCCCTCTCCTCATTATCTATATTTTCAAAACAAAAAAAAAAAGATCCGTTCTTTTTCTCTTGATTCGTCTTATCTTAATCGCAGTCCTTATTAGCAATATATCTAGGGCTTTGTTTACAATAATCAGAGGAGAGGGAAGAGAGAAAAACTCTCCCAAAAAAAATCTGAAAAAGCGTTGAAAAAGGAAAAACTAGGGTTTTTTTTTTTGTTTTTTATCTTCATGGCACAGGTTCAGGTTCAACCTCAGGCTATGAACACTGGTGGTAATCAGTTTGTTACGACTTCACTTTATGTGGGTGATCTTGAACAGAGTGTGACCGATTCACAACTCTACGATGTATTCAATCAATATGGTCAGGTGGTCTCAGTTCGTGTTTGTAGGGATTTAGCAACTCGCCGTTCACTTGGCTATGGTTATGTCAATTACAGCAATCCTATTGATGGTAAATCTCTCAAATTGATCTGTTCTTATAGATTGATGATTTATGTTAATGGGTTATTGTAGATGATGTTGATATCTATGAGAATTTTAATTTAATAATTGAGAATAGGAAGATGTTATTGAAATAGGGTTTATGTGTGTTAATTACATTTTGTGAATTTCCTATTGGAAGTTAGTTTAATGTGGCTGTAGTTTGCTTGGTCTTAATTAATAAAATCCAATTATGATCCATCTGCTTTTAAACTTCCTTAACAATACTTGATGACTAAGGATTTGAGATTAATATTAGACAATGGGTAATGAAGATCACCAAAGGAAGTTTGGTTGTATTTAAGGAAAGAAAGGGATACTTGGAGAAGCTAAACTAAATGTGCTTGAGTTTTGCAAGAATTGTGTGATGGGAAAATCCATGATTCTCAATCAAAATCATGAGTCATTCTTGACTATGTTTAAATTGGTATTGAGATTTGTTTCTTTGTTATGATCAAATTGTTTACAAACCTAGATAAAAATTGATACAAAAACAGCCTATTATGTATCTAGAGGTCCTTGTATTTAGGGCTAACTCTGATTGATGTTGGCTTGCTAACAAAATAAGAAAATCTTCCTTTTACAGCTGCTAGGGCAATTGACCAGCTGAATTTCACTCCTCTCAATGGAAAGCCTATAAGAATAATGTACTCACGTCGCGATCCTAGCAACCGTAAAAGCGGGTCTGGCAATATCTTTATTAAGGCAAGGGATATGCATTGATTTTTTTCTCTTTCTTTTCGGTTGTTGTATCATTGGTTTTTAATTTCGACAATATCTCACATTTTCTCATTGCAGAATCTGGACAAGTCAATTGACCACAAGGCATTACACGACACCTTCTCACAATTCGGGACTATCCTCTCATGCAAAGTGGCTACGGATCCATCTGGGCAATCCAAAGGTTATGGTTTCGTTCAGTATGATAGTGAGGATGCTGCTCAGTTAGCTATCGTGAAGCTTAACGGGATGCTATTGAACGACAAGCAAGTTTATGTCGGTCCATTCCTTCGCAAACAAGAAAGAGACATAGCTGTTGACAAGGCGAAATTCACTAATGTCTTTGTGAAGAATTTATCTGATTCAACATCCGAAGAAGATCTGATGAAGACATTTGGTGAATTTGGACCGATTACTAGTGTCGCAATCATGAGGGATGCTGATGGAACTTCCAAATGCTTTGGCTTTGTCAACTTTGAGAATTCGGATGATGCTGCACGAGCCGTGGAATCTCTGAATGGGAATAAGTTTGATAATAAGGAATGGTATGTTGGAAAAGCTCAGAAGAAATCTGAAAGGGAGCAAGAATTGAAAAATCGATTTGAGCAGAGTGTGAAAGAGGTGGCTGATAAATCTCTAGGGCTAAATCTTTACATAAAGAACTTGGATGATAGTGTTGGTGATGACGAGCTTAAAGATTTGTTCGCTCCATATGGTACTATAACTTCATACAAGGTTCGGTGCATTTGGTATCTATTTCTTTTTTTAGAAGTAAATTAGCTCATTTTGATATCATAACTTTCAAGAAAATAAATATTTTATTGAAGGCTTGAGATTAAGTAAGATTTAAGAATTTAAAGAAGCTAACCAATAAATGGAGGCATCTTTTTTTTGTGACCTGGGTGAGAATTGAACCCGAGATCTTAAGACTTTTAGGCAAAACTCTCCTGCCACTTGAGCTGCCTGGTGGGTTGGAAGCATCTTCTTATTTGAGTTATTTTTGAAAGTTGAGGAAACAAAACGACGCCACTTAACAAGTTGAGATAGCAAAATGAGCCTTTTATGTGAAGTTTTGTAATCAAAATGAACTTCTAGCGTTTTTATAATGTTCATTTGAAGACCTATTAATCTTGGCTTGAGCAGGTTATGCGAGAGCCTAGTGGGATAAGCAAAGGGTCAGGATTTGTTGCATTTTCTGCTCCTGAAGAGGCAAATAGAGCAGTAAGTTCATGTTGTTGACGACATATTTTGTATAAAATGTAGATGATCTTAAGTCTTAACCTAGCTAGTTATGATCTCTTTGTAGCTCCTGGAGATGAATGGGAAGATGATTGTAAGCAAACCACTGTATGTTGCTCATGCACAGCGTAAAGAAGACAGGAGGGCCAGGTTGCAGGTAAATTTTTCTAAAACCACATTTATCTTCACTAAAGTCACAACAATGAATTAACCCCAGGTAATTTTGTTATCAATGAGAGGGTATTTTGGTCAGATAAACATTTGCACGTCATTTGTCTGGGAACCTGAGCATAAGCACTTATTTTGTTGTTGTTTTGGTTGTAAATCTTTGTGTTGGTTTGTGCAGGCACAGTTTGCACAAATGCGTCCAGTAACTATTGGTCCATCTGTGGCTCCTCCTCGCATGCCCATTTACTCGCCAGCTGGTCCGCCTCTCGGTCAGCAAATCTTTTATGGACAAGCCCCGCCACCTATGATACCTCCCCAAGTAATTTTTATCACTCTTTCTATTTTGCTGGATGAACGGAATTATTTTCAAAATATCAAATTACCTTAGTTTACTTTTTTTTCATAACATTTTACTACTACTTGTGATTTTAGTTATTTAACCCACATTTTTTGCAAGACAAGTTCTAACCTCGCAATGCTTGATCTTGTTGTTGGGATTTTTTGTGTTTTTTTCTTTCAATATTGTGCTATCTACTGTTTGATGAACCATATTATTATCAAAATACTAAAGTACCCTTGCTTTTTTTTCCATAACATTTTAATAGTACAAAGGATATTTTAGTCATTTAACTTACTTTTTTTTTATGCAAGACGAGCTTTAACCTCGCAATGCTTTTTTTTGTTTATTCTTTTCAATATCTTGAATTGGTGATTCGTTTTGCCAGCCTGGTTTTGGGTATCAGCAGCAACTTGTTCCAGGTATGAGGCCTGGAGGAGGACCGATGCCAAATTTCTTTATGCCAATGGTTCCGCAAGGACAACAGGGTCAGCGTCCAGGAGGTAGACGGGCAGTAGGACCAGTCCCTCTACAGCAGAACCAACCGCCTATGATGCAACAACAGCAAGTCTGTCTATATTTCTTTAAATTAATATTAGACTTTGTTTTATATGATCATTTTGGGTTATAACTTATATTTAACTACTTACAGATGATGCCAAGAGGACGTGGGGGTTATAACCGATACCCACCTGGTAGAGGAATGGGTGACGTATCAATGGTGTCCGTGCCTTATGACATGGGTGGTGGTGGTATGCTGCCACCACCTCTGCGTGATTTATCTTCTTCTCAGGCTATCCCGATTCAGGCTTTGGCTTCGGCTCTGGCAAATGCTTCACTTGGAGATCAAAGAACTATGTTGGGAGAGAATCTTTACCCACTTGTGGAAAATGTGGAACCTGAGAATGCAGCTAAGGTAACGGGAATGCTTTTGGAGATGGATCAGACTGAAGTTCTACACTTGCTTGAAGCTCCAGAGGCTCTGAAAGCTAAGGTGGCTGAGGCTATGGATGTGCTGAGGAATGTGCAGCAATCTGGTGGTGGGACAACTGCCCCTGTTGATCAGCTTGCGGGTTTGTCATTGGATTGAAGTGCTTTTTTTAACAGTTTCATGTAGACTCCTGGTTGTCTGTGTGTACAACATTTGTGTGTTTGTTTGTTGTTGTTTGTCAGTGTGCCAACCATTTGTGTTGTTGTTGGTTGTTTGGTGTTTTTATGATTGAGACTATTTAAAACTGTTATAATTATTGATTGAAATTGCTATCATTATGGATTTACAAATTATTTTCTGTTTAGTTTTTTCTACTTTTTTTCTTTTCTTTCCTATAGGTATTTTATATAGATAAAATCAGAGTTTTGAGATTAAAGTCAAACAAGCTCTGTTTTCACAACTTAGACAATAATTTTTTACATTTACTTAAAATAATTTTAATATATTTCCATTCACTTAATAAAAGTCGGTTTTATCAGTGTTTTTTTATGATAATTTTTTTTTTGATTTAAATTAAGAAAAGTAAATAAGTGTATTTTGATATTTTATTTATAAATTAAATGATTTAATTTTTAAAATGATAAAATAATTTTAAAAATTAATAAATAATTTAAGAATTCAAAAGTTAATAATTTTTTTTAAAAAAACTCAAAAATGTAAAAAATTTAAAATAATTTAAGAAAATATCTTAAAAGTTATATAGAGATTTTAGCTAAGTATGTACATACATAGTTATTAGGATTAAAACCAGAGGGCATAAATTGTAATTTAATATCTTGAATTTGTTTTCATTTTAGAAAAAAAAGGTTAATAAGGTGAAATAAATAAATAAATAGATTTCTTAATTATTTGAAGTTTAAAATAATATAAAAAAATATTTAAAAAAGAGTAAAGGTCAAACCGTGGCCCAATATGAAAAATAGGCCGGTGCCCACCACCGTGCGGATATTTTTAATTATTATTTCTTATTTTTCAATTACTTTAACAAAATAAATAAGTAAAATAAATATAAAAATGTTATAGCAGTAAAAAGAAAACTAAACTAAAATAAATTAAAAAAAAAGTTACTTAAAAAAACATTATTTAGCATATCTTAATGTCTTAAAAATCTCTTAACTATACTTACCTTCTTTAATATATAAAAAATAAAATTTATAAATATTTTGTTTTAATTATTTTATATAAAATGAATACTAAAATCAAAATTAAAAAAAAATGCACCTACCCCTTAAAAAGTTGGTTAATTATATATATAATACTCATTAAAAACTTTAATATAATTCTTTTAATATATACTATATAAATAAAATATTTAAATATATTATTTTTCATTTAACTAATGGAAATTTTCAAACAATTTTATAATTTTATTTTAAAATTAAATAATTATTATAATTTTACATTTAGATTAAACAAGAGTTTATACACAACCCAAAAAAGTGGTTGACTTATCTATACCATTTATTATAAATAATTTAATATATATCATATATAATTATATTATTTATATTTAAATAATGGAAATTTACAAACAATTTTATAATTTTTTTAACAGTTTTAAAATTTCTGAATTATTAAAAAATCTTTACAAATTTTAAGATTAAATAGTTATTAAATAAATAAAATCTCTAATAATTCATAAAAAAAAATACTTTTTCATTTAAACAAATCAAAATATATTATTATTAAAAATCTGGTTTGATTGTTGTAGAGTTATAATCAGATTATAAGCAAACAAACTAGTATTATAATAAAAAATAAATAAATCGTAATTTCTGCTACAACAGTCCAATCCATCCAGTGACTCCTACCCTACCCTAGATGAACCCGGTTCAAAAATAAATTTAATAAAATACAAACTATTATTTTTTTATTATATAATAATTATATAATTAAACCATTATCTATTATTATTATTATATTCATATTTATATTATACTATACATATAAATTTATATAAATATTTAACTTAGTAATTAAAATATTTATTAAATTAAATAATTTTAAAATTAATTTTATTTTATAAAACACATTTACAAACTACAAATTTCGATTTGTTCCTATGTGCACAACGTCACACGAAACACCAAATATCATATTATTCTTGTTCTATTAAATTCAGAAATACTTAATTATAAATATAAATAGTTAATCATTCAGATTATAGTATGTTTTTAAAGGTGTGAATATTTTTATTAATCTATACAAATTTGGATTATTTCAATAAAAACAAATGTTTATGCAGTTGTTGTAAACCTGATCTTGTTGTTGGGATTTTCTTTTATGATTTTGTAATTTTTAATATTGTATAGTCTACTAATGTTTTGATGAACTAAATTATTATCAAAGTATCAAATTAGTCATTTAACTCACTTTTTTTTCCTCTAATCTCGCCATGTTTAATCTTTTTGATTTTTCTTTGCAATATCTTAAATTGGCGGGTTTTTCTTAATGCCAGCCTTGTTTTGGGTATCAACAGCAACTTGTTCCAGGTATGAGGCCTAGAGAAAATGACCCATGCCAAATTTCTTTATGTCCCGATGGGAAGACCAACAAGTCTGTCTTTATTTCCTTAAATTTAATATTAGATTTTATTTTATTTTTGTTTGTTTTATCTGATAATATTAGGTTATAACTTATAACTTATATAAGTAACTAATTACAGATTATGCCAAGAGAACGTAACACATTTATTTAAATTATTTTAATATCTGGAATACTATTTATTTATTTATTTTAATGTTTAATAAACAAAAACTAATTATTTGAGATTTATTTAAAATAAATTATTTAAATATTATATTTTATTTAAAATATAAATTTAATAAAAATAAAATAAGAGTATTTTAATAATTTTTATTTATAAATTAAATAATTTAATATTTAAAATAATCAAATCATTTTTAAAAAATTTAAGAAATTAAATAATTAAAAAGGTTACAAAAAAGTAAAAATAATTTAAGAAAAATATAAAAAAAAAGTTATTAAGAGATTTTAGTTAAGTATGTACATATAAGTTATTAGAATTACACCAGAGGGCATAAATTGTAATTTAATATCTTTAATTTGTTTTCTTAACTTGGGTTTTAGAAAGAAAAAAAAAATTAATAAGGTGTGAAGATAAATAGATAATTAGATTTGAATAAGGAAACAAAATAATTATATCATTATTTGGTGTAAATAAGAAAAATAAAAAAAGGGTACAGTTACTCTTACACCTTCCCACCATCAACCCCATAAGAAAAAGAGAATAGGTGCTGGGCTGGGCTGGGCTACGATTTTTTTATATTCAATCTACCTATTTTAATTATTATTTTTTATTTTCAAAAATTATTATAATTATTAATATTATATAGCATAATGTTATACAATATTTATATTGTAATAAAAAGTAAACAAAATAAATATAAAATAAAAATATTATATTAGTAAAAGCAAACCCAAATAAAATAATTCCAAAAAAAATGTTACTTAATAAAAAAAACCACACTCAAAACATTCAAAAGTAAGATAGAATTACCCATTCTTTATCATATATTTCTTAAGAATTTGTTTTTTAAGAACTTTATTATAAATATTTTAATATATATTATATAAATAAAATATTTTAATATATTAATTAATTAACAAAAATAATTCAAAAAATTCATTATTTTATTTTAAAATTCATTAATTATTATATTTATATAAAACTAATACTGAAATCAAAATTTACTTTTACACTATTAGAAGCTAAATAAACATATGAACTCAATATACTGTTAATCCATGGATTCATCACTATTAAGTTCACTCCATTTTTTCAATGGAGGGACTATTTGTATTCCATTTGTTAGTGTTCCTTCCCTCTATTGTCTCTCACATGGATAAATTTAATAAAAAACACACCATAATATATATTTAAATATTTTATTTATACAGTATATATATAAAATTATCTATGACATATTTTAATATTAATATATATATTTTTAAAGAAATATAAATTTTAAAAAATTGAAATTATCTTTCATTAAATTAAAATTAATAAAAAAGACCAAAATAATATATATATATATATATATATATATATATATATATATATATATATATATATATATATATATATCTTTATAATTTTAATATAAAGTAAACTTTCATTATATGATAATTAAATTAATATAATAATTATATAATTAAACTATTATCCATTATTATTATTATTATTATATTTATATTTATATTTATATTATAATACGTATATAAATAAAAATTGATATAAATATTTAACTTAATAATTAAAATATTTATTAAATTAAAAAACTTATAAAAAAATTTAAAAAATCAGTTAAAACTAAAAAATTATATTTATTCTTATGTACACCACACAACACAAATTATCCTATTTAATTCAAGAAAAGTTAAAAAAAAATATTATTTTAAAATTCAAGTTTTAAATGAAAAGGAAATTTAACTTACGGGTGGAGAGGTGAACTAGAGAAAAAAAAATCACATTCTTCCTTTTCTCTTAAATAGTTAATCACTCAAATTACAGTATGTTTTTTTCTTTCTTAAAGTGGGAATGTTTTTATTGATCTATATATTATTACAACAGATTTGGATCATTTCAATAAAAACTTGTTTATGTTGTTGTAAAGCTTTGTGATTTGTTCAGGCACAGGCACAGTTTGCTCAAATGCTTCAAATAACGCCAACAGTTACCGGAAGAAATATATAAATAAATTTTTTTATAAATATTTAACTTAGTAATTAAAATATTTATGAAATAAATAACTTTAAAATTATTTTTTTTCAGAAAAGAAAAACAGTTAAAAACTAAAAATTTATATTTATTCTTATGTGCACACACCCCCCTCGAAGGCACAATTACTCATTTTATGATATAAATAAAAAGTAAAAAAAAAATGTATTAAATGTTTATAATTCAGAAAAAATTACAAGAACTATTATTTGAAAATTTATTTATTTTTAAATGAAAAGTAAATTTTATCTACATGAATGAGAGATGAAAACATGTTTTTTTTAAAATTAATAAATGCTTGTGTTATTTGATTAAATTTGAAAATTAAAATTTAAATATTAACACAAATGATATGAGCAAAAGAATGCAAAATTGTGCCGATCAAACCGAATAGAATCAACTAGTTTAGTTTTAATTTGTTTCTCTTCAGCCATGATTCAAGAATAAAGGGTTCTGAGACCAACAATAGTTCAAACAATAAATAAATATTTTTAAATTTAGATTTACTCTTATTATGTGCACACTCCCACACAACACATAATGACACATTTTAAAATATAATTAAAGTTAAGAAAAATTGTATTAAATGTTAATTATAATCCAAGAAAAGTTTAAAAAATGATAATTTAAAATTTTAAAATAAAAAGTAAATTTTATCAACTTTGAATGAGTGATGAAAAAATATCACATTCACCCTGTTTTCTTATATTCATAACTCAAATACGAGTATGTATGAACAAGATTTTAATCTAATAAGTTCACATTTAATATATTAATTGATCTTATAATTAATTAATTGTTTTTATAAATATGTTATTTTTATTTTTATGTTTTTATATAATAAAATAATTTATTGAATTTTTTTATTATATTGATATTTTTTTACTTAATTTTTTTAATAATTATTTTTTTTAAAATTAATTTAAATCATGTGAATATGAATATTATTAAATGAGTATAACCAGTCAATGATCACCAATAGGGGTGGACAAACCTACGAATCGGATCGTATCCGGTATTTCGGATCGGATATCCACCTCTATTCTTTTCAAAAATTGTGATCCGTATCCGATCACTATCCGATCCGAAAGTACCGGATCGGATCGAATCGGTCAGCCGGATACCCGCTGATCTGATTTTTTTCATATTTTAAATTTTTTTCATATGCTAGAAAATTGGAATTGTTCTATTAAGGATTTTAGTTATGAATAATGACGATTTGAGAACAGATTCACAAACAGATTTAAAGGGAAATTGGAAGAAAAACAAATGAAAGAGACATATTTTTGTTTGAGTTTGTAAAGGAAAATGGGAGAAAATATAAGGAAGAGAGAGATTTTGTATTTTTGTTTGGGTTTGTAAAGAGAAAAAAGGAAAAGATAGATTTTTGTTTAGTTTGTAATTGTTTAATAATATTTTTATTTGAGTTTGTAAAGAGAATCGAAAAGGAAAATATAGGAAGACAGAGATTTTTGGTTGGGTTTGTATTTATTTAATAATATTTTTGTTTGGATTTGTTTATTTAATAAAATTTTAAAATCACCGGATCGGCTTCGGATATCCGAATTTTTTTTTGTTCGATCCGTATCCGATCCGATCCGAAAATCCGGTAAAAATATCGGATTAGATCGATATCCGAATCCGATCCATTGGATACGGATTTTTTCGGATCGGATTGGCCGGATCAACGGATCGAGTCTTTCGGATCGAATTTTTTGGACACCATTAATCACCATTAATGTTGGAGGGTATAATACAATAAGAAAAAAATTATTTTATTATTATTTTTTTTTGTAAAATTTAAAATTATTTTATTACATGTAAGGAAATTGATAGGATTATTGTAATAAAACCAAACTAAATAAATACATTTTTTTTAATTCAATTTATCATTCAAAATATTAAAATTAATACATTGAACTCTTAGAATAGACTTGTTGGAGCATTTTCAACATACACTGGAGAGAATGAATATACATATGTTTGCAGATCTGTAAACATTTCCATGAAATATGTTTTTGTTATAAAAGTATCATATTTAGATCAGAACAACAACCACACCAATCATATTTTAAATACCAAATGAAAATGCATTTATTTCTTCAATTGATACTGTAATCTTAATCACATAACCATCCACCTTTATATACCAAATGAAAATTATGTAATCATTACTCAAAATAAATTAGCAAGTTAATAGTGAAACACTACAACCCATCAACAACTACAAGTATACTAAGATGCCATATCCAAATAGGCTCAATTGACAATGTTGAAACTGCAATACAAAATATACAAGCATTATAGTGCTATGCATATGGATTCCAAAAATGAAGACAAGAGAAGCTTCCTTAGCCTCAAACATGTTGGACTCTCCTTACACTTTTAATAATGTTATTGAGCTTATAACATAATTCAAGTTTCACCTTAAAACCCTATGTCAAACATCATTGAAAATGAATTTCACTAGAAATCAAGATTATCTAAATCAACTTAGAGAGGAAACTAACCTTGCATTGTCGAGAATTGCTATGATTGAGCCACTGACGAAGGCAGTTCTGGTGAACATACTTGATGGTTCCACTGCATGCGCAAGGGTAGCGAAGAGAATTAATCAACTGTTAGAAATATTGTTTTGAAATAACAAAAATATATATATATATATATATTGTGTTACAAATAGATGAAATAAATAAAATATATAAAAAACAATATCACCGAATAAATTGTTGATTCGAGGCATGTGCTTAGCACATTTCCCTTAAAACAGTTCCACCGTCTCCCCATGTGCTAGAGCTTATCACAGATGGCTGTCTCCCAGGGTACAACGAATCTAGTAGTGATTCAGCACCGAAATCACTACACAACGAGCTTGATAAAGTACCTGAACTATCACCGGGTTTCAACGGAAAAATCGAACACAGAACTCGAAGAACACTCACAAACAAGAAGAAAACTTTTGGAATTCTAGAGTGAGAAAGAATGAAAATGAAGAAGTGATGTGGTTTTTTTTTGTCCATCGAATGGTGTGGGATAGAATGCCTATTTAGATTGTTGAAATAATAAACTGTTAATTAAATCATCAATTGATCCAACGGTTGGCATTGCTTGTCTCTTCATTTGCCTTAATATTTCTTCTTAATGAAGGATAATTGTTTGCCAAAATTAATGAAGACATTTATTTTGCAATACTCACGTTACATGGTTTTTTAATCTGTTAATAATAATATTAAATTATCATAACAATTAATAATAATAACAAACTCATGTAAGTCACACTACAAATTAACAACATTTTGTTAATTGGTCATCAAGGCATTTTGATTAATTAATTTAAATTAATTAATTCAAACATTTGGATCAAATTTCATCCTATAATTCACATTTGAATTTCACATGAAATTGATTTAATTTTATTACCCATATTCTAATTTCCATTCATTAATAGAATTTATAGAATTAGTTTAAAAATTCCAACAATCCCCCACATTAATGGAAATTGAAAGATTAACCCGGTGAAATGTTCAACAGTTGAATTCTACATAGGATAGGTAGGTGAAACCCTTTGAACCTTCCCTTATGAAAGTATATAACTTTACTAGCCGATTAGTAGACTCGATGTCCTTGAACTATTCTGCCATTTGTGTAAACGATTACACACTTTCACATAGAATTCTCCCTGATACATGTCAAGCTCTCATAGTTGTGTCCGTTTTGGCCATGGAACACGCGCCTGGTTCTGTGAGAGGGTCTAGAATTGAGCCATGCAATTCTTTCGAAGCGGCCCCACTTCTCCCTCACATAGGTGATCTCTTTGCTCACAAAGAATCATTAAAAGCAATATACTTATCCTCGTCAAAATATATATTGTTTTGTTATAGGATTAATCCTCAACAATAACTTTCCAAGTTAGTACAATTAGGTTGTCCCATTGAACCTAGTTCTTGGGATCTCCAGTCTGCATAGGTTGGGTTTTCCTTCATACCAACTTATAGTAGGCTAATGTCTCAAAAGACTTCAAACTATCTCTCTATTCAATAATCTGATTAGTGGATCCACAATGTTATCTTTGACTTACATAGTCAAATTTGATAACTCCATTAGAGAGTATAGTATAATGACATTATGTCTAAGACGTGTATGTCTAGACTTGCCACTGACTCTAAGCTTGTCCAATTTCTAATTACTATCATAATAATTAGAAATTTATGTTGGTACATTCTTAGTTAACCTTGGAACATCTTCTAATAAGAAGCATAGTCATTCGTACATGCTTATCATTTAAAATTTTATGAAAATATTGTTTACTTGGCTAACTAGTAGACAAAATGTCTTTGAACTATTCTGCCTTCGTGTAAACGATTATATATTTTACATAAAAATATTTTATTTTTCGACATAAGTCAAAAATATAGATTATAACGTTTAATCTATCCATCATAAATTTCTTAGGAGATTTCCATACGTAGATTGCACTTCTAAGTGTAAACATATTCACTTTAAGACGTAAAGTCTTTCATTTAATAATATCAATATATCATTTGATAACAACATGATATTTCGTTTAGTGCAATTCATATCCTTTATGGATTTAATCATTTTTATCGTAATTTTCAACGATAAAAATATCATACAAAAGACATGTAATGAAATAATTTTCATTGTCTTCATGATATATATAATTGTCACATCCACTTTTTAATAAAAGTATGATCAAATTTTTATATCATTATTATAAAATTTGTTATAAGTCATATCAAGACTTTATAAACTTTCTTTTTCATTTATTTCATAAAATCCTTTTGAAGACATTGGTTCTTCAAAGTTTTATGAAAATAATGTCAAAATATGACACGTTTCTTGATTTCAAAATCCTCAAATCTAAAATATCGATTTGAACACCAACTCAGCAAATATAAACAAGACATTTTCTTGTTATTTTCTTTCTTTTTGTAAAGTTGCGCAACTTTATCTTTTATAGAGAACATATTTCTCTAACAATAAATTATCTTTTTATTTATCATAATATACACAATTATTTTTGTGTTATAATCAATAAAAATATTTGCCCCCACATTCGTGTTGGTACCATTTTTTAAATCACACACTTATATGATTTAAATCAATGATTTTCTAATCAAGAAATTGTCACACAATTCTTTTACAAATTTCTTTTGTTATACTTATCATACAATGAATAAGATAACTATATCATAAATATTTAATTGAATAAAATATAATTTCTATACAAGAGATTAGAATGTTTATTCATATATAAATCATTCTTCACATAATCTCTACATAAGAAATTAAAATATTTAATCAATTAAAATATTTATTTCAACACTTAAAATCTATAAAAGAAATTAGAATATTTAATCAAATAAATATTCACCATATCACATGATTTATACAAAATAAATCATAATGTTTCAAGCATCTTTGACCGAAGTCGCTTAAACATTTATTTCCGGTTGCACGTTTGCATCCCGAAATATCGGCACGTTTGCCACATTATTCTCAAATCAAACAATACTTTGCTTGTAATTATTTGATTTCAAAATTATCAAATATATTTAAACCAAAATTAATATATCCATATATATGATATTATATATTATTCTTCTTTCATTTTAGTCACCACGATGACAAAACAACTATAATATATATATAGTCAATAACATAGAAACGTAATCAGATAAATAATATGTCATATATATTCTTACACAAATATATATACAACTTCATTTATCATTAAAAATACCGTTTAAAAAATACATAATAATTAATTAGAATATTAATTATTATACTTAATTAGAATGTTGATCATTTATCTTTAATCGAATATAAAACTAACTAATTATAAAAATAAATATTCATGTCATCAATTATTCGTTTCTTAATTAATTAGATGACCTTTAACATTCTATAACAGTTTTTTGCCAATTAAAGAACACATGATTTGTGGCAAATTTCAAAATTATCTATTAAAATAAAAATAGATAGAAAATAAATCTTAATTTATATATATATATATATATATATATATATATATAAATTTCTAGATAATCATACTTATTATGAATAACATGAATCATCATATTATTAGCTAATATGCATGATTTATATTAATAATCAATTAGCACATAATCAAATATATTTTATATATTAATCGAAGCACTTACATTGCCATGTTTTGAACAATAATCGGCGTGAAGCGACTATGCATGCTCAAAATAAATCTTAGTAGATTGTTCTCACCGAGACAATTTTTGCGAAGAAAATTTCGACTAACATAGTCATGTCTCTTTAAATGCATGATTAGAATAAGTTCTAAAACAAATAACTTATTTAATCTCATTATACATATGACCTTCATTTTCTGTCATTATGAATCACATAATTTCTATAGTGCCCCATTTCATTTCATTTAATAATTTTTACACAAGAAATTATAATGATTTTCACATCAATGACTCAAGTCTGATTTCTATAAAGAAATCATTAACTACCTCATTCATCTCCAACATTAATGGATAGAGTCATTTTAACGAGTCCGATTTCTACCAAGAAATCATTGACTACACATTCAACTCATAATTTATACACAAGAAATTGAAATAGTTTTAATATCAATGACTAAAGTCATTTTAACAAATCTGATTTCTATAAAAAAAAAAAAAAAATCATTGACTACCCCCATTCAACTAATAATTTCTACAAAAGAAATTGGAATGGTTTCAACATAAATGACTAGTGTCATTTTATAACACATCAGATTTCTATGAAAGAAATCATTGGCTCCATTCATCTAATAATTTCTATACAAGAAATTTGAATGGTTCCACCGTAAATGACTAGTGTCATTTTATCACGTCCGATTTCTATAAAAGAAATCAACGTAAATGACTAATGTCATTTTATCACGTCTGATTTCTACAAAAGAAATCATCTTATCAGTTGGATTTGAACAGGGGACCTCCCTTCCATCACGCACCATTGCGTCTGAACTTTGAACCACTGCACCAATGCGCCATTTCATTGTTGTACCGCTTTTATGACCTTTTGTCTTCTTTTTAAAGAAACTTAATTTTCTCTTCTTTTTTACTTAAACTCTGTCAAACAATATATACCCATTTAAAACCATAACTTATTACCATAATAAAATGTAATATATAAAACAATGTATAAATAAAGATATCATCTCTCTTTATTTATTAAATCATCCTACCATATTCTTATTAATTATATTGTTTAATTAAAAAGAAGGTATATATTATAATTAATTATTTTAAAACTGAAACCATATGTTTCAATTATAATTAATTTTAACACCATAAATTTTATAAAAATTGAAAGTTAACATATTAGTTACTTTCTTATTTTCATTCATTATTATTAATAATTTTAATAACCAAACAAATCTTTAAATAAGACTAGAACAAATTAAATTATTGTGTTCTAATTTATTTTCTATATAACATTTGTATAATGAATATACAAATTAATGTTTCTTGAGAAAATTTTCCTATCAAAATATATTAGCTTATAAAACTAAGCTTTAACAGCATAAGAACATATGTGTTAATAATCAAACATATTTATATATAATAAAGACTTATCTTTATTTGTTGATTCCTTAAGATGAATCTTTTTCATTTTTTTTGAAATGAACATCATCTCTTCCGCAACACCGCGACTCGTATTTCTGAAACATCAAAGACAAAAAATATATTCGATGGTGCAAGCTCTTAAATAGCTTAGCACAAAGAACCTGTTTTAAGATTGTTAGAAATATTGTTTTGAAATAACAGAAATATATATATATATATATATTGTGTTACAAATAGATGAAATAAATAAAATATATAAAAAACAATATCACCGAATAAATTGTTGATTCGAGGCATGTGCTTAGCACATTTCCCTTAAAACAGTTTCACCGTCTCCCCATGTGCTAGAGCTTATCACAGATGGCTGTCTCCCAGGGTACAACGAATCTAGTAGTGATTCAGCACCGAAATCACTACACAACGAGCTTGATAAAGTACCTGAACTATCACCGGGTTTCAACGGAAAAATCGAACACAGAACTCGAAGAACACTCACAAACAAGAAGAAAACTTTTGGAATTCTAGAGTGAGAAAGAATGAAAATGAAGAAGTGATGTGGTTTTTTTTTTGTCCATCGAATGGTGTGGGATAGAATGCCTATTTAGATTGTTGAAATAATAAACTGTTAATTAAATCATCAATTGATCCAACGGTTGGCATTGCTTGCCTCTTCATTTGCCTTAATATTTCTTCTTAATGAAGGATAATTGTTTGCCAAAATTAATGAAGACATTTATTTTGCAATACTCACGTTACATGGTTTTTTAATCTGTTAATAATAATATTAAATTATCATAACAATTAATAATAATAACAAACTCATGTAAGTCACACTACAAATTAACAACATTTTGTTAATTGGTCATCAAGGCATTTTGATTAATTAATTTAAATTAATTAATTCAAACATTTGGATCAAATTTCATCCTATAATTCACATTTGAATTTCACATGAAATTGATTTAATTTTATTACCCATATTCTAATTTCCATTCATTAATAGAATTTATAGAATTAGTTTAAAAATTCCAACACCAACTCCCCAAGCACGAGTAAAAATAGTATTTTTAACGACCAACATTCTACGGCGAACATTCGCCGATATTCATAATATTTATTAGTGTCGGCAATCGATTCTCCGTGATTAATAATATTTATTAGTGTCGGCCATGTAACGCCGACACTAATAAATATTATTAACCACGACTTTCATTGTATTCTCCGCGGATAATGTTTTGACTTTCCCGCCACACTCCCGCCATTATTATTAGTCACAGTTTTATGATGAACGTCGTGACTAAAAGTCATGTTTCCCCGCCTTTTTAGAGAGAATTAATAACCACGACGATAGCATAATGCCGTGGTTAATAAACTTTTTATTAATCACAACATTATGATAACGTCGTCCTTAATAATCGTCCACCTTCAAATTCCTTAATATTGATTATTAAGGACGACATTATCATAAATCTGTGGTTAATATTAACTACGGCTTTATAATAACGCGTCCTTAATAATCGTCCACTAACATATTTCAGATTATTGATTAATAAGGACGACATTATCATAAAGTCGTGATAAATAAGGACGATATTATCATAAAGCCGTGATTAATAAACTATTTATTAACCACGACTTTATGATAACGTCGTCCTTAATAATCGTCCACTAACAAATTCCAGATTATTAATTATTAAGGACGACGTTATCATAAAGTCATGATTAATAAACTATTTATTAACCACGACTTTATGATAACACCGTCCTTAATAATTAATATTCAAACTATTAACGACCCACCGACAAATGCCGTCACTGATAATCTTTGTCAAATTATTTTTGAGGCCTATAAATAGAATGTTTTTGTTCCTCTCCATAAGGAATTTGAGATAGATTCTCCTAAACTATCGATTTCCTTCAAACCAATATGCAATCTGTGTTCATTTGAGATATTATTCAGTTTG
This sequence comes from Impatiens glandulifera, assembly GCF_907164915.1. Lineage (NCBI taxonomy): Eukaryota > Viridiplantae > Streptophyta > Magnoliopsida > Ericales > Balsaminaceae > Impatiens > Impatiens glandulifera. The sequence continues at coordinate 57,655,651 of NC_061865.1, read as the reverse complement.
TTAAAAGCAAATTGAAGATATCTAAGAATGGACAATGTTGCATATTGGTTAGAATCTCATTGGTTGAATATCACAAGGAGAAATCAATTCCTGTAGTCACTTAGCACGTTCCTTATATAATTTTTTCAATGATCATCAATCTCTTTTTCGATATTTCCATCATCTTTAATTAGTTAGAATAATTAATTCAAGATGGAGATTTCGAAGAAGAGTCTGATTGTCTATTGATGAAACCACTTCTCCTAAACTACTAATTTCCTTTAAACCAATATGCAATCCTTGTTCGATGATTTTTTTGTTGATTCATAAGATGTAACCATTTAGGGTGGAGAGGTTCCTTTAGATTTTGGCCATTGAAAAGAAGGTCTCTTTAAATGAAACATTTTCTTGGTTCACATTTAGGGCGGGTATTTATAGGATTAGTTAAAGATTAGGTAAAAAAACCTTAAGTCCAATTCCATGCTAACTTACTTGACCAACTCTTGGGGGAGTTTGTTGGAGACCACCTCTAAGTAGTCAGACAATTTGACAAAATGTAGTGTTACACATTTAGAGATTTTTTTTTTGTAAATCACATAATTAACAAGATAATAATTCCTTAATCAAACATTATTAACCACGACAATATGTAATGTTGTGGTTAATATGTTGACACTAAAACACATTAACCACGACGTTAGGTAAAACCGTGGTAAATGTAATTATTTATTAACCACGGTTTTATCTAACGCCGTAGTTAATAATGTGAACGAAAATGAAACATTCACATTATTAACCACGACGTTAGGGTAAAACCATGGTTAATAAATAATCACATTAACCACGGCTTTACCTAAAGCCATGGTTAATAATGTGAACCTATTAGAAAACGAAATGTTCACATTATTAACCACGGCGTTATGGTAAAACCCTGGTTAATGTGATTATTTATTAACCACGGTTTTATCCTAACGTCGTGGTTAATAATGTGAACCTACTGGAAAACGAAACGTTTTCTTGGTTCACATTATTAACCATGACGTTTGGTAAAGCCGTGGTTAATGTGTTTTTTATTAACCACAGTTTTCCTCCTAAAGTTGATGTTATTATTAATGTCGGCACACGATAACGCCGTGGTTAATATCTTTTTAATATAAAACCGAAACTTCTTTTTTTTCCCTTCTTCTTTTTCTCTTCCCCGATTTTGCCGTTCTCGAAATCCATTTTCGCCGAATCCGTCGTCGTCGCTTCTTTTCTAACGCCGATCTTCTTCCCCTTCCTTTGTGAGAGAGAGCTGCATGAAGAATTATTAGTTCGTTGAATCTCCAACTATCTGTTCATTTATCGTCCATAGAATTTCTTCCGATTCAATATGGTACAATTTTTGCGAAATTCTCCAGGTAAAACATTTCATTACCTTATGTTGCTTGTTCCTCTCACTTGATGTCATCTTCATGATAAGAATATGATGAATCATTGTTTTTTTACTCGCGGAGAAAGTAATTGACCTGCTTAGGGTTAACTTGAGACCGGAGTTAATTTATGTTTTGTGTTTTCTGATAGAGTTCTTTATTTTCTGTTACCGCGCTTCTTCTTAATTATTGATTAGTAATATCTTGTTAGACTAGTTCATTATCTGCTTGAGGCTATCTTGAAATAGTTCAATACACATGAGTTCTGAATCTTTCACCTATTTAATGCATTGTTTATTCTTCATTGATAGAAGAAATTGTAGGAGATTGATTCAACTTGGAGAATATTACAACTACTTAGTTTCAGAAGTTTTAGTTTATCAGATATGTTGATAGGTCTTATGGATGTGTTGTCTGAACTTGATCTATTCTCGTAGGTTAATAGTTTAGATACTTGTTAGATATGCTTAAATTAATTATGTAGGTTTGATAAGTTAAATATGTTGATTTATTAATAGATTTAGGTTTCTTGATTTAGGTTAGTTTGATTTATCGATAGATTTAGGTTGTTTGATTTTGGTTAATTAATTTAGGTGGTTTGATTTTGGTTGATTAATTTAGGTTGATTGATTTATGTTGTTTGATTTTGGTTGATTGATTTAGGTTGATTGATTTAGGTTTAGTTTGGTATGTTTAGATATTTGATTTAAGTTTTTATTATTGAATGGTTTTGGTTGTTTGATTTTGGTTTATTAATTTATGTTGTTTGATTTTGTTTGATTAATTTAGGTTGTTTGATTTTGTTTGATTAATTTAGGTTGATTATATTTTGTTTTGCGGATATGGCATCTAAACATGGATGGAAAATTGTCACAAAGATAAATCCCCGTTATTCGAACATCTAGACAAGTTTTATTTGTGTGTGTCCAATATGATTACTTATTTATAATTTTAACTTTATTTTGTTGCAGATATCATGCCACCTAAACGGGGTACTAGACGAGCACTATCGAGTGAGTTGGACGCGCTTCGAGAGCGAAGACTATCGAGAAATTTGGACGACCTCCGAGCTCGTACAAATGATGGAGCTTGTACAGATGATGTATAGTCCAATGATCCTATGTAGTTTTTGGGATCCAAGCTTCTTGATATTGAGAGACTGGATGATCCAGATTCCACCATTCTCGAGGAGTTTGGCACCCATGAGGAGAATTCTCCCGTCGTTCCCGAGACTACATATATTAATAATAACTTATACGTGATATTTAAATTATTATATAAATTTTAACAAATGTCGTTTTAATGTTATTTTGCAGTAGCGTCTTCATCGAGGAGGGGGCGGGGAAAGAACAAAAACATTGTTCTTGCGAGAATGGGAACTAAAGAGAAGATGATGTTGGAGTTCAGGGACTTGGATGGAAGGCCTATATGCGATAACGCCCATTATTGATCTCGTCATATTGGCAGCGTTGTCCGAAAAGGCGAGTTGGTGCCACATCGTCTCAAAAACTGGTCTGATCTCTCCCAATTGAACAATATATGGCAGTCTATCTCTGTGAGTTTTATATTTTTTAACGTGTTATCTTATAATTTGAAACTCTCACAATCCTAAAATATGTTGTTATTTTTCAAGATCCTTTCGAGAGTTCAACAAACATTCCCATTGAAGCCTATAAAGATAAGACAATGGCAAAAACAAAGAAGGCATGGGATAAGTGGAGATATGAGAACAAGAGGACTTACATCGACCCGTATATTGATGACGAGGAAAGAATCAGAATAAACCCTCCTCGAATGTTTTATTACGAAGATTGGAATTATTTGCTTGACAATCAGTACTTCACGCATGAATTTAAGGTATAGTACATATTCATTTATATTTTATTATATGTGTTTTTCGACTATTAACTAACAACTACTATCTTATAATTGCAGAAAAAAAGTAAGACCAACGCTGACCAAAAATAAATAAATTGATGTACCCCCACCACACTGACATTAAACCATTTTCGCAAAAAGAACGAGATATGGTAATTTTTAGTAAAAATATTCAATTTACACAATATCTACATATGATATATGTATGTTATTTGTACAGGAAGGGGAGATGGGACACCCCTAGTCAAGAAGAGTTCTTCCTATAAACACACACTAAGAGAGCGACTGCCGATGATCCGACTCACGCGGCTTCTCCACTAGTTCAGCATGCCATCGTTAATTATTATCATTTCTATCGTTTTAGTTTGGATGTCTAAGTTTAAAATTACTAAGATTAATGTTGTAAATGATTGTAGCCTGTGATGCACGAGCGGCTCGAAGCAAACCTTAATTTGTCGTTGCTCGAGGTGTTTGAGTTTAGTTTTGGTCGATAGGGACACGAGAGGGTGACCGGGATGGGATCGGGAATACATCTCACTCACTTCAGACCCGATTAAAGGGGAAGTTCTTCTTCTAGTGTTAACTCACGTGTGTCGCAACAAACGTTGATGGAGAACATGATCCTATGAGAAGAGGTGGAGATGTTGTGTGTAAATTAGTAAGCACAAAATGAGGCACATGAACAGAGGATGAACGATATCCAGGCGGAGGTGCGCGCACAAAAAAAGACTTTAGAGGCGCATGTGCGCGCACAACAAGAGGCTTTAGAGATGCTCATGTCTAGGATTCCCCCTCCTCCTTAATCAGTGATTAACATACGATTTGATTTGAGATTTTGTATTACGATTTTAGATTTTTGTCGAATTTGGAATTGAATTTGATTTATGAATTGTCTTTTTTTTCGTAAAAACATTTGAAACAGGTTTTTTGAAATTCAAAAAATAACCAAAAACCAAATAGTAACAATTATTAACGTCGGCGTTATGAAGGCCGATGTTAATAAGTGAACCGTAAAAAACTAGAGAGTGACAATTATTAACCACGGTCCTAAAGTCGTGGTTAATAATAATACATTATTAACCACGTCTTTAGGAGAACGTCGTGATGTATTATTATTAACCACGAATTTAAGAGAACGTCGTGGTTAATAATGTATCATTATTAACCACGACTTCCTCCCCTTAAAGCCGTGGTTAATAATTAAAATATTTTAACGTCGAGTTTTGTAGTATCGACGAACGACGACTTTAGTCGCCGACGTTAATAATCATTAACATCGGCATTATGCTTTTAACGATGGTTTTCGCCGTATTTTATAGTCTTTTTCCCACTAGTGAGGGTTCATGCAAATCCGATAAATGTCGCCTTCTTCATCGTTCTCGTCGTACTTATAGTTTTTCTCCGGAGTATCCATCGGTGATGAAGATGAAGCCTTCCACGGATAGTTAACGTTAATTAACCAACCGCTATTAGTTAGCAACGACTCTGGTAATAGATTGAACGCTGCCGTTGCACCCCGCCTATTCATCCTTGAGTCGACAACAAATTGATTCAGTCAATTTTTTTTATAAAAAAAAAATTATAATTAAAATTATTTCCAAAGTCAAATAAATCTTTAGCCGATGAATATTTCTTTTGAAAGATGAGTTTCGCTTCTCATTCAGAGATGATTAATTTTCGTAGATTAAGTATATAGTTAGTAAACACTTAGAGTTTATTTATATGAGTGGAATTATAATTGACATTAAATTACAATTTCATTCTTATGTTAGAATGGTAAAAAATTATAGAATTTTAATTCAATTCTAAAAATAATTTAAATATATACCATCTATATTATTAACGTATTTTCTTTTGACATAACCTACTAAGATAACTTAAGTTTCAAAAGTTTTTATTTAGAGTGCGATTCTAATAAAGAAAAATCTATTGGTTAGACAATTTAACTAAATTCAAAAAAAATATTAGTTCGACATGTTAACTTTCTAAATTCATAAAACAAAATATTGGTTTTACATTTAACTTTCCACTTTAAAAAAAATATTACAATTCAAAATTTTAACCTATTAAATTTTAAAAATATATATGTTCAACATTTTAACTTTCTAAATTTTTAATTTTTTTTTATTGATTTAACGTGTTATAATTGATAAAATGATATTATATTTATGTTTAAATAATATAGAAAAAATTATAAATTATAATTTTGAGTTAAAAATAGTGAAATTAAGAATTATAAAATATATTAATTTTAATTTTAAAATTTTAATTTCAATTCTTAATTTTAAATATATTAACCCACCTTACTCATTTAACCAGTGGGTACATCTTACATCCATCGATCTATATATATATATCCATCGATATATCTCTCTCTATATATATTTTGATGTAAATCGTTCCCTTCAAAGTAAGATTTTTAAATTTATATTAATTTATTTATAAATTGACATGATCATTTATATTAATTTTTAGAAGACGACTTTGAATAAAATGGTTTAGAATAGAAAATAATAATATTTTCAATAATTTACAATTTATAAAAGTACAAATTAAATACACATGCTACCTAATTAATTTAAAGTTTGATTTTATTTTTTCTTATAATTTTTATCTATTTTTATTAAACAAAATTTTCATCACATTTTTATTATTTAAAAATCAAATTATTTATTTTATTAATTAAAATACTAAAATATATTTATTTTACTTTTATTAAATTTTAAATACATAAATATATTTTTAGTAATTAACCAATTAAATTTTCAAATAATTTACTTTTATTTTTTATTTTTAAATCCTGGAAAAAATAAAATCAAACAAGTTATTTGAATAACTATAGAAAATAATAAACTAGCTTAATATATGAAATGTTTTGTATTTTGTTTTTATTAAAAATGTTCTAAATTAAAGTTAAATCATTAATATGAACATGGTTTATTAATAAACTTGAGTCTCACAAAATAAAGAAGTCATAATTTTACCCCCAAACAAAATCAGTCATATTTGTGTTATATATATTTGCATATCTCTAAAGTTCATTCATAAAAAAAAAAGACTTTAGATGAAATGTAATCATTTTTAAATTTGATAGACATAAAAAATGGATTTTATAAGATCTCATATATTTTTCTTATTTATTTGATATTCAACATGTCTTGCCTCAACTATTATTCTTCCCACTAGACTTTACTTTATTTGATTTTGGGATCTTTTAAAGAATTGCAATCCACCAACTCAATTTCAGCCACTCGAGTACACAAATATATATATCTATTTAAGTAGACTTCAATGGCTAGTTGTTCTATCTTTAATTGGCTTGTTGGAATTATTTTCAATATTTAATACATATATTATTTTATATTAATTGTTATCATTATTTAAAGATTAAAGTTTAACTAAAGTAATTTATAAAAGTATAAAGATTATGGATTTATTTAGATATCTATAATAAATATGAGGATATATTTGTGTAAAAATAGAAATATTATTTATTATTTTGTTGATGAGCCAAATAATAAATGATTATATTAGAACTAGGTCTCAAACTCATATAGATAATCTACCTATTATATTTATCTCATCAAACAAAAAGTTTATGTTCCTCTCTCAAGAACACTCAATAAGACTATCGATAGAGGTTGAAATACTTAAAACTCCACCCACATCAAACATTGCGATCCAGAACAAGAAGATCCAAGATCAAGAGAAGATCCGAAAAATAACGAAAAATAATTTAATGAATTGTTCGATATTAAAGATTCAAATATGTTTCCGCAACTTATGTTTATCTCAATTTATCGATATAGAATATTAAGAAGATAGACTTAACGGATAAAAATTTAGACTAGAATCTAACAATGGTATCAGAGCTACTCTATATCGATTTAACGAAATTTTGTATAGACAGTTTATATTATAATTAATTTTATATTATAATTAAAATTATATTAGTTATTAAATATAATAATTAATATTAAATAATAATAGTATAATAATAAATAAATAAAGAGAATAATAATAATTAAATATTTATTATACAAAAATAATTTTAGATTCATAATTAGTTTAATTAATTAAAAAAATAAAATTATCATTTTATTCTTGTTATATACGAAATACAAAATTATAAATATTATAAGTAAAAAAATAGTGAATATTTTGGTATTTAGTTAATATATTAATTGACTTAATAAATTAGAAAAGGAGAGAAATACTATTTAATTAGGTTGAGATTATTAAATAATTCTAACCGAACAAAGTCTAAGGCTGCCTTTTACGGTTGTGAGTTATTTAAACGATCGAGAATTATTAAAAAAATTATGAATGGTGATTATTTTTGAAAAAAAAAAATTTAATTAAAAAAATTTATAATGATAAAGTAATTTATTTATTTATAAATAAAATATATTTTAATTAATAAATTATCTAACATTAAAATCATTTAAATAATTCCGTACCAACAAAACATGAGATCATGTACCTACATATTCTTTTTATAATATGTAATTCCAAATTAAGTCCAAAACATGAGATCATGTATACCTAAATATTCTTTTTATTATATGTAATTCCAAATTAAGTCTAAAGAAGACACTTTCTCTCATTTGCATTATTATATATGTACGTAACTTAATTCGGTTTGTATTACGTAAGAATGATTTTGATAATAGATTTGTCTGAGTCTTTATATATATGACTTAGCTATGGTATTATGAAAATATCATATTGGGTGAGTGAATAAGTTACCGATAATATAATATAAATTTGAATAATAGAGAGATTAAATTACTAAATATTTCATTGAATTGCATCACAACTAATTAAGAGGAATATGACAACTTACTTTTCTCTCTAGTAATTTATAAATACTTATGTAACTATCAATGAAACCATAACTAATTATGACAATTTATCTAAAACTATTAAAACATATAGAAACATAAATATTAAGATATAGCAGTTGTATTCATCTAAAATTCTAACTATCCATTTTTATACATGGTATTGTTATACTGATTGCATTTCTATCTTTGCGGGGAGAGTACAGAGGAAAAGACCCGACCAACCTGCCCAGGTTTGAGGGTGAGCTTTTTCTTTTAGAGAGAATGAGAATTTCTTTTAGAGAGAATGAGAAGTGAATTGAAAGACTTATGTTTCCGTTCTTGGTTTACGGGTCTCAATTTGAGAATGGGAAGAAGAATATTTAAGAAAATGTTTGTTTCAAACATGTATATATATATATCAACACCCCTTATGTGAGATATATGTCTGAATATTGTCTATTTGAGTGTCAATAGAAACTATGAAAAATAGTTTAATCATTATAATAAGAATAAATTAATCAAATTAAAAAACATTAAATGAAATAGACATTAAAAGTAAAAAGAACCAGTCAAAATCTGTAAAATTGAAACAATAGAGAAATCCCTAGCCAATATACTATCTCCGAAAAAGATTTTTTTTTACTTAAGATTATGTGATTTACAAAAATAATGTTATTTTGAAATATGATAAGTACATTAATTAATACTAGCATTTAGCCCGTGCAAATGCACGATTAATAATATAAAAAATTGTGAAAAAAAATTACGGATAACATTTTTAATTTTATTTTTAATCGTTTTAAGTTTATGGGTGGATTAACCCACAATCCGACCCAAGTATCCATTTACTCAACATCATTTTATATATATATATATATATATATATATATTAGTTAGTTAAAAAATTGAATTTATATTAATGTTAAAACGTCACGCGTTCATCAAATTTGGTGTTGAATTTAAAATATAAAGTCTTAGTAGTCTAGTTGGTAAAATGTTGTACTTGTTTTTATTAGGTTGCAAGTTCGAAACATACCTCCAACATTTTTTATTTTATTTTTAATCGTTTTAAATTTAAGGCGGGTCAACCCACAATCCGACCCAAGTATCCAAATTAACCACAACTCTCGACCCGGCAATCCGAACACTTTAAAAATTAAGCATCATTATATATATATATATTTTTCCAAAACTTTCAGTGTAAGCCTCAAGTTAATTATTTTTATTTCCAGTCTTTCAAGTATTTTCTTATTTTGATTTCATGTACTTAAAACCTTTGAAACCACTCAATTTTTTAGATTTTGAAAATCTTTGAAATTACCCATTTACTTAAACTTTGTCTTAAAAAAATGGGTTATTTCAAATACTTTCAAAACTTCAAGGCACAAATCAAATTAATTTAAAAGATTTAGGGCTTCTAGAAATTAAAACTAAAATAATTTAGAGGCTATTCAATAAAAAAAAGAAATAGAATATTTAGTTACAAGTTCACAATTTTAACAATAAGGTATTCTTTAAGAACTTATTTAAACTAAATAAAAAGGTCATTGTATGATAAAAAGTTTTTGCAAATTGCAAACAATAATATTTAATGATAAAACTTGTCTAAAGAACATAATTAGGAAACCGGCATAGACATAGCAATATGCAAAATAGAGATATTGCTAATTATGGTGAACACGGATCAAATCTCCAAAAACTCGATTAGAATTGATTTTATAATTAGGTGAACAAACCGGAATTTCTTATCAAAAAACTCAACGATTATCTTAATGAGTTCATTTCAAAAATATTTTTGTAATATCTACTCCAATCCTCCCTTAAACAAAAAATATTATAACGTTAGATAATCAAATAACGAAAATATTCCACAAAATAGTCCAAAACATATATTCAGACAAAGAATGCAATAAATGTGAGGAAAATAATAGGGGTTAGTAAGGCAAATGTGACCTACTATATGAAAAAACCACTTTACCAAAGTAGAAAATTTAAAATTTGTATCTATTCTCTAAATCAAAATTATGTAAAAACAGATAAAAGGTAAACATCAATCAGGCAAACCATTATTTTCAACTAACTATCAAGCATTACACATTAATAAGGCAATAATTAATTTTTGATGGCCCCAAACTTAAGCCTCTAACAATATCTAGAAACTTGGTGGTCTATAACAAATGAGATCTCATGTAGGGAATCATTTGAGGCTTCTCATCCATCTTTGTTTGTAAAATTTAGAATTATATTTTATTTGTAAGCTAGAGTGTTTGGATCAATATTTTTAATATTATAATACTTACATACAAAAATAAATAATAACTATATGAAACAATATTTTTAATATTATTAATACTTTTCAAAATTTTACTTTTTAATTCCATTAATATAACTAACATAATCTAATAAATAAAAAAATGTTTGTTAAATCTATTATTCAAACAAAATAGTATATAAAGAATAGTTATAGATAAATATTTAACCCATATGAGTATTGTAAGTGACAATGATCTTGTATAATATAATATGTTAAATATCTCAAATTCGATTTTTACCGTGAATAATTTGATTTAAAGAAAAATCATTAGTCTAGAAAATTATACTAGACAGCCTCGAAATAAAACATCTGACTCAGATATAAATATATGCGTGATTTTACAAATTATATATATATAATTGACAATAAATATTGAGACTGAATAGTAATATCTAAGAGTTTTACGCGAGTAACAATTTATTAGAAATCTATATCTTTCTATCATTATCAAAACTAGCATATATTCCGTGCAAATGCACAAGGCACAAGTAATAATATAAAAAATTATGAAAAAAATATTACGGTAAATTTGTTTATGGCGGGTCAACCCACAATCCGACCCAAGTATCCATTTACTCTCACATATATATCCAAATTAACCACAACTCTCGACCCGGCAATCCGGACACTTTAAAAATTAAGCATAATTATATATATATAGATTAGTTAGTTAAAAAGTTAAACTTTTTTTTGTTAAAATATCCCGCGTTTATAAAATTTGGTGTTGAATTTAAAATATAAAGTGTTATTAGTCTAATCGGTTAAGGGTTGTACTTGTTTTTGTTAGGTTGTAAGTTCGAACCATACCTATAACATATATTTAATTTAATTTTTAACCGTATAAAGTTATTGGCGGGTCAACCCACAATCCGACCCAAGTATCCAATTACTCTTACATATATATCCAAATTAACCACAACTCTCGACCCGATAATCCGGACACTTTAAAAATTAAGCATCATTATATATATATATATATATATATATATATATATATATATATATATATATATATATATATATATATATAGATAATATAGCGAATATTTGAAAACATAAATTATTTGAAAAAGCAAGATAAGAAATGTGGTGGAAAATGTACTCTCTTTTAATCTTTCTTTGTTCAAATGATTAATAACAAGAACACTATTAATCCTCTAATTTTAACTATTAAACATCAGCAATTAATGAGGCAATAATTTCATTGTATAGATGACCCAAATCCTCAGCCACTAAAAAAAACTAGAAACTTGGTGGTTTAGAACAAATGAGATCTCAAGTAGGGATACCAAGTCTAGATCCAGGTGTGGGGGATCCTCCTTCGTGTATATAATCTATATGTCCTGTTCTTCTATGGATATTTTTCTTTTTTGGAATTTCTTTAATAAATTATTTTTAAGATGATAAGAATAATTTTTTATTTTTATAATTTTTAACTTTTCAGATAACATTTGTAATGACATTGATGTGCACCAGTCAAAATGAAATCTTTCTTTTATATATATTGTCAGTCACAATTTTTGTATCTAAACAGGACAATAATGATTCAATTTCAAGACGTGGTTATGGGTTTGAATTTTTTTAATTAATTTAATAATTATTTATTTTTTAATATTTTATTTTAATATTAATTTAAATTAAATAATGTTACATAATATATTTTAATTATGTATATTAACAAATTTAATAATATTTAGAAGTGTTTAATTCAAGCTACAAGTATTTTTAAATATGCCTATTATAATTTATTTTCTTAGAATTAGAATTATTTTTAGAATTATTAAAATAAAAAATGAAAATTATTTTTTTGAATTTTGTGTGATTGAAATAGATAAAATGAAAATTGAGTGAAAATAAAAAAAAAGAAAAAAAAAGAAAAAAGAAGGTAAAGCTTAAATAATAATATTTTTTTGTCAAATTATAAATCTGGCTAAAAAAGAATATTTAATTTGCAATTTTTGATAAATAATTTTTTTACTCTGATAAAATAATTAAATAAAAACAGTACATATTTCTCTTTAGAGAAATTAATATACAGGTTATTTAGCCATAGATATTTGAGATAATTGTTTTTTAAAGAAAAAATAATTCAACATAGATATTATTAAAAAAAGAAAAAGTTATCCGTACAATTATTAATTATGTATATTATTTTTCAATAATGTGGCTTGATGTTTAGAAATAAGTATATGTTCTCACTTCATTTTATATTGCAGAAGAATACTATTCTCTTTTCTTTTTTAAATTATAATTATCAATAATTCATTTTTTATGTGTATTTGTTTAAAATAAAATAAAATTTGTGTAAAATAAAATCTTCAGGCCTTCTTTCAAACACAATAATAAAACATGACATAAAAATAAAAAAATAAAAGAAACGATACTAAATAAATTAGTGAGTTCGTAAATCTTTGAAAAGAACGATTAACTGACAGACTCAATTAGTTTTTTTGAACTAATCTCATAAAACGTCTTAATAATAGTATTAGGAATGATACGAATCGGACAATAACAATCATTAAAAGTTCGACGATTTTTTTACCACTAGATAATGCACCAAAAAATAATTGAAATAGTAACTTAAATATGTAAGTCTGACATATCAACCGTATCAATCTAAATTTCTTATAATAAATTATCAAATGAATTTGAGTAATACTTCACAAAATCTTTAAATACTAGTCACCCTCCACAATACAAAAATTAGTGCGAGAAAAAAAATTATTTATATAATTAATGGTATAAAACGTTACAAAGTTATTATAAACTATATTATTATCCATAATATAAAATAAGTTTAACTTATAAATATTGTAATAAAAAAGCTAAAGGTAAAAAGTTTAGAGAGAGAAAGAAAAGAAGGGTAGGCCGGATATTATTTTTCCATAATCGCCATTTTGGGGTCCACTGGCTCCATTTCAGAGCAACTGTCAAACGTCAAAAATGGTTCTCTCTCTTTCTCTCCGTCATCTCTCTCATTTTGTCACCGTTCTGCTTTACGACTTTCTGGCTATGAACGATTCATCTCTCTTTTTACTCTAACTATGACTGTCGGTGACCTTCTTACAGTAAGCATTCTTCACTCCTTGCTCTGTTTCCTTTAAATCTCTCCTTCTTCTTCACTAATTTCATCCATACTTCTCTCCGCCGACAGAATCGAGGAGAAGAAGAACAAGCTCTCTGCAGAAACTAAGCTAGGTGAGTTTGTGTTTGTGTTTGATCATCTCTAAACTGATTCCATAAACGTTATATTTTCATCGATATGTTCAGTGAAATAGCTTGAAATTGACATGCAATGCTATATGACAAATAGAATGAGACTGTGATAGAGATTGCATTTATTAATCCAGCTTCTGATAGTGATAGCTACGTTTTCTAGAGTTTGTTTAATTTTTTATCATTTTAGTCTGTGTTAGTGTGTATCTATGTCCTTTTTTCCATTTGTTTATACTTAATCTTCAGTTGTTCGATTACGATCATAGTTTTCTTTATGTAGACGATGATTATCATGATATCAACTGGTTAATTTGTCTCTTATCTCTTCGGATTTGTGTATAGCTCCTGTAACCGCTCTAGATCAGTGATTGTTTAGACTTTCTACTGGAAGATCTCATAGCTTAAATATGAAGATAATCACATCTGGATGTGCATATTAACAAGCTTTCAGATAATCTTTTGAACAAATTGAGAATTAGAGTATGAAGAAGAAGAAGAACTGTCTTCTATAGTTGTATAGGTTTTGTGATTATGAAAAGATAAAAGGATTACAAAGGATTAATCTAGAAGAGTAATTTGTTAGTATTTTTGTCTTTAAATAAACAGAAAAATATATATACATATGTAAATATCACCGAATTTGATGGTTGATTCGATGTATGTGTTAGACAAATTTCCCTTTAGACTAATCTAGAAGAGTAATTTATGAATGAAAAATTGAAAGGATAAATGCGAAAGTGGTTAGAATCTTTTGAGTGAGATGTGGTCCACTATTCTTGTTAATTGATTCTAACAACTGATGATGACTTGTTTGTTTTGTTGCTGGCCATGTCATCTGCCAAGTCATCTTCCAGATATTTTTCAAACTTGGCAACTTGAGTAAATTAACAGTTCCTTTTTCATTTCTCAGATTTCCAAACAATTGAGCTGCTGAAACTTTTGTGTGTGAACAAGAGTAATTGATTAATATCATGGATCACAAGACGTGGGCTTGGAGAAAAAGGTCATCTGAGAAGACGATTATAGCAAATGAGAACACAGATCTTTCGTTAAGAACAGACAATGAAGAGGTTTGTGATAGCACTTGAAAGTTATTATGATAAAGTAGGCCTGTAATTAGAAAAGGTTGATATGTAAATCAAGATTCTGGTTTTAGTGGTTTCAGTAGAATAAGGGAATTTAAAGTAAGAAATGTGATAAATGTTGTCTTATTTGCTTATAGACGATTCCACGTGAGAAAGAAGCGAGTCTGGAGCAAACTGTGAAGGATTTACACCTCAAATTGGCATCACTTCTCCTTGAAAACCAAGCTAAGGATGAAAATATCGCAAAGCATTCGAGGATTGCTAAAGAGGCCATTTCTGGTGAGTTTAAACATTTGTTCTCTTATCATTTTCATCCTCTCATATGTAAAATATTCTCAGGGCGGGTGAAGGCAGAAGCAGAAGCCGAGATTTTGAAGCAAGAACTAGAAAAAGCAATCAAACAGGAGGAAGCCTCAAATGGAAGGCTAACTCAATTGAATTTTGCTCTAAAGGATTCCATGCAGCAGTTAAACTTAATCAGAGGAGGACAAGAAAGGGTAATCCATGACGCAGTTATGAAGACTTCAGCCGAATTCGAGAAGGCACAGAAAAGGTTAGAGGAAAAACTTTCCGAACAGAATAAAAAGCTGTCGAGTTTAACTGTGGAGAACAACCATTTGGTTAAGGTCCTCATAATGAAAGAAACGGTGATCGAAGATCTAGCCAAACGGAATTTCCAGGCGGAAGATGATTTCGCCAGGTTGATGGCTAAAATGGACGCATTAGAAAAGGAAAAAGCGTTCCTTGTCTATGAATTGCGGATGCTCGAGAAGGAACTTGAGTTAAATCGTCAGTCGACTGATAAATCACACAAGCTATACATGGAAGGTGTGAAGAAGATCTCAAAGCTGGAATCGGAATGTCAGAGGTTAAGGATTCTAATGAGGAAGCGCTTGCCAGGTCCTGCCACTTTAGCCAAGATGAAAAACGAAGTTGAAATTCTCCGAAAAAAATCCAATCTCGGAAACAATAATCCTTCGACTCCAGAAATGAATCTCTTGATGGAGCAGTTGCATGAGATGGAAGAAGAAAACAATATACTAAGAAAAAACTTGGCCCGAAAAGATGATTTAAGAACAGTTCAAGATAATTTGGAGCTGGTGAAGTACTGTCATCACGATGCCTCCAAAGATCTCTCTCCAAAGTCAAGCTTCGGTTTCGGAAGCGACGAGAGCAATAGTTCCGAGTCATGGGCTTTGGCTCTAATTGGAGAGCTGGAGAATTTCCGAAATGATAAGAGCTGCAGAAGGATGTCAGATCTCAATTTAATGGACGATTTCGTTGAAATGGAGAAACTCGCATTAGTTTCTGTTGAACCGACTGGGAATGATGATAGACGAGAAGAATCTATAACTGGATATATTACATGGAAATCAGAAGACAAATACGAGAAGGAGTTGCAAACTAAACTAAGAAATTCGATCCACAAGATTGTCGAGCTGCTCAGAGTAATTGGCCAGACGAGCTCAACTCCTCTCGGGGAAGACAACATAGTTCGAGCTTTCCAATGGAAAGGTGATTTGGAAATATTTACAAACGAGTTAGCATCTGCAATGGAGTGGATTGTGGGAAACTGCATTCCTTTTAAAGATCAGTATAAGAATCTGGAGTCTTTACATCAGGATTTAGATTCTATGCTGAAGTTGGCTAGTGATATGAACGAGGACTTGATGAAAAGACTTAGGGAATCGAACGAAACTGTTGGAAACTTGCAGAGAGAGTTAAAAGAAACGAAAGAGTGTAAAGGGATGATCGAGGATCAGATTGAAAACCAGAAGATGATTAATGAAGAACTGGATACTCAACTAAGCATCACAAAAGTGAAACTAAACGATGTGCTACAAAAACTTGTATCTCTCGAAGTTGAATACGAGGATAAAACTCATTGTTGTGAAGATTTAGAGGCAACTTGTCTCGAGCTTCAACTCCAGCTAGAAAGGTAACTTAATTTTTTCATACAAGTCTTTCGATTTTCTTTGATAATAAGACATCACTATAATTATATGACTTTGGGTGATGCTTATGTTGCAGTATTGACAGAAAGCCATATCATAAGGACAGTCCTGGCCGAGATGAGAAGCTAGGAAAAACTGTAAGTTACTATTTCAGTAGAACCACTTGAGCAAATTCGCGTAACTAGGAATTGAAATTGTGTGATTGTGATTTCTTCGGGTGAAAGTTTTACCCAAAAATGTGAATTATTTGGCCAAAATTTTGGATTTAATATGTTAACAAAACCACTTACCAAATGGACTATTAATATTGACCTTTCTGAAAATGTTGTTAATGTGGAAACAGGGGTGGGAGATAACAGCTGCATCTGCAAAACTGGTAGAGTGTCAACAGACAATCTTAAACCTTGGAAAACAGTTAAAGGCTTTAAACTCGGCTAAAATAACAAATATGGACAAAGCAATGACTATTGTCAGATCGAAGAAGCTGGTAAATAGACCATCTCTTCGCGATCGGATGCTGGCGGAGGATGACTTCAACAAACCTCAAGATCTTGCGATTATTAGTGGGACAGAAAAAAGTAAACCATTCTTATGCATCATGCCTCCATTACCAGCTGCAAAGTTGTCTATGGCAATTATACCTAGCAAGAAACGCGGAGGAGATCAAGGTGGTGGTGGCGGTTTTCTAAGGAAGCTGTTGATGATTCGGAACAAGGGAAGTGGAAGATCGAAGGCGTAAAATCATATCTTGATTTGCGAGGTTAGTCTCTTTGTATTGGGTTTGTTTTCTTATTGTAATAGCTTGAAGCTTTTGAAGTGATGTATATACCAGGCTTACCGGTTGGTTTGGTTGCCAATAAAAGTTACTTGTAGTAGAAGTAAAATAATGTTTAGTATGGTGGTTTGCTTAATTTGGATTTTTTTTGGGTTATGTAATAATGAATGATTGGCAGATTGGGTTATTTGTAATTTGTTGTTTGTAATAATGAGAGATTTTGGGTTTCTGTTTTATTTGTTATTATTTTTTTTGTGTGATATAAGTTTATTCTCCGGGGGCAGTTGGCAGTTGGCACACTATAGAATGAACAAAAAAATTAATGTTCCAAGCTGACTTTAAAGAGTTTTTTTCTTAAATGGTAAACATATATTAAATTGTCAAATTGGGGTATCTGAGATTTCGGACCTTTTCATTTGGGTATAGTTTTTTTTCTTCTAATCTGGATTAGTGCGCGGATTAATCACATTTGCCCGCAAACACATATTAGCGAGTGAAACTTGTCGGTTTAAGGATCTCAGAGAGTTTAGAGATATCCACCGTTTTATAACTTTATAAAATACGGGAATGAAAACAAATTTACGAATCTAACGTGGTCGGTCAGTCGGACAAATTTTTTTCAAATATGATATTTTTCCGAAAAGTAAAAAATAATTTTTTTTTCTCTACTGTTAATGTCACAAACATTGTCATGTTTGGAAAAAAAATTCTTAAAAATGGTCATTTTCTCAAAAAATAAAAATAATATTTTTTCCTCTTTATTGACCATAGGATACAAATTTCTCAAACATGGCTAATAAGGAATATCAATTTTACACTTTAGTGTATGATAGAGAACGTGAATATGAGGCCGCGAAAGTCCTGAAAATAGAATATATTTTTAAAACACCGAATATTCTCTCTCTTATTAATTAATTTCTCTCCTTTATTAATTAATTTATCTTTATGTCTCTACTAATTAATTAATTTATTTATCTTTCTCTCTCATTAATTAATTAATTTATCTCTCTCATCTCTAATTAATTTATTTAAATCATAAACTCTAAACCCTAAATTTTAAATCTTAAATAATATCCCTTATTTTTATTTAGTTGAATTATGAGTTTATCAAAAAAATTAATTAATTAAAAAATAATTAATTGTGAAAATAAAAATATTAGATAAATATTTATAAGTAATAAAACTAAAAAAAAATATTAATAAGTTAATAAAAAAATAATAAGAAAAAGAAAAAAGAGGGCATAAATAATAAATAAAATGAAAGTTTAGGATTTAGGATTTAAAATAACACCTTTATATCACATCTCCTTAATTTTGTAAGAAAAGAAAAAATATTTTTTCTTTCTTACCAAATTAAATAGGTATAAGGGTGCTGTATATATCATTTATATATTTATATATTTATATATTTATATATATATATATAATTTTTGTTAAATAAAAGGATTTTTATAGATTACTTTATATTTCTATGAGTATTTGGTCATACTTTTCATTATTAACTAGATGAACTTGGGTCTAATCTGATCACATAAAACTTGAGATTGATTTCAAGAAATTGAATAGTTCAGAGGCTAATATACTACAATTCTTGCTTACAACTCTTTCTCTTTCTTTTTTAATTGGTAAAATCTCATTATATATTAAGACCATACAACTTCAAATATATTGTAGTATTTGTTACCAATACAAAAAACACAAATATACAAAATGAAAGCAACCAAACAAAATAACACAGCATTAATTCGAATCAATAGATTCAACATAGATATTTTACTAGTATTTTGCAGCTTCCTTCATTTCATTTAATGCAATTTCAAAATACTTAGCCAGTATTTGTGGATCGGGGATAATATCTTTAGCTACGAGAATTTGCATTTCTGCCTTTCCTGCGTAGCTTACCATATGCATCGTGAGTGCCTTTATTGAGACAAAAAAATACATTAAACAATCATTCATCAAAACACAAAACACGACGTTTTCTTTCATCTTATTATGGAGATAATAAAAAAGAAGAATTACTTACATGGGGAAGACTTGTTGTGGTAACTCTAATGTAATCAATTGGATGACCAGCAAAAGTGAGGTCTTCTTGTGGTCCGACCACATTTGATATTGTAAATGTCGTATTCTTTATTACTTTGTTGAACATATAACTCGTTGCCTATCAAATTTAACGAGATCTTAAATCTTCTAAAAGTCAATAATGATAGTAAAAGAAATACAATCTTATTTATATGATACCTTTGGTCCAAAACATGACATTGCAAGTTGTCCGAGTTTGTAAGAGAAGTAAGCTTCGGACGACATTTTTTTCTTAGTCATCACTTCCTTAATTTTCTCTACATGCTTTAAAGGACTGCAACCGACATCGGGTTTATGGTAATAAACAGGCAATAGAAGCATGCCAAACATGTTACCAGATGACAAAACTGTCTTTTTCAACCTCAACTCATCCTACATGCATGTATCCAAACTTTCATATAAAACTCGTCAATTTAACAAAAGGTTGATACGATTTAAAATGTGTTATTGTCAAAGAACATGCGTTTTTAAGGCAATAATTGAGTATTGATATTTTAATAACGATGGAGAATACGAGTCTTATCCAAGTGACCAATTGTCTCGAGTACAATTTTCACTTAAAAAAAGTAATAGTTTCATTTGAAAGTGTTGCCAATTTTATTAAAATAATAATAAATCAAAACCGACCTTAAAATTGGGAAGTGCCCTCAAGTTGAACAAAGCAACCCCAGTGATTTGAAGCCCCTCGGGAAGACCTGGTCGAGGTGGACAGTTTATATATAGTTATATACACATTATTTATATATTGAAAAATATTTATCAATGAGTAATTTTTATTTACATGAGCTTATAAAAATATCAATTAAAAAAATATATAACTATAACAAAATACATTACCAGATGGTGATCGATACTCAAGGTATCTTGAGAGCCCGGATGAGATTACCGCAAAAAGCACATCATTAATTGTCTGCAATATATATGTTAGAACTAGGGTATTAAGAAGTTTATTATTATTTTTTAATTATTAAACAAACTTTTAATGAACAAAAACTATATAATTAAGACTTAATATAGAATATTTACTTAATAACTACCCAAGAATTTAGAATAAGATATTTTAAAATATTAATTTATATATTTAGAATTTTTATAATAAGATTAAAAAAAATTAATTTATATATAATTTATTATTTTGAATTTTTTAATAATAAATAATAATTATATATATATATATATTAAATAAAAATGTATTATAAATATAATTATATACATAAATTAAAATTATTAATCTAATTAAAAATTAGAATTATTATTTCAAAATATTTTATTTTAAATTATCATTATTTACTTGTTTTAAGTCTATATTTATTTAATAAATATTTTAATATAGTTATTTAGTTGATTATATGTATACATTATAAATTTTATTAAAATAAATAAAAATAAATTATTATTTAAAAATATGTATTCAGAATTATCATTAATTTTAACAATTATAAATAAATTATATATATTAAATTATTTATTCAGTAAATATTTTAGTAGTAATTTTTATTAAAATATATTATAAGTAAAATTAAATATAAATTAGAAAGTTTAATTCTAAAATAATATCATTGTTTAAAAATATTTTATTTGAAATTATTATAAATATTGAAATTATTAAATTAATTTAAAATTTTAAAATAAAATCATTAAATTATAATATTAAATATATTATAAAATAGTTATTATTAAACATAAATATCAATTGTCAAGTGCTTTGTTTGGTAAACTACACATATCTTATTCATAATTAGACATTCTTCGGTTTTTGAGTTAATTTTTCCAGTGCTCCATGGACGGTAAACGAGTTAGGTCGAGCTAAGTCAGTTTGAGTTTGATCTCGACTCGACTCGATTAAATATTTATTAGCTCAACTCGAACAAATTTATAAATTTTAACTCGAATTTGATTCGACTATTTTACTTACAAATTTGGCTGAACTCGAATTTTTTTTAAATATTTATGAAAAAATATATATATTATAAATTTTAAGTTTTAATATTAAATAAATAATATATATATTTTTATTATCATGCTAGTAAAAATTCAGCAAGTTATTGAACAAATATTATATGAGCTCGAGCTCAACTCAAATATTAAACGAGTCAGTTCGAGCTCGACTCGAAATTGATCAAAATCAAACTCAAGTCGAGCTATGACCAAGCGGCTCATGAACAACTTACTCATTTAGTCCTACATCAATCCCTCAATAATCAAAATATTAAAATACTTTTTATTTTAAATTATTATTTATTATTTTATATATATATATATATTCATTTAAAAAAAAATCTTTTAATTTTGAGACCTGTCATTTGTTTATATTCTCAAATTTATTTCTCTCTCCCTTAGTATCATAGTTCATTATAAAATAAAAAAAAATAATATAAATTTATTTTTTTAAATTTCACCACTTTCATCTACTTAGAAATTTTAATATATCTATAAACATTAAATAAAATACATCAATGAAACCAATAAGTAATTTTTCCGACTTACCGCTCCCGCAACTGCTCTTTTGACGATCTTCATATCCTCCAGCAAAAACTTCGCCGTCGCCAGCTTCCTCGGCCAAAGCTCCACTCCTTCGCCGCCGCTCAACGACGTCGTTTTATCTCTCATCCATAAACTTCTCATTATGAACTCCAAAACATACCTCGTCGTAATCCATGTCGCCTGAACAAGATTCCGTATCGTTCTTGGCCGTTCAAAAGTATACCTTTTTAATAATTTAATAAAGATGATTTAATTAAATATTTATAATTTAATTAAATTTTAACAAATTAATTATTTATAACCTTCCTCCGGTGGGTAAAACAAGTGGGTTATTAGGATCGTTAGCTTTCCGGCAGCCTGATAACATAAGTGCCATTAACGAAATGCCATCTCCGAGCGCGTGGTGCACGCGCAGGACGACGCACTTGTTAGGTACGAGGACATGGAATTCCCATAGCGGTTTATCGGTCGGGAGCGGCGAGGAAATGGAAAGATCGGCGAGATAATCGTTGACCGACTCCTCGTCGGTGATTAATTGGGAAGAAGCGTGGTTGTTTATGATGATGAAGTGGCGGTCGATGTTAACTTGAGTCTTGCGCCAGTAATGGCGGCCGTGGCGATCTTGGACGAGGAGACTGGTGAATTTAGGGTGTGCGATATGCATATTACGATCCATTTCATCTTTGATTGATTGTATATCGATGGGTTTACCGAGGCCGAAAACGCAGTGGATTATTTGATCCATTTCTGGCCGTAGAAACATTCGGCCGGATGGCGTTAGTGGCTCGTCGTCTCTTTCCATAGTAACAACAGTCGTCTAGAGAGGAGAGAGTTTGTGTGAAAGAAGAGTGGAGGTTTAGTCCTGATTAAATAAGAAAAGTTGTATTTAATTAAAAAAAAAAAAAATCTATTAATATATATTTATAAAATAGATAATATTTTAATTTTTTTATTAATGAATTTGAGTGATTTAAAACAAATTGCTTCCTGGTGGTTATTTTCTAAGTTTGATCGGTATTTAATCAGAGATGGAATGAAGATGATATTTGTGCCCCCACTAAGAATAACAATGAGCCAGATTGGGTGGAAAATATGTTTACCATCCCGGCTATTTCTACGTACTTTGAGAAAAAAAAATTACTACCATTCCCTTCCCTCTCGGTTTAAGAGAATCCCGACCACAGGGCAATGTTATATGTCACTTATACCATATTATCTAAAAAAAAAACTAGATAAACGAATATTTTAATATTATATGTTGTAATATAATGAAAATTTATATTATTATAAAAAAATAAACTTATAAATCTTATAAAATATAACGAATAAATAAATATATTGGTAAAGTTATATATTAAATTATGTTTATTCGTGTTTGAGGTAAAATTGCGGAGGCAGAGAACACAAATATAATCCCGCCCCATCTCTGTTCGATTTCAGGGAAAAACCGCCCCTAACAGGGTGATTCGGATAAAAAATCGTAGAACAAGTTATAATTGTCATTCATAGTCCCTCTCTAATATTCTCAATTGACTCTCCTATTAACACGGTAAACACAATTAAATATATAAAATTATTGATATATTTATTTATTTTTTATATTTAATAAAAAAAATTAAGTTTTTTTTATAATAATAACAATATGAATTTAAATATATTATAATATATATTATATTAAAAATCATTAATATAATTTTCCGTTCAAATCCGCTCCATTATTAGAGAAGAGATGAGAAGATGTGAAATAATATTAAATTGAATTATTTAAATAATTAAGCCATAAAAGACAAATAGTTATTAATGAGTGGGAGAACTTCACTAGTGTGTGAAACAATAGTGCAATAGTGTTTGAAAGAAGAATTATGTGGTGGGGGTTTGAGATTTATTAGAGATTTTTAAATAATCATAACATTCTCAATTTATATTAAAAGCCTTAATTATTGAATGAAGTTAGAAATTAAGAAATAAAATAGTTCTAAAAGTGATCAAATACCTAAGTTGGTTAGAACAATACTGAAAATTCTATCAGGACAATTCCAACTGAAAGGTAAATGAAGTCTGAAAAAGTATGCAGAAAAGAAAATAGAAGATCATGCATACAAATATCAAATCTACTTGAGTGAGTTTAAAACAAAAGTTGAGATTCTCAACTCTCCTTTTAAATTTAAATTGTCCACTGAAGTGGAGAAGAAATGCGTCAAAGAATGGAAAAATGTAGTTGTTGGGAACTACATAGGAAAGAACCGTGTATCTTTCTCAGACACTAAGGAATCACTAATGAAACAATGTGAGCAGAAAGGATTGGAGAAGATTTCTGCAAACATCCATGATCTCTATTTTTTACAATTTAAAAAGCGAACGAATTTGGATGATATTCTGAAAATTGGGCATACTTATATTGGATTCAACTGTATGAAGTTTGAGAGATGGTCTGAAAAATTAAGCATTCTAAGCAGACCAAAGGAAACAACCCAAATATGGTTCAAACTTAGGAACATTTCATCACACATGTATAATACAGAAGCTCTAAGTCACTTTGCTAGTCTATTGGGGAAACCATTATATATGGATCGAATTACAGAGGGAGGAGAGAACCTTACTTTTGTTAGAATAAGCATTGAAGTACATCCTCAAAGTACATTGCCAAGGAACATGACAATTGTTGATAGGAAGGGCAAGCCCACAATAATGGAAATCTCATATGAATGTAGGCCAAACAAGTGTGATTTCTGCAATACTTTCCAACATGTTAGTACTAAATGCGCAAAAGAAATTGAGGAAGAACATAAAATCATGAAAGCCCAGGAAGCAAAAAAGCAGGAAAATGAAATAGAAGAATCAAGAATAAGGAAGTCAATGATAGTGATAAAAAAGACAAAAATAAGGAAAATACAGAGGAGGAAAGTAAGAAAGATTCTGGGAAAAAGGAAAGCAGTGAAGGAAGGAAAGTAAAGGGAATCAAGGTGAAGAGGAAAATAAAAAATTTATAATGCGAAGGACCAGAATGGAAATGGAAGATGAACTTCGAGTTGTTGTTGAGGAAACTCAAGAGGAAGATACCCAAAATTTCAAAGCTCAAACAGAGAATTCTAAAGCCGATAAAGAAGATTACAAATCCAATGTGGAGTCTGAAGATGAAGTCGAAGATAATGAAGACAAGAACACATAAATTCAAGTTAAAGATAACAAAGGTAAAAGCCTGAAATTCTCAAAAACAATTCTTTCTATTATATCAAAACGGGCTCGTACGTACAAAGAGAGAATTTAAAATGAGAAACAACAATACACATCATCATTTTCAATACAACCTCCTTTCATCGTCATAAAAACGGGAAAAGGAAGAGGAAGGGAAAGAATATCTCTCAATGAAAACAGATGGCATGGGAAAATGCTAGGTTGAGATAGTTAAGTTTGAATATAGTCTTTTCTGTTTGTAATCTCTGCGTTTTTTTAAAATGTATGAATGTTACCAATTAGTTTTTTTTAGGGTCTTTTAATTGTCATCCTTAATTATAATTAGGGTTTGTCTACTTTTGATTTATAACCCTCCCATTTTTGGGATTTTAATGAAATGATTTTAACCGTTTTAAAAAAAAATACAAAAAATTCTTGTGTCAATATTTGTTCTAATCCACTTCTAAATAGACAAATGCTCCAATATTCAATTTGGTTCAATATTATGAAAAATATAATAAAAATGGCTCCAAGTTCAGTTTCTATTTAGGACTCTATCTTATCTTTCTCTACCTATTTTATCAGTATAATTCGAATGGACCATGGTATGGATAAAATGGACCATGATATGGATTAAATGGACCATGGTATGCATAAATTCATATATAAATGAAAAATGAATGGCTCAAAATAATAGAAATGTGAATGAAAACTAACATGTTTAATTAAGACATATCTCTTGAAATATTTTAGTAAGAGCTTCCATTTTATACTCATTGGGTCATATCATTTATTTATATATGGTCTTTAAATTAGTGGGAAATTATGTCGTCTTAATATTAGTTGTCCAAAAGTTTATGATTTTTTTATATTATCTTTTATTGTGAAAAAAACTCACAAAAGTAACCAGATAAATTAATAAAAAAAATATTTTGTTAATTTTAGTTTCTTATAAGACTAGATCCTAACAAAATATCTTGTAACATTAAATATTGTATTAGATGTTCTCAAATTCAGTTCCCACATAAAAAATAATATATAATTCACTAAAATAGTTTAAATGATAAAAGTGATTTTAAGAGATTAAAAATCATGGGTTTAATTCTCACTTAAAACGCCTTAATATTAAAAAAGTCAATCGATAATCAAGTTTGAGGAGAAATTTTTAAACTAAAATTTCAGTGGAATCCTATCTCCTAGTTAGGTATAAAAGAATAGTCTAGATTCAAAATAGTGGTTGAACAAATTATTTAAATATTAATTATAATATTAAAACACATTTATTTTATTTTATGTAATAAAATATAATATTTTAAATATCAATGCAATAAATATTTTTTCAATTTGGATCATTATCATAAATAACAATGGCCCCAAATTAAAGTCCTTAAGTCTTAACTTTGTCTACCAATTTTATAGGCTGTAAATGTATATTAATTGGAATCTACCATATCAATGCAAGAAAAATTAATGGCTCAAAACTACAAATGTTGGTGAAGACTATTAACATGATTAAGACATTGCTCTCTATTTTACTTGACCTTCAATTTCATTGGGTCATAACATTTAGTGAGGATTATTAATAATGATTTGTTTCAATTGCATGCAAACTCTTTTCAACATTATTTTTTGATGACTTGTTTATTGAAGATTATATGAATATTATTTTGTAGAGGAAATAACTCACCATAAAAAAAAAGATAGAGATAAACTAATGAAGTATCATTTTCTTATTTATAGTTTCTAAGTAGACTTAGATTTTATGGGAAGATATTTTGCGTCATTTCCTCATCATCTCCTAATAACTAAAGAAAAAATAAATAATATATATATAAAGTATCAAAATTGTGTTGGAGATTAGGATCGAAGCGAGATGATTTTTAACATTAATGAACGGATTCTGGTTATAAAATGACTAATCATTGAGTGAGTGGTAACATTTGAAGATGAATTTATTCTACGTGGACACGAGTAGTCCGGATCAAGGCTGTCAAAATTGAGAGTTTACGTAAAATCGTTGGGCAGTTGTAAACTTGTAAAATCTAGAGTTTACTTACAACCGTAAGAGTTTAATTTAAGAAAATAATAGTTATATATTATTATTTACATATAATTAAATATTTTATACTTATATTATTATTATTTATATATAATTAAATATTTTATACTTAACCAATTTTAAAATTTTATATATTTAAATATAATATTAATTAAAAAATAATAATAAGTAAATAACACTGTGAAAAAATTATACTTAAAAAATTAATTATATTAATTAATTTATTAGAGTAAATAATAAATTTATTTTTTATTTTTAAATATAAATATGTTTTTTAAACGTAAAATCGAAATTATTTATAAATTTGTAAACTCGTAAAATCTTATTATCATAAGTTTAAAATCCTAAGAGTTTACTTATTTAAGAGTTTATTTAAAATCAGACTTGTTAACCTTCTTTGTTAACCTTTCTGTGAAATCGTAAAACCGTAAGATTTCAAGAGTTAACTCGAGATTAATCGGGGGACAGATTATCGATTAATTTTGGGGGCAATATTTGATGAATAACAAGAGTCTAATGAGACGTAACCTAAGCTTGTTTTTATTACTATAGGTTCACGGTTAATGAATAGTAATTTCGTTATTCGAATCATGTATAGAAGTTGTTTGTACATTAGAAATATTTTTTTCTACATCAGAGTTTTGATCACATTAGGATGAAAAAATGTCACAATTTGTTATGGGGTGAGCATGGATATTTGTATATTTTTTATTGAAAGAAATTTTAGGAGTGAAAAAATTTATTCAAGAAAATGTTTTTTTATGAGGCTATTTAATGGTAGAATGTTTAGTACCTAAAGTTTCTTATAAGGTATGATTATGATTGGTAATACCCAAAATTTAGATAGTTCCTGAAAAGTTAAGATTTAAAGGGCTAACCTAACAAAAAAAAAAAAAAAATTAACTATTCCATGATTAATTGAATTTCTCTGTAATGTGCTTTTTTTTCTTATTTCCATATCATTCTAACCGATTGATTTATACGAATAACTCAATTCTACTCTAGTATAATAAACTAGATTTATCATTTTTTGTTATACATTAATATATTTTTAAATAAATAATGAAAATAAAAATTTGTTAATATATAACGTGGTGAGTAATTTCAACTCTGCATTGCAAAATATGTGGAAAATATAATTAAAAAATAAAGAAAACAAAGGTTGTAATAGATCAGATGTCTTTAGATATTAAGGAAAACAGAACAGGATCAGATCACACCATAGTATGGGGCAGGAGAAGTTTATAATGAATTAATGAAATATTTTTTTATACATATATCCCAACAAAATTCAAGCAAAATATAGGAAAAAACTAATTTAATAGATATAAAAAACATTTTGAGATGAGAATTTTGTTATTAAAAACTACAACGTTTGGGAAGACTAACAAATAAGTGCTGTGAAAAAACAACATTATCACATTTTGTCCTAAATAAACACAACCACTAATTTACTTTGTTAAGTTTAAAATGAAATTTTTGAAAATATTACTTTTTATTATTTGAATGGTCTTACAATTAGAATATAAGGGTTTGGTATAGATTAGATCAATACAACTTGATATGAACACTTTATTTGTAAGAAAATTATTTCAATAAATGATCAATCTTTATAATAAAAACATCATTTTATAGCCGAACCCATGAAAGTGGTAACTAACAATCAACAATAAAATTGGATAAATTTGAATTTAGTATACTTCACTAGATAAATCCTAGCCATGAATCATTTAATTCATATGATAATCAATATATCAAAATCTTCATCAAACAAGATTGAAGATTCAGCTGAAAAATACCATAAACAGAGTAAACATCAAGATTTACCAGAAATATTCTATAGCATAGATCCTACAAATCATCAATGTAATTAAACATGTGATCAAGCAAACATCATTGATAATATAACTCAAAGAAACAGATAGAATTAAGAAACAAAATCATCTAAATGAAAATCAAACCAAATGTATTCAACCAAACTGAAACAGTTCACATTCAACGGAAAATAATAAGATTAATAGATCCAAAACCATGATCAATCCAACAACTAGTATATAATAAAGTCTACGAAAACGATTACGAATTGAAACATACTTCTGCAAAAGATAGGAATACCGTAGTCGGCGTTCTTAACGGTAAGACTTCTGGAATCTAGATCGAGCACCACGACCTCCAAACTTCTTAGGCTCGCAACGCCTAGGATCAGCAACAAGAAGAGTACGATCGTACCTCATAAGGATGTCCTTAATCTCTTTCTTCGCCTGCTCGTCGACGAACTTCTGGTAGAAAGCAACTAGAGCTTTGGCGATGCTCTGACGGATGGCGTAGATCTGAGAAGTGTGACCTCCTCCTTTGACGCGAATGCGCATGTCGACGCCGGCGAATCGGTGACGGCCGAGAAGGAGCACGGGCTCGTAGGCCTTGTAACGGAGGATCTCTGGCTCAATAAGCTCGATAGGGCAGCCATTGATCTTGATCAATCCGCGACCGCGCTTACAGTGAGTGACTGCTACTGCAGTCTTCTTGCGGCCGAAACATTGAACGGATTCAACTGCTGGAGTCGCCATTTTCAGAGAAACTTGTTCTTCACCTCTCTCTCTCTCTCTCACTAACGAAACCCTAGCCGCCGGTTGATTTCAGTAAATAGAAGAAATTGGAAGAGACGAGAATATATATGTGGTAATGTATTAGGGTTAAGATTTATAACAAGTCTGAAGTGCCCGGCCCAAAATATAACAGTCCGGCCCATTAAACATTTTGTTTATTTTATATTAACATGAGATAATCGATATTTGGGTCCATGAACTTTCATTGGAATAGAATTTTCTCCCTAGAATATAACGAACCAAGATATTATTCAATATTTTCCATTTAAATTATTTGAAATATTACATTTTTTATTTTGTTGAAACTATATTTCGTTAAATCCCATTTAGTTCACATAGTCAACATTATTGAAGAGAGGTGCCATGAAATTAGAATATCTAATAATTATCGTATTGTTTGGACATTGTTCGTTTTATTGTTATCTCCATCGTTTTTAAGTATCTTCAAAAGTGAAACTAGAGGAAATATATACCCCTTACTGAGAGCATCTCAAAATTGATTAGTGATGAGATGAACTTGAAATGAATTGCACCATTATCTCTTTAATTCCAAAGATTGCAACACCATGTGAGGTTAGTCATTTTCGACCCATTATTCTTTGCAACTTCATCTATAAAACGATTTAAAAAGTGCTTATTAAAAGTATTATTCAATCAATTCCCGGTTATATTATGACTAATTTCATGATACCAGAAATATATTTGCCAGAAACTCAACTCAAAAATGCCTATTTTTTTGTGGAATCATAATAGCCAACATAATATACACTGGGTTGCTTGGGATAAACTTGGGATAAACTTGTTAAACATATATTTTCTATTAAGACTTTTATAATGTGGAGATTGAGACTACTTGCTTCTTAGGTGTGAAAAGAGCATAGATTTTTTGCAATTTTTTTATGTTTTCTTTATTAGGTTACAAGATTGGATCATTGGTTATAACAACAATTCAATGCACCTTACAAGACCAAAGATGGTCGTTCCTTAGACCCAAAGAGATACTGATCAAATATGGATTCCACTAGACATAAATTCCATCAAATTCAATTGTAATTGTAACGCACTTGAAGAACAAACAATAAACAAGAACCAGAACACAAGGTTGTTATATTGAAGAGGAACATCGTACTGTTTTTTGTTTGTTTGGGTGAAAAAGGAAAAACCGAAACCTTAGATTTTGATTAGAGGTAGTAATTCCTAAGGGAACATGGGTTTTTCTCACAGCATTGTCAGTCGTGTTAGCGTGCTAGTCACACTTCACAGGATTCGACTCACCCCATTGATGCAGTTCGATTTTGAGATTGGATTTGTTGGTTACATAATCTAATAAAAACCCGCTAAAGCAAGGACGGAGCTAGGTTTAAAATCTATCAGGGCTGAAATTTTACAAAATTTATACTAACTATAATGATAATAATATCTAGAAAACAAACCAAATAAACTTAATTTAGTGTCATTATTCGATATATTATATATATATATATATATATATATATTATATATATATATATTATATATATATATATATATATATATATATATATATATATTATATATATATATATATATATTTATATATATATATATATTATATATATATATATATAATTAAAAATACATAAAAATTGTGCTTAATACTCTCCATAGACTAAAAGAGGTTATTTTCTTTGAGTTTTGTGAGTTTTCTTGAGTATTTAAGTAGGAGCTAAAGATGTTAGTTTTATGAATTTTGTTAGTAAATATAGCTTTTATTCTCGTATTTTCTATGACAAATGTCTCGTGATATTCTTTTAAAGTTGTTTATTAAGTTAGTTTTTTTCAGGTTTGATTAGAAATGGGCAAAGTATTTGTTCCTCGCCTAAATATATAACCTCACTAATATATTTGTTTATTTTTTATAATAATATAAATTTTAATATATATTATATAAAATATTTTGTATATAATTTAATCATAGAAATTTATTATTTTTCTTAAAACATCATGATAGAATGGGTGTTTCAAGATATTTTTTGAAATGAAACAAAAAGAGATGAGAAGTAAAAAAATTTAGAAAAAGTAGAAAGGAACAAAACCTAGTCTATTACCATTCCTAATTTCATTTTTATTGATTTGGAATTATCTCTAATAAATTAAGAACTAAAATGAAAACTTTGAATTCTTTATGCTAAAAATGAATATTTATGGAAATAATTATTAACATTAATCATTCAAATTTTTATTTTTTATTTTACTTAGATATTTTTTGTTTTTAAATTTATTACTTTTAAGAAATAGATAAAAAAAAAATTATTATTTATTAAAAATAAATTAGTTAATTAATTATTCCTAACAAAAATCAGTAACTTAAATAATCTTACTATCTAATGTTAATAACTTTAGCTGGTTATATATTCATATTTTTTTTTTGTTATATAACTTTATGTGGTAAATTTTACAATTAGGTATGTTAAAGTCAATGTTTTAATTACATAAACTATATACTTTTATTAATTAAGAAACTTGTATGTATTTTAATTTTCTTTTTAATTTAATAAATTAATACAAAAATCAAAACTTAAAAATATTTTAAATAGGAATCTTAAATGATTATATTGAGTGATCTATCTCAATTTCTTAAAAATAATAATAATCTTATTATATTTATCGAGTGTTATCGGAACAAGTTCTTATAATTATTTGTGAATTTATCGAGATTGAAAAACTATTTAAATATTAATTATAAATTTAATTATTTTATATTAATTAAAATTTAAATTATTTTTTATTAATTATTTTTTCAGTTATATAAATAATTTAAAATTAAAATTATATGTATGTTTAATTTTTACAATTTAAACATATTTATTAATTTAAAATTTAAAATTAAAAAAAAAATATTAATATATATAATAATATAATTTAAATAAATATTTATCATTTAAATAAAATAAATATTTATTTAGTTAATTTAAGTTTTATTATGAAATACATTTATATTTTAATTAAATAATATATTATATTGCAAATTTAAATATATTTATATATATGAGTTAAAATAAATGTTTATGTATATTATACAATTTTTACAAATATTTAATTTATAATTTATATTTTAGACACTTTATAATAAAAAAAAATATTTTATATAATTTTTAATATTAATAATTCTGTGATTATAAATTAATAAATAATTTAAAAAATATAATAAAACAAATTTTTACATTATTATTTAATTATATAAATATTTCCAATTAAAAATACATATAATAAAAAATGTTAGTTATTATATTAATCTTTCTAAATTATAAATTAATAAATATTTTATATAAAATATATAAATTATATATATATATATATATATATATATATTTACTCTTAAAAATAAAAAATGTATTTTAAACTATTTGATGTATGATATGATGTTAAAAAAGATACAATATGTAAATATTTAATAATATATATCTAAATAATTATACAAATTAATATTTTTATTTTTAAAAATATTAAAATAAATTTTAAGAAGAGCGATAATACCAAATATGATAGAAACAAGCTTATGGAGATTTGACCATCTTCTGAAGCATGACATATATTGATAAAAAAAATTAAAAAAATAAATAAAATTAATCTAAAAGCAAAATCATAAAAGCTATTAGAGATTTTTAGTTAAGTATATAAGTTAATAGAATTACACTATATTTTAATAGGTTTTAAAAAAATGATTAATAAAGTGTATAAACATATTTTAACTAAGTAATAAAAATATATAACATAATTATTTGATATAAAAAAAAAGTGTTAATATAAATTACAAACTCACAATATTAGCACACATAAGACAAAAATGCACCGTTAGTCTCATGCCGCACAAAGTTGGGGTTATAGTTGATCAAAAATAAATAAATAAATATATATATATATATATTAATATATATTGATTTTTATTTAAATTGTATAAATATAGTATAGTTTATTTGATTAAATACTTTAGGACACTCAAATTATAGTATTATTACTTAATAAATAAATATAAAAGTTGTATATAATAAATATTAGAATTAATTTTATTTTTATTTTTTAAAAGTTTTTAGTGAATATAATTTTGTAACTGTATAGCCAAGTTTAATAGCAACACTTGGACTTGATTATTTTACTGATTTATTTATTTTAACATTTTAAATATTATTTCTTTCTTTTCATTTTTTTTTGAATAATTTTTAATAAATCACAATCACCTTAGAGAAGGATAACTAAATTATAAAACATAACTCTAAGTCCTCGTTTGATCTTTGTTTTATTGGGATAAAACCCCAAAACCCAACTATCACATCATAAATCAAATCAATTATTTTATAAATTAAAATACCAAAATTATCATTTAATTAAATATTTTATTTTATATTATTAAAAAATAATATTAATATATATATATTAATATATATATTTTATATTTATTTTATTACATTATAAAATTTATTTTCATATAATTTAAATTAATAAATTATTTCATTTAAAACAATTATATTAAATAAAAATAAATTCTAAATATAAATAAAATTCTAACCAACTATATTATCTAATATACCATTTAAAATTAAAATTTTATACTAAAAAATAAAGTTAAATATATTTAAATAAAAAATATTAATTAATTTATAAATATATCTCATTTAAATTAAATATTTATAAAAAAAATTATTATTTTTTTTGGGTATAAACTAATTTTAAATTATCTTTCTAAATAAATATTAGATTTGTTTAATTTTTGGTTATTATATTATAAAATTTATTTCATTTAAAATTTTATGTTATTATATTAAATAAAAATAAATACACAATATAAATAAAATTATTATCTTATATAATATTTAAATTATAGTTATAAAATTAGTATTCATTTAAATTTTAAATGATGTATTAATAAAAATTAATATTAATATATTTATAATTTTTAATATTTATTTTATTATATTATATTTTAAATTTTATTTAAATATAAATTAATATATTTTTAAAATGTATTGAGAGAGGGGAGGAGAGAAGTTGGGGTATTTTTGGCAATAAAAATTAAAAAACTGGATTTTTCCTAATTTCATCAAACAAGGTTATTTGGGATAAAACTTGGATAAAACCCCAATAACCCAAAGATCAAACAAGGCCTAAAAACAATACTAAGATATCATAGTATCAAAACACAAACAACATATAGCATAAGGTGATCAAATTTATAAAGATGTTGACAACCAAATGCAGGTGCTAAAGAATACCAAAAAAAACAGAAAAAATTGATAACATAGTACTTAGTAGACTTGCAGTGAAAACACTTTCAAACATGAGGTAGAAAGGCCACTAAATTCCTAAAATGGCATCATCCATACCATCAAATATATGTTCCACATTAGCCTCGAGGCGAGCTGGTTCATTTTCATCCTAAGATAGCTTGCATAGGAGGCCTTCTTGCAACAGGAGCACCATTTATGGCAACATCTTGTCCCCCAATTTCTTGTAAATGCTTAAAGTAGTTCCTTAAAGAAGTGTCTCCAGAACAAATAACTACAATGATAGTTGAGAGCAGGAATCCATGTAGACAATATGTAAGGATATAGTAGAAGAAATGTCGCTCAAAATTATAAATGTGATGAGTGGTATGATAAGGAGCCAAACGAAAATACAAAGCTGAGACGGAAAAAGAATTTCAGAATAGACATGCTTTAATTACCATCCCAACAATGAACTCTTGGAATGGAATTCGCATGTTGGACCATTCTGGAGAGAATGAAAATGCATGTTTGCAGGTCTGTAAACATTTCCATGAAATATGTTTTTTGCTAATTAAACTATCCTATTTAGATCAGAACAGCAAACACACCAACCATATTTTAAATACCAAACCAAAATGCATTTATTTATTCAATTGATATTGTAATCTCAATCACATAGCCATCAACATTTTTAAACCAAATGAAAATATAATCATTTCGCAAAATAAATTTATAAGTTAATAGTGAAACCCTAAAACCCAACAACAACTACAAATTTATTAAGATACCATATCCAAATAGTTCATTGTTGGAGCATTGACAGTGTTGAAGCTGCATTCAGGCTTACTTGGTTAGAAATCAAGGACAAGACACTAAATTAGAGCTGGATTTAAACAAAAAATCATCCTTTCACCTATTGAATATTCTAAGGAAACAAAGTAAATACTAAATTTCACCTTAACCTCAAACATCTTGGACTCTCATTAGCAGTAGTTCAACCAAAAAATGGTGTTATGCATAAGGATTCAAAAAATGAATACAAATTCACCTTAGCTTCAAACATCTTGGCCTATCATGTTACATTTTTAATATGATAACCTAATACAAGGTTTCGTTATCCACGAAAAACCCTAAAATCATATGTCAAACATCATTGAAAATGAATTTCAAGGTTATATGAACTTAAATAGGAAATCAAGATCATCATCTTATTCAACTTAGAAGGATAGCATGAATTACACCAATTCCAAATCATAGAGAGGAAACGAGAATGTTCAAGCCTTTAAATAACCAACTATACCTTTTGTACTCTTCTTATTTGAATTTGTAATAAATTAGTGTTCATTAAACAGGATTGAAGATTCAGCCAAGGAAAGACCATATCATCAGCTTCTTTTAAACATATGATAAAGCAATCATAATTGAATATAGAAGCTAATTCAAATCAATGAAAACCAAACAAAATGTATTCAACCAAACTGAAGAAGTTCACATTCAACAGAAAATAATGAGATTAATATTTCCAAAACCATGATCCAACAACTAGTATATAAAAATAAGGTCTAAGAAAAGATTAAAAATTGAAACATACTTCTTCAATGAAAAGATAAGAACATAATCCCCCACATTCGGATTCTTAACGGTAAGACTTCTGGAATCTAGAACGAGCACCACGACCACCAAACTTCTTAGGCTCACAACGCCTAGGATCAGCAACAAGAAGAGTACGATCATACCTCATCAGAATATCCTTAATCTCCTTCTTCGCCTGCTCGTCAACGAACTTCTGGTAGAAAGCAACAAGAGCTTTGGCGATGCTCTGACGGATGGCGTAGATCTGAGATGTGTGACCACCTCCTTTGACGCGAATGCGCATGTCGACGCCGGCGAATCGGTGACGGCCGAGAAGGAGCACGGGCTCGTAAGCCTTGTAACGGAGGATCTCTGGCTCAATAAGCTCGATAGGGGAGCCATTGATCTTGATCAATCCGCGACCGCGCTTACAGTGAGTGACTGCTACTGCAGTCTTCTTGCGGCCGAAACATTGAACGGATTCAACTGCTGGAGTCGCCATTTTCAGAGAAACTTGATCTTCAAACTCTCTCTGTATATATATATATATAATTGAAACCTAGCCCCTTTAGGTTTCAATTAAAAGAAAGAATTGGGAGAGACAAAGAATATATTTGGTAATGGATTAGGGTTTTGATTGATTACAGTCTGAAGGACCCAGCCCAAACAATCAAAGTCCAGCCCATTAAACATTTTGTTTATTTTATATTAACATGAGATAATCGATATTTGGGTCCCTGAAATTTCAATGGAATATAATTTTCTCCCTAGAATATAACTAACCATTATATTATTCAATCTTTGGTCATGTAATTTATTTGAAATATATATATTTCATTTTTGTTCTAAGTTATATTTCATTAATATAAAACAAACAAATTAGCTCGAAGAAACAAAAAAAAAAAATTACCTCCTAACTGCTAACTTATTAATGTCAGGACCTGAACAATTTCCTACATCAAGCTCTCTTTCAAGTTTTGAGTTAAGCCTTTCTGTTCTATCCGTGTCTAACGCAAGGCTCCTTGTTAGTTGTGAGAAATAGGGCAGGCTTTGAGTGGGCAGTCCTAGGAAGTTGAGTTCTAGTCTTGGAATTTGGTTCTAGCATCTCAGTTCGCCCGATAAAATTCCCTCGTCCGCTTTCGCTTAAGGAATTTATTCGAAATCATCTAATTTGCGGCGTCAATCCAATAAGGATTCCACATTTAAACAAATTAAAAAAATGGACATCATCAAAAAACAATTTATTTCACCTAGATAATTAGGGATGATAATGAGACGGATATGGACGGAGAAAATAATAATCATTCCCTCTCATTTTATTTCGAAAATTTATTTTACTACCATTTATGTTTGGTTTCGAACACAGTTATATCATATTTATAAAGAAAAAACAATATTTAATAAAGTTAGATAAATATATATTTTTTAATATTATATATTTTATCGTGTTTATAAATGTTTCAGGACAAAAATCTAGACCGAGATATAAATATCATACATATTCCATCCCAATCAACTATAAGTAAAATTGGGGAGAGAATTATAAGTGTTGAAGAGTTAATTATTACTATTTTGGCGTTTATTTAAAAAAAAAAAACTAGCACAACCTCATTTATTAAATCAAAATTGGTGATCTTGATATATATTTTTGTTCAAAATCTATATACCTAAACTTAAGTGGAGAGCATCAAAAAGTGGATAAATAAAGAAAAAACAAAACTAGTTTTTTTATTTAACATAGCACTGAGGGTAAAAGTGGAATAATTATAAAAAAAGAAGAAGACAGGATCCAACCTCCAAACATAGTTGGTCCAAGCCTCATTTGAAAATTATTTTTGTATCATATGTCTAACATAGATATAGATCCAAATGAGATAACATAGTGTAAAGCAGATTACAAATTGTATAAATCCAGATAGTCAGTGTTTTTTTATTTTGTTAGTACCAAGGATTTTTGGCTTGCATAGATTGGAATAATATGACACAAAATAATCTCAAAAGTTGCTAATCCTAAATAAAGAGTCTTGATCAGAATCCAACATCCTCCTTATCCAATGAAGATGAAAGAAAACTCAAGATAAAGCTATCTATATCTCCATCTAGAACAGAATCTGGATCCGATACTTCGTAGTTCGTCCGAAGATCCTTAACCATCCGATAAGGCTGAAAGAACAAACAAACGATAAATAATGAGCAGTCATTGTAAAAGAAGATATATAAACCATTCATAATCCTCTTACATGAAGCACGTAAGTGCGAATCTGATTGCCCCAACTGATCTCCGTAAGAGACTGTGTATGTTGGGCATTCATCTGAGCTTGACGGGTCATCTCCAGCTGGTCTAAACGCGCTTGAAGAACAGCCATTGCAGAAGCCTTATTCTGATGTTGTGACCTGTTTGGTTAAACAAAAGACAAGGTTAGTTATATTGAAGAGGAACATCAACTGTTTTTTTTTTCTATGGCTGAAAAAAGAAAAACTGAAACCTTTGATTTTGACTGCACGCAGTAATGCCGGAGGGAACGTGGGTTATTCTCACAGCACTGTCGGTCGTGTTAGCGTGCTGGCCACCGGGACCACCCGATCGATACCGTTCGATTTTGAGATCAGATTCGTTGATTTGAACTTGAGAAGATGCATCTCCAAGGATTGGTATTACAGCCACGGCCGCGAATGAAGTATGCCTCCTTTTGGCGTTATCAAATGGAGAAATACGAACGAGCCTATGCACTCCCACCTCTGCTTTTGCATAACCAAATGCGTATTTCCCATCTAGTTTGATGGTTGCTCTCTGCGGGTATAATAAGATTATAAGCGCAATAAACTAGCATTATTACAAAATCAAAATAAACATGTTACAGAGATAACAAAAGAAAACAAAAAAAAATCAACCTTTATTCCCGCTATGTCTCCAGGCATCTCATCCACAACCGTCACTCCATATCCACGGCGTTGAGCCCACATCTTATACATTTTCATGACCATTGAAGCCCAATCCATACTTTCAGTGCCTCCTGCTCCAGCTTGAACCTATATACAAAAACAGAAAAATACAAACATGTTTATAAATAACTTCAAATAATTAATTAAGCGAAATCAAATTCCATCATAACACAAACAAATTCAATAATTACACAAAATCATCATCCAAATTTGTCTAGACCTATATTAGACACTAATAGTTTGATTTATTGTATATCAATATCCTATATCCTGTGAATCAGATGTTTTTCGATTCAGATAGGATCGGGTAGGGTAGGTTGGCGGTTAGCTCACCCATAAGTCCATTGATTTCATTTAGCATTGGGTTTGTTTTTGCAGCAGGGTCTCATTGAAAAACTGACTATGATTTTTTATACAATTTCATAAGTAGACTATGGAAAACAAACCTCAATATTCATATAAATGACAATCCAATAGATTTCAGTTCAATGTATAAAATTACCTCTATAAAACATGAACAAGGATCTTGATCTCCAGCCAATAAAGCCTCAAGTTCTTTCTCCAATGAGTATCTTCTCATATCGAGTAAAGCCTTCAATGCTTCCTATACATCAAACCCATCTCCACATTAGCATCAGCAAATGGATTCCATTCACCAAGAACATAAACATTAAACTGATAGTACAAAAATAAATAAGCACATGCCTAGAGAAGAAACAAATAAGAGCCCACCGATTCCAAATCCGAATCATTCTCCTCTCGGGCAAGCTTAATCATGTCAATCTGTTCTAACAGCTCTTGTTCAAAAGATTTCACCTCTTTCATTTTGCTCATAAGTGAACCATGTTCTCTACTTATCTTCCCAGCTCGAACAGGGTCATCCCAAAGATCTGGTTTATCTAATTGAGCTGATAACATCTGAATTCTAACGATCAATGTCTTCCACTACATCCAATTCAATGAAACATCTCAGAAAAACTGAAATTCAAGTTACAAACAAAAGACTGAGCATTTAACATATACCTGCATCCGTTTCTTGATTAGATGAATGGATTGAGCGATCGCTGAAGCATGGCTTTTCCAATCGTTTTCACTCTCGTCAAGTATTGGCCATTGATTGGCGATTATACCTTCGACTGTTAGTCCATCGATTGTAGCGGCTTCGAAGGCGGGCTGAGAAGTAAACGAACGGTAACATCCTTTATTGATGATAGTACTTGAATGAATCGCAGATGATAAATTCGAGTTAATGAGATTTGAGAATCGGGAGCGGTGAAATTGAGCGTCTTTGGTAAAGGAATTGAGGGGAGTGAAGAGATTTCGTTTT
Source organism: Impatiens glandulifera (assembly GCF_907164915.1). Lineage (NCBI taxonomy): Eukaryota > Viridiplantae > Streptophyta > Magnoliopsida > Ericales > Balsaminaceae > Impatiens > Impatiens glandulifera. Next base: position 57,614,718 of record NC_061865.1, on the reverse strand, counting down.
AGGGTTGATTTTATAACAAGATGAGATGATCTTCTCAATATCAAAGATGACATCTTTCTTCAAAGATTGATTTCATTACTAAGAACTATCATTGTAGGGTTTATGATGTTTAGAAAGAAGAGGGAGAGAAAATTATTGTTATTAGGTCTGGAATTTTAAACTATTTATAAATAAGCCTATTAAGTAATTGAATTTATAAAGAGATCCTCAAAACTATTTTTATTTTGATAACATGCACAATTACAAATTAGGGTTGAACTTGACAAATTTTTGTACACTTAAGCCTCAAGCTTTGAAATGCACCATCTTATACTAGATAGGAAATTTAACAATTTTAGTAATTTAAAAAATATATATATAAGAATTATTTAGCGTCAAATATTTTATTAATTAAAAAAAGAAATCGTTTCTCTTTTCCGGACAAATTATTTATGTTAAAAGTTTTAAGTGACTATTAATATTCAAATATGAGCTTATCATTATTGTTTGGCCTTTTATAATATATCTATTTGAAAACGCTTCAATTCGAAAAAAAAATGTTAATATATATATAGTTAAGTTATGTTTTAAAAGATTATCTCGTCTAAATATTTTTACACAATTATTGACATTTTACTTTGAAAATTTATTTTTCTCTTTGATTTTAGAGAAGGGCCAAGGTATGTGTTTAGGCTTGGTTAGATATTGGATTATTAATAAGCTGCATATTATTTTAAAAATATTTGGTTTGATTTTGAATTATTTTGGATAATTAAGTTACTCGAACTAATTTTGTTCAAATATATTATTAAAATATGTGTAAACTGTAATCTGCATAAAAAATAAATATTAAGGAGGAAAAGATATAGTAAAATTATGTAATTGAATAATAAATTATTTAATGTTAAATTCAAATAATTCAGGTTGAAGTAGACTTAAGTTATTGTAAATTGTTAAAATATTAATTGGGATATTGAAGTATATTAATTTAAATAAAATATATTCTTTTGTGAAGTATAACTGAGATTCATTTAGTATATTGGGTTACTATTTTAATTGCTTTCGGTTGAACTATCTTATTGGAAAAAAAACGTTATCACTCGAGTTCGTTTTTAAACTTTAGCCGAGAAGGGGCCTAGAAGTACCTACTATAGAGTGATACACTATGTCCATTGTTCTCACTTCTAAAGATTCAGCTCAATGTATAGATTTGAGTAAGATTCATGTGTAACATCGATTGAGGGATCCACTTCACATTTTATACCATATTGATATTTTTTCAATTTTCGATTCATACTCGCTTCGGATCCACAACTGGAAGATATTAATATAGGCATAGGTAAAAAAGGTATGGATCGATCACTAGAGTATAACACAAAATCGTCTTTTCTTCCTGCCATGGGGTCGACCTGTGATCAAGGTAAACCAATGTGAACAAAAAAAATGGGGATAAAGCATTGGGTAGAAGACAATCCAAGAAGCGTATGCTCACCCAAAGGAAGGGTTGATGCAATTGAGTGGACTAGATGTTTCAGATCGATGTAATTAAATACCGCTATGTGGGTATTAATTAAACGAAGAGTAAACGGGAAAGGAGCAACCTATCTTACTAATAATAAGTAATGGGCGAGATAAGCAACAAGTAGCTTGCTTCAAAACCGGCCCAACCGCTAAGAAGAAAGAGATTGTTGTCGGTGCTGACTAAGATTTAGGGTGATGAAATAAAGCGGCCAGAAGCGACAAGCACGGTTGAAGTTTGTGATCTGGATGTTGCATGGACTTCTTAAACACATATTAGGAAACTAAAAAGTGAAAAGAGAAAAAAATAAAAATAAAGAGAACTCCCATTCAACCCAAATTCAATAGGAGATTTGCTTCTATTACTGTATATATACATTTCTTACCCACAAAATCAATCCTGGATTCGAAAGACTTGTTTAGGAAGGGAAGACTTAAGATAAGAATGTGAATACTTAATATCACCACTGAGAGCTAGCATTGAATCTATTTGTCGAGACCAAAAAAGTAATTGAAACTAGCGAGATTGGATGTTCAACTTTAGTCTCATCCAGCGTCTACAGTGGAGAATTAGTTGTAGCGTGGAAACAAAAAGAGGAAAATGAATAATGTTGCGTCAATCTTCTTTTCACTCTCAAAAGCTTGATAACCGAGGGAGAGGAGAGAAACCGAACAAAGAGAGAGGAGAGAAGCAAATAGCACAACTAATAGGCATTAACTCAAATGAAGATAGGGGCATGAGCAAAGCCCTAGATAACATAATGAATGAAAGAGCAACTTTTCCGCAGTCAGCTTCAAGATAAGAAAGAGGTTCCTGGTAAGAACAAATCTGAGTGTTAGTGTCTCGGGTCAATTCACTCTTCAGATGAGTTGAACCCATTTGACTATCTAACCGGTGGTATCCCGAGATTGAAGAGAAGAGTAGAGATGGTCATAGTAGCAGCTTGCTAAATAGGAGAATTAGGATATGTTAAAAAAAATGGCGCGGTTCAAGTAAAGGAGATGACAACAATAGTGTTAAGAAGGTTTCTGAGTTCTCCCTCCACTCTAGTTTAGATCTCTTTCATCTCGCTCATTTCAGAAGTTTACACTGACCAAAGTAGCTCGGGTTGGCTGGGGCTACGCTCCTAACTTTTTTCGATTTGGTCAGAGGGGTAGGAAGGTACAACCCAACTATGAAGTACATCAAAGCTTTTTTCGCTCTCAAAAGCTTGAAATAGTTTCTCCCTCTGACATCTCATTCGAGATGATATCGACCTGAACCCTATGATCCAGCGTCTTTTCGATCTTCTCACTTCGTTCGAACTCAATTAGCTCTTTTACATTTTCATTGCTCGCGTTCTTCTTCGTGTTCGTCTGCATCGCAAAGCTGGTCGACGCTAATTAGTGTGGCTAACGATTTCTTGCTCTAAAGTTGACTATCCAATTTCGCCAGTTTCAATTATCTTTTAGGTTCCATGTAAGTTTGAATCAAGTCAAACATACTAATCCCATCAAAGTAGTCTAGTGGTAAGAGTTGGTTTAAGAGACCAAAAAGTCGCGGATTCAATTTTATCTGAAAAAACTTTAAGTTTAAACGAGACTATAACGGTGGGGTGTCATGTTAGTTCTTTTTTAAATCTAAAAAAGAGCAAAATATGTGATCTATCTTTTAATGATTATAGACGTCCAATGCGTATCATTCATGTTATTATTATAATGTTTTATATAATTTGTTTTGATATACCGGTGAAATAGATCGAAAAATAACGTGATTTTTTTCCATGAATAAACTAGTTTTATCATTTTTAATATAACCATTTTAATATATATATATATATATATAATAATTTTTTGATTTATTATTTAGATATTTAAAGTTTGAACCCTATTTTAAAATTAGGGCTAATTTAAAGTGGTAACCCTAATCTGTTCCAGACTGTAAGAATGGAATCAAAGTCTTTTGTTTGAATAAGCCCTGGCAAGAAGAGGTCTTGACATAATTTAATCACAAAGTTTATTATTGTACAAGGACAGTATTGAATGGTGGTGGGGACTGGGGACACCTCTTTCAAGAAAGAAACAATTAGGGTTCATAAATAATACACATAAATGTGGAACTAATAAACTGAGGTCCCTTTTCCCAAACTCAGGAATGGAAGGCGGGTCCCAATTCAATTCAATTGCAGATATCAACATACAGATAATAGATGATATATGGAACAAAACAAATTATAAAACAAACAAAAATAGCAATCATCATCATCTATACAGTTCCTGATGGGATATGAAGAAGAAGAAGAAGATGTTCAGAGATGTTTGATTGATTATTACCATTTCCTGATCTGATTTCTTACCTGGATGAAACTGGATTCAGAGCTCTAGCAAACCCATTCATGGCTCCATAGCTTTTCGAACTAAATCCCAAACAACCCAACACTCCTTGCTTGTACGGTAAGAATGTCTTCTTCCTCATCTCTTCAGTCTGTGCCCTACTTGCCTTGTAATGAAGTTCATGTGCCGACATTGGTACTCCTCTACTCCTACTCTTTCCTGCAACACCATTCATTACCACCTTCTTCGTTGATTTCTTCTTTTCCCCGCCGGATTCCGCCGCCGGCGGAAGCGACGGCGACGGCGTTGAAGCTTTTCTGTCCTTGACAGGTGAAAACGAGATGGAGCTCCAGAATCTTTGACCGTTGTTACTACTAGTACTACTACCTTCACTTTTACTCCTGTGGAGTAGATCTTTGAGAAACAACCATTTCTTCGAGTTCCGATTAGTTGATGATGACCTAGAAGATGAAGTTGACATCGACGGCGTAGTTTCAGTTTCAGTTTCTCCCAATGCCGATGGCGATGATTCGTTGTTCTTGTCTTCGATTGTTTCAGTTATCTCCGTCTTCTCTGCATCCTCTTCCTCAACGTCTAGCCATTGAAAGGAAGATTTTCTTAAAGGAGAAGTGGATCTAGCTCTACGCCTCAAAGATCTATCGTTACATTTCAGATCTCGACCTCTTCCAACAGAACCATCATCTGTATGATCTGTTCCATGTTCTTCAGATTCATCCAGATCAGGTAACGGCGCTAGAGTTTTGTGATGATTAGAGAGCTTCATTGGCCGGATCTGACCATTAAAGAACAACTCATCGGCGGAACTCATCGATCCTCCAGATGCTGAATCGACTGTAGTTCCGTGTCTAGCGGAGAAACCGAAATCAAAGGAGAGTGACGGTTCGGACAAAGGAGGAGTACTCCGTTTCGGAGAAACGGAACAGAGGACGAAATGCATTGGACTAGCCGGAGCACTGTAGAAGAAACCGCCGCCTCCGAAGTTAACCGATTCAGCACGGTCAGGACTTGTTGGAGCGCTAACGAAGGGAGTTGAGCATGAGCTGTCAACATCGTCGAAGTACACTTCATTAGATGTGTTGTTGTATTGGAGGTTTGATTTGGTGCGTACGGATACTTCATCTTCTTGTTCATTGTTTGTTTTGGTTATGAGCTGATCTTCCATGTTTGTTCTTCGTGAGCTCTGAAATCTGGGAAATAGTATGAGAGAGAAAGAGGTGGTGATGAAGATGATGGATCATATAACCTAATATGCTTAACTGATATTCAATATATATATATATATATATATATCAGGTTAATAATATTTTATTATAAAAAAGAAATAAAAGGATAATTGAAATAATTAATTTCTCAGCTTATATAATTGTACTTTTGTTATTAATATTAGAAGATAAACCTATTTTTATAAGGTCGGTTTACAAAAATATCTAGAATAACATCACAATTGATATTGATATTAGAAAATACAAATTCACAATTCATAAAGAAGAACAATCAAATATATCAAAAATCTTCAAACAAATAAATCATGTTGATGAGATTGAAAATAAGACTCTTAAATTTAAGTTATATATATTATCTTTTAAAAAAATCATTTTCCCTCAATTCTATCTATCGAGTTATCTTGATTTAGTTTGATTGTCGAGAATTTGATTCGTCGCAAACTCGCTCAAATTCACCAAAACATTTATAGTAAGTGAGAAATAAGTTTTGAATTTGTTGAAGGTTAAGTTCATTTCAAGTAATTGGTGAATCAATTTTTTTGGAATTTATTGTGCAACAAAGTTGAATTCTCTCTTAGTTCAAGTTATTTTAAAACCTAGTTGATTTCTAGACATTTAAGAATGTTTATTTTTATCGACATCGCCTTCCAGTATGTGTTCAACTATGACGTTTCGAGATTTCTTATAGTCAATTGAGATGTAGTTCCTCCATCATTTTCACTATTAGTCTTAAAGTCTCAATTTCAGCAATTGTAACACCCTCAAAAGATTTTGTCTTTCCTGTAATAATTTATACACTTGACCTTCACAATATCACTTCAACATAATTTTTTTTATACTTTTATTGATGACCACATCTATATGTGCAATTATTTGATTTGGGTGAATATGTTTTTGTGTGCTTCTTTCAACCCACTTCCTTTTTGCGACTTTTTCGTTCAAGTTAGCCTGATCATATGTGCTTAGAATCCTTGTGCGGCAATTGTAATAATCTGAATCCTTGTGCGGCAATTGTAATAATCTGATTTTCGTCTATATTTTGATTTATGAATGTAAAATTATTACTAATCTTCCATATCTCCCAACATATCCACACATTTTTTCCAAGTGATCATCCTCTGTCTTTTCAATATTTTTTAAATTTAAGAGTATCAAATCCTGCAAAGAATAATCATTATTATAATAATAATTAATTTGAATATTTGATTTATGCCAAATATTTTTTACAAAATCACAATCAAGAAAAGCATATTTAGTTGTTTCATGCAAGTTTTTACATTGACTACACAAAATGTAAGTGATCACATCTTTTTTATTCTCATTGTTGACCTGAGTCTCAACTAGATAACTAGAATTAACGCTATATTGTTAATCATTAGACCAATGCCAAACTTTAATATCATCTTCATATACCCCTACTAAAGAGATTGACAAGATTTATGACATTATATCATTATTGAAAATTTGTGCAAGAATTTTAATATATCAATTTTTTCTATCTTATGGTCCTATTACTTCATTATATTAAATCAAAAAGACCTTAAATATGATCATGTATAGTTCTAAAAAAATTATAGATATATCAAAAATATTGTTTAGTAAAATATTGAAAATATAGATTTTTTTAATATACTGAAAAAATGGTGAGGTAAGATACTGATACCGAAATTATCTATACGGTAAAATAGGGATGGCAATGGGTATCCGTGGGTACCCGATGGTCGAGTTCGGGTATTTTAAATCGGGTTTGGGTCGGGGGGAGGAAAAAAAAGTACATTGTCAGGTATAGGATTGGGGATGGGGAGTGTGCAAAACACAAACCCAATACCACCGACTATATTAATATTAAAAATAATTTTTTTATTAGTTTAATGTGTGATTTTTCAAAATTGTCCTCATTACAAATATCATTAAATATACATCATTTAATTTGATCTTATCCACACTCCATTTTAAACATCATCATAAATACACTACATTCCACCTTTAAATTTTTTATACTCCCCAAAAATATATTTGTTCACATAAATTTTTAACTTTAACTTTTATTTCAATAACAAAATGTTACTTATCTCTCATAATTTTTCATATTCATTCTCTAACTTTTCAATTTTATTCTATTTTTCTCTACTTTAGTTTATCTTTTACAAGATTTACAAAATAAATAAGTAATGTTTTTATTTGTATTTTTAACATTTATATATTACAAATTTTAAAATTATATTTTTTTTTCAATCTTTATAATCTTATAAGTTTTTTAATCGGGTAATGAGGTACCCCTCGGAAATTGGGTATCCGATGAAATGTCGATAGAAATAGAGATACCCATCGGATTCAAAATCGAGTAATATAATGAAAATTAGGTTCGAAAATGAGTATTTCACCACCGTAAAAAGATGAAATTTTCAAAATTTCAGTTTATATTTATAAATTATATGTATAAATATATATTACTAATAAATAATTAGATTTTAATTTTCATTTAAAAATTAAGTTTATAGACATTAACAAACCTTTTAACTAAATTTAAGTAATTATATATATATATATATTCTTTATATAATAAGTTTTTTTTGTTATGTATACAGATTTGATATTATATAATGAGAAGTGACAGTAAGAGAAAATTTGAAAATGAATAACTTTTACATCACTTTATTTGTTATTGGTTGAAAAAAAATTGTAGGAAAGAGCGAAAAATCCTTTTATTTTGTAGGCAATCAAATTGTGACATTTCTTCTTCAAATTCTCTATCCCAATTATTTCTCTTATATAATTTGATTATAAATTTTAATTTTTAAAATAATAAAATCAAATATAATTAAATTTTAATTTTATTCTATATGAACGGTATAATACTGATGTAGTACCTAAATCAATATATACCATTAATATTCGGTATATTACTTGTATCATGTCGAGATTTTGATATACCAAAATAACAGTATAGTAATGATGTATTTTTCTTATACCGAAATTTTCGATACAGTATACAATATAAATAAAAAATTATAATATACCGACTACTCCTAACCCTATATTTATTGGATAACAATTTTAAACAAAAACTTTATTAGATAAGGATACAAAAATCAATTTGTTCGTAAAATTTATTATAACATTGTAATATATTTCTAGTGCATATAAGATTGTTATTTGAAAATATTTTATATTCGGCTCTTATGTATCGGTTTTTATCATTCTAAAACATTATATCTCGTGGATAAGTTCTTTGATTTGGTTCGAATTGAGTCAATATATCGAACTAAACACAGTTCTAATTTTGTAATATATTTGTTGGGAGGAATTATAAAGTGAGATTAACAATCTATAGCTAAGAATTAGATTCTGTTACAATAAGTTCTGATGTCTCCTACTTCATTGATGTGATATTATTATTGAAAATTGAATGAATTTAAATGTATGTCCCTTATGGGTGGTATAACAAACAAAGGAAAATAATGGGGATGATATATTAATGTACATAAATAACATTGATAGAAACAAAGCAACATTATTAATTGTTTCACAAATGGTCTTTTAAGAAAATGTACAAACAGATTTTGCCATTATTATTTCCTTGAATATTGATTTGTGAACATTCAATGATGACCAAACAACCAACATGGATAATGTATTATTTTTGGTATTTAGCTCTTTTTCTTCTTCATTGAACTCTATGTTCTTTCCTTAATAATGTTTTTTTTATCAATCAACACCACACATAAATTCATCTTTAATTTGCTGTTAGACAGCAGACAGGTCCAAACACCATGTGTTTTTTTCTTAATTATTTCACTTTAATAATATATGATTAGACCAATTCAATCCAAGAACATATAAAGAAATAAAATAACTGTTTAGTTCAAGCGTTACACTATTTTTTTATATTATTTTAAGTCGTTATTGCGAGTTTGCGACAACTTTCTTTTACTAATACAAACTTTTTAACATTCAAGAAAAAAAGAGAAACTTTAGATTTGATATAAATCCGCAACCAATTGAATTACCAAAGAAGATAATATCCGTCTCTCAATCTCTAGTCGCACTTCGAACAATTCTTTTTCATTCGAAATCCATTTCCCATTCCACGAGCTCATGTCTTTATCAACAAGCTCATCGGTATCTAAATCTCCCAACCCGATCCAACCTGAGATCTCCCTATATAAATCTCGGGCCAAACTTGAATTATTTTCAAACAGTGTTGACCATTTAGACCATGCTTTCGAGGTCCCATAACACAGCAAGATGGCCTTTTCTTCAATGCATTCTCCTACACAGTCGAACCAGACCTTTCTCTGAAAAAGTTTGTCGAGATCTTCACTGGTTGATTCGATTTCCTGATTCTCCAGCTGGAAGAACAAGTCGGGTCTTATCAGTCTTCTACCTTTGTTCATGACTAGGTCTTCGAGATTCAGTTTTGCGTAATCGAGAATTTTCTCAATGTATTCTAGTTCCCAATTGTCGTCCTTCTTGTTTGTTGTGAAAGGATAAAACGATGAAGAGGCTGAATCTGATAGTTCCAAGTCAATTTCATTTGTTTGGGGTGGTCTCGGGTCAATAAGATCTCCTATTTCTTCGGAGATGTTGCTGCCTGAAATGATGAAAAATATAAAATGAAAAGCCCTAATTAGTTTGGAATTGGGGGTCCAGTTCCAAATTCTTTGTTAGATGACACAAGGAATTATAGTTATAATGGAATTGAATGTATATATAAATATATTTTGAGAGAGGATAAATTGTATTAGAATATAAAAGCTTTTTTGATCGCAAGATGCGATCATTTTACATTAGTAAAGAAATTACAGTAATAAAGGAACTTAGAATCCAATTCTACGATTTCAATTACAAAGAAATTACAGCAATTAAGTTTCTATTCCATCATTTCCACATCAAAATTGCAATTCTACTGTTTCTTCAAACGAGTACCAAATCTTATAAATTTTGAATTATAATTTTAGTTCCAATTATGGACATCCAAGCATACAAATCAATTTATTCAACAATAAGCATTAACATTTTATCCAAATATTTTGACATTTTTAAAAGTCTAGCCTTTTATACCTGTTAGCTTATAAATGGTTCATATGAATGTTCTGAACTTGATCAGTTTCTTGTCAAATTAAAAAATGCATGGTTAATTCATTCAAGGAACAGGATAACATGCTTGATTGGAGTAATTAACTAAAGAAAAAACACGAAAACAAAAATTTCGGATTCTTACTGTTTTCAGTGGTTTTGTTATTTGAAGAATCACAACTTCCATCTGAGAATGAGGGTGGATCCAAACAGGAGACTGGGCTGTTGTATCCACCAGCAAGTTCTCGCTCATATTTAAGATCCGTGCTATCACAACTGTTCCCTTCTGTTTCTTCGTATACCTATGATGTTAGAACAGCGCAAATTTTCATAGTGAAAAATAGAAAAGCGCAAATTTTAGTAGGTTTACAGAGATTTTAAGATTACCTGCTGCTTGTATATTTTAGTAGGTGAATCTTGAAGACCCGACAAAGAGGAATTGTTCTGGGCTTCAAACAACGTGAAATGAGATGTCTTAACTCTGGATGATAATTCATCAAGCTTCTGTTCCAAAACCAAACTTAAGTTCGAACCTGAAGTAGTTGAAGTAGAATCTCCTGATTCATTCACATCATCATCATTCTCCATGACCTGATTAGAGAACACAGATCCATGGTTCATTGTTTTTTTGATAGGTGATGAGAATGTAAATGAAACTATATCCGTTTTGTTTCTCCTGTTATTTACATCCCATTTTATATCACCATCAGTTGAAACATTACGACGCTTAACAGACATTTCAGATTTTCTTATCGTGTCCTTCCTGGCAACAGTTTGTCTCGAGAGTTGAGGTTTCCTTAGTACAACAGCAGAATTTGTCTTGAGAGTAAGATTCAAATTTGGTGCTTTTTGGTCCTTCTGTTTTGAAAGTGGAGATGCAGAACCCACATTGTCTTTACTGGCAATGCAGTTCTGCTTTTGGTGGTTTGGTCCAAGCACATCACGGTTCTTGCAAACTGAAAATGGTGGTCTCTGTGCACCTTCATGAATATTGATTTGGCTATCATTAAGCTGGTCCAACTTCCCTCCATCACTTGCCTCGCTTGATTTTAGCCTTGCCCGTTGCCGAACATTAATCATTGCTTGTATAGCTAGAGAAACTGATTTACCCCCCTTAGAAGTAGTCTTATAATCATCAAAATTGTCACTTGAAGAACTATGTAATGTTCTAGAAGCCAGAGGAATTCCCAAACCTACCCCCAGCATTTCCTTATTCTGTCCTTTTACATATTTGTAAGAACGGGGGCATTTTGGTGTCTCAGATGGTACCGAAAATCCTCGTGGTTTACGTGAGGCTTCAAGTTTTTGTTTAAGATTCTGAATTTGCAAGGGAACTGAAGCCACGTCATTCTTCAGCACATAGCCTGGAGCCTTGGCTGGACATAAATGTCTATGTTTAGGTACTGAAATCGATTTAGCAAACTTTGGGGGAAAGTTTTCAGACAGACATCTCTCAATCTGATTATTGTTTGTTCTCTTTTGTGAACGAGATCCTTTAACTGAAATAGGACTGGAAAATGGCAAGCGAGGCGACACCTCAGTGGAAGCAAAAGATGGCAAAGAATCTAGTCCCATAAGCCTGGCAACTACATTGGTACCTTTAGTTCCATGACCCTCATTAACATCTAAAGATGAACCATTTTCACAGTCACCCTTACCCTTGCATTTGGACCTAGACCCCTTTTCAAATCCCTCCATCTGAGTACAAAACAAATAGAGTGATTATGATAATATCATGTCAGCAAAAAGACCGAGAAACACACAAATCACAACCAAATTTATGTCAAGTTGTGCATGTTTATGGAAACCAACCTGCTGGAATTCTATCGACTTTATCTTAGCAAAGTTATCAATTCACTTCATTATAGAAGAATTATGCAGCTAATTCAGAGTTATCTTCTTTATTTTGATATCCAATTCAAATAATTTCGTTTCTCAACATCCACCACATCTCATTCATCACATTTCAAGGATCAATTCCAAGTTCTCCGAAGTTAAAATGAGTCATCATCAATACAACAACATCAGAATCTGATTCATTAAAAAAACAATTGCAGTCAAGAACCTCTCAAATTGAAATTTCAACACAAAATCTAAACTATAATACACATTTCATCACGAATCAGTTAAAAACGAGAAAACTAAACTTAGGTTAACAAGAGTAGAAGAACTGACCGGAGGAAAAAGTGTCGGTGGAGAAAGCGAGATGAAATTGGAGATCCGCAATGTCAACTGAGCATCATCAGGAGATCGAACCTAGACAGAACGGTAAAGTTAGTTATTTCTCCGGCCGCCGGCGATCCAGACCAGTGAATTGCTGAATAGTGATCATTGAAGAAAAGGATAATGGTATTAAATCGGCTGATAAAGAAAGCAAGGTCCCATAATCTCTCTTTATATATGACTTTTGCTAACCGTTACAAATTTAAGAACAGTAATTCAATATTAGCGCGATTTGGGGTCTTTAATTACTGACCCTACAATATTTAATCACCGACTCTTTTTAATTAACTATTTATCTTCTTTTTATATATATTACCTCATTATTTTACTTTTTCATTTTTTAGTTTAATTGATGCTTATCTATTATAAATAATTTACCTATCATAATTTTTTTAGTTTAATTGATAGTTATCTAATATAAATAATTTACCAATCATAATTTGAAATTGGTTAGGATTAAAAGTATATAAAAAAATTAATTTTGTCCTTACAAATTTCAACACATTAATTTATTATTATTCACTTAATTTTATTTATCAAATTTTAAAAAACAAAAAGGTTTAACTATTGAATTTTTAGTTAAAACATTCAAGTTGAAATTAAGTAGTGATATGAATTATTATTTTATTTATAAATAACATGGTAGATAATAAATTAATGATTTTTAAAATTATTAAACAAAATTTCATTTAGTATAATTTACTCAAAGAAATCACAAATTGTGAAATTTAAAAAAAAAAATATTTAATTTCATTCCATGTATATAATGATAAAACATTGATATTTTAACTTGAGTTATATGATTATAATTAATTTATTATGTTTTTAATAAAAAATATAATATAAAATATTTTCCTTTTCTAACATGATTATAATTAATTTATTATGTTTTTAATAAAAAAACTATAATATAAAATATTTTCCTTTTTTAAGAGATTTTTTTCACATAAATCGTAACAGTGAGTTATAAATTATAAATTATAAATAATAATCCGTCAAATAAAACTACAATACAAAAACAAACAAAAATATATAAAAAGGAGTTGAAATGGTGTTTTCAATCTATCCTATCAATCATTTGTGTTCATATTTGACACTTTTTAAAAATATGTCACATTTATTTATTGTCTTTTCTACCAAATAATTTGGTTTGACTCTCTTTAGTATTTTCAGTTTGATGAAAATTATTTCAATATTTTGCTGTTATTAACTATTAATTCGGAATTGTTATTTATCACAATTACTATATTAACAATATAGGATGTCATAAATTGTCAATTCAATTTCTATAATTTCTTATCTATAGCTTAAATATTTAAAATGAGATAATATAAGATATTTAATTATATATACTTTTTAAATTTAAAAAGGTAAAGTACAAATTTATTTAATTTTAGAACGCTTTTTAAATTGAAAATTTAGTTTTAGGTAGGAATGTTACCATCACAATATTTGGTAGGTTAATATATTTACTATATAATTATTTAATGTGTTTATATGACTCCATCATTATGAATAGGTTATAGGGTAATAGAATGCTTTTTGTGTTTTTAATAATCAATAACTTTTTATAAAAGCAGTTTAGAAAGTGTAAAAATGTGAACAAGAATATTGGATTGATATAGTAGTTTTCTTTCTTAGTATTTTTAATTCAAATTAAGAAAAAAAGTGCATAACAAAAGTTTTATTAGTTAAATGAAATGTCCAAGAAAGTCCACTGAAGTGACCAAAAGTAATAAAGTATAATAAGAGTGTCATAAATATAGAAAGAATCCTAATCTACAAAAATAGAGAATATTTACTTAAAAAATATTTATAAATGAACTAATTAATGAAATTCACTTATTTTAAATGATCATAACTCAAACTCATTAATTTGAAAACATGTTTTTATTGGGTAAAAGTACTATAATCAATGTTTTTTTATTATTAAATTATCAAAATACTTTTAATATTTTAAATTATTATAAAAACAAAGTAATAACAATTTAAATGATAATATGAATAATGAGATATAAAGGCTATCATTAATAAAAAAAGATTTTTAAATCATAATTGTTTTTCATAATATATATATATATATATATATATATATATATTTAGAGAAAATCATTTAAATATAAAAAATGCAACGAGGTCTCCGACGAAGACGAAATTTGTGAGCTCTCTTACCGAAACTCATATCAAGATTTATAACATTACGAAGGATTCACAATAATTGTTTGAGATGGTCGATAGTTCGTAACTTTCAAATTATATTTTTTCACTTTTAACTAAATATTCTTAATATATAATTATTAATAAACTCATGGATAAAAATAATTTTATAGTTTTAAACATTAAATTTACATTAAAATTACATTATTTAAATATTGCAACAACTCTAGTAAAAAAATATATATATATAAATAATAAATAAGTAGGGCAAAGAGGGGAACCATAATACAATTAAAAACACAAATCATTACCCACAACCACAAGGTCAGTCAGTCTCATTTGTCACCACAAAATCTAGGGTCATGTGGGGACATAATCCTATTAATTTTATTTTAAAATGATTTAATAATATTTTTGTCACAATAATTCAGGTGACTAGAATTTTGACCAACAATTTTCAATAAAAACAATTTAAAATTTATTTATTTATTCTATAGACTTGCATTCTATTTATTTGTGTAAAAGGAGCTTTTGATTAACCAAGATAATACACACAAAAGTCACACATATTTAATACAAATTATGATACATATTTTAATAATTCATTAAATCAAAAATAAATTGAAACATCAAAACATAGAAATCAACACACAATGGTAGCTCTAATGATGGATGCTTGTGAATTTAGAATTCCATTGTCAAAAAATTCAATGTTCTAAGTCAATTAAGTTGTCACAAGTATTCTTTTTCTCATAGTTGCTAAAATTTGCTCAATCCCTTATAAGATTGAACATTTAATGACACTCTTCTTATTAAGAAATAATCAATTGATTGATGATGATGATCAATGTAACATAGGGACTTTGCTAAAAACCAAAACTGGAAAAAACAAAAAGAGAGGAGAAAATACAGCTGACCTAACATTGGCAAACATCGATTTTCAAGAAGCAGTTCGAAGATGCGAGCTTGAGCTTTATTTGTAGAAGAAAGAATGTGGAATCAGTTCTCAAGAACTCATCGATTGTGTACTGCAAGCATGTTGAATTGATGAATATTTCTCTGTTTATTTCCATCCAACTGAATCAATCGCGTCTCTTGCTGATTTGTATAGTTCAAGCCTCTTCCATATTTGCTGTCTTCTTTCCATCAGTGTTGGATCTTCATCCAACATTTTACCAAGTTGTTCCTTCTGCAATGGTGAAGGGGATTGATTACATGGTTGTTAAGGAAGCAGTTGTTTGGTCTTCAGACCATGTTAAAATACAAAAATCATGTTTTCATTTAAAAGAAATCGCTTTGTGACAGGATATATAGTAAGGCGTTTTGAAATTTTACCTCCTTCCTGCCAACATTAGCATAGAACTGATTGAGCAATGCTCTCTTAGCCTGCAGGACTTGACATGTAACAACAGCTTTGGGGATTGAGGTCTTCAATGAATCACATACCATGCTGACATAAGCAGTAACATTTGATCCTGAAATGAATTCAAATTATAACCTCATTCATTAATGCAAACATTACAAAAAGGAAAAAAATTGCTTACCAATCCTCCGTAGGTGCTGGTCTCCGTATCGATCTGTATTTTGAGTTGAAGCATTTGGGGGTGGATTTGAGTTCTTCTCTGGTTCCATCTGAAGTTTTCTGAAAAATTCAACAGTCAGATAAGTGGACTCCATCTCCACCAATCTCAATACTGTTCTCCTGCTTTCATCGCGGAATTTTTCCAATGAATCATTTGCAGAATTTGCTATGTCAGCTTGAAGAGATGGAAACCGTTTAAGTTCCTGAAATTGTTATATTCTCAATTGATGTTTGTTCAATTTCATGTGCAAATGACTTAGTTTTATAACCAATTCGTTCACCTGAGTTGCTACTACTGCCTTCCTCACAAGCTCTTTCAAGATCAAGTGTACCTGGAAAATTAAACAGAAATAAAAAATCAGAATATTCCAATCAAACCATATAAAGCTTTTCATAGAACAAAGCCTTTATGGTAGTAAGTAAAGAGTAGTTACAGCATCAACAGAAGCTTCAGCTGGACCCTTGAAATAACCCAGAGAACCATCTATTAGTCTCCTGTATCCTTGTTCTGGAGCAATCAAATGAGGTTGATAACCATCTGCTTCTGAGATCACTTTCTTGACATTGCTTAGAGAAAGATGACGATCCAATGGAAGCTTTTTCATTGCTGCAGGTAGTTGATGATCGAAAACACCATATATTCGATCTCCACCTGGTCGTCTGACAACGAAATATCTTATTGCATAATGCAGACAATAATGATATCATAATCAAATGATAAAGACACTCCATCTAAAAACACTTATTGTTTTTGTTTCTGTATTTGGATCCATTTTTTTATAGATACAAAAACATTGAAAACTAAATTTAGTAAGACACGAATCCAGATAAGAAAAAACAAGTGTTTCCAAATGGGGCCCGAGTTTCAGAAAAAAATATAAGTATCGAATACCCTCCATCCAAGTGTTCCTTGAATACCCGGTCAAATGCTCTGCACATTTCTAAAATCGTGTATAGTTGAGCCTGCGTAGTAGAAATCAGACAAATGGATTGAAATCTAACAATATATTTCAGCAATTTGTGCATAAACAATGATTTTTGTAAACGTGTAAACAAGTTATTCCAGTCGAATAATTTTGTTTTTTTTTAAAATGATAAGTTCCAAAGGCATTACCCCACCATCAACACCAACTGGTCTTCCGATGCGATCCAATTCTGCATTGAGCTCATCAATTGTCTTATTTATCAAGGCAATGATGCTGGGTATACGCTGCCTAATTACTGCTTCGAGATGCTATTACAAAATAAGATAAACACTGGGATGATTTCAAACAAACAAACAGATGCATTTTTTTAGGCTACAAACCTCAGATAAAAGCTTTGCCAGATATTCAGCACCCATTTTGTGAGCCAGGTGTCCATACTCATGGCTAGATTCAAAATACTCGACCTCCTTTCTTCGCGCAGCTAACATGTCAACATTCTTGTTTATATCAGCTTGCGAACGGTTCACAATTCCTACCCATGGATGTAGAAGCCTGTATTGCCTTCCTTCAAGTACCTTCAACATTGTGAAAGTTTAAAAAAAACATGAACAAATGTCTTAAGTGACAAAACAAAGTCAATTAGCTATAACATACATCCACAGCGTTTGTTCCCTTGTCCATAAGATCAAGCTTAGTGAGCACTCCAAATGTTCTTTCACCTAACATAGTTGTAATAACCACATATAAGTAGAGTATCTTTAGTCTTTGCAGCCATCATTGAATAAAAATACCCGTAGGATCAACTTCTTTAGCAAGCTTTATAGCATCAGAAGTGGCAATATCTTGATTAGCAGGAGAAATCGCCAGAATAATACAATTTGGCTACATATGAGAAAAACGAAAAAAAATGTTGTACGCGTTGTTAGTGACATTTCTATAACAAATTGAAACCAAAAGAAGAAAATCAACTACTAGAAACCAAGGATGAGTCTAGTTTAGGCACAAAAACGGTTGAAATGTACTCAAAGATAGATTCAGAAATATGTTTTTGTATATGGAGAGGTTTCCAAATACAGAAATAGAAATAATAAAGTGTTTTCAGTTGGGGTTCCTCACCTTTTCAACATAGGACCTAACCATATTCTCGATATCTTGAACGATACTATCAGGTTGTCCGTCTGTAGAATGAAGTCAGAACAGCTGAATGAATTGTGGAACAATTATTGGCATCAAAATTGACAGCAATGAGTTTTCATTTAGATCTTACCAACAGCAACCTTAGTTAACCCGGGAAGATCAATTAACGTCAAGTTAACAACTGCAGAACAATTGCTTACATCAAAATTTTAATACAATAGCCAAAGAGAATAGTTATGCAAATAGGATATAAACCATTTGGAGAATATATGCTGAGTTGAATTGGAATATTGGAGATCTGTTTCGACTTTCCAGTAATCCGGTCTGTTTCATCCGCAATCTCCTTACGAACAGAAGCTGCAGGTTTTAGAAGAAGCAGATTTTCATGAAAATTGTTATTATTAGAAAGGATATTGGAAATTAGCGTTTGAAACTTTACCAAAATCAGTGAATTTTTTGTTTCTTGCATGTAGGAACTCAGCATATTCAGCTCCACTCTCTATCTTATGTAATTGCAAAACCAATGGCCTCCTAGTGACAATACCTTAACGATTACAAGAAAGTAACGTTGAAAGTAAGAATTAACTTACACAAACCCTAAGCATTCATCGGTATAACTATAATTAAAGTTCATAAGATGAAGAGATTACCCGATCCACGAGGCAAAAAGTCTCTTCCAACTACACTTTCTAGGACCGATGACTTACCAGAACTCTAACCTCCATGAAAAGAAGAAGAAGAAGATCGTTATGGATGTGCATCAATCAATTTTGTAAAGGAAGAAAGAAGCGGAAATGAAATGGACCTGGCCTCCTACTACAGCAACAGAGGGAAGAGCTTCCCAAAGAGACATTCCTTCGCCACCATAATCACCGAGAACGGTGCAAGCTTGCTGGATTCTGTTGACTAAACCGATCAAACTCTCCATTGTCGCCATCTTTATATTCTCGATGATCACTCCTCTGTTGCTTCTTCTTCCGATTTGGTTGAAGAGATCTACTCTGGTTTTAGGTTATTCTTTTCTCTTTGGATTCGAGAAATGCAATGCGCCAAAGGAGAATGGGGAGAATCGCAAACGATGGAAAACAGAATAACGGTTTCTTCATTTTGCTATTCCAATATTTTGACCAAACAAACAATCCCGAACGATTTTATAAATATTATAAGCACTTTTTGTATTTATAATAATATTATAGATATATAATAAAAATCATAAATATTTTTCATCTTATAATTCCTGATCTTTATAATATTATAGTCTTATAGATATATATTAGAAATAGTAAATATTTTTTTTCCTAACATATTCTCTCTTAACTTTTCATCTTCTCTATTGAGCATCTTTCAATAGAACTATCAATTTCTCTTTTCTCTTCTCTCCAATACGTTTAAACGAGCAACGAGCAAATCGATCAAAACATGATCTCGACTAAAATATGTAACATTTATTAATAAAATTTAATTTTCAAAATTTTCGAGTTTGAGTAATCAAATTCTTAACTAGTCGAGTATAAATTTTGGTAGTGAATCGAGTTCGAATATATATAATACAAATAGAGTTCGAGTAATATGATACTCGATTCGATTAGACTCATCTACACCATAGTTATATCTAATTCTGTGTCATCCCTAAAGTTACTAATTACTTTATTTTATAAATCTAATGTATATAGAGAACGTCAGGGCCGTCTCGTTCATTTTTGGGATTTTGGGGGCTCTGAGCGATCTAAGATAATTTTGAATTCAAAAACAATATTTAATAAGAAAAAAATATGATTTGAGAAGGATTTCAAAGATTTAAATAAAATTTTGAGTCATTATTGAGAGAAGGATTTGAAAGAGACGAGTAGAAAGAAACATAAAACCTAATTTTTTTTATAATATTGCATAAAAAAAATTTTTGTCCCTGGGCGGTGACCCATCTTACCCACCCTAATAACCGGTCCTGGTCCTGGTCCTGGAGAGCGCCGTTGGAGGTCCTGGTTCTGGAGAGCGCCGTTGGAGCATCAACTCTACAACGACCCACATCTGACAAATGCTGGGGCATCGACTCTACAACGACCACATCTAAGACGCTGAGGCATCTACTCTACAATGACCCACATCATGTAAAAGTTAGAAAGAGATAAAGTTCGAATAGAATGATTTGAAACAGAATGTTTTCGAACATGTCCCGAATGCTCCCCAACATGGTTTTTCCCTCTCTAACCTTTTATATTTATAACTTTTTCTCACTAACCTTTTGTTTTTGCGTTTGTCCTCAAAGTCACTTTCCATATCTTTATTATATATATAATTTGTATTTAGGTAAAAAAATTGTAATTAGATATAACTAATGAATTTAAAGATAGAAATGAAATTATTTTAGGAGAGTAAACGGAAAGATTAGTATAATAGGAAAATGAACATGAAAGATAAGTATAAGTAAGTTTAAGAAAGTAAATATGTGGGTATAATCGAAAAATGAATGACAAAAAAGGGTATATTGGGAATGTACGCACGGAAAGACTTCCGTGGGCGGCACGTGTTGATCATTGACGGTGACAGATGTCAATTTCAGTTCCATCGCCGATGCCTACTCTCTCTCTTAGTAGCTAAGAAAAGCATCCATTCATATATGAAAGAAAATACCGATCGTTCTGAAATAGATCGAAATCAATCCAGAATCGGAGATCATCATCGAATTGAAGAGGAAGAAGCAAAATCCAGTCCTTCCAGTAATATTCTTACCACCAAAAACATCATCAATGGCGTTAGAATGGGTAGTTCTAGGTTATGCCGCAGCAGCAGAGGCTATAATGGTTCTCCTCCTTACCATCCCTGGCTTGAACGCTCTCCGTAAAGGTCTAGTCGCCGTCACTCGCAACCTCTTGAAACCGTTCCTATCAATCGTACCGTTTTGCCTCTTTCTCCTCATGGATATTTACTGGAAATACGAGACGCGGCCGAATTGCGAATCGTCTGATTCGTGCACACCGACTGAGCATCTCCGTCACCAGAAATCGATCATGAAATCGCAGAGGAATGCGCTCTTAATAGCCGCTGCTCTTACCTTCTATTGGCTGTTGTATTCCGTTACTCATCTTGTTGTTCGTGTTGAACAGTTGAATCAGCGTGTCCAGAGGTTGAAGAACCAGGAGTGAACTGATCTGATCTGATCGGATTGGATCGGATCGGATCTTCTTTATCTTGTTAAATTGATTTATCAGGATATGATATGAACTTGTACGAATTTAGTGACATTTAATTTGGTTTTTACAGTGATTATAAATGTATGCTGATATATATATATCATGGATTGATTAACTAATGAATTTGGCTTACCAATTATCATCATCTCATCTGTTAGGGTTCTTATTATCATTCCTCTGTTACTGCTGTAGTTGTTACAAATCTTGCACAACAATTATCACAGATGAAGTTTGGAAGATGAAGAAGACGACGACAATCGTTTAAGTTACAGTAAGGTTTGTTGCAGAAGCTGCATTTTGGAAGAAGAAGAAGCCAACAAGACGAACATATTACGTGATTGCAGGCCGTTTCTTCTTCTTCGTATTCATCTGATTCGAAACATCCGCTGCATTCTACACATCTCGGTATGCAAATCTCACATCCTCTGCATTTACAGTCGTTTCTGGAACAATCAAACACAATTCTCACTTCATCGCACTTCGGACATATACTCACATCAATCGGATCATCATCATCATTATTAATAACCGACGAGTTCTTGAATTGTTGATAGAATCGAAGAGAAGGCTGATTGTGATGATGATGATGAAGGAAGGTGTTGAGCATTTGAAGATGATGTTTATCTATATTATAGATTCCATTAATCTTCAAACTTGTTAAGGTATGGGAATTCTCTGTTAATGTCTTAACAGATCTTATGATTCCATCTATGGTTAAACTCGTACAACCTGGTAAGTACATCTTTAAGAAGAAGAAGAAACGAACACATTACAGATTAGTTAGTTCAACTTATATGAAAGAAGATTGGTTTTCAATTTACCTTTGTGATGAAAGGATTGTTTTCGGAAACAATTTGAATTGCGCTATCAGTGATTTTGGTGCAGTTTATGAGAGCGAGTGTTGTAAGGCGTCCACGAGCTTTGGCGCATAACTGAAACAGGATGTTATCGGATAGGCGGGAGCTTAGAGGTGGTGTGACGCTTAATTGTAGCCATGGAAGGACATCATGGTTGACTGCATCTCTTAGTGATCTGCAAACTGCTCTCGTGGATAGAAGATCGATAAGCGGGAGGTAAGTTATTATCAGAAACAACCCTTCATGAGGTGATTCGCCATTTCTTATCGCAGCCATCGAACTCTCTGCGAAGCTCTCTTCGTCGTCTCCCATAGAGAATTCAGATTTGTTCAGTTAGGGAACTGGAGTTTGAGAGATGGAGTAACAACCTTATCTAATATCTAACCACAAATATGTGAAGCACATTCATTGTTTTTTTTCTCTTTTCTTTTAAGTTTCTATTATTAATCTTATTTATTTCCAACATTAACCTGTCTAATTTAAAATAAAATTAACAGAACATCAAATTTCAAACAATAAAAATAACAAAATTCATAAAACATAAACAAAAACAGCATAATTCAAACAAAAGAAACCATTGTATAACATCAAATTTCTTGTGGAAAAACATACTCTTGGTCCGATAATTTCGGTTTACCCCTTTCCTGTATCTGCCCCGCCTTATCAATTTCTAGGTCAACAGATTTATTGTGAACCAAGTTTTTGTATATGCTCATAGGTTGTGCCATCATGGTTTTAGGAATAAGTAATGTAGTACCCTATATTGAAGGCAATATTAAAAGATGCATTTTATATTTCTTCATAAATTATAGTCATTTACCTCTTTCGCAATCTTGACAAAAGCATTGTATATTGTTCAGCAATTTTTAAGTTTGCCACCTATAAACGAAGAACACGAGTATTTTATCTTTATAATCAATAAGTTCTAATCTTACCCAACTTAAGTCTAACAAGTAACGACTCTTTCAAAAGTGAATCTTAAGACAAAGACTAACCTCCACACCACCAATTTTATTAAGGACTTTAGAAACTATGTCAATTCCTTCTGCAAATCCCTCTGCTTTAGTAGTAATAGCACATCCTTCTCCTGATCCATTTTGCCAAAATATATTACCAACGAAAACATTATATTCATCCTAAATATCGAACAATTTACTATTCCACGAGAATGAATCTAATGCTTTTGTTGGTATTTTTATACGTTTTGTATACAAACAGAAGAGAAAGTGATTATGATTGATAAAGCAAAGTATATGGCTCGAGAAAATTGGTTAGTTCTCGTGGAATAGTAAATTGTTCGATATTTAGGATGAATATAATGTTTTCGTTGGTAATATATTATTATCAAATATGGATTTTAACTAACTAGGTATTCACTTAAACAAAAATGGTTCTTTCTATGTTTGAAAGTTTAAGTTTCTGATGCGGTGCGAGTCGAAGAGGCGTTTATGCGAAAGTTGCAGCATCCGAAAATATCTCGCAAGTGTCAGATTTCGACGATTGCCTAGTGTTTTTCGGGCGGAAACGTGGTGCTGTGAAGAAATCATGGTTTTGCCATGAGGTATGATGGTTTAAGGCCATCTGACGACGTTTAGGGGCTCAAAATCGCATTTTTATTAGTTTCGGGTGTTTTTTGCAATTTATTAAAAGTTGTTTATTTCTTTTGCAAGCTAGGGTTTGAGTATTTAAAGAATTTTAAAACACTTTGTTAGGGGAAGATTATTAATCAGAAAACGAGGTTTCCTCAATATCTATCAACTTTCGGTATTCGTAAGAATCAACGAATCTTGATAAAGGTTCATCCTAGCCACGCACGCTGCATCAGTTGGTATCAGTTTCCAGTCGACCCTGAGGTATGCCGCCCCGAAGACAGCCGCGCAACCCTACCCCTGGTGCTGATGATGGTGACCTTGCTGAGTTGCGACGTGAAAACGCTGAGTTTCGCCGTGATAACGACGATTTGAGGCGACAGGTTGAATGGTTGACGCAACGGATGGATGCATCTATGCACATGCACCACCCTGAAGATGATGTTACGATGACAGATGAAAACCCTCTCGGTGGTCTTCGGAATCGATCCCCTGAACGCCCCAATCATCGCTGGGAGCAGGCTTTCAGGGTGGACATCCCTAAGTTCGATGGTAGTCTACCACCGGAAGAGTTTATTGATTGGCTTTCTCAGGTTGAAGAGATTCTGGATTTCAAGGAAGTTCCTGCAGATCGTCGTGTACCCCTTGTTACGATCCGCTTACATGGTCGTGCACAAGCATGGTGGCAGCAGTTGAAACAGACACGTGTTCGTCATGGTAAGGCAAAGCTCACGAATTGGGACAAATTCAGGAAGCATATTAGGGCTGCGTTTCTACCATATAATTACGAACGTAACCTGTACCAGCGGTTCCAGAATCTTCGTCAGGGTTCTCGTTCCGTGGATGACTATTCCACTGAGTTTTACACCTTTGTGGCTCGTGTTGACCTGTCTGAGTCCCCTCTCCAGTTGGTTTCTCGCTATATTGGTGGCCTTCGCCTCCAGTTGCAGGATATTTTGAATATGTTTGATCCCTTGACTGTTTCTGAGGCACATCAGCGTGCTTCACAGGCTGAGAAACAGCTAGCCAGGCGCGGTTCGGGTAGCTTTGGAAAACAGGTTGTCCCCACTAGTGGCATTGGTTCTTCTTCCCAGCCGGCCCATCCCACCCCAGCCCCCCCTCGCAGCACTACAGCCCTCCCGCAGAGACGTCCCGGTGGCTTGCGTTGTTTCAATTGTGGTGAAGTTGGCCATCGCCAAGCAGAGTGTCGCAACCCAAAGTCCACCAATCGTGGTCTTTTTACTGAGGTGGATGATCCTGACTCTGCTCTTCCTTCAGATTCAGCCCCAGTGTATGATGTTTATGATGATGAGGCAGCGGAGGAGTATGTTTCTGGTGATGTTGGCCCCCTTTTGGTGATTCGTCGATCATGTTTAACCCCTCGTGCTCCTGACAACGAGTGGTTACGCAATAATCTGTTCCATTCCACTTGTACCATCGGTGGCAAAGTTTGCACCTTCATCATTGATGCTGGGAGTTGTGAGAATGTGATTTCTGAGGTTGCAGTTTCGAAGCTGGGTCTGTCCACTGAACCTCACCCCAAGCCTTATCGCCTGTCCTGGCTGAGTCAAGATTGTGTTGATGCCAAATCAGCCCAAGAAGGGTGCTGCCCCCACTCATCATGCGTCCCCCCTACCACCTTGTTGTCTCGGGGTCCTTTTAAGACCGCCATGGTCGAATCGGGCATGGTGTTTGCTCTATTTTGTTCGCTGATTACCTGTGGTGCTAGTTCTGAGGTGCCTATTCCAGTGCAGCCGCTGTTACAGGAGTTTGCAGATGTTTTTCCTGAGAATCTGCCTTGTGCCTTGCCTCCTTTGCGTGATATCCAGCATCACATTGACTTGGTTCCAGGTGCT
This sequence comes from Impatiens glandulifera, assembly GCF_907164915.1. Classification (NCBI taxonomy): domain Eukaryota; kingdom Viridiplantae; phylum Streptophyta; class Magnoliopsida; order Ericales; family Balsaminaceae; genus Impatiens; species Impatiens glandulifera. The sequence continues at coordinate 57,589,067 of NC_061865.1, read as the reverse complement.
GCCCTACCCAACCGTCCTCATTACCGCATGAGTCCCAAAGAACATGAAGAGTTGCGTAGACAGGTGGAGGACTTGCTGGCTAAGGGACACATTCGAGAGAGCCTTAGTCCCTGTGCTGTCCCGGCCCTTCTTACCCCAAAAAAGGATGGGTCTTGGCGTATGTGCATTGATAGTCGTGCTATCAACAAGATTACAGTGCGTTATCGGTTTCCTATTCCCCGGTTGGATGACTTGTTGGATCAGTTGGGTGGTGCTTCTGTGTTTAGCAAACTGGATCTCAAGAGTGGATACCATCAGATTCGTATTCGCATGGGTGATGAGTGGAAGACTGCCTTTAAGACTCGTGAGGGCTTATATGAGTGGTTGGTTATGCCGTGTGGTCTGTCGAATGCTCCTAGCACCTTTATGCGTATGATGAACCAGGCTCTTCGCCCTTTCATTGGGAAGTTTGCTCACAATCATGCTGTTAATCGCTCCACTGGTTTTAGTCCTTTCCATGTGATTTACGGGCTGTCTCCGCGTGCTCCTCTTGATTTGTTAGCGCTGCCCAGCAAGGTGCGTCCTCATTCCACTATTGCGGATTTTGTTGGTCAGTTGGCTCAGGTTCATCAGACCACTCATGACCGTTTGGTTGCTGCTACTGCCAAGTACAAGGAGAAGGCTGATTCGAGAAGGCGTGCTGTTGATTTTGAAGTTGGTGACTTTGTGTGGGCTATTCTGACTAAGGATCGTTTTCCAGCTCATGAATATAGCAAGCTTGCTGCTAAGAAGATTGGTCCTGTTGAGATTGTGGAGAAGATCAACCCCAATGCTTATCGTTTACGCCTTCCCAGCCATGTGCGTACCTCTGATGTGTTCAATGTGAAGCATCTTGTTCCTTTTGTGGGTGAGTCTTCTTCTGATGAGGATGATGCGGTTCCAGATTCAAGGACGAATCTTTTCTACCCTGGGGGGAATGATGCGGTGCGAGTCGAAGAGGCGTTTATGCGAAAGTTGCAGCATCCGAAAATATCTCGCAAGTGTCAGATTTCGACGATTGCCTAGTGTTTTTCGGGCGGAAACGTGGTGCTGTGAAGAAATCATGGTTTTGCCATGAGGTATGATGGTTTAAGGCCATCTGACGACGTTTAGGGGCTCAAAATCGCATTTTTATTAGTTTCGGGTGTTTTTTGCAATTTATTAAAAGTTGTTTATTTCTTTTGCAAGCTAGGGTCTGAGTATTTAAAGAATTTTAAAACACTTTGTTAGGGGAAGATTATTAATCAGAAAACGAGGTTTCCTCAATATCTATCAACTTTCGGTATTCGTAAGAATCAACGAATCTTGATAAAGGTTCATCCTAGCCACGCACGCTGCATCAGTTTCCATTTAGCTTTGAATAACATTTTAGCAAAATTAAGTGAATAATTAGCTGATAGTGTTAAGTTACCGTCTGATTCAATATCTTGAATTCGTTTTTTTAGTTCAGCTTTTGCTTCCATCTCCATAGAAGCCATTATTCCCTTCGGTGGAGATATATCTCCTAAATAATGTTATGAACGTTTGTTGCAAAAATTAATTTACGAGGAAAAAACAGTATAATTAAACACTTTACTTATTTTGTATCAAATACATGTTAACCCCAATCTTTCACAGCTTCATTGATGGTCGCCTAACGTGAGAATAAACAATTAATTTTGTCAAATAACTTATTAAGAATCTAACATATATCAATTAAGTTTCAAATCCCTATATTAAAAAAATTGCATAATAAATTTCTTATAATTGTTCATAGAGTCAAATATTACACCATCTGCTTCAGATTAATTACTTACTAGTTACTACTTACACAAAATTATTTGGTGATCAATCTTTTAATACTAACTCATATACAAATGAACTTTATTAAGGTTCAGTCTTAAAGTGAACCTTATATAACAAATGTAACAAGTATCAAAATATTATTATTTATTTGTTTAAAAGATGATTTTTTTTTTTTTGTTCTCAAACACAATTGCACCTCTTTTGAGTTCCTTCAAGAGATTTCACTCATTATTGGAAGTAACAACTCATTCATGGAATGTACAATATTTACGATAAATTATTTGAAACCAAAATAATATATATATATATATATATATATATATAAAGCATTGTTAGTGTCTTTCACCATAGTATTATGATGGTGTAAAAACTCATTAACCTTAAAAGCAATTCCCCGTTTTTATTCAAAATATTTTTAGTAATAATAGTGTCGGCCCCGAGAATTGGGCTGCCCCATTCCCAGGTAGAAAAACGTCAGAAAAAAAATTGTTAAACAAACTGATTTTAGTGAGATTAGAACCCAAAACCAAATAAAAAATAAAATTTGTCATCATAAACAACTAAGCTACACACTTTTATGTTAAAAAATTTAATAAATTTATCTAAAAACCTAATTATTTTTATTAAATGGGTTGTCCGGGATGGACTTTCTTAACCCGTGGGCTTGTCAGGCTTACCCCATGGTTGACCCTGAGTAATAATCGAACTCGTGACATTTTTATCTCTTAGGTCGACTATTTCCACTAGAGTGGGATAATATGATAATTTAAAAAAAAATGAATCTCATCAATATTTTTTTGTTCAAAGTGTCTTTTGTCTGATATGTTCTGTGAAATTTGATCTTACCAAGCTGAATACACATTGTTGACTGGACAAGCTGAATAATAGTATTGATGGGATTCTCAACAAAATATGATGCAAGACATGGATCAACAATCTATTATAACCCAAAAAATATATAAATTTATTAGTTAACAAGATACTTAAATGATAAAGAGCTCAAATAAAGAAGAAAAACTTCACCTTAACATACAAAATACCATTCATTAAGATGTTGACATTGTCTTAGTGATAGCTGATTGATCTGGAATTGTAATTGCTTCCTCTTTTAGAGAATGAACATAAGCAATTCGGTCAACAAAAGGAACAAGGAAATGAATTTCAGGAGTTAGTGTCTTCAAATATTTTCCAATTCTCTCCACTACAAAAGCCTTCTTATCGGGGACTATACGAATTCCCCAGTTGATAGGAGACGAAATTTTATACCTAGTGTTCATCCGCAAACAATCAATACAAATAACTAGAATTTCTCGTAGGATTAATGTAGTTTTTACCTTTGAGAAGAATCACAATTAATACGAAAATAGCGAATTGAGAAGGCTAAGGATGATTGTTTAGAAATGGATGATGATATAGAATGTAAAATCGCTACATAAAAGCCAAATAATGGTTTAATCATACATCTTGATTTGAGTATACTCATTTTGATAGAAGATGAGAATCTTTGAAAATATTGACTAAGTAGAGAAATGGGAAATAAGAGAAATAAAATATTATATATATAAATAGCAAATCATAATAAATAGGACATTAATTTAAATTTATTTAGCATAAATATAAATCTTTTTAACCCCTTCTCCAAGTAAAAATGCAACTTTTATAAAATACCTAAAAATAAAATAAAATTATCATTTTCTTTTTTTATTCTTATATATATATATAATAATAATAATAATAATAAAATTTTAAATTTAATATACAAATTATTTTCATTATTCACAAAGCGTACATATTTCTGGACAAAGTAATTTAATTTTGAATTTGATATTATTTTATTTGAAAAGAAAAAAATGATAATTATTATTTATTATTTTGAAGGGTGTTATTTTTTTTTTTAAGATTTATGAAATATTTGGTGAGTGAGTTTGCTATGTGAGGATAAGTAAAAAGAATAAATAAAATATTTATATTATTAATTTAATTATTGTAATTTTATAAATTGATAATTTTAAAATTTTATAATAAATTCTCATAGTGACATTTATTTTTTATTTGTTTATTTATAAATATCTTAATAAGTTAACATCTTTTAAACCTTTAAGATTTTTTTTATATCTTTAACCATAAAAATAAATAAAAAATTGTGAGGTTAAAAAGAAATTTATAAAATCTCAATTTATCACCATATAAAACCTTAATTTAACAAATTGGCAATAATATATATGAAATTATATAATTTTAAAAATGTTTATCATTTATTTACATTTTTAATTTTAAATATTATTTAAAATAAATTATATAATTTTAAGAAATATTTAATTTATATTTTTTACATTATATAATAATATTTTTTTAGTTATTAATTTTTCTAAATTATAAATTAATAAATGTTTTAAAGCATAAATTATATATATATATATATAAATATTAACTCTTTAAAAAGAGATATTTATTTTAAATTATTTTGACAAGATATGAAAGGAGATACATATGAGAGATGTATTAATGGAAGATTTAATGATAATTGAAAATATTATGAAGTAATTTTTAATAAAAGAAATGATTGAGTGAGGGAATGGGTGAAGGATTGATGTAACACAATTTGATTAGTAAAAAAATAACAAAATTTCTATTTCTTCTCTCTCACCTTTTATCTTTGATGTAGTGACACATCATTCCCTCCCCGTTACCTCCTTCAAATTCTCTCTCACTATCACTTCTCTTTTTAATAATATAATTTGTATAATTAATTATTCAAATATGAACTATTAATTAAAATATTTATTATATATATATATATTTTTTTTTAAAATTAGTAAAAATATTTTAGTTGATTAATTCAACCATTTATATGAGTTTTTTAATTAAAAAATTCAAACAAGGCTCCTATTGAAAACAAGATATATACATGAATATATAAATCCCCTGGTCAAAAAACTAAGATGGACTAAAACTTCACAAAGATAAAATATTTGTTTCAAATGAAAACACCTTGATCTAAAAGAATATGCAAAATAATGATCAAAACCAATGTCCAAAACCTAATGGCCACTAACAGGACGTTTCCCATGAGGATCCTTCCGCGAATTCGCGACCCCCGACAAGCTTGTAGTTGCAGTCGAAACCGTATTAGTATTAGTATGTGTACTTGTATTGGTGTTGGAATTTGAAGTGGAACTAGAATTACCCGAAAAAACTGAAGATCCTTCTTTGGTGCTGTTTGGTTTGTACCCTTTGCTAAATCTAGTACCAAGTATCCCGGGTGCAACGGGCTCTTGCTCGATTGTACCGAGCTTCTTTGATAACATGACCACAACCCGTCTCATGCTGGGTCTTAGCTGTGGATCAGATTGGGTGCAAAGAAGCCCAATTTGTATGCACAAAGCTACCTGCTCTGGTATAGCAGAAGGAGTCAGAATTTTGTCCATTGCTTCCAAGCTATTGCTGTTCTTGTATAGCTTGTATACCTAATTAAACATTACAAATTAAATTAATAATACAATTGACAAATTAATATGCTGTTATTATACTTATTAATAATATTAATTTACCCATTCAAGAAGATTACTAGAATCTGGATCAAGGTTGAAGTTTGAATTCTTAAGTCCTGATATTAATTCTAAAACGACGACTCCATAGCTGAATACATCAGCCTTCACCGAGAGATTTCCGTAGAGGAGATATTCTGGAGCCATATAACCACTGTGGAATGAAATTTCAAACAAATTCAATGATTTGGTCTAATTGAAAGTTCAAAAAAGAAAAAGACTTTTAAGAGATTACTTTGTGCCAGCCACTCGGGTTTGGACGTGAGTCTTGTCTTCTTTGTAGAGACGGGCCATGCCAAAATCTGCAATTTTGGGGACCCATTTCCCGTCTAATAGAATATTGCTGGCTTTGATATCTCTGTGAATGATGCATTCGTGCGAGTCTTCGTGTAGGTAAAGCAAACCTTTAGCAATCCCTGAAATTATGTCAAATCTCTTCTTCCAATCCAGCAATCTTCTTTGATTCTCTGATTCTATCAAATCAACCAACCCAAAAACATGGTCACAAACATGATGACACAGCTGCCACATCACAATGTCTATGCCATGTCATTGCAGAATCATCTAATGATGACATGGCACGGCATGAACCTTGTGAGTTGTGAAATCAAAATTTCAGAACAAACTAGCTTCAACAAGACTCAAACAGAAACTAAATGACCTTGTGATGTCTTAACATGTGTTAAGAACTTAATATACAAGATGAACTGCAAACACCACATTGCTGGCACATCAGCAACACATCACAAGGTCAATGACATGTCATCATCGCACAATCATAGTTGGTTGACATGGCATAGAACTTGTGATATCTTAAGATGGCTGGCTGACACATGAATCATCATCACAAGGTCTATACCTCCAAAACCAACATATACCCATCATCAAATTTCATGTGTCCATCAATATTTGCAAACAATGAAGAACAATCAAATTAAAAGTGGTGTACAGTTTGAACAATCAAAGAAGAAGAAGAAGATAACTTACTGAAGAGAAACTTGTCGAGGCTCTCGTGGGGTATGTAATCATAAACTAGTATCTTTTCAGAACCGTGTAAACAATAACCCAACAAATTCACAACATTTCTATGTTGAACTTGTGCCAACAGTTTAGCTTCAGTCATGAATTCTCTCTTCCCTTGGTTTGATGTCTGAGATAGCTTCTTCACAGCTATCTCTCTCCCATCCTTCAGTTTACCCTAATTCATATCATATCATGTCAATTACAGACTTATAATTTGCAAACCCTAATCAAATTTACCTTGTAAACAGGGCCAAAGCCTCCTTGGCCGAGCTTCTGATCGGTGTGGAAATTTCGGGTTGCTTGAGCTAAGGTTTCAAAAGAGAATTGCTTCTGCTCGTTTGCGGCGATCTTCTCTAAGTCTTCAGTTTCGCGTCCGCCTGATCAAATTAAACAAGAAGAAGGCCGATGATTAACAATAGAGGAGGAAAAACAAGACAAGGATGGAAGAATTTTACCTTTACTGAAACTGAAATTGAAGGGTTTGATGAGTTGTTTAATAAAGCTGCTGGATTTGGTACTCATGGCTGTTTACAATCCCATGAGAAAACCCAGAAAAATGAAGAACATGATTTCCCTCTGCTTTTTATACATGTGGAAAAGGTCGGAGAAGAAGATGATGATGATTTACGAGGAAGAAAAAGTTTCCAAATTCTAGTTGACTTTTCAGTGAGAGACTTCAAATTTCAGGAGCTCGTTTTTTTTTTTTTTTTAAATTATATATCTAATTGGTTATTAACCTCTAAAAGCGTTTTGGGTTGAAGCGAGGAATGATCGTAAATGTCAGGCTACTTTTCCTTAATTAAAAAAAAATTACCGAGTTCGTAGTTACTCGTTTAGTTACTCGAGAATAACGATTAACTCTCTAAACCGATTTCATGAGTTCCGAAACGAACCTCAGAAAATGTCGTAATAATATTATTATTAAATATACGCAATGGACAAATGATGACTAACTACGGTCCAGGGCCGGGATATAGGATTTGAAGTTGTGATGGTTTGAAATTTTATTGGGAAACTTTTACCTATTTATGGGAATTAAAAAAATAAATAATGAATTAAATTTTTTTAAAAAATTAAGAGATTATATTAAAAAAAAAAATTAGAGTAGACTTCAGCTCAATCTTAACATAAATTCAAACTTTTGAACAACTACTTAAATACTTATGTCATCCTATAAATCTTAATAATACTTCGTAAAAACTATAAATAATAATGAGAATATGAAAACATATTTATATTATTTGTGTTAAATATAATTTAAAAATATTTTAATAATTCATCTTCTGTAAATTTTAAATAACATCATTTATTTTTTTTCAAAGGGTAGTATCAATCAAGCTTCATGACTTAGAAATGTATATGGAAACCGCGTTTTTTCGATATTAATGAGGATAGATGACAAGTCTATATTTTATATCTATATTTTTAAATATTGTTGTAATATAAAAACAAAGTTTTGTTAATATAATTAAAATGATTATTCTATTTTCTTTTAAAAATATAGAGTCGTACTTGAATTTTGATAATTATTTAATTAGGCAAAACGAAACACACTAACCATATTTTTATACTAAATAAAAAATAATATTTTAGAATAAATTGACTACAAATGATTTTTTAAATATTGTTGCAATATAAAATTCTATTCTTTTTTGGTGACACCATCAATAACCATCCAAATCATCGGACTTTGACTTCAAATAATTTATATTTAAAATTAATTAAAAATAAATAACTACATAAACAATAAATTATAACAATTTCAAATAATATTTTTATTAGACAAATGCATACAAACTAAATTCTAAATTAATAAAATTTATATGTACATCATAATTGTTAATACCACTATATCAAATCATATATACCTTAGTACTCTACCTTTTCCAAATTAAACAAGCACATTTATTCAAATAATAAAAAAAAATATTTTTTTATAAAGATAATTGTAGTATTTGAAATATAAAAATACCTAAAAGAAAATAATTTGAACAAATTAGACAAATATAATCACTAATCATTTTATTTTTACAAAATTTAAATTAACTAATTATTTATGTCACCTGCTGGCACATTAATGGAGTCAAGAATACTAAAAACCTGACTTTAGTCTTTATTTAACTGTGGACCAGACCTATATTAATTGTTGTATCAATATGGACCACCACCCGGTTTGATTCTCACTTAGAATGCGTTGAATCAGAATGGTGGATTAAATCTAAATATTAAAATTTATCGAGGTTGGATTTGGTTTTCATACATTTTCTACTCACCACTAGTTATGGGGAGGGACCAAATAGTCATTTTGGTCCTCAGCTCAAACTGGATAAGTTGTTAACCAATATGCACCATACACAAGGAAAGAAGTGTGTTTTGGGAAGAATGAAGCTCAAAGAAATGGCAACAACTAATCAAATGAGAGATTTGTCTGGTTAGAATGAGCTGCCACATTCCAAAGGCTCTTCCTTCTCTCTTCTTCCAATCCCATAACACTAAACCAGTCTCCCACATTTATGGCATACACAAAACCACCACTAAACCAAACAAACTATCGAGAAACCTCGTTTGCAAGCTTATCGACTTCTCAATTATTCCTCGTCAAAAACCCATTATTAGTCTTGCAGGTCAATTGTGGGCAGTAGTCTTGGCCAATGTAAGAAACCAATGTTGTTTACTTGTTTCTAAATTCAGTCTAATTCTTCGGTTTACTTTTGGCTGCAGCCGACTCTACCAGCTTTGGCTGTGACCGGGGTGAATAATGAAGAAGACTTCATATGGAAGTTGATTCAATTGGGAATTTCAGCTTTTATCTATTTCCTCATTGTCCCAGTAAGTAAGCAAAAGAATGGATCTATCTATTTCCATTTCTACTTCATAATTTGGCTTGTTTCTTTTGTAGCCATTTATAATGAACTGGCTGAGGATAAGATGGTACAGGAGAGGTCTTTTGGAGATGTACACACAATTCATGTTTGTTTTCTTGTTTTTTCCTGGGTAAGTTGATGAGTATGTAATCCTGTTTTCATATCTTGTTTGAAATTTACCAACATCAGATGTGTAAAAATAACAGGATACTGCTGTGGGCGCCGTTTCTGAACTTCAGGAAGTTTCCGAGGGATCCAACGATGAAGTACCCTTGGTCTAAACCGGAAGATCCTTCGAAAATTCCATCTGGATTCCGTAAATACCCTTGGGCTACTCCAGAAGATTATGATGGTCTTTGATATATTGTAAAATTGTCAACAACTGTAATAATAATAATAATACCAGAATATATCAGATACAACTTTTTGTCATATGATCTTTCTCTGGCCACAACTGTCATTGAATTGTTTATAAGGCCTGCAGCATATTAGCCAAATACACATGGGGTGTGAATGGAAATTAGGTTGTTTTAATTGAAAAGATTTGAATAAACACTGAATCATTGAAACACCATACAAGATCAAGTCTTAAAATTTACATGGACCTATCAAAGATAGAATTCCCTACTTGCTAAAGAGACCATGTATTATTGCATCTCAATCTTCTCGATAAACCAGAGTAACATAAAATAATGTGTAACATGTGATGAGTCTGACATGATATGATGCTGACAAAACAAGAAGTACCAAAGGAGAGAATAATGCCATTGATTATTATATTGTTAAGTTTATTTGAGTGTTTGAGATGAAAAGAAACATCATCTTCCACTCATATCGGATTTACCCATGTTTGGCTCACATGCATTCTTCTTCTTCATCATCATCATCAAATCAGAGAATAATAAAGTACACTTTTTGGTTATAGATGCAAATCACTGTTTATGTCATCAATTTTCTTTAACAAAAGGTGAAGTACAAAGTAATTGATAGATGAAAAATGGGCTCTACATAGATATAACCTTGATGAAGGAACTCAACCCATTATCATTGTTCTGAAGTTTTATTCAAACAATAAGAAAGATAAAAAAAAGGAAACATTACTCCCAAAAGGCAAACTGACATAGTTTTTGGCAATACCATGATGACATTAGACTAATGGCTAGAGACCTTAAGATTGAGAGATTTGTTTAGCCAAGCCTTCCAGCTACCATTACCCTTCCTTGAAGAAGAAGAAGAAACTTCATGTTTCTGTTGTTCATCAGTGTTGGTTTTTTCAGTCTGAGGTTTCTTGCAGAGCATGAAGTTTCTCACACCAATAGATCCAATTGTCATCGACGGGTTTAAAGCTGCAATTTTTAAATCAGGGTCAGCTAGCTAAGAACTAATTAGATTATATTAGATTGGATTGGGTTAGATTGATTACCATCAGTTCCGGCAAGAGAACAGTAGAGAAGGAAATTATTGATGTCGGATCCAAGTATAGGAAGACGGCCCTCACGAGCGTAAGTTTTGAGAGCGGTGACGATGACCCCAGAAACGATATCTTCTTCATTGACGACAAATCTGATGGGTCCTGCGCTACCGATGACAGTGATGCTGATTAAGAGACGATTGCCTTTGCCAGTCTGACTCTTCTTCTGCTTAGGAAGCAACATTCTCATAAAATTTGTTGTTTTTTTGATATTTTTTCAAAATTCCCAAATGAGATCGATATCGATTGAATCAATCGGGAGATAAAAAGGGGGAAAAAGAGATGAATAATCTCAAAGTTATTTGGAAAGATGAGAAAAATGAACAAACAGTGAAGGCGTGATGAGAATTCAGGGGTCGACGCCGAGGCAGCGGTAGTACCAGCCTTCCTTGCAAGATCCGAAGAAGAAAACAGAGGCTGCCAAGATCCCCCTTGGAGAGAAGGGGGAAATCATCAACCGATCGCTAAGGATTTCCACCATTCACAATGGAATTCAGACGGAAAATGAAGCCGAAAGAGAAGCGTTGTTCCAAAGCAAAGGAAGAGAGAGATAGAGGTAGATAGATAGGAGGAGGAACGTCTAGGGAGCTTTCTGCTAATTTATACTGCCTGTCTGCCTACCTCCGCGTATAGTCAAAATTAGGGTTAGGGTTTTCTTCATTTTTCCATTTTTTAGCTGGCAATGTTTCTTGCCCTTTGCAAGTACAAGCGGTGCTCATCCTATTATTATTATTATTATTTTATTTTTGTTAGATCTATCTATCTATATATCATTTTAAATTTTCTAATTTAAAAATATTATTTTCTTGACCGGTTATTATCGAGAAAGTTAACACGACCCGTAATCATGATATTTCATTCAAATTAGGGTCGATTTGTCAAATTGGCTTTTCGAATTGTGTGCACGTTGTCTGCAAACACATTTAACCAGACACAGACTTGCCGTTTCACGGTCTCAAACCCAGACCCCTCAACGAAGTATGGGATATTCACATCTTGTTGTCGCGAGACTAGAAGAGGAGATAATAAATAAATTATCTGTGTCACTAATTTAACTAAAGAATTGTGGGTTTTGACTACCGAATTTAAAATAATTGGTAGTGAAAACCCTGAATTCGGTAGTTAAATTTGTGACATAGATATTTTATTTATTTTTAAATACTATTTATATAATAAATTAACGGTATTCTGAAATCGTTATAACAAAAGTTGATTTTATATAATTTTAAAAGTGAAGAGTTTAAAATGGTGAGGTTTGAAAAAAGAGTTTCAAAATCACAATTATCACCGATAAAAAAAACACTAATTTGATGATTCATTAAATTATAGTCTTTAAATTAGAGTGTTTTGAGTAAGAATGATATCATATTTTAAATTAACAACTATAACCCAAAGAATATATCATGTTTCAACCTCATTTTGGAGTTTCATTTATAAGAATAAGATTAATTAATGCAAAATTAAATAAATTTTATGTAATTTTGTCACTAAGAACAAGAGATTTGTTCAATCTTCATTTTTGTTTTTTAGTTGGATTTACTTGATTCTCTTAATTTTTTATAAGAAAATCATTGCATTCTTTGAATAAAAACAAATTTAACCAAAATTATTGAGAATCATTTCTTATCTAAAGTTGAACATGGTCCATTTCAAGCTTCCACAATGTCCCTAAATGTACCCGGGCATGACCCATTCATTATGCATTCAAACAAATTCAAAACATCCCCATATGTTGTACAAAAGAGAAAGCATAGAAAGATTACAGGTTGTCGTTATAATGCAAAAAGGAAATGTTGGAAAGAAATTACCTAAAAGAGAGTTAAACATGTCTTGGTTGATTTCAACTTCAAGAAATTAAAAGTTAAACGATTTCACAACATCAGGAATCCTCACAAAATCTAATGGAAGAGCCCGAACATACTTGAAAGATCGAGTCCCTAAAAAACCGTGTAGCAATAAACCATAATTCTTGAGAACCATTAGACAAATCAGTGTCGTATTTAACCCATTTAGGCCTTGTTTGATTCGGCGTTAATCAACTGCGTATGAACGTCTGCGTAATAAGCTGCTACAGTAACTTTGCGTAATAAACTCACGTAAAAAATTACAATCAAACACATTTTTGCGTTTAAACTCAAATTTCTCTCTACCTCCCTATTCAGCGTTTAAGATTAAAATCTCATCGTTTCTCTCTCTCATCATTTTTAAATATTTTTTTTATTCATTTTCTTTAATCTATTTCATTTATTTCTAATCATTTTATTCATTCTCTCTCATCTATTCCATATATTTATAATATTTTTATATAAAATTATTATAATAAAAAACATATATTTAAATATATTTTTATTTATTATTTATAATATATGTATCTTAATATATAAAATAATTAAACAAATATAAAATATAAATACATTTTAATATTTTTATTTATAATTATAATTTTAAAAATCAAACTAGCCTTAATTAAATATATAAAATACTGATTACAATTGAGATGAATCCCTAAATGAATGATAATACTAAAAGTGTGAGAGATCAAAAAAATAAATAAATTGATAATTGAAAGATTAGATCATAGAGGGAAGTATGAAAATGTGAAAATGATATTATTAAATATTATTAAATATTTATATATATATATATATTTTTATATAACATATTTATATTAAATATATTTAAAATTAATTAATATATTCATATAATCTATTTTAAAATATATTATTTTTTAATTTAAGTGATTTATTAATAATTAAAATTATATATTAACAATAAAATTATAAAAAAATAATATATTAATATAATTTATTTTCAAATATATATTATTTTTTAATTTAAATCATTTATTAATATTTAAAATTAAATTAATAAATATATATATAACATTATATCTATATATAATATTAATTATTGAATAATATTAATTATTAAATAATATATTAAAAATATTAAAAATAAATAAGTTGGACGTATAAGCAGTATCAAACATACTCAAACTTAATAATTAAATAAATTAAGATCATATCAAATATACTTGAGAATAAGCTGGATAAGCTGAGAATAAGCTGGATAAGCTGAGAATAAACTGAATCAAAACTAGTCTTCAGTGACACTTAAATATTGTACATCTCATGGAAAAAATTTCAGCACAACTTGAAATGGACTTTTCAAAAGACATGAGATCTTGAATGTACGCATTGGTTAGACATTGGTTAGACGTCCATAACAATATTCTATTATATCAAAGTGTGAGAGAAGGTCTTACAATCACAAAAAAAAAATTAAGCATAATCTTCTCATATCTTTTAACTATATATTAAAAATAATCAAATCAAATGATAACATGAAATGTTTTTATTGTTAATTCTTAATAATCTCTTTCAAAGAAACAAAAACCATAAAGTTGTTAGTATGGTGAAAGAATCAAAACAAATACAACCATTTAGTAAGTATTTTAGTTATTTAATCTTCAATTGATATACCCCAAACATGACAAGACTATCCAATCTTCAATTGATATGTCTCAGATATCAAAAGACTTATGAGCAACTCATTCATGAACTAGGTTTAGTACAAGCACAAAAGACAAAGAATTATCGATAGTAAAGTTACACCAATCACCAATGTTGTCACACATTGGACTAAACAAATAAAAAAATGAGATGTAGACAATAAAAGTACACTAGCTAGTCTTGTAACATCAATATTCATCTAGAAATAAAACTGTATAATGAGTAAATGTTAATTGTGAATTGTGAATTCTATTAATTTTATTTTGGTTGTATGATTAGGATTTCACTATATTTGTGTATAGTTATATTTCTGAGTTTTACGCATCACAACGACTTGTCAATAATTCGTTTTTTTGTAGGGTTGCTTTTAATAAGTCGTCCTTATGGAAGGGGTGTTCTCCATGACCTCTTCTTGCAACATAGAATCAGATCTGTAAAAAAGTAACCACTTATAAGGTCGATATTAATGAGTCCTTATTCCATGGGTGTTCTCCATAGCCTCTTCTTGTAACCTAGTTAGAATCAAATCTTTCAAACAAGCCTAGTGGCTTATAGTATTTAAATAGATCTTAAATTATTTTAAAAAATGTTAATGTGGTGATTTTAACTATGTAATTTTTTTTTGATAAAAAAATTTAAAATAAATGATATTAATATATAATGACAATTTTTTAAATATAACAATTGAATCATAGGAAGTGATAAAATAATATTTAATTATATATTATTTTTTAACTTGTGCATAATTTACAAGAATTATTTGGACGCGCTTTCTATTAGCTTTTGACTTTTCGTAATTAGGTGTGTTTCATGCTTATCTTTTTAATATATTATTTTTTTTTTGTAAGAAGTTATAAAATTCAATTTTAAGTAAGGATTGATTATTTATTTAAATATTTTTTTGTCACTTCATACATTGAATTACTACTTATATTCTTAATTAATTATATATATAATAATAATAATAATAATAAAGGTTTTTCTTAAATTTTGAGCTTTATCTTAAATAATATATTTATTTATTTATTGTGGTTAATGTGTTAATGTGTATGAGGAAACACATGCCATAAATTTTTGAAAGGTGACAAAAAAAAAAAAAAAAAAAAAAAAAAAAAAAAAAAAAAAAAAAGTCCGCATCAATTTGGTGGGTGCACTAATTATTTATAATGTATAATTAGTTCGGTTTGGATATATCTGTTCGGTTTCTGTCTTTTAAAACTTTAATGTGTACTTATTTAATATATATTTATTTTTAATATTCATATCATTTTTTTTTATTTCAGACTTCGAAATCGATATGCAAAAACGTATTAAACATGCTAAAACGTGTGTAATGGATTAAAATGTGTTACATATTTGTTAAAACTAAAAACATATTAAGCGAGTCAAATAGGTTAAACGAATCAAATATTAATTGAACGATTTAAAAACGTGTTAAATAAGTAAAAAAACGTATTAAATTAGGTAAAACGAATCAAAAAAATTGTTAAACGGATCAAAATGTGAAAACGAGGACAAAAATGTGTTAGATATTAAACGAGTAAAAAACGTAATTAATATGTTACAAACTACAATTTCATTTGGATTAACCCAACCCAACCCAACCCATATTATTCATTAATATAAGTTATGTATTATTAATATGGGTTGACAAAATTTAATTTAAGTTGGATAATATGGGTCGAATTTAACCAACTGATCACCTTAATAATACCTTTCAAAATTTGGCCCATTTAATTAAAAACACTAACATTCAACTTCAAAATAATAGCAATTGGGCTTATTAAAAATAATGAAAGGAAACCCTAATTTTGTACCTAAGTTCTCTGCGGCGCCGTCCTTAAATAAGCCCTATTTTTTGTATTCTCTTCACAAATTCCTTCTGATTCATTCTTCTTCTTCTTCCATTCTCTCAAATTCTATCAAAACCCAATTAGGATAAGTAAACGATCAAGATTTCGTAAGAGAGTTCTCATCAGGAAATGAAAGGTGAGAGTTATGTGGGTCTTCCGTTCCAAAGAAGTTTTGGATACAGAAATAAAATAGGAATTGCAAGAACAATTTAAGTTCATGATGGTTTATATAGGATACAGCAGAAAACTGTTATCTCTTTCTCCTCTTGACAAACCAGAAGGTGCAATACTTCAACCTTCATTCCAGTGGCCGGGTTAATGATCACAAAAGGTTCGACATGATCGGGTCTCTTTGGGGGAAGTTCTACAAAAAAAGAAGACCACCGCTCCATACAAAGTAGTTGAACATCTCTCAAAAACTCCATAGATTGTGAGCTTAATTGTTGGTCTGTAAGAGACAAAGATTTATTATGTTCTCGTTGGGAAAGTGTAGTACATTGTTTGTTTGGATAAAAAATTCACATATTTTGTACTTGTCGTTTACAAAATGATATGTAATTTATTGATTAAATAAAATGAAATTAGTTAAGATGCGTTCTTATTTGTTTTATTTTATGTAAGTATGTTAATTTGAAATTGCCTGCAAAAATCTAACCGAATTGTCCTGTTTCAGTTTTCCACGAAACCGAACAAGAATGATATTTGTGTTCTTGATTTGTCCCGATTTCAACTTAATTCTATTGTGAACATTATAAACATAATTAAATATATTAAATTACTAATATATTTATTTATTCATTCTAAATAAGAGTTATATGTTTATTTTTTTTATAATAATATAAAATTTTAATATATTACAATATATATTATATTAAAAAAATAATTTATAGATTTTTTTATTTTTTTAAAAATATTTTATTACTGGTGCCCCGCGGATTCCCCGAAATCGATTGAAACCGAACGGAGCGGAGATGGTAAATGTATTCTTCGCCCCGAACTGCCCCATTACCATCCCTAAATTTATATTTGAGCTAACTTTTAATTTAATGATGATTAATTGATTAAAGTTTAATTGAGTTTTAGAAGAAGTTTATAATAGTTTTATCATTTGGTTGCATGATTAAATAAAATAATATAATAAGTTTTGTCATTTCAAAAAAAAAAATTATTTGTAAAAAAAATTATAAATTATAAATTTTACATATTAAATATTAACAGATTCCACCGTAATAATAATAATAATACTAAATTTATTATCAAATAAATAAAAAATAATAAACTCAGCTAAGGTGTAGCGAAAATAAATCCAGAAATCCTATGTCATTTATTTCTTTTTCTCAAACTTTTCTAGCGAAAATCTTCTCCTAACCAAAACCCTAACACATGGTATTTCAATATTGTTCAGATCGTTTTTAAATGATAATGAACTGTTTGATCTTTCAGGAAACCAGTAAAGAGACCAACGCAGTAAATAAAACACTGAACCTGAACAAATCACCCCTGTTAAACTTGAAAGGTACCGATTGTTGGTACAAATGTTTTTTACTACATTTTATTTATAAAAACGTCTAGAAAATGCACATTTCGAAAAAATGTCCCAAAATTTTCAATTTCGGATCCCGGAATGTCTACTTTTGGAAGAAAATATCTTGAAATGTCATATTTCGGGTTCTAAAATGTCCAATTTTAGGAGAAGAAATCCCGAAATGTCCTATTTCGTGTCCAAAAATGTCTATTTTGGGGAGAAGATGTCCCTAGTTATGACATTTCGGGTCCTGAAACGTGTGACATTTCGGGTCTCGAAATAGGACATTTATGATTTTTTCTCTCAAAATTGGACATTTGGGGCCCAAAATTGGAAATTTTGTTTTTTTAATGTTTTTCTTATTTTTAGTTACATTTATTCTAAGTTTAAATTTTCGTAATGAAATTCCTAATGTTAGAATGATATTTTTCTCCGAAAAAATGTTAATCTCACTAGTTTTCTGAAGTTTTAAGAGAACATTTTTTAATTTTATTATATCATTATAAAGAATTCACTGTCTTACTCTCCCTATTGGGTCTTTCTAATTGGTAAACCTAACAAATCCATTGACTAGGCAACTTATCCATTAATTAAAAAAAAATAAAAGTTTTAATTAAATTTATTATATTTTAACTATAAAAAAAACACTAACACTGAATTTTTAATATTATATTTTCTATTTGTCTACTATAGTGTTTCAAACTTATTATTTGCACTAAAATCTGAACCACAACATGAAAATTATAATAGAGGAGTAATAGAATCAAAGTGATAATTATGTTTTAATAAATTATTTATAATATGTATGTATTTATTATGTTATTTTACTAGTATATTTAATTTATTTATAAAAAAATTTCTAAGTGGATAATTGAATCACAATTTTATAATTTTTCAAATATAAAAATTAAATTATTTATAATTTTTTAAATATAAAAATAATTAAATATAAAAATTGAATTATATTTAATATCAACTTCAATTTTGACTCATTCAGTATAATATCATTTATGTCAAGACCAAACTATTTAGAATTTTATTTTTATTTTGTAAAAAAATAGTCTCTGGATTTTTTTTATTTTTTTATAAACAGAGGTGAACCCTTCAATTATATTATTATTAGATAAATATAAACCCTATTTTTAAATTTATCTCAGAGTGCAATTTTGTTCTCTGTACATTGATGTTTTTGTAATCTATAAACCTTACTTTTAGATTTGTTCTCTATACATAAATGTTTTTTTTTTTATAATCTATAAACATAACTTTTAGTATTTCCTATGTATATGTAATTCCATGGAGTGTAATCTAATCTATAAACCCTATTAATGTAAATAGATTGATGTATAATTAATTACAAAAACTATATATGAGACTAAAAGATCTACTCTCAGAAAATTGAAAATTTTATGTTGGTAATTGTTGCAATTGATATTTGATATGAACAAGATATGAATTAATCAAGATTGTTCTGGTAATATTCTAAGATTTAGAATTAGGTCATCCAACTTAAAACATATAAAAAACATTTCACAAAAAGCTTCTATTTACTTGCTCTAAACAACAACAACAAGATTACCCTAAACAACAACAACAAGAAAACAAATTTATTCTTTAGAATGAAACAAAAAACTCATAAAACACTCTTGTAAAACATAATCACCATCTCTTTCTGTCTGTTCCTCTTCCAATACGAAGAATGACATCAACTTCGCTCACGACGTCTGTCCCGGGGAGCCGAACAGGAACGACGGCGTCGTCCCGATCTTTAAGTGCATGCATCTCTGCCGCCAACTGAATCTCGGAATTGGAGAAGCTGTCGGGATGATTTGCAATATTGGAAGGTCATCAGGAAAATTGAGTGATGCGAAAGAAGAAGCTCCACGAAGACAGACGATGGCGGCATCGTGGGCTAGGGCAGCTTCCTTCTCAGTATTGTAAGTTCCGAGCCAGATTTTGTTGCGGCCCATTTGCTTCCGCGACTCCGCCACCCACTTTCCCGATTTCTTCAACCTCACCCCTTTGTAATTGTACCGACCGCGGACTCTCTTCACAGGAATGGGCTTCATTTAGTTTCTCTATCTCTATTCTCACCGTCACCGTAAATAAGTCGCGAATGAGCGTATGTGTAATAACTTTGCGTAATAAGCTTACATAAAAAATTACAATCCAACACATTTTTGCGTTTAAACTCAAATTTCTCTTTACTTCCCTCTTCAGCGTTTAAGATTATATTCTTATCGTTTTTCTCTCTTATCATTTTTAAATATTTTTTTATTCATTCTTTTTCATCTCTTTCATTTATTTCTAATTATTTTATTTATTCTCTCATCTATTTAATCTTTTTTTAATTATTTTATTCATTCTCTCTCATTTATTCTATATATTTATAATATTTTTATATAAAATTATTATAATAAAAAACATATATTTAAATATATTTTTATTTATTATTTATAATATATGTATCTTAATTATTTTTTAATATATAAAATAATTAAGTAAAATATGAAATATAAATACTTTTGATATTTTTATTTATAATTATAATTTTAAAAATTAAAATAATCTTAATTAATTATCTAAAATACTGATTACAATTGAGATGAATCCCTAAATGAATGATAATACTAAAAGTGTGAGAGTTCACAAAAATAAATTGACAATTGAAAGATTGGATGATAGAGGGAATTGTAAAAATGTGAAAAAGATATTATTAAATACTTTTATATATATATATATCTATATATATTTTATATCATATTTATATTAAATATATTTAAAATTATATATTTATAAAAATTAACATATTCATATAATTTATTTTAAAATATATTATTTTTTAATTTAAGTTATTTATTAATAATTAAAATTATATATTAACAATAAAATTATAAAAATAATATATTAATATAATTTATTTTTAAATGTATATTATTTTTTAATTTAAATCATTTATTAATATTTAAAATTAAATTAATAAATATATATATATATAAAATTATATCTATATAGAATATTAATTATTTAATAATATTAATTATTAAATAATATATTATAAATATTAAAAATAAATAAACTAGACGTATAAGCTATATCAAACATATCCAAACTAAGATGAGATCATATAAACGTATTTGAGAATAAATTGAATAAGTTGAGAATAAACTATTCAAAACTATCCCTAACACTTAAATATTGTACATTTCATGGAAAACATTTCTAACACAACTTGAAATGGACTTTTCAAAAGACATGAGATCTCGGATGTACGTATTGGTTAGACTTAGACGATCGTCCATAACAATATTCTATTATATCAAAGTGTGAGAGAAGGTCTTACCATCACAAAAAGAAAATTAAGCATAATCTTCTCATATTTTTTAACTATATATTTAAAATAATCAAATCAAATGATAACATGAAATGTCAAAAACGTGTTAAAATGTCAAAAACGTGTTAAACGTGCTAAAAACGTGAAAACCGTGTTAAACTTATCAAAAACATGTTAACGTGTTAAATATGTTAAAAACGTGTTAGACGTGCCAAAAATATTTAAAAAATGGGTTAAACTTGTCAAAAACACGTTAAACGTATTAAACATGTCAAAAACGTGAAAAATGTGTTATTAGTGTGAAAACGTGTTAAACATGTAAAAAACGTGTTAAACGTGCAAAAACGTGAGAACGTGGTAAACGTGTAAAAACGTGAGAAAGTGTTAAACGTGTGAAAAACGTGCTATAAGTGTGGAAACGTGTTAAAAATATTAAAAACTTGTTAAACGTGTGAAAAACGCGTGAAAACGTGTTAAATATGTCAAAAACGTGTTCAACTTAAGTTGGAAGATGATTAATTTATATTGGATTAATAATAGAGAATTAAATTAAATTTATATAATTTAGGTAATTTGAATAATTCTAACCCAACTCAAATTAAACTCAACTCATACTCAACTCAACCCATACTCAACCCAACCCATATTAACTCACGCAAATTAATATTTTGGGTTTAGGTTAGGGTTAAACTCAAATTATGCTCGCGTTCTCCATGACAGAATCAAATCTTTCAAACCAACGTACCGTGGCTTATAGTATTTAAATATTAGATCTTAAATTATTTTAAAAAAATGTTAATGTGGTGATTTTAACTATGTAATTTTTTCTTGATAAAAAAAATTTAAAATGATATTAATATATAATGAAAATTTTTTAAATATAACAATTGAATCATAGAGAGTGATAAAATAATATTTAATTATAACTGTTTTTAATTTTTTTTAACTTCTGCCTAATTTAAAAGAATTATTTGGACGCGCTTTCTTTTAGCTTTTGACTTTTCGTAATTAGGTGTGTTTTGATGCTTATCTTTTTAATATATATATTTTTTTAAGAAGTCATAAATTTAATTTTAAGTATGGATTGATTATTTATTTAAATATTTTTTTGTCACTTCATACATTATTGAATTACTACTTATATTCTTAATTATATGAATAATAATAAAGGTTTTTTTCTTAAATTTTGAGCTTTTATCTTAAATAATATATATTTATTTATTTATTTATTGTGGTTTCTGTGCATGAGGAAACACATGCCATAAAATTTTGAAAGGTGACAAAAAAGAAGTGGCATTAATTTGGCGGGTGCACTAATTATTTATAATGTATAATTAGTTCGGTTTGGATATATCCGTTCGGTTTCTGTCTTTCAAAACTTTAATATGTACTTATTTATTTTTAATATTCATATAGTCACAGTCAGTGTTTGTCAGGTTTTTTTATTCCCGCCGATCAGATCAGGTGACTTCTCCTATTTTTTATATCTCGATCCCAATTTAAGATACAAGAACTCAACTATTTAGTACCCACATTTAGCAAATATACGTGTATCTATTTTCATCCCAGTATAATGTTTAAAATTATTTAACCTGATTAAATTGTATATATAGTAATTAAATAATTAACATTTTTGGGTTAATAATTTGTTATGGAATTTAAAATTACACTTCATTAATTAATCGAGTTAGTAATAATAAAATATAATAATTAATAATTAAATATAATCTAAAATATTGATTTTCTATAAATGAACATATGATGAGAAGAATTAAGTAAATTTTTTTTTTTTTTGTGTGTCTATACATGGAATACATTTTATATTTTTATTATGAAAATAAAAATGGAATTGGATAATTACTAAACTAATATGTTATATTTTTTTTTGGGAAAACTAATATGTTATATTTAGGAATAATATGAAATCGTTTTCTCTGATTGATTAGTTTTGTCTAATTAATTTGGTGGCCACTGCCCACTATATCACAACTACCGTGGTCCATTTTACTTTATATATTTAAATTTCAAATATATTTTAAAGAAAATTTTAAATATATAATGGTGTAAAAAATTATTAAAAAATAATTAAGTTTAATTGATTAATTAATCTCAACCAGATATTTTTTTATTAATTGAATGAGCCCACAAAAAACATGAATATGTTTAATTGATTGAAAGTGAGTTTAATTAGAATTGGAATTTAAGGTTCTAATTCTAAAATTTGTAGTGGTTTTATGAATTTTAAATGGTTTATTAATAAATTATATATAATTTTTTAGATTTCAGAAAAGGTGGATTTAATTGAAATACTAATTGTCTTTCTTCAGGATTTTTCGTGACATATTTGTGTTTTTCTTCTTATTTAGTGTTTAGTGGTCTTCTTATTTTTATTTTATTTTATTTTACTTTTCGTTTATTTTCTCTCATGTCAGTAAGGTTTTATTTTTTAAATATATATAATGTTATATATTTCTCAAAGTTTTGTATTTTGTGGTTAGGTTTATTTTTTAAGTAAAAATGCAATTCATGGCCCAAAAACACTTGTTTAAAATGAGTTATCCAATCAATCAAGATTATCAAATTTAAGATGAACAATGAATTTTGAATTCAATCACAAACCACAATCAGTTATATATATTCTTTTGAAAATTTAGACATAAAACAAGATGGACACGATCCTAAAATAATTATTTTTACTTTTTTTTAAGGTGTTCTTTCTTAGAGATTTCAAATCTTATATTTGTGAGTATTCTCGAATAAGATAGGGGATGGATAATTCAAATTGAATTTGGGATCAGAGACGACTAGTAAAATTAATTACGAATTTGGGGGTGGGGACAACTAGTAAAATTAAAATACATGTCGGATTCGAATTCAAAAATGAGTAATTATTTTTAATCGACTTTAAAAAGTTGCAACAAAGACAAGATTGAGTACGAAAATGTCATATAATCGAGTATTTGGGGTATTTGTTGGGATTGATACCAAATTATCATGAATGAGAATTAAATATGAGGTACCTGTCCAGGACATGATCGGGCATTCTCATGTAAAATTCGAAAACTTAAACATTTGATCTCCTAACTCCAGCCATTTTTATGAATTATAGTGACATATTCTTACCCTTTATTCTTCGTAATTCACTCCACGATCAATTAGATAATTGTACCCATTATTGGTCACCATGTATAAATAAACTAGATTTAAATCTTCATAGAATGGGTAAGGATGAATTCTTTATACTATACTATTCAAAAGGATGATTCTTTTTCTTTGATTGGTTAGTTTTTGTCTAATAATTATACTTGGCGCCACTATCACGACCACCAGACCAAAGATGGACCCATTTTAAGTCTTCCTCTTCTTTTCTTTTTCATCTTTGTGACTAGCTAACATGAATTTGTTGGATATGAAAGTGATCTTGAATTATTATAAGACCACACATCAATAATTCTCATCGAAAAACAGGTTATACATATATGATCATATCTCTATAAACAATTACTTAGGCTATGACGACACTAGGGTTATTGAGAATCAAGGTTCTTCGAGGCATAAATCTTGTCGTTCAAGACATAATAGCTAGTGATCCTTATGTCATAGTCACCATGGGAAATCAGGTAATTCAAATCAAATACCCATAAAGTGTTTCATTTGTTACTATTTTGATTTATTCGCAATTTCATTCAGAAAGTGAAGACTCGTTTCATACACAACAATTGTAATCCTCAATGGGACGAAGAGCTTACTCTGGCGATCAACGACACAAATCTTCTTCCTATTATCTTAGTAAGTAATTATTACTTAATCATATATGTATCAAAGACTGATCTATGTATTAGGCTACTTGGTTGTAGCCGGGCTGTCCAAATTATTGATATATGTAAATTTTGTTTGTTTATTTATCATATTATTGTAGCCCGGGTAAATGTTTTGAAAAAATTTAATCCGGGTAGATTTCAAATTCTAACTTCACCCTTTTATTTATCAGGCAGTTTGGGATAAGGACACTTTGACAGGAGACGATAAAATGGGTGATGCTGAAATAGACATTAAACCGTACATAAAGATGATGATGAAATTATTAGATGATGATGATCAAGAATTGTTTCGAGAAGAAGGTAGAGTGGTGGGGATAGTTGAAGCAAACAAGAAGATGAATTGTCTTGTTGAGGAAAGTTGCATCTTTTGGAAAAATGGGAAAATGATTCAAGAAATGCATCTTGAATTGAGAAATGTTAAATCTGGACAAGTTCAAATCCAGATTGAGTGGATTAACAACCCACTTCATTCTAAACTACCTACCTTTGTTTAAGGTTTGATTTTCATTAAAAATAATGTTATAATTAAATTTTAGTTAAGAAAAATAAATAAAAAATGACTATGTATTAGTCATTGTTGCATAGTACTTTTCCTCCTATCCTATTTCTTATTTGTTATGAGGGCAGACATGTAAAATAAGATTGTAAAATTATTTGAAGAAATAATTTGGTATTTTAATAATAAGGTCCGATTAAGATTTGAAGTTATTTAAATAATTTTGTTTGATATGGTTTAATAAAATGGATTATTGATGAAAAGACTTGGGCTAGTTTGGTTTGAATAATTTAAATAACACAAATTAATTTGACACTCATCTTATCTATCATAGCATTTAATTCATTAATCTAAATATCAAAATATTATTCTTTATTTTATAATTACATATTAATACATTTTAAGATTTTTTTATCAAAAAAATTACAATTTTCTCAAAATCATCACCAATTATTACTTTTAAACTTCCGTTTCATCGATTTTGATCGGATCCTATTTTCTTCCGAAAAAAGGGAAGGAGAAGTATTTTCTTCGATGAACTCTCTTGTTCTTGTTTAATCCCCGTTTTTCGTAAGTTGTTTCTGGATTTTTTTCGGATCTAATAGTGAGTGAGTGTATTCTTTCAAAATAATAGTTGACACAAATAATAAATAAGAAAATACTAAAGATAATAAATAAATTTGATCTAATAGAATGATTTTACCTAAACCAAGCCTAAGATCTAAAATGATTATATAGATTTAAGTTATTTTTTATTTATTAAATAGTCCATTTATATATAAAAGAAATAGTCATTTAATAAAAGCGAAATAATTATTGACTCCCCCAACAAGGATTGGAGAAATGAGACCGCCAAACATATCTTAGAAATACTATTTGAGAAGCATGACATAAAAAAAAATCAAAAATTCATAAAACCCAAGAGATTATTAGCAAAAAGATTTTGGTCAAATAATAATTAAGACAATGACACAACGATTCAGACCTTCATATATGTTAAATAATAAAGACAATGACACAACGATTCAGACTCATCATATATGTCAAATAATAAAGACAATGACACAACGATTCAGACTCATCATATATGTCAAATAATAAAGACAATGACATAACTATTCAGACTCATCATATATGTCAAATAATAAAGACAATGGCACAAAGATTTAGACTCATCAAATATGTCAAATAATAAAGACAAGGCAGGGTCATATATGTCGCTCTAATCGAGATTCCAAATACCCAATGACAATATAAAAATAGGTGACCGATCAATCTTTCTCAATGGAAAGAAATTGGTCTCTTATCCATTAATTTGGTGACCAAATTACACATCACCAAAATTTGGCTCTTAACTCTGGATCTATGTTTTGATAGTATTATATGTCAACATCAAATCTTAACCAACCAAACAGTAAATAGCAGAAGAATCATAATTAACTTTTTTTTCAATGCATCAAAGCTGTACATCATAATTCAAAGCTGTATATCATAATGAGACTCAGAAAATAACAACACAAAACAGCCTTGAAAAGCATACCATCAACTTTACCAGTTTGGGCTAGTTGGTATTATTATTGAACTTCAATACAATCTGCTAGTATACAATAATGACTTCATTTCAGATCCATATACTTGCATCAGTGATAAAAAGCTAAAAAATAAAAACATCAGGAAAAGATATACAAATATTCCAAATTTCATGAAAATTAGTTGGATCATCGACGTGAAGATGACGCAATTTCTGGTGTCCTACTAACTATACCTTTCATACAAAAGGTGTCTTGATCCAAAATTTGATTGCCGTTTTCTTCTCAGCCATATCAAGATTCAGAAACAAAACTGTTTCCAAATTGGGCTCTTAGATGTCTATAGTTGTTATGGGTTACAAAAACTACAACCCCTTATACTGTATTTTAAGTAATATGTACCAGCTGATCAAAATTAATCCAACGGCTGATATTAGCTCTCACTTCTTAAATGGATCTGTTTCATCTCTTCTGGGGGTGACAACAATTGGCTGGCGAAGAGGTGAAGGAATTTGCTTGTTCGAAACTAATGAGTGATTCTCCTTCTGCTTAGAATCTGAATCTTGGAAGGGCAGAGAAGATGATGCTGGAGTAGATGAACCGTGTAACTGAACCATCAAGCTACCCCCTAATAGCCAAAGATCCAAATACATGCAACAATGTTAAGTCATAAAGAAACAAAAGACATTAATCAAGAGACAGGATGCTTTCACTGAATGCATACTCTTGAAAGATGTGTTCTTCTGAAAGAGCATAGATGCAACATTATCAAACAAAGGAAATCTCCTAAAAGGATTTTCACAAATAATTTGGAGTTCAAGATTGAAGGGATTGCTGAAAAATGAGTTTGTGGTTCTTTAAGACAAGTATTATGGGTGTTCCCTAATGAGTTAGGCCTTGTTAGGTCTTGGGTTATTTGAATAATTAGGTGATTATTTTAAAATAATTTTGTTAGTCGCAGTTTATGATAATTTTGTTAGTCATAGGGTATAAATATATCATGAGTTTGTTCAAAGATATTGAATTAGAGCTCCGAGGAATCATGTGACAATTTAGGCCTCTACCTTTTTGAGTTGTTTTTGTTACTTTCTCATCTGACTAATTCATGACAATTAATGCCATGACTTGTAAATATTATCATTTTTTCGAGTATTTTGATTGATGAGTATATTGTTGATTGGAATCATTATATAGTGGGTATTTGAAAATAATCTCAAATAACCCACCACCCACATCAAACAAGCACTTATAGCTTCTTTGATAGTGGGTCATATAGATTTTTTCAAAATAATCTTTTATCCCATAATCAATCACTTTATTAATCAAAATATCAAATCATCAACAAATATACCAAATTATCCCTTACTTTTACTTTTTATAAAATTTAAATATGAAATAAAAAAGAAAATATTAATAACTTAACCCAAATAATCCACATTTACATCGGACAATATTTTGATTTCATTAAAGAAAGTCATAAGATACAGAAAGAATACGTATAGGATGATGAAATTCAACATAGGCAATGGAAGGGGAGTAATTCTTAGAGAAGAATTCCAAACAAGCATAATAAGAGGGAATAGTCTTTTATCCTCGAACAGATACGTAAAAGATGGAAGATGCAACTCAATCCTGAGGAGCATATCAGAAGGAAAAAGAATATTAAACTTATCAGCAACATTCAGTTCAATGAAAGGGTTGATACTAAAAGCTGGGAAACTGAAACAAATGAAAAGTTTGTAGCGGGAAATTCTTAGAATAAAGGAAGAGGTAGTCGATTGACATAAAATCGTCTGGTCTACAAAGATCATCCCTCGACACCAATTCATCAATTGGATGACATACATGAAAAGATTGACGACAAGAGACAATTTCAGGAAATACATGAGTATTCCAGACGTTAATTGTCCAATCTGTACAGCGTATGAGGAAAGCATTAATCACTTGTTTGGGAGTGCTCGTTTGTATCTTAGCTCTGGTGCAAATTTGCAAAGAATATGAATATTTCAAACTTCCCAGGTACATGGAATGAAATCAAAGAGCTGTTAATGAGAAAGGCTAAGGGCAACAACTTCTATGCAAATGTGTTCAAATGCTTCTTTGGAGCC
Organism: Impatiens glandulifera; assembly: GCF_907164915.1. Classification (NCBI taxonomy): domain Eukaryota; kingdom Viridiplantae; phylum Streptophyta; class Magnoliopsida; order Ericales; family Balsaminaceae; genus Impatiens; species Impatiens glandulifera. The sequence goes on along the minus strand of NC_061865.1, from coordinate 57,560,180 downwards.
CTAGTCTACAATATCTGGAGGGAGCGAAAAAATACAAAATTCATAGTACAAATCAAAGATCAGAGGAATAGGTCTGGGAAGACATAGTCACATATGGAAATGCACTAATATACATACACTTGGAGAGGAATTCCGGAAAATGAAGACAATTTGATGCTAAGTCAAAGATGGAATATCCCTTTCAAAATTGTTACAAGGAAAAGCAAATCCAAAATTCGGTAGAATTTGTTTGTTTTTGTAATTCAGTTTGGTTGTTTGAAACTCATTTGTTGTTTTCAACAAAGTTAGGGCTTGTCTAACTTTGTTTCTTGAAACTCATTCCCTACTTTGAGTTTTTTAATGAAATGTCACTAAGCCGTATTCCCAAAAAAAAAATATTTTGATTTCATAATATAGATTTTTTCTAAATAACCTCATCAGATCAAACAAGCTCTTAATGTCATGCGTTTTGGTTTTCACTTCTGACTTCTTAGTTAAATTTTCTGACTGGGACATCTTAGAATTGGATATCAATTCTTGAAAAAGAAGTGAATATGATGGTCAATAACAACCAATACAAGAGGGTATAAAGTTGACTTACCAAGCACAAAAGCAGCTCCAATCCAGCCAGTCACTCCCCATCTTTCTCCAAGAAGAAACCATGCAAAACCAGCACCCCATACTGGCTCCAGACCATATATTATTGCAGTTTCAGTAGCCGAAACATCACGCATGGCACTCATCTATCATATACAAGTTTGTCAAGAAGTTGATACTAGAAAGAAACACTCGATGAAGTGTAAATAAAACTATTTCTAATAATTTTTCTTGTGCAGTGCAATTATGTCAATTTGCAAAATTCTATCTATCAGAATAATTTGATTAAAGATTCATTTCGTTAATAAAAAATATGGTTAGCGAAGGAACAAACATACACGTGTGTTTGATCAAACTGAAAATTAAGTGTTGAATATTGAATACTAAATTTTAAATATCAAATTAGTTAAGTGTCTGAAACAAAAACTAAATAAACTAAATGAAAATATCTTAAATTTTCAAGTACTTGACATGTAAGTTGGTTTGATAAAATGTGAGGAAATACTAAAAGTCTATTTTACCCTTGTAGTAACACAATTTGATTCATTTATAGGGTTAAAGTTGTCTTTTATACACTCTTACTATATTACTGAGTTAAGTCATTTATTAACTACTGAATTAAACTAGAACTTCTAGCTTAATTTGATCTGAATCTAAATAATTAAGTTTAGATAACAGTTATCACATGGACGAAAATCAAATTAGCAATTAATTCTTCGTGATAAGTTGAGTTATCGAACACTGAAGGTGATGACAACAGAGCACATAATCAAAGCACCCTGATCTAACTAAATGATTTCAGAAGATAAATATAATTACCTCCACCCATAAGCATAATACTGTGGAGAACACACCAGTATAAAGTGCAGGTATCCACGGAAATGCTTCCATCCAATCCCAAATCAATGTCCAGGTCAAAGGTGAAGAACTCTCCTCAAAGCCACCACCAAACCAAGCTCCAATTAAGTACGAAAAAGTTGAGAAGATAGCAATGACACATACCTAGGTTATGCAAAAATGTCAACAACAAGCCATGAATTCGTTACAATAAGGGAATTGTCATCGTAACCTCGTAGCTAAGCAGGTGTAAGAATTTATCTCTGTTGGTTTGTCTTGATATGTGTTCTGTTCTTAGTATGTGAATACCGAAAAAGATAGCACTCAAAAAGTTCAGCAGATCTCCAACCTGAATGAATTGAGACGAATAGCTGTAAATTTGAATTGAATAGTGTCTTTCTAGCAAATGCAAAGAACAATACTTACACTGGGAGGAGATCCACTTGATTCCAACATTGTGATTCCTAGAACAGACATTAAAACTCCAAACCATGTACGTGAAGGAATAATTGCCCCTAACATTCCATCAAGAATTGGAACCACAATTACCTGTCAAATATCCTATGCTTGAATTCAAGTAAGAATGAACAAATAAATGATGGGTGATTATGATTTTCTTACAGTCATCATGGAAAGAAAAGATGCACGTCCAGCATCTGATGTAAGTAACCCAAATGCTTGCATCAAATATCCTAAACTAATCCAACAACCCAACTCAATTCCAGCGTTACGAGTAGGAATATCTTCCCATGTCTTGAAAGCAAAAGGGATAAATGGAATAGCTGATATAACAAATCGAACCACAGTGAATGCTGCTGGATCCGTGATTGTCTCAACATCTTTAACAACTGAAATGTTACTAGCTAAAACAAGTACAAAATTAGGTCATCTGTGATTTGTTCAAGTAGCTTAATCATGATTCATGAATAAATTGGAATCTTACCGTAAATAACTGTGACGAGATTGAGCAAAATGACGCTTCGGAATTTGTTGGACCCAAATAGAATCCGACGCCAGAAAGATCGATACCCAGATGATGATTTGAGATTTCTGATCGGTTTCAATTTAAACAGAGTTGGGTTATCTGAATCATTGTTGTTTGAATGACCCTTGATCTGTAAGGATCTTGTAATTGCTTTCCTTGCGGTATTTATGGTAGATGTATTATATACGGCTGATGCTGTCGAATAAGAGGAGGATGAAGAGTGTAATGAGAACGTAGAGAAACGCGGCCGATTAGAATATAAGGATCTAGGTGTAGTAGTGTCCTTCCATATGTTCAAATTCAAAGTCGACGAAGAATCCATGATTGTGGCTGTTGAGCTTTTTACCAACCTCCGGACCAGAAGAAGAAGCTTATGTTTTCCTTCTAGATTTTTTCCATTTTTTTCGTATTGAAATAATGAGAAAATGTCTTTAACTTATTCACAAGTTCAAAATTGTTTCTCTAGTTCAAGTTGTACTAATTTTATCTTCAAGTTTTCATAATATATATGGTTGAAATCCAGTTTTTTTAAAGAAAAATAAAAGTTGACATTTTTATAAATTTATATATAATTTAAATCAAACCAAAAAGATGTTGTATTTAATAGTTAACTAAAATATTCGGTTTAAGAGATCAAATGATTACGAGTTTGATTTAATCTGACAACTTTAAATGAAAATATAAACATAGTCGTAAAGTGTCACGTTACTATGCTAGTTATATATATAAACATTTTGATTTAATAAAAATGAATATATTATAATTAAATATATAATTTATTCAAATAACTAAATTACAATTATTGTAATTTGTATTTAGAAGTTATAGTTATATATATAAACATTTTGATTTAATAAAAATGGATATATTATAGATAAATATATAATTTATTCAAATAACTAAATTACAATTATTGTAATTTGTATTTAAAAGTTAGTAATAAAACTTAATGTACTTTATTACAACTCTTTTAAAATTATGAATTATTAAAAATTAATTTAATCTTATGAATAAAACTTATTTTACAATGAAAATAAGATTTAATCCACATTCCTAATAGATCAATTCAAACTCATAGTAAATTAGTTCAATTAGTCTCGGACTTTGACTATTGCTTTCTCAATCGATCTACTGGTAATTATTGTTCGATAAAAACAATTGATAATATATAATAAATATTTAAATAATTTATAAAAATTAATAAATATATATTAAAATTATATAAATTATGGGATTTATATATACTATTACAAGGTTAGTGTATCACTCTTTACCACCCTCACAAAATATGTATAGGTGGTACATTAACCTTATAACAATAGATTTCGCATGACTTAGGTGTATATATTAGTAATATATAATTTTAAATTATTTATATAATCGAAAAAGTAAAAAAGTAAATAAATTGAAAAACTAATTAATAAAAATAATAATAAAATAAATTTAAACATAATAATTAATGTATTATTTTTATTTTTATTATATGTAACCAAGCTTTAGAGAGTTAGTGACTATAAAATTCTTAAGAGAAAAAGTGGGAGTTGGAAGAGACATTGCCATTGTTGATGGTTTTTTCTTTTCTTTTTTTGTTCTGGATTATGTGAACTATTTTTAATTATATCGTTTTAGTTTTAGTTCATTATCTATTGGTATCATATTCTAATGTTTTGGTATAAGATTCTTCTTTTTGACATATAATGATGTGAACTAGTGATTCTCCTACCCTTCTAATTTCGATTCATTATCTTAGTTATCATATTTTGTAAGAGTATAATCTAACCTTTCGTGTAAGGTCAATTTTCATTTTCAGTTGTGTCTATTATATTATCTATAGTTATTATAAATCTGGTTTGGTTATGAAAAATAATAGTAACATTGTTAATTCATCATTCTTTGGTGGAGTATGTGATAGTTCTACTAAAGAAGATGACTGGTATTTGGTTGGTCGTAGAGGGCGTGTTTTCCGTATAGTGGACCGGCCGGCCTTAGGTTCTCTTAGGTGACTGAAGGAATGATGAATTCTCAAAAGGGCCAAGAGGAGTTGAAGGGTCTCGTAAACCTTCGGTCTTCAGCCGGCTGTCTCGTCTACCTTTTAAGGCACCTATTGCGTCTAGTTTTGGAGTGAATACGCGGTAAGCTAAAACCAAAAATATTATTAGTGAGAGTGGAAGGAGTCAATACTTTGAGGGTCGTCCAACTTGTCAAATTCGAAACTACTAGATGGAGAAGATGTTGGTTCGCACTAACGTAGTTCCTAGCTGTACGCAGTCGGATTCTCGTGTCGTTAACACACCATCACATGCATTGCAGGCTGAATTAAGAAGGCGCGTTGCATGGTTGGACTTGATAAAAAGTTAGTGGTCAATGGGAAGTGCTTCGAATTTCAAACTTTATTAGATCGTCCAAGAGTTATGATTATTTCATTTCGCCCATCATCATGGAAGAAGGAGCGACTTGGTTCCAGTCCTAATAATGGAGAATTTTGGTCAAGGCTATAATTCACATGGAAGGTACATTGTTTTATGTTGTAAATTCAAAATATCATTTATAATGCCGATTGCAAATTGTTTAATTTCATTGGTGGAGGATGGACTCCGTCGACTAGTTAATGGTCGATCGATCGTCATTGAGAAACTGCAGGTTAAGAGTGGTAGTTCTAATGATATGGATGTGGATGGACAAGAATATGAAACGAAACATGTCACTAGGAGGTCTGAACCAGGTTCAACTCAGAATGGTATCTAGATTCGTTTATTTGGAATTTCTACATTGTTATGGAACTCTAATCTTTTTTGTAGAGTGGGATATGATCTTGATGGGTTCATTGAGTGTGATGAGAGTTATCAAAGCGGGAACGATGAAGTATGGGTCCGAATTCTTGTGGCCCCTCTTAAGTCGAACATTAGATATTTGGAAGTCCTTCTTGTGGATAATGGAACTCATGATTGTAAGGTTATAGTTCGTCTAGAATGTTCTATAGAGGTTTTAATAACAACGTATATTAGTTATTGTTCTGGTCCTAACAATGATATCCTTATTAAACCTTTATCGACAGCTCATCCCACGAGTCTGGCAGCGTTAAGAGCACGTGTTAAGAAATTAGTAGTGACTCATTTCTATGTGGATCAAATTAGTTTGGTTGGGCTTGCTAATGTTGAATGGTTAACAGTTGTAGAGGATAATAAGCGAGTATTGAGTCTTGATATCTTGTATGTCTCGGATGTCACAATGTGTTTAAGCGAAAATGTGGGTCATGAGGTTGTGTCCAAGGTTATTCCCCTGCTATATTCGACTCATCTTTCTGATGAGTGTACCACCTCAAACAAGGGTCATGTAAAGGTTATGGAGTATTGTCGATATGATTTTTTCTCTTCTTCCAGAAGTGCAGTTTGTTGCTATCTACGATAAGAGTTGCGGAAATAAATGAATGGGAAGCAGGAATATTGTGTCAGTTATGAAAACTTCACCCTGATCGTACTCTTCTATTCAACTACATTATTTCCGTCTCTAATCTTTCCCCTCCCATATTAGAAAAATTAAGAAAAAAACTAAAAAAACTAGGGTTCCAAAACTTAGCTCGCCTAAATAGGCTCAATAATATCTTTCTTCGAGTCTCTAAGATGCACACAGTTGAGGCAAAAATTGAGCATTTTTCTCCTCTCTTGCAAGTGCACGGGCCTAAGACTTTTAACCATGTTTCTCTCATTGGTTCCTCTATGATAAATTATTTACATTTGACCTCATACCATGTTAGGGTGCCCCTAGTCTCACATATAATCTCATATTTAATTGATGATTTGGAGTGTGCTGGAAAGGTTGAGAATGATAGTTGGTCCCTTTTTCTAGTGCGGTTAATGTCAACCAAAAAAATCTATTTATCTCATTGGCGAGGCGACTGTGGTCATTTATGAGGTTTCTGAGGAAGAATCCGTTGAGTATGATCTTGAGTACAATGTCGAGGAAGAGGTTTGCGTAGAACTCTCAACTCATAATATTGTTTTGAATGAAAATAAATTTCTGGTGCAAAAAGTTTTAAGGTCTAAGACTGAGGTTTGACCGATGATTCGTGGGATTCTCCCACTTTCATATTGTTATCTTCGTAGTGAAATGAAGAAGATTGTTTTTCCTAATGGTAATATTGTTGATGGAAACGTGTTTTAAAATCTAATAGGGCGTACTCTAATTAGTTTATCTTAATTATTGAAAAAATTGTAACATGGAACATCTACGGGATTAACGATAGTGCAAAGCGTAAAATGATAAAGTCTTAGGTTAGCACTTTGAGTTATAGTATTTATTGCTTCATTGATAATAAGATGCAACATATGAATCAATAAATTGTTCATGACCTCTGTAATTAGAGATTATGTTGTTTGGAGGTTCTTAATTCTATAGGAGCATCATGTGAGAATCTAGTAACTTAGAATGAAGATTTATTTGAGAAAATTGACGTTAATATTGGTCGATTTTCGGTTAGTATTCAGATTTGTAATTGTGGGGATAATTTTCTTTGGGTGATTTTAGAGTGTACAGACCTATTCTTTCTAAACTTAAGTATGATTTCTTCAATGAGTTTGTAGAGGTGGCAGGTATTTGAGATCTACCTATTATTTTTGTGGGGGATATGAATGAAGTTAGGGTTCCTACTAAGAAAAAAGGGACACATAGACTCACAAGACATATGCGTGAGTTTTCCAAGACAATCGAAAATTTGGAGCTCGTTGACTTGCCTTTAGAAGGAGGGCAATTCACATATAAAAGAGGTAACAAACATGGTGGGAATGTGCAATCCCGCATTGATAAATTTCTTGTAAGTAACTTGATTTTCCGTGGTGTATCTAATATATTTTAGAAGGTCTTACAGTGGAGTTATTCAGTTCATCGTCCTATCCTTATTGAGCAGAGGGAGGTGGTTCGAACTAGTCGACATTTCAGATTCAAGAACAAGTGGTTGACTAGAGATGGTTTTAACTCGAATGTGGAAGAGTGGTGGGTGAGTGAGTCTGTGTTTGGCTTTTCATCCTCAAGGCTATTTATTAAGCTTTAAAATCTATAAAAGTTGCAAAAAAAATTGGTTTGTGGGGAATCGTGCATTGTTTTCCTCTAAGGTTGAGATTTTAAGTCTTGAAATTTTAACAATTGATGTGTGAAGGAAGTTCATGATCTTTCTGTAATTCTGAAAAACCTCTTAGGTTTCGATTTCTGTGAAAACTCTTAGGTTTCGATTTCCGTGAAAAACTCTTAGGTTTCGATTTCCGTGAAAAACTCGAGGTTCGAATATTTCAACATCAGTTTGCATGTCAGCAATTTTTTTTAAAATAAAACATTATTTAAAAATAAATTATTGACTTCTGATAGCTTTTACAATTAATTATAAATAATTAATTTGGGGTTCAATTTTAAATAATCCGGGGATTTACGGTAATTAAATCACAATTTATTTTTTTAGAAATCCTTTAGTTTAAATTAATTAAACACAATTAATTTAAAAAATTATTTATTTTGAAACAGAGTCGCCAATTATATTTTAAAATCAATAAAAATGGCATACACGTACAAACGTATTGGCTAAAGTTTCGTTTTTAGTTCGTAGTTTGGTGATACTCGAGAAAGGGCTTTCACCATTTATCATCTGTACCCATTTAAAATACAATCTCTACTTATAAAGTTACTTTTAAAAATCGGTTGTATAACATTTTGTTTTTACCGATTATTTTTCCGATCTTAATTATGCTTCTAGGTTTTAGCATTATTTAGAATATTGAAACAATAATATTTAAATGACGGTACATGTTGCCGATGATAACTATAGAGGAATATACTTAAAGAACATCAATCATTTTTAAGGGTGTTAGAGTTTATAAATAAACACCAAACATGCCTTAGTCAAAATATTTTTTTGTGGAAATATTCCAAAATTATTTTGAAATCATTTTCAAAATTTTCGGGATTTTTAGAAAATGGTTTTGGGTTTCAAAATTACAAAAATAATTTTAGGTTTTGAAAAGTGGAACCAAACAAGCCTTAGGAACAGAGTCCTAAGTCTTGGGTTCGTTTTTATGGGTCGGGGTCTAAAAACCCTCGATCTAGGTCGATGAGTCTTTTGGTCTGGGTCGAGGAGCCTCTTAGTCGAGGTTCAGGATCTTTGATCGGAGTGCTGAAGTCCCTCAGTCTAGGCACTAAGGACTCTTGGTCCTTGGCTAAGACTATCGGTTTGGGTGTATAAACCCATCGGTCCTAGGTTAAGCTTTAGGCTAACTTCATCGGTCCTAGGTGTAGGAATTCTCGTCTTGGGTTTGGATCTCTCGGTCCTAGGTTTGAATCTCTCGGTCCTAGGTTCTGGAATTCTCGGTCCTAGGTCGGACGTATTAGTCCTGGGTTGGACATCTCGGTCTTAGACATAAAAATCCTCGACCGGACATCTCGATCCTAGCTCAAGAACATCGGTCGGACCTCTCAGTCCTGCTAAAATTTCGGTCCAAGGTTCAAATTTCTCAGTCTTAGGTCTCAGTTCGAACCGATGATTGTTGGTCGGACCTCTCGGTCCTCAAGAACACAAAATGCAAAATTGTATTTTTTATTTAAGCTTGGATTCTTCGACCCTAATGGTTTGGGTAGCTTCACAAAGCTCCCAAGAACATGTTAATCATCATCTCAAGATATCAATCAACCAGGATGATGATCAAATCGTTCAAAACAGTTTGTGATCAAAAATTGGATTTTTTTTTATTTTTAAGTTGTTACGAGGAGAAATGAGCTATCAAATAGCTTCCTTATATATCATATATTTGATTGGTACTAAAATAAAAACACTAGTTGTTCGTTTTGACCAAATCAAGAACTCAAAATTTTTTATTTTGCCCAACATGATTACAATCATGTTGGGAAGCTTTCTGGACTGTGATTCAAGATAATTACCCCCAAGAATAGCAAATACATTTTTTTTAACATTCAAAATTGAGTTTTCTGTTTTAGGTTGATTGAATGTTCCTAACATATCCAGAAAGTTCATAAATAATCATAGGATCGATTTACAGCCATAAACACCATAAACAACACACATACAGGATTATGCAATTTGAAATATAAAATTTCAAATACCCTACCAAGGTAGCACAGTGGTAAGAGTCAACTTAAGATACCAAAGGGTCACGGGTTTGATTCCATCTGGAAGCGTTTTGAGTTTAAGAGGTGGACCATAGTTGTGGGGTGTCATTCTAGCTCTCATTTAATTCAAAATATATATGTATATATATATATATAATTTCAAATTCAAACTATAAATATGAATTAGAGGGTGATTAGAACCTTACCAAGGATTGGAGAACACTCCTGAATCCTTAAGGAAGCTTTAGATGCTCAGATCCAAGTTTTAAGGCCTTCAACATAACACTCGAAAAATTCGAAAACTTGGAATCTTTAATGACGAATTTTTAATTTTCTTTAATTTGAAGGTGGAGAGTGAATCTTTTGCCTTCAGAATGACTCATGGGAGTATTAATAGCATCCATGAGTTGGTGGAGGCTTCAAATGGATCAAATCAGTCAAAAGCCATTTATGGCGTTTTGGCTACTCTTGAGCCAAGTTGGCAAAATATGGATGAATCATCCCTATTGAAGTAACTAGATGAATCATCCCTATTGAAGTAACTTAAATGATCACCGAAGTAGGGTGATCATTTCATATTTCGAATTAGCCACAAAGATGGATGGTGGAGAAAGTTCCATCTTTGCAAAATCAAAGATGGGTCTTTGATGTTTATCCCTCTAGCGATCGTGATGAAGACGAAGGTGGCGCATGAAATGACGTTGTTTCATCCGCGTTTGGGCGTTTCGTTAGAGATTCGGCTAACGAGCGTTAGCCGATGTGGCGCCTCACGAGCGCGCGCTCCTTCCGCTACAACGGGCTACGTGGGCGCGCCTGGAGCGTTCAATGAGAATCTAACGCTGATCCAATGGGCGCAATTCCGGCTATAGGATTCTTTTCGGATTTCGGCTACACCTGATTACTCATTTATTTTTATTTTAAAATCTTAGAGGTTTGTTTAAAATTGATTTTTCTTTGACCATTTTGGCTCTAATTTTAATCTTTTTAAATACACAAAATATTAAAATAAATGTGACAAATATTTTTTTGTATATTTTTAGGGTTAAATAAATAATTATGATGATGAAATAAGTACCTCATTTCATCTTAAATTATTTATTATAATCTCTTGATTTTTTTAAAATTATTTTAAGATAAATGAATAGAACATTTATCTCAAATAATTTTATTTTTTATTTTGACCATTTTCCTTAATTAATTAGGCTTCAATTATCATAATAATTAGTTTAATTAATTATTTTAATTGAGTTTTGGCCATAGGATTAATTATTTTGATTTTATTTATTCAAAAATAAATCAAAATAATTATTTTAATTTTAGTGTGTAGATTTTTAGTGCTTACACTTTCTATTACGAAAATTTTACACTAATTTATCTAGTGAGTGAGTTGCTTGAGCTATGTAAATAGGAAGAAATTATTAGGGCAAGACAACGCAGTGGAGCAATTTGGTTGTAGGAAGGTGATAAATACATAAGTATTTTCATGGCATCTATAAAACACAAGCGAGAAATAACGATATTAACTCGATATTCATTGCATATGTCATGTATGAGAATTAACCAACTATATATAATAGTATTATTCAATTTTACAAAGATTTGTTTCATAAACTATTTCAGGTTAGACCAAAGCTAAATGACATCAGTTTTGCATATAAATGCAAATAAAAAATGCATGTTAGAAGCTCATTTTTCTATCGAAGAGGTGGATGCGACAATAATGGACTATGGTGTGATAAATCCTCTAGGAGCGGTGGTTTTACTTTGGGTTTTTTAAAAAGGCTTGGGAGTTTCATAAGGTTGATATGGCGGCTATGAATCATTTATACCGATTTTCATCTTTTGAGAAAAATTGAAACTCTATGTTGATTGTCCTCATTCATAAGGAAGAAAAAACTACTGACGTGAATAATTTTCAACCCAATAGTTTGGTTATATCGTTTTATAAGATTATCTTGAAATATTTGACAAACAAAATGCGTGGAGTTTTGGGTATAGTTATCTATGGTTATCAGATGACTTTCATCAAAGGTTGTCAAATATTTTACGCGACATTAATCGCCAATGAGTGTATTGATTCGACTAACTCTAGAAGTGATGAATGTGCTTTTGTCTAACTCAGTATCGAGAAAGCATATGATCATATTAATTGGGAGTTCCTTTTTGATATTATGGGTAGAATGACTATGGTTGAGAAATGGATCGGATGGATTGAATTTTGCGTATCGACAAAATTCTATGTTATTGTGAATGGGAGCTCTAGGGTTTCTTCGAGATTTTAAAGGATATAAGGCAATGAGACCCTCTTTCTCTTTCTTATTTATTATTATTATAGAATGTCTTTCTAGAATGACGTCGTTTGTCGAAAACACGGGTCTGTTTCGTGGGGTGAAGTACGGTGCAAGACGATCTCTATTATATATGTCTCGCTTAATGTTTATAGATTTCACTTTATGCATAATTCAAGTTACTAAAAAAAATGTCAAACACCTTCGTGATATTCTCTAGTTATTTAGACGTGTTCGATATTGCGTGTTAATTTGAGTAAGTCTGATATTTTTTTCTCTAATTCAGTTTTGTCTAAAAGAAGGATTAGATTGTCATGTATTTTGGAATTTAAAATTGGGGTTTTTCAGATACGTATCTCGGGGGGCTTCCTCTAGGGTTAAAGCTATCTCCAAAGCCTCTTAGGATCTGATCATTAGTAAGATGGAGATGAAGCTTCCCATTTGGAAAAATAAGATGAAGTATATGTGAGGTGTTTAGTCCTTAACAAGAGTTCCCTTTCTTCAATGTCAACTTATATGACGTTCTGTTTGTCATCCCAAAGTGTGTGGTCGTGAAGATTGAGAGAATTATGCGTAAATTTTTATAGGGATTGTCTAATTCCTCATTTTCTCATGATGTAGTGGATTTGCATCTAAGCAAGAAAGTACTCTGGCTAATTTGATTAAATATAAATATGGTCAAGATAAGTCTAGTTGGTACACCAAGGATTCTTATAGACCCGTGGGATGCAACATTTGGGGGGTATTTATGCTAAGTGCATTCAATTTTTATTGTGGGTGATGAAAGTTTGATTAGTTTTTGGGATGAGACTTGGTGTGGTGGTAAATGTTTGACGAATATTTGTAGAGATTCATCGTTCAAAGATATGTTTGACATTCGGTCTAGTAGTTTTGCTAACCGTATCAGATATAGAAGAAGATTGAATAAAGAGGAGCGCATTTCCAATGATAGACTTTTGTTCATAGTTAAAAATAAGTGGTTAAACCTGTCTTCTCGGGATCTTATGCGATGGAGTAATCTGAATAATTTTCATGTGGGATATTGTTACACTTTGTTCAATAAAGTTATCCCGGTTGATCTTTGTTGGGAAAATTTATGGGAGTCTAAATGCCTACAAATATCTCTTTTTTTGGTTAAAGTGGTATTCACGCCGGAATTCTCACTAATGATAAATATATGAGAAAATCCATAGTTTTGTGAGTCGTTGTCGTATGTTACAAAAAAGTTGAGACGACTTCTCATCTAATTTTACATTGTCACGCTGTTTCAAATATATAGAGTCTTTTGTAGAATTTGACCGGAATACAATGGATTATGCTGGAAATCGTTAGTGGCTATTGGGAGGCATGTGTTGGGGAAACTAAAAATACAAAACTTAGAAGATGGGTCTTTATTCCTATAATTTTATAGTTGATTATTCGGTTGAAAAGAAATCGGAGAATATTTTTAACAACCAAGGTAGGTTATTAATGATTATTCATAATGTCATTATCATGACGATTTCAAAAATTAAATATAAAAACCCCGTGAATTTGTATGGAGATATTATTACTCTTCTTAAATATCTTTGAGTTAATTAATTATTTTAATATATTTAATTTGTACTTAATTTTTTTTTATGTTATGCTTTTATTATATATATATATATATATATATATATATATATATATATATATATATATATATATATATATATATATATAAACGATTTTTAATTAAATGAACCATTTTTTAAAAATTTAAAAACTTAATGTATTAATTTTCTTGAATTGTGGTAAATGTTATTTGAAAAAGAATAATGACTTGTTAATAATTTATTAAAATATTTTATAATATTAAATAAATAATATTTAAATTTTAAATTGATTTTTAGTTTTATTTAAATAATTTATAAATATATGATTAAATATTTTTAATTGAAAGATAATTTTTGTATATATTAAAAACAAAAACAAATATAAATATAGTTGTAAGCACCAAAAATCTAAACACCCAATTTATAAAATTAAAATAATTATTTTATTTATTTTCAAATAAATAAAATCAAAATAATTAACCTCTAGGCCAAAACCTATTAAACAATTAATTAGTTTAATCATTGCGATAATAAAACCTAATAATTAAGGATAATGGCCAAATAAAATTATTTGGGATAAATGTTGTACTCTTTTTATCTCTAAATAATTTTAGAAAAATTAAGGGATTAAAATAAATAATTTAAAATGAAATGTGGTACTCATTTCATTTTCAAAAAATTATTTATTTAACACAAAAATATACAAAAATAAATCAAATATATTGGCAAAATATTTGTCATATTTTTTTAAATATTTTTTTTTATATTTTAAAGATTTAAAAATAAAGCAAAAAGGGTAAAAGAAAAATCAATTTCAAACAAACCTTTAAGGTTTTAAAATAAAAATTAAATCAGTGATCATGTGTGGTTGAAACTCTAAAGAACGGCTACAACAAAAACCAGGACCATCGGATGAGCGTTGGATTGTCATTCAACGCTCACAGACTTACTGTGTCGCCCGCTGCAACGAATGATCATTTATGAGCTTTTTGTGAAAGTCAGAACTAATCAATCGGTCTAAAATGAAAAAACCCAATTTAAATCCTTAAGAATAACAACTTAATAAGCTTCCCAAAATATTTTTAATGATGTTGGGCAACTATTTGGTTCATGTTTGATCCATCTCGGTCATGTTTGATCAAAATTAAAATTTTCAAAATAAATAAAAATTTTGAGTTTTGAATTGATCCAAATGAACAGTCAACGTTCATTTTTTGGCGTCAATCAAGTATACGAAGTATAAGAAAACTATTGGCAAGCTCCTTTTACTTCAAAACAACTTTAAGCCAAAACCTAATTTTTTGGCCATAAATTATTTTAAACAAATTGATCATCACCAATGTCGAATGATATCTTAGGATGATGATTTTAATGTTCTTAGGAGCTTTGTGAAGCTACCCAATCTCTTGGATCAAAGGATCTAAGCCTCCATCAAAATTGCAAACTTATAATTTTTATGTTCTTGAGGACCGAGGATCTTTGGTTAGAACCGAGAGGTCCGATCGATAAATTTGAGTTAGGACCGAGAGGTCCGAATGAAGATTTTCAGCTAGGACCGAGAGTTCCGACCAAAGATTTTTATATCAGATCGAGAAGTTAGACCTATGATCGATGAGTCTCACACCCAACCAAGAACTCCCGAACCTAGGACCGATGACTTTCATTTATGACCGAGAGGTTCGACCGAGAAGTCAGACCTAGGACCGAGAAGTCTCGCACTTGACCGAGAACTCCCAAACCTAGGATCGATGACTTTAACCCAGGACCGAGAGATCCGACCATGAACTCTAGCACCCGACTGAGAATTCTAGCTAGGGACTGAGAGGTCTTAAAACCCCGACCGAGGGACTTTCGCACCCCGACTAAGGATCCTGAACCTGGACCGAGGGGTTCTAGACTAGGACCGATGGCTTTCAGCCCCAACCAATAAAATGAACCCAAGACCTAGGAAACCGGTCATAAGGCCTATTTGATTCCTCTTTTAAAAATCCATTTTTTTTGTAATTTTGGAACCCAACCCATTTTATAAAAATTCCGAAAAAATAGAAAATAATTTCAAAATATTTTTGGGATATTTTCACAAAACAATATTTTGACAAAGACTTGTTTAGGATTTGTTTTTAAACCATAATGCCTTTTAAACTGATGTTCTTTAGATATTTTTCTCTCTAGTCATCATCAGCAACATGTATCAGTATTTAAATAAATGTTGTTACAATTCTTTAAATAGGCAAAAACTTATGCATGTCTAGGACGAAAAGAATAATCGGTTAAAATAATACGTTATACAACCGATTTGTAAAAGACAAATTTATAAGTAACGACCGTTTTCAAACAGGTATGGAGGATAAAACACGAAAGCTCTTTCCCGAATATCACTAAATTACGAATTTAAAGACACTCTGGTTAAAATATGTTTGTACACATATGTTTTATTGATTTTAATTTAAACAACGGGTTTCTAAAAAATCAAATTATAATTTGATTACTACAAATCCCCAAATTATTTAAATTTGAACCCAAATAAATTAATTTTAATTAATTTAAAATTCTGTTAGGAATTATTTAAAATCTTTTAAAATAATGTTATATTTTAAAAAGATTTTTGACACGCAAATCGATGTTAAAGTTCTCGAAACTTGGGCTTCCACGGAACCAAATGATTTTTTGGGGTTAAAATATTATAAACAAAATTTAATAAAATTAAATGATAATAAAGAAACTCACTAGTTTAAGTGACAAAAATAATTAATAAGAGACAAAACGTCGACTCTATTTGTTGAGTTTTGAGCTCATATTTTATTAGAGTTTATATATTATAATGAGTTTTAAGTCTTTAATGGGTTTATGAGTAATAATTTAGTCTTTATGATTTTTAATGTACTCTTATAAATAGAGAAATTGTAATCTAAGATTATTTGGACCATTATTTCATAGAAATTTAAGTATTTGTTAATTGAACATCGTTATATCTTGTGTTCATTATTCTTTACCCTCTATCTATATATCTTTTTTTTATCGTAGGTTTAGATTATGTTTTTTCTCAACCAGGGTATAATATATTATATTATGTGTTATTATATCCTATATTAGATTCAGGAGATGTTTCTAGTCAAGTTTGAAAGAAACAAGAAACAAGACAAAGAGAGAAGAAGACCAAAGTAGACATCAAGAAAAAAAACTATTTTTCTTCATTTATTTTCTCTTCTCTCTTTAAAATACATAGGTTTAGGTATTTCCATCATTGATGAAGATACATTATATATGAATGGGTCATCTTTAACGATGATGATGTTTTTGAAAGTTTAGGTAATCTAATAGATTGTAAAGCTTATTTTGTAAGAACATTGTGTTAGATATTATAATGGGTTTAAACGGTCTAATGGTACCGTGGTTTTTACTCTTATTGAAGAGTTTTTCATGCTAAAGTTCGTATTTCTTTATTTATGTTACTTGTTTGATTGAATGAAGATTGATATATTACTGTTTTGTGGTTATTTTTATTAACATTATTTACACTTAAAATTTTTTAAGTTGAAATCTATAGTCATTATTATGTAATGATGCTAGCATTTTCTATTAAAATAAAAGAGTGAGTAAATTAAATTTTTCATATTTCATACCTAATGAAGTTCATACTTATTTTAATGGAGGCAGGTCATTGCATAGAGCTCCAACCTATGGGCTTGCTTGAGGAAGTGATTTTTTTAAATATATAATATTAATTCTTATCATCTCTCTTATTTAGTATATCATATCCCTACTAGCTCTAGGCATCTAGCTAGACCTCACTACCTTCTGTAATGCCTATATTTTAGACTATTATTAGTGTGTGAACTTAATTTTTAATATTAAATATATTTAAATAAACTTTTAATAATTCATTCTGTAAATAAACTAGTTATATATGTATATATATAACATTCATAAAACATATTAATTGATTATGATTTATAAAAACAAGTTTTCAATATGTCTTATAGAACAACGTCCTAATATTATATCATATATGACATACAGATATAGGTCTTCTCTAATAATAATAATAATTAAGTGTTTCTCCTTTAAAGATACTCAACCCTACAAACTTTAATAACCTAGAAAAATGAAGTTCAATTATCTGTCATTGTAATAATAACGATAATAAAGATGCAGGTTAATGAATGATACATGCATTGACATCCCAATTGATAAACTACGAATGTCAAAATGTAAGAGGAAATAATAAATAAAAACAACTGTATATGTAGATGGACCACTATCTGACTACCTACTGTATCTGCATGCATGCATCAATTTTAATTAATTAAGTGCTGACTCAACAATCAATTTCCCTCGATTATATCGATACTACTTTTTTCATCTGTTTGTAATTAATCTGTCTGTAATTTTAAAAAATAAGTTCTTGTTAATAAGTTGAACCAAACAAGTCTTAGAAATTTATCTCGATCCAAAGATTCAAGAATGTGTTGGATGAAATAATCAAAGTAATCCTTTATCTGTTTTCTTTTCCTAACACTATGTACGACATACTACATACTACAAGTACATTCTCCAGATATGGACCACTTACAATGAAATTCTATTGAGAAGTTGTTTATACTTTTGAGTATATTTGTTTTTAATTTAGAATAGTTTGGGTCTAAAAACTCTAATTCATTATCATTATTGTATTCTAATACCACTTAGATATACTTATATATGTGTATATCTTAGTTTAATAATGGAGCATTTTAGATTTTTAGATTTTGTTTTTCAAAAACATTCATGTATTAAAGGTTATTTTAGTATTGATTATATTTTTTCAATCAAAATCTTTCAACAAGTTAATAACTCAAATAAGAATTCATTTATCTAGTCTAGTGGCAATAAAAATTGAATATCTTTAGCCTCGTTTGAGGTCTTGGGTTTGAACTCGCTCACTACTTAATTAGTTAAGTATGTTTAAGAGTTATATGCTTAATTCGCGGGAATTAGTCACACTACGAAAAAAACGAAATTAAGAAATAGAAAATGTAAGAAAAATCTACCAAATCATTTGAATTGAGCCGAAAACCATCTGTACCAGTCAAATTGAATCATCAACGTTTGAAACCGTTAAAATCGGTTTGTGGCAATACACATGTACATTTCTTTTAATAATTAAGTTTTTAACCATTAAATTATATTATAAATAGTTATTATTTGTTTTTCAAAACAAATTTAAGAATAATTGTATTATTTAGAAACTAACACTTTTTTTCAAAAAAAATAAAATTGATAGAAACCGATCTAAACGAATCTACAAACCGATTGAATCGTATACCGATGGTTTTATGAAACCGTTAAACTAAAATCAACAACTCGTTCGCTTGGTTTAAAAAATTACAGAATTTGTTTATATCAAATTAAAGATTCATACATAAACCTTTATTTTATTAATTAAGTTATGATTTACTTTTCAAAACAAATTTAAAGTGTAATTGTATTAATTAGCAATACCATCTTGCAAAAGAATATAACAGATTTAAACCACCTACACAATTTTTTAATCTATCAAACTAAATAAATGAATAAACCAAACCCAGATTGAAATTTTCTAATTTGCATGTGCAAAAGGACTTGAAGCTCTTAAACCCAAACAACATCTTTCATAAAATAATAAAAATATCTCATAATCCAACATAAACATCTCTTATTAGGCAAACACATGACAACAAAGTCAAAATTCAAGACTTGATGATCATTTTCAAAATGAATAAACAAAAAAAGAAGAAAAAGAGCCAATTACTTGATGCTGATGATCCATGCATGATGATGAAGATGATGACATATCAGTTGTGTAGAGGATTTGGTCCAGTATGAACTAATCTTTTGTCTTCAATATCATATAGAGAAATATTAGTACTTGACTCATTCTTGTTTGGGTTGATCATCATGGCGGCAGCGGCGTCGCTAAAGTTCAGACCTTTTCTTGATTCTACGGCAGCGGCGACAGCGACGGCGACGGAAGAAATTAGAAGTAGAACGATCCAGAGTAAAAAATAACGAGTCATCATTTTGTGGGTATGATCGATCGGTGGTCAAAGAAGAAAGAAGGAGGTTTCTTGATTGTGGGAAGCTTCTTATAAATAATTTATTGGTACTGGAATTCAGAAATAATCGATTGTCTGCACTTTTTCCGGTCAGTGTTTTGTCATTTTCCGGCGAGGTATGGTTCTCTAGTGCATATATTTAGGCAAACATTCATTTTGACATTTTTAATATGAGAGAGAAATGTACTGATAACTTATAAAAAGAAAATTATAAGTGGGGAAGAGAGCTTCAGAAGAGCATTAATGGCCGTTGTCTACGGAAATTTCAAATCTTTTTTAGTTTAAGACGATGTCGTTTTGACTGTGTGGGCCTTGTTCTTTGTGGGGGTCAAAATTTAGACTTGAATGCCATTTCTTTTTCCTCTATTTACAACTGTGTCTCATTTTTATCCATTTTCTCATGTACCTTATTTTTATTTTATTTTTAATAAATGAAATATTATTTTTAAGTCAGTTTGATAAATTAGTTGTTGAAAAAGTTATTTCTTGTGTATTTTTAGTTATATCTATTCAAAATGTTTAGATTATTCTCTCTTATTTAAAAAAAGATAAAAAAAATCAAGTATTCAATATTCAACTATTTATTGTCTTTATGCAAGACAGTCCACATCAACTATAAATTACTCATTTCATCTTTCTTACCTATTTTCAAATAAAATTATTTCGTGTAGGGTCAGGCTCTGCACAGAATAAGGTCAACAAACCCACAAGATATCACACCATAGGGCAACCATTTAATAAGAAAAATTAAATATTTAATTAAATTTACTAATTTTTTTAAATAGAAAAAGATTTAGAATAAAATGAAAGTTAAGATTTATAAAATTTTCACCTTTTTCCTATTAGACTCCGAAAACCCAAAACTTTGAACCGAAACTGTGTAGGTTCTTTAAAAATAAAAATTTGTTGGATGGAATCTTCTAATCTATCAATCATCATATAACATTATTATAACAAGATTATCAAATAATATTATCATCTTCCATCATAAAAAGAAAATTGAGGCATAAAAAGAAAATTGAGGCACAGAGGTTAAGCACATAACCCGCCAACGCACTTAACCATTTAATCAGGGGCAGAACTTGACGCCTGATAAACTTGAAAACAGGATCTCTCAAAAGGCTGAAAATATTCACTTCTTGTTCTGACTAAGTTAGAATAGTGATTTTTTCCATTAAATGATCAAATTGTAATGGATTTGAATAATAATAATAAAAATATTTAATTCAAGATAGTCAATATTGATAGTGTATTTAAAATCATTTGTAAAATCAAAAGTATATTTAAAATCGTAAAAGTTTATCTTGTAATAATAATAGATTGAATGGTCAAATTAGAGCTTTTTTATTGGGGCAATTGGAATTTCGAATCTATTTTTTAAATCTTATAATTTTGGGTTATTTATTAATAAAGTTACACCAAACAAGATTTTGTGTTAATAATATTAAACGTCGTTTAACTTATTGTCAACGTGACATTTTATAATAAATAAATAAAATATCAATGTCACTTACGACGACGAGTTTTTTCTTAAAAAAACTTTGTTTAATAAATACTTTTAAAAAATTAGTTTTTTGAGGTTAAATTACCAAAATATCTTATATCCAAAATACATTTATATATTAATTTCCTCTCTATTCTTTTTTAGAGTTAATAAAAGAATAATTTTGGTACTTAAATATATAAAATGAGCGATTAAATAATTGAAATGATGGTTGTGTTTTGGGATAAAATTTTGAAAAAAAACCTAAAAAATCACACATCAAATGAGCCCTAATTTAATTATAACATTGTTGTAAATTATTGTAGACTGTGATTCGCGAGCGACTTGAAACAAACCCTGATATGACACATTTGAAGTGTTTGAGGCTACTTTTGGAGCATAGGGACACGGGAGGGTGACTAGGATGGGATCCGGAATACATCCAACGCACTTTAGAACGAATCATCGAGAAAGTTCTTCCTCGAGTGTCAACAACGCATGGGTGTCACAACGTCCAGAGACGTAAGCGCTGCGTGAGGAGAACAAGGACACTACGAGACGAGGTGACGTAGTAGGGACGTGTGATGGAGGAGGCGCACGCACAATAAGGACATGAGATGGAAGAGATGCGCGCACAACAAGAAGCTCTACAGTTGCTTATGTCTAAGATGCCCCTTTCTCCCCCCGATCAGTAGTACATTGATTGACATTTTGTATTAATACGATTTGAGATTTTTATAATTTAGAATTGATTTTTATTTATGAATGATCTTTTTGCTAATAGTAGTAAAACAAAATATGAAACATGTTTAATAAAAATATAAAAAAGTGTCAAAAAATTGAAAGTAATGATTATCAGCAACGTCGTTAGGGGAATGTCGACGTTGATAATTAACAATATCAGCAACGATATTAAGAGAATTCCGACATTGATAACTAATAATAAGAAAATCAGAAATGTACCAAAAACCCGAGAGAGCAAAGACTATCAGCGGCGGCAAAAGAAGAAATGTTGTCGTTATTAAATAAAATATAAACGACGACGTAAGCACAATGTCGTCGCTATTAGTCAAAACATAATCGACGGTGTAAGCATAATGTCGTCACTATTATTTAAAATAATCAGTGACAAAATTCCCCATTCACCGTCACTGATATTTTAATTATCAACGTCGGCCTATCGCCGTCAAGAAAAGTCATTATCTTATAACGACGAACTTTTTAGCAATGAATGACGACGATTTTGTTCGCGGACGCTAATATTTATTAGCAATGACATTATGAGTTTTAGCGACGATTTATGTCGTCGCAAATGTTACATTTTCCACCAGTGTTACCAAATTTCAGAAGCAAAGGTCAAGGCTCCCTCCTCGTTTGTGGTAGACAAATTTCGCACCTCATTTGCCAAAGCCAAATCGGTCAAGGTTTATAAAAGGTATCTTCGAAAACCTTTCAAACTAATTTATTTTATCTCAAATTTCATGTCAAACCTCACGAAATTGGAGTTCACGGCTCTTGACATCACCGGAAAGAATTACCTTACATGGATTCTAGATGCTGAAATTAATCTTGCCGCCAATGGTCTTGGAAATACTATCAACGATGAAAACACCACATCCGACCAAGATAAGGTCAAAGAAATGATTTTCTTTCGTCTCCATCTTCACGAAGGTTTAAAAATTGAGTATCTCACCGTGAAAGATCCATTGGTCCTATGGAACAATCTGAAAGAAAGGTACGATCATTTGAAAACGATCATTCTTCCAAAAGCTCAATTTGAATGGCTTCATTTATGC
This sequence comes from Impatiens glandulifera, assembly GCF_907164915.1. NCBI lineage: Eukaryota > Viridiplantae > Streptophyta > Magnoliopsida > Ericales > Balsaminaceae > Impatiens > Impatiens glandulifera. The sequence goes on along the minus strand of NC_061865.1, from coordinate 57,537,457 downwards.
CTTCAAGATTTTAAATCGGTGAGTGAATATAATTCAGCATTATTTCGGATTACTTCTAAACTCAAACTATGTGGAGAAGTTATTTCTAAAGTAGATATGTTAGAGAAAACATTATCCACCTTCCATGCATCAAATGTGCTCCTACAGCAGTAGTATCATGAAAAAGGATTTGAGAAGTATTTTGAATTGATATCATGTCTATTATTGGCCAAACAAAATAATGTGCTTTTGATGAAAAATCATGAGACCCGTCCAACTGGATCGACTACATTTCTTAAAGTGAATGTGACATCATATAATTATAGAGGGCAACATCGTGGTCGTGATCATTTTTCAGGTCATTCCCACATAAATGGTCGTGAACGTGGTTGTGATCATTTTTTAGGTCATTCTCACATAAATGGTCGTAAACGTGGTGGTTTTCATATGATAAAAGGGAAGAACAATAAAGAAATACATAATAATAATAAAAGGGATCAAATCAATAAAACTATAGAAAACAAATGTTATTGTTGCGGTACGAATGGTCATTGGTCGCGTACATGTCGTACGCCAAAACATTTTATCGTTCTTTATCAAGCATCGCTAAAAGGAAAAGGGTCCATTGATACCAACTTTGTTTTCAATGATAAAAAAATGATAATGGAGACGAACTTGGCTTCGGCTTCCCGTGATGATAAAATAACTTTTTGTCTCGATAATTTCTCCCAGTTTGATGTAGCTGACTTTCTTGTCGAGCATGTAAATTATAATGGGATCATTGGATATTTGTGATTCTTTTATAATGTTTAATAAAATTTTCTAAATATATATATAATAATAATAAATAAAACTTATATTTTATCGAGATTATATTTAGTTTGATGCTGCGTTTGAATTATTATTATTATCAGTTCATGTATTCGTTTATTATTAATATTTATTTTATTTAATGAAGAAAATGAAGATTCTTAGAAGCGAATACTTGATGAATGAAAAATGCAGTTGTTTCGTAGACAATGCATCAACACATATTAATTTGAAAAGCAAGAGATTTTTTACTTCTTTGACGATGAAAGTGACATGCGTGAATACGATATCTGGTAGTTCAAAAATTATTGAAGGCTCTTGAAGAGAAAATATTATATTACCTTCTTTGGTGATGAATGAGACATGCGTGAATACGATATCGGGTAGTTCAAAAATTATTGAAGTCTCTTGAAGAGAAAATATTATATTACCAAGAGGAAAAAATATTTGTGTTGATAATACTTTATATTCGTCCAAGTCTCAAAGAAACTTGTTGAGTTTTAAAGATATCCGCAGAAATGAATATCACATTGAGACTTCAAATGAAAGTAATAAAAAATATTTATCTATCACGAGTATCATCTCGGGTAAAAAAATGTTTCTTAGGAAAATCACCCTCAGTTTCTTCTGGATTATATCTCACAAACATAAGTGTTGACGAAGTATATGTGGTTACAAACTAGAAGTTTGTCAATCAAAATAATTTTATTACATGGCATGATAGATTGGGACATCCTAGAGCTATTATGATGCGAAGAATAATTAATCATTCATGTGAGAATTCACTGAAAAACCAAAAGATTTTTCTACCCAATGAATTTTCTTGTGCTGCTTGTTCACAAGGGAAGTTAATAATAAGGCCATCACCATCTAAAATTAAGGTTGAACCCTTAAAATTTCTTGAAATAATACAATGTGATATATGTGGACCTATCCATCCACAATGTGGACTATTCAGATATTTTATGGTATTAATTGACGCATCAACAAGATGGTCACATGTGTGTTTATTATCAACTCGTAATCAAGCATTTGCAAGATTGCTTGCTCAAATTATCAAATTACGAGCTCACTTCCCAAACTATTAATTAATTAAATCTATTCGTCTTGATAATGCTGGAGAATTCACCACCCAAGCTTTTAATAATTATTGTATGTCAATTGGGATCAGTATTGAATATCCAATAGCACATATTCACACACAAAATGGCCTTATAGAGTCATTAATAAAACGTCTTCAATTAATTGCAAGACCATTGATTATGAAAACGAAACTTCCAATATAAGCTTGGGGACATGCTATTTTACATGCGGCAACATTAATTCGTATCAGACCCACAAATTATAATGAGGACTCCCCTTTATAAATGGTTTATGGTCAAGAACCAAATATTTCTCATCTAAGAATTTTTAGATGTGTAGTATATGTGCCAATTGCTTGACCACAACGCACAAAGATGGGACCTCAAAGGAGATTGAGGATATATGTTGGATATGAATCACTGTCTATAATTAAATATCTTGAGCCATTGACGGGTGATTTATTCACGGCACGATTTGTCGATTGTCATTTCAATGAAATGATATTTCCAACATTAAAAGGGAAAAATAAGCAGTCGGAAAATGAAATAATCTAGTGTGAGTTATTATTAACTCATTATGATCCTCGTACAAAGAAATTTGAACTTGAAGTTCAGAAAATTATTCACTTACAAAATTTAGCAAATCAATTGCCAAATGCTTTTACTAACCTTAAGAAAGTCAGAGTCATATATTCCAACTGTAAATTCTTCAATTAGGATTGATGTCCCTGAAGGAAAACTCATTACTACTAATGAGCCTAAAATGCAAGTGAAGCGTGGTAGACCAGTTGATTCTAAAGATAAAAATCCTCGAAAAAGAAAAAAAGATCAAATTGAGGAAATAATTACTTTAAAAGAGTACTCAGTCATCGAAAAAATGATTCTGTAGGAATCACAAGTACTTGAAAATGAAAAGATCTCTATAAACTATATTTTGACTGGAAAAAAATATAATCGAGATGAAATTGACATCGGTGAAAATTTTTATATGCTATAGCATGCGATATTATTGATGAAGATGAGGATCTTGAACCAACGTCTGTAGAAGAATGAAGACGGAGAAATGATTAGCCAAAATGGAAAGATGTGATTGAATCTGAATTAAAATCGCTCGCAAAACATAAAGTTTTTGGACTTGTCGTCCATATCCCCGAAGGTATTAAACCGATCGGTTATAAATGGGTATTTATAAGAAAAAGAAATGAGAAAAACGAAATTGTCATATATAAGGCATTATAAGCCTAGGGATTCTCGCAAAGACTTGGTATTGATTATGAGGAGACATATTCTCTTGTGGTGGATGCAACAACATTTAGATATTTGATAAGTTTATCAATACACAAGAAATTGCAGATGAGATTAATGGATGTTGTTACGGTATATTTATATGGCTCCTTTGAGAACAACATATACATGAAACTCCCTGAAGGATTTAAAATGCCTGAAGCATGTAGTTCAGATCGTCGAGATCTTTACTCAGTTAAATTATGCAGATCTTTATATGGATTGAAACAATCTGGACGTATGTGGTATAAACGTCTTAGTAAATATTTGTTAAAGAATGGATTTCAAAATGATCCAATATGTTCATGTGTGTTTATCAAGAAATCTGGATCACAATTTGTAATAATTGCAATTTATGTGGAAGGTCTGAATATTATTGGAACAATATATGAACTATCTAAAACAATTGATTATCTCAAGAAAGAATTTGAGATGAAAGATCTCGGGAAAACAAATTTATGTACTGGCTTGCAACTTGATCATTTAGAGAATGAAATTTTTGTCCATCAATCTACTTATACATCAAAAGTACTGAAAATAATTTTTATGGACAAAGCACATCCCTTGAGTAGTCCAATAATTGTGAGATTTCTTGATGTAAATAAAAATTCATTTCGACCTCGTATGAGTGATGAAGATTAATTGGTCCTAAAGTACCATATCTTAGTACTATTAGAGTGTTAATGTATCTAGCTAGTCATATTACCCGATATATCATTTGTAGTAAATTTACTAGCGAGATATAGTTCTTCACTGACAAAGAGACATTGGAATGGGGTTAAACATATTTTTCGGTACCTTCAAGGAACTAAAGACATGAGATTATACTATCCATATGTATGTGAAGCTGAATTGATTGGGTATGCAGATGCATGATATTTATTTGATCCTCATAATGGTAGGCCTCAATCGGGTTATGTATTCACATATGGTAATACAACTATATCATGGAGATCTATTAAACAAACAATTATCGTTACATCTACAAATCATTCAAAGATCATAGTTATTAATGAAGCAAATCGAGAATGTGTGTGGTTGAGATCAATTATGCATCACATTCGAGAATCATGTGGTTTATCTATAAATAAGAATTCTCCAACAATTTTATACGAGTATAATGTTGCTTGTATTGCACAATTAAAAGAAGAATATATTAAAGGCAATAGAACGAAACACATATCACCAAAATTCTTTTTCACTCATGATCTGAAGAAATGTGATATTGATGTTCATTAAATTCGTTCATCAGATAATCTAGTAGATCTATTTACAAAGGCATTGCCTACTACGATATTTTAAAAGCTAGTGTATTAAATTGATATACAGAGATTCAAGAGTATAAAGTGATGTTACAATGAGGGGAGTATAATCCCACTAAGCATACGTATTGCACTCCTTTTCCCTTTACCATGACTTTATCCTATTGGGTTTTCCTGGTAAAGTTTTTAATGAGGCAGTATGCAAATGGCATCAAGGGGGAGTATTATACATATAATAATAAATGGATGTCATTATGTATGATATTTGGTCTTTTATATTTCAATATTAATAAAGACCTTTCATTTCGTATTTTACATTTATTACTCTTTGTTTTTAGTCTTATAAATAGGACATATATAGTATGTTGTAAAGTGTCCCATTTGATAAGCAATAATGTCTCTTATTCTTTATATTATTCGTTTATAACATATATTTAATTATTATGCATGTGTTTTCCCTTAAAATTTATAAGTTTTCTATATTTATTTGTAAGAAAATAAGATTGGACTTTGGAGAGTAAAGTGAATAAATTAATTCACTCATTCAACTTGTTAAAATTGCAGCAATATTGGTAAATGGTAATCGGTGTCGGCCCTGAGATTTGGACTGCACAGCCTCGGGTAGAAAAAATCGATATTTTTGTTGTTGCCCTAAGTCTAATTTAAAAAATGGATTAAAAAAATAATTTTTGGTGAGATTTGAACACATGATCAACTAAAAGATTTACATATTTATCTTCCATAACTAAACTACAACACTTTTTGTTTAAAATTATAACATATTTAATAAAAATACCTTACTAATTTAATAATTGGGCTACCCTAAGAAATGGGCTGCACTAGCTCAAGAGCTTGTCGGGCTTACCCAGGGCCTGATAATATTAACTCAAATTTATACCCCAATTAAGCTTTGTTAAATAATTTTTTTTTTATTGAGAGTGAAAATGAAAAAAAGAAAAAAGATAAGCTCACTTTACTAGTTACTTCGTAGTTAGTACCCAACTCTATAAAGAATTATAAAAACATTTAAACATCAATAAGTAATTTTGTTTACTCAATAAATAATTAAATTATTAAATAATTTTATTATATATTGTTACATATATAGTCTGTTCAATATAAGGTAATGATATATTACAAAATAATATCAAAATATAAGGTAATATATATGATATGTTATTCTAGTACAAAAAATCACAATTTCAGCATCATTTTTTAAAATTATTAAAATAAAAAGTAAGAGTGATTTTATTTTCATTTATATAAAAATATGATTTAATTAAATAATTTTTTTTATTTAAAAAATGAAGGAAAATAAATAAAATTTTAGTTCAATCTAGATAAACAAATTTGGATCAATTTAACTTTTTCTAACATGTTTTAATTTTTGGAAAAAAGAGAAAAAATTGTTGCAAATTTTTCTAACAATCATGATTGATTTTTATTAATATTTGAAATAGTAAAATCAAAACGAACTAATAGCAATCTAAACTAATCAATCAAGTTTAATTCAACTTTTTTTTGAAAAAGACTTAAACCGAATTAATTAATTAAAATTTACAAAGTCAATTTTATTCATTTATGGGGTGTCATTATCATACAACTACCTAAAATAGTCTATACTATACTAATAATGTAACCCAATCTTTTCCTTGTGAATAGCCAGCGGTCCGACCGTTACTCCATCCGCTCCTCTCTTTGTCATCTTCATAAATAAAAACGGTACCTTTGCACCAAATTGATCAAAATCCTTCAAAAATGGCTCCTAACAAAGATCTCCAATCAACTACTCCCATATCCACACCAAAACTAGCTCTATCTTCACTACCAATTAAACCGTCTTTCGATACCCCAGGCTCCATAACGCCCCCATTCGGAACGTCAATTTCCATTCCTTTTCAATGGGAAGAGATCCCGGGAAAGCCCCGAACCGGGATTTCCAATTCTGGTCAAAACCCAGTTCGGGACTTTCATAAACCGTCTGTAGTAAGGTGCTTGGAACTCCCTCCGAGACTTATGATTATTAATGAATCGGCCAAAATGACCGGTTTGCCCTCCCCGACAACAGTTCTAGAAGGGCCTGATCATGACCTTGGCTCGAATTCATCATTTTGTACTAATAGTAATAGTATGAGTGGAAGGTTGGTGAGGAAAGACAAGAAATGGAAATTGGGAAGTTCTTGGAGGTGGGGGAGTTTTAGGGAGGTGAATGGATTATCCGACGACATTTCATCGTGTAGTAGGATAGTCGATGATGAGAGTAAGACCACGAATGTGAAGTTGAGAAGAAGGAAGAGTTTTGTCGATAATTTTGTAAGTGTATATTAGTTGTTTATTAATTTAATAAATAGTAACATTTTTAATTGACATCGACGATACTAATTACAGGTGAATATGCGAGAAAGACTTAAGCAAGCGATGCCCTGGAGACATAAACAACATTGAGAGTAGTAAATTGTTGGATTAATTCCATTGTTACTTAATACAATATGACTTAATATCATATGGGCATTATATGATTATGCTTTATTATTATATATATTGGTTAATTTTGGCAAATTAATTTGATTTTATTGATAAATATAAAAAAAAAAGGGGAAATCAAAATGAAATTAGTTGAGTGATTGATCCATATGAATATATCCTATTAGTTTGGGGTGTGATTTTAACTTCTTCTTTGTCTTCTCCACTCAATTTCGTCTTCTTCCTCTGCCATTGATGAAAAGTAAAAAATCCGATCATCCATTTTCATTTCTCAGTTCTCAAACAAGCAATTTCTCAATAAGAAATTCATGAGGAATCCATGGATCATCTTCTTCCCCTGCATATTTCTTCTCTGCAACTCATTCACAAATTCAACTCCTCTCTTCCCCAAAGAAGCCCTACCCACAAAATCCGGCTATTTACCCGTGAATCCAGCCACCGGTTCCGCCATTTTCTACACTTTCTATGAATCCCAAGAACCCATCTCTTCAATATCCGAAACCCCACTTCTCATCTGGCTCCAAGGCGGCCCAGGTTGTTCATCCTCTTTAGGCAACTTCTACGAGCTCGGTCCATGGCGAGTTTCAGAGAATCAAAACTCAAAAGAGATTAAACTCGAACAAAATCCCGCCCCATGGAACCGTCTCTTCGGTCTACTATTCCTCGACAATCCAATCGGAGTTGGATTCAGCATCGCATCCAATCCTGATGAAATCCCAAAAGACGAGCACGCCGTCGGCGAACAGTTATTCTCTGCGATCAAAGCTTTCATTAACTTAGACCCTTCTTTCAAAACCCGACCGATTTACATCACCGGCGAGAGCTACGGCGGTAAGTATGTCCCTGCTATTGGATACTACATTCTAAACAAAAACCCTTATCTACCCATCTCAGAACAAGTCAAATTAGCCGGAATCGCAATCGGAAATGGACTCACCGATCCGATTACCCAAGTGGGTACTCACGCCTTAAACGCATACTTCTCCGGTTTGATCAATGAAAAACAGAAGACCAAACTTGAAGAACTCCAATCGGAAGCAATTCGTCTAACCATGATGGAAAATTGGAACGAATCAACTTTGGCTAGAACCAGAGTTCTTAAAACCCTTCAAAACATGACAGGTTTAGCAACATTATACAATTTCAATAGACAGATTCCATACAAAACAGACCTGGTCGAGAAATTCCTAAACCAGAAAGGAATAAAAACAGTACTAGGAGTGAATGAATCAATGGTGTATGAAGAATGCAGTGAAGTTGTGGGAACTGCACTTCATGAAGATGTGATGAAGAGTTCGAAATTCATGGTGGAATATCTTGTGAAGAACAGTAAGGTTCTTTTATATCAAGGGCAGTTTGATTTGAGAGATGGAGTTGTGTCTACAGAGAGTTGGGTTAAGAAGATGAAGTGGGAAGGGATAGAGAAGTTTCTAGAAGCAGAGAGGAAGGTTTGGAATGTGAAGGGGAAACTTGCTGGTTATGTACAGAAATGGGGGAATTTGAGTAATGTTGTGGTGATGGGTGCTGGACATCTTGTGCCGGCTGATCAAGAATTGAATTCTCAAATAATGGTTGAAGATTGGGTCTTGGATAGAGGATTGTTTCTTAAGAATGCAAAAGTATTCAAAGCCATGCTTTAGGTTTGTGTTGTTAAATGATTTCAATTGTTTGGGTGATTAGGTTTGATTTCCATAAAAGGAAATAAACCCTAGATTGTTTTTAAATATGAATCTTGTGTTCTATAAAAGTGGGATCGGTTTAGTTATATTCGGTTGCTACTTACTATTGTGTTTTATTAGTTACTTAGGTTTAATTTTATTAGTTTACCCTAATCCTATCAAGACTAAATTAGTTGATATTCAATTAAATTTTATATTTATTTTGTTAGAACACTATTGTTTTTCTTTGGGGTGAGATTAATTTAACAGGTTAAGTCCATAGTTTCACAAACTTATAAGTATCAATAAGCAATGAAAAACCCCATATTACCGAAACATACTTAATCGATTTGGCGCCTAGTCTCAAAGACTATAACCTATTTTTTTCATCTTTTCAAAAATTATATATGGAAAGATCTTACACAAAATTGTTGTTATGTTATAAACACAATAAGTTTACACTAAAATTTAGAATTTAATTGAAATTGTAATACTTTAATTTAAAAAAAAAACTAATAATTATATATTATAATTATTTATATATATTATTAACTGTTTATATTTTAATCAATTTAAAAAATTTATATAATTAAATATAAAATTAATTTAAAAAATATTAAATAAATAACATTATAAATAAATTAATTATATTAATTTATTTGATTAAATAATATGTTTAATTTTTAAAAATAAATATAATTTTTTAAAGGTAAATCATATAAAATTGTAAAAATTTAATTATTATTAATTTCATAAAATTATATTATTGTAAATTTAAAATTATAAAACTTTAATTAAAATAATTAACATGATATAAAATCCTTAATATCACAAAACTATGATTTATTAATTATAAAAACAAGAATAATTATATTATTTGAGATTAATTTTTATCATCATATGACATTTTAAACAATAAAATTAAAATACTTAAATATAAAAGAACATATTAATTAATTTATTTTATTTATAACAAATTTTAGTGTAGGTTAAAATGGTACATAAATATTAAAATATTTTTAATTTTTTAAAATTAATTTATTATAAATTCAATATAAAGATAAAATTATTATACACCATTTAAATTAGTAATTAAAATTAAATACTAAAACAAATATTTTGTTATACTATAAATAACAAAATATTAAATTAACATAATTTTATTTAAACAATATACATAATGTTTTCATTCTATTAACATATACTTTAAGATTAAATAACACAGTGTACTAAAATTTTGATAATATCCCAAATTATAAACAAATTCTCAAAAGAAGTTAGTAAAATCAACATTCTAGAAAAAGTTTTTTGCAAATAAAGATCAAAATATATATGAATGTAGAGGCATATGGAGGCAGGTTTGTGAAAAGGGAGTTAAAGACGATGGAGAAGGAACAACGAGACTTAAAAGTTGGATCTTTTGGAAACCCAACAATCAAAATCTCGCCGGCCGTCGCCGCCGCCTTAACAGCACAATACCCGTACTATGATGCCGCCACTTTCCAGGAGGAAAGATTTGATTTAGGGCTTCGATTTAAGGGCAACTTGCAGAGAACCTGCAAGTAATTCGGAACCGGAATAAGCTCCCCCCTTGTAATATTGAATCAGAAGCCCTTTTCTAAATAAATAATAAACCCTAAAACCAAAGATCGAAGACAAATTTATTAAAGAGAAGATGAGGCAGATCAGATCAGATCAGATCAGATGAAGAAGATGAAACTTGCAGAGGCGAAGCCAGTTTATATAAGAATTCCAGACGGCCGTGAGTGATGATGACCTAAATTATTCAAGTTATAAATGGGCTGGGCTCTTGTTATTGCAACTACTAATTTTATCTCTCGGCCCGCCTATCTGTCACTCAGTATTTTTTTTAAAAATATATTATATTTTTTAATTTAATAAGTTAAGAATGGAATAGTAAAAAAATAACATTGACCTAGCTATTTAATTTTATTTTTTTAATTCGGAAAGAGAAATATAAAAAGTTGAAATTTCTTATCTTTTCTTTTAAAGTATTATTTCTCTATCAATTTAAATTATTTTTAGTATGAATAAAACATAACCTTATTCTCTTGGTCACTATCAATTTAAGTTATTTTTTTATGCTTAACAAACATATTTATAACAAATAGAAAGAGCACTAATATATATATGCCATACAAAATTAGATCATCTTAGCTAAACTTTCTAAAAATTTTTTTTTAATAAGTTGAGTTATTTGTATATTATTTTTAATCTATATAGTGGTTATGATTGTTAAGATTCTAAGGAATCACATTGACTTATTTTTAAATAATTATTTAATCTATTTATATTATTATTATTTTTATTTAATTGTTAGTCCTTCCATCCACACGAGATGCATTTCTTTTTTTTCTCTGCAGTTGGGGAAGCCCTCTATACTCAGTGCCTATTATTGGAAAGGGCCTAGTTGATCGCGGTCTAAAGTCTGGTTAACTCTCAGTCGGTAAGCGCGAGATCTTCACTATGAGAGCTTTTCTAAGGAGTTTGAGTCCGTCTTTTGTACTCAACTAATTTTTTCAAGTCAAGTATTTTATTCGAAGATTTTCTCTTCGTGATTACGCTAAGTAGACGTCTAAAGAGAGCACCACAACTCAACTTGCTACGTCCCGAGAGCACCACAACTCAACCTGCTACGTCCCGACATTCATCATGAATGTCCCGGACATGAGGGGTAGGAGATAGAAGGTATCTTGTTTGAGAGAAATCTCTAAGTCTGATATTCATTCTGTCGGTCGAATGTAGCAGTTGGAGCTAAGAGCAATATTTTTATTTATTTTTAAATAATGTTTAAATATTTTCTCTATACATATCATTCACTTTATCGTCTAAATTGTTGTCTAGAACAACAAAAATCTATTATCATATATAAAGATTGAATATAAGTTGTTAACTAGAAGAATAAAATATTATCCAAAGATGAAACACTTGTCTTTATCAAGATTAATATTATATTTCTCCCAACTTTTATGATATTTATCTTCTTAATCACTTTGATGGGTAGGATGCTAAAATTGAAAGAATTAAGAGAAACATTATGTTAAAAAAAATAAAATTGTTATCTCCTAAAGAAAATGATATCTCTATGAAAAAAAATATTGTTATCATATAGTCTAACCAATAGGGGATTACAATGATCATATTATATGATAGTTTTTGGATTTGTTAGAATAGCTCTAAACAAGAACAAACAAGTCCTTAAGATATTCATCCATCAAATCACTGAGTCACACGTGTCATATAATTCCCGCCAATTCCTTTCTTCTTCATCTTCTTCTTCATAGACCCAATCTCTTCCATAACCGACTGTAACTGAACCAAAAATGGCGAAGAAAGCTCTTCTTCTCCATATCATCCTTTTCGCCATGCTTTCTCCTTCCTCCCAGCTCTCCAACGAAGTAATCCAGAACGCAATCGAAGCTCTCTCCAACTCCGGCTTCGTTTCAATGTCGTTAACGATCGAGTTAGTTTCCTCCTTTCTATCATCTCTTCCACCTTCCGTAACAATGTTCTCTCCCTCCGATTCCGCCTTCTCCAAGTCCGGACAACCGTCTCTCGATCTCCTTCAGTATCATTTCACGCAACTCCCATTCTCATTGGAAACTATACGTTCTTTACCATACGGCACCGAGATTCTAACAATGTCTTCTGGAAAATCTCTCTTCGTTACCAGCTCTCCATTAGATCACAAAATTTCACTCAACAACGTCACAATCTGTGGATATCCAGTACACGATGACGGATCGTTGATTATCTTCGGAATTGACGAATTCTTTGATCCTGAATTTGAGTTTCCTCAAACAGTTCAAACTCCTATCCCTGATCTCGGATGCGTGATTTCATCATCCAACTTAACCTCTTCCTTCCCTGTTTCTTCGTTTATCGAGGCATCAGTAGAGCTAAGGTCGAGAGGATACTCTGTAATAGCTTCGTATCTAGACGTGCAATTACTAGGGTTTCTGGAACCGCCAAAGTTAACAATCTTTGCTCCTGTTGATGATGTAATGACTGATTACGTCTCCAATTTTACTGAAGACTCGTCTCTATTTCTTCGACATGTTATTCCTTGTAGAGTCACATGGAGTGATCTTGCTAGTTTTGAAGATGGAACTCCGCTGCAGACTTTTGCTGAGGGATCCAGTATTAGGCTTACCAGATTTAATCATCCGTTGTTGCTCAATGATGTACCGATTGCATTCCCTGATATGTACATCAGTGATAGTCTTGTCATTCATGGCCTTCATGGAATCCTTGAGAGAAAAGAAATGCCTGAACCAGATGAATCTCCGTCTGTGCAGAACGATGACTGTTGTCTTGCCCCCGATCATAGTGAATTCTGAGTTCCTCGCCCGCTGTAACAAGGTGCACCAGTTTTTTTTATCCTTCTAGATTACTTTCCATTGCAGAATCTTGATTGACATGCAATAGATATAATAATTTCAGTACAATTTCGAATTCTTTTGAAGCTTTTCAGCTTAGATTACTTGCAAACTGTATATGCTTCTCCTCACAAACAATAGATACACAGATTAACCAAATTCACTTACTCTAGAATAATTAGTATTGTTCATAATCAGCTGTTAAAAGTCCATAGTTTTGCATTTAATCTACTACCAAACTATTGAAGAAACATATCTATAAAACATGTTTTCATGGCAAAAAGATGAAATCTACAAAGCATGAATACACAAGTGAGGAATTTAACCCACCAAAGGGGTCTTCCTTAGTTTTTCTAGTTTCAAACCCAATCTAATAACTACATCCTCCTTCCCTTCATCGAGAAGAGCCTGCTTGAGATTACTAAACAACTGAGCAGGAGCCCTAATACCCATATCCAACATCTCCACAAAGTATTTGCAAGCATCATCCAAATTCCCCTCATTGCACAAACTGTTAATCAAAGTAGAGAACATATGCATCCCTGGGAGGATTCCTTTTTCCCTCATCTGGTTCCATATCATTATCGCCATGTCAATTCTGTCCTCGTTGCAGAACATCCTCACAATGATCTCATACGTGCTCACAGATGGCTCACAACCTTTCTCCCCACCCATTTTGACGAAGACAGAGTAAGCTTCTTTAGTCCTTCCAGCTTTAATCAAATGATAAAGAATGATATCAAGTGTTCTAGAATTCGGACCAACACCGAATTTCCTCATATCATCAATCACCTTATAGGCATCCTCCATCTGCTGAGACCAGCAGAAAGCCCCCATTAGTGCATTGAAAGTGGGGAGCTCTGGAGGAAAACCGCTTTTCTTGTATAGCTCGAAGAATTTGAAAGCTTCACTCAGCCTTTTATCAGCACCCATACCATTGATCAACGTGCTGAATATATGGGGAGTTGGCTTAATGTTGCTGGCCTCCATCTGATGGAAATTCTTCAATGCCTCGTCGTACTTACGATCCTTGCAGTACGCGCTGATGATGATACCGTAAGTGATTACATCTGGCTCGAACCCATCTGCCTTCATCTCGCGGAAAACCTCATCCAGTCTAAGGAAATTCCGTTCAAGTCCCCATCCTTCTAACAGTATGGTATATGTCTTGATATCAGGTTTGAACTTTCTGTTTTTCATTTTATCAAATACCTCTTGTGCTTTCGCAACATGCTTTGATTTGCTCAGTGTATCGAGTACTTTGTTATAATCCTCGAGTTCCATCTTAAATCCGAAAGTTTCCATCTTCTGGAATGCTTCCATAGCATCCTTAGGCCTCCGAGCTCTGGCGTATCTCCTCGAGATCAATCCAAACGTTTCTCTAGTCAGCAGGCTTCTTCGTTTCATGTCGCTAACTAAGCTCCATATCATACTGAACTGCTTTATCTTCCCTAGTGATTCAATCAGAGAATTATAACCAGCCGTAGTATGCTTGAACCCTTTCTGCTTTTCTGCCCATCTGAAAAACGAAAGTGAAAGAACTCCGGCATTTCTGACATTCTTCAAAACTTCGGCGGCAATTGTCTCGGTGAGATCAACTCCGGCACTGTCCAGCTTTGCCTCAACTTCGGACGAATTGCCATGGGCAGACAAAATCTTGCAGAGTTTCTCCGCGTCGTTGGAGATTCCAATTTCTGTGTTTTCGGTTGTAGCAGCATGTATACATCTGTTAAAGTTCAAGAATCTTTGGTGGTGATGAAACTGGGGAAGTGTACAGATCGATGACCGACGAAAATGTAAGAAGTAGCCTTCTTGGACTAGAGGACGAATAGGAGAATGAAGTATATTTGTGACCTTCTTAATGGAAAGATTAGGGTTCTTAGCATGTCTTAGAAACCTGGAAAAAGTCTGCATTTTTTTTTGGTTTAGGGAAGAAGAAGAAGAAGAAGAGAGGGCGGCTTAAGAAAGGAGCGACGAACCAATGAGAAATATGGTATATTTATATATTTTTATTTTATTTTATAATTTATCTATTTAATATATCTTTAATAATAAACAATTTATAATTGAGCAGACCTAACAGAACGAGACTCTCTACGGCGCTCCCTGCATAACCTAATTCAAAGAGAGAGAGAGGCTGAGGAAAAGATGGGAGGATCGATTAAGGAGCAGACCGAGCAGTTGAATCGAACCTTGAATACCCACCTGAATAACATTCATGAAACATTCCAGGTATGCTTGTTTGTGTGTTCTTCTGCCTGCGTTTTTGACTATTTGTTACAGTTAAGAAAATCTCTCCATATGCAAACACGCAGATATTAGAAGACACACCTGTTTCATCTTGTGGAAAAGTAAACTGGATTGAAGTTATTAAAATGGGGGAACAAGTTTCTAAACAAGCCACTGTAGGTATCTTCCTCGACCATCTTTGCCATCTCTTCTGTCCTCTACACGGTTACAGGGAATTTCACTTTTCCAAATTTGTTCTTCATTGCATAGTAGCATAGGATTGATCTGTGTTTGTTTGTTTATAAGTTGGAATGCTTTGGAATGGAGGAAAGCCAAAAGCCAAACACTTGAAGGAGAACATGGAAACATACTTCAATTTCATACAGGGATTTCTTTTCCTAGCTCATGGAAGTAAAGTAGGTGCAGGTCCTACACTTTCATCATGTATTGATGTAGCAGTCAAGCAAGTTGTTCATTGGAGTTTCAATCTCTTTAAGGACTCTCTCCCTTTATACGGTAATTCTACTATCTTGTATGAATTTTTAAGTTGGAATAGAATTGGTTATGAATGAACTTAATAATGTTGCAGAATCCGAAACGATCGATGAGAAAAACAAAGTCCCACAGTTAGTTGGGGCAGTATGGGATGCATGTACTGCTCTTAAGAAGGTACCCACCACAAATATCACAGCTATCGGACGTGCAATAGCCCAAGTTGGAGTTTCCATGAAGGATGTTCTGCGTGAGATGCAGGAAATGAGGCTCGAAGTTCCTGGTTCAGAACCGATTGATGATGATGATGAAGATGACGAAGATGGTGATCTATGCAACGTACTGTCACCTGAGGAGATGAAAATTGCTGAATCGGCAATGGAGGTTGTATCAGAGACTATTGTAATGATAAAAGAACTTATCAGGTCCATAACAGGTCTGGTAAAACGTGAATCATCATCTAACACAGAAGGTTTTGTGGAATGCTTAGAAAAGTTAATGAAGGCTTGTAAAGAAACTGGAAGACAGATTGATGAACTTGGAGCTTGCTTATACCCCCCTCATGAAGTTTCTGAGATGGATGAATTTTTGTATAAGATGGATGACTGTATTAATGATTTGGAAGCGCAGATTAAAGAAGGCGGTTTTGAAGAGTTATTATCCGAAGCATTCAGTCGCCTCAGGAGTTGCTTGAAACGTTTGAAATCTGATTTCGATTGTGCTTGTGTCAATGGGATCGCGAAACGTGTTGAAGAGCTCGAAGTAGTAAGTAACTAGTAGTATTATTATATGTTCAATTTTAACTCTCTTTTTTTCAAATGATTGTGACAAAATACTTTGCCCATTTACAAAAACTTGGATCTTCATTAGGTTTTCAATGTTAAGTTCCATTATTCAAAACATAGAAAACCCGAGAATTACAAAATGAGTCAAATCATTTCAACAAGTTAAAGTACTACTACTAGTCTTTCATTTCTTGATATGAACTTCAACAATATCATCATCTTCCATCCCAAGGCAATTGGGAGTTAACATTGGATTGATCTTATCACCATCAAAGGTGAAAACTAAACTTGCAATTTCAACCTTATTCTTATCACCATACATCCTGAACAGCTTCTCAAACTTGTCATCCTATAAACCAAATCAAAAAAGAAAACAATTCTCAAAAGGATTGTTTCATTCACGAAAACCCTAACAAAAGAACGAATCAGAGATAAAGAACAAACCTTGTAAACTCGAAACTGCTTAAGTCCTCCTCCATTGTCCTGAATCGAGATAACAATTTTCTCTCGTTCATGTTCATCTGTATCATGAGTCCTTTTAGCAAGATCTTCTTCTACAGCTCTAATAACATCTTTTGCAGATTGAGCAAATGATTCCAACTGTTGTTTCTGTAATCTGTATTACAAAGTCCAATGAATGAATGAATGAATAAAAACTAGTTTACAAAAATCATTCATTCATTCAATAAAATTCATACCGAAGCTTCTTTATTGTAACATCTTCTTCAATCATGTTCGAATCACATCTGATCTTGGGCGGCGGCGGTAGCCAATCCAGCTCTTCATCTTCTTCTTCTTCGTCATTATCCAGAATGTGTACAATCTCCTCCTTTTTATCTTCGCTTACTTCCTTAACCTAATTTGTAAACAGTAACATGATCATGAGCAAAAGATAGATATAATTAGGTTTATTGATTTGGTAGAGAGATTTATAAACCTTATCATCATCGGATAGTTTTACTCTCTTGGAACGGCGGCACGGAGAAGATGAATCATCATCATCATCATCGATGGTTAGGAAGGTCGGTGGCTGGACACGACGGTAATCGAAGAGCGGTTCCAGTTCTTCCGTCAATTCAGACTGACAAAAAAAAAAGAAGAGATTCTGTGATTAAATTAAAATTAAAACCCTAGCGAATGACTTATTAAATCTGAATCGCTGCTCACCATTATCGATCTTTCTTTCTTTCTCTCGATCGCCTGTTCAGCCCTACCGTAATACTACTCTCCCGCCGAGACGATGAAATGAACAGTTTTTTTTTTTTTTTTTTTTTTTTTTTTTTTTTTTTTTTAAGATAACTCATAAATCTGCCCTTAACCTTTTGGATAATTCTGAAATCGACTCTTCATTTATACATTTTTATTATTATTTTAAATACAATTTTAAAGACAAATAAAACATTGAAAGTTTGATAAATTAATCCTGAATTTTAAATATTTAATATTTGAATTAATTTTATTTAAGACTAATATTTAAAAAAAATACAAAGACTAAAACTATTTTTTTATTTATTTTAGAATTAATTTAGATATGATCATATTTTTATTTTATAATGTTTAAAATTAATCACTTAACATTAAAAATCTAATAATTATGATTATATAGAAGAAGAATTGTTGTAAATGTAAGGAGAAAAAAATGAGAAATTTAATACAATTTGTATATTACATCAATTTTATTAAATTTAGAAGAATAATTTGTGATCTTTTCATTAAAAAAAAAAGATTTATAACAGTGTTTAGGTTATTTTTTTTATTTTTAAAATAAGTTTGAATATTTTAACTTATTATTTTTAAGTTATTTTTACTACTAGTAGAAATAAGTAATTATAAATATGAGTTTTCAAATAAACTTATTTTGAACAATTATTTTTAGATTAATTATGAAAATCATTAGGGTCAGTCGGATAGTTAATCGTTTTTCTCGAGAATTTACGAGTAATTAAATAACTATCTATTGATTAACATTTTTTTAATATCATGTTTTATAATTGTGTTCTTAAACTATTTTTTATCAATTTTAATATACATTTTAATATACATGAAGTATTAAATCAAATTATAAAAAATATTAAGTATTAATGTTATTAATGTTATTATAGCTTATTTAGTTATATACTTAAATACAGTGAGAATTCTAAACAGAATTCTTGGTATGATAGAAGTAGAATTGGCAAGACAAATAAAACTCTGAAAAATATGAATTAAGTATTAATGTTATAGCTAATTCTTTAGTTATTAATAAATAATTGGCAAGAATTAGAAGCCAATCTCTTCATATATATCTGAAGAAGCAACTTCTCATCAACAACATCTCCGGCAGAAGACACGACAGGGTTTGCCTGTCTCCGGCTTGAAGGATTTCTGTTAATCTGGCCGGAGCTGGCAGCCGCCATGGAATTAATGCAAATGGGTTCCTTAAAAACAGCAAGAATCCTAAACCTAATTCTTGGTATGATAGAAGTAGAACTCCCCTGGCCAAGCTTTGCAATCTTTAGTTTTCTTCTTCTGATCTTCTGCTTTGATCCAAGCCTTTTGTAATTTCTTCTTTTCCATGATCTTTTCAACTTCTCAATCAAGCATGCTAGAGATCCATAAACTTCCATGGTGGTTGTGTTTAATTAATTGCAGAGGATTCAATGGAAGTGTTTCTTTATATAGAAAATGAAGTTGACTGGTGTTATAATTAGTAATCAATCATGTAATTTGAAGGTATCTTTCATTTAATCTATTTAGGAATTTAAAATATATATTCTCTGTTTTGGCTCTATTAATCCCATCAAAATAAAATTCCAACATTTAATATTCATCATTCACTTACTCCCCTCAACAATGCCATTTTTGCTACATTTTGTCACATTGTCAAATTGTACTTCCAAATTGAGATTTCAGAATTCTTTTTCAAATCTCATAAATAAGTTTTTTTTTTTTTTTTTTTTTTTTTTTTTTTTTTTTATTTATGGTTAGAAGTTTTGATTATCGATTTTTTAAAATTTGATAGTCAAAATTTTATATTTAAATTCGATAGTTAAATTAGTGACATGAATATTTTATTTATTTATTTATAGATGTCACGTAAATAATAAGTTAATAACATTTTAAACCGTTAAAAAAAACCTTATTCTCTATAACTTTAACCATAGGAGTCCCAAATTTTGAGATTTGAAAAATAAGTTCAAAATCTTAATTACTTTATTTCAGTTTGATAATTTGACCATTAATAAAGTGAATGATGAAATTCATAAGAGAATTTATGAGATGGTTTGATTATTTTTGTTTATGCAATCACATTTATAAATGGTGACGTTTAATACTTAGTTAATAATGGTGGCAACTTAACTATTTAACAACATTGAAAGCACATTGTTCTTATGTACAAAACAAATGGGTTGCCTATTTTTGCGTTATTCATTTTATCCCAAAATCAAATATGTGATTTAGCGAAAGATTACCAAACAATATGGATTTATAGGACTCAAACAACATCTCAAAAATACACATGATTAGTTCCTCCCGGATTCCATGTCCATCGATGACCTTAGTTCGCGTACTTCTTCAGCCGACAAAGCATATGTCGGAGACCATTGACCTTCCACGCTAGCTCCATTACCCGTGAGACCTAATGATGCATTCGCAATTTCCTCCTCGCGTTCGTGAAACCATGCGTAAGTCTTAAAACCTGAATACCAAGAAATACGCATATAATTGAAGTGTGAGTTTGTGATAATAAGATAGTGTGCTAACCTTTATAGAAAAATTTTTGGACAAATAAAAATTAAGTTTCTTTTACCATTACTATCGTAAGGAGGTGGAAACAATTGGAGATAACAAAACGTTGCCACAATAAGACCTACAATAATCATCACACACAATCAATTTAAATTAAACCTACCCCAATTTTGAATGATTTTCAAATGATCAAGAGGTGAGAATTAAAATTAAAACCTAGGAGACCGCCGATGAATACATCTTGCCAATGATGCCAATAGTCGTCTACTCGAGAAATTGCCACAAGAGATGCCACAAGAAGAGGAAGAAAAACTAAGCCTAGCTTTGCAACATGTCCTCTTCCATCAAATGCTTTGATTTTCCCCGACAAATACAATGACAAGAATCCTAGACCCGCAAACGACCCTAAAATATACAAAACCATTAAGAATGAAATGAAATTTCGACACAACAAGAAGACAAAACTTACACGAAGAATGACCACTTGGGAAACTCTTATATCCTTCCTTAATCACACTATATTGACCACTACATATAACATTCCCCAAACTATCATATTTCTGAAACAGGGGTAAACACAAAAACATGTTAGTAACAAAAGGGTAAACATAAATCTATAGAATCCCAATCAACTCACATCGATTCCATCAGGAAAACAACGCCAAAAAAAGTTAGGACGAGGCCTGCCAGTCGCGTTCTTGATCGAATCAGTGAGAACTCCAGTTATAAGAACCGCAAACAAGATTCCTACAACATGCATGCATGCATGCATAAGAATAACAAGATCAAATTGAAGAAATATCAAAGAATCATTACCAAGTATGCTGTGATGAAGATCATAGACGTCTCTTTTAACAATGTAGAACACAATGAAAATCACAATGGGTAACAAAACTGCATATATCTGCGAATTCATTGTGCCCAAATCAGAATCAAAGAATTATGAATTAGCAAATTTGATTATGAAATAAACTACTGACCGGAACAGACCAGACGGGTATTGTGTTATCCTTAAATGGGTACTTAAGATCTGTCAGCATATCTTTACTTACAAATCGATAAAAAGGAGGAATAATATTCAAACCCACATCAAGAGCCACAAGAAGAAGAAGTATTAGCCAGTCATGAAGATGAAATCTTGCAACTTTTCTTCCATGAGACTTAATCGTGTGTTTACAGATGCCAATTTCATTCATCATGTCTCTGTTTTACGATCAGACAAGATCCAGATATCTTAAGAAGATGAAGAAGAACATATAAAATGGGTCAACTAGCTAATGACAAATCAATATCTGTGTTTTTGTAACAACTAATTAATGGGGATCCAGCTAATTAAGAATTAGTAAAGAAATAAGTCAACTTTGCTATTTCAAGATCATGAACATTTCAGTTGATTGTAGCCGTTGGATTATGTAATGACGGTTGTATATATAGAGAGAGAGATCATGGAAGAAGCTACTGGTGTAGTTTTATTTGCCTTTAGCCCTTTACAAAGTTATAAAACTAGATCTCTCTTATTTATTAATCTTTTGTTATTGAAACTTTTATTATTAAGATTTCCCTTGTATTCTTGATTTTTTGAAATTGGTTTGTAATTTAACTATACATCTAATCCAAGAGCAATTGGGCTCTCCCGTTCTATCACCGGATCGGAGGAGCCCAATTGGCATTAAGATATTCTTCACAAATGATATGAAGTCGCGTTTATTTAATACAGACAGTTCATATTTTAATAAATACCAGATCCTTGGAAATGTCCCAAGCCAAGATATGGTTGTAAAATAGAATTTAATTGGAAGTATATAATTTTCATGATAAAGAAATTAACCAGAAGACTGATCAAATTGCTCATATAAATAATTTTGACAAAATAATTTTAATTAGTACATGTGTAGATATAAATTAAATTATTATAATTTGTGCAGTATAATAATCTTTTTGCTACTTTTGGTCCTTGGAGAGAATATTCTTCATGGTTAAGCACTTCAATTGTGTATAAGATACAAATTATTATTTATATATCAATATGATCATCATGGTGTGACCTTTAGAAAATGATAGAAGGTAATGGGGTGAAGTGATGAGATCACGTTTACAGATAAGTAACATGTTGGGTTATTATCCCCCATGCTCATGATGATATAGGACCCATTTAATTTGGAAAAAAATATTTTAGAATAACTCGATTTGAGTTTGAACAAGAAAACGTCACTAAATTTATATAATTCTCTTTTGTTTAAGTATTTTGTTCGAATGTTAATTGAGAAAAACAGTAGTTGACTATTTTAGCGATAAAAATGGATCCATCTTCTAGGTTCAATCTTCCAAACAAATCAAGACAAAGCAATATGATGATGTTAAGATATTTCTTGAAACATTATTTGTGTAGGTACTAGGTTAAAGAATCATATCAAATGTATAGGTGTTTGATAGGTCATTTTAACTCCAAAGCAATAACATCGACAAATAGACAAATATTAACGGAGAAATGACCTCTAGGGTCGAGTATTATAACTCTATTGGGGCGATTGTTATAGAGTTATAGACATTATTTAAAATGGAGTTAAAGCCCAATTGAGCTATATATATTTAATTCAACTAGTGTTTAATTTTAGAGAAAGACTTTCTTAAATTAAAATTATACTAATTATATATAGATTGAATTTAATAACAGATCATAAAAAACAATTTAAAGTTGCTTTTGGTTTCATTTTGTTATAGAATGTTTGGTACTTGTATTAATATATATAGTTTCATTGTTGTCTTAACTCTTAACCATCTCTTCTTTAAAGTGATCATTTTTTAAATGAAAAATAAATCATAAAATGTGACCAACATTACTAATACAAATTCAACCACACTTGTAGCAAATTGAATAAAACGACAAGTTGAGGAGGCAAAAAAAAAGTCAAAATAATGCATAATTTTGAATTGGAAAACTCAACTTTTCTTGCAATAAATAAATAACCTAGGGAATGGGTAAATTCTTATGTGGTGGGGAAAATAAAGGACTAAAATATCTGTTTGATTATCATTCCAAACAAGTAAAATTAATTGGAAAGGTAAAACTTATTTTGCTGTTAAATTATTATTATTATTTAGTCACAAAAAATTGTTATAAGATTGTAACATACACAACAATACAAATATACTTACAATTGGAAAAGAATTTACAATTGCCCGATTTGAAAACGCCCAGATTTGGATCTTAATCTGGGCTTGGATAAATCTTTTTTTTTAATTTGTTTAAAAATATATTTTTTAAATATTAATTAAATGAAATAATATTAGAAATATACTTTAATTAGATAAATGTTAATAAATTTAATAATATTTATTCGTTCAAACTCAATATCATTTCAACTCAAGGTGTTTTCAAACAGACTCAATTAAAAAAAAAAAAGTAGATAAGTTAATACATTTTTTAGTACACAATCTAAAAAAACAAAATCACTTATAAAATTTCAAAACTAAATTACAACCATCATGATATAATACTATAACCATCCTAGTATAATCAAATTTAAATTTAGCCATAAAAACTACTCAATCTAATTTTCAATCACCCCATCTTACAAAAAAAAAAAAGAAGATGGAATGCAATTTAAATATTGTATTCATATATTTAGAAAAAGAAAACATTTTATTTAATTAGTTAGTGTACTTTTGATTTGTTTTTTTACTACTTTCATGCAATGACATTTGTTAATATTTCTGTTTTCATAATTTATTTCAAAGCTTACAAGTGTGTGGAAATCTTAAAATCATTCAAATTATGCATGCGTTATTGTTTTTAGTTAAGTTGCTCTTAATTAGGCTACATTTGATTTTATTTGTAAAATAAACTATGTATTAATATACTCTTATGAGTCTTATTAAGCATAAGTACATATCTTCTATTAAATATAGGAATTTATCAATTTCGAAACAATATCATTAATTAAATTAGTATAGCAGACGAATTTATTAATACCTAAGAGTTGTACTTATGTTTAAACCGCAATTACCTATGTCCCAATCTTTAAAAAATATTAATATGTTTATATTAGTTGTCTAATAGTTTTCAAAATAAATTATATATATATTTTGTTCAAGTTTTTAATTCTTAAAATTCCTAAATACTTAAACATAATTATTTAATTAGTTAGTGTTGAACTCTTCTAAAGCGAAATTAATATAAGAGAAAAAGATCTTCATAAACAGTAATCCTTAAATATAACAGTTCAATTACCAATAATGAAACCTGAAGCCAAACATTTGATTAGGCAAAGTAGGTGGGTTGCGAAAGATACCGAATTAAGATTCGAAAATAACGAATTGAACAAAATGTTTAGTATGACTGATATGCTTTTAGTTGTCTGTAATTTCTATTTTTTTTTTTATAATTAGATACCCTATAGTGGTCTGATTCTTTTTATAAAAGATATAGTTTGTTTAATTTTGATAATGGATTATTTCTCATATTTTTGGGTTTATAATAAAATAACGTTAAATTATTTTTCCAAGAAAATAAGAGTCGTTGAAGTATAATAAAAAAAAATACAGAAACATAAGTGTTAACTTTGTTACTAAACACGCCTGAAATATAACAAAATTAACAATTTAAGAATAATAATGAAAACATAAACAAAAATGTTCATCAACAAACAAAGATTACATATAAAACAATGAGTTCATAAACTAATTTCACCCGTTCATAAACCAATTTCACCCGTTCATAAACCAATTTCACCCATTTTCTAAAAGAATGGTACATTATATGTAATATTTATTTAAAATGAAAGTCATCAATTCGGTGTAGCTTTCTTCATATTATAAATCTTAGATTTAAAATATATATTTCAAACCAGTCCATATATTATTTTATCACATAAAATTAAATAAATCTGCACGAGGCAACTATAAGAGTATCCAACAACTGCTTTATCAGTCCTTTTTCCTCTCTCTCCATGGAACCTCCTCCGCTTCTCGCCGTCGCCGGCTCCAGCGCTTATGACTCATCGTCGACACGTTTCCGGCCGATTCATCCCTTGTCGGAGAAGCTTCCATCGGCGGTCGGAGGCGGCGCCGGTAAGCTGCGGCTGATGTGCAGCTATAACGGCCACATAATTCCATCTCCCCACGATAAATCTCTTCGATACGTCGGCGGCGAGACCCGAATGATCGTCATTGATCGGAACTCCTCTCTCTCCTTCCTCATAAACCGTCTTTCCAAAACCCTAATCACCGGCGGCGAATCTTTCACTCTCAAGTATCAACTCCCAAATGAAGAACTTGATTCTCTCATTTCTGTTACCACAAATGAAGATCTAGAAAACATGATCGATGAATATGACAGAATCTCAGCCACCCAGAAATCATATCGTCTCCGTCTTTTCCTCTTCACGTGTAAGAAACTAGATTCATGTTCATCAATCCGATCCTTACTCGAGAACAATAACAAAACAGATGATCAGTTTCTCACAACCCTTAAAAAAAGTAATTCCACGAAGGAATCCCAGGAATCTAACAACCTATTAGGTGATCTTAACGATGAAATCGCGGCGGCGATTGCAGCCAATGATAGATCGTCGGAGATTAAAGGGATGAATTTGAACAGAGCTTTCTTAGATGATGAAAGATCCGAACAGGGGACAAGAAACCCATCTCAAATACAGACTCATTCGCCGGCGGCGGCGACGGTGACGGCGCAACCCAATCCGACCGGCGGGATTGAATTGCTTTCTCCCGATTCTGTTTCAAGGTACCCAATTCAACCCTTGTCTTTATTCTATCTCAATTAAGCTAATTCATCAAATTCATTAATTTCACAGTGAGGGTAGTACTATGGTATACCAAGATTCAACCTTTATCAACAACAACATGGTCCCAATTGATCAAACGTTGTTGGCTCCGACGACAGTTAACGATTATGGTTACCTAAAATACAATAATCAGCATCATCATCATCATCAGTTTATTCAAAATGGGACCAATTATATTAACCAATCCACACCTTATTATTCAATATACCCTCCTCCTCTGCCTCAACACCAAATTATCTATGTTACTTCTAGGCAAACCCCATCTTATCTCCAACCATCGGCTAGTTCTTCATCTTCGGTTGGGATTGCAAATCTTAATAAACCAGAAATGTTCATGGGTTCAACAGAATTAGGTCTTCAATCATCAATTCAGGTGTATTCCGGGCAGCATCATTCACAACCTGAATATTCTCGTGGTCCTATTATGTTTCCCAATTATGCCAATCATGGTTATGAATATGGTCAGTAATTTCTGATGTCTCAACTATTATAGATGGTAAATGTTATGTTTTGTGCATGATGATTATATGTAACACTTGTTATAGCTAGCTAGCTAAATAAAAATGTTACATTTTCATGTTTTTTTTCCTACCCTTTTGTGTTGGTACTTTTTTTTCTTCAATTTAAAGCGACTATATTTTGATCTTGCCTAGTTTTTTCTGCTAGTTATTCTTAATGTTTATTATCGAAAAAAGTTAACACAGATTTGGTCATAGTTATGGTCTACACTTCAATGTATGTTGTTCGGTTGATTTTTTCACTAAAATATTCATTCCAACAGTTGTGTCGATTTTTCAAAATCTCCATCTTTCAGTTATAGTTAAACATTTAGTTCAATTTGGTCAAAGATACAAAATAATAAATATGTGTGCAAAACTCGAACCTGAACCAACCAAAAAAAAGTTATATACTTAAAACACACATATATATATATAGTCAATCTCTTAAACTATCAATTTTTAATTATCTAAATCTACAACTGAACCGGGCAAGATTTGTACAATAAATTATGAACTCATTAGAGCTTAGTTTAGTCGTTTATAATTATTTTTGTTGATTATTCATCGATCAGTTCGATTTTGCTTACACCACTAGTTCTTAGTATCAATGAAACTTGCAAAATTTATTCTGTTAGACGAGACAATTTTCTAACTACCTTGGACCTTTATTAAATATTATGAGGATTTTTGTGTGCTTTTAAACAAAACAAAAAAAAACTTTAAAAAATCAAAATTTTGATAAAACAAAATTTAATCATATAATTACTAAATCCAATAACTTTTAAAAAAACTTAAATAAATACAAATGAACCATCAATTTTAATTTATTGCATCGGAACACACTTCTCTTATAATCTTGACACAATTCTCGCAAAAAGGGTTGCAACAACACTATTTCCTTAGCAGCCTCTATCACAACAACATACTATGTCTCGCAATTAGAAAAAACAACAATTTTTTACAGTTTTGAAACTCAACTAATTGCAGTAACTCCCAAAATATAATATACACGACTGTGTTTTCCTACTATCAACATTACCACCATTGTTTTCCTTCCAAACCAATGTTAGACTTTAGAAAAAACAAAGTGAGACTCATACATTCTTTTAAGTATCGTAGTGTCCACTTTACTGTTACTCAATGTTGCCTATACTCGTGTTGCTCATAAATTTACTATCAACTCCTACTGTATGTGATATGTTTGGTTGTGTCAAAACATCACACAAATGATAGAACCAATGGAAGAGGCATACACCACGATGACCATGTATTTTTTCTCATTCTCTGTTGAAGACGACTAGTCTTTGGATAGTCTAAATTGACTTGCTAAGGGGATGCTAACTGGTTTGCATAATACAAGTTGAAACGGTTGAGAACTTT
Organism: Impatiens glandulifera; assembly: GCF_907164915.1. Lineage (NCBI taxonomy): Eukaryota > Viridiplantae > Streptophyta > Magnoliopsida > Ericales > Balsaminaceae > Impatiens > Impatiens glandulifera. Next base: position 57,509,579 of record NC_061865.1, on the reverse strand, counting down.
ATTCACATATTCTTATTTTGAAAGTTTAAGAACATTTTTATCTCTAAAAAACCTCATCTCAAGGATTTGTTTTGCAGCACCCAAATAATTCATTACAAATTTCTCTAACAACTCTTTCATAGCTAGTTAATCTAATACAAGTTTGCTCAAACAATCAACATGTAGAGAAGTAAAATAATGTACGATTTATCAAATATTTTGATAAAGTTTGAGAACCTCTTTGTCTCTGAAGATCCTCATCCCAAGGATTTGTTTTGCAGCACCAAAATTTTTCATTGCAAACTTCTCAAACTACTATTTTTTTGCTTGTTAATCTCATACAAGCTTGCTCCAAGAATTAACATGTAACAATGTAGAGAATTAGAATAATGTACGATTTGTCAAATATCTTGATATATAAGCAATGATCTTCATCCGTATTGAATTTCTTATACCATTGCATTGGAGCTTGTTTCAAACCATCAGACTCTTTTGAAATTTGCATATAATTTGTTTTCCTTTACATCTGTTGGGTTTTCTTAAGCATATATCACATATATGAATTAAAAAATTGCGACTCTATTATCATGCTAACTTCGAAAATGTAATTTTAGAAAATCGTAAAATGATTTACCGTTTATAAGTTTCATATAATTTTAATAATATGTTATCAGAATAACTTTTTGTATTGGAGATGATCAAAATACCGTTTGCAAGAATACAACGATCCAGCACGAAGACCCCACCCCACGGTCTAATATGCTCACGAACAACTTTTTGTCTTCTTGTTTACCAAGCGTTTTATCAACTCCTCTAATGTTGATCCACGAGAAGAACAAATCGATACAACTAGAAAAACACCTTTTTCTAGAAACGGTTAATAAAACAATAGAACATGCTAGTGTTCAATATTATTCATCAAATGGATGATTGAAAATAATTTATTTCTAAACCTCAATTGTGTGTGACCCATTAGGCCCCAGAGTTTCTAGCCGACTACAATTAACATTTTAACTATAATTCAGTCAAGAGGATATTTCTAGCAAAATACTCATGACTCCTAATGCTCTAGAAAGTTAATTGGCATTAACCTTGACGAAATATCGAAGATGTCCGCTACCACATATATGTGAATATTTATCTCGTCACATCTTATACTCGACTCAGTTACATGAAGTTGGTTAGTTACTGTCAACTCCCACTGGACCGAAACATCGCATCCAGTCCAAGCCTATTTTTCTTCTTGTCATTCCGAAATTCACTACTCTCTTAAATCTATTCTAGAGAGACCATCAACCCGAGATAAAATGCCATGACCATGGACTATAAAGTAGTGTTTCGACAAGAGGTCTTTGAGTATATACACTTTTGTTTCTGACGCAAGAGTTGTGACTTCTTTATTGGCTACTCACAGTATCACTATATATTTCACATATACCCAACCACCAGCTTGATCACCCTTTTACAGATCGATCGTAACTAACATCAAAATACATGATCCACACATATGATTTTACTTGAACACATCAAGTCTAAGGACAGTTCACTATAGTAGCTACGAGACGCACCACTAACACAAAATTATATATATATATATATATTACCATGAGGGTTTCGTGCGAGACACTCCAGTGCGTTTTAAACTCATTAACAACCACCTGTATGTTCATTCAGATTTATCAATTATAATCTCGAGTTATAGGGATACTTGCTTGATAAAATCAAGCAATGTAACACACACTAGTTTTATCGGTTTAATGATGATGTCCTATCTCAGTAAACCTACGACTATGAATTATTTTGATATGAACGTTATACATCATAATAAGAGACCTATATTTATGATCATTATCATAAACACTGTTATACTAGTAACATATTATGGACTTCACTTGATTCATATGCTCGTTAAAGACAAAAAATATAAAACAAGGAAGATGCCTTTATATCTAAATTTAATAATATTAGATTGCAATACCTTAAATGCCAAAGTGATGGCCATTGAGCACTATTATCTAACAACATCAAAATATTGTAATATCGCATTCAAAACTTTTCATCCAAATCACCGTGAAGAAAAAATTGTTTTGACATTCATTTGTTGAAGATGGAGGTCTTTTTTGACAACCAAACCCAAAATAGTTCTAATTGACATAAATTTGACCACTAAATAAAAGATCTCGTTGTAGTCAATACATTTCTTCTGTTGAAATCCTTTCACAACCAACATTGTCATGTACCTAATACTTTTATCATTTTATTCTTTAGTCTTAAAGATCCACTTGTTGTGAAATGCTTTATTTCCTTTTGGTAGCTTGGTGAGCTGCCAAGTCTGATTCGACGTCAAATAGTCCATTTCATCTTTCATCGTAGACTACCACTTAACTAGTTAATCTGATTGCATTAGTTCTTCCTATCATTTAAGTACGCCTCTATCTGTCAACAAGATGTAGTTTAGAGATGGGGACTACCTCTTAACTAGTTTTGATTTTTTGACGAATTACTCAACTGTATAATCGGTGTTTGCTGATTTACCTCCAGGACCACGTTCTCAACAATTTCTTTTTCAACAACACTTTGGTCTTCTTCGAAAGTCAGTATATATTCGGCTGAAAATCTCTCATATCAATCATAGCAGATTCTTCTAATTTGTAATCACTATCTGATGTCTTTTCGACACAATCTTTGTAGAAAACATGTTCATTGAAGATGACGTTTCTACTACAAATGATTTTCCAATTTTGATTAACCCATAATCAATAATCAAACTCAATATCACGATAACCAATGAAAAATTACTTATTAGACTTTGGATAAAGTTTGTTTATATCACATTCATTAATATGCACATATGATAAACAACTAAATACTTTTCAAATAAGAAATGTTTACCTTTTTACTGCTCCAAAATTTTGTGGAATTATGAATTCAAGAGGAATAAATGGTCATTTGTTGATTAAGTAGGCAACAATATTAATAGTTTATGTTCAAAAGGTTTTAGGCAGCCCAACGTGCAATCTCATAATTCTAGCACACTTGTTTAGTTTTTGATTTATTTGTTCAGCTACTTCATTCTCTTAAGGCATTCGGGAAACAATCTTTACCATATTGATCTTATTTACATCACAATACTCTCTAAAATGTGAATTGATGTACTCGCCTCCATTGTTGAATATCAACCATTTAACATTCAAATTTGTTTCATTTTAAACCAAAACCTTCAATTTCTAGAAAAACAACAAATACATCATATTTGTTTTTCATAAAATAAACCCATGTGTTTCTTATCAAATTATCTATAAACGTTACATAGTAGTGTGATCCACCAATAGAAGAAACATTTGTAGGTTGTTGAGATATTTGGCCCATTGGGCTTGAACTAATAATATATATTATATTACATTATTGTATAATAATATATTTGTTAAATTAAGTTAAAGGGGAAATTGATAAATTAATAAGGGGAAAATTATAAAACTAAGTTAAAGAGGGAAATCATTAAATTAAGTTGAATTATGGAAAACGTTTTAATTGATTAAAATGAACTTAAGATAATTAAAATGAACATACATTGTTTTGATGATGGCGTTGATGAAGGAATAAAACTAAGTTCAGTAATGTATTAATGCGCAGGTAAAAACTGAAGATTCGCTGGCAGCAAAGTTGCTCCATCAATAGAGCTCGCTAACAACAAAGTTGCCATCAGTAGACTTGTTATCAACTGAAGATACGCTAACAATAGAGTTGCCATCAAAAAACTCACTATCAGCTGAAAATGCGCTATCAGCAGACTTGCCATCAGCAGACTTCCCACCAACTAAAGATGCGCCATCAGCAGACTCGCTATCAGCTGAGCGGCTCCATTAGTAGAGTTCGCTAACAGTAGAGCTGATCAACAGCTGAGTCCGCTATCAGTAGAGTAGCTCATCAGTAGAGCTCGTTATCAACTGAGTTTCACATCAGTTGATTACGATAAATTGCAATACGACAAAATGTACAACCAACTCTCTACTCTAACATACAAAACGATAAACGAATATTCCATTCTTTTGTGCACTAAAATCTCGTACGCCAGGCATGCGACAAATGTACCACTACCACGTATTGACAAGATGGATTCGACCGTTGCCACACTTCAAATATAAAAATGCATTAGAGAACAACGCAGAACTCGCTCGTCCGTTAAGCTATCTCGCTGGTTCTTGATCTTTTGAAAGTTCACAGAATATACACGACGATCACACAAGATAGTCTACTCGATAATTCTTATATTATTCGATAATCATTTTACTTGTGCAAGTTGAACAGATAGACGTCTGTTCAACAAGATAGTGTGAGACCTAGGAGTTCAAACAGACAAGTGTTAATACTTGTGATCTGAGTGGGTTTGTGTAGAGGCTATACAAATCAAAGTTTTCTAGTGGAATCATTTTGGAAACAGAAGAAGGGGTGACGTATGAGTATTTATCTCCAAACATCCATAAAATCTTGTGTTGTCTTTTCATTGCTCCATTCATTCTCATATATGCCGCTTCAAATCCTACAAGCATTTTCTGCACTTGAAATCGTTCAAGAGTTTGCTATGATTTGTCCTAGAATAGAAACTGATTTTCAATCCCTAACAGGATTAAAATCGCATTTAAGTGAAAAATAGAACAACAATATTCAACCCCCATTCTACTATTGTCTTCGATCATAACAAGTGGTATCAGAGCGATGTTTTCTATTCTTAAGTTACTACAAATATCTGAATCATATCTTACCTAAACAAGATTCCAATGTTCTCAAAGGAAGACTATGATGACTGGAAGATCAGAATGCAAGCACATCTGGTTGCACAAGATGATGATATGTGGTATGTCATCACAGATGGTCCCATGAAGATATTAAAGGTCAACACAGTCACAAATACAATGGAGGGTGCTCCTCAAATGACGGATAAACCTAGATACAAGTGGACTGCTGAAGACAAAGGAAAGATCAACCTCGACAACGTGGCCAAAGATATCCTCTAGAAAACTTTGAACAAGAACATGTTCAGCAAGATCAAATCATGTTCCTCTTCCAAAGAGATATGGGAGAAACTGACTCAACTTTGTGAAGGCAACAACCAAACAAATTAAAACAAGCTGATGGTTGTCACACAAAAGTTCGACAGCATCAGGATGCGCCTAGGTGAGACTATGACTGAGTTCGACGAAAAATTCAACAACATAGTCATTGAACTCTCAACCCTGGGAAAGGTATATAGGAACAAAGAAGTTGTTATCAAAGTTATGAGAGTTTTGCCTAGAGAATGGGATATCAAAACGATAGCTATGAAGGAATCTAAGGACCTCAACAAGATCGAGCTATATGATCTATTTATCGATCTAAATGTCTACGAGTTTGAGATAAACTCAAGGAATGAGGAGGAGGAGTCCACCTCCATCACAACTCAAGCATTGGTGACTGCTGAAGAGCCACCTGCTTCGACATCTGTCAAGTCTGTTGAACAAATCAACGACGATGCAATGCCATTATTTGTCAAAAAGTTTGGCAAATTCATGAGGAAGAATCACTCTAACTCTAATCTTAACAAAAACAATTATAAAAATAAGTCTAATGCTAACTTAAAAAGTTTTAATTGTGACAGGCAGAAAACTCAAAGGGATGATTATTATTGTATTAGTTATTTGTTTAATATATATATATATATATATATATATATATTAAATGATTTATATATTATAAAAAATAAGATTAGTTTAAACACAAATAAACTAATTAACATCACAAGATAAGAATTCAAAATTAAAATTTATAAATCACTTAAGTAATCTTACTTAGTTCAAACACAAAGAAACTAAATATATAAGATTACTTAAAGAAATAAAGTTCTCAAAAAACACATATTTTGGTTTCAAAATGTATTAAAGCCTTATGTAGTAAGAGATATAGGGATGTTATATTTTCAGAAATGGATTTCATATTCAAATGAACCTGTAATAATAAAAAGTGGGTTTTTTTTAGCCATGGACCTAATAAAAGAAAATTTGGGATAGAATCCTATAAAATCTCCCCTTCCAAATCAGGAATGAAAGTTTCCTTTCATCCCACTCAAGTAGGTACTCGAAACAAATACAAATAAAGAGGAAAATTATCACTTTCAAATTTCAATAAAATCTACTCTTACTCAAGTTTTCAGTAAAAATCAAACAATATTTAATTGAACTTCCTAACCGACTACTTCTTAGAATGTGTATAAAATAACATATTTATAATAACATTATGAATAATGAGTATAGGTAGAATATAATGACTAAAAATGAGTGTAGATTAATTTTCAGCAAAATAAATCACAAGATAAGTGATCTGAAAGGAATCTTTATGACTATGATTCATGGTAAGGAGTTATTTGGATATGGTTTAATATAACAAACTTATTCTTCACTAGTTTAGAAGCCTATACAAACAGATCCTTATCTAGGTTTTGCATGCTGAGTTGCTGACTGTAATCCACCCGTCTCCTGTTTTCTTTTTTTGTCCAGTTTTGTTTCATCGCTTCACGTGATTCTAAATATTTGTTTGATATAGAGTTATTTCCAAATAATATTTGAATTCTAAAAAGAACAAAAATTATAAAAAAATGGTTCATTTGAATACACTATTTTTTATTGAATAAATGATCATTAAAGTTTTTATCCAAAAATTATTTATGAAAATTTCAAATTCATTAATTGTTTAAACAACTATTAGTCTTTTCAGAAACACCATTTTGGTCTAGTTTGAATATAGTTTTAGATGAAAAATCTATAACACATACTGCACACTCACCATATTTTAATATTTTAGGCACCACTTTTTCTCTTATCATATTAGTTACATATAGTTATTTTCTTATTTGAGAAAAATTAATATATACAAAAAAATTTTTGTTCAAATTTGATTTTTATTATTAATATTATTATTGATGTGCCAACACAGCACAACTCCATATTTTTAAATTTGCATGAGTTTATTTTATATTATTTTCTTTGATTTTAATAATAAAATAAACAGGTACATCAAATAATTATTTTTTTAATATTAATGCTCAAATTTTAAATTAATAATTAATTTTAAATCTAAAACATATAAAATTCAAAATCTAAGAAACTAATTAAGTCATGTAAATACTTTAATTTTATCTTTCACATTTAATAATAATATGAAAACTAGTTTAAAATCATTGCACCCATAATTGTTTGGGCTTGCACTTGTACATTTTTTTTATTAGGTTCAAAGTGTGAAACCAAAAAATAAACTGCATAATCAACCAAGTTGTCTTGTAATTTAAATTAGATTAGACCAATTTTATATAGAAATATTTATTTATTTAAAAAACTAAGACAAATTTTCATTATTATTAAGTATTGTTGAAGATTAATTTAGACAAAAATCCCCAAACAAAATTAAATTAAACAAAAATCCTTACAAGAAAATCATAAGTATTTTAATAAACATCATAGAATAACCAATCTAAAAATAAACACAACAGTGAACAAAAATATTGCACTCTTGGATCAATATAAAGAGTTAGTTTGATTTTATTTTGGATTTTTTATTAAAATTTAATTATTTTATTATATGTCTCTTTAATTATCAAATCACTATATTTATCAACACAAATATTAAAAAAAATTAATTTTTTTTATAAATATATATAATAATTTAATTAATTAAAAGTTAAATAAAGTGTTTTTCATTAAATAAGTTTAGTTTGATGTTAGTTATTTGAAGGATTAATTTTATTAGTTAAAAAAAAAATTAAATAAAAGTATAAATTATTATTTTAATTTAATAAAAAAAATTATAGTAAAAAAATTGATTTATTAAAAATAAATATAAAATTTGGTTTAAAAGTCTTAATTAAAATGATTATCCTTCTTCTTCTTCTTTTTTCTCTTTCATCTACTTTTCTCTTGTCACATGCCCTAGAATTCTAGAGATCATCATCACTAAAGCAGTTTCCATTGACTGCCCATTTATTCAATCATTAAATTTAATTTTAATTATTAGTCAAACATAATATTTAATATAAATCAAAATTCATTTTATACAAATTTGAAGAGTCAAATATATATATATATATATACTCCCTCAGTTTTCCTTAACTAATTATATAGGTTTGTTTTGCTTTTCTTAAGAGTATGTTAATTAATAACTTATTATTAACACAAGTTTAATTAGTTTAATTTATTCATCACACAGAGATAGAGATGTGGCCTTTAAGTTGATTGCAGTGTAATATATTTTTTTCTAAGAAATTGATTGGAAATTCAATACATTCTTCCAACTATATATATATATTTATATATAATTAAATGAGAAAAACAATGCTTAATTAATTAGGGTAAAGATTGCATACAAAGATAAAATATAATTAAATAGCCATGTTTTATTGGAAATAATTAATTGGCTTAATTAAACTGTCCAACCAATGTTTCCAGTTAAGAGGGCCAACCTGTTTAAAATAAAATTTTATAAAAAAACTGGCATTAATTTATATCTAAAAGAGAACAGCTAATTCATTTTGAAAAGTGTACAAATAAACTCCTAAACTCTAACATGTTTTTACCATAGTTGATTTTGAGTTGGAATTAAACTCTAATCGATTTTTTAATTGTTCCTAATGTCAAAACACGAATTTATAACCTTTTTGAACAAGAATTTGTATGTTTTACTTGCTTAATCAAGTTTTGATCTAAGTAACAATGTTTATTATTAAAAATATTTTTTAACCAAACAATTTAGTAATAAAAATCTTAAAGACAAACTCATAACAATAAAATTTATTGGATTTCACATTAAAAAATGGTTATAGTCCAATAATTGTTATCCTTAATATATACAACAAATAATAATAATAATGTTACAATGTGATTCAATTTAAACACTTAACCTTGTAAAAATCAATTTATGCATAGCCTATTTAATAACAAAAGATTGCCCTTATAATTTCTTTTATTTAAAACAGTCCATTAGATAATAATCAAAATTACGAACTATATCATTTTTTTTTGTTAATACAAATCTTCTAAATTTTTTAATCACGGCTTAAATTTAAAATGTTTTTAAGTCAAAATTGAACTTTGAGATTTTGATTGCTTAAACAATATTCGTTCTAACTTAATCTCCCAACATTCATAAAAGAAACATCTTTTTTATTTCATCACCCAAGATCAAATACCTGTTTTTATTTTTACGATCCAAATTTATTTTCGAGGCCGCTAACATGATTCATTTTTAAATCTAAAAAATGAAACATTTGATTTCTTAAATAATATTATTATAACTTTAAACTTTTAAAAGATCCTAGCATAGATCTTTCTTGTATCCCATATATAAATAATACAATGATGTGAATTTGCATATTTTAGGAAAACATTGTATGTCTTTAGAAACTTAAGGGACTATTATAATAGATTTTCTCCATAAGATTTGTCATAGGACACTTCATTGTGACTTGAAAGCAGACAAAGTATATATACATTTGAAAGATTAATAGAAAAAACAAATTGTCAATTTCCTAGCATACAAGAAGAAAACACCAACTGGATAAAGAGTAAAGAATAATCATTTTGTAGTTCCCGTTGAATACTATGAGGATATTCAAATTGAAGGGACAAAAATACCAATTTCGCCCTCTACAACTACTTTTACATAAGTTCATTTTTTCAAGTTTCAAATGAAAAAACAATGAACAACAAATCCCAAATCCTCTCATATCTCCTTTTGTTTTCAATTGGTATTACATTTGGGATTGTTCTAAGTTTCATCTATCTAACCAATTTCTCTTTCAATTTTCAAATAACCCAATTCTCTTTCTCTACGTGGCGGCCAGTGTTACCCAATTCGAAACCTAATGGTCGTGTGGGTCTAACTAATTACTTGAAACCTCCGATCGGATTAACCCATGACATGACCGATGAGGAACTGTTATGGAGAGCTTCAATGAATCCAAAAGTTGATGAATTTCCATTTGAGAGAGTCCCAAAGATTGCATTCATGTTCTTGGTTAAAGGGTCGATTCCATTTACTCCTTTATGGGAAAGATTCTTCAATGGCCATCGAGGATATTATTCTGTTTATGTTCATTCTGATCCTGAATTTAATCAAACAGATCATCAAGACTCTGTTTTTTATGGAAGAAGAATACCAAGCAAGGTATTTACAATTTTCCCTTGATCACGATATTCTAATTAATAAGCTAGCTACAATAAATTAATTTTATTTCTTACCATTGTCGTAATCATCCATTTTTAATATTAATTAAATTAGTAGAAACAACCATTTTTATCATTATTTAATTAGACTTTAATTAATTTAATAAAACACTAGTTATCCAACCCTCATATCTTCATCTTAAGCAAGAATAAATAACATCATTTCACACCTACTTTAATTAAGCTTGAATTAATCTAACCCTAGTTATAATTTGCTCCACTTATCTTCATCTTAAGAAAGAATTAATCTTTTCTATTTAAACAATTTGCAGAAAGTAAAATGGGGAGAAGTGAACATGATCGAAGCGGAGCGTCGCCTCCTAGCGAACGCCCTCCTCGACTTATCGAACGAACGATTCGTCCTCTTATCGGAAGCATGCATTCCTCTTTACAATTTCCCAACAGTTTACTCCTACCTAATAAACACGACCCAAAACTTTGTGGAATCTTATGATCTCGCTGGTGCAGTGGGCCGGGGCCGATACAACAACCGAATGATCCCAATCGTCACAATCGATAAATGGAGAAAGGGCTCCCAATGGTTCCAAATGGGCAGGTCTCTAGCTTTGGAAGTTGTATCCGATTGCGTTTACTTCCCAGTTTTCCAAAAACATTGTAGGGGACAATGTTACTCAGACGAGCATTACTTGCCGACATTTGTAACCACGAAATTTGCGGAGGGGAACTCGAATAGGACTTTGACGTGGGTTGATTGGGAGAAAGGAGGGCCTCATCCGACTAGGTTTGTGGGGAAGGATGTGAGTGTGGAGATGTTGGAGAATATGAGGGTAGGAAGTAAATGTGAGTATAATGGGAAGGGGACTAGTTTTTGCTACATGTTTGCTAGGAAGTTTGCACCGGATGCCCTTCAAAGCTTGTTGAGGGTAGCCCCAATGCTTATGGGGTTTGTTTCTTAATTAGGATGCTTTTAGATAATAAAATATATAGAATCTAATTGCACATAGATTTGTCACTATTAATCAATTAATTCTTTTGGTAATTAGCTTATAGGAGATTAATCGAGTTATGTGTAAGTCCCTATTCAAAATTAAAAATGATTTTTGTTTAGTTGTTTTGGTAAGATTAATTAACAATATAAATAAAGTGAGACTTTGTAACTTTGCGGTAAACACATGAACTCGTATTGTGTACTCAAGATCATTTGTTCAAGTTTTTAATCCGAATCATTTAAAAGAAAGATTAGTTAACAATAAGGGTCTTACACATCAGAAAAAATCTTCACAAATGAAAATGAGTTTGTCCTATATTTAAAAAAAAATGGATTGATGTCTTATAAATGTTAAGGTTTTTTCGAATATTTAAAAATGTACACTATTTTTATATATACAAGCCTTCAAAATGAGTCCAAATCTAACATTGTTGAGTTTTGCTATAGTTTAATTTTCCTTGCAACACTTGCATTGAACAAGAAATATATTTTGTTGATTTCAACATTTGCATTGAGTATATAAATATTGAATTAATTGTAAATCACCCATGGTGTTAAAAAGAAGCTCATACAAAGATTATCCAAGATTCATGAGAAGAAATTGACATTAATGAAATCATAATGTTTTAGGGCGGATGTGAATAAAGAAAAACATGAATGTAAAGTTAAATACTAGGAAAAAAAGACAAATATGCAAAGTGAATTAAATCATAAGGGCTACCTCAACCTAGAGCTTGTTTGGTTGGGCTTTATTATAAAAACCAATCATAATCAAATATGAATTAAACATATCAATAAATTTAATAATTAAAATACTACAATACCCTCTTTATATATTTGGTCATTATAAATTAATACCATAAAAAAACATAACTTTCACCACTATTTAAGACGTTTAGAAATAATTAAGGTTATTTTCAATTGTTGTGTTAATGGTTTATTATGTTGTATGATTGATTGGGAGTTTGAATTTAGTTATGAACAAGTATAAGTAGTACCTAAAAGGTAATAATAGAGATGGGTTTTCAAACCAATGCCAATCTCTAACCTTCTTTCTCTTACATGTTGACAAAAGATTTATGTTTATGTATGAAAGAACATCATATTTTCTAGCTAGCTAGCTAGATAAGGGGGCAAGAAAGACCTATATATATTGTATCGAAATTCAAGCCAAAAAAAACATATTAATGTGTTTTTTTTTTTTTTTATGTTTTCCTTTTCCCTACCCTAGCTGTTCTCTCTAACCAAATGATCAAGACAGATGCTTCTCCAATGTCTTTAATTTTGAATCACGAGACCGGCCCACTGCTTCTCCTTGTTATTCTCTTTCCCTCCCTCTCTCTCTCCTCTCTCTCTCTCTCCTCTCTTTCTCATCTCTCTCACTCTCCCTCTCTCTCGAGCGTGTGTCTGCTGCAGAGGTGTGGGGTTGGCAGAGAGAGGAACTGATAGACAACTTCATTTGAAACCACACTTTTTTCTTCACCACAATTTCATCAAGCTTCTCCTTCTCCATCTCCATCTCTTTTAGATATTAAATGCAGTTCCCTAACTGAAGTAGTACTCTTATAAAATATATTTCAATCTCAAAGATTTCATCCCATCCTCACATTTCAGCTCATCTTTACTTGTCTTTCTCTGTCGGTACCATGTATGTAACGTAGGCCTCTCCCCACACTCACACAAACACAAATTAACACAAAAACACATGAAGAAGATGATGTTTTTTCTTACTTTTCATTTCTCTCTCCATTTCATGCATTCATAATTAAACATCTTTACTTACTTTTTTGCAGGAGATCAGAAGGAAACCCTTTGGACCTCAACAACTTTCCCGATGATTACCCTAAGCAAGTTACCGAGGACATATCTTCATCTGCTGGTACATACATTCATCATTTTTCTCCAGAAAAACAAAAATTTATAAGATCTGTACATCTGATTTATATATATAATGCATTTACTCAGTATAACTATAAGATCTACTATTTTACATCGATTACCAAAAATGCATGCACCAGTAAGGGGTTAATCTCCCATCTTTGATTTTCACTAAACCCTTATCAGAAAAAGAGAAGGTTTGGTTTTGATGATGTTGGGTGGCGTCGATCCATCCTTTCAATGGTGCTTTTGAGTTAGAAACCCTAGTAGAGGAGAGAGAGATAATTGCATGCGGTTTTGATTTGAAATTAGGAAACACAAAAGGCTAAAAACCTAAACATGTTTTTAGGATCTACTATTGAAGAGCATTTACATACATAGATTGTTGTAATTACAGGAGGGTACAGGAAGAAAAAGAGTAGCGGCGGAAAAGACTATGAGGTTGCTGGTAAAGTCTATGAATGCAGATTCTGTTCCCTCAAGTTCTGCAAATCTCAAGCCCTTGGTGGCCACATGAACCGCCATCGCCAAGGTAAGTTTTCTTTTCTCTTTAGATCTCTTCATCACTATACGGGCCCTTTTGATTTTGTAAGCTCAATCTAAAGATCATCTCAATTTCTCAATTTGAGAATTGAATCAAACTAATTCAGATTTGCTTAGAAAAATGTGCATGCAAACATTACAAAATCACAAATGTTCAAAGTTTCACAAAACACACCACTAAACCCGGCGAGATTAACCATTCAAGGAATATCAATGTTCATCAAGGAACAAAACATACCAAAAATCTATTGTTAACTAGATCGGTGATTCCAATGAAAAATGATGAAAATATATTTATTTATTTATTTTGATTTTTCTAGTTCTTAAGATTTGTCTATGAAGCTTCAAGTTTTGAGTTTTGTTTTTTAGTTTGTTCTTGTTGTAGCTTGTGACTAATCTGGTCACAATTTGAATTGTTTTGGATCTAGTTTTGACTGTTTTTATGTGATGTTTACAATTTCAAGAATTAATGAAAAATAGTCATTTAAAAAAAATAAATTAAAAAGTTAAAATAAAGTATAAATTGAATGATTTAATTGAAAATTGATAAAATGGTATGAGAATTTGATAATTTGGATTAAATTTAAGATCAAACAAGATCTACCCATTTATAGGTTTAGTTTCTCAAGGATATATACCCCTATTATATATATATATAAAAATAAATGATTAAGTTAATAACTCAAGCATAGTCATGTCAATGGATCTCATGTCCCCTAGGATTCTGTGTGGGAATTTGTTAATTAATGTTTGTGTTGATTTGATGTTTTACATTTGACTAAAAAAATATTTGATTTGATTTGTGTTTTGTGTCGTCAAACTGTTAGAAAGGGAGACGGAGACTCTGAACAAAGCTCGTCAACTGGTCTTTGGGGCTGATAGCCTTCCTGTACCTCCTCATCATCTAGGGTTTGTAAAATATAGATGTGATTAATTAATTTTTATTATTTTTCAAATTAATTAATAAAAATAATAATTATTATTTTTTCTGACAGTGGGCAAGGAGTAATTCCTCATGGAGGTGGTTTGAGCTATCACCACCATCAAATGAGATCACCACCTGCATTATACCCTACACAACCTCCAAGGCTCTACTCTGCTGGAACAGCTGGATCATCATATCCGTCCAATTATCAACACCATCCAACGGGCAACGATTGTTACATGGGTCACGTTCTAACTCCACATGCAAACCCTAATTACGCTGGAGAAGGGTCCACTTACACTTGTATCGGGGCACCAGTAGGTCAATCATTTCCTGGCCCTGCTGGAACCGGACGAGGACAAATGGACTGATCACTTCACTACCTAGAAGGGGAATGAACTCAAATCAATTTACTTTCCAAAAAAAATGTTTTTCAATCTTCAATGGATATGTTTGAATGACTGAGTTTTTTCATTATATGTTTTAATTTAATTTGGAAAATGAGTTTTATTGTATTGGTGGCTGAGACTGAGAGAAAGAGAAGAAAGTGAAGAAAGTGACGAAACGAGATATAATGATGCAAAGGGAAAATGAAAGAGGGATCTTTTTCGTAGGGAACTGACAACTTTATTTATTTCAGATGGTCGTGTATTTGTGGATGCTGAGTACAATACAAATACATTTATAATTTGGTTTTCTTTAGGAGAACTAATTAAGTTCGATTCTAACGAAACCAAACCCAACTTCTATTTGCATGTCTTTCTTCTTCTTCTCATCCTCTTCTTTTTGTTCTTTTCTATTCCCTCCCTCCTCTCTCTGGTTTGTACTTGAAACCAGAGTTACAAACCCAGAGTATGCAGTTGAGCAAAGTTAACCTAGCTAGGATTCCTAAGTTTGAGTTTCATAATAAATTAAGTTTGGATCATGTCACTGTTACCAAGATATTGATTGTTCTTTTCAAAACCTATTTTATCTGTATGGTTTTGAGTTAATTATTTGTGTCTTTTTTCTATGTTTTGAGGGCTTTAGTTTTCCTTTATATTATCTGAAATTGTAATGTAATGCTTTGGATTTTTCATGGATACATATCCAAAAATTAGAGTTAGGGTGGCTTAAATTGAAGTGAGATTAAAAAATAAAAAATAAAATTATGAATAATACTGGTATATAAATATGGGTTTGTCTTTTTTTTGAATTGAATAAACAAATAATGAATTAAATAATAAAAAAAATACAAGATATGTCATTGTCCTACATTAAAAAGAGATAAAAAAGTAAAAGCAAACAATCAGGAGGTGCTTAAGCTCAACTAACACTAGATCTGTGTGACTTCTACAAAAGTTTTTTTGTTTTTCAAAATATTAGGAATTCAATTTTCCTCATGAATGAATAATGAACTTATATAGTTATGTTATTAACTTCTTTTTCCTTCTCATAGCTTTTATAGTTAAAAAGGTATTATTTTCATTGTGAGCTTTGGTTTAAAAACATTTTATTCATTTTTCTCTTTAATCCCCTTATATCTTAAATTAGTTTTTTTAGGAATGCTATTAGTCAAAAGGTAAATTATGGTTCTCATTCAAATGATTTTTATATTAACTTTCACGCTACGTATTGTCTCGAGTTTATTTCTCAACGTTATCTATTTTTTTCTATATATATTAAGTTTTGAACATTTTATAAAGGTTATTTATTGAATAACATGTTGGAATTGAATTGACATGGATTTAGTTAAGTATTAAGTAGTACAATTGTACTTGCTTTTGGTCCCCTTATTCATGACTATTCATGAAGTTATGTTTAAGAACTTAGGCCTTTTGTTCGGTAGTGAATTATTTAAAAGTTATTATTTTTTGTGATTTTAATAAATTGTTTTGATAAAAATATTTAAAATGTATTAATATATAATAATAAAATAATTTTTTTATTTTAAAATAAAAGAAATTTTAATAGTTTGGCTTACCAATTAAGTAACATAATGGATGTGATGTAATTGAAGTGACGTTTAATTATGTTATTAGATTTATCACACTCAAATCTCAGAAATGATTGTGATTTTGTGACAATTTTAAAACCAGGGTTAATATAAACAACACAGAAGAAATCAGTTAAAAATCAAGAAAAAGTCCCCCAATACACCCAAAAACAAATACATGTGCCAAAACTAAAAAGATTGTCAATCTAACTTTGTTTCTTTCACTTGACAATTCATCAAGTTTAGGTTTAATTTGGATGAGTTAATTATTAGTTTCAATGTTATTGAATAAGAATGATGTATGTTTATAAAATTGTAAAAGTAAAGAGTTAAATAATAATAAGAAGAAGAAGAATAGAAGTTAAGGGATTGATATAATATTTAGTATTGACGTTTTGTACAAGCAGTGTAAAGGACAGATACCATTACTTACTACCCCTGATCAGTCTCTCTCACTCCCACATAGCCCTTTCTTAACTTTCTCTTTCTCTCTCCTACCTTTCTCGGGATCTCTCTCACTCTCTCAGACAACAGAGACCACATACGTTAAATGAGTTCAAATTAGGCAATTCTTTTCAATTTTTTATCTCCCCAACTCTTTACTTTAAATGCTTAATCTTAATCTGATCTTGTCATGGTTAGATTTTGTATCAAAATTTGCAATGAATATAGACCAAGCTAGGTTTTCATTCGATAAAAGGATTTTTTAAGGATTTTTTTTAGATGGTAATAATTAATAAGACAGTTTTAAATATTTACAAAATTTTAAGATTTTGTGGACAAAATACTTTACTAATATTTGAGTTCTGTTATTTGAGATACATTCATTCAAATTTCACGGTAACTATTCAAATATTCAAAAATCACATCTTAATCATATTTCATAAAAGACTTTAGATACAAATTACCTTTAATAATACAAAAATAAATGAGTTGTCAATTTCACATCTTTATGACAGATACGATAATGACTTAACATAATTTAATTTTTTTTTATAAAATCACAAGAATCTCACTAGATGTCCCTATAGAAAAGCATTTAAATCACACAAATATCAGTTATATAGATCCCTCACAATTCATTCATATTTTGAATTTAGTCTTACTAAAACAAAATATGTATGCCACAACCAATAGTTTCAATAATGACTTAATGACGCATCACTTCACGCCATCATTGTTTCTATAACCATTTTAAATAATAATTTTTCTAATCATTGATTAAATCTAGTTGGAATACCCATTTTTTGATTTCGAGACGTGTTTTTTCTCTTGCATATAAATCTACGATAGATCATTTAACTTCTTCAACTCACACTAGTGGTAGTTGTTCGACGAAGAAGGATTTGGGTGAAAAATATACAAAAATAGTGGGATCTCGTGCACATTGAGCTACATTTTAGTCTCTAATTCAACGACCTCCCTCAAGGGAGATTTATTTTCATTCAACGTAATATTATGTATCGAGAATTTCATTAAGTATTCACAATGGCATCATAATCTAGCTCAGAATCAACCGATTTCTCATAGACACATTGTGAATGGAAATTGGTAATTCCTAATTTTTAATTTCCGAATAAATAGTTCTAATAGGGTGGCTTGGATTATGTCTTTCATAGGTGACCAACATCCATTTTTACATGGATAGTCATTTCTTGTTCAGACAACAAATTTGAAATATGATGCGGGATTGACGACCTCAACTTTTGATACTCCATCGTGTGTAACATTTTGTACGATCTCATGACTATAGAATAGTCGCCTGAACTTACGTTTAGATCAGGCTCAACAAAGTAAAATGGGGGGACCCTTCTTGGTCCCTAGCAATCACTTGTCTACACTCTCTTTTTTGACATATGGAGTGACATCGCAACACGATGGTTGTGAAGACGAATATTCGATATCAGCATCATAAAATATGTTTGTTCATTTAATCCCTCATCAGCTTTTACGACATCCCTTACGCCCATATACAATCTCTCCGAATTTTTTAATCTCAACAACTAGTCTTTAAACGTCTTCAAGACTAGCCATACGAATTGTAAAATGGGTTAAACTGACTCACTCGTTTTCCTAAACAAAATCGATGACTCCAACACAAGAAATTCGATGTGTTTGTTCCCGATGAAGGAGACACGACAATAGAACGTTCAGTTCAAACTATCACCTTAAACACACATGTTCCATTATCAACACAAATAGATTTCGGGTGAGGAATATGTGAATTGGAGTGATGCATCCTCATTCTAACATAATTGATCTCTTGCAATAAATTGATATTCTCAACGATATCAATAAATTTCCCCAAAATCATTATGGGTCCGACTAAGAAGATCATTATTCCACATATTCGTTGGCATTCCAAACAATCGAATACATGTACCCTCTCTATCTATGTAGGGTCTTATGATGTGTTCAGGCACAACAACTTGTGGATTTTTAATATTAATCGACTAATCATCAACGGGGCGTCAAATTCCTTCATCGACTAAGGTTCTAATATACTTATCAATTGACATGATAAATGTTGTTTTAAATTTGTTTCATAGAGAAACATATCTCCTCAAGAATTAAAGTCATACCAAAAGACGTCATCATTAGGTCTGAGCCCGAGACGCCATCAGTTTCAAACCGACATCTGAAGTGTCTAGTGTAATAGCTTTAATTTGATCAAGTCTACCTCAATCTTTTTTTCTGGTTCTTTATTTCAAAGATAGCAACAACTCAGGGGCGTGCCTACGATGTTTGAAATTCATAATAAATGGTTCGACATGAATCGCATTCATCTACTCTACTAAATAGTCAGCTTCCTGGTACCTACCATTGTTAAAGGTTTGAGTTTCAATCGCACAAGATTACAGTTGTACCACTCTAATCTGAATTTGTTTTCAAGTCTTGAATTTGTAAAAAAAGGTTTTTCGCAACCAAAAGAACTAATTGGTATAAAGACCAATTAGTATTATGAAGATAACACCGATTAGTTTGAAAACCAAGCGGTATTATGTTCATAATATCGATTGGTCTTTATACCAATCGGTGAACAACTATATATAACACTGATTGGCTTGATAACCAATCGGTACAACCTCCATAAAATCTCGCGAAATAAATTGTGTCATCTTTTGGCACTTTTGTGAAACATTAGTACGAATTGTTTGTTATATCAATCGGTGAAACTCCTTTAATACCGATTGGTTGCATTTCCAATCGGTGGTACCTTAATATATTGTACTGATTGGTACGTCTATCAATCAGTATTTCCTATAAAAACACAAAACAACCTGAGAGCTTCCCATGTTCCCGATCGAGATCTAATTTCTTCTTTCCCTCTCTTCTTTTTGCCTTCGTGCCGACGTCCTAAGAGCTTCCGCTGTTCAAGATCCGTCATCCAAGACCCGATCGGTAAGATCTTTCTCTTCCCTAAATCACTTTCCTTCTTCTTCATTTAGATCCGTCCAAGATTCATCTTCTGCACATCTTCGTTTAGGTCTTTTCTAGTGATCACCGTCTTCCGCCATCTCCTGCACATCTTCGCCTCAAGTCTCCAAGTAAGATCTTTTTCTCTGCAAATTGATATATACATATATATATAGGTTTATGTTTAATTAGATTATGATATGCTTTTAGGTTTTGATATGAAATAACTTTAAATAAACTAGACTATGATGAGATACATGATCAATGCAATGAATTGTTTGCTCATATTTCTAATTTCATGACTTAGTTGTAATAGATGTTCATTTCCAATGCAATGGGATAAGTTTTTATTATAGAATTTCACGAATTATTGTGTAAAATTTCATGATTTATTGTGTAAAATTGGTTGACTTATAATTTAACTATTTATTGTGTAAAATTGATTTAAGTTAATCTAGATGAACTCATAATCGTTTTAAGAACTTAAGTGTGCAAACTTCTTTTCTCTTCATGAATTGAGCTTCGATTTTGCCAATTTAATTACGTATTGTGTTCAACATGATGGTGTTAATTTAATTGCACAAAACTTAGTCAAATTGAGCTTCAATTTTATTAGTAGATGATTTAGTTTTTTCATTCCATATCTTTTTAGTTGAGTGTTAGATCGAGGAGCTGTTAAAGACGTCTTCTTTCTCGCGCAACCTGAGTTCTTCTTCTTCATTTGAGACCGGAATTTTTCCTTGATTCTAGGAATTTAAACTGAAATTCTTAAGTCATATTTGAAATTGCTAATAAAAAATTATGTGCTTTGATATTTGATTAGGTTATAATATTGATTTAGGTTATGATATTTGATTTAGGTTATGATATTGATTTAAGTTTTGACATTGATTTAGGTTATAATATGACTTTTGATAGAAAATGAATTTCTTGATAGATATTGATTTAAGTTTTAACATTGCTTTAGGTTATGATATTGATTTAGGTTTTGATATGGATTTTTTTATATAGATATGGCTTTTTGATAGATATTGATTTAGGTTTTAATATTGATTTAGGTTATGATATGGATTTTTGATAGATATGACTTTTTGATAGATATTGATTTAGGTTTTGTCATTGATTTAAGTTTAGATATGGATATCCCTGATAAAAAATTGATGATGTATACGGAAAAAGATCGACATCTTCCGAAATAAATTCAAAGAGCCAATTCTTTTCTTAGTTTTGCTATGAGTTCTGGCCAAATTACCAACATTGGATGTCCATGTTTTAAATGTGGTAATAGAGAATATTTTGACAAACAAGGCGTAAGAAATTTTTGATTTTGTATGAAATAAGGAAAAACTACACATTTTAGAATTCTCATTGGGAAAAACGACAATGTTGTGATAGGATTGTTGTACAAATTGATAGTAGTACTAATGTACAAACTGAAAAAGATAATTTGGGACAACTTCATATTAATGCTATAGTGGATGTAAACTCAAAGAGAAATTATTTTGATGGGGATGTTTGTATAAGAAATATCATAAACGATTTCTATCCACGTAGTGTTGTTGCATCAAATGAGGATGGGAAAATGAGGATGCTAAAAAAATTGTTGACTCTTAAATGAATCTAATAAAGCGTTATATGAAGGCTCCAAAATTTCAAAGGCATCAACATTATTAAAATTACTTCACCTCAATAATGTTGGGCAATGGAAAAATTCTTCATTTAACATGTTAAAATTGTTAAAGGAAAAAATATTACCGGTGAATTTCAATCTTCCCGATTCATATTATCATTTAAGAAGTTTCTTTCAGATGTTGGTCTTTCTTATGAAAAGATAGATGCTTGTAAAAATAGTTGTATGTTGTATCGAAAAGATAACAAGATTTTGAATTCTTGTAAAGTGTAGAATTTTTCGGTGGAAAGCTGAAGAATCGAGTGGAGAACCTAAGAAAAAAACAAATATAAAAAGTATCCCCAGTAAGGTGCTACGTTACTTTCCACTAATACTAAGATTGTAGTATTATATATATGTTCTAAAATGCTCATTTAATGATGTGGCACAAAGATACAAGGGTTGATGATGAAGTTTTGTGACATCCCGTTGATTCTTTGACATTGAAATCATTCGATGAAGATTATCCTAATTTTGTAGTTGAGCCTCATATTGTAAGAATTGATCTCGCAAGTGATAGATTTCAACCATTTGCAACTAGAAAGACATCATATAGTATTTGACATGTGATCCTCATTCCTTATAACGTTCCTTTAATACTTTGAATGAACTCTTTTAATTTTATACTATCCATGTTAATTTTGGGTCTAGAGAGTCCAGGCAATGTAATTGATGTATTTTCGTTAATTTACGAATTAAGTGAGTTATGGAATACCGACGTAGAAACTTATGACGTCTCAACTTCTCATAACTTTAAATTGCGTGCTCGTTTAATATGGACAATATACGGCTTTCCTGCTTATGCAAACTTGTTTGGATGGAGTACGAAGAGAAAATTGGCATGTCCATCTTGTAATAAGAACATTTGCTCAATAAGATTGACAAATGGTAAAAAAGAGTGTTTCGACGATTTCTCCCACCCAATCATAAATTTCGTAGGCAAAATGAATTGTTCGATGGTACTATCGAATCGAGAAGTGTGCCTCAATTATTATTAGGATGTGAGATTCTTAGACAAGTACGTGATTTGAAAGTTATAGTTCTCACTCGAGATTTCACTAAAAGGAGAAGCACCGATTAGTCATTCAATTAATCGGTGCTTCTCCATAAGGCTGTGCCGATTGGTCAATCAAACAATCGATGCCTTCTACATAAGGTTGTACTGATTGGGAAACTAATTAGTGCATGCTCAAAGAGAATCACCGATTGCTTATTAGGCAATCGACGTTACCTAAAAAGGTAACACCGAGAGAGGTTCTATCGATTGAAATAAAACCAATCGGTATTGGCTTATATCAAGTGAAAATCAGATTAGTACCAATCAATTTATCGATCGGTACAAGCCATTTTTTTACTAGTGCTAAGTTGTATGCCAATTGGAAATCTCTCTTTTGGTTCTTGAAACTGAGTTTAGTCGAGGATCAATCCCTTTTTAGAGCTCTCCATCGACCACAAATGACAATAATAGTATAACGCATAGCATCCCCAGATCTGAATGAGTGAGGTGTCCTTATGGGAGTGTTGAGAAAGCGAATTGAAGACCGATGATCGGTGAGACCCTTTGAATCCTCCCGACCCTTTCATAATGGTTTTCGTCGCTTTACCTTCAAAACTCATTTGAGGTGTTCGTCAACCAATCGGAACGCACGGTCACTCCTACTCACAAAAACCAACATACTTCATGAATAGCATGAGCATTCGAAATAGGAATAGATGGCTAATTTGAGGGTGTGACTTTACACTTCTCACTCTCCTCTCATCATTTTTGTACAACTTTTCAAGTTCTAAAAGCACATATTCTCTTTGAAATCTACTTCTAAGAAACATTTATCAAGAATAACTCTACCTAAAAAAATTTATATGGAAAAAAGTTTTTATATACATTAGTAAGTTAAAAGAATAAATTGGTTTTCTAGTGTTTTTTTTTTTTTTTAAATAGTATGTTTAGTTTTTTTTTTTAAATTATATGGAAAAAAGTTTTTATATACATTAGTAAGTTAAAAGAATAAATTGGTTTTTTAGTGGTTTTTTTTTTAAATAGTATGTTTAGTTTTCTTTAAAATAAGCTAGATATTTTATATTTATATTTTTAATATTTATTCACTTTAAGTCTATATAAATAAGTTATTATAAATATGAATTACCAAATAAACTTATATTAGATAAGTTTTGAATATATTAAATTAGGTGATAATTCATATTATCAACTAATGTGTTAATAATATAGTTTCACTTTTTTTTATAGAAAAAAAGTTTGGTAGGATTAGATAGGTTATAAAGATTGGTTGTTAGGAATAGTAAAATAAATTGAAAATAATTAAATAATGGAAAAAGAAAAAGAGAATGCAAAAAGTAAAGGGTACTTATATTAATGTCATGAGTCGTGCAATGTAATCCTAAAACAGCGGAATGTTTAAGGCTGCAACTCTCCATGCCTTCTTACAACCCCCTACCCCCACCAATCACTGCCATCTTTTACGGCTCTATGTGTTATACTCTTTTTTTATTTTATTTTTTAAATATTCTTTTTACTTCATATAACATCTTGTTCATGATTCATAATGCGATTCCATTTGGAAAAAAAAAATTAACTGAATTCTTGATCAGTCATCCCTAATTTGTTAGTGATAGATGGGAACATTAATTACATTGGTTGGACCAATTTATGACCCAAGTTGTTATACTTATGAAATAATAATAATAATAATAATCTAGTAGTATGTTTTGTCCTAAATCTAAGTCCAACTTGTTGCTAGTGAGTCATGTTATAAATCCATAAAAATATGTAAAATCAAATAAAACAAGTAAATACACGAGAAAAACTCAAAATGGAAAAAAAAAAATCATTGATATCCGTTATGAAAAGTCGATAGAGTCGTTCGGAGAGTTAATCGTTCTTCTTGAGGACCTACGAACTCAATAATATTTTGCTTTCATGTTATGCTTTGTTGGTGTGCTTAAAAGATTTTTATCATTTTAATATAAATAGGTCATTTTATGGAAAAAAAAACATTATACTTTCAACTAAAACTCATTTAGGTCACCATCAATCACCCACCGAACCTGATAACAGATATTGCAATAGAGATCATTGTCCACTAGACAAAATGCAA
Source organism: Impatiens glandulifera (assembly GCF_907164915.1). Taxonomy (NCBI): domain Eukaryota; kingdom Viridiplantae; phylum Streptophyta; class Magnoliopsida; order Ericales; family Balsaminaceae; genus Impatiens; species Impatiens glandulifera. The sequence continues at coordinate 57,484,884 of NC_061865.1, read as the reverse complement.
ACAATAAGCCAATTAGTAATTAGGGTTTGATCTTTTACAAATGACATACCCAACTATGTCTACATTCCTCCTCAAAAGATATATCCTTTGACATTTGCTAGAGCAACACAAAATCCTCATAAAGTACTTATATATCCATATTAAAGTTAATAGGTATTTTTTTTTCTGTAATTAGTTAGGGTTAGGGAGTAGAATATAGGATTATAATAAAGACCTAAAGAGAAGATATAAAGATATCTTTTTGGGTATGATATATATTGTATGCATCAAAAGGCGTTTGAGCAGCTATAGCTGTAGCTGCTTGCCGGGTCTAACAATTCATTAAAGAAGGTAATAATTAATTAACTAATTAATAAATTGATTAATCCACAAAAAGATTCTTTCGCTAAAGGGGATTGGATGGCCAGAAAGCTACCAAATTCAAACTGTTTAACCTATTTATTATTATATAATATATTTATTTACATATATATACATATATATAAATATATAGCCTGCACAGACATGCATGCATGGCCGCAAAGTCAGACCTCTTCACCTTATCATCTTTCTTTCTTTTTTATCTACTTTGTTTTCGTTCAATACAATTTCAAAACACTAATATTCTTGTGTACTCCATCTCTGACAAAAAAAAATATTATAAATATTTAATGTATGTTAATTTTATTTTGTTTCCCCATTAATTAATTCAATCCTCCATAAATTTCAAAGGGATAGATTTTTAGAATCAAGTCATTTCAATTTTAGAATTAAGTCATTTCATTAGGATATTAATTGAGTATATACCATTTTGGATCTTAAAATATTAATGGGTCTTATTTGATTTTGGATATATGTCTAAATATTATAGCATGAGAACTAGGTTTTTCTAGCAATACTTAATCTTTGTTGGTTTGGGTTATTTGAATCTCCTTATGAACCATAATACCTAAATACTAATATATTAATGTCTTTAAGTTTTTTCCTCTGAATAATCAAATTACACTAGTAAAAAAGAGGTCTATCGCGACCATTTTTACTGATTGGTTTAAACACCAATCGGTATTATGAGCATAATACCGACGGGTTGAAAATCAATCGGTATTATGTTCATAAGTCAATCTGTCATATAACACTGATTGGTTTCAAAACCAATCGGTATAACTCCAATAAAACCCCACGAAAAAATGGCGATATCTTTTGGTGTGTTATGAAGTAATAGTACTGATTGGTTTGAAAACCAATCGGTGAAAGCCCCCTTAAAGCCTATTAGTTGATATATCAATCGGTAAATCCTTAAGTTATAGTATCGATTGGCAAATAAACCAATCAGTATTTCCTATAAATTATCAAAACAATCTGAGAGCTTCCCCTACTCCTGATTTCCTTTCCTCTTCATTTCTTTGTTTCTCCCTACCGATCGTCGCGCGTCGTCCGTCCCTTTCCCTCGTCGTCGTTCGTCTAGGTAAGATTTCGATCGATAAGATATTCTTCGTTTAGGTTTAAGTTTCCAAGATTCAACTAAATAGGTAATATCTTCTTCGTTTAGGTTTAGGTTTTCAAGATTTTTTTTGTTGGCGTCGATCCAAAACTCTTGCTATTGTTGTTCCCATTCAGGTGATCTTTCTTCCTTTCTTGCATTTTGATTATTTGTTTTGTTAGATGAAATGTTGAAGAGAATGCTTCTAATTGATTAAGCTATATGATTTGCAATTTGCTTTATTTATTAAGCTTTTGTTTTTTCTGAATGTAGTGAAAGATGATTAGTGCCTTTATTTTGGAAGGAATAGTTGCTGGTACACACAGTTATGAATTCATTCATTCAATTTTGTTTATTTTAGATTTTTACAACAATTAATTTTGATTCTTGAATTGAGAATGAGTCAATTTTTACAGATCAGTAATGTTATTTCATTCATTTTGGTTTAGTTACTAATGTGTTTCCATTTGATGGTTCTTGTCTCATTAACAATGATAAATGCATTTATATGTTTAAGATTGGTGTTTTGACAAAGTTATTTACTTGATGATTGATTAGCATGTTATGACCAACACATTTTCTTCCATTAAATGTTACCATCGTCTTAATTTCACCAGTTGCTTCTGTTAAATGTGATTTGTCCTACTTGATTAATTGAAACTTGTGTGTATTTGCTTCCATTAAATGTTGGTCTCTCAATTTTATATATTGATGCTTCTAGGAAATTGAAGGAGAGCAAATACTATAAGATTGTATCCATTGTCTTCTATGCTATCTTCTTCGCCGCAAGCATTGATTATTCTTCCTATTAGACCTCTCGCGGCACTTCGACGATCTTCCTCCAAGTAAGATCTTCCTATTTCTTTGATATAGATTTTTGATAGATATTGATTTAGGTTTTGACATTGATTTAGGTTATGATATGGTTTTTTGATAGATATAGATTTAGGTTTTAACATTGATTTAGGTTATGATATGGCTTTTTGATAGATATAACTTTTTGATAGATACTGATTTTGGTTTTGACATTGATTTAGGTTGTAATATGATTTAATTTTTATAGATATGACTTTTTGATATGAATTTAGGTTTAGATATGGATATCCCTGATAAAAAATGGATGATATATACGGAAAAAGATTGACATCTTCCAGATGGAAAACAGGTTGAATGCATCAATGGAAGAGAGGATGATGGTGGAGAGAGCCGAGATGATGCATCTTATGTCACAGTTTATGTTTGGTGGTGCATCAATCAATCTTACAATGTTTACACAATTTACTAATATTGTCGGTCAATCATCGGGCAAAGGGTCATCCACATCAATTCCAGTTGTGCAGCCCCAACAACAAGACGACGATGATTTTGGGGAAGACGCGGATTAAATAAGAACATTTGTTATGTATAATTAGAATTCAAATGTTAGTGTAGTACTTTGATTATTATTTTGTGTTTGTTTAAGAAATTTGTTATGATTTTGGTTATGGTTATGGTTCAATTTCATTTAGGTTTTTGTTTATGGTTTAATTTCGGTTATGGTTTAATTTTGGGATTTATTTTAGGTAATGTAATATTATTTAAATATAATTTTTTAGTTATATAGATGTTACTGATTGATTATTCAACCAATCAGTGTTACTCGATAAGCTTATAGTGACTGGTTACTCAACCAATCGGTATATGCTTATTGAGTAGCACTGATTGGTTGAGTAACCAATTACCATAGTCTTACTGAGCATCACCGATTGGTTGAGTAACAAATCGTCATAGCCTTGTTGTGCAGCACCGATTGATTGATTAACTAATCGACATTGCCTTACAGAGAAGCACTGATTAGTTGTGAACTAATCAGTGTTACTTAAAAGGGTAACACTGAGAGAGCTTCTGTCGATTGAGATCGATTGGATCAAAACCAATCGCTATTACCCTGTACCGATTAGTGACCATGGTAGTACCGATTGGTAAATCAATCGGTATAGGCCTTTTTTTTTACCAGTTGATTTACTTAGATTGTTTAAATAACCTCAATCCAAACAAAGGTCTTACATTTAGGGCTTCTTCAGATTGGGGTTATTTGAATAACTTGAAGAAAAACATAATAATTGGTGATGATTTTAAAAAGATTATAATTTTTTTTATGAAATGACTTAAAAGGTATTGATATATATAAATAAAATAAAAAATAATAATTTAAAATATATAATATTTTGATATTTTGGATAAAAAATTGTGTGATGTGATAAATAAGAAGGGGTGTAAAATGATGTTTTAATGGTTTTGATAATTCAAATAACTCAATTCGACTTAAAATAGTTGTTTTGTTTTTAAAGTGAGACTTGTTTTTTAGTTCTCGTACCACAAATTGTGAAAGATGAAAACTATCTAATAAATACACACAATTTATATCACAATGTTTACCTTATCGAAAAATCATTAAGAATGTCTTAATTAAATATAATATTAATTATGAGAGTCTCACTTGTAATCTTGTGTTAATTTATATTTTATTTTATTTTAAAAGGAGAAAAGGACTTTTCAGATGAGAAAAGAATTGGATGTACGATTGAAGATGATCAAGTGCTTGTACGTGCAGTATAATTAGGATGTATCATCATTATCTTCTTGAGATGGTCTTTAATGATCAGCTAGATCGATCCCACAGTTCTTTAATTACGACACATCTTTTTCACCGCTATATATAATACTCGTACATATATATATATATACCTTCTTCTTTGGATTAATAATATTTATGTCTTCTATCTAGTAAAAGAAAGTTTTTTTAATTAATTATTGATTCATTCATTTCACAACGTTGATTATATGAAAAAATGAGAAGTCATTAAGAAAAAAGAAAATAGGTGGAGGTAGTATTTGAACTTATTGGTTTATTGAGTTTTTAAGTCCTTTTAAGTTATATTTGTATATTGTTTTTAGTGAAAAATTTGTTTTATGTTTTTGTCATTATTTTATAAATGTTTAAACCCTTTTTCGAGTGTATTTTGAATTTCTTGTTTTTTCTTGGTATTACTTTTTGTTATTAGACTTAGAGTTTGTTTGGCCTTTGGGTTTTAGTTTTTTTTTTTAAATTTATTTAAAATCTAACCCTCTCTTTATTCATCTAATCATTTTTTTAACTATTAAAATATTAAAATTATCTTTTATTTTTATCCAGTGTTACATTCTTTATCTTATTCTTCACTCCATTCTAATATTAATTATTATAATTTCCATTAGTTTATCTTTAATTAAAATTATTAATATTCCTACTTGTTTGATGTTTAATATTTTATTATTATTACAATTCCATTGATGTTATTATTTTATTTGGTTTGTTTGTTTGTAGGACTTTGTATCAGAAATGAATCATTTTTTATTTAAGTTTCTTTCACTATAAATAAGTTTTTCGTTTTTCATAAACAAAATATTTTTTAACATGCCAACAAATTATTTGAAATAATTTAATTCTTTAAAAAATAATAATAATAATAATAATAATAATAATAATAATAATTTATTTTCCAAGAGTTCAAATTAATTAATGCATCTTTCTCTTCTGATTTGTAGATATGAGTGCAAATGTTAATAGGTCCTACATATATAGGCTATCAGAATAGCCTCTCTCTATAATATATAGTAGGGTAGGATTGATCAGAATATATATAAATATATATATACCATATTAATTTTCAGTTATTTCGTTTTATTAATTTAGGCATTGTTTGTATGAGTTTTTTTATAAAAAAAAAAAAATATATAAAATTAAACAACATTTTACTCTATTTTTATCGATTACATCATTCTATTAATTATTCAAAATAAAACACCATATATTTTAAATTATTATTTTTTATTTTATTTATATATATCAATATATTTAAGTTTCTTTTAAAAAAATAATCATTAACCCATCATTCAATTTTTTCTTTCTCTTGTTTTCTAAAAATCAACTACCGAACAAAGCCTTAATGTTACTTTTTCGGATAAACTCGGGCTTGTTAGATGTTTGGTTATTTGAGATAAAACTCAATTTTTATCCCAAAACTCAAACATTATATCAACAATCTAATCAATATTTTTATCCATTTAAATAAAAAAAAAATTACCTTCTAATTTTATCCTCTCTCTCTATAATCTCTATAAGTCAGTATTCTCTCACTTAAAACATATTCTTTAAACTCAAAGGTTAAATTAATCTTCAAAATTTAAAAATTAATTTTTTCTATATAAAATCTAAAAAAAAATTTACTCAAACAAGCCTAAAAAATTCCATATAGATGCTTAAACTTCGGGATAGTTCGGGCAGGCCTGGTATGTATAAAGGTTGAATGACCCTATGGTCTACCAGAATCTTTAAACTTTTTTTTTAAGCCCACAAAATAATAAATTTTGGACATTTCAAAAAAAACAAAACTCAAAACATCACATAAAGTAAGAATTGTATTTCAATTAATTTAAACATTGTAAAATAATAATATAATATATTTTGAGATCTTCAAATAGAAATAGATCAATCAAAATGGGTTTTATGCTTTAATATATATTTATATAATATTTTTATTTTTGGCTAATTGGAATTGAAATGACATGCCAGTTATAGTAAATTGTATTGAAAATAAAATTGTCAAGAGAGTGCGATATTGATGATATCCCTTTGCGGAAATTGTCTTTGATGTCATAAAGAGTATGGAATAGAGTAATTAAGGTAAAAATCGTGAAATTTTGAATTGAGAGATGCTATAAATTAAGAAATTTTACACTCTTCTTTAATATAACAGAAGAGGAATAAGATTTAGTTTATGAAACAAAGCCTTTGAAGAACAAGGGTACATACCTTTTAATTTTATCCTTAAAGATGGAAAATAAAATCAGGGGGAAAAACTGCCTAATATGAAAAGTTCAGGAGCCAAAACATCAATTCTGACCGGCCCACTAAGGATTAATCTGATTTTGATGGTAGGAATAAGGCCCACTAAAGATCTTTTACACTAGCAAACTAAGCCCAACCTAATTTGGTATTGAGACTCTAAGGCCATATTTGAAATTTAGGCTTTTAAGGGATTTTTACCTAAAACTTTCATTTTATTATCTTTTTATCTGTCAAAATATTAAAAAAATATTTTGTTAATTATTTAAAGTTAATTTATCATTTAAAGAGATAAAAAATAAGGGTATTTTCGTCAATAAACACTCAAAATCTGTTATTTTTAAAAATTATCAAACATATCTTTTTATTTATTTTTTATAAAAAAGAAAAAGAGTAAAGGAACTCATATCTGTGAAAAAATATATTCTGAAAACTTAAAGCAAGTCATAGAATCTCCCCAAAAAAATTAATTCAATACTCACGATTAATTAAAAATATTATAAAATTTTAACCCAATAAAATAATTCAAATAATAAGAATAAGTAACTAAGAGTAAGCGGTTTGATGGGTAATTTTAATTTTTCCATAAATTTTTTTCAAATTTAATTATCATTTCAATCATTTAATAACTCTTTTTATATATTTAAATACCAAAATTAAATCATTTAATAACTCTTTTTATATATTTAAATACCAAAATTATCCTTTATTAACTCTAAAAAATAAGAATAAAAAATAAAATATATAGAATATTTTGGTAAGTTAAACTAAAAAACTAATTTTTTAATTTTTTTTTTTTTTTATGAAAGTATGTTTTAAAAAAAAACTTTGAAAAAAACAAAATATATATATTCGATACCATTCACTCAATAATATCAAATTATGACTCATATCAAGATTCAAGCGACACCCCTTCATTACCAAGACGCGGACAAAACACTGAGTTCAAGAGGATTCCAAAAAATCAAATTAGGTTTAGACAAACATATGTTAATAATTTTTATTGTTTTTGAACAATTTAATTTATATACTAATTTAAATAAGATAATAGTTAAATATATATAGATCTATTTTTCTGATTTAAGGCAACAGGTATAACTAGAGCCAGTTATTTCGAACTCTACACGAAAAACAACCCGGACCAAACCTGAATATACCAGGTTAGAGTCATTTATTTATTTTGTTCGGGTCAAAATCAGGTTGACATGTTTAATTTGATTATCAAACAAATCAAAATCTGATTAACTAAAATAACACAAAGTAAACCCGATACTCGTTTACATATTAATTTTTATTTTTTTGAGTTTTATGTTATTTTTTAATCCCTCGTTTTCTTTTGTAAAATTTTTACAAGTTAATTAATGATTTAGCTTCATTTTTATTTGTGTTTATGTAATTTTAATTTAAAATAAAGATATATGAATTAATTATATGGGTTTGGTCATTGAGTTAGGTAAATCGATTCTAACGGATCAGGTTCAGATCAATCACAAATAAACAGATCAGGTTTATGATCAAAATTTTAAACCAAATTACTAAATAAGTCAGGTTCAGATAAGTATCGTTCAACTTGTTAACTTTGCAATTCAAACTCCCCCAAATTGTCACCCTTGTATAGTATATAAGTACATTTCTTAAGTGAATAAAAAACTTAAATATCTTTTATAAAATAAAATAAATAAAAAAACTAATATTTTATATTATTCTATTTTTTAATCAACATAAATATTTTAAGTGTGTATTTGATAACCTTGGAATTAGAATTGAAATAGAATAGAAAGTTTAATTTCAATTCTTAATTTTTAGCGGTGGGCCGATTAATATTAAGAATTTAATTTAAAATTAGAAATTAAAATCCAATGAAATTCAATTTAGAATGTATTTGGTAAACTTTGAATTAACATAGGATTTGAATTGGAGGATCCAATTACAAATCCTAAGTTTGATATACCTTTATAAATTAGAAATCCAATAGTATTGGATATAGTGTAATTTTATAGTTCTCAATTCTATTATTTTTATATTATAATTGTAATTTTATTTTTTTTTTATGTTTTTTCAAACAAAATAACTTATTATTTTATAATTTAAAACACGATTAAAATTTTCAATCGATAATTTTTATTTGGAATTTAGGATGTTAAAATATTGAATATTTTGTTTTTTAATTTAAAAAGTTAAAATGTCGATATATTTTATTTTTTAAATCTATAGAGTTAAATATTAAATTGATAGTTTTTTTTTTACAAAAATCGGAAATTCAACCAAATTTTAACCCACTTCATTTTCCAGTTAGTTATGTTAAATCAATATTTTAATAAGATAATTAATATATATTAAAATTATTTTTATTTTTATTATTTTTTAAAATATAAAAATTAGAATTGAAATTCTATAGTTTCTAGTACATACAGGATTAAATTATAATTCAATATCAATTCCTTAAATTCCATTATTCTTAAATCGGAATTATAATTCTAAAATTTATTTATTTTTAAATTTTTTCAAATATTAAAATTTTTAAAATTTTGTTTTTAAAATTTATGATATAGAATATTGAACTTTTATATATGTATTAATATATATATATATATATATTTTTATATTGCACTTATATTTTGTTTTTTAATTCTATTCCTCCAAATATATTATAATATTTTTTTTAGATAAAGACTGAGAATTTAAGCCTTATCTTTTATAAATATTTATTTTTGTAACGGTGATAGAAAACTCTTCATAATTTTCTATACACAAATTTCGCGGATGTCAAATGAATCTTTAATTAATGTAAGTTACTACTTTTTAATTTTTAAATATAATAAAATTAACAAAAAATAAAAAAGAAGTAAAACTTAAAAATATTAATAAGGCTGAAATACTTTTATATTCCTAAAAAAAACTGCCTATGTTTTTAACAAACTAAACCGGCAAAACTTAACTTAAAACAAAACTTAACTAACAAAAAAAACAAACAAACAAAGAAATTTTCCCCACCACCGCCGGGAAGCGGTTACTACGCCGCCGGTATAAACTTCCGCCGCCGGCCATCCACATCTGATTACAGTCCGTCCGCCGATTCAATAACTGCATCGGAGTAATCAAACAGACCGTCAAAAGGCAGATACTCACCGGTAACATCATCGGCGCAGCTATTATTGTTCGCGATTCCAATCTCCAGAGAATCGAAACAAGGAATCTGCTCATCAAACATCCACATTTCTCCGATTGAAACTCCAATCACCTCCGATTCTTCATTTCCAGATACAACCGGCGGCGGTAAACCGAGTTCATCATCAGACGCTTCAAGAAGATAACCTAAATCCGGATGAAGTTCAACAGATTCAATCGGCGTTTGAGAAACAGAGATCTCTTCAACGAAGCTGCTCAATAAGAAATCCAGATCAGGTTTAGGACTATTGATCATTAATAGATCGTCCTTGAGCCGCTTCGTCTGAGGGAAATCCGAATCGCCGTCACCGCGGCTGCGTTTATTATCATTTGTTGCGTTTTCCATAGCATGAAAAAGGAACGGCGGACTTGAGCCTATTATAAAACAGAGCAGAGCGGTAAAGAAGAGATAGAGAGAGAAATAATTAATTGAAAACCTAGTTATTTGATTTTATGTATTTATAGTATAATGCATGCAAATTTTCAGACAAATAATTACGATTTTCAAAAATAAATGTTATTTTATTCAAACATAAAAGACAAATGTCTGAAACAAAATACTGATTTGAATTCATATGTTACAATCAATAATTATATTCAATGTTAAGGAAATATATATATATTATATCATTTATATAAGTTTAAATATTTTTTTTTTTTTTTTTTTTAGAATAGTAATAAATTAATGTATTATGAGTTTGTTTTAATTTAAGGTAATTTTAATTACTATTTATTTTTAAAATTATATTATATAATATATATATATATATATATATATATATATATATATATATATATATATATATTATTGCTAGATAGCTGATATATGCAGTATATGGGCTGGCAATGGTAATTGATTACACAAAATTTGTTTTATATATTGTTTGATGGACATTTGTAATTTTTTCAAATTATTACTAATAATTTTATCAATTAAATTAATATATTTATAAAATAATTAATTTGTTTTTTTTTTACAATATTTTAATTTGTAAACTATGAGGTTGTTGGGTTTGGGCGTGTTTATTCAATATTTGCATAATAATTTGTTAGAGTCTTACTTAATAAGTTAATACAAAAATTATAATTAAATATATTTTACTTTTAAACTTTATTTACTCTTTAATACTTCAGACGAATAAGCTGGAACAAATTAGCTGAGTATATAAGTTAAATCTTAATATATAAGAAATAAGCTATAGAGAATAAGCAGTATAAGGTGAATTAAACTTACTCTTAAATAAACTCTAATTAATTTTTTTTAAATTGTTTAGTGATGGTTGGTACTTTCGAGAGTTTGATTTTATTTTTGTAAAAATATTGAAAAGTATTATACATTGATTTTTTAAGATAAATAATATAATAAAGGAGAGAATGTATAAAATTATATTTATCCTAAAAATAATTATAAATACTATCCAACAAAAGCCATTTTTTTAAATGACCGTGTAGAGACAACAATAGTTTATTATAAATATTGGGAAATTGTTCATAACATATAATATATTATTGTTTTTAAAATTAAATAGCAAGGCTTGTTTGGGATCCACTATATTCAATTTTGTTTAATAAATTAAAAACCAGTTTGATATGATGGAAAAAAACTGTTTTTATGTAATATATATATATATATATATATATATATATATATATATTACATAAAATTGTCAATTTGATGAATTAAGTGATAAAAATATAAAAGAGTTAATAGTTAGGTTTTCGGTAAAATTATAAAATAATCCATTGGAGACAAACCCTTAGATATATAAAAAAGAAAAGTTGTTTGATTTTTTTTTCTTGAAAAATTTGATTATGAATTTAAAATTTTATTAGATAAAAATACAAATTATTTGGGAATTATTTGATTGCAATTATTTAAAAAAAATAAATAAAATTAATTATATTTAATATCAATTTAATTAATGATGAAAATAAATTATTTGAATTCAATCAAAATCAAACAAGCTCTTAGCTCTTATGTTGTGTTTGTTTTGGGGTTTTCACCCAAAATTCTTATTTCACATTTTTTTAATAACAAATGAACAAAAATAAAAATAAAATACATTTTTACTTTAATTTTATAAAATTTAAATACTAAAAAAATATTCAACTAAAAACTCAAATAACATACTTTCTTTTATCAAATAATATTTTTTCTAATAAAAAAATACTAAATAACACACAAAATCAAACAAGCTCTTTAGGGTTTAGGATAATTTTTAAAACTCACATCAATTGATACTTTGGTAACTTTTGCAAAACAAAACATTTCAAAACCATTTTGTGGATTATTCTTTTAAAAATTAGTGCCGGTTTGGGTACAAAATTAGTTTAAGATTAAATACTTAGCAATATTAAGAAATATTTAGTATAAAATATAAAAATGTTTCAGATTCATTTTAATTGAAAACACAAAGGACGAGTTTGATTTCAACCAGACGCATGTACCTGTGAATCTGTGGGTATAAATCTACTTGAATAATTAAAAAATAAATAAATAAATTTGATAGATTAATTCAAACAAGACCTTAAAACTGACATCGAGAATCTCCCGATTATCAACTTGATTGAACTCTCAATTTGAAATCCGGGGTACAACCCTAGGTGGGACCCAGTTCTCGGGTACAAGACAACCACCGCCTTCTTCTGCGATTTCTACTCGGGAATGATCTCATTTTCGAGACTCTTTTTATTATTATTATTATTTTATAAAATATTAATTTATTATTTCTTGTTTGAATGTATTCAGTAAAATAAAATAAAATGTAATAACTTAGTTTCTAAATTAACTAACATTATTATTTACATAACTATTATTAATTATTTAATAATTTAAATTTAAATAAAATATCATTATTTACTAAAAACTTTACCTTTATTTGCTGAATCTCAACCAAACATGATCCAGTAAAATAGCGATTGGTTTGGGAGAGCTAAGGCACTTCTTAGATTTATTTTTAATTTAATCTCTCAAAATAAATATTGTTATTATTAAAATACTCAAATATAAATTAAATGCAAAATACCCTTGTTTAGCTATTCATTTTTCATCTAATTTAAATAATTAAAAAATCATTTTTTTAAAACTAAAAATCATGTTATCAATAGATTTATTTAAAATAACTCCATTTAATTATAATCAAATCATTGAAATTGTTAAATATCAGATAAAATATTTGAAACACTTTTTTACATGATTTAGATTTGACTAATAAACAAATAATATATTTCAGGAAACAAATTTAAATACGTTTTGATGCTGTGATAAGTGATTTTGAGTTATTTGATATATAGTTGATGGATAATGAAATATTAACTTATTTAAATTATTTTTTAATAATTTTTTTATATTGAAAATAGTCCGTGTGAAAATTAATTTCTTAATATTAATTAGGTAGTTGGGCAATTTTTTATATAAATTAAACTTAATGTTAATTAAAAAAGACAGTCATTTTTTACTGCTATTTAAGAATGTTTAGATTTAGTATAATTCCTTCTTTTTTTTTATTATCAATTTTAACTCACGAATAAAATATAATAACTGAATTTCCAAACAGAACCTGTAGATGAGTTACTTTAAAAAAGTGAATACAACTTTAATTTAGTACATGACCTTTTTTATTTTTTATTGTTTGGGATTTTATTAATTTTTTATAATAAAAATTGTTTATTGAAATTACTTAATTATTATAATGTTTTTTATTTTAAAATTGATTTTTTAAAAAGATAATTTTATAATATTTTTATTGAAAATTTGAGTGATTTAATCATTTAAAAAAAGATTTCAAAATCAAACATCAAACAAGCTTCAAAAGATCGTGGCAAGACATTAACAAATTGAAAAAACTAAAATTAACTTTGATATGTTATTGTCAAGGGTTTGATAAAAATATTTAAATAAATACGGATATATATACTAATTTTATTTTATTTAGATATATTTAGAAGCTAGGATAAATTAATTAACAAAAATAAAAGTAAGAGTTTGGTTTAAGAGACTAAAACGTCACGGATTCGTGTTCGACTTTAACTGAAAGCGTTTTAAGTTGATGCGGTATCATGGTTATGACATGTCATGTTAGTTCTCCTTAATTTAAAAAAATAAAGTCATAATAAATTCGAACAAACAACACCTTAACATGTTGTACACTCAACTATTTAGGCCTTGTTTGAATTGTCATTTTCTTATATGTGGTCAAGCAAAAGATTAACTTTGTGGATGCTTCCTTTCACTTTCTTTTCTTTTGTCTTCTCGGAATAAAAATCACAAACATCTCATTAAACTAATTTTTTACTTTTATTTATGTTCCTTTAAAGGTGTAAATTTTAATTAAAAATTGAAGTAAGGTGGATTCTAAATATTTATTTTTCATATATTTGTTAACATGCGTTGTTCTGTCCACAATTTGTCACGAGGAATAATTATTTATAAACCATTAAAAGTTAAAAATTGCAACAAAAAAGCTGGTTTGATCTTGTTTTTTTTAGGATTTCTATGTATTATTTGAGATTTGTTTATAATAAATAAAATATTATTTTGTACTTAAAACTTAAGTTTAATAAAAGTATTTTTAAATCTATATATATAATGATGCTTAATTTTGAAAGTGTTTGGATTGCCGGGTCGAGAGCTGTGGTTAATTTGGATACATATGTGAGAGTAAATGGATACTTGGGTCGGATTGTGGGTTGACCCGCCCATAAACTTAAAACGGTTAAAAATAAAATTAAAAATGCTATAGGTATGGTTCGCACTCGCAACCTAAAAAAACAAGTATAACTCTTTAACCAATTAGGCTAATAACATTTTATATTTTAAATTCAACACTAAATTTGATAAACGCGGAACGTAGTAACAATATAAGTTCAACTTTTTAACTAACTAATTTATCTATATATATATATATATATAATGATGCTTAATTTTGAAAGTGTTCGAATTGCCGGGATGTGGTTAATTTGGATATATATGTGAGAGTAATGGATATTTGAGTCGGATTGTGGGTTGACCCGTCCATAAACTTAAAACGGTTAAAAATAAAATTAAATATGCTATTGGTATGGTTCGAACTTGCAACATATAAAAAACAAATATAACTCTTTAACCGATTAGGCTAATAACATTATATATTTTAAATTCAACACCAAATTTGATAAACGCGGAAATTCGTAACAATATATTATATAATTTATTTAATAAGTTTAGATACTTTCTGGTTAAAAGGATATTAATATACATAGACACGTAAAAAACTCAAAATTAAACAAATTTAACAATTATTATCGGTTGAATATAAAAGTAAATAATAAATAAAAGACTGACAAATATTTATGGCGGTCATTTAGTGGATTATAAAATATGACAATACTTAACCTATTATGGTAGAAAATAAATAAAAAGATGAAAATATGAATGTTTTTCGTGTAATAATTTTGCAACATTTCATTAATAAAATAATCTAGTGAGTCGTAACAAATTAAAATGGAAAAATAAATATTTTACCTCTTTGTTTTAGGGTACCAATTTATTTTGTTTTGAATTTTATGAAGTTTCGGATCTCTAAAACTTAATATATCTTTAATAAAAATATAAATTTGAGATATTAAATTTTGTAAGCATAGTTATAATAGTACAGATAAATATTTATTTCAATATGTTATTTGAAAAAAATCAACATGTCATTAAAGCTTGAGCATATGTATTGCATTTATTTCAAATAAAAAAAGTACATGCATTAGTCATAATATTTATTATAAGTTCACCAGTATTAATGACTCACACTTCAACTCCATATAATATAATTAATTGTTTTTTTCTATTCACCAAATTTTAATTATTCAAATAACTCAATAGCATCAACTATCTATGTAAGTAGATTAACTGTCTTTCAAAATCCGAATTTCAATTTCCGATCATTGACCAGCAAACATTAAATTTCATAAATTTAAATATTTCTAATTTAAAAAAATTTAAATATTTAAAAATGAATACAAATCTATGGGTTTTTATAGTGTTTTGGTCAGTGGTCCTTCCGTTTCTTCTGATGCCAAGCATATATACATTCAATTCAATGGACCACATTAATTGAGTTGGAAGTGTCACGAGTCTTTTGTTTTTGTTATTTTACTGATTATTTTGATAAATTACTTATTTATTTAAACTATTATTTTTTAATAAAGACAAAATAATTTATTTTACTCATATAATTTAAATAATCCATTGTTTTAAATAAAATGCATGTATATAATAAAACTCATATCAAACAAGCCTTAATGCACCGATTTCTATAGAAGTGACTAGAACCATTTGCTGGCAGATGATGTACTATTTTGTTTAGATCTGAAGTATTTTTTTTTATTAAAACAATTAATATCTTTTCAATGTAATTAATTTATCAAATTTCAAAGCTGTATTGTATAGTTATTGTCTTTGAAACCAGAATTTATCCTTTAGAAAAAAATTATGATAAATATTTTAGGCCTTGTTCGGTATGAAATTTTTAAAAAAACTCATACAAAATTAAATATCACTTCATTTTTTTTTATCTATCACATCACTCCTTTTTGTTTATCACATCACTCAAATCTTTAACAAAAATACTAAAATACCTTATATTTTAAATTATTATTTTATATTTTATTTATATATATTAATACATTTTAAGTCTTTTTACCAAAAATAATAATCATCTTCTCAAAATCATCATCAATCATTATTTTTTTTCTCCCTCTAAATTTTTAAAATAACCTCAAACCGAACAAGCTCTTACATAAAGAACATTTCCGGTCTACCCACATTTCAAACAAATTTTCCCAAACTACTCACTTTTTCGTTCTCATTCCTAAACTACTCACATTCCCTCTCTACAATATTAATTAACCCATTAATTAACGCACTCTCTCTCTCTCTTAACCCACTAATTAACTCTCCTCTCTCTCTCTAAACCCATTTATTAACCCTTCTCTCAACTATTAATTAATATCTTCACTTTTAAATTATTAATTAATTCATTCTATGTCAATCAAATAATTAAAATATATTATATAAATATTAAAATAAAATAACACATATATTTTATTTTTATTTAAATCTATAAATATAATATATATAGTTCAAAATACACTAAATTAAATAATTAAAATAACTATTACAAATTAAAATAAAATAGAATACATTACATACGAAACTTGAAATAAAATACATAAACATTAAAATAAAATACATTACATCACAACAAAATACATAACATAAACATTACAATAAAATAAAACTAATAATAAATATTAATCACATTCAATATACAATAAAATGCATATTTTATCTTTATAATTCAATTTTTTTTTTCTACAACATTGGTCTTATCTTTTAATGACTTTTCATTCTTATTCTTAAATATTTGATTGACAAGTCATTATAAATATAAGATTGATAAAAGTTGGATTGACAATTCACTACAAATATAAAATTAAAAAATTAAATTGAAAAATCAACTTAGAAGTTTATATTAATTATATCAAGAGTATGATTAACCAATCACTATAAATATAATATTAAATTGACAAATCATTAACTCAAAAGTTAGATGAAAAGTCATTAAAAGATAAGACCAATGTTATAGAAAAAAAAAACTGAATTATAAATATAAAATATGCATTTTATTGTATATTGAACGTGCTTAATATTTATTATGTATTTTATTTTATTGTAATGTTTATGTTATGTATTTTGTTGTGATGTAATGTATTTTATTTTAATGTTTATGTATTTTATTTCAAGTTTTAAGTTTTGTTTATGTAATGTATTTTATTTTATTTTAATTTATAATAGTTATTTAAATTATTTAATTTAGTGTATTTAATTTGAACTATATATATTATATTTATAGATTTAAATAAAAATAAAATATATATGTGTTATTTTATTTTAATATTTATATAATATATTTTAATTATTTGATTGAGATATAATGAATTAATTAATAGTTTAAAAGTGAATATATTAATTAATAGTTGAGAGAGAAAGAAAGGGTTAATTAATGGGTTTAGAGAGAAAAAGTTAATTAGTGGGTTAATAGATAGTGAGTTAATTAATGGGTTAATTAATATTGTAGAGAGAATATGGGTAGTTTGGGAAAATTTGTTTGAAACGTGGGTAGAACCGGAAAGAGTTCTTACATAAACTATATTAGTGAGTTAATTATTAGGTATATAGTGATGTGACTTTATTATTTTGGATTATTTAAAAGAAAAATAATGTTTTGATTTTTCTTAAAATTGTTTAAAAGATTTGAGGAACGATAAACTCAACGAAAGCAAATACACGAATCCAACGTGGTCTGCTAGGTTGTCCTTACATCCCGAAAGCGCTAATTTTGGATCCCGAAACCACTCATTTCGGGTCCCGAAATGGCCGTTTCGGAACATTATGAAATCGTTTCGAGACCTGAAATAAGCGTTTCGGGACATTTTAAAAAATTATCTCTCCTTAATACATGTAATGTGACGTTGATTTGTGGATTTAATTTCTTTAAATTATCATTTTTCAAAATATTTATAATTATTTAAAACATTTGTATTTTATATACAGTTGTTTAAATGCTGATGTTGACAACTTTGTTATGTATTATACATTTTTTTTGATTAATTTTATTTGACTTTTTATTTGAAAGGTTTTTATAATGAAATGAATTAAAATTTCCCAACCACCTCTCAAAGAATATTTAAATATATATATATATATATAATCAACTTATAATATCTTATTAATATATTATTTTAATTTTTTTTTATGAACGGATGGATAATATCAGAATTATATAAAAAAAATTTATCGATACCATGAATCATGTAGTATTATTATATAAACTAGCATGTATCACGTGTATTTGTACGACTAATAATATAAAATACCATAAAAAAAGTATAACCGTAAAATTTTTATGGGCGGGTCAACCCAAATTCGACCCAAGTATCCATTACTCTCACATATATTCAAATTAACCACAACTCTTGACCAGGCAATCCGGACACTTTAAAAATTAAACATCATTATATATATAAATTAGTTAGTTAAAAAGTTGAATTTATATTGTTAAAATGTCACGTGTTTATCAAATTTTGGGTTGAATTTAAAATATAAAGTGTTATTAGTCTAGTTGGTTAAAATGTTGTACTTGTTTTGTTATGTTGCAAGTTCGAACCATACCTATAGCATTTTTAATTTTATTTTTAACCGTTTTAAGTTTATGGGCGGGTCAACCCACAATCCGACCCAAGTATCCATTTATTCTCACATATATCCAAATTAACCATAGCTCTCGACCCGACAATCCGGACACTTTAAAAATTAAGCATCATTATATATATATATTAGTTAGTTAAAAAGTTGAACTTATATTGTTAAAATGTCACGTGTTTATCAAAACAATTTGGGTTGAATTTTAAACATAAAGTGTTATTAGCCTAGTTGGTTAAAATGTTGTACTTATTTTGTTAGGTTGCAAGTTTGAACCATACTTATAGCATTTTAAATTTTATTTTTAACCATTTTAAGTTTATTGGCGGGTCAACCCACAATCCGACCCAAATATCCATTTATTCTCACATATATCCAAATTAACCACAGTCTCGACCCGGCAATCCGGACACTTTAAAAATTAAGCATCATTATATATATATATAGATTAAAAAAAATATATTTTTATAGGTTATATTAAAATATAATTTAAGCAAATTGCAATTTTGAGGGCTCTCTGCAGAACCCAACACGTGTACGCCTGCTACTACCGTTTACTGTCGGCATCTGGAGGCAGGAGACTGCAATTGCGTGGAACCAAACATGCCCTAACACTTCATTTATAGAAGTCTTGTTTGATTTTGTTTATAATTGTGAATTGTTAATTTAGTTTTAGCAATTAAACTATGGTGAATAAATAAAGTAAAACGTATTCCATGAAATAACAAATTAGTTGGATAGTTTAAAATAAATAAAAATGATAATTAATTATTTCGCCAAAAACTGAAAACTATTAAGTTATAAATAAATTGAGACACCCTATTTGTTTGCTTATCTTGTTATGAAAACAAATTAAAAGTTTGTTTTTGATGTATTATGATATTTAGTAAATTTAGGTTTATTTAACTTAAAAAAATATTAATATGGCATTAATGAAATAATTTATATTTTGAATTTTTTATTCATATATCCAATGGAATACAGTTGGATGGAGAGGTCAGATGTATAAGATCTTATCTATTATCAATTTCTCCGTCAAGAGCTTGTTTGATTTTTTTTTAATTATCAAAACTCAATATTTTTCTATCTTTCATTTATTTATCTTATAACAAATTTTGCTACACAATATACTCAAAATCCTACTTCCATATTGATTGTGTATATAATTTTTCATTAAGATAAACATAGATTAATTAAATTAAAACTGAATTTATCAAATATGTAGTTGAAACCAATTGAATTTGAATCCAATTAAATATAATTTGGATACTCAAAAAATAAAATTCTCAAATAATATTAAGTTATTGAATTAATATTTTAGTTGATATTAAAATTTTAATACTTTTTCAGAATTAAATATAACTTAAATTTTAATTCAAGTGTCGAGAGTTGTTTTAAGAGATTAAAAGTTAATTTTTTATATTTAAAACGTATTAAGTTAAATTTGAAATGTGTAAGATAATGTTTGTGCTTATGCTTAAGATAACATTTGTTTTACTATAAATGATTATTCTCTCCGCACATCCGTATAATACTTATCGCCATAGTTTTCGCTTTTTTTCAAAGTGTTGAATTTTATAATTTGTTAAATACCATATTTTAAATAAATAAAACAAAACATTTTTTTATTTAAATAATTTTATTTTTATCCCAATTTAATCGAATCCAAACTTAATTTAAACAAAAAAAAATATTTATTCAGTTTAATAATTTATGTTCACTTTAGATTTGAAATTAGTCTGAAAAATGTTCTTTAATTTTCATAATGTAATTAACATACTATTGAAACTAGCATGTATCCCGTGCATTTGCACAAGTAATAATAATATAAAAAAATCGTGAAAAAAAATATTACGGTAAAATTTTTATGGGTGTGTCAACCCACAATCCGATCCAAGTATCCATTTACTCTCACATATATCCAAATTAACCGCATCTCTCTACCCGGCAATCCGGACACTTTAAAAATTAAGCATCATTATATATATATATATATATATTAATTAGATAAAAAGTTTAACTTATATTGTTAAAATGTCACGCGTTTATCAAATTTTGAGTTGAATTTAAAATTTAAAGTGTTATTAATTTAGTTGGTTAAAAAGTTATACTTGTTTTTGTTAGGTTGCAAGTTCGAACCATACCTATAGCATTTTTAATTTTATTTTTAACCGTTTTAAGTTTATGGGCGGATCAACCCAAAATCCGACCCAAGTATCCATTACTCTTACATATATCCAAATTAACCACAACTCTCGACCCGTAATCCAGATATTTTAAAAATTAAGCATTATCGTATATATATATATAGATCGGTAAACATTAATTTACGAGTTATTTCAATGTGATTTATTTGATATTCAATAAACATTAATTTACGTTTAAATTAATGACAAGTGCTGAACATGGAAGTAATTATAGAGTAGGACCAACTCTATAGACTAGACGTGCAATCAATAAACAATTGACTAAGGACAATTATTAATAAATATTTATATTTTAAGTCAGCCCCTAAATTTATTATTATTTTCCACTCTAATAAATCATTTGTTAGTAATTTGAATAAATAAATTCTTTTGAGATTTTGTAAAAGATATGGGTAATTCTCCAAAATAATATTAAAACTTTTTTTTTTTAAATTACACATTTCTTTAATCACATAAACCAAATTCAACAAATAAAAATGGGTAAATCTCTCAAATAATACTTAACTATTATAAATTACTTATAAAACGTTTTAGAATATTATTTCATTTAAAAACGTAAAAATTTAATTTAAAAATAAAAATAATACATTAAAATAATATGACACTAAAATTTTAAAAATAATACATTAAAATAATATGACACGCTTTGATAATTTGAAAAAAAAAACATTAATTTGTTAAATTTTGAGCAAAGTGCATGAGATACAATTTAAAGTTCTAATATATTAAAAATATCTGACTTTCTTTCGAGTCTAAATAACAATTAAACATAATATAAAATAAATAAAATTATTTATTTAGAAGGATATTTTTACATATTTTAAATATTAATAAATATTTATTATCTTATTTTATATTATTATTATTTAATAAAATTAATTATATTATTTTAAATACAATATGCTAAAAAAAAATACAAAGTTAATAAGAGAGGAAATTGAAGAGGGAAGGACTTACATCACATAATTGACTAGAATGAAAAAAATATAAGGAGTGAGAGTATAAAGTTAATTTAATTATTTTTCGACCAATCTCGTTCCCTCGTTCTACCTTTTTAAATTCTCACCTTCAATCATTTCTCAAATAAATATTAAATAATATATATATATATTAAATTTAAGATTTATTTAATAATACAAAATAAAAATTATCCATTTCCTATTTTTTTTATAGGTTCTAATTAATATTTAGTAAAAAACAATTAGATTTACAAAATCTGAATGCTGGTTTCGCAGGACCCAACTTACCCCCAATTGACAAGTAAAGTGAAAAGAAATAATATAAAAAAATATAAAGCAAAAGAAAAAGAAAGAAAAGGATTTCCACTTAACTTTTTTTTTATAACTTTTAATGATTAAAAATAAATAATAAAAAGATTATCATTTTTTATATTTATTTTTTTTAGAAAAAAAAAAATAAAAATGAAAAAAAATGTATGCCTAATATTGTGGGAATAATAATACGGTGTGTTTTGATTTAGCAGTCCAACAGCAAAAAGTTTAGGAACGGTTCAATTTTTAACTTTAATACGTTAATATTTTATAGGAACGGTTCAATTTTTAACTTTAATACGTTAATATTTTAAACCGCTCAAACAGAATTAGTCTAAGTGATTATATAGTATTCTTATCTTTTCTTTCTTCTTGTTTTCTGGGATTACTCCGTCTAGACCAGGACCGCAATAGATTTTTTTCATTCCTTAACTAAAAACGAAATCATTGTAGAAATAAAACCAATACCAATACAGAGATTTGAGAGAATAGCGAAAGAAAGCGGAGAAATATGAAAGCAAATGAAGTTTTTAGATTGTCAATGACTATTATCTCAAGGTCCCACTCTTTACTCATACATATTATCATTATTCATATATTTTTAATTTTTTATATTTTAAATTATAGATATTTAATGTGATATTAATTTAATAGATAAAATATTTAATTTAATTAATATATATATATCATCTAGTATTAATATATTTAAATTTATTTATTTTTTAATAATAATTAAAATTCAGTTCAACGACCAGTAGTAGTATAACCGGTTAGAAAAATTGGGTTGATGGATGAAACGATTTTCAAAACTGTATATTTTATCGTCAATTAATTAAGTATTTAAATATAAATTAAATATAAATATATAAAAAATAATAATGTAATAATAGTAGATATGTAAGAGACTAAATGAAATAATTTTAATTAATTAAAAGTTCTGAATAAACTTTTCATAATTAATAAGTTTAAATATAAACTTTTTATAGTTCATATATTTATATAAGTTTAATAATATAATATTGTTTAAAAGAGAATTATTTATATTTAATATCTAAATTTTTATTTAGTTAATTTAATTTTATAATATTATTATAAATTGATTTTTATATGTAAATTTTTATTTAAATAAATAATAATTATGTTATCAATATAATATATACTCATATTTAGTTAGTGGTTTCTTAAATAACCTTGTTTAGAGTTTATTTTTTAAAACTAACTTATTTTTGTTCATATTAATATTTTTTTTTTATAAATTTAATTATTTTTATTATATATATATATATATATATATATATTCTAAATTAGATAAATTTTAGATACTCACGTTTAAATGATGTGTATAAAATTTAGATTAAGTTAACACTTTTATTAAACTCAAAAATGATAATTTAAATGTATAAATATTTATAATAATTAATTAAATATTTATTATATTATATAAAATAATAATTTAAGTGTATAAATATAGGTTAAAACATAAATAATTAAATTTATAAAAATAATAGTTTAAATATAAATAATGAAATTTATAAAAATAATAATATATATATATATATAATATAAATTAAATTTTGATGTATTTAATAAAAGTAAAATAATAATAATAATAAATTAAGTTATTTGAGAATGAATCATAAAAATAAGTTAATTTGAAAAATTAAACTTCAACTAAAGTCATTTACCTTAACCACATGGTCCACATCACAAAGCACAACCAAATAAGTTAGAAAAGTGTTTGTTTGATAGAAAATGTTATTTTATATTTAAATTTTATAAAAACAAAGTAAGATAATTTTTTTATTGATTAATTAAGTAATACATATGAGGTTTTGTTTTTTTATTATAAAAAATTCTTGTATTAATTTTGATTTCTTTTCAATTATATAATATTTAATTTATTAATAAAAATTATATTAAAATAACTTAATCAATTCAAAAATCAAATAACCAATTTTATTTAATCAAAAATCAAATAATCCAACATGCATCAAACAAGCTCAAGTACCTAATATTTCATTCATTACAAATGACACAATAAACTTGAATTAAATAGCTTACAATTTTGATCATTCTAAAACAAAATCATATTGTTTTTCTTATCTTAAAACAATATCAGTTGTGAGGTGCACATAATATTATTTGAATGATATCAAATCCAAGTATGGGCAATCTTTTTTTTTTTCTTAAATGTCACTAATCAATATTTATTTATGAATTAAAAAACTTCAAAATTTCACGATTAACATAAAAAAAAAATCTTCTTTACTTAATTGTATATTGTCAAACTAGTTGTGCCATTATATATTTTAAATAAAAGTAGTCTCTAATTCGATTTAGTGTTAAACTTGTTAATGGAGAAAAAAGTTTACAAATGTTTTATTTATTTATTTATACATTTAAATAGAATATATAGAAGTTAATTAATTATATTATATTATATTACTGGTCTTAGATTTAATTAAACCGGTGACTAGTCACTATCATATATATATATATATATGATAATAATTAAGGGAAAAAATAAACAAAAGTGGTTGGCGGATAAAAGAAACTTAAATCACTATCACAATAATGCTAAAAGGAGTTTTGAATGAATAAACAACATTGATTTTCCTTTGTCAAAATATGTTCTTTTTGTGTTCTTGTATGTATTTTCCGACATAATTTATAGTAACTCGATTATAATTTTGAAGAACGATAAATTTATATATTATAATTTTTAAAAGTTAATTTTACCGACCTTATAAACAAACGTGACATAAAAATAGTTAAAACAAACCTAACACGATAAAAAGATGCTGTTTCAAATGAATATAACTTTCCAAAGCATATATAACACTGTTGGACTCACTTTATTAATTATTTTAGTTGTGATTATAAATTAATATATATATATATATATATTTTTGTCACATCAAATATAATCGACCCTTGCTGCTTTGTGGGTGTTATACCTTTTCTTTTTAGGTTGTACTTATGGTCTTGGATTTCATCTTCTTGTTTACCGTTCATTTAACTTTATGTTTTAGACCTGGTTTGATTTTGTGTTTTTTAGAAAAAATTTATCTTCGATTAAAAAAAAAAAAAGTTATTTTAGTTTTAATTGTAGGATTAATCCTTAAAAATAAGGTAATATTGGTTAAAAAGGTTATTATTAACTCTTTACATTTACTTTTTTTTTTTTTTTTAAATGATTGATATTCCTCCTATTACCAACCGCTTAAAAGATTATTACCATTTTTTTTTCTTATTAATTGTTTTTTTTACTAGTGATTGTTATTATACTATTTTATATTTAAAAATATAAAAAAATGAAATAAAAGTATTTAATGATTAAATAAATAAAATATGATAGTTAAGATTTAAATAAAATAAAAAACGAATTCAAGTTCTTAAACTTTATAATAAATTAATTGATGTAATAGATAAAAATGTAACTAAAATTATATTAAAATTATTTAAATAACTGACCCTAACCGGACACTAGTGGTAGAGTTGGTTGAGATATCACTCAAATCTTAAGTAACTTTGACTTTTATTGATTTAAAAAAAAAATGGTTCATGAAAATGTAAGTTATTTTTATATATTTAATTGGTTAATTTTTTATAATTTTTTTATATCTAAAATATTAATTTTAAAATAATAAATTAAAGTAAAATAAAAATATTTTAATATTTTAATTATTAAACTGAATAATTAAAAATAAATAAGATTGGATAAGTGTGACTTTTAATAATAAGAAAAAACACAACCCCAGCATCAAACATGATGTATAAGAATTCGGTTCTATTTGTTTATATTTATCAATATATTACACTTTAATCTTTTGTGATTCTAATAATAATTGGACACTTTAAAAGTTTAGAGATGTTTCTTTCTTCAATTACAAGGTTTTTAATCTTTAAGAATCTTTCAAGATAAAAAATATATTTTAAATATAGATAATTTTCATTAAAAATTAAGAATATGAATATATTTGATTTAATTTCATTAAATTAACTCATCATCAATGTACATTTTAAAAATATTGTTAATCTCTCAATGTACATTTTCAAAATATCTTATAGAAAGAAAGTAAATAAGAGGGTTTCTTTTTTTCAAAGGAAGGATTTGAAGATCGATTCTAAAAACTGATTGCATAGTTCATCAATTTTTTTTTCTTTTCCATTTTCCCCATTGGTATCAAAATGTTATCCCAGAATGTTATCCCTGAAATGGTGAAAATCCTATTTTAAAACCACAAAGATTAGACTCTCACTCTCTTATTTTTCGCCCAGTCAAATAAAGTAGAGGTAGAGAACTGTACTAAATTAGAGGATTAATAACCGCTAAATTTGAAAATAAAAGAGGGCTCGAGAACTTTTCAAAAAAAAATTTCTTAATAAGATCCAAAAGAAATACTCATGAATAGTCGATATTTAATTTCTCTTGAATAAAAATATTGAAAAAGAGGCGGATGTAGCCAAGTGGATTAAGCCAGGGAATTGTGAATCACTATGCGCAGTTTCAATGTCTGAGTTACATTTTAAAAATATTTCAAATTAAGGCTTCTAATTGGATTTAAAACCTCACCGATTGGAACTTTGCATTATCAATTTGTAAAAAAAAAATACCAATGAGTTACATTTTTAAAATATTTCAAATTAAGGCTTCTAATTGGATTTAAAACCTCACCGATTGGAACTTTGCATTATCAATTTGTAAAAAAAAAAAAAAAATACCAACTCAGCCATCTGTAAATTTAATTGTTCGACATTTATATTTAAAAATAAACAAATACTCGTTGCCATTTAATTTATTAAATCTGAAAATCATTAAATGTCATTCAATAAAAAAGACACCTAAATTCAGGTCTCATCTCATGACTCCTCTTTCATTCTTCCTCACATGTAATGTCCCTTATTTACTTTACCTTCTCCAAGCTGTTAGTTGAAGTTCGCAAAGCTAAGCATTATTATATATATTAGCCGACAGACACTTCTAAGCATTATTAGAATATCACGTCGATGAACTCTTCATCAACGAGTTCATCAACATGGTAAATATTATTATATATATTAGTTAAACTGTCTAATAGTTTAGATTGACTTAATTCTGTTTCAATAAGTTCTCTTAATTATATATTTAATTGTCTAAACTGTTATTTGTCAGATGTACAATATTTTCTTCCCAAGGTGGATCTTTTAAAGTTATATATCGAATGTTTATTGTTATTGTGCATATAATAACAATAAACACTCGACATACAACTTTGTTTAGACAGTTGAAACATAGAATTAAGAGAGAATTTATCAAAAACAGAATTAAGTTAAATTTAAACAGTTAGACATTATAGCTAATATATATAATAATGTTTACCTTTACGGATGCTGGAAGTGGAGATAAAATAATTTGTCGACGTAATGTTGTATGTGAGAAGAAGAGTCTGTTAGCTAATATATATAATAATAGTCGACGAAGGCAGCAGCAGCAGCGGACTACTTATGGAAGGTAGATAAAGAAGAGAAAAGATTGCATGTGAGAAAGTTTGAAGAATGAAGAGGAGTAGCGACTATGCTAAAATTAGAAGTGAATTTAGGGGTTTTTTTATTTTAGTGAATGACATTTAATATTTAATGTTTTAACATTTATTAAAAAAAATTAAGTGGCCACTTGTATTTGTTTATTTAAATATAAATTACAATTGATACCATTAAGAAGTCTCAATTGTAATTCTTGCCATTTTTTAATAAGGCATTCTTTTAATCTTTGACTCTTTAGTTGTTAAAAGTCCTAACTACAGTACTATAAAATCAGGGCACCAATAATGGACAAATAATAATAATAATAAAATAACAATAATAAATAAATATAACCTAACCTAAAGAAATGCACAGGACAACTTAAAAAAAGTTAAAATTATATTTTTCTCAATATTTTAGTCATTTACTTAGTCACTAAAGCTTATACAAAAATAACTAATCATTCAAACTTAACTGAGTTCATTAACACTAAACTATAATTCATCTTTATATTATTTTTAAAAAGATGTTAAAAGAAATAAAAATTTAAAATTGTATAGAACCATTCCGTCAAAATACCAACAATAAAGTACAATAATGAGAGAGAACCAACAATGAAGAAAGTGGGAACATTGTTTTAGAAATTAGGGTTATCTATTTTAAATAAAAAAAAGTTTTCGTAATGTCAATCACTTCATTTCTTACCCTTTTTTAAAAAATAAAATAAAAATTGAATAGGAGATTTTTGATCTCATATACATATATATACTCTTTTCAGTTGATCATAATACAGGCTTGTGAGGTTATTAAAAAAAGAAGAGATTGTTTTAAATCCTGTGGGTGCGGATGAAATGTCAGCTATCATGATATTTATTAGGTACCGTTTGGTACATGGTATGACTTGTGATGGTCTGTCTATTAACCTAACCTAACAAATTGTTTTATAACACTATTGATACTTTAATTTAATTTAGACTGTTTTTGTAAGCAACTATAATAAAATCAAAATCACGTGGCTACCTTTCTCATCTTACAATCACATTAAATCTCATTTTTTTTTATAACAGATTAAGACTTGGCTTGTTTGCTTCTAATCTACCAATCAGTCATTTTATTTTTTATTTTATTTTTTCATCCCATTTCAATAATACAATAAAATTTAAAGTTTTGTTTTCATCTTACTCGAATTGAAATATGTACAGTTTGAAATTAAATACAAGTTCAAGGGACTATTTGATTTTATTGTATCCAAGGACCAAAGTTTAGTGATCTTAGTGTACATTGTAAATAAGTTTAGGTGTCAATAGTGTCTTCTTCTACATTAGACTAAAATCTCTTCTATATTTTGTATGATTTTTTTTTTGTCAAATTGACAAAAAAAAAAAAAAAAATCATTTGGCTGGAAATGTGAATCTAAATAAACTATGTAACATAATAAATTTTCAAAAAAAGGCATTCTCAATTGAAAATTGAATCAGTTCAGAAAGTTAAAAAATCAGTTAAGTCGACTTTATATGTTTGTTAAATAATGCAACTATTTTAAAAAACAAATTATAATAAAAAAATTGTTACTAGTTTAGTGTAAACATATTTTCTTTTAAAAATAAAATAAAGACCTTTCTCTATTATTATGTTTAGTTTTTTAAATATTCAATAATTGAATAACTTAACTAGATAAATGTTTAAGTATCAATTGTGGGTTATAACCAAATTATGTTGATCTATATAGGTCATGACGGGCAGTTCGACTGCCAATAAACCGACGAAACCGAACAGTTAGATTGGGTTGAGCGGTTTCAAAAACCATCGCCCAAAGTCAGTTCGGTTTAGACTGATTTTATTACACATTAAAATCAAATATAATAACTAGAATAAGTCCATTGCTTAGCCATACTTTTTGCATTTAAACATATCACTTCATTGTTCATCAATTCACTTATCCATTAGAAGTCTTATCCATATATATTGTTACTCCAATCTATCCATATAATAACTATTTAAACCTCTATATATCTTAAAAAAAACATTCTAAACATATGTGTTAAAACATTTGGAAACAACTAAAGTTGGAATTTAGGAAGACTTACAAAGTGAAGGCTAGCTCACTGAC
The DNA here is from genome assembly GCF_907164915.1 of Impatiens glandulifera. Lineage (NCBI taxonomy): Eukaryota > Viridiplantae > Streptophyta > Magnoliopsida > Ericales > Balsaminaceae > Impatiens > Impatiens glandulifera. The sequence continues at coordinate 57,455,062 of NC_061865.1, read as the reverse complement.
CCCTGGCTCGCTTCCTTCGGTTCTGCATAAGATCGCAATATGTCTGCAAACTCACACCCACATCTTCATCATATTCAATACATAGCTCCTCCTATGAAAACAAACAGATAAGAACTTGGGTATTGCATAAAACTAACTTACTTCATTATGATTATATAATAATGCCATGAAATTTGGACTACCTTGAATTTCTTAAGATCATTTGTAGAGTTTTCAGTTATTGCATCCCACAATTCTTTGAAAATTCTTTTACGTTTTCTCCACTGATTTATCATATCTGTGTACATTTTCTCCACGGAATTACGCTCCTCTTGGCTGACCAAAGTGACTCCTCCTCGAAGCTTACTTAGCTTTTCTTCCATGTCTGTAACCTGGATGAATTAACAGGATTACTGTAATCAGACATTTCTTTTTTAAGTCAATTTGATTGAATACAGACCTCCTTTCTCAATTTGATTTCTCTTTCAGTTATCTGTTCCAGAGTTAAATTTGACTGCAAAGCTTTGATCTCTGCACAAGGAGAAGAACAGTTAAATCTAGATTCATAATTATGAACGAGTTTAAGGCAAGGGAAATAAAAATAAAGAACACACCTCCTTCAATTTCACTTAATGCTTTCTTTTGTTCATCAAGCTTTTCTTGTAGCTTGGCATTTTCTCCCTTCATCTGATTAAGCTCTTCAGAACTTGGAATGTCAAATTGATCTTGTTTAGCAATGTATATTTTCTGTTTACCATACTCTTTGAACGATATGCGCCCACTATCAGCAAGTGAATCCAAAGCCTTTTGTACTGCAGTCTTTTTTAGGTTGAACTTTTGCAATGAATCGGCCGCATTTTGGGAATTCAATGGCCTATTTTGCTGGGAAAATCAAAGGTAAAGTTCCAGATCACATGCTGTTTTAAACTTAAGCAATTATGATTAGGTATGGATTCTAAAAGCTTAATTTTACATCCCCAAGGAATATGAAAACTCAACAAACAATGATCTCCATAATTAGTTATATCCAACAATCAAGCCAAGACGCATCCACTAGAAGAATTATCATTACCACTAAACAAGTCGATGATCAAATGAAATGTACAACCAAATCTGGTGAATAGGTTACAAACACATGCTGTTTTAAACTTAAGAAATTATGATTAGGTATGGATTCTAAAAGCTTAATTCTACATCCCCAAGGAATATGAAAACTCAAAATAATGATCTCCATGATTAGTAATATCCAACAATCAAGCCAAGATGCATCCACTAGAAGAATTATCATTACCACCAAACAAATCGATGAACAAATGAAACGTACAACCAAATCTGGTGAACAGGTTACAAATCACACGCTGTTTTAAACTTAAGCAATTATGATTAGGTATCGATTCTAAAAGCTTAATTCTACATCCCCAAGGAATATGAAAACTCAACAAACAACGTTCTCCATGATCAGTTATATCCGACAATCAAGCCAAGACGCATCCACTAGAAGATTTATCATTACCACCAAACAAGTCGATGAACAATTGAAACGTACAACCAAATCTGGTGAATAGGTTACAAATCACATGCTGTTTAAAACTTAAGCAATTATGATTAGGTATGGATTCTAAAAGCTTAATTCTACTTAGGAATTGAAATGTACAATTAAATGTGGTGAATAGGTTACAAATCGGTCAATTTGAACCGTAACTAAGAAGGAATAGACAGTAGATTACCTCGTTCACGAAGTTGAGCACGATTCCTACAATTTTATAAGAAATACTGGATCAGAAAGGAACTGTGTTTGATATGTGAAAACAAATCATTCAAATAAGAACTTAGATTCTTCAATGCACGATGCATGCATACATACATAGATAGATCTGGAAGTTTCAAGTTAAGTTACAGACATAATACACTTCTAATGAAGGATTCAAGCAGAGAAATGAGTACAAATTCAAACAGATGAGAGGACGTATCAGACGGTTTACATCGGAGAGATTTTACCTTCGGCGCTATCGGATTTAGGAGGTCCCATCGAATCGATCGGAGAATGCTGGTGAAGAAGAAGAAGCGCGGGAAAACTAAGAGCTTAGAGAATCGAAAATGCAATTTGAGAACTGTAATCGGCGATTGTGAACGAATGGGGATTTTTTGGGAAGGAAACGCTGTCGTTTTATGTAGAAGCGTATTGGTTACTGCTCAAGCATCTGAACTGTCGCTTTTACCCATGGCTGTATTATATATTTACTTATGGGTTATCTTAATTAAACAATATTATTTTTATTAAATAGATTTAAATTCAATTTTTACTTATTATAAAGTTCATAACTAGCATGTTCAATAATTTTATTTGGATCTCTATTACCAAATGATTGTCTTCCCTCTCACAATGGATGACACTCACAATAAGAGGGGCAATATGATAAATAAAAAAAATATTTACGATATTAGTCCTTCCAATGTGAGAGATGTGAGAGAGAACAAATGAAACACGGTCATTTGATAATAGAGGATTCTGACTCAATAATTTATATTGGACACTTTTATAAATATTTTTTTTAAAACATTAAAAAGTTAGTTGAATGATTATAGTTATAAACTCCATTTCTAATGATATCTAACTTAAAATACATTTGATTTCATGAATAATATATATTTTTTCTTTTATAAAACAAATTTTATTAAGCAAACAACATTAATTATATAAACATGAGCATGATAACAATTTCAAACTAATTTTAATATTGAACTTAGATGAAAAGATCACATTAGTATATCTATAAAATGTATTCTTACAATTTAAATTTAGTTAATATAATTAAATGTAAATCACATAAGTTCAATTTGAATATGTCTTATATATATATTTCAACCACTCAATAAGAGGTAGTTAAGTTATATAAAATCCCTTATCAATTATTATAAAGTGTAAGTTACACTTTATTAGAATATGTCATTATCAATTATAAGGTTATAATTTAATTCAATATTTTTATTATTCATTTAATTTTAAAAAATTTAACACGATCAAAATTATTATTTTAACTTCTAAACATTTTAAAGTAAAATTGAAGGATGACAATGAGGTGGTTTAAAGTCGGGGTGATATCTCCGTCCTTGTCCCGATCTCTGACAATAACTTTTATTATATATCATCCACACGCAGAATCGGCCCCAAATTTTGGGCTGCCCATGAAGAAATATGTGATTTTTTTTTGCATAGGTCTTGTTTTAAAAAATAATAAAAAAATGGTTTTGTTTTTTTATGTTTGAAACCATGACGAAATAGATTTTTAAATTTTTTTATCTTGAACTAATATGTACAACATTTCTATATAATAAAACAATAAAATTTATCTAAATATCTTATTATTTATTTTTTTTTTTGAAAAAAATTCATGTATATTAAAATAAAATAAAAATTGTTTAAACATAACGAAAAAGCACATGAAAAATACAAATTAAAAAATTAAAAAATAAGAAAAAACAATACTTAAAAAGTTATCGAGCTCGTAAATTCTCGAGAAAAATGATTAACTCCGCGACAGACTTTATTGTTTTTCCTGAACGAATCTTAGAAAGCATTATAATACTAATATTATGAATGATACGCATTAGACGACTACGATCATTGAATGTTCGATGATTTCTCTCCAACCAAATAGTCCACCAAAGAATAATTAGGATGGTAACCCAAATATGTAGGCCTGCCATATCAGCCGCATCAATCTAAACTCCCCAACAACTACCTAAAGACTCAGACATCACTCAATGAATTTCAATTATACTCCACAAATGGTCCAAATATTAGTCACCCCTTGACAATGCAAAAGTAAGTGAGTTGTCGATTCAACCTCTTCTTAACACATACAACAACGACTAGCCATAATATAATTATTTTTATGCACATATCATCTGTTAGAATTCCACTATGATAACGCTCTATCCAAAGAACGAGATCTTGGATTAAATCTTTGACTCCCAAAGTTTTTCTCAATAAAAATTATATGGAATAATCTTAGCGAACAACTTGTAGCAATTCCCCAAATGAAACTATCTGTATATTGCCAACGCATAATGTCTTGTTCAGACGGTGACACTTGTTTGCGTCCTACCAAAAATAAACTCGATTATGGGACGAAATCTCCATAATGTTTAATCTCCTTGTATATCTAATTCGGATAGCGAAACCACTAGACCGAGGATCAAACATGTTCTTAACTGTGACATTTCTACATATAGCAATGGAAGCAAGCTCATTATACGTCGTAGCTAGACTTTTGACACTACACCAAATATCGTCCCAAAATCTCTAATCGAATAATCATCCCCCACAATAGATATAGACTTCTCACGAAAACTTTTCCACATAGGATAAATTCCCCTCAAAATGCTACACCCCGCTGGATAATTAGACATTTGGTGAACAAACCAGACCAATTATTACCATACTTACATTTGATTATCAATACTCAAAGACTATTCGTCTCCATTGCAAATCTACTACACCATTTTGATAGAAGAACTTTATTAAAAGAAATAAGATCTCGAATATCTAAACCTCCTTGATTTTTAAAACATTTAACTTTATCCAAACTAACTAGATTACAAAATGATGAGTTGGAAGATCCCATAGAAATTTACATATTATTCTTTATATTTTCACCGCCACACTCTAAGGAGAATGAATAACGATATCATATATGTGTACATATAAACACTTTTAATGAGTATTAACCGATCCCCTTTCGAGATTATTTTACTTTTCTAACTAGACAATTTACATTCAATTTTAGTGATAATTGGGTCCAAAGAGACATTGAATCGTAATTTAACACATAATGACATTTCAAGATATGTTGACGGAAGATCACCAATTCTGAACCCCGACACATTTGTCAACCTTATCCTTTTAATATTCAAAACAGAATTTGAAAAAATATGTCTGATTTATTAAGATTAACTCGAAGATCGGAACATGCACTAAATAACCATAAAATGTCTCGAAGGTGTTTAAAATTTCTATAAGTAGCATGAACCGTGTTGAACATGTCATCAGCGAAAAACAAATGTGATATGACAAAATGATATCTTCTTGACCCACAACTCACTCCACGGATGAGTCTCGGGTTTTCTACGAAAGTCGTCATTTTTAGAGAACTTCCATAACAATGACGAACAAAAAATGAGAGAGTGGATCACCATATCTGATCCCTCTAGAGCTCTCGAAAATCCCTGAAAACTTTCATTAACAATGACAAAAAACTTAACCGTCGAGATACAAAATCTAATCCAACCAATCCATTTTGCACCCATTATCATTTTGTCCATTATATAAAATGAAAACTCTTAATTAACACGATCATAAGCTTTTCATATGTCTAACTTGACAAAAACACATTTTTCACTTTTGAATTAGTTGAGTCAATGCACTCATTGACTATTAATATGACATCATAGATTTGATGGCTTTTGACGAATGTCATCTGATTACTATATATGACCGTCTCTAACACCCTCTACAACCAGTTGACCAAACATTTTGTGACAATCTTATAGAATGACAAAACGAGACTGATAGGCCTAGAATTCTTCACATTAATAGTTCATGAAGCTTTACGAATAAGACATATAAAATTAGAGTTCCAACTCTTATCAAATGATAAAATTCGATAAAATGATCAATTGCTTCCATAATTTCAATTATAATGAAAGACCACGCCTTCTTAAAAAAAGCAAAAGTAAATTCATCGTATCTTGACGCGTTATCACATCTACACCCCTTAATGACCTCATCAACCTCCTCTAACATAAAACGAATCTCCAACATATCTTTTTTGCGTTGTACTAAATGAATAAAAAATTATACCATTCAATTTAGGTCTGACCTTAAATGACTCATTAAACACTCTTATAGAATTTGACAATACTCATAGAGATTTCAGGTTCACTATCATAAACTTCCCCCTCGATCGATATAGAATTTATCAAATTATCAACTTAGTATTTTTATCTCCGACTCTTAACCATGTAGCTCTACTTCGCTGACGTGCCCCAATTTCTTCTTCCTTACACATATCGAGTAACTTGCTAACAATGTAAATTCGAGAACTAACCTTCTTAGCGGAGAGTTCACAAATCTCTTCATTCCCGTTAATGACATTAATTTCATTACACAAGTCATTAATTTTAGCACAAAATAAAAGCACGATCTTCCACGAACCAACTTTTGAGAAGCTTACGCAGATTCCTTAAATTCACAAAGAGATTACTCGACGGAAAACCAACCGATGACTGATTCACCCACCATGATTGCATACACAGTATAAAGTCCTCTTTGATCAACCATTTATTTTCGAATCTAAATGGTCGACATGTTCTCTCCATCTTTCGAGTTTTATCAAGATCGGTAAGTGATCTGAAAAACTCCATGGAAGGACCTTTTGATTAGAAAATTCTCGAAAGATTGATTCGCTAATTAGAAATTTGTCAATACGAGAATGAACGTGACCATCATTGTCATTACTTCTCTTAAAAGTGAATTGATCACATTCTAAAGGCAAATCGATAAGTTCAAGTTCTTCAATTGTCTTTGAGAACTCGCGCATTATGCTACTATGCCTACTGACCCATTTTTTTTCAGACGGAAAAATCTCACTTCATTCATGTCGCACACAAAAACAATTGATAAGTCCCAAAGACTAACAATGTTCTTCATCTCATTAAAGAACTCAGTTTTTTTTGGGAATTAAAGGAGAACTAGCATGACACCCCACAACCATGGTTTCCCACTTAAACTCAAAGCGCTTCCAAATAGAATTGAACCCGTGACATTTTTGGTCTCTTAAGTCGACTCTTACCACTGGAGTTGGGCTACCTTGGTGGGGTTAAAGAACTTAGTTTTAAATTGTGTAAGAAATGGTATATAGACCGCATAAATTATCCATCACAAATTATCCTCCCAATTTGTTAATTGAACGTTAACTAAGTATCTACCAAAATTAACATCCATTTTCTCATACATATCTTCATTCCATGCAACAAGAATAATACATGACGCCCCTATAGAATCAAGAGCCTCCCAACCACACAACCTCCAATTACATAAATCTCTAACGATCCATTGATCAATCTTTCAAATTTTTGTCTCACTAAAGCAGTATATGCCACAACCAATAGTTCCCATTAGTGATTTAATGATATCTCTCTTCACACCATCATTTAATCTATAAACGTTTCAAACAATAATTTTTTCAATTATTGATAAAATCTAGTCAGAATATTCATTTCTCGTCTTCGAGACATGCTTTCCTACTTGCATATAACCCTGCGCTACATCATTTATCTAAATATCTTATATATTTAATAAATGAAATGTATTGGGAGTGGGCTGCCTAACATGCTAGCCCGAGAATTGACTGAACTTACCTTAAGGCCGGTTCTATCCCGAGAGATAAAGATTCCCGCAATGTTATAAATATTTGTCCAATTTTTGTATTAAAAATGAATTTGATGGTAATTAGAGGATGTAGAGAAATCATGATATACATAAATATATATTAATTAATGATGCTTCCATTCATATGTTATTAGATTATGATTTTGATTAGTTTAGGTGGTGCATATTTTTATTTTATTTTTATCTTAAAATTATAATATAAATATATTTATTCACATTAATATATTAAATGTACTGACATTATTATAATTTTATGTATTCGGCTAGACAAAAAAAAAATATCATCCTTGCCTTATTTTGATTGTCTTTTGTATTTTTTTTGTAGCTAAAAAAATATTTCAAACCGATTCGGATCGACTCAATTATGGTAGGTGCGATTTTTTATTATCAAGTGAAAAAAAGTCTTCTACTAAATCAAAATATTTAAATAATTTAATCTTAATAAGTCAAATAATTTACTTTTGTATCTAATTGAGTTATTTTTTAAAAATTAGATTATTTAAGAAAAAAATCTACATCAAACAAGCTCCATTTCTTTTATTTATTCTTCAAATCTTGATTTATTTAAACATAGCGTTGGATTTGAAAAAGTATTAAGTTGACCAAATAAAAAAATAAAAATAAATAAATGAATGTTTAATATTTATTAGTGTTGGATATTTGAAGATAATAAACTTTAGGGAAGATAATGAAATTTATGAAAGAAAAGATCCAATTTTGACTTTAGACGACGAACCAAGATTAACATATACCCAGAGTCCATACAAACTGGAACCCATTAACATATACGATCCAAAGCCGAATCAATTTCCGCCAAAAGATTACTTTTCTCCTTCCAGTCCAACAAAGTGTTGATCGATCACCTATATCTGTAGCCCCTTTCTCCATCTCTGCGTATTCGGGGATTCGGGGGCCATTTCTTCTTCTCCAGCTCATTTGGAACGATGGGTTTATCGGTTGTACAAGTAATTACCTCAAAGCTATAACCTTTTTCTTGTCTACTGCTGTCTCTGTAATGCTAATGCATATGGTTGATTAGGGTTTCACCAAGTCCCTTGCTATGACTGTGCTTGCTGAGATCGGCGACAAGACGTTCTTTGCTGCTGCGGTAAGTGTGTTCTTTCTTTAAGCTGATGCTAGATTGGTGTAATTTGGGTTTAGAATCGGATCTAGAATTTGTTACAAGCTAGTTGATTTGTTGTTGATTTACTTGACTTTGACTGCTGCCTTGGTTCTGTTAACCCTTCAATAAAGATTGCAATTCAATTCAATTCAATTCAATGCAGCTATAGCTCTTGCACTCGAATGATGATTTCTTTCTGCTAATTAGCTTTGTAGTTTGTTTTGAGAGGTAGATTAGTGACCCTTTATCTTTCTTATAGGAAACAAACAAGTGATTTGCGGTTATTATTAATTTATAATTTGGTAGAAACTCCATTAGTTTCCATTTGTTAACCTGTCTGGTTATCCATCCAATTATATATCTGGCAATTTTTGTGCTTGTTTATCAGATCCTGGCGATGCGCCATCCAAGGAGACTTATCTTATCAGGGTGCTTGTCAGCTTTGATTGTGAGTTATTCCTCATGAATGTAAGACTTACCAAGCTTTGTAATATTCTTACATTTTTAGAGATATATTTTCTGGTAGGTGATGACGATTCTTTCTGCTCTTGTTGGATGGGCAGCTCCAAACCTGGTATGGTCTTCTCTTTAGACAATCTTGTGCAGAATAAAGTATTATGTCGATTAGCTAGATCATTCACTTTGTGTATTTGTCTTTTGGGGTTTTCATTTGTGCTCCTTTTGTCTTTATGTTACTACTCATCATCTGTTGGGGTAATGGCTAATCGGATTTCTGACAATATGTTGCTCTGTTATTGTCTTGTGTGTATTATTCGTTGCAGATTCCTCGTAAATGGACTCATCATATAACTACACTATTGTTTTTGGGTTTTGGAATATGGTCCCTGTGGGATGCATTCAGAGATGGGTAATTTTTTAATTTTTGTTTTGTTTCTATCTTCTTATTCCATCTTTGAGTGTACTTTTATTAGTTCTTCCCTGTCCCAAAGTAAACTGATGTTTACTTGTCTGAAAACCCTCAATACAGGGAGTCCGAAGAATTGGCTGAAGTTGAAGCAGAGTTGGTGAGTCTTCGCTTTGATTATCACTTGCTCTGCGTGTTTCATTTGCAAATTCCCTCTATTTGATGAAAACAAATCTTAATTATTCTGTAACTATTGTTGTGTATCAGGATTCTACCTGGAAAACTAATGGAGGATCAGCTAAAGCAGCTACCAAGGTGAAACTAATAAATCCTTTTTCTTTGATTTATTGAATTGGATACACAAAAATTCTGGCTATAGAAACGTATATGGACGAGATTATGTTTGAAAACTAAACTTATTGAGCTCGATCCTTCTTGGGTTGGTTTTGCTATCTCATGGTTATTAACATTTATCATCTTTCGAATAAATATATTTTTAAATTTGTCAGGATACTAATGATTCAGATAAGAAAAGGCGACAATTCCTTGCTCAGTTCTTCTCGCCCATATTTCTGAAGGTCTTTCTTTTCTAACCCACAATATTTGCTTCAAGAGTTAACTGTCATACCATTACTAGTTAATTAGCTAATTTAAATCATTTTGCAGGCATTTTCCATTACATTTTTTGGCGAATGGGGTGATAAAAGTCAAGTAAGCATACTTACTTACATGAATTGAACATGCACATATCCTTGTATTAGTACTAATAATCTTACTATGTTCCCAGCTAGCTACAATTGGTTTGGCTGCAGACGAAAACCCATTTGGTGTTGTTCTCGGTGGAATCTTGTAAGTTCATGAATCTCGTAAAATTTACACCTCAAAAGTTAAAATCATTGTAATAATCTCATATCTCTGATGTGGTTTGTTTGAGCCACTATCCAATGAAACCATAACTTATTCAAATCACATCATTCAAATCATAAAGAAAAATACTAAAATACCCCTTACTTTAATTTTGATAAGATAATCATTCTTCAAACATTGCGTTAACAAAATTGACAGAGGACAAGCCTTATGCACAACCGCAGCTGTCTTGGGAGGGAAGAGCTTAGCGAAACAGATATCCGAAAAAATAGTAATCAATTTAACTTATAATCAATCACATCCTTTGATTAAATTAACGAAATGGTTTTCAACAACTAAACGAAATTAATTATCTGGTGCAGGTTGGACTTTCAGGGGGAGTACTTTTCATTGTATTTGGTATCCAATCCCTTCTTTCAAGCACAGAGTAATTAGGCAAACTGGTAAGGGTGTGAAATTAAAACTTGTTCTTCCTGATTGTTGATGTTTTTTTGACGACGTTCATTCTATTCTTATATTTCCCATGCAGGCTATGAAGATCCATCTTATTAATTAGCACAATTCTTCAAAGATAGACTTCTCTACACAGTTTCCTTTCATTTGCTGCGAATATTCTTCTCCTTAAGTTGCCAGGAAGGAGTTATTTACAATACAATATAGTTAGATATTCACGTGATTGATGACTTTCTCAGTAGTTGGTAATAAAGAGTCAGCTTCGTTTCATTGTTGATTTAGGTTAACGATTTGAGAGTTTGACGCCTACATTTTCCTCTCAATATTATAAGACCATGCAAACAACCATCATATCTGTTAGACATATAATCTATGCACAAGTATTGACAAAAGTTCATTGAGTTTGAACAGATTGGCTCATTGTCATATCTTGTTATCTTTTTTTTTTGGCTTAATGGTCATCTAGGGGAGATCTGTATCTTTCTTTGGAAACCATTTGAACATCTGTGGAGGCGCGAAGTTGCTATCAGTGAATTGTTTGTGATTATCTTTCTATAGCAAATAGTTATGTTTTGAACCAAATACTTTCAATAAAAAAGTATTTGAAACAAGAGTTTTAAAGTTAGCACAATCATTACTTCTATTTTAGTTCTTGGTGTGAATTAAATTTGAGATATCTTTTCAATTTACCTAACCTTGTGATTGTGAGTTACAAAATATTCTCATTATTGATTGCTGTGGGTTCTCTGCCTTTGCTGTCTTCAACATTTATAACACTTCCATTTTGTAGCCCTGTAAAGTACACACATAAGATTTGTAGGTATCTTTTCACCAAGGTTGTTGAGAAGACAATCAATGACATAATTGCAATCTTTTCAAGTTCAATCTTTCAAAATGTACAAAATGTCCCATGTCAAAATTAGAAATAATTTGAAGGGAACCAAACCAGAATGGTTGAACAATCCTTGATATATGCATATATCTCATTAGATGATTATATCTAACTATTATAGTATGGATAATTTATCTGGATTGTAGGGTTTTGTTGAATTAAGGTCTCGTTTGATCTTTGGATTTTTGGGATAAACCCAACAATCCCATCATCAATCAAATCAACTACTTAAATATTTTGTTTTATATTTATAAATATATATATATCTTATATTATTTTATTACATTATAAAATTTATTTTCATATTTATAATAGTAGTTATTTATAAGTATTTATAAAAAAAATTATTTATATATTAATAAAAGTTAATATTAATATATATATATAATTTTTTAATATTTATTTTATTATATTTAAAATTTTATTTAATATGATATTATTTTATTATATATATAGAGGGAGAGGAAGAGAGAGGGAGAGGGAGAGGGAGAGGGAGAGGGAGAGGGAGAGGGAGAGGGAGAGGGAGAGAGATTAGATAAAGGGAGGGGTATAATAGGAATAAAATTAAAAAAACCTGATTTTTTATCATTTTCATCACACAAAGATTATTTGAAAAAAATCCAGGATTTATCCAAATAACCCATACATCAAACAAGGCCTAAGTGTTTCTCAATAGTTTTTTTCAACGGGATTTATTTTTTGTGTTTCCATATAGTTTTTATCTTGATTATTTATACTTAGTTTTTTTTATTTATACTTTAATTTAAAGTGTTTTTAGTGATAATTAAATTTAATGTTTTTTTTAATTTTTTTTTAAAATGTTGGGTTCTGCTTCTCTTTCAAAGTGCGATTAATCCCCGCCGATTAACCGTAAACTAATTAACTATGCAATAAGAACTTACGAAGGTTTTTTTTTTTAATTTTTTTTTTTTTTTTTTTTTTTTTTTTTTTTTTTTTTTTTGTATTTGACATAATTATTTACTTTATATTTAATATTAACCCACTTTATTAACCAGGAATATCACTCTACTTTATTTTTTACAAAAGCTAGCTAGTAAAGCTTAAAAAATTATTCAATTATTATAATCAAAACTTCCTAACAAGCAAACAAGTCATAGCCTCTAAGGTTCGTTTGATGCTTGGTTTTTTAAGATTTTTTTTTTCAAATACTTTATTTGATAAAAAAATATATTAATTATGATTTGTTTAATTTTTTTTTTTTTAAAAAGGTCCATGAAATTTTGAAAAATGAATTTCGTTTAAACACAATAGAACCAACGTGACATCAGAATTCAAAACAAGAAAAATACAAAAATGACAAGAAAAAATAAAAAAAAAACAATGAAGTTAGGCCATGCACAACAAAATAATTAACGTGCTTAATCTCACACAGTAATTCACGAACTTTTTAGAACAAATTTCAAATAATGTCATAACTAAGTGATTTGATTATATAATATTATTATCCTCTTACCATATTATAGACTATACCAAGAAAGGTACCATCTAAATTTGCACTTCTATACAATTTATAAGTTGAATAACAAATTAAGATGATAAATGTTGATATATAGGGAAGGACAGTTGGCATTGATTACAAATGATGCAAGCCTGACGAATCAAACAATAATAATAAAACCAAACATATCCATTAATATTGCAACCACATACCATAATTATAATAAACTGTCTCAATCCTGATACGATATCATCATCACCAGAATTTTCCAAACAAAGAAATAAAAACAAAATAAAATGACAACCCTCGTTTCCTATCTTAGGTTCCAATCTTAGGTTTCTCTCCCCACGAAAAAGATTCTTCCCCTCTTCTCTCTCTTTCTCTCCCCAAGAAATATGGAACAATTACCCAAGTACAAAACAACTTAACCAAAATAAAAACAAAACAAAAATATTATTATTATGATCATGGCATATTCACATGACTAGTGGTCCTTTGCCTCTTTATTGTCCCAGATGAAGACTCATCATTATTTCCTCCTTTCTCCATTACACCCTTGAGTGCTTCCTCGACTGAATTTAATGTATATTCAGCCTCATCTTCTTCTCCCGTGATAAACAAGATATTTCTTACTCGACCTCCTAGGGTTGTGATCTCGGCTTTTAGGGTTTTTAATTTAAGTGATTTTAGGGTTTTGATTAGGTCAGGTAAAAGATCTGCCCTATCTTCACAACATAATGAAGCTTTTATTACTAATTTTCCATCTTCATCTGATGCATCCATCATGCTTAGTTCGTCGGTTTCTGATGGGATTGTGTTGTTTTCGGCGATTACTGATGTTTGGCGTTTCAACTCCTTCACGTGTTGGATTACTTCTGCTAGCAATGATGCTTTATCTGTCTAACAAAATTATTCAACAAATGTTTAATGTTTATTTAGATCATGTTGAATTGTTTAAGACATTGAGATAAGAACATTATAAACCATGAAGATCTTCTATCAACACAAAGAACCCTAGGAGAATATTGTATAAATAACTTAACGAGGGTGAAGGTCACAATAATAATAATTCAAACTAATTCACTAATTGAACTTTTTTTAAACTTATAAGCTACAATGTTCTTAATTTCAACTAGTACAAATTAATATTTAAAAAGTTACAACTAGTAGTAATTATAAACAAAAGGATTTGAATGTCTCAATATTCTGATATAAAAAATAGATTTAAAAGAGCTGAAAACATAAATAAATAAAATGGATAATTTTGAGAACATTTGAAAAACAAACACCCTCAAATTCCAATAAAATAAAAATATGTTATAATATATAATTACAAATACAATAAAATCAAGTATAAATCAAAATGTTACTCTGATAATGTTGTAATTAAGAAAATAAATAATAAGAGCTACTATTTAAGTGTCATGATAATATTTATAATCAACAACTTATATTATCAAATAACTATGTTCTTTACAATTTTTTGATTCAAGTGGTTTCTAAAGAAGGGCACTCAATAATTATTTCTTAAATACTACAAACCTAAAACATTAACTATATATATATATATATATATATATATATATATATATATATATATATATATATTTTTTTCTCAGATTTTGTATAAATGAAAATTTGAAATTATTCCAAAGAATCCAAACAAAAACTTCATATAATCATTAAAAATTTAAATAACTTACTATATATTTCATAGAAACAATTTTTTCTAAAAAAAACCCGATTGTTAACCCAACAAGAAACAAGCTCTAGATATGATGAAATCAAAAAACAATTTGGGAAATTGAAACTTAATAATATAGGTGGAGAAATGGAGCTAAATTAAATTAGGGGCGGGTATATATATATAAAAAGAAGAGATTTAATGTAAAATGAAAAGAAATAGAGTGAGTTCGAAAAGGTAGGTTTACAATGATGATAATTCGGGGCGGGTGGGCGGAAATAGAAAATGGGTTTTAGGGTTAAAATAACATGGACTGACAACAATGCTTGTTTGTCTGCCTAAACCCATCTTTCTTTTTATAAACGAATATCTGTATTCATGTAAGAAGAACTGATCATGAGTTTGACTGATCATAAACCTGTAAGAATCTTCCATTAGAGACCTTTTCATGAACTGCTCCTATGGTTTGGTTTCTCTTTATCTTATCAACTTACCGCAATTAACGCTTCATTCGACTACCCATTTCCGACTTCTAACATCTTCTTCTTTTTTTCATTCATAACTTTACATTTTCCAACATAGAATCAACCCTAGACATTCTAGTACCTAGATTTGACCGAATAAGTTAACTAATTAGGATTACTTGTTTCATTTAGATTCTAATATAGTCAAAAATAAATAAGCATAACTAGATTTGTTTTTTCTAATAAAGAAAATTAAAACAAGCATGTATAATTAGTTGACAAGTTTAATTTTCAATTTGTAATTTATTTGAGGTTATGCTTTTTATGCAATAGGAGTTAGAAAGTAGGAGTTATATTTCTTATTTTTATGATAAATTATGTGACTAAGTGTACCAAAATTAAACTAGGTACAAAACCAACTAAGCTAGTTTAAGTGACAAAAGTAATTATTATGAGACCAAAATAAAAGTTGTGGACATAAATGGTCATTATAGTTTTCTAACATTAAAAAGTTAAAATAAAAATAAAAATGATAGGTCATGTACATGATAAGATAGTTGAGAATGAAATATATAGGTTTCTAATTTTATTTTTCCATCAAAAGTCAATTGAGATGAAATTATCTAGTACTTAAAATGGTAAATTAGTTTATGCTTGATTTTAATATAGTATGTCCAAAATTGATCATGCACATTATCCTAAATATCATGTGGATCAAAAGATTTTTTGAAAAGTAATTTAGATAAAGTAAAACATATAGTTTTTTAGACCAAGAAAATGTTAATTTAATTTATTTCAACTTTGAGGTTTACTTATATTTACTTTTTTGTTTTGATGGTTTATGTTTTTGTTGATTCTTTGTTTCGTGTAATACAGATTTTTTTTTTTCAATTTTTCTGAAAAATAATCATGATCTTTACAAATTAATGAAATTATTTATTCTTTAAATAAAAATCAAAGAGATCAAAAATCATCAATAAAAAACTTGTGCTACTTCACAAATTAACAAAAAAAAAATGTTAAAACTTTGTAACTACTTGTCTATTCATCCCTTATGATGTTTTCATGGAATAACTAACTAATTAATGGGTCACATTCAAATGTTTTATGTCTTTTCAATTTGATGTTGGTGTATTAGGTAAAGTCAATATAGTTAATCATATGTTATCAACTTTCATATTAATTTGTAACATGTTAAAAACATCTCAAAAAAAAGTAAGGATCTAGAAGAAGTTAGTGATTAATGAAAAGTTGTAATTAAAAAAAAAGAAAAGAAAAAAGGTTAAGTAAGACATTGAGTGATCAAAAGAGTGGCACTAAGGATAGTGGCAATATGTACCTTTCGCACCTATTCCCTTGATCATTGATATCATTGAATGCATTTAATTTACTTATTCAAAAATCAAACTTCCACCATTAATATTTTTTTGAAAAAACTTACTTTGGTTGTGCTTGGAAGCAAGCTCCTGAGCTTTGCAAGATGAATACTGATTCTCTCTCGTCGCCGTCTCTCAGCCTCACTATGACTCTTTGAAGCCGCCAAAGCCTTAGCATCCATTATCTCTTGAGCAGTCATCTTCATACCTAGTTCGGCTCCGAGCCCAAATGAACCCGACCCGTTAGGACGGCCTAGAGATTCGGATATGAACCGGAGATGGTGATCCGATATTGGAGAGGCAGTATTAGTAGTAGCATATGATGTAAAGTGAAGGGAGGATGAGGAAGGGCGGGTTGAAAGGCGGTTGATGAAATGACCTCCATAAGGGTATTGAGGTGGGAAGAGAACCGGGTTTTGTGGGAAATTGTGAAGGGGGTGAACTGGAGGGAGAGACCATGGTAGTATTTTTGAGGAAGATGAAGGGGCGGTTTGAATTTGATGATGATGTTCTATTTCCATGTATTTTTCTTGTTGTAGTTGTTGTGCTTGTAAGGTGTCGTTTTGAAGAAGTATAATTAGCTGTTTTTGTTGTTCTTGATCTTCTTCTTCTTTGTCACCCATCGATCATGATCTCTTTAGGGTTTTGATTCCTTTTGTATGTGAAGATTTGTTTGCTTCCTTTATATATAAAGAGAGATTGAGATTTGATGGTGGGTGTTAGAATAGGGTTTGAAAGGGTGGAAGTGAGAAATAAGAATCTTAACTTTCTTTGAATTTTTTGTTGAGAATAAAGAAGACAATCTTTCTCTCTCTACCTGAGTTGGTATGGTTGCTTGAGGGGTGGTGATGATGGTCTTTTATCCTTTGAATTTAGTTCAACTAAAAAGTATCCATCCATTCAGTTTCCCTTTTATCCTATATATATATATATCTTTTTAAATAATTATAAAACTTGTTTTTATTTAATTTACATTGGAAATGGTGCGGTAAAATTATATATATTGTTATCTTTGTAAAATATAGATTAATGATATAATTATCAAATTAACATAAAAGTAATTGAATACAAGGAATGAGTGACATTAAAAACAATACTTTTATTTACATTTTCTAGCACGAGAACTCATAATTCTTCAAATAGACTATTAAAACAAATTATCGCTATAACAAAATAGGATCTTAATCAATAACTAAAATTCTTTTGTGTTAAGTGTCTCACTTTTTTTTTTTTAAATGTAAAAATTCCTTGTGTTATTTATAAAACTCTTTGGATATTAAAGGGAGATAAATCACTTCACCACAAAATTGTTTAGTTTTTATTTATTTATTTATTTTGAACATAAAGATTTAGCATATTTTTGTCTTAAATTTCTTTTTGATTAATAGAAGTTGTTTTATGTTTTAACTAATACATAGTACTAAGGACTTGTCTTTTGGAAATCTATTTGATAATGCATAAAAATAATGTGCATGTAATGGTCTGATCTGTCACAACAAGTGAATATAATTAACTAGACCCCCATATTGGATAAACCACTAGTTGAAATGGGCAAGTAGAAATGAACTCATTTAACTAGAAGAATTTCGTGTGATGCATTTGAATAAAAATATAAATAAAATACATTTAATAAAAAAATAATAATAATATGTATTCAATTATTAAATTTTATAATAAATCACTAATAATATATTATAATAAAAAATAAAACGTTATCATTTTAAATTTATTCACTTCGGTAAAACAACTTATCTTCTAACATATTTATCACATAATTTTTTCAAATGAACCTTTCATCTCGTGACCTTACACTTTCACTTTGGTCAATCAGATATTTGATTAATATTTTTTAATATTTAACATCGTTACCTTACTTTGGTCAATCAAATATTTGATTCATATTTTTTTAACCACTTTCAATAAATACCGCTTATTATTCATCGACAAACCACAACTATTCACACTTGGTTAAAGGGTTGTACTTGTTTGGTTAGGTTGCAAGTTCGAAACATACCTAAAATATTTTTTATTTTATTTTTAACCGTTTTAAGTTTATGAACGGATCAACTCACAATCCGACCCAAATATCTATTTACTCTCACATATATATCCAAATTAACCAAAGTTCTCGACCCGGCAATCCAGACACTTTTAAAATTAAGCATCATTATATATAGATTAGTTAGTTAAAAAAATAAATTTATATTGTTAAAATGTTCCGCGTTCATCTAATTTAGTATTGAATTTAAAATATAAAGTGTTATTAGCCTAGTTAGTTAAAAAGTTGTACTTGTTTGGTTAGGTTGTAAGTTTAAAAGATTAATATAACATTTTTAATTTTATTTTTAACCGTTTTAAGTTTATGGGCGGGTCAACCCACAATCCGACCTAAGTATTCATTTACTCTCACATATATATCCAAATTAACCACAGCTCTCGACCCGACAATCCGAATACTTTAAAAATTAAGTATCATTATATATTATAGTTAGATATGATCCATATATTTACCTTTTCAATATTATCATGATCCTATTTTTCACCAATTTTTTTGAAACAAAAACTTGTTTAAGTCTAAAAATTTAGTATTGGAGGGCTGAATATCAAGAGGAGTTGACTTCCATTTTAGAGTTTAAAATTGGAACCTTTCAAAAAGAATATTTAGGCTTGTCTCTTGAGTACATAACTAAAGTAATATGGTGTCTTTTGATGGATGAATTATGGGTGTATATATGTATGCTTATTTGTTTTTATTTGAGATCATATACTATTGAAATTATTGTCATTTGTTGTGACTCGATAATTAAAAGATTTGTTTCGAGTGTCTATAAAATAATAATTTTAGTATTATTATTCAATAGTTCATTGCACAAATTCAATATTTAACATCACATAACTTTTTTATATTCAGTGATGTTCGTGATTATTTGACAAATAAAAATTTACAAAATTTTAAATGAAAACTCATAATTTAGTGATAAGGCGTAAAATGTCATGTAACCCTCTAATCATTAAGAAAATATACATTTTACAAAATATATAAAAGTAAAATGATAAGAAGAAAATAAAATAAAATTACAAACCATATTTCAAAAGATTTAATTTCTTTCTAAATGGAAAGTTGATCCTTTTGAATAGTGTTTTTACCTCCAATTTAAATAGATTAATATTGAAAGTAAGTTGTAATATTACAAAATAGGCCTTCTCAATTATTTTTTTATTCATTTTTTTGTAATGTATATATCTTAGTAGTATATTCTATAAGAAAACGAAAAATATTGACATTATTAAGTTGTTAAATCTGGTTAAAAATAATTTTATGTCTTATAAGTTATAATTATATATAAAACAATAGTAATTCATAAAATATTTTAAATAAAAAGAATATTGTCTAATAGATAAATGTCACAAATAATTTGATTTTTTATTAAAATGTAAATTTTTTAAAAAAAATTATCGTGCTAATTTTATAAATTAAATATACCAATAAAATAAAAATTCAACTAGTTAATAATGACAACAAATTAAAACAATATTTTATATTGTTCAATTTGTCATAAAAACCCTAATAAAACAATATTATATATGGTTCAATTTGTCATAAAAACCCTAATAATACCTTTATTTTATTGTAAATTATTACCAAAGCCCAAATAAGTAATAAATAAATAAATGGTAACACTAACCTAATTAATTAATTTTAAAAAATTAGAAATGGGTTATAATATTGAGTGGGGCCCTCTAGATTCACGCCATGAACCCTTTTGGGTTCCCAGCACCAAAATAATCATTTTGTCTTGGAACACACTTCATCTCATGTTGTTCATTCATTCATTTATAAAAAAATAAAAAATAAAATAAAAATAAAAAACTCCATCTCTATCTATATATCTCTCATGAATTTTCTTCTTTCCTCGAATTCAGTTGCAAGTGTTGATGAGAGCCTACTGTCTTTTCCATATTAAAGACTCAATGCATTATTACCATTTTGGCCAAGCTTTTTGTTTTCCACGAGGGGTTTCTTTTTTATTTTTCTAATAAAAATTTACTAGTTGAAATTTCAAAATAAATATTAATTATGTAAGTGAAATTAATTAGAAATTTCAAACTTAGCCTCCTTAATATATAAGTGAAAGTTGAATATAAAAACTTGAAAAAATAGAAAATGAGCTTATTAAATGTTTTAATATTGAGTAGAAGAAAACACATTACTTTTAGTAATTAATTAAAATTATGTGTTCATATTTTTAACACTAATATATATATATATATATAAAATAATTCATTAATAATATTGTCAATCAAATAAATTAAAATTAATGTGTGTAAAAATCGAATATGTTGTTTTATCAAATTGAACCTCATATAATTCAAAATGATAGTATTTTGAAGGATCTGCACGGTCGTTTGAGATTGTTGAAGGTTACATGATTTCTTTTTAACCAAATTGTTAAAAAATAATATGAATATAACCCCGTCTTGTACCTACAACAAATAGAGCGGATCTATTTTAGCCCAACAAAAAAAAATATTTTATTTTTACAATAAAAATATGAAATTATCTTCTAATTTATTAAAATATTTTAATATAATTTAGTGTTTGTTTATTGAATTATTAAAAAAATAATAAAATTTATTTTCATTCACTACTTTTATAATTATTTTTTAATCGCACCTCAATTTTGATTTTTTAACTTTTGTAATACATCAATCAATATTACTAAAATAATACTTTTTTTTTGAAAAAGAAATCGAGTACATGAGACACGTGTCTTGCAAGGGTAATTAGACCGGGCGGCTAGATGATGGCTTTATGGTAGTTGTTTGGCGGTTGGACCAAAACAAGGGAAGAAATATGACAGTAGTAAACAGGAAGCAATTGGCTGCGAAAAAGCTAAACAAAAAATAACCCTAACCCTAGCTATTGATCATGTGTTTATAACTAGTTAAAAAAATGATAAAAGTTGAGAAGAAAGAAAAAATATTTTTATTTTTATTTTTATTAATCAGCCACATCATCTCCTCCATCAATCATTTTTTCTATTATATATGATATTAAAAAATATCAAACCATTGATCCATACTTGCATTGCCAAACACTAACAACTTCTGTATTTATAACTAGCAACTTCTGTATTTATATCTAGGAAGGTCATTTCGTTCATTTTTTGGGTCCTAAGCGATCTAAGATTTGGGGCCTAAATTTGAAAGAAAGATTTGAGAGCCGATTAGAAAATAATATAAAACTTAACTTTCTTTTTATAGTACTGCATAAATTTTTTTTGGGCCTTCTTAATTTTGGGGTCCTGGGCGGTAACCCATCTTGCCCACCCTAATAGTCGGTCCTGTTTACATCCACCCATGATCATATTATGCATATGTTTTATATTTCAAGATATGCATGTTTTTTTTTTAGCTTATAAAGATCATGATCCAAAAACATTTGTATTCTACTTTCTTTTTGTAAGTAATTAAACATGACTTGTGAAGACTGTAAGTATATATAATGATGGACTAAACTCATAAAATTATTAAAATAACAAGTCATGACATTAGTTTTATTTTATTTTATAAAATGACAAGCAATCTATGTAATTTCTTAGCGCTTATTTTATCATTGCTAAAAGATTAAGAATCAAAATCAATTAATCACTCATAATCTACTAATATACTAACTAGTGTTTGATATGCGGATGTATAAATTATATAACTTTGTAGTGTTTGGTTGAGAACAAAAAATATGTATAAATTATATAGATTTTATTATTTTGTGTTTGGTTGATGGTATAAGAGGTAAAAAAAAAACTATTTTATCCTTATATTTATATAAATTATTATTTTAATATTTATCTCATATGTAATTTGTATTATTAATATATTAAAATCAATAAAAAATCTAATTATTATATAAATATATTTTAAAAATAAAAAATCCTATTATATTATATTAATTACATTATTTTATATATAATTCCTATCATTTAACCTATATAATTATATAAATAAAACTTATTTATATATTAATTAAATTTTATGTATTATTATAAATTTTTGTATATTAAAACAATATTAATTATTTATATAAAATAAAATATTAATAATAATAATTTTAATAAAATCATATTTTAAATTAGAATTATATGATTATAAATTAGTTTCTGAAATAAATTATATATATAAGTGGTAGTAATTAATAATAATATTATTAATTATAAATATAGTTAATTAATAATGAAATACAGTTTTATTTTATAAATTAATTTTATATATGACTACTATTTTTTTATTTAACCTTATTAGTTTTTTAAAATAATTATTATATTTAATTATTTATAAAAATATCACAATAAAATTTTTATACATAAAATGCTATAATGCTTTTTAAAATAATGTTTTATAAATTAATGTTTTTTAATTAACATATATATATATATATATAAATTAAAAAATTTAAATAAAAATAAGTAATTAAATTATTATTATTATTTAAATTAAATAATTAAACACACTTAAATATAAATAAATATTTAGTTATAATTTATTATTATTATTATTATTATTATTATTATATTTTAAGATATACCAAAAAATTAAAATTTTAATAAAATTAAAGATTAAAAATGAAATATTAAATTTTATAAAAGTTATGGAGTCTAGGTATAAATTATACCAAAAGATATTGTAGATCTACCAAACAACATTTATAATTTAATATATATATATACTTTATTTACAGTGTTGTACTATGTACTAAATATAGTCTAAAGGTTTCAACATTAAATGTTATTTTACTTTGTAACATTTCATTTACTATTTTTTTTTTGCATAAATATTAGTCCAATAAATGGGGAAATTTGATCAAATAACCTAAAAGATGAGGTTATTTGATCTGATGGTAAAGTGATAATTTTATTGCGCTCGTGGTGATTTTATTTTTTTTGGACGATTTTGCCCTTGTCGCGAAACGCTAAGTCACTTAGCGTTTCGCGAAGTGACGACATGTGAAATGTCCAAATTGCCCTTACTATTTAATATAACCTGGTGTACTTTTTTTTCATTATTTTTTCTCCTTCTCTCTCTTCCCGCTCTTCTCCTCCTTCTCTCTAAACTCCGGCGGCGGCGGCGATCTCGTCGGAGAAGTTCGTTCGAAATCCACTATGAGCTCGACGACGTGCACGAGCACTGTTCCAATAGGTACGTCTATTTGAAGCATGTTTTATTGATGTTCGTTTTCTGAGATTGATTAGGGTTTACTTCCCGTTTCGCTAAGTGCCTTACGATTCGCGAAGGACTTCTCGTTTCGCTAAGTGCCTTACGATTCGCGAAGGCCTTCCCGTTTCGCTAAGTTCATAGCGATTCGCGAAGGCCTTCCCGTTTCGCTAAGTCTTAATTATCCGTCTCTTAATCAAATCATGTTTTTATATTGCAGCTGAAGTTTTCGTTTTCTATAATGGAGAGTGGAAACTTGATGCTGATGGAATACTGTTTTTTGATGCATCTTCAATCAAAACATTTGATCTACCCCAAAATACTCGTTATGCTGAGACATGTTATCCTCCCGGTGATGAAGAAAATTGGGATGTTCCCGAACATATCAAGCAACGTTCGTGTCTTAAACCAAATGTGAAGGTTAAGAAAGGCAGACCACAAACAAAGCGTAGGTCATCCCAGGGTGAGGTCCGTAAGATCCCGAGACGATGCAGCTCATGTGGTGGGCTTGGACATAATAGGGCAACATGCAAAGCAGTTATGCCTGCACCATCTACTGCACGAGCTTCATCATCTAAGCAGCATGACTCATCATCTAAGCAGCATGACTCATCATCTCAACAATATGAACCTTTAGCTTGATAGATACTATGTTGTAATATATGTTGTTAATTGAACTATGGTACTGGTATGTTGTTAATTCAGGTTTAATGTGTTAATTCAGGTTTAATGTTTAACCTTGCTCTTCTCAACTTCGACATCCTTCTTAGAATCCTTAACCTGCAAAATATGTACTGGTTAGATCAGATATGTACTTGGCGAAGTAAAATGTAAAGTGCAAAATTCAATATCTCCATACCTCAGTAGTCTTTTCCTCTTCAACCTTCACAGCCTTCTTAGAATCCTTCTTCTTACTCTTCTTCTTCTTTATATTATCCTCCATATCATCTAATCTGGTTAATAATATGGACATCCTTTTGTTGGATTTTTCTAACAACTGTGTGGACATATTAAAAACCATCTTCTTGAACGACTCAACGTGAGTTTGTTGAGTTTCTTGGATTGTGATTTTTAGCTCTTTGATGAGCTCTGTTTTCATCTTTTTCATCTCCTCTTTCAACTCTATTTTCAGCTCCTCCTTCATCTCATTAAAATCACATCCAACAGTAGGTGTTGGAGCCCGAGGAGAAGGTGTGTCAGCCCGAGGAGAAGGTGTGTCAGCCTGAGGACTTGAGGTCGCGGATGGGGGAGTAAGAATGCGGGCCGGAATCGATTCATAAGCAAGCTTCTTCTTCAAGTTGGCTGCTTCTTTAAGAGTAGCATCAGCCTTTCTCTTCCTCGTGGCAGGTTTGGGGGGAATCGGAGTAACTTCTTCATCTTCACTTTCATCATCTTCATCAAAATCATCTTTTATTACCTTCCCATCAGTAAATCCCTCAAAAAAATCATCAGCTGTCTCGTCGATTTGCTCAAATACATCACCACTGTATAACCTCTTCTCCATGGAGGACTCTTCCATCTCAGTCACATCCGTGGTCTCTAGGGCAGTCTTTACCTCCATCGATGTGTTTTTCCTGTTGGAATGATAGAGTAACAACCTTGGGCGTAGAGGGTCATAAATCTGATTCCTTCTGGCGAATTTAGGGATAAAGCTTTCGATGACCTCATACGTCCACACTTGAAGTGCCAATGCGAACCCATAGATGTTATATGCAAAAGGAGCATAAGGTTGTTCAGCCTTCTCCTTCTTGTCAAAAAATGAGGTACAGAGATGTTTCATGTTCTTGTTTAAACCCTTGAGGGTGGCTCTAAAGGTGACCTTACCCTATGGATATTTGAGGAAAGTGTCCTTGTCTTCCACCATGTTGAGTATTTTTGGAAATATAACTCTTTTTGGGTCAAATGTGAATAGGTACTGGCAAATCAGTACTACCAGCCCCATCTTGAATGCATCTTCCTTGTCTTTGCATTTGAAAAAAGCCTTCTCGAAGTCGCACATTTTCACACTCATGCTCCCTTTAAAGTATTTAACCGAGAGAGGTGGACAACAGCGCAATTTTTCTTGGTCCAACTCAGGATAAACGCCGAAACATAGGCCGGTAACTAACGCATACTCCTTCATACCAAATACAAGCTTTTGCCCATTCACCATGAAAGTTATCTCCTTGGAGTTTGAGCTTAACCTCCTCATCAACATTTGATGTACAATACTTCCTGAGAACTGCAAGAGGGGGGCTGTGAATAATGATCTGAACTGGGTATTGTACACACTCTCCAGAAGATCCATTTCCTCGAACTTATTCACAATCTTCTTCAGGGTGAGGGCACTTTTCCACGAAATCCGACCGGGAAACTCAGTAACAGTTGTTTCTGCCATCTACAAAAGGAAACAACATCATCAAAAATGTTAGAACAAACACATACAAACGTAAGAACTTAGCGAATCGGGAGGAACCTATCGAATCGCTAAGTGCCTCCCGATTCGCTAAGTACTTCGCGAATCGGGAGGCACTTAGCGAATCGCTAGGCACTTAGCGAATCGGGAGGCAGATAGCGAATCGAGAGGTACCGAGCGAAACCGTTAACTGAACATAAGACAACATTACCGAATCGGAAACAATACGAAACTAATCAGAAACAAACAATAAACTTAACATGCAAAAACCCTAAACAAAAAATCTGAAACAAACACTTAAACTTAACATGCAAAGACCAAAATCCATAAGCAAAAAACCAGAAAATGATCGACCACAACTAGGTATTTAGCGAATCGCTAGGTCCTTACCGAATCGGAAGGTACTTACCGAATCGGAAGGTACCTCGCGAAACCCTGATGAAACCCTAATGGCAACAAAAATATACTGAACAGAAACCCTACTGGCAAAAAAATATATACTGAACATTAACAACATTACACTAACATGCAAAAACCACCAATGAACAAAAAAGCAGAAAATGATAATGAACTAACCTTAATGACGAACGAGAAGAAAGCAGAAATGATCGGGCTTGACAAGATTCAGTGAAGAGAAAATGGGTTAGAGAGAGAGAGTCGGGCGGTTGAAATGAAATGTTCTGAATTTTTTGAATATATAAGGTCTAGCGCGTGTGAGTACGCGCGTCTCTTCAACTTCCGTAGCGAGTCGGGAGGCACTTAGCGAATCGGGAGGCACTTAGCGAATCGGGAGGCACTTAGCGAAACGGGAGGCACTTAGCGAATCGGGAGGGACTTAGCGAATCGGGAGGGACTTAGCGAATCGGGAGGGACTTAGCGAATCGGGAGGGACTTAGCGAATCGGGAGGGACTTAGCGAATCGAGAGGTCAACGAGCTCCAGCTAAGAGAAGATGGTTTGAATACGTTTTCGCTACTATATTTTAACAACGAAATCGAATTCAAACCATTCTCCTAGCTGGAGCTCGTAGTACTTAGCGAATCGTCAAGTACAAATTTTTTTATTGGTTTCATAGGTAATCTATCTCGTTTGACAAGGTATCAACAACAAAGTCATGGTTTTGAAAAGAAAATGTGTTAGCAAAACAAACCCTATAATTTTACATGGAAACATTTAGATTCTTCAGAAAAAATCTTTGAAGAAGCGATCGTTGAACTCCAGATAAGAGAAAATTGTTTGAAATTTATTTCTTTAGCTTAACGACTAACGAAATCAAAGTCAGCCAATCTTTGCTTATCTGGAGGTCAATGATAGATTCTTCAAAGGCATTTTCTGAAGAATCTAAATGTTTCCAATGTAAAATTAGAAAGTTTGTTTTGTTAACACATGTTCTCTTCATAACCATGAAGTGATGTAAATACCTTGTCAAATGAAGTTCATGATTAACTATAAATAACAAAAAATCTTGATACTTAGCGAATCGCGAGGTATACTTTGCGAAACGGTAAGTCCGTAGCGAAACGGAAAGTCCGTAGCGAAACGGTAAGTCCGTAGCGAAACGGTAAGCAGATCTGAAACGGAAACACATACGCTCTTATCAGACAGATTTTCTGCAAATATGAACAGATAACAAATAATAACCTAACGAAATGCTCAATGAACCAATATGAACCATATAAGAAATAAGAATCAACCAAAACGGAGAAAATGATGGACATAAAGGAAATATGAAAAAGTTTTTGAAATGAAGAAAATGTAAACAAGAACATAACTGTTAGAATGAAGATCTACCTCGACGCCGTTCAAATAGTTAGAATCGGAGAACTCACATAAACCCTAGTATAAGAAACCTGCATGCAAAATAGATCTAGGGTTAGAAATCGGCAATAGATAAACATAAATGAATTAGTTAGGTTAGAAGAGCTCTGATCGGGTTTGATTTGTATGGATATTGGAGGAAACGGAGATGTCGTCGCCGCCGGCCGCCGTCGTCGGCCACCGTGAGTGAAGGAGAGTATTGGAGGAAGAGAGAGAAAAAAATTTAGTGAAATGAAATTATTTGGGTATTTATACAAACCTCTAATCCACTTCGCGAAACGCTAAGTGACTTAGCGTTTCGCGACAAGGGCAAAATCGTATAAAAAAAATTAGAACACCACGAGCGCAAAAAAAATTATAAAATTCCACCAGGTCAAATAAACACGTTTGCAAGGTCATCTCGTCAAATTTCCCCAATAAATGTTAATCATCAAAATAATAACAATTAGCTCTCTCTTATTCTCATATCACAACTTCTTAACTATTTTATTTTATAGTTATGCTATCTTCATTTAATTATTGTAACTAGAGATTAGTGTTTCGTCTAGAACATTATTTAAAATTGATGTTGTTGTTTAATTGATTAGAGATTTGTTGAAAAGTTTATGAAGATTGATACGTTAGATTTCTATTTTGTTAAAAGGATGATGCCATTTTAGATCACATATTTTGCTATTGTTGATTTTCTTCCCAGCAATTGTATAGATATGATGATATAAGAATTTTCAAGAAAATGATAAAAAATTAAAGAATAAATCACCTGAATAATTAAAGGCCAAACTTCTCTTCAAATGTTTGTTAGGATTATTAATCGATCTACGAGATTTGGATGGAGCGAATGATAGAGTTTTCAAGAAAATTTCTTAAAATGAACAAAAGTTTGAAAAAATGTGAAGCAAAACTGATTAATGAGTATCACCAAAAGTTAAAGAGATATTCCTACAAAATTACATAATTGACTGTTTGTTCTCCATAGTCCATATCATGATTTCCTTATTAGTTCTTTGGCATGACTAAATCGATATCCAAGATACTCTATAATAAGCTCCAAATATATACCACATAAGAAATGATGTGTAGTTGACAATCACAAATATCATCTATATATATAATGGTGCTTAATTTTTAAAGTGTCCGGATTGCCGGGTCGAGAGCTGTGATTAATTTGGATATATATGTGAGAGTAAATGGATACTTTGGTCGGATTGTAGGTTGACCCACCCATAAACTTAAAACGGTTAAAAATAAAATTAAAAATGATATAGATATGGTCGAACTTGCAACCTAACAAAACAAGTAAAACTCTTTAATCAACTAGGCTAATAACACTTTATATTTTAAATTCAACACCAAATTTGATGAACGCGGAACATTTTAACAATATAAGTTCAACTTTTTAACTAACTAATATATATATATATATATATATATATATATATATATATATATATATATATATATATATATATATAATGATGTTTAATTTTTAAAGTGTCCGGATTGCCGGGTCGAGAGTTGTGGTTAATTTGGATATATATGTGAGAGTAATTGATACTTGAGTCGGATTGTGGGTTGACTCACCCATAAACTTAAAACGGTTAAAAATAAAATTTAAAATGCTATAATATTTTTATCGCAATATTTTTATACGATTTTTTATATTATTATTCGTGCAAATGCACGGGATAAATGCTAGTTGATATAATTTATCTAATTATTTTCAATTCTAATCATCATTTCTCTTGAATGGACATTTTCTTAAAATATAATAGAAAATAGTTTGATGGTATAGTTACCCACCCATGTCACTCATTTTCCATTTTCCATAGACAATTTTTATACCAAAATATAAGAAATCATCATGTTTTAAGAATATATAGAAGCTTATTAACAACATGAATGATCATGTGAAGAAATATGGGAGATGGCACATAAACTTGTTATAGTGATGTTTCCTAAACATGTCTGTGGAATTCCATTTCCATTATAAGTTTTGCATGCGTTTTAGGGTATAAAGAAATGAAGTATTTGTGTTCTCTCCCAGGCCACACTTGTCATAATTATGTGTTCTATCCACTCCATTTCTCTCCTCAATTGTTTTCATCATTCTAAACGCAAATCATCAATTTCAGATAGGAGATAAGTAGTGAACATATGACATCCCAAACTAAATTACCTATATCTCAACCAGTAGTATGACAATTAAAAAGAAGACAAGTCACATGGAACTTATATAATGGTTTGTCTTGCCCCAGGTCCTCGGTCTCTTTCACGACCTCTTTGATTGTTGCGGTTATAATGAGGAGCTCCAATGAACTGAAGGAAGAAAACATTCTTTATCAGCATCAAATAAGTATATTCCTAATTCTTCCACATGTGCTCGGTTGAGATCAATAAATACGAAAAAATTATCTCCTGCATGGTACCATGCTCAAACCACAGAAGAAAAAAACAGTTGAAAAAGAAGTGACTCTTCAAAAGTTGAAATGCAACTATAGAAAAAACATTAAGCAACACTACATTGTCATTGTCTGTACCGGAACAAATACAACCCACTCCCTATTGAATGAATGCATGGTTAATTTTTACCAAAGAAGATACCTTTGAGCCTGCAGGTGAAGGCTGTTCAGGTAATGGCAATATTGAAGTTTGAGATTCCGCTGAAATTAGAACAGGTTGTTCAATTGATGATGAAGAAACTTGAACTACCTCCACATCTTTGTCAGCTGTTTGTACAAACTGAGCTGAAGAGACTGCAACAGGCCCAAATAGCAACTGGCCAGGTGTTATAAGAGAAGGTGTTTCTATCTGACTTGAGGAGATCAACTGGTTTCTTTGTTGGAGTTTTTGTTAGTTGTTAAGGCAATAATAATGGAGAAATCTAGACCTGATATGGTGAGTCTGAATGGTACATACTATAGAAAATGAAAACTAATAATTAGTGATTTATTTGTTTCAGATGATTTGAATGAATCAATTGAAAATGAGGGTGTTAAACCTGAGAGTACAAAAGAAGCTGGTTGGAAAAAGACAAATAGAAAAGCGTGTAGCTTTATTCGTTTATGAGTTGGTGTAAATGTTGCGCACCATGTTGAGAACGAGACTACGATGTATGGTGTGTGGAGCAAACTTGAAGCTCTCTACACTGGGAGGTCAGCAGGGAATAAAGCAGCACTGGTACGAAGGCTAGTGAGTCTGAAGTATATTGATAACAAATCAATTGCTGAGTACTTGAATGAATTTCAAAATATTTTGAATCAGCTGAGTA
Source organism: Impatiens glandulifera (assembly GCF_907164915.1). Taxonomy (NCBI): domain Eukaryota; kingdom Viridiplantae; phylum Streptophyta; class Magnoliopsida; order Ericales; family Balsaminaceae; genus Impatiens; species Impatiens glandulifera. The sequence goes on along the minus strand of NC_061865.1, from coordinate 57,423,758 downwards.
GTATGAAGATAAATTTTGATGATGAGGTGCAATCACTTTTAGTCTTTGGATCTTTGTCTACAAGTTGGGAGACTTATTATTACTTTCAACAACTCAACACCAAATGGTAAAGTCAACATAGCATTTGTCACAAGTTCCTTACTTTACGAGGAGAATCGAAAGGGGGATAAACCATCTAAGTCTGATATGTTGGTGACTGATAGAGGAAGATCAAAGGATAATAGAAGTGGTTCGAGTAGGGGCAAGTCTAGAGCTCCAAAGAAGGATGATGCTTGTCATTACTGTGAAAAAATGGGTCATTGGGAAAACGAGTGCCTTATTCCATATTAGTCCACATAAAGGTTATTTCCAGTCCTATAAAACTGGTGATTATGGTGAGATTCACATGGGTAATAGTGGTGTGTCCAAGATAGTTGGTCTTGGTGATTTAGAATCGAGACAAACATGAGTTTTTTCCTAACATTGAGAGATGTAAGACATGTTCCTAATTTGAGAATGAATTTGATTTCAGCAGATAAGCTCGATGATGGAGGCTACCATAATATTTTCAGTGGTGGAGCATGGAAGCTAAGCAATGGTTCACTGGTTGTTGCACGAGGTAAGAAATGATGTTCCTTATAGAAGACAAATTTGAAAATTGTTTATGATGCAACAAATTCTGTCGTGATGGAGTCATCCTCTGTGTTGTGGCACAAGAGACTATGTCACATAAGTGAAAAGGACTGAATGTTTTGATTAAGAGAAATGAGTTGTTGAATTCAAGGATGCTCATCTTAAAAATTGTGAGCATTGTTTGAAGGGTAAGTAGAACAGAGTTTCCTTCAGTAAGTTGAAATTGGAACTGAAAAAGAATGTCCTTGAACTGATCCATACAGATGTTTGTGGTCATATGAAGATTAAATACATAAGTGGTGCTTCCTATTTTATAACCTTCATAGACGATGCATCTAGAAGGTTTGAGCCTATGCTATAAAGTCCAAGGAAGAGGTTGCAGCAAGGTTTGAGATTTTTCACAAGCTAGTTGAAAGAGAGACATGAAGAAAACTGATGAGGGTGCGGTCAAATAATGGGGGAGAGTACATAGGCTCATTTGATGATTATTGTAAAGAGTAGTGTATTCGACATGAACATACTATGTCCAAGACTCCACAACAAAATGGAGTGACAGAGAGAATGAACAGAACAATGTTAGAACGGATGAGGAGTATGCTCTCTCATGCCAAGTTGGCTAAGCATTTCTGGGCTGAAGTCATGAGCACTACAATGTATGTTATCAACCGTTCTCCCTCCAATCTATTGAATAATAAGTGTGCAGAAAGCGTTTGGTCAAGTAAATATGTTAATTATGACTATTTACGTTTTTTTGGTTGCAGAGTTTTTGTGAATGTTTCAAAAGATGAAAGGTCTAAGCTAGATGCAAAAACCAGACAATGCATATTTTTAGGTTATGGTGATGAAAAGTGGGGATACAGGTATTATGACCTAGTTGACAAGAAGGTTTTGAGAAGTTGAGATGTGGTATTCCTTGAAGATTAAACTATTAAGAATTTTGAAGATGGTGAAAAGCTTGATGCATACTTACATGATCTTTCTGGTTTTGAGTTGTCTCATGATGTTGAGGAGACAATGCCACATGTAGCTTCAGACTCAGATAGTGATGTTCCTCAGGATCAAGCTGTAGGCCATAGAAATGATACAGAAACTGATTTTGGTGATAATATTGAGGCTGATTTTAAAGTTCAACAAGAAGATGAAAATCAACAAAATTTACAAACAGAGATACTTAGGAGGTCTACTAGGGAGAAAATATCAAGTTTTAAGTACTCTGCTACAGAGTATGTCCTTCTAACTAATTGTGGGAGGCTGTATGCTATAAGGAGGCTCTTGAAGATGCTCATAAGGAAGAATGACTAGCTTCCATGGATGAAGAGATGAAATCATTACTAAAAAATGGCACATATGAACTAATTAAAAGACCAAAGAACATAAAAGTATTGCAAAATAAATGGGTGTACAAAATCAAGCAAGAATGTGATGATAGCAAGCCAAGATACAAGGCTAGGCTGGTTGTCAAAGGTTTTGGTTAGAGGCATGGAATCAATTATGATTAGATTTTCTCACCGATAGTGAAGATGACTTTCATCCAGGTGGTGTTAGGTCTAGTTGTTTGTATGGATTTTGAGGTTGAACAACTTGATGTCAAAACTACATTTCTCCATGGTGATTTGGATGAAGATGTTATATGGAGCAACCTGAAGGTTACAATAAGAAATATGAGGAAAGCAAGGTGTGAAAACTTGTCAAAAGTCTATATGTTTTGAAGAAACACCAAGGCAGTGGTATCTTAAGTTTGAGTCGTTCATGACCATCTATGGGTGTTGAGAAAAGAACTAATCTAAAAACACGATAAAAGAAGATATAGAGATAAAATGGTAAGAATAATAAAGAATACAAGATATAACGAGGTTTGACCAACAATGCCTACATCCTCGGGGAGTCGTCCATTCTATTCATATTCTATAGAATAATGGTCCAAGTAACCCTAGATTACAATGTCTCTATTTATAGGAGTACATCAAAAGCCAAAAGACTAAAATACTATTTATAAGCCCAATAAAGGCTTAAAGCCCAATTACAATATATAAACTCTAATAAAATATGAGCCCAAAACCCAACAATTTCCACCTTGGGCGAATGCTGCGCTTATTGAGATGTGATGAATAAATTACAAATCTCCACCTTGACGAATTTCACGTCCCTTAGGAAATACACGAGCCGTGCCCATCAATCTCCACCTTGACAAAAGTCAAGCCATCAAGAAATAAGTGTGTTCAACACTTCAATCTTCACATTTGCTCGAGCATGAAATAACTTTTCTTACCTCCATTTTCACTCAAAAGACCTTATAAGAATAACAATCTCCACCATCACGTATATCACACCATCAAAAAGTTATGAGTCACACATCAATCTTCACTACTCGAGCCATTCACGAGATACATCATTATACCTCCACTCCGCTCAAAAGCCCTTAGAAGATAAAATCATAGAGTTTATAATACCAAATAAATTTAGTTAACCACATTATTTCAACGACGAGAGATAATTAACAACTCTTCCCAATATTTGTTCATACCCATTGACATATGCGAAAACTAGAATTAACAATTCTTTGTTATGTCAAAATAATCTTTACTTTTGTTTTCCACAAACCGAGTGTTATTTTTCAAGTCTAACAATCGACTGAAACCAAAATACCGATTAGACCCAAGACAAACTTTCATCGTCTACTTTTTCAAATTCAGATATCTATAAAAAAACTGAGAACACCCAAAACGAACTTCCATCGTCTACTTCCTCAAAATAAAATATCGATTGAAAGCGAGAAGACCCAAAACGAACATTTATTGTCTACTTTATAACAAATAAATTATGTTATCACGACATATCTTTTCTCAAGCTCAAGATATGACAAAGTATTTGTCACCCATCTTGCCTTGAACGTTACATATTCAACCAACTTGAACCTCATACTTCTCCTTGACCAAATTAGCTTGCAATCTTCTAGTTTCTTGAATCCAAAAATGTATAGCAATCCAAGAATATTATTTCAAGATTCACTATCTCTCTTCAATTGTCTTTACCAATTTTTTAAATAATAATATATAGTTTCTCCAAAAGAAATTGAGAATATCCTTCCATTATAATTGATCGAACCTCTCATCTAGCCCCTTTTTCATGACTTGGAATCCCATTCAAGGTTTTAATCATCTCATCAATAAGATAAAAATCAATCATCTCATTATTTAAACTATGATCCACAATATATAGACAATTCAGATAGAACAAAAGAAGTAACAAAATCATCACCTTCGAATTAACCGAGTCTCCCATCTAGCCCCTTTTTCATGACTAGAAATCCAACTCAAGGTTTTTATTTATCTTCTCGCATTAGAAAATAATACAATGATTTCTTCCTAGTTCGTTTGAGAGTTGCTCTCAAAATGTCTTCACCTCAACTTATAAGTGTCTTTCATTAATCTTCCTCTCCCTGGTCTTTCATTCATATTGTATGTTAAATGTCAATCCTTAATCACCCACCAACTCAATGAAATCTTGCAATTTGGCATGAAGGATTGCCTTATCAATATGTCGACAATGTTGTCATCGGTAAACACCATTTTGATAACAACTTCCCATACTCGATCATATTTTTGTCAAGTGTAAAGCACATAATCTGACCATTGTCTTCATCTTGATTAGCTCTTCCAATAAGATAAGGTCATAACAAAAAAGATACAAACTTTTTATCACAAACAAGTCAAATAAAACTAAAATTAGGCAGACACTTGTCCCAGAAAAACAAACTTTGAGACGTCCAAACCTTGATCCGACCGTTAAAAATGTAGAGGAATGAGTTACCAACCCTCTTGACAAAATCTCAGTGCAATCGGACTTCGTTTGAATCTTCGATCGTTAGTTTGATGAACCCTACGTGGGTGTAGGCGAAAATCTGCTACTAGATTTTCTCTATACCTCTCTTTTAATTTTGACTTCTTCAATAACCGTTTTCCAAAGAAAAATCTCTCCAAACTTATTTCAACCGAGAATTTCTTCAAGTCAAAGCCCTCGATATAGTGAAATAATGTCACTCATGTATGCCAAGACAACAATCGTTTATAATAAAACCTCCAACTAATTTTCAACAAGCATGAAGATATATCGTTTGTTCTCCACATTCTTTTAGCCAAATCCTACATAGAAAAAAATCTAACAAACAATTTATATGATTAATAGTGCACCTTCAACTCATACCTTAGAAATTATCATTCTTAGTAGAACCCTTGAGGCATCAACACCCACTTGACAACTTCGCACCAGCTAACACTTACTGAGATTGTCAATCAAAATGTACTCACAAGGTTTGATGCAAATCTATAAATTTGGCCCTTATACACATATCAAAACCACACTCTTGCAAACAAACATTAAAGTCACCCGCTTTAATAAAAAAACCATTTATATGTTGCATCAAATGTCTTCCACAATCTGCAACATCAAATAAGTACTTCACATTCTTTTTCAACTCCAATTTTCAATCTCCATATTGACAAATATCAAATCTCTTAGAAGATAAATAACAAATCTCCATATTTGAGAAATTCAAGTCAAACAAGCCTCAATATAAATCCAAGATCAAAGCATACAAAACTTTAATAATTTGATTAAAATCAAACAAGGTCTTACTTGTTAAAATTGGAATCAAATAGTTCTTAAACCTATTTTATAAAAACAAACGAGACTTAAATAAAAAGTCTTAGTTGTTGACCGCTTCAAAGATTCTTGGCTCCTCTCTATATATTATATTATATCATAATATAATATCTATTTATATGGAATATATATAGAGATATATATGAAGATATTTTTGTCCCAAATTAAAATAAGTTAAAAGAATATACCTCATCTTCTTCATTCTGGTGTCGCTGCCTACACGACGACTTTTCGTCACCTGCACCCATTGGCGCCTTCAAGAAGAACAAAAGACCCATTGGTGCCTTAATCGAGAAGAACAAAAGACCCATTATCTTCTTCTCTCTTCTTCTCAAGACATCGTCACCAAAAACTAAGAAATATTTTAACGACCGTTGACATCTCCTTAGCAATTAAAGATTTCGACTCAAATCTTCACAACGGCTAATTCTTTTGCAACCAACGTTGTTTTCTCAAACAACCAACAATCTTAAACAAAAGCACAAATATCCAACAACTTCTTCAATGGCAGTTAGGGTTTATATCATATCTTCACAAATAGATTAGGATAAATATTCTCAAAATATGTTTTGATGCCACTTGTTGAGAAAAGATTTAATTTAAACACACGATAAAAGAAGATATAGAGGTAAAGTGATAAAGAATAATAAAGAACATAAGATATAATGAGGTTTGTCCAACAATGTCTACATCCTCGGGGAGTCGTCCATTCTATTCATATTCCATGGAATAATGGTCTAAGTAACCCTAAGTTACTATGTCTTTATTTATAGGAGTACATCAAAAGTGAAAAGACTAAAATACTACTCCTAAGCCCAATAAAGGCTTACAACCCAATTACAATATATAAACTCTAATAAAATATGAGCCCCAAACCCAACAATAAGTACTTGAAGACGTCTACAGATCAATGTGTCTTTGTGCAAAAGTTTGCTTCTAATGATTTTATTATACTTCTCTTATATGTTGATGACATGTTAATTGTAAAGAGAGACAAGCTCAAGATTTCCAAGTTGAAAAAAGATTTGGCTAAGTCTTTTGAGATGAAAGACTTGGGTCAAGTAAGACAAATTCTTATAGTGCAGGTCATTCGTGATCGGGTGAAGAAAATGTTATCGCTGTCTCAAGAGAGATATATTGAGAAGATTCTAAAACGATTTTGTATGCACAATGCAAAGTCAGTTGCTGTCCATTGGTTACACACTTGAAAATAAACAAGACAATGTCTCCTAAGGATGAAGATGAGTGACAAGAAATATGTAGTGTTCTATATGCTTCAGCAATAAGTAGTCTGATATATGCAATGGTCTGTACAAAACCGGATATAGCCCATGCGGTTGGAGTAGTTAGTCGTTTTCTTTCAAATCCCGGTAAGACACACTGGGAAGCGGTTAAGTGGCTAATGAGATATTTTCGAAGGACTTTTAAATACAATTTGTGTTATGGTACTGGAAAGCCACATGTTGAAGGGTTTTCTGATTCAAATATGAGTGGTGATATTGACACAATGAGATCAACTTCATGATATTTGTTTACCTTTGGAGGAGAAGCTGTATCATGGTAGTCTCATCTACAGAAATGTGTTACTTTGTCTACTATAGAAGTTGAATATATTGTCATTACTAAATGTTGTAAATTAATGAGATGGATGAAATAATTATTTAAAAAAATAGGCATTGCACAAGACAGATTTGTGGTGTTTAGTGACTCACAAAATGCTATACATGTGAGCAAAAATCCAAGTTTCCATTCACGTTCAAAACACATTCACAAAGTGCATACAGATTAGAATGGGTCAAATATGATGACAAAGGGATTGTCAAGAAACAAGCATTAGATATGTTGTGCCAAAGCCGAAATGATTCTGGCAGGAGCGTCGCGATCTCCCATGACTTAGAAGGGGGAGAATTGTTGAGGTGTTCCTTGTCATTGCGGTCGGGTTTTAAATTCCAGGTAAACGAGTTAGAGTATAAATACAATTTTTAGTATTTTTCTCATAACACAGTAATGATGAGAGAGAATGAACAGATCTAGAGTTTTTTAGTTTCATTATTGTTCTTTGGCTGATCTATAGAGAAAGATTAAGAGAGCTTTTGATTGTGGAATAAAATCTTTCATTTGAGAGCAGGGCATTTAATTTTTACTATTAACATTTCTGTGATTTAGTAAAACTTATCATGCCCGTGGACTTAGGTCGATTTTGACCGAATCACGTATATTTTGTTGTCATTTATTTTGTGTTATTTCAGTTTTTGGTAATTTGTTATTCATCATAGACGGTTTGAAAACTGATCTGTTACAAGTTTGATTTCTAAAAAATCTGTAGTTTTACTGTTGCAAAACACAACACATTTGTGGTAACCCATTGAAAGGAGGAGGACCATAATACCCTTGCCAATACATTGGCATTGCTAATCCGTTACCACTTGCATTTGGAGGAGGGGGTGAAGGCTGCACTATGGGGGAGGCTTTAACTTGTAAGTCTTGTAAAATGAAAATGAAAATGAAGATGCTTCTTGAAAGAAAAAAAAAAAGGTAATGCAAAGATCATAAAACGACAACAAAAGCATCTATAGATACCATCTTTCCAATATTTGAATACACAAAAGAATCTAACTAATGAGGAATGGTGAACCCCAAATCTTAGCTACCAAAGTCATATAGTAGAGCATTTTGGGCAGACTAAAAATGGGGGAAAATAGTAAATATAGTCTTCACTCTTCAATTGCATAACTAATTAAAACAAATTTCAAATAGTGTTATAACTAAGTGATTTGATTATATAATATCCTTATCCTCTTACCTTATTATAGACTATACCAAGAAAGGTACCACATAAATTTGATATTTTTATCCAAGTTATAAGTTGAATCAAATTAAAATGATAAATGTTGATATATAGGGAAGGACAGTTGGCATTGATTACAAATGATGCAAGCCTGACGAATCAAACCATAATAATAAAACCAAACATCCATTAATATTGCAACCACATACCATAATTATAATAAACTGTCTCAATCCTGATATGATATCATCATCACCAGAATTTTCCAAACAAAGAAATAAAAACAAAAAAAACGACAACCCTCGTTTCCTATCTTAGGTTCCAATCTTAGGTTTCTCTCCCCACGAAAAAGATCCTTCCCCTCTTCTCTCTCTCAATCTCTATCTCTTTCTCTTTCTCTCCCCAAGAAATATGGAACAATTACCCAAGTACAAAACAACTTAACCAAAATAAAAACAAAACAAAAATATTATTATGATCATGGCATATTCACATGACTAGTGGTCCTTTGCCTCTTTATTGTCCCAGATGAAGACTCATCATTATTTCCTCCTTTCTCCATTACACCCTTGAGTGCTTCCTCGACTGAATTTAATGTATATTCAGCCTCATCTTCTTCTCCCGTGATAAACAAGATATTTCTTACTCGACCTCCTAGGGTTGTGATCTCGGCTTTTAGGGTTTTTAATTTAAGTGATTTTAGGGTTTTGATTAGGTCAGGTAAAAGATCTGCCCTATCTTCACAACATAATGAAGCTTTTATTACTAATTTTCCATCTTCATCTGATGCATCCATCATGCTTAGTTCGTCGGTTTCTGATGGGATTGTGTTGTTTTCGGCGATTACTGATGTTTGGCGTTTCAACTCCTTCACGTGTTGGATTACTTCTGCTAGTAATGATGCTTTATCTGTCTAACAAAATTATTCAACAAATGTTTAATGTTTATTTAGATCATGTTGAATTGTTTAAGACATTGAGATAAGAACATTATAAACCATAAAGATCTTCTATCAACACAAAGAACCCTAGGAGATGTATAAATAACTTAAAAGGGTGAAAGTCACAAATTGTTCAAACTAATTTATTGATTGAACTTTTTTTAAAACTTATAAGCTACAATGTTCTTAATTTCAACTTGTAGAAATTAATATTTAAGAAGTTACAACTAGTAGTAATAAACAAAAGGATTTGAATGTCACAATATTCTGTTATAAAAAGTAGATTTATATAGATGAAAACATAAAAAAAGAAAAAGAAAAAAAGAGAGCTACTACTATTTGAGAACATTTGAATAACACCCTCTTCTAATAAAATAAAAACATATTATATAATATCTAATTACAAATACAATAAAATCAAGTATTAATCAAAATGTTACTATGATAATGTTGTAAGAAAATAAATAAATAAATAACAAGAGCTAGCTACTACTAAAGTGTCTTAATATTTATATATAATAAGCCATGTATATTATAAAATTATTCTGTTTTATTATATTCTTTACAATATTTTGAGAATTTATACAAATAACTATTTCAAGTATATTCTAAGATGAGTACTCAAGAATTATTTTTTAAATACTAAAATCCTAAAACATTTACTATTCTTTCTCAAACTTTTGTAATGAAATAAAAATTTGGAAACTTTCTTCAATACACTAATAGAATAACAAATTATTCCAACCTAAAACTTCCTACAAAAATGTAAGTCATTAAAACTTCAAATAACCTACTTTTAATTGAACAAAATATCTTTTAATCAAAGAACAATTTGGGAAATCGAAACTTAATAATAAAGGTGGAAAAATGGAGCTAAATTAAATTAGGGGCGGGTATATATACATAAAAAGAAGAGATTTAATGTAAAATGAAAAGAAATAGAGAGAGTTCGAAAAGGTAGGTTTATAATGATGATAATTCGGGGCGGGTGGGTGGAAATAGAAAATGGGTTTTAGGGTTAAAATAACATGGACTGACAACAATGCTTGTTTGTCTGCCTAAACCCATCTTTCCTTTTATAAACGAATATCTGTATTCATGTAAGAAGAACTGATCATGAGTTTGACTGATCATAAGCCTTTAAGAATCTTCCATTAGAGACCTTTTCATGAACTGCTCCTATGGTTTGGTTTCTCTTTATCTTATCAACTTACCGCATTTAACGCTTCATTCTACTTAAAACATCTTCTTCTTTTTTCATTCATAACTTTACATTTTCCAACATAGAATCAACCCTAGACATTCTAGTACCTATATTTGACCGAGTAAGTTAACTAATTAGGATTACTTGTTTCATTTAGATTCTAATATATATAGTCAAAAATAAATAAGCATAACTAGATTTAGCATGTATTATTAGTTGACAAGTTTAATTTTCAATTGGTAATTTATTTGAGGTTATGCTTTTTATGCAATAGGAGTTAGAAAGTAGTATACATAAACAGCTTTTGGTTTAGTGACATTAAGTGTATCAAAATTAGACATTTAAACTAAGTTAGATACAAAACTAACTAAGCTAGTTTGAGTGACAAAAATAGTTCTTAAGAGACCAATATAAATGATTAGAGTAGTTTTTAACATTAAAAAGATAAAAAAAATTTATAGATTATGTACAAGATAAGATAGTTGAGAAGGAGAGATATATAGGTTTCTAATTATAATTTTTCATCAAAAGTCAATTGAGATGAAATTACCTACTTAAAATGGTAAATTAGTTTATGCTTGATTTGAACAAGTCCAAAATTGATCATGCACATTATCCTATATATCATGTGGATCAAAAGATTTTTTGAAAAGTAATTTGGATAGAGTAAAACAAAGTTTTTAGACCAAGAAAAATGTTATGTGAATTCTTTGTTTATTGTAATAATTCTTTACAAATTAATGAAATTATTTATTCTTTAAATAAAAATATTATTTTGTTACTATTTTAACCTATTAATGTAATTTAAATGTGAAGTCTTGTATAAGAAATCAAAGAGATAAAAAATCATCACTAAAAAACTTGTGCTACTTCACAAATTAAAAACAAAATGTTAAAACCTACTTGTCTATTCATCCCTTATATTATGCCTTTTTCATGGAATAACTAACTAATTAATGGGTCACATTCAATTTTTTTATGTCTTTTCAGTTTCACATGGTGTATTAGGTAGAGTCAATATAGTTAATCATATGTTATCAACTTTCATATTAATTTGTAACAAGTTAAAAACCTCAAAAAAGTAAGGATCTAGAAGAAGTGAGTGATTAATGAAAAGTAGTAATTAAAAAAAAAAAAAAAGGTTAAAAGACATTGAGTGATCAAAAGAGTGGCACTAAGGATAGTGGCAATATGTACCTTTCGCACCAATTCCCTTGATCATTGATATCATTGAATGCATTAAATTTACTTATTCAAAAATCAAACTTCCACCATTAATATTTTTTTTTAAAAAACTTACTTTGGTTGTGCTTGGAAGCAAGCTTCGGAGCTTTGCAAGATGATTATTGATTCTCTCTCGTCGCCGTCTCTCAGCCTCACTATGACTCTTTGAAGCCGCCAAAGCCTTAGCATCCATTATCTCTTGAGCTGTCATCTTCATACCTAGTTCGGCTCCGAGCCCAAATGGACCCGACCCGTTAGGGCGGCCTAGAGATTCGGATATGAACCGGAGATGGTGATCCGATATTGGAGGGGTAGTGTTAGTATTAGTAGTATCATATGATGCAAAGTGAAGGGAGGAGGAGGAGGAGGAAGGGCGGGTTGAAAGCCGGTTTATGAAATGACCTCCATAAGGGTATTGAGGTGGGAAGAGAACCGGGTTTTGTGGGAAGTTGTGAAGTGGGTGAACCGGAGGGAGAGACCATGGTAGTATTTGTGAGGAAGATGAAGGGGCGGTTTGAATTTGGTGATGTTGATGATGTTGTTGTTGATGATGCTGATGATGATGTTCTATTTCCATGTATTGTTCTTGTTGTAGTTGTTGTAGTTGTTGTGCTTGTAAGGTGTCGTTTTGAAGAAGTATTAGTTGTTGTTGTTCTTGATCTTCTTCTTCTTTGTCACCCATCATGATCTCTTTAGGGTTTTGATTCCTTTTGTATGCAAAGATCTATTTGTTTCCTTTATATATAAAGAGAGGGATTGGGATTTGATGGTGGATATTGAAATAGGGTTTGAAAGGATGGAAGTGAAAAAGAAGAATCTTAACTTTCTTTGAATTTTTTGTTGAGAATAGAGAAGACAATATTTCTCTCTCTACCTGAGTTGGTATGGTTGCTTGAGGGGTGGTGGTGATGGTCTTTTATCCTTTGAATTTACTTCAACTAAAAAGCATTCATCCATTCGGTTTCCTTTTATCCTATACATATCTTTTTAAATAATTATAATACTATTGCTTTTATTTATTTACATTGGAAATGGTGCGATAAAATAATCTATATAGTAAGCTTTGTAAAAATGTAGATTAATGATATAATTATCAAAATTAACATAAATATAATTGAATACAACGAACAAAAAAAACTTTTATTTACAATTTTATTGATGCCTCTGCTCAGTTTTCGAGTACGATAACTCATAATTCTTCACAAATATTAAAATAAAAAACCTCGCTATAACAATATATGATCTTAATCATCAACTAAAAAATTTTTGTGTTAAGTGTCTCATTTTTTTTAAATGTAAACATTTTTCTTGTGTTATTAAAAATATTTGGATATTAGAGGGGGAGATAAATCACTTCACCACAAAATTATTATTTAGTTCCATTCTTCATCTTTTTTTTAAATATGAAGATTTGACATATTTTTGTCTTAAATTTCTTTTTGATTAATAGAAGTTGTTTTATGTTATAACTAATACATAGTTCTACGAACTTATCTTTTGGAAATCTATTGGATAATGCTTAAAAATAATGTGTAATGTCCTAATCTGTCACAACAAGTGGAGATAATTAACTAGATCCCCACATTGGATAAACCACTAGTTGAAATGGGCAATGTAGAATAAGGTGAACTAATTTAATTTTATAAAAAAATGGTTATTAATTAAATACAACCTAGCTTGAAATTATAACTATTAGTGAGTTAGATGTGATCAATATATTTACCTTGAACTTTCAATATTATCAAGATCCAATTTTTCACCAAATTTTTTGAAACAAAAACTTGTTTAAGACTAAGAATTAATGTCGATAAATATGAATCATTGTTTAGTATTGTAGGATTGAATAATCAAGAGGAGTTGACTTCCATTTTAGGGTTTAAAATTGGAACCTTTCAAAAAGAATATTTAGGCTTGTCTCTTGAGTACATAAATAAAGTAATATGTGTTTTGATTTTGATTGAATGAATTATGGGTGTATATATATGTATGCTCATTTGTTTTTATTTGAGATCATAGGATATTGAAATTATTGTCTTTTGTTGTGACTCGAGAATTGAAAGATTTGTTTCGAAGGTACGTTTATAAAATACTAATTTTAGTATTAGTACTCAATAGTTCATTGCACAAATTTAATATTTAACATCATATAACTTTTTTATATTCGGTGACGAGTCTTCGTGATTATTTGACAAATAAAAAATTATAAATTTTTAAATGAAAATTCATAATTTAGTGATAAGGCGTAAAATGTTATGTAACCCTCTAATCATTAAAAAAAAAATATACATTTTACAAAATATATAAAAGTAAAATGATAAAAAAAAAAAAAAAAAACATTTGAAAAAAGTTTATTTCTTTCTAAAGGAAGGTTATCTTTTTAAATAGTTTTTTTACCTCTAATTTTAATCCATTGAAAAAGTAAGTTGCATTACAAAATAGGTCGAACTTAATTATTTTTTATTCATTTTTTTAATGTATATATCTTAGTAGCTTATTTTAACGGAAGAAAACGAAAAATATTTACATTATTAAGTTGTTAAATCTCGTTAGAAATGATTTTATGTTTTGTAAAATAATTATATAAATAAATAATAGTAATTAAATTAATAAAAATATTTTAAATAACAAGAATATTATCTAAGAGATAAATGTCATAAATTTGATTTTATACTGTAATGTAAATTACAGTGACTCGCAATCGTAACTTCGTGCTAGTTTCCCAAATTAAACATAAAAATAAATTAAACTAGTTAATAATGACAACAAATTAAAACAATATGGTTCAATTTGTCATAAAAACCCTAACAATACCTTTATTTTATTGTAAATTATTACCAAAACTCAAATAAGTAATAAATAAATAAATTGTACAACTAAGCTAATTAATTAATTTATAATAAAATAAAAATAAAAAAATAAAACTAGAAATGGGTTATAATATTGAGGTGGGTCCTCTAGATTAGGCATGTTCACGCCATGAACCCTTTTGGGTTCCCCAGCACCAAAATAATCATTTTGTCTTGGAACACACTCCATCTCATGTTGTTCATTCATTCATTTATAAAAAATAAAAAAATAAAATAAAAAAACTTCATCTCTATCTATATATCTCTCATGAATTTTCTTCTTTCCTCGAATTCAGTTGCAAGTGTTGATGAGAGCCTACTGGTCCTTTCCATATTAAAGGCTCAATCCATTATTACCATTTCGGCCAAGCTTTTTTGTTTTCCACGAGGGGTTTCTTTTCAAATAAAAATTTACTAGTTCAAATCTCAAAAAATATTAATTATGTAAGAAGAATTAATTAGAACTTTCAAACTTTTCCTCTTTAATATATTAGTGAGAGTTCAATATAATAACTTTGAAAAAATAGAAAATGAGCTAATGAAATGTTTAATATTGAGTAAAAGAAAAACCCTAATTGTTAATGATATTTTTTTTTAATTAACTAAAATTTGTGCTCCTATTTATAACACTAATATATATATTTATTTATTTTAAAAATACTCCATAAATGATATTATAAAATTGATAGTCATTATTTAAGAAAATCAATCAAATAAATTAAAAATTAATGTGTGTAAATATCGAATATGTTGTCTTCTCAGATCAAACCACGCATAATTTAAAATGATAGTATTGTGAAAGATCTGTCATGGTCGTTTCGAGATTATTGAAGGTTATGTGATTTCTCTTTAACCAAATTATCCACTAAAAAATAATATGAATATAATATGTCTTATACCGACAAACAGAGACAGATCTATGTCAACCCATCCCGAAAAAATAATTTTTTTTTAACGGTAAAAATGTGATATTACCCTTTATTTTCTTAAAAAAATTCAATATAATTAACTGTTTGTTTATTTAATTATTAAAAAAATAGTAAAACTTATCTTTATTCAATTGTCTTATAAAAAAAAATAAAAACTTCATATATTTTTTTCAAACACACCTTAATTATGGATCCGTTATTTTTTAAATTTTTTTTTTCAATACATCAATCAATATTAATAAGATAATACTTTTAATTTGACATTATTAATGTTTGAAAAAGAAATTGAGTACATGAGACACGTGTCATGCAAGGGTAATTAGACCGGGCGGCTAGATGATGGCTTTATGGTAGTTGTTTGGCGGTTGGGCCGAAACAAGAGAAGAAATATGACAGTAGAAAACGGGAAGCAATTGGCTGCAAAAAAGCTAAACAAAAATGATCAATTAAACCCTAACCCTAGTTATTGATCATTGCCTTTCTGCATGTTTCTTCTTTAATGGGATGACTCTCTCTATATATTATATATAATATTATTTTTTTAACTATTATTATATTATCAAACCATTGATCCATACCATGCATGCATTGTCAAACACCGACAACTTCTGTATTTAGATCCACCCATGATCATATTATGCATATGTTTTATATTTCAGGATATGCATGCTTGTTTTTTAGCTTATAAAGATCATGATCCAAGAACATTTGCATTCTACTTTCTTTCTTTTTGTAAGTGAACGTGACTTGTGAAGACTGTAAGTATAATGATGGACTAAACCCATAAAATTATTTTAAAAAATAAGTCATGACATTAGTTTTTAGATTTATGTTGTGTTTCTCATTAAAAACTCTTAAGTATTGACTTTTAGTTTCTTTATAACATTTTGTTTACTATTTCCTTTATATAAATATAAAAAAAAATTGGTCAAAAGACGGTTAAGAACATACATCGGATGGATACTTAAATATTTAACCAGATGCACTCGAACTCGAACTCAGAACCTCTCTCAAAGAGGCTAAGGTTATTCACCTCTTATTGTCGTTAAGCTAGAAGAGAAGATTCATGTAAGGATTAATCATCAAACAAAAACAATGTAACTCTTAAAGATTAGCTATTTTATTTTCTAGATATACCGTCTTCATTTAATTATTTTAACTATAGAATAGTGTTTCACCTAGTACATCATTTAAAATTGATGTTAAATTGATTAGAGATTTGTTGAAATGTTTATGAAGATTGATA
Organism: Impatiens glandulifera; assembly: GCF_907164915.1. Lineage (NCBI taxonomy): Eukaryota > Viridiplantae > Streptophyta > Magnoliopsida > Ericales > Balsaminaceae > Impatiens > Impatiens glandulifera. The sequence goes on along the minus strand of NC_061865.1, from coordinate 57,407,307 downwards.
TTGTTAGATTTCTATTTTGTAAAAAGGATATGCAAGTTTAAATTACATATTTTGCTATTGTTAATTTTCTTAACAGCAATTGTATTAGTATAGATGTGATGATATAAGAATTTTTGAGAAAATGACAAAAAATTAAAGAATAGATCACCTGAATAATTAAAGGCAAAACTTCTTTTTAAACTTATACAAATGTTTGTTCGGATTATTAATCTATGAGATTTGGACGGAGTGGAACGATAGAGTTTTTAAGAAGATTTCTAAAAATGAACACGGAGCAGAATAATAGAGTTTTCAAGAAGATTTTTAAAAATAAACAAAAAGTTTGAATAGATGTGAAGAAAAACGGATTGAGTATCACCAAAAATTGACGAGATATTTCTACAAAATTACATCATTGACTGTTTGTTCTCCATATCACGATTTCCTTATCTAGAATGACCGAATCGACGTCCAAGATAGATCTATAATAAGCTCTAAACATATATAACATAAGAACAATCGAGCATGATGTGTGTAGTTGATCACAATCACAAAGATCATTGTTAACAAAGGAGATATTTTCATCAATAATTGTGATCCAATTTCTCTAATTATTTTCAATTCTAATCATCATTTCTCTTCAATGAGCATTTTCTTAAAAATGTAATAGAAAACAGTTTGATGGTATAGTTACCCACCCATGTCACTCATTTTCCATTTTCCATAGACATGTTTTATACCAAAGTATAAGAAATCATCATGTTTTAAGAATATATAGGGGCTTATTAACAACATGAAATGATCATGTGAAGAAATATGGGAAATGGCACATAAACTTGTTATAGTGATGTTTCCTAAACATGTCTGTGGAATTCCATTTCCATTATAAGTTTTGCATGCCTTTTAGGGTATAAAGAAATGAAGTATTTATGTTAAAAGGGCTATGATAGTAGTAAACCTCCAAACAAAGCAACCCTAAAAAGCCATATGTCTTGTGAAAGTGTATGATGATATCAATCCCACGCTATCATGACGTTTCCGTATTCCCTCCCCACACTTGTCATAATTATATGTTCTCTCCACTCCACTCCTCTCCTCTCCTCTCTTCAACTTTCTATGTATATGTATATATTAACCTAACCTAATGATTTTTCAAGTTTAATACCAAAAAAAAAAGTGGACTCAGTTTAATCTTTTTAATACATTAACTAATAATGTAATGATGGATTCCATGCCATAGACTTGGGTCACCTGGGATAGGATCTTGGAGATATAGGTTGTCAACCGAATGATCATCGATCTAATTATGTAATGATGATTCCATGCGAGAGACTAGGATCTTGGAGATATAGGTTGTCAACCGAATGATCATCATCGATCTAATTATGTAATGATGATTACACGCGAGAGACTTGTGTCACCCGGAGATAGGATCTTAGAGATATAGGTTGTAAACCGAATGATCATCGATCTAATTATGTAACAATGACTCCACGCGAGAGAATAGGATCTTGGAGATATAGGTTGTCAACTAAATGATCATCATCGATCTACTTGTGTCACCCGGGGGTAGGATCTTGGAGAACTAAGTTGTCAACCAATATCAACTTTTAAGAAGTTAAAGCTCCAAATTGTCTTGTGACTATATATATGGTCGATGGAAATGGTACAACAATTGGAAATAACTATAGCAAATGAATGAACATAACACAATTTTGAGTTTCCAATCCACAAGCTTAAACTAAAAACATCAATTATGAGTACATAAAAATACAAGTCAGGTCAGAGAAACCAATTAAAAGGATGAAAAATATGTCTACAAAAGAAAACAACAGAATAAAATCCTAAAACCATTACAAGCTCTAGTTTCTTTATTTTATTTCTGACCAAATCAAACTCACAAAACATTCACTTATTCACCATGGTGAGGCATGCCCCTACCTCGGCCACCCCTGCCAGTGTAGCCTCCGCCACCCATGCCAGTGTAGCCGCCGCCACCACCACCGCCGCCGCCACCATAACCTCCACCACCACCATAACCTCCCCCCCTTCCATGATAACCGCCTCGAAATCGACCACCACCACCACCACGGTTATAACCACGGCCACCATGCCCACCCCGATGTCGTGATAATTCCCCAAATGTCTAAATATAAAAAGTAAATAAAAATAAGTGAAGCATTATATATATTTTAATAACGGAATGAACCTACCTCAGTATCGAGCTTCATTTGCTCGGAGAATCTTGGTCTTCCGACATTTGACTGACGATCAAATGCATTGCAAGAAAGGGAATCAAAGAAGTCATCCTTGTTGTAGACAGGCTAAAAGAGAGATCAAAGGGAAAAAAATGCATGTGTTATGTTAGAAAAGTATTTATATACAAATTATTCATCAGAAAATTCTCACTTTGGTTTCAAGTTTCTTGAGTGCAGCAGAATCTTGTTCATCTTCATAGTCATCCTCATGATTATCTCCTTCATTATTGTGCTTCCCAAGATGACCCCATACTTCATCTTTGTTGAATTTCTCATTCATTGCCATAAAATCAAAATCCTCAGTGAACTTTGCAACAGGACGTGATGAACTCTGCAAACCAAAAACCCATCATTAGGTTGTTTTGTTATACATATTTGCTATTCGGATAAATTATGTTTATCAAATCACAATGATCATCTTGATCATTATCCAAAAATTAATCTGATCTACAAAAATCAAAATACCAAACAAAACAAAAATTACACTGTAATTTGGATCATGACCTACATAATTTGCATGTCAAATGAATCAATAAAAAGCACTATAATCTGGATGAACATCCAGAAAAAAGATTATACAAAAAAAATACAAACTACTTTAAATTTTATCTTTGACGACTTTTCAGGATCGTGATTGTGACAAAATACAAGTTTCAAAATAGGCTCATTGTTTTCATCATTCTAAACGCAAAGCATCTTCAATTTCAGATAGGAGATAAGTAGTGAACATTATCTTGCCAGGCTGATATCCCAGACTAAATTACCTTATATCTCAACCAGTAGTATGAAAGTTAAAAAAAAAAGACAAGACTCATGGAACTTATATAATGGTTTGTCTTACCCCAGGTCCTCTGCCTCTTTCACGACCCCTTTGATTGTTGCGGTTATAATGAGGAGCTCCAATGAACTGAAGGAAGAAGACATTCTTTATCAGCAGTATATTCCAAACTCTTCCACATGTGCTCGGTTGAGATCAATAAATACGAAAAAATTATCTTCTGCATGGTACCATGCTCAAACCACAGAAGAACAAAACAGTTGAAAAAGAAGTGACTCTTCAAAAGTTGAAATGCAACTATAGAAAAAACATTAAGCAGCACTAGATTGTCACTGTCTGTACCAGAACAAATACAACCCACTCCCTATTGAATGAATGGTTAATTTTTACCAAAGAAGATACCTTTGGGCCTGCAGGTGAAGGCTGTTCAGGTAATGGCAATATTGGAGGTTGAGATTCTGCTGAAACTAGAGCAGGTTGTTCAGTTGATGATGATGATGATGAAACTTGAACTACCTCCACATCTTTGTCAGCTGTTTGTACAGACTGAGCTGAAGAGACTGCAACAGGCCCAGACTGTAGCAACTGGCCAGGTGTTATAAGAGAAGGTGTTTCTAGCTGACTTGAGCTACCCGTTCCAATAGAGGATATAGATTGAGAAATAGACTGATAGGGCAACACTGAACTAGAAGTTGCTATGGGCTTACTAGAAATTGGCGGTAAAATGCCATTTGATTCCTGAATCGATGTTGTCAATGGGGGAACAACAGGCAGATTCACACCTAGGGTTACTGGCGGACTAACAGTCTTATTTGGGATAGAACTGGGGAATGTTTCTGGAGATAAAGTAACAGAGGGAACTTGAGGTAAAGCTGATGGCAAAGCTGAAGGTGGTAGAGATGTAGATGCCAAATTAAAGGAGCCAGTAATGGGAGGCACAAGGGATGGAGGGTATTCTAGGGAATTTGGAGCAGTTAGATTAGAAGCTCCAGCTGGTAAGGAGGGATTAAAACTAGGATACTGCAATGGCTGCTGCATCAAAGGAGGCATTGACAACCCCTGTGGTGGACGAAGCAAAGGTTGTTGGTGCATATGTGGTAACCCATTGGGAGGAGGAGGACCATAATACCCTTGCCAATACATTGGCATTGCTAATCCGTTACCACTTGCATTTGGAGGAGGGGGTGAAGGCCCCCATGATCCTAGGTTTCCACCAGGTTGATACAAAGGCAAGCCACTCTGAAAATTTGACCCTGGATGTGGTAATTGTGAAGTATGAGGATTAAGGTCAGCCAAAGATCCAGCATCAGTGGATGGCAAGCTTGAAGTTATAGGTGCAGGCCGAGGATAATGTGACTGCATCACCAAAAATCAAATAAATGATAAGGTTTAGGGCTTGCATTAATTTGATTTACATTTCAATATCAAAGTAATGGAACACTTGCAATCTTCCTTCCATTTACCTGAATAATTGCTGGGTCATTGTTTATGGGTGGTGGGGCAGGCTGCACTGTGGGGGAGGCTTTAACTTGTAAGTCCTGTAAAATGAAAATAAAGATGCTTCTTGAAAAAAAATACAGGTAATGCAAAGATCACAAAACGACAACAAAAGCATCTATAGATACCATCTTTCCAATATTTGAATACAAAAAACACAAAAGAATCTAACTAATGAGGAATGGTAAAGCCCCAAATCTTAGGTACCAAAGTCATATAGTAGAGCATTTTGGGCAGACTAAAAATGGGGGAAAATAGTAAATATAGCTTTCACTCCAGTTGCCCAGTACATTATTCGAGATAAATAATACATACCCAAAGATGATATTCATCAATGATCTTTAAGAAACTCCTATGCAAGCCAACAACTTTAATGTAGTTGAAGGAATATAAGTAATAGAGAAATGCAAAATCATTTGATAAACAAAATACACTGGAGATGTATACAAATCTTAAAGAAGGAATATGAATGATTATTTAACACTATAAAAAGAAATCTAAGAGAAAGAATATGCATCAATATTGAATGTGTTGAAATTAAAAGTCGCACATCCTTCTATTTTTCCAAGAGAAATTCAAGCTAAAAACAGTGAGCTGATTGGCACTACCATTTTGTTTCTTAGGGTATCACTCCTGAGTTTGTCACCATCATTGTGTTTCTTAGGTTTTATTCATCACATAGACACTAATCCTTCAGTCTCCAAATGATACATACCTCTATCCTAACATATCTTATTTAACATAAAAAAGCTTAAGGGTTTCACCCTTGAGTTTAGAAGGAAAGGGTATTGGTTATAAGGGTACCAACTTAATATCTCCTTTAGGGCGTAATGGGTCACTTATCATGTCCCAAATAGGAAATCCAAAGAGCTTTTCCTTATAAATTTATAAGAGAGGCGTGTTAGCTATAAGATAACTACTTAGGACTTTTTGGGATGGAATGTGGTGACCTAGTTGTACCGAAATCTGTATGGCTGACACTGACATCACACATAACAATAACAATGGGGCCCAGGACATGATAATATACATTTTTTGAGAATTGAGGTAGAACTAACATGACACCCCACAACCATGGCGGACATGGTAATATACATACTGTAACAAAAGGAAATGCAAAAGTAAAAACACACAAAAATGAAACAGTTTCAACTTGAAAGCCGGAAACTTTCAAGTAAAGATAAATGTTTCATAACAATACCTTTATATCACTTCCACGAAACAATATGTAATCGTATACTTTGTCACTAGAAGGAACTTGAGGACCATCCTTCTTCCGGCCTTCAGTCCCAAATGATCTTACTGCCATAGTTTAAGTAGACATCACAATTATATCTCTCATCAGATAAAATAAATGACAGTTATCATATGAGACAAGCACGTGATACTTATAATACAATCTGATACCTAGACTGACATATTGGTAAATATACTATTGATCAAGCAAAAATATGTTAAAATACTACAACCAGACATCTTATACACTATCTCTATCAAAATTTCAAAACAAGTTCAATGTGGATGCAGTATGGACTCATAACCAGTTCAATTCTGCTCCAGTTTACATTACTTTTCAAATAAATGATAATGTAAGAAGCCATCAGTTTTGTATACAGAAAATTCAAACTCTTAGTAAGGAAACACTTTCTAGACCAGTCACATAAGAAATTTATAAAAAAAAATCCTCAAAAGTCGGTGAATCAGACTTTGTTCATAAGAATAACAAACTGGCTAATGACTAATGAAGAAACCTTCAAGAACAGTAAAGCTAAACAATGAACAGAAGAAAATAAACAAGTTCAACTAAGCTGAGCCTTAATCTAAAACAATGTATAACAGGTGCTCAAAAGCTGATACCCAACAACCCAGACTGCATACAAATTGTACAGAACAACCGGTGCAACAAATATCCCATCTATTTAAATCTACATTCAACAAACGCCTAGAGGAATAACTAAAATTGAAACAAAACAACTAGAAAGCCTTTTGCAGAAGCCAGGGTATAAAACCGAACAAATTATATAACAAGATAATAAACGTTACCATTTCTGAGCCCTATACTTGATTCGTCAGTGTTGATATTGTACAAAACACCTTCGTATCTCATTTCGCTCTTCGAGGTCAAGCTAATCAAGCTGCCGATATACGAATCGGCCGATGAACTAGATCTAGAACCTTCCACCGCCATGTTTGCAACGGCGAAGGAATACAGACAGAAAGGCGTACGTCCTCTACCTTTTCTCTTGTAGAGAGAGAGAGAGGATGCGTTTCTTCTTCAAATCTTCGATGGAAAAGTGATGTTAGGGTTTCACCTCCGAATGACAATTGCAGTTATATCGATCTTGTTCTAAAATGAACTTTTTATTTGTATTTTGTTTTTTTCAAAAGGGATGAATGTTCAAATTGAGCCTAAACTATAATAAGATATTCAAAAATTTACATAAAGTTAAAATCATTTCATTAAAATCTCAAAAGTTGGTGGGTCAAGAATCCAAATTAGACAAACTCTAGTTATGATTAAAGATGACAATGAAACGACCATAAAATCCTGATTAGTATTAATCAAACATACAAATAGAGATTACAAACAAAATTTTAAACTCTATCAAATATAACTATCCCAATTAGGATTTTTATTTTCATACCAATATGTTACATATCAATAGATTATCTTCTTTTTTTTCTTTTCCTTTGTCCTTCCTCTTCCACTCCTTATAATGAAAAATCCAAAGTTACACTAATATTGGCCCAAATTGAAAATTGATTTAGATAAAATAATATTATATTTTAGATATATATACATTAATAATTTAATAACATTTATTCGTTCAAAATCAGTTATACTTCCGTTGATATGACTTTTATGACTTAAAAAAAAAGGTCATTTTATAATGTGAAATTGAGTTCAAATTATAGTTTATAGAATTTGGTTGATTTAGCCTTGGATGCTAGGCGTGTTATTTATTCACTATTTGTTTACTTGTGTAGTCATATAGTCTTTTTAAGACTTTTTTATATTATTTTAAATGGTTGAATGATAGAGATTCTTATAAAAGACTAATTGAGATTTTAAATTATATAATTTAGAGCTTTTATTGTTAAAATTATATAAAAATAAATTTTTATTTAATAATTTCAAACGTCATTAACTTATTATTTACATTATATCTATAAATAAAAAAATAAAAGATCAATATTACTAATTTAGCCGTCGAATTTTGCCTATCAAATTTCAACGAATCAGTAGTCAAAAATTTTAATTTGTTGAAATTTGTTAACTAAATTAGTGACATTAATTTCTTATTTATTTATTTATAAATGTCACGTAGATAATTAGTTAGCAGTATTGGAAATCAATACAACAAAATCTCAATTTGTCTAAATTGTAAGGTTGTAATACTAACATTCAACATTTGATTTGTTATTTCTGCTTTTGCCACTTTATCTTCCTCGAAATCCAAAAATATATTTTCCTATAAAAGAGTCATTGTGACTAATTGCTACAATCCCATGATTAATCGAACAATTGGCATATAATCGCACCCAGCAATGTTCAATTGACAGTTAGAGTTGGATATCTAAATGTTTGAATTTCTATTTTGTAAACCTAATTTTGTGAATTTGGTTTAAAACCAATCTTCCCCCTCAAACTTGAGCAGTTGTAACTGAATTCTTTAGTGAGTTCGGTCGATATATAAGTCGAACTCACTCACCAGCTGAGGGTATGAATGATTTTATGAAAGTTTGACTTATCTCTCAACTATATGTTTGATATTCTTTCTTCGTGAAACTCTTGGACTATTAGGCGCTAACAATATTCTCTTTTCATCTCATGTTGTTTCTTCTTCTCGAAACCCTTGAATTCTTATTTTCCTATTTTTTTCGTTGCACCCTGAAGCAACAAAATCCTTATTTATTCGTTGGAATTAGAAACCCTTAATCATATTTACAAATTCAACTCGTAACATTCAGGTATCATAACCACACGGTTATGTAATGATAGAAACCCAACAACAAATTGGGATGGATGCCCTTAACTCTCAATTGATGGACCCAAAAGACAATTTCCCTACAAATATCAGTACAACAAAACAGGCAGAATTGAATAACAATATGGAGCGAAAATTCAATGTAATGGAAGACAGATTGAGAATCATAGAAGGCTGGTCTCTTATTGTCCAAGAACCCCGCCCTAAGACATTTGATGATGTTGCTCATCAAAGTCTTCCCTGCGATAAACTCTTACTTCAGCACCAATAGTATGTTCCTTCAACCCGACTCACCAAAGTCGATATCCCTTGGTTGAGTGGACAAAACTACTGATGTAACTAAAACTAACATTGCCCATCCACTTTATTGGTGATGTCAGAATGTGGTATGGATCATACCTTTAGAAATGAAACCACAAAGAATTAGTCATGATGTGGGACGTGTTCAAGAGGGGCCTCTTGTTGTAGTTTGGTCCTTCTATATATGGCACCTCATGAGGCATTGATGCACTTGAAATATGTCAGTTCAGTTTAAAAATATAATCTCCAATACATGACAATTTCTCAAAACTTGTATACTATGCATAGGGGAATATGTTATAGACGACTAACTATTCGAATTGAGGGAGGAAATTGCAAATGTAATTAGGTTTGGGTTTCCCGGGTCCTTAAATGAGGTCATGTCGATGGTTGAGGTCCAAGAGACGACATACAAGTCCATGTTAAGTAGCGAACACTTGTAAAGCGTTGAACCACTGTTGTTGCCCAAGTCAGTCAATGTTAAACCGACATGGTCAAACACCAACCGGACCACCTATCTCAAGGTAATCCCTTCTATGAGTCTTCTTCCAACGCAAACCATGGTCACGTGAAACAATTAGATCTGATTGTAATGGATGAAAAGAGGAGGAAAGACATCTGTTACACCTGCGATGAGAAATGGGAACATGACCACATGTGTAAATCAAAATTATTAATGGACTCGACTAATGAGCAAGAAGGCTTACTAGATTTCCAAGAAGCCATTCAGATCCAGTTCTTAATAATTCTCCTCCAAGGAAGCCCAGTGCAGTGAAAGAGCTTGTCATTTCTTTGCATATTTTGACCAATTCTAAAATTTTTAGACATTCTAGATCTTGGCAAGATCGAAAACTTGTCGGCGATGATCCTAATTGATACAGAAAACACCCATAACTTTATAAACATTAGGATTATGAAGAATATAAGTCATGATACCCTGCCCACTCATGTGTTGTTAATACGAGTGGTAGACGACTCTAACATATTTTGCTCTAATATTTTCCAAGATCTAAAATGGTCAATGGAGGGTAAGGATTACCAAAAAGATATGAAAGTTCTTATCATGATAGGGTACGGTATTGGGGTACGGTATTATGATGTGCATTGAGTGACTGGTTATTTTAGACCCTTCATCCTCGTATTTTGAAAAAGTTGATCATCTCTTTTGAAAAGAAGGGATAACCATTATTTTACAAGGTATACATACCTCATACACAAATCAACCTAATACGAGGCAACCAACTAGAGAAACTATTAAATAAAAGAAGTGTTGTTGTCATGGTTCAAATAAAGAGTGAGCATTAAGGTTAATTTTTGTTAATTACCACAATGGAACCATAAGATGTTCTTAAAAATCTACAGCGGCTGCTCGAAAACTTCAACACTCTGTTTCAGCAACCCAAAGACCTACCACTAGCTAGAGAACATGATCATTGAATCTCACTAAAGAAAAATACAAAAGTTGTGTGTCTACGCTCATACTAATACCTTGCCCCTATAAAAGACAGAAATTGAGTAGTTAGTCAATGATATGATGGACATGTGAGTCATTAGAAAGAGCCACAACTCTTTTGTTGCCCATGTGGTGCTAGTCCGAAAGAAGGATTTGTCTTGTAGGTTGTGCGTCAATTACAAGTGGATAAACTCAGTAGCATCAATTATATGTTTCATATCTCCATCATCGAGGAGTTAATGGAAGAGTTGCACGAGTCTTGGGTCTCCTCTAAGTTGAATTTACGGTCTGGGTTCCATCAAATAAGGATGCATCCAAGTGACTGTCACAAGACAACATTCCGAACTCATTAGGGCCTCTACGAATTTATGGTGATGCCCTCGAGCTTAACCAACGCTCAATCCTCTTTCCAAAGTTAATGAATGTGACCCTGAAGCCATTCTTAAGGAGGTTCGTGCTAGTAATCTTCGATGACATTCTGGTGTATAGTCCGAACTGGAATGAACACCTATTCCAATTACACCAAATCCTGCTAACATTGTAACAACACATGTTATATCTCAACAAGAGAAAATGTAGTTTTGACTGCAGACAATTTTCCTACCTATACCATATATTGGATGAAAGTGGAGTGACTATTGACCAGGAAAAGTTGGAGGCAATGAATACATGGCCGGTTCCGCAATTAGTAAAATAATTGAAAGGGCTTTTGGGATTGACTAGATACAATCGAAGGTTTATCAAATAATAGTTTCATAGCCCGACCATTTACTGCCATACTGAAAAAAGCCCTGAACCATGAAGTAGTTGGAGGACAGAAAGAGAAAATAGTTCACTTTAAAGGTGAGAGATTGGACATCGGTGAAGTTATAGTCATATAAGCAGCTCTCGGTCCAAAAGTTATTCCACAAACTCTCCCCCAAGTATTTAGGCTCTTTCAAGTGCTGAAGAGGATTGGGGAAGTAACCTACATGTGGGAACTCAAAGTCAATGTCAATATACACCAATGAAAGACATTGAAGAACTTCCAAGGGATCCCTATTGTCATTGTGGAAATTCCTCAACTTTGCACGAACTAACAAGAAAGGTAACATTGCGGGTGAAGGAGATTTTGTGACATGTGGGAAGATGAAAAGACCTATATTAATTAGTTGGAGGGGTAAAAATAAAAGACCAGACTTGGGAAAATGCTTAAACAATAAGTATTTAATACTAGAGACAATACCTAGAGACAGACTAGGCCAAGATCTCTTCTTGGAGGAAGACGAAAAATTGAAAGGGGGAGATAATGCTATAATCCTAAGATTGATGGAACGACTGGGATAAAATCGTGACCAACAAGATTCAATTGACATTTATAGTTGAATATTTGAATGTTTAAATTTCTGTTTTGTTAACCTCATTTTGTGAATCTAGTTCTTTAACCAATCGTCCCTCTCAAACTTGAGCATTTGTAACCGAATTCTCTAGTGGGTTCGGTCGATATATAAGTCGAACTCACTCCCCAATTAAGGGTATGTATAATTTTGTGAAATTTTGTCTTATTTCTCAACTATATTTCTGATATTCCTTCTTCGTCTCGAAACTCTTGAACTGTTAGGCGCTAATATTATTCTTTTCTCGACCCTTATTGTTTCTTTTTCTCGAAACCCTTAAAATTCTTGTATTCCTATTTTTTCGTTGCATCATGAAATAATACAATTCTTCTTGGTCCTCTTAATTAGAGTTATCTTTATTTAGGAACTTTCCTTTCTTTCTCTCTACATCAGTAAACCTCACTTCATTGCTTGTTGGAACTCCTTTTTCAATTATCCAAACTCTTTCGATCGCAGAAAATTCTCCATGAGCATACTCTAGTGATTACTCTAGTGATTGTAGTGCTCAGTGAGTTTCTTGAATGAAATTGCTCTTCTCGATCGCTTTAGATCATTCTCCTTTTCTCGGTAGCTCTGATACCAAATGTGAGATAAAGTTTTAGTAAATTATAAATTATAAAATAGTCATACCTTATTAAAAGAAAATGAAGAACTTTATATAACTAATCATGTAACAACGAGAAATAACTTACTAAAACAGAAAAACTTATCTTATAACTCAGTAATCACATAACCACTTATGACCTGGTCACACATTCATCTCTTAGCAAAACATTCTACAACTACAACGACTAATCATACGACTAATCATAATGTACTATTTTTTCATATATTTATCATCTGTCAAATCTCTCTATGTAGAACACTCCATCTAAAAAACGATATTTTTAAAAAGAATTTAGAATCCCAAAATTTTTTCTATAGGAATTCACATTTACTTTATTTTTATTAAATTAAAATTTTAAATATATATTTTATCTTAAATAAATCTAAAATAACCCATTAATTTTATCAATAAATACAAAATTCATACAAAATCTAAATACAATATCAAACAAATTCTAAGTAAAAAATAGAGTATGTATTCAAGTAAAAAGAAGGTACATGGAAAATTGAAGGAAAAAACTGGCCGGCGGCCATTCAAAACAAATCCTTGAATGACTTCTTCTTCTTCTCTAGTACCGTTGACTTCAATCAAGACGTGTACTTCACAAATCACACACACAGTACTCATCATCTCTCTCCTTTGCGTCCAAAGATGGTGACTTTTTCTTTGTTTCCATGCAAACCCACCATTTAAAAGGCACCATAAACACACTAATAATGGAAACCCATCTCTCTAATTCTCTCTCCATACTCCAATGGCTTCCACCAGGCGCAATTTATTTCTCTTTCTCTCTATGGTATTAATGGTACTTCTTTTTATTGGGTCTTCTTTCGCAGCTCGGCCATGCATGATGATGATGAATCCGGCGACCGGAGGAGGAGGAGGAGGAACTCATCATGATCATCTGCGGCGGCCGACCTTGCTTCTTCTCAATAAGCTTTCTAAAGGCATGTATGTTCCTCCCTCTGGTCCATCTAGAAGACACAATTGATGATTGATCGATCGATCGAGGAGGAGACCAAATTGATCCATCAGATTCATTAATATTCATTCATGATTCTCAGCTAGCAAATTATACATATATATACATAGATCTTGTGTTGTGTGCTTAATTAATTAATTACATTCTTACAATATTATCATGCTTTTGGTAATTTTCTATTTCTTGAATGTATAATGTATAAACTTACTTGTATACAAATTAATACATGATCGATTATCCCGGATTAAACCTGAATAAAAAAAAAAGTAATGGAGGAAATTGCAATTTTGTGGTGAAAACAATTAATAAAAGGATGTATAAAAGTCATCATGACAAGGCAGAGTTCTAATAAAATAAAAATCATGAAGTTCACATGATCTTCTCATTTATTGTTCTTTGATGACTCTCAAAATGACACATGTACAAAGAAAAAAAACAATAAAAAAAAATAAGAAAGGAAAAAAAAAAAAAAAAAAAAAAGAGACCACTTTTGTGTATAGGTGTCATTTTATGAGTGTATATGTAACATCAAATTAACAGGATTTTTGGGATGTGAAAGATGGTTGAATATTAATATGTTATGATTTAGGGCATTTGTAGCATAATCCTTAAAATGTGTTTTATCTCTATTATGAAGATAAATAATATAAAAGTTATAAAAAAAATGCTTTATCAAATTCCTTATCCTTATAATTTTTTAGGGACGATAAATAGTGAATCTTTATATTTAGGGATTACTGTAGCATCCCTAAATAATAAAATAATATATTTTCTCTTTCATGATTGAGGTAGTTGAGAAGTTGTTTGTTTTAATGAATATTTAAATATATATGATAAAGTGGTTGAAAAGTTGGTTGTTTTAATAAATATTTAAATGATATATAAATAAGGATAAAGAAGCTGATGTAAAATAATTTATATTTTAAAATAAAAATATTATTATTTTATATTATTTTTAAGAATAGTAGGGAAGCGGTACGTATTATGTTTGTTACATGGGCTTTAGTGGTACCCACTAACTCAAAAAGTTACTACTTTTTCTCCATATTCTCATTGGGATAGTCCATACAATAATTATATCAGTTATTCCAATCTTAGCCGAATTAATCTTATCCTGATTAAATTTCAAATAAAGTTTTTAGTTTAGATAAATTTTAAATCTTAACTCCGAACTTGAAAAGATAATAATTGGGAGGAGGGGCTGGTCAATTGGAAATGTTTTAAGGTTTAAACCTATAAGTTGTCTTTATTTAGATTCTCTAATAGTAGTGTTCTAAGCATAGTTTTGAAACTCGGTCCCGGTCATCAACTCGATGAAAGGAGGTGGAGGTTATTAGTTCAACCAATGGATCAACTGGTTTAAATAGTGGGTTCATATAATAACAAAATAATATAAAAATGACAAAAATCCAGACATAATAATCCAAATATATATATATAGTATTAACCAAAAATAGTATCAAATTATTGTTATCATTTATATAAAGTATGAACTTCAAAATAAGCCAAATTTTGACAAGAAAGTGATGACAATAACTTAAAAAAAAGTTGAAATAAAATAGACTTAACTGGATTATGTGAGGGACAAAGCTTCAAATCAAACTACAACCTTCGATTTTTGGATAACTATGATTTTATCTGGAGAATAAACTAATTTTAAGTTATTATTTACAATGTCACCTTAAATCGTTTTTTTAGTTTGGTAAAAACATAATCAGTTGGTTCAGGTATGAGATGGAACTTAAGGTGAATGAAATAGTTTGTCATTCCCGGTGTCTAGAACTAAAAATTGGTAATCTACCCAAATTGAACTAAAAATAAGTAAACCCAATAGGAACCAAAAATGGAAAGAAAGGAACTGAGAGAGTGATAAATGAGAAAAAAAATAAGTGTTTTTTTATAATAAAAAATATATGATAAACCCGCTAGGTTAAACTGGGTTGTCGGATTTCCGGTTCAGCTAACGAGTTGACCGAGTTTAATTGGGTTGATTGCATTTTTTATTTTTTTATCAACCCAGTAATCCAGTTTGACGATCGGTTCACTGGGTTTGCCGGTCGGACTGACAGACCGAACTGGGTTTCGAAACTATTGTTCTAAAAACGAGAGAAGTTGATTAGAAATATGTTGTGATCCTATACAAAATATATATTTTTAACATTGTAGTTGAAATAAGATTGAAGAGGGGAATTTGATGAAATTTAATAGAGACAGGATAGGGTAACGAAGTTGTGAACGAAAGCAAAGTCACGAATCTGACATAGTCTGACACTTGTGTAGGAGATAGAAATAAAAAAAAAAATCATACTAAAAAATAAATTTTAAAAAATGGTCATGTTTGGGACAAAAATATTTTAAATATAGTCATATTTATGAAAAAAATTTCCCAAAGATGACCATTTCTTTTAATTTATTATAATTTTTTTAGACATTTTTTTTTTCTCTCTAACACGCAACTACATCCGATTAGTGTATTTGTTATCATTATATTTTTGTTGTCTAAATCATTTTTCAGATGGCTCAAATTTTTAAGTAATGTAAAATTTTCTCTTGAGAGTAATTGGGTTAGCTGTGACTAATTAATGTTTTATGGAATTCTTACTTAAGCCATATTCGACATAAATTATTTAAATAATCATAACTCAAAAATATCATATCATTTTTCTTTAACTTTAAGTCTAAAAATATTTAAAATATTTTCTATTTTAACTAAATTTATTATTTAAAATATTAAAATAATCTTTATTTTAAATTATTTTTATTTTTATTTTTATTTTATTATTATATATCAAATATTATTTAAGTCATTACCTTTTTTAAATCATAATTAATCATTATCTTTTATATAAACCGGTTATTTGAATAATCATAATTTTATGAAGGCCTTAGTTAATTATTTGACTAACTATTTGACACGTTTGAAGAGAATAGTGATGGGTTATACTATAGTCTTTATTGACCATTATTTACAAGTGTTGTATAATGCCGTGTTGGACCCGCTAAAATTTAATAAGACCTAATTCCTAGTTTAAATACGCATCATAGAAAATAAATTAAATACTAATGGAATTTTCTGGCCATTTTATTTTTATTCAAACACGTTTGTAACCCGATTTATTTAAAGTTGACTAGCATGAGCCATGAAGTGAACATATTTTAAATTCGCAGTGTTCTTAAGGTGAATTCAATATAAAACATTAATTAGGTTTCTTAGATATGATTCTTGATTGATTAAATATTAGGTTCTTGCTACTATGGTTGTTTGTTTAAAATAAAATAGTATAAGTATGGGAGCGGAAAACTTACTGATTTTTGGTATATAAAAATATGATACCGATACCAAAATTATTAATACGATAAAATTATAAAATTTTTAAAATTTAAGTATATCGATATAAAATAATATTTATAAATTAAATATATGTATATATATATATATAATACTCATAAATAAATAAATTTTAATTTCAAAATTTAGATTCACATAATCGTCTTATTAAACTTTGTAACAAAATCAGTCTAATCAACAAGTCAAACCATCTTACTAAATTTATTTTTTTTTAGAACAAATTTAATGTTCTAATTCTAAAAGTATTTAATTTTTTTCTATAACTTTAATAAATTTATTTTTTCTAAAAAAAAAAATTGATATTAATTTAATTATAAAAATATAATTTTTTAAAATCAAAATATTATTAAATTTTTATATTATTTGATATGAACGATTTAATACTATTACCGTACCAAAATCACGGTACACAGTTAATATTCGATATTGAACTTGTATCGTACTGAGATTTCGGTATATCAAAATAACGGTACGGCAACAATATGATTTTTCTTATACCAAATTTTTTAGTTTGATATAGATAAAAAAATTTATGATATACAGTAGTTACTCACCTCTTCAAACATACATTTTTAACGTTATCAAAATAGAAGGGTTGTTTTTAAGTGTTAATAGGTTGTAAGTAAGATTTTTCTTGAGAATCTTTTTCAATCCATAGAAGTACACCTTCACCTTGAACTCAAGGAAGGAAATTGATGCTTTTGTATAACTGATTCTATGAATTATTGCACAAGTTGAAGGGTGGGTTCCTCTCAAAAGGCACTATATTATAAATCAGAGGATCATCATTATACCTTTTTATATCCTTAGAAACCATTAAAGTAGTTAATAAGTAAAGAAAAAAGAATGGTATCAATCAAGACATCAAATAATTAACAACCTTTAACTCTGATAAAATTCATAAGTAAAAACAATTTAATTATTCCCAAAATTTTATATATGCCTAACTTATGAAAATTAGATTTGGTCACATACAACAAATTCAAAAAATAAGTGTTTCCAAATGGGACAGAATGAGTATTTCAGAACTTTCTAGATTATGCTCATTCACATAGCATCCAATTCCAATGTTTTACCACTTGATGGTAGAATCAAACTGTTGTACTTTGAAGATCAGATCATATAATAACAGGAACTAATTAAACTCATCTAGAATAGAATCATCCATAGCATCTGATCCTAACCAACCTTTTATGACATATATATAAGCTATTATCATGAAGTTTATTTTAAGTATCATCATTCATCAGCTCATTTGAACATCTTCTGTTTCTTGTATAATGGCATCAATGAAGGCTGAAAAACCCGCAGGCAGTCAGCTGTATGGACACGCCGAAAAGGTAGCTGTCAAAACCAGTGACGGTCCTTCGAAAGGACCATCTTCTAAAGGCTCGTCAAAGAAGACGGTTGCACCAAAGGCTACTCAGGAAACTAAGAAGAAGGTAAATCACATATAAGACTCTTTTTTATGTTTATGTTCATAGAATTGAGTTAATTTTCTCTTTTTCAGGGAAAAGGTGGGAAATCAGGAGCAAAACATTGATGGAATTAAAACATAATCATGTTATAATAAGCTATCATGATATGATTGAATGAAGTGTTATCCATGTTCAATGATTTTCTTCAATTTCTGTATGTTTGTAACTTGTTATCCTATTAAATAAACTAATTGATGTATTTATGCTACAATTATATATAAAAAATGGTTAGAATGGGCTGACAATATGAGCTAACTTCAACAAGAACTCGGGTACAAGACGTTTCCTAGGCCGAGCCAATGAATCTCTTCTTAAAGCCTCTTCATCACCCGCATGGATATTCTTAACAACATCGTGGAAAAGTTCATCTTCTCCACCCCTCATTGGATCCTATAATCATGGAACTAATGTTAAAAAACAAAAAAACAGAGTGGGGAATATGGTGATGGTTGTCATTAATAAAAAAAATTAATAATTGAATTTGTTTACTTGAAGAAAAACATCGGTATGGGATTTTCCATCGTACATAATTGCTTCGGCTTTCACTCCAACTCTTTCAAGAGTGTTCGCGAAAGACAAACTACCAAAAAAAAGTTGTATTACTATAGAAATGTGCAAAAACAGGATGACTTATAGGTTGTATATAAATTACCTTGCTTCCGAAGGAATTGAATAATCTCCGGTACCATGAAAAAGTACAAACCGAGGGAGTCGCGAAACTGCAACTGTAATTGCTGGATTTTGAACGACAATTTCAGGAGAGAATTTCTGTAACGATTCTTCGCCCTCCATAATTCTGATAAAACCATTCTAATGTTTAAAAAACAGTTATAATTTGTAATAAAAATGTCTTTAGTAACGCACTTGAAAAACAATGATCGAAATAGGCCTCGACTATGAAAGTGGTCCACAAGGTTAAACATATTGTACCTGTCAATACAAACAAATACAATACAAATTAATTAAAACTCAATTAAACTCGTGAAAATGTCAAATTTTTCATAAATTACCCGCCCGATAAACCAAAATAAGCCTTAATTTGTGACAAACTCCAAGAAGTAGAATTATCGCCTTCTCCGGTTTCTTTCATTGCCTGCTCAATGAGAGTACATGCAGCAATATGAGCACCAGCTGATTGTCCCATTAAGTAAATCCTACCAAAAATCAAAAAAACACCAAATAAAAATCGAATTTTCGCAAACATTTTATTTCCTGCCCGGCTAACCTGTTTGGATCACCTCCATATTCACCGATATGATTACACACGAATGCAATACCCCGAGACGAATCATCAACCATGTCACTAATGGTTCCTTGAGGATAATTTCTACATATACATAAAACAAAACAAAAGATTATATCATAGTATATATAGAACAAAAATGAACCAAGCAACCTTAAAAAAAGGAAAGAAGTTGTCACCTGTAATCTATACATGCAACTATAATGCCTCTTTCTGCTAACTGTTGCCCTAAAAGAGAACCCCATGCTTTGTATCTGCATCAAACATTCAAACCCGAAAGTCACAATCCATAATTTTTGTATAAATTTCATGCATTTTTACCCACCCAATAATCCAGGCTCCCCCGGTTACAAATGCAACAACTGGCTTTGGGCTTTCGCAGTTTACAGGCAAAAACAGATCAAGTCTGCACGATGATCGCGGTTGAGAAGAAGATAAAAACAATTCAAACAAGGTTATAACCAATTAACCATGTATATATATACTTATTCCTTGGTTGATCACCATAAACAATGTCTCTTCGGACTTGCCTTGAGAAGTAATAATGGTATCCAACTGTATAAGTTATAAGAATTCACATGAAAATTAATAATTCAATCAAGAAATGAATCAATGTTATAGAACAAACACTACAAACCTTGTATAAAACCGGGTAAAAGAAAGATCGCGTAACAGCATAGTGCCAGAAACCTCATGATTAATCTGTAACATAACCTGAAAATGATCGAGAAATGTGAATTAGTTTACAAAACAAGATGTTTTTAGTGGGAATCGAATATACCCAATACCCAATACAACGTAGGAGATGGAATATGAGTCTGGTCAACAGAAACATGTCGGATGAAGGATGGCTTGTGCCATCATGAAATGATTGTGATCCAATTTCATCTGATCTGCTGGTGGAATTATAACTTGAAGTTCTTGTGATCAAGATAGGCCTTTCAATTTCACTCATTTGTGGAGTTATGAGAAGACGAGTGACCTCTGTATCCTCTGAATTACCTGATGGATATAATGAAGATAAGGAAGAGGGTTGTGGTGGTCTAGTTAAGGATGGATCACGAATGGGAAGAATTGGATCCTCCATTAAAGGGAAGATTGGCGGGAATTGGGATTAACAGTAAAAGTTCAATCTTTTTTCTTTTTTGAGTGGCAGATTGCTGATCAGATATGAAATCGTCGTTTTGTGCTGATGTGGGGAAATGGGTTTTTTCTGAGGATGAAAAACGGCTAAGGGAAGAAAGAAGAACTTGAAATTTGGAAGAGTTTTCGAGTCAGCGAAGACAGGAAAGGAATGAACAAAAACAGGGGAACGGGAAGAAGAACCAGAATGAAAGAGAACCTCTGACAGTTGTCCACGTCTCGAAATTGGATCCGACAAAGCTTCATTTGTGTTTGGAATTTGTCAAATCATATATGGCTGACGCCATGTCATGTTTTTTTCGATCCATTATAATACACTCTGCAATCATAATAATAATAATATTAATCTAACAAGAAGAAGCTTTAGGATGAATCTTTAAAGATTCTTCACTAAACCATTCAGGTTCTTGGTTTGATTAGTTTTCTTTATTTTAAATTCTCCAAGATCTTGATAAGATTATTTAAATAATTTCAAATCTTTTATTTATATATATATATATATATATATATATATATTTATAAATAGAAGGTATTTTAGTTGATAGATGATTAATGAGAGGATTCTTGAAAATGGTCAATATATTTAAATATTATTAAAATAACTCAAATCCAAAAAAAGCTTTATGAATTTGAATATATTTGCTAACAATAAAATTGACCACTATTTATAAATGAGCTCAAACACAAGTTAAAAACTACAGATTTAATTTATTTCAATCAATCCAAGTTGGTACAAGAACTTTTGGGGAATGGATTGATGACAAATGCCCTAAGTGTCAAAAAGTATACATATATATTATGATGAAGTTTTAGGGTGTTAGCTAGTATTAAAAGGTATTGGCTTTGGCTATGTAATTGCTCTTCCAGGCTCAATGCCTGATTGGGATCCTTGACCTATAGTGAAAGGAGCCGATATCTACCAGGTCCATGAACCGATAAAATTCCCATCACTTACATTCCTTTTACCTGCAACAAACCGACAAATGCATGTAAGAAGTTTAGCTTTTACTGAAACATTGATAGGAAATGAAACTTTCAATGCTAATTGGAGCAGATGATTTTATCAGACAGTTACCGATAATTTACAGGCAACAATATCATAATAACTAACCAGCTCCAACATTTTTGGAATGGGAGTTATCATGGATAGGATCTACAATTTCTTATTCATTAAAGACTTAAATCATAGAAGCATATTGGAATTGCATAATAATTGTAACCCTTTTCACTCCACATGGGAAAAGTACCACAATTTAAAGAACCCTAGTATATGAAATGGGAAATGAGGTAGAGCATCTTTACCTGGTAATATTAAACAAGAATGTGTAGATTTTCAGTGTGGATTTCCAGATTGTCATTTATCTGGACGAACCCACCAATCTTATATTGAAAAGCTTGGTAATTGAAATGCATCGGGCATATCCAAGAGGGATTTGTCATCTGCAAATAATGAAAAGAATTAGAATGCACTTCAAATGGATAAAGATATTCATAAAATTTGAGAAACTTACACAATCAATTTTGCGGACAAAAATACAGAACGCGACAGAAGTCTTCTGAACTGCAACACATCTAAGTCACAGTTTGTTGGTTTCAGTTGGAAGAGATAAAATTAGACATAGGATATCAATGTTTTCTGCTAATTCTATCCAACCAACTGTTCAAGAAACATTCTTCTCTGTGGGTAGGGAGAATTTCAAGTGGCTTTAGTTTTGTATATAACAAGGCCACATTTGATTATTCCAGCTAACATTTCATATTCCGATTTATGATCACCAACAGCACGAAATGCAGGAAGCATCACCTCAAAAATCTGAAAGTCCATCGGGATTCCATCAAACAACATCCTACGAAGAAAAACTTTAGCTTTCGTCACATAAAGTCTTTTACACAGTCTATTAATCACACAACTGTAATCACTAATCAATGTTTGAAACCCATCTCCAATCATCTGGTTGAAATAGAACTCCGCTTTATCCACATCACCCTTTATACAATGCGCTTTTATTAGCGATAAATAAGACACCTTCGACATTCTAACACCTTCATCACAAAGTAAGAAGAATAAAGCATCGGCTGTTTCCAATTTACCATAAACACAAAGCCCATTGATGAGGGTATTATAGGTAACTGTACAAGGCTGAACGTTTCGTACTATCATATCTTTGTGCAGATCGAAAGCCTTCTTGAATTCTCCAGCTTTGAGAAAAGAGTGGATGAGAATGTTGTAAGCTGTTTGATCGGGCAAAACGTTTTTACAATACATGTCCTCTAAAACCCTAAGAGCATCTTGAAGTCTGTTTTGCCTGCAAAGTCCTTTTATAACGACAGTGAAGGTCACATTCGTCATTTCCACAGATTTCTCCTCCATTTCCTGAACCATCTCGAGTAATTCGTTTACATTACCCTCTGACGAAAATGCATCCATAACTGTCGTGTAAGTAACACTGTTTGGCAATAAACCGTGATTCCTGATATTATCGAACCATTTCTTAGCCTCGCCGAGATTTTGATTCTTACAAAACCCGTAAATAAGGGAATTGAAAGTGACAATAGTAGGTCTTATTCCCTTTCGAACCAATTGTTGGTATAACTGCAAACACTCTTCTAAATTTCCAATCTTTGCATAATTGTGAATCATTATGTTATACAAAACCACATCTTTCATCAGTTCGCTTCCTGCAAATGTGTCGAAATACTTACGCGCCTCCGATATCTTGCATTTCTTTGATAGCCCAAATAAGATAGCGCTGTGTGCAAACGAATTCGGAAAGTTTCTATTCTCGCACATGTTCTCACATAGATCAACCGCTTTCAATAACTCTCCCTCCTTACACAAACTATGAATGAGGATGGAATAAGCTATTACATCTGGTTTTAACCCACTAGTTTCCATTTCATAAAGCAAACTCAATCCTTCAGTAGCCCGACCCGATTTACACAGAAACCCTAGCAAGACAGTATAAGAGATGGCTTTATGTTGAGGCCCGATAGAACGGATGTCTTCAACATGTCCTGCCTTACAATGCCCTGAAATGAGAGTTGAATATGTGATAACGTTTGGATTCAATCCTTTCGAGAGCATTCTACAAACGATCATCCATGCCCCACTCATCAAACCGATCAGACGAAACCCTTTCATAAGGATGTTGTAGGTTACAACATCCGGCTCTATGCCATTTCTCTCCATATCCTCTAAGAATTCTAACGATTCTTCCATGGAGCCAGCTGAGCATAATGAATCAATCAGAATGTTATAGCTATAAGTATCGGGTAATAGTCCATACTTGAACATCATACAGAACAAGGACTTAACAAGATCAAGATAACCTAATTCAGACAATCTCCCCATTAGTGTATTAAAAGAAGTCACACAAGTTAATGATTCATCTTTCGCTTTAGGCTTGAGAAGATAGTCAATTGCCTCTTGTAGCAATGATTGTCTGCATAAACCATCCAATATAATGGAATTCGTGTACTCACTCTCCCGAGTACCACTTGTTTTGATTTCATTATATACATTCCGAAACAAAACAGTGTTCTTGAAGTTATTATGCAGCAAATTGTTGTAAGTTTTAATGGAAGGACAAATTTTCAAATCCTTCATTTTGGCAAGAATGAAGAGTGAATCATGGACCATGTTCGATTTTGAGTATGTAAAGGCCAGAAGATCCCATACCAAACCATTTGAATCCCAATCAATGAATCTATCCACCAGCAGCTCGCAAAGTGAAGGTGCCGAATCAGGTCCTAAGCAAAATCATCACAATAATGAAAAGACATAAGCTATCAATTGTGAACATCCATCAATAAGATATGGGGGGGGCTAATAGTTTGTTTACCTTCTTCTTGCAGCATTTGGTTTAACACAGAACACGACTCTTTAAGGTTTCTTTTGGCAGCCAAAACATGGGCAATAACCAAATGAGAAACATTGGAAGGCCGAAACCCATTAGAATTCCTCACCGAATAAAAAAACTCGATTGCAGAATCTGGGTAAGTGGCCGCAAAATCATAAAGAATTTGATCAACCTGACGAGGACTTAATGTCGAAGCAATGCTGCGAAGACGATTTCTGACTGCGGCGTCTGTGTTTCTGAATCCAGATATGACTTCCTCAACTGGTGAATCGATTTCGGCTAAGGGAGAAATTGAATCGGAACCCGATATGTCGGAATCAGTAACATCAATATCCACTACGGAGATTGAAGATTTCGTGAAGATTAGTGAACTGTCAACGGCGAAGAACAAAGGCTTTGCTCGTACCCGTAAGAATCTCCAATGATGGAGAGAATGGAGCATGGGATTTCTGCGGATTCTTGTAAAAATCTGTAATTTCTGCGTATTCCTAACTCCCGGTTCATTCCTGGCCAGTAGTTGGAGACTTGAGAAAAGGGTTTTAGGGTTTTAGAAGCAAGAACAAGTTCGTATATTTCGACAGTAAGGAAAAAGGTCGAAATTTAGGTATGTAATTAAGTAAGATGTTCAAATAGGATATCAAACTTAACTATGTACGATAAAACCGTTTAAGGTAAAATGGTCGGTAATGCATTATTATCGCCAAAGATTGGAATTTTAGCGCCATCTCTCCCCTGTTTCTTCCTTACATATCGATAATCTCCGTATTCTTCGATACTAAGATAATTTTTTCAGGTAATCTTCTTCTTCTTCACTTGTTGCTTTCTGGGTTCATTCTTAATCCGTTCAAACATGATTTAAGATTGATCTATGGTCTTTTAAGATCAAAACAGAGTCTTGATTTAGGGTATAATTGAATCTAGATCTAGTATCTGATTTTACAGTTTCTGTTCTCAGGTTTCTGATAACCATTGAAAATGGTTAAAATATGTTGTATCGGAGCTGGCTACGTTGGCGGTCCAACCATGGCCGTCATTGCTTTCAAATGTCCATCAATTGAAGTAGTTGTCGTTGATATAACCGCTTCTAGGATCAATGCCTGGAACAGCGACCAGCTTCCAATTTACGAGCCTGGCCTCGACGATGTCGTGAAACAATGCAGAGGAAAGAACCTATTTTTCAGCACCGACGTGGAAAAACACGTTAAAGAAGCCGACATTGTCTTTGTTTCGGTTAATACTCCGACGAAAACTCAAGGTCTCGGAGCTGGCAAAGCAGCCGATCTAACCTATTGGGAAAGCGCAGCTAGAATGATAGCTGATGTGTCGAAATCCGACAAGATCGTGGTCGAGAAATCAACTGTCCCTGTCAAAACAGCGGAAGCGATCGAACGAATCCTAACCCATAACAACAAGGGCATCAATTTTCAAATATTGTCGAACCCGGAATTCCTAGCCGAAGGAACCGCCATCTCCGATCTCTTTAACCCCGATCGAGTCCTAATTGGAGGTCGCGAAACCCCCGAAGGAGCGATCGCGGTTAAAACCTTAAAAGACGTGTATTCTCATTGGGTTCCCGAGGAACGAATCCTCTGCACGAACCTTTGGTCAGCCGAGCTGTCGAAGCTAGCCGCCAACGCGTTCCTCGCGCAGAGGATCTCGTCGGTAAACGCCATGTCAGCACTCTGCGAGGCGACAGGCGCTGACGTGACACAAGTATCGTATGCAATCGGGAAGGACACGAGAATCGGTCCCAAGTTCCTAAACACGAGTGTCGGGTTCGGAGGGTCTTGTTTTCAAAAGGATATCCTTAATCTAGTTTACATATGTGAATGTAACGGTCTCCCGGAAGTTGCAAATTATTGGAAACAAGTTATTAAGATAAATGACTACCAAAAGAGTCGGTTTGTGAATAGAATTGTTTCGTCGATGTTTAAC
Organism: Impatiens glandulifera; assembly: GCF_907164915.1. Lineage (NCBI taxonomy): Eukaryota > Viridiplantae > Streptophyta > Magnoliopsida > Ericales > Balsaminaceae > Impatiens > Impatiens glandulifera. Next base: position 57,381,080 of record NC_061865.1, on the reverse strand, counting down.
ACGGTTTCAGGAAAAAAGATTGCGGTTTTTGGATTTGCATTTAAAAAAGATACGGGTGATACAAGGGAAACGCCGGCTATCGATATTTGTAAAGGGTTGTTAGGAGATAAAGCCGAGTTGAGCATATACGATCCTCAAGTAACCGAAGACCAGATTCAAAGGGATTTGACTTTGAAGAAATTCGATTGGGACCATCCGGCTCATCTACAACCGCAGATGAGCCCAACTGCAATGAAGTCGGTTAATGTGGTTTGGGATGCTTATGATGCGACCAAGGATGCTCATGCGGTTTGTGTCTTGACGGAGTGGGACGAGTATAAGAAACTCGATTATCAACAAATTTTTGAAAACATGCAAAAACCGGCATTTATATTCGATGGACGCAATATTATGGATGTAGAAAAGCTAAGGAGCATCGGTTTTATTGTTTACTCGATTGGAAAGCCATTAGATTCATGGCTCAAAGACATGCCCGCTTGCGCATAATTTATTGAATTACAATTCCGAACAAAGAACAATAGCCAAAACTTTTAGAGAATAATAAACCAGGATTGTATGTTAGCTCATTTGTCTATTTTGAGGCTTGGGCAATGACAAGAAGTTATTTTCATGGGTCTTATGTTATTCCTCATAGGTAATTGGAAATTATATGATTAAGGTTACTGTTTTTTATTTATTTTAAAAGTTATAAGACTCAATTTTTATTAAATGTTACATATTTGTTGTGAAGTTAGTTTTCAATGAATCAATTAAAAGGCCTCTTTATTTCCTTTTCAAATGATTTGATGGAATGGATCATGCCAAATGATACAAATAATAGATAATGGGTCAAATTCATCTCAATTATGCTTACCATATATATACATATTTCATTTTCTTGGACACATTCATTAATTATCACCTAACATAATCTACCCATTTAAGGATGGAATAATGTCATATGCATAGAGAACATTCTAAATTTACCTATAAACTTGACCAATAATGTTCAATTATTTATTTAATAAATGAAAAATATAATAAAAAAAAAATTAACTTTGATATGTGCGTTTGTCATGTAAACTTATTTTTTATAGGTCTGGTTTGGAAGTAGGTTATTTAAAAACTAAGAAAAAAAAATAATGGGAAATGATTTTGAGTAAATAATAATTTTATTTTATTTTGATAAAAAAAACTTAAAGAATATTAATATATATAAATAAAATATAATAATTTAAAATATATGATATTTTAGTATTTTGATTAATAAATAAGTGATGATATTAATAAGAAGTGGTGAAATGAGATTAGGGTTATTTTAATAACTAGAATCGATTGAGGCTTAATTTTTATTCTCATTTCATTTCCTCGTTAAGAAAAATAAAGAAACTACTTAAAAACTTGACAATGTAAGATTTGTAGCCTAAAATGTCGACATTGCAATATTACATGACAAAAGTTAACTCTATTATTAATTTTTTCGTTTATTTAATAAATTCGACACATTTTGTCATGTTTATATACATAAACATAATAAACATAATGTTTTTCGTACATAAGTATATTTGACACATTGAACCAAATTCATAAATAAATTTGATATTCTTTCCATTTAAAAATATTTTATTATTATTATTTATTTATTTATTATTATTTGAAACATATGCTGCAAATTAAAAATATATTATCCATATAAAATATTTAAAAAAATATATTTAAAAAATGAATAATATGTGATTTCTCTCATTAATGTTAATGCTTAAATTGAATCCATGCATATAATCATATCAAGTTACTATAAGGATTCATGCTTATTTAAATTTATTAATTCATGAATAATGCATGAAGGTTGAAATGACATCCAAATATTGAATTAGGAATCTCATACACACTAATGTTAACGTTTTAAAAAATTATGATTTTTAATTAATTTTATTTTTTAAAAGACTTGAATTAATAAGACTAAATACTCAAACTTAATTGCCATTTTATTATCATGATATTTGAATCTATTATTGAACTATATCAGCATTTAAATGATATTTAATTTGATTTCAAACAACCTTTTATTAATCAACTATTTTTCTTCTTGTTTAAATAAAGTTTAAAGAATTGATTGATCTAAATTGGGCATCGTACATAAATGTTCGTATTCGACTCGGGCAAGTCGTGTTAGACTCTTAATCGTGTCGTGTTGTGTCGTGTCTAAATCTTATGTGTGTCGTATCATGTCTTCACCCACTCAAAACATTATGATTCACGGACTCTTTCGTGTCGTGTTTTTCGTGTCCACGAGTTTATTCGTGTTTAAATTCGTGTTTCGTGTTATTCCGACTAGATTTTGTTATTGTGTCAATACAATCGTGTCTTGACACTCATGTTAATTATTTATTTATTTATATATATATATATATTAAATTATATTATTAGTAAAACTTATACAATATTATTATATTATCATATATTTTGTTTGAGTGTTTTAATAATAATTAAAATTTTAAAATAATTTAAAATTTTAAAAATAATATTTAAATTAATAAAAGTAATATGTGAAATAATTATTATGGAACTCAAATTTTTATTCATATTATTTAATATTTATATTTTACTTTAATATTTTAGTATATTTAATTTTAATTATATATATTACATTTATAAAATTAAATAATTTATAAATTTAATGAAAATGTAAATATATTTAGAGAGACGTGGCCATTTAATAATGTTAATGTAAAAGTGGGTAGTTTGAGAAAAAATTAAGAGAAAGGGGGAAAGTTGGGTAAAATTTATAAATATATATTATTATATTATTAAAATTAAAATTAAAATTATTATCATATATTTATTACTTAATGTGTTAATAATAATTGAAATTATAAATAATAAAAAAATTAATAAGTAATTAATAAAATAATATCGAATAAAATTATTAATAGACTCACATTTTTATTCATATAATTTATTTTTTATTTATATTTTATTTTAATTTATATTATTTAAGTTAATATTTTATTTTAATATTAGATTTTAGTGTGTTTAATTTTAATTATAAATATTATATTTATGAAATTAAATAATTTATTAATTGAATAAAAATGTAATAAGTTTAGAGAATGTTAATGTAAGTAGCTTAGGTCATTTGACTAATTGTGTTTATGTGTCGTGTCTATACTTGTGCTGTATCTATATCCGTGTCTTGTCCGTGTCGACTTGTAACCGTGTTTCGATTATATAAACTCGTAATTGTGTCATGACAATGTCGTCTCGTGCTTGTATCCTGTCAACCCAAGACCCGAGTGAGATAATATCGTATCGTGTCGTTCCGTACAAATATCGTGTTGGATTATGTCGATTCGTATTTAGCTAACTCATTGTCCAGCTCTAGATCTAACTCACAAGTCACAATACTATATATAAAAATAATTAACAATTAATGGTGTGTAACAAAAGTACCAAATTAATAACTCTCAATGAAGACAAGATGTAATGTGGAGAATGTAATTGACATGGAGAAAAAAGACAATTAATTAGTCACGGGTGAGTTATTGTTACTTGTTCGAAAATGAGAAGCTTTAATTTCATACATATGTTGTTTTATTTGTTTGGAGCTAGTTTGATATTGGGTTATTTGAAAAAAATATGTAATATGAATTCAAATTTTTATTTCATATTTTAAAATTCAAATATAATAAAATAAGAACTAATAATATAATTGTTAGATAATCAATTAAGCTATTTCCTTATTTTAATTAATTTAAAATAATCTCTAGCATCTCATATATCTTACTATAAAATTTATCAATTGAAATATTTAAAATTTTCTTTTTTAATATAAAATACATTTTTATAATTTAATTTAAATAATTTATTCTTCTATCAAATAAATTTGCAATTACTCTTTTTATTATTTTAAAATAATTTAATATCAAATGAGTTTTTATAACTTTTTTTTATTATTTTTTAACTATTCAATGACTCAATTTATTAGTTAAATTACTAAAATACTCTAAATTTAAACTTTAAACGTAAAAAAATAATAAAAATTCAAATATCTTGTTCAACAATAATTTAAAAAATGTTTCTTTTATCTCAATTATTTTTTTTACTACTTTTTACTATAAATTCTATATCATATCACAATTATTCTAACAATCAAATCATTTATTTCATTAATTAAAATATTTTATTTTTATTAAATTTTAAATATAAATAAATACTTTAATAGCTAAGCCAATTAAAAACCCAATATTTTTTTATTTTTTTTATCAAATAAATTTGTTTAAACAAAATCTAAAAATATTCTAAAAAAAAAACAGCTATTAAGGGAATTAATGCATCCTAGTTCTAGATTTAGATTTATACACAACAAAGTAACATAAACAACCCAAAGTAGGTTAAATTGCAAAACAACCTTAATAAAATCTTAATTTATTTATTAGGGTTGTCAAAAGTAAGTTAAACATAAATAAAAAATAAAAAAAATGATGAAAGTGGGAAAAATCCGGGAAGGTAAATCCAGAAAGACTGCATCTTTATGTCTGTCAGGGGAAGCTTTTGATACAAACCCTAATCAGAAAGAAAAAGTCTTCTCCTTCTCCATAATCCAAACATTACACAAGCTTCCAAAATCTCTATTTATTCTATATATTCTCTCTTTAATTCAAAACAAAATAATGAATATATTATTATTGGGGAACAAATTGTAGCCACATGCCTCATCTTCTATCTATTGACCCCACTGTTCTTTGTTTTCTTTGGTAATTTCATTCCAACTAGCCATGATGGCTACTTATGCTTAAAGGAAGAAATCAATTGCGCCAAACCCCAACAACTAGCTGTTTGCAGTAAAACCCAACACTTTGATTCGTTCATAGGCTAAAAAGGCACACTAAATTTACAGTCTTGACTCGAAAAGAACACCCAAAATCAACTTCTTTCTTAAGTCTCCATCCATCTCTAACCCCACCGTCTGTATTAGTAGTAGTAGTCCCCCCAACCCAACCCCCCTTTTCTCTTTTATCATCGTCGCCGTTCAAGTTCTTCTCTTTCTCCTTCCGTATATCTAAGGTAAAAGCCCTTTTCAAGAAGAAGAATCCCAGACATTGCTTCGCCAATGACAGAACTTGCTGAAATTGGCTCAACCGACTTCATTTGTTTCACTTGCGGATGCAACTTAGAGACAGAGATCTGACCCTTTTTTCCAGTAAATACATCGAAGCAAGGAAAGATATAATCAACCCAGAAGAAGGGGTTTCAACATTTCACGGGAGAAATGAGAAAACATGGATGGCAGCTTCCTTATCATCCTCTCCAGGTTTATCTATCATCTTCTTCTTATATATGTTTTGACCCACATTTTGATTTTTCTTTCCGATTCTTCTACAGATTGTTGCAGTTTCTGTATTTACTGCATTGGGTTTTGCTTTCTACGTATTCTTTGCCCCTTTTGTCGGCAGAAAACTCTTCCAATATATCGCAATAGGGCTCTATACACCTCTGGTATGATAGTTTCCCAATTTCTCAACTGGGTCTGGATTTGAAACTTGACTGTCTTCAATCTTCATATCTGCATCTCTTTGCAGATTCTTTCTGTCTTCAGCTTATATATATGGTGTGCAGCATCTGATCCCGCTGACTCTGGAGTTTTCAAGTCCAAAAAGTACATAAACACCCATGACAGCAAAAAACCAAATGACGAATCTTCAAAGGAGGATATTCGCTCAGCCAGGAGAGCAACTGAATTACCTCGACACCCATCCTGGGCATTTGGTCTTTTAGCTCTTATTCCATGCGCCTCCCTCTGCAACAAATGCTCGAACCCACATGAAGAATCAACTGAGCAACAGCTTAGTGAAGATGGCATGTTCTATTGTAGTTTATGTGAAGTAGAGGTGAGAAATCATTCACATCAACTGTAATTCAAACTGATAGAGAATATATGGAGTAAAGTTATGAACACGAAATTGCATTGATTTCAGGTTTTCAGGTACAGCAAGCATTGTAGAGTTTGTGATAAATGTGTGGACCGGTTTGATCATCATTGCAGGGTACTTACTGTTAGATTGTTCTTCGAATTTCGTCTAGCTAAGTAACACGACGTGTCTAATACATTTTATCGTGTTTTTTTGTCGATGTAGTGGATTAATAACTGTATAGGCAAGAGGAACTATAAGATGTTCTTCACACTAATGGTTTTCGCTCTTCTCTTGGTATGTTGTTTCGTTCTTGGTTGGTTTGTTGGTTAGTTGGTTTTGAGTAATTGTTTGATTGAAATTGTTTGGTGCAGCTTATACTTCAATGGTCAACCGGGATTCTTGTGTTAATCTGTTGTTTTATTGACAACAAGAGATTCTCAGTCGATATTACCTCGAAGCTAGGGAGTAGTTTCTCTGTAGTCCCTTTCGTGATTGTCGTGGTTAGTTAATGATAATAATCTTGTGTTTTTGTAGCTTGTTAACCTCGATTTCTACAAATTACGCCGGTTCTCTTGTTTTGACAGGTAATTTGCACCTTGTTGGCTATGGTTGCGACGCTGCCATTGGTTCAGTTGTTCTTCTTCCATATTCTCCTAATGAAGAAGGTAAACATTTTTTAACAAATTTAATTTCAATAAGATTAAGATTAAGATGAGCATATTCTCTTTGATTTTATAGGGGATTAGCACGTATGATTACATCATAGCTCTACGGGAGCAAGAACAAGGAACCGTTGGAGGAGGTCAACAAAGTCCTCAGATGTCAACCGCCAGCTCGATGACCGGGTTAAGTAGCGTGAGCTCTATGAACACATTCCATCGAGCCGCATGGTGTACACCCCCACGTCTCTTCGTCGAAGATCAGGTTCGTTTTCTCGCGAAATCAACCAATCCGACAACATCCCGTTTCATTTTTAATCAGTTATGCTCTTTGTTTTCAGTTTGATGTGGTCCCACCCGACACAGGATCGGTTAGTTCATTCGGAAAGAAAACATTAATGGACGAACCGATGAAGAAAAAAACTGCAGCTCCGGTTAAGATCAGTCCATGGACTCTAGCCCGGTTAAATGCCGAAGATGTTTCAAAAGCAGCTGCTGAAGCGAGAAAGAAATCGAAAATCTTGCAGCCTGTGGTCAGACGAGAGGAAGCTAAACGAGACAATGGCAGTAGAAGACGAGCCAGCAAACGAGTTCGTTTAACCTCGGACCGACCCTTCGAACCCGACACAACTAAATCCTCGGATGGCAGTGTTTACAATCTTATTCGCGAAACCTCGACGAGTTTCGCTCCTCTACGGATAGAACCACGAGGTGCATTCCTGTCAAACCTAGCCGCTGTTTCGAGTTCGACAGTTGTCGTCGGTTCCTCGCCCGAAAGCAGTTTGGATTCCCCTGATTTACATCCCTTTCCAATTTCTAATTCGGGTATTGAGGATGCTCGGAGAATGACTTGTTTATCGGCTGCGAGCGCTGCTGCTTTGAAGGGAATCCCGTTATCGGGATCAGCCAGCGACGGCTATGAAGCATCGGGTGGAGAAGATAGTGATCGAGTTCCGTATAAATTTGAACCGAGGTCAATGAACTACAATAGTGTGTTTGTTCCTGACCAGCAGCAGCAGGAGCGAATGGTGAGACTGAAGGGATCAACTTCTTCTAGCCTAACTAACATCAGAAGCATTTGAAAATATTGTTCTTTTGTTTGTTTTGTTGTCGGGTTTCGACGACGATGATGATGCCCATTTGATGACATTAGACTCGACCGAGATGGAAAGAAATGCGACTGTTCCTCGTGTGCGGTTGAGTCTAGATGGTCTGCTTGTATTATTAAAACTTGTTCCAAACCATGACACCATTTGTCTTGTGACTAATTTTTCTTTGTGCAAATGTAATTTCAACCATTAGGCTTGTTTTGACATGTTTTCATTATTCTAATGCAAATGAAATTATTCATAAACTTAATATATTGTTTTAAAAGAAAAGTCTATGCATTTAGACAATTTATATTACTTGTGTTAATTCAATCATGAGCAAATGAGCAAATATTGGAGACTAAATATGTTTTTTTTTCTTTGTCAAAATTTAGATTAAAAGTAAATTTTTTATTTAATCATTCAAATTATAGTTTCTTTTCCTGAATTGTCAGATCGGGTTCAACTCAAACTCAACCCGATTTTAATTAATATCACATATTTTTATTTCATATTAAAATAACATTAACACAAAATAAAAATAAGTTAAATCAAACATTTATTTATAGGAAACTAAAAATAAAACAAAATAAAATTAGTGAGTGAATAGGAAATAACAAACAATTTTTTTTTAAAAATATATATTAACGGATTGACAAGTCTACTTCGAGTCATTTAAGGTCGACTCAATTTTGACCTGTTCATTAATCATCTTAAACCGGTTAACCTAATTTTGACCCGAACAAAAAAAATACATAATCCTAACATGATTTTTTCGTGTTCGTTCGGGTCGTGTTTTCGTGTCGGGTCAGAAATTACTAGATGAATATTCAAATTGTCTCGATCATAACCTTATTTTTTTGTGTTGGGTACGGGTCGTGTTCGATTCGTGTCGGGTATTTTTTTTTCATTACCTTTTCTATACAAATAATTCGTTTATTTCTCAAAATTGATTGTTCCCGCGTTTTTCGCTGAGTAAACTAAATTGTTCATTTTGTGAATATTTTCATTATTTGATAAACAACATTTATGTTAATCAGTGATATCTTTAGCCAAAAAAAAAATGTAATAAACTAAAATTAAGATTTACAAAATTTCTCATTTCAAAAGTGGATTACAATAGATAAATTGAATTTAACAAGACATAAAATTGATCATTTCTAGAAAAAATGTTTGGCCCAATAATAATAATAATAATAATAATAATAATAATAATAGTATTCTATATCATTGAAATATATTTTGAATTCTTCACCCCTAATAGAAAAATGATAGATCATTGTGAATCTTCCTTCCTGATTTCGAGTCAATGGCCCCTCTTTCTTTACTGTTACTATACGTGCTTCGATTCATGAAGCCTGATTGTAAAGAGGGTATCGCACGTTTTGCTGTCTCTCCACTTTTCAAGTGAAAATTTCAACCGGTCTTTGGCGATTCCTGATCGCTTCTCCGGCTATTCAACGCCGATTCAACGCTGTTCTTTCATCTACAACTTCTTCACTACAGCCGACAACAGTCTTCTTACACTGGAAATTGTAAAGAGGTTTGATTTTTTCACGAATGTCACTCGTGGGTTGGTTAGGGTTTTACGATCTGATTCAAATTCTTCATCATAAATGTATTAATTTTGTGTAATTTCTTATCCTTCTCTCTCAGATGTGGTATAGTTAACTAAGGAATGAACAACTTTAACATGGGGCGTATGAAACTTCAATCTGGAATAAATTCCATCGAAGAAGAACCAGAGGAATATGAGGGTTCTTCATTTGGGAAAGTTACTTTGGCTTGTATGATCAATTCAGAAATTGGGGCAGTTTTGGCAGTCATGAGAAGTAATGCGAGATGGGGTGGTCGTTATACCTCAGGGGATGATCAGCTGGAGCACTCTCTGATTCAGTCTCTAAAATCATTAAGGAAACAAATTTTCTCATTGCAGCAGCATCAGTGGCATACGATCAACCCTGTTGATTATCTCCAGCCGTTTCTTGAAGTTATTCGATCGGATGAAACTGGTGCATCGATAACGAGTATTGCATTGTCATCTGTTTACAAGATTCTTACATTTGATATGCTTGATCTGACTACTGTCAATGTTGAAGATGCTATGAACTCTGTAGTTGATGCTGTGACTAGTTGTAGATTTGAGGTTAATGATCTTGCATCTGAAGAAGTTGTGCTTATGAAGATACTTCAGGTTCTTCTTGCTTGCATGAAAAGTAAAGCATCACTTGTGTTGAGTAATCAACATGTCTGTACCATAGTTAATACTTGTTACCGAGTAGTTCATCAAGCAGCGAGTAAAGGTGAATTACTACAACGAATTGCTCGCCAGACCATGCATGAACTTGTCAGGACTATATTTTCGCATCTGTCTAATGTCAAAAACACAGATCGATCATTGGTCAAAGGAGCTGGCCCAGTGAAACCAGAGGTATGACAACACATTTTTACTTCACACTCTTTGATTAAATATTATGATATGAATGATAACATCTGTTGTTCTTTTTTGTTCTATACTCATTAGTGATAAAACTTCAGTCTGCTTTGTCCTGTTATCCTTATCATTCACATATTTTGAAAATTCTTTAGATTTAAGGCAAATTTGTGTTTCCCACTGTTTGAAAACTTGTTATGTGATAACATTAGCAGATTGGGTTATCGCAAGAAAAGGCCTGTATTGATCCAAGTTTGTTTCTATAACTGTTATGTGTTACTGTGGGCTGTAGCTTGTTTGAGCTTTACTTTTGAGTCAAAACCTTTTAATTGATCAATTGATCATGGGAAAACCAAATCAATACAGGACAAGTCATGAGATCATAAAACCTAAAAAAAACTCTCATTACTCATAAAACCTAAAAAAAACTCTCATTACTCATAAAACCTCAAAGCACCCTCAATGCTCTAGATCGAGGCCCTCAAATGACATGAGGTCAATTTGAAGCTGATTTTCCTTGTCATGATCGGGCTTTGCCCCCATTCTCCTTTCATATAGTTAACACCACTCTTTGTTTGAGCTGTTGAAAACGAATTATTGAGTTTTTCATTTTCTTCAAAAGCATAAATTTTACCTTGTATTTTTTCCTTCACAAAATTGAGTCATTTATAAGTCATTAATGGTGATAACATTTTTTTTTTCTCTTTTCTTGTAGGTAGGTGCTAAACAATTGGAGAACGGTAATGGTAGGTCCGAATATGACAACCAACTATCATCTGCTGGTTTAGGCTCTGCCGTTGGTTCAATGGAGGAAAGCTTAATGCAGTCTATTAATGGGAAGGATGCCCTTCAATATGATCCACATTTGATGACTGAACCCTATGGAGTTCCTTGCATGGTGGAGATATTTCACTTCTTGTGCTCGTTATGGACTGTTGTTGATAATGGGGCTATAGGACCCAAGGCAAACAATATAGCTTTGGATGAAGATGTTCCTCTTTTTGCTCTGACCATGATTAATTCAGCAATTGAACTTGGCGGTCCCTCTATCCGTCAACATCCAAGATTGTTGAGTTTGGTACAAGATGAATTATTCCGTAACCTGATGCAGTTTGGTTTGTCAATGAGTCCACTTATTCTTTCCACCGTCTGTAGCATTGTCCTTAATCTATACAATAATTTGCGAACTGAACTAAAACTGCAATTAGAAGCTTTCTTCTCTTGTGTGATCTTGAGGTTGGCACAAAGCCGATATGAGGCTTCATACCACCAGCAGGAAGTTGCAATGGAGGTTCTTGTTGATTTCTGCCGTCAAAAGAACTTTATGGTGGAGATGTATGCTAACTTGGATTGCGACATAACTTGTGGGAATGTATTCGAAGATCTAGCCAATTTATTATCAAAGAGTGCATTTCCAGTTAACTCTCCTTTATCTTCCATGCATATACTTGCTTTGGACGGTCTGATTGCAGTTATTCAAGGAATGGCCGAGAGGATAGGCAATGGGTCTGGAACTTTAGAAGCGTTGCCTGTAAATCTCGAGGAATATGCTCCCTTTTGGATGGTGAAATGTGATGACTATAACGATCCTGAACAATGGGTTCCGTTTGTTCGGAAGAGGAAATATATCAAAAGACGGTTGATGATTGGAGCTGATCATTTTAATAGAGATCCGAAGAAAGGACTGGAGTTTCTCCAGGTTACCCATCTTTTACCCGACAAACTCGATCCCCAAAGCGTGGCTTGCTTTTTCAGGTATACTGCCGGTTTAGATAAGAATCTTGTTGGGGATTTCTTGGGAAATCACGACGAGTTTTGTATCCAAGTTCTTCATGAGTTTGCCTGGACTTTTGATTTTCAAGATATGAACTTGGATATTGCGTTACGTCTGTTTCTCGAGACTTTCAGACTTCCTGGTGAATCGCAGAAGATACAGAGAGTGCTAGAGGCTTTTTCGGAGAGATATTACGAACAGTCGCCGCTGATTTTAGCAAACAAAGATGCTGCCCTCTTGCTGTCGTACTCGTTGATAATGCTGAACACGGATCAACACAATGTTCAGGTGAAGAAGAAGATGACTGAGGAGGATTTTATTCGAAATAATCGACATATCAACGGAGGAAATGACCTTCCTAGGGAATTCTTGATCGAGCTGTACCATTCGATCTGCAGGAATGAGATTCGGACCACCCCCGAGCAAGGTATGGGTGTTGCTGAAATGAATCACAGTCGTTGGATTGATCTGATGCACAAACTGAAGAAAACTGCTCCGTTTATCGTGGCGGATTCGAAAACTTACCTGGACCGAGACATGTTTGCGATCATGTCTGGTCCGACCATCGCCGCCATCTCTGTGGTATTCGATCACGCTGAACACGAAGACGTTTATCAAACATGCATCGACGGATTCCTAGCCGTCGCCAAAATCTCTGCGTGTCATCATCTTGAAGACGTCTTGGACGATCTAGTCGTCTCTCTTTGCAAATTCACAACTCTATTAAACCCGTCTCTAGCCGAGGAGCCCGTCTTGGCATTCGGCGACGACACGAAAGCCCGAATGGCGACCGTAACCGTCTTCAACATTGCCAACAGGTACGGAGATTTCATCCGAACAGGCTGGCGGAACATACTTGACTGCATCTTGAAGCTGCACAAACTCGGTCTACTCCCCGCCCGCGTGGCGAGTGATGTGGCGGATGAGTCCGAACTCTCCCCCGATCCCGCCCATGGGAAGCCCTTCACAAGCTCGATGTCATCGGCCCACATGCCTTCTATCGGTACCCCGAGGAGATCGTCCGGGCTTATGGGTCGGTTCAGTCAACTCCTATCGCTCGATACCGAAGAACCGAGGTCCCAACCGACGGAACAGCAACTCGCTGCCCATCAGAGAACGTTGCAGACGATTCAGAAGTGTCACATCGACGGTATTTTCACCGAGAGCAAATTTCTACAAGCGGACTCGTTATTGCAGCTCGCTCGAGCGTTGATTTGGGCTGCTGGGAGACCACAGAAACGGAATAATTCACCCGAGGATGAAGACACCGCTGTATTCTGTTTGGAGTTGTTGATCGCGATTACTCTGAATAACCGCGACAGGATTGTTCTTCTCTGGCAGGGGGTTTACGAGCATATAGCGGGTATCGTTCAATCAACGGTTATGCCTTGCGCGCTAGTCGAGAAGGCAGTTTTCGGTTTGTTACGAATCTGTCAAAGGTTGTTACCTTATAAGGAGAATCTGGCCGACGAGCTTTTAAGGTCGTTACAGCTCGTTCTGAAGCTGGATGCTAGAGTGGCAGACGCGTATTGCGAGCAAATAACGCAGGAAGTTAGCCGGTTAGTGAAAGGGAACGCGAATCATATCCGATCCCAGAATGGGTGGCGGACGATTACTTCTCTGCTGTCTATAACCGCCCGCCACCCTGAAGCTTCCGAATCTGGATTCGATTCGTTACTTTTCTTAATGTCGGATGGGGCGCACCTCTCGCCAGCTAACTACGTACTGTGTTTGGATTCCGCGCGTCAGTTCGCGGAGTCTCGCGTGGGACAATCTGACCGTTCGATTCGAGCGCTGGATCTCATGGCGGGCTCGGTCGCCTGTTTGGTTCAATGGGTCACTCTCCCGCAGGAAGTAGGTGATATGTGGCTTCGGCTTGTTCAGGGGATAAGGAAGGTTTGTTTGGATCAGCGAGAGGAAGTTAGGAATCATGCACTTTTATCGTTGCAGATATGTTTAACAGGAGTGGAACGATTATCCCTTGCGAACGGACTTTGGTTGCAATGTTTCGATCAAGTTATATTCACGGTTCTAGATGATTTGCTCGAACTCGCCCAGGGGCAGTCACAGAAGGATTATAAGAACATGGAAGGGACTTTAGCGATTGCTGTGAAGATTCTAGGTCAAGTGTTTTTAAATTTGCTTGAGGAGCTTTCGCAGCTGACGACGTTCTGTAAGCTGTGGCTGGGGGTGCTTAGTCGAATGGAGAAGTATGTGAAAGTGAAGGTAAGAGGGAAGAAGAGCGATAAGCTTCAAGAGAATGTTCCCGAGCTTTTGAAGAACGTTTTGCAGGAGATGAAGACGAAAGGGGTGCTGGTTCAGAGGAGTGCTTTGGGCGGAGATAGTTTGTGGGAACTGACATGGTTACATGTGAATAACATCGATTCTTCGCTACAGTCTGAGGTATTTCAGGATGGGGAGGATAAAAGCAAGGTTGGAATTGAAACAACCGCGATTGATGATGAATGATGGTTGGAAAGTGCGGTTTTTGTTTTCCTACTGAATGAGGTTAGTCTTTCTTCTTGTCTTGTATATTAAAATTAAAATGATTTGTCTTGTAGACTATAGTAGTATCCATCCATCCTTTGTATGCTTAGCTGAAAGCAATTTGTTTGGTCATTTGACAACAATATTATGTGTTCATTCACATTCTATGTTTCTTAGTTATCATGACTTTACTTGTGAGGATCAAATAGAGACAACCAACTCAAGCAAAGTTCCCATAGTAGTAATTGCTTGATCCTTCATAATCATTTGTCACAACTTGCAATCTGTGGATTAAGATATTCTTAAACCGAGGTCAGTATTGGTAGTTAGTTTCGATTCTCACTAAAAACGTCGTCACCCCCCTCAGAAAACAACTTTAAAACTTTCATTTTCTCTTAGGTCATGTTGGTTTACCTTGAATTTGAACATTCATCATTAATATTGACTAAGGGTGTCCTAGCACACATTTTAACCCAAATATGGATCCAAATTCTATCAATTAAAACAAAACTTTAAACAAGATAGTACTAAATTAATTGGTCCATATCTCTAATTATCTTATATAAAAACTATTTAAACCTCCATCGACATCGAGGTAACAAATGTCACGTGTTCGATTTCATCTAAAAGCGTGTTAAGTTTAAGCGGAGGCCTTACCTTTGGGTATCATGTCAGTTCTTCTTTAATTTTCAAATAAAATTCTTCTTTAATTTTCAAATAAAATACTTAAAATGAGTTTTTGTAAAAGTTTGATAGATTGTTTTTTTTTACCTACTTCAACTTTTGTAACATTTGGTTTCTTACAAATTATTTTTTGTCAAATGAATTACCTTAGTGAATTAGTACGGTTTCACTTTCACCTCAATTTAAAGTGTTTTTAATGTTTCTTAATTAAAATTTTTAGTTATTCTAATGAATGAATTATGTATAAATGAGATTTGTAATATAATTAAATAGTTTATATTTGTAAAATAATAGAGATCAAGTGGTAGACTGAATATTGCGAATAAGTCAACTAATATTTAAAATAAAATTAAAAACTAAATATTCATTAAACCATCAAAATATTATTATGTTAGTTTTATAGTGACCATTATTATTAATTATAATATAAATAATTGAACATATATAAAACAATAAATAATAATTTTTTTAGGTGGGTCAAATATTCATAATGTTCCCCCAATAAACAGAATAACTCCAAAATAACCTCAAACATATTATAAATAAATAAATAAAAATCTGATTCTGATAAACTCCAGAAACACCAAAAAGCAATATGGTCGGCAATAATCCCATACTCAATCAATAAAATAAAATTTTCAAATTTAAATTATATATATTTATAATAATAATACTTTTCCATACCTGAGAAAGGAAGCAAACGGTTAAAATTAAATGTCTAATTAATTAAGCTGACTTTTGAAATATATATATCTTATTATATATATATATATTTAATTAATTGATAAGTTTTTGTTAAAAATATAATTTAACAAATCTTAAACATCTATATTAAAATATAAATATTACTGAAATTCACCATGTAATTTATTTACTAAATTGTATAATCATAAATAAAAATTAAAACTAAGTAGAAAACATTTCTTTTTAATTTAAACTATTATCTTGAAAACATGATTAGTTTATTTTAAATAAATAATAATATTTTTCTTAATGCTTATAATTCTAAAACGCGTGTCAGTCATGTTGGCAGGGTTTATAAATTATTTAATGTTCAGATCTAACTAAACTAATTAAGTCTTCTTTTCATTAATGATCTTTGAATTTCTCAGCCTCCTTTATTAATCCCCTTTCAAATCTATTTTCTTCAATTAATTAATATTTTAATTTTTTTCCTTTAAAAAATTAGGCAAATAAATTGTTTTTAAATAATAATCTTTAATGGTTATATGCTCTTTTTTCTTTCAAAATTTGTTTTTATAGTAAATTTAAAATAATATTTAATTTTTTAAGCATCATATTTTTCTTTTCAGGTTAGAGTTAATATTTAATTTTGTTTATTGTGGTATTTTATTTAACCTGGTCGAATTTTTTATTTAAAATTTTTGTGATTCGAATAATACTTTCAATCTTCAGTGGGTGGGTCGTTTCCTGTTCATATCTGACTATGTTGATTATGCATTCTCGAGTTCGTTTACGTCTCCTTTATAATAACAAATGAGACTATCTATTTTTTTATGTTTTTATTTGATTTAATATTTAATATAAAAGTTCCTCTTAATGTAATATTTGTAAACAGTATATAGATAATCACTATTTCGGATAATCAATTATAATTTGATAAAGGTTCTCTTGATACCGTTTTATGGGTTCATTCAGCTTGTTTTAATTTAACTCTTATTATAATTCAACTCTCATCGTTTAGAAATTTTAATTTTGTAAATGATCATTATAATTTAATATTTATATCGTCAATTGTTTGTATTAAATTTGTAGGCTTTATTTTATATTATATACCTTAATTTAATAAAAAATAGTTTCTTATGAAAATAATAATAATTAATATTATTAAAAGAAAATGATATTATTTAAATCTTAATTTCTTATTTAGCCACCAAACTTGAAAAATAATCTCAATCATAATCACCACATATATAGAGATTATCCCTCACCAGTCTCCATTAATGCTTTCTACTTATCTTCTTCTTCATCACCATCATCATTATCTATAGAGAGAGAAGTACTGGTTCCCTTTCCCTTTCCTATGGACCTAACCATAACTTCCGGCGCCGGCGCCGGCACCAAAACCCATGAAGACGGTGAAGTCAAAATAGCTAACTACATGAAAATACCACGTCACTTTCTACCGCCAACGCCGGCGACCCTTAAATACAGAGAATGTCTAAAAAACCACGCCGCCGGTCTCGGCGGTCACGCCGTCGACGGTTGCGGCGAGTTCTTACCGTCTCCGGCCACAACTCCCACCGACCCAAAATCCTTACAATGCGCCGTTTGCAATTGCCATAGAAATTTCCATCGCCGGGAAGACGATTCTGTTACTACCGCCGCCCAATATCTCAGTTTCCGGCGCCGACCATCTCCAATTCCCCTCCCTCCGCCGCCGCATATGTTACTCGCATATGTTAACGCAAATCAACCGGCGACGGCGACTGAATTGAAGGCGACGGAGAATTTAAACGGGAGGAAACGACACCGGACGAAATTCACGAGAGATCAAAAAGAGAAAATGTTGTGTTTTTCTGAAAGAGTTGGATGGAAGATACAAAAGTCCGATGAGATTGCGGTGGAGGAATTCTGCGACGAAATCGGCGTCGGAAAAGGTGTTCTTAAAGTATGGATGCATAATAATAAAGGAAAAGAGAAAAGTAATCTTGGCTCCGGCGAGATCACCGCCGGCGGACGGGAAAATAGTGAAATCTTATAGTTTTTACTGTAATATTTAGATTATGGTTGTACTTATCGTTAAGGGAAATAAATAGACTTTATAATTTCCTTTTTTCATTTAGTTCTTATGGAGATATTAGAATCATATTCATATACTAATAACTCTTATTCATAATTTATCTGTATTTTTGTTGATATTAGAACTTGTTTGTTTCCTCTTGGTTTTATAGTTATGATAAAAAAAGAAGAAGGGTTAATTGAGTTTTTATTGAATATAAATAAAATAAAAATATTTTAGTTGATAAATGAGGGATTTAATAGTTAAAATAATAATGATATTATATACAAACTTTATACAAAATTAATAAACTCATTAGTTTAATTCAAACTTTGGGCGGTTCTTTCTCCCCCACATGTTTTAATGCCTATCATATTCTTCAAAATCTTTCAAAATTCTTTGCACTCTTGAAAAGTTCTTCTCTCCCTTTATGATTTTGAAGAAGAGGACAGGGCCGAAGTGGAACATGTGCTGGGACAATATCGGGAGTGCTTCTTAAATAACAAATGTCACAAATTGATTCTCACTTAAAACTACTTAAATTGAAAACTACTTAAATTGAAATGGAAGTCATGATTGAAGGTTGTGGATAATGTTGTAAATGAGTAAGTTAAGCTGAACAATGTTAGAACTCTATCAAGTTTTTATTTGAGTTTAGCTCGTATTTATTTAGTTGGGCTCCCAAACTATTCGAGTTCAGCTCATTAAGACTATTGAACGTACTTTTTACAAGTCAATATTTGAATAGCTCGCGAGCAATTCTGTTTATTTACATCTAATGATAATTACTTAAATTGAAGTGAAACTTGTGGCTGTGAGTAAGATTGTAAAGAAGCTAAGTCAAGCTAAACAATTCTAGAACCCAACTCAAGTTTTTATATTAGAGTTCGAGTTTAACTTGTATTTATTTAGTTGGGCTCCTAAGTTATTCGAGTTCGGCTGGTTAAAATTATTGAATGGGCTTTTTCCGAGTCAGTAATTGAATAGCTCGCGAGCAACTATATTCATTTACCTCTTTAATTGTTAGGTGTCATGTTAACTTTCTATATTAATTTCTTTCATTCAATTTCTTTCATTCAAGTAAAAAAAAACATATAAAACAAGACTTAAAAGTTTATTTTATGGTTAAAACAAGTACAAAAATATAATTCATTTTATTTTTTATAGGTTTAATTAGATTTTATCCTTTATATTAATGTTTATTTTACAGATAAACAAATACAAAATATATATAATTCGGTTTAATTTGATTTTACCCCGATAAAAAAAAGGCGACCCGAGTTTATTCGAGAGGTGATACGACCCTTTTAAATCATAATGATAATTTAATTTGAGACTTTTGTTCTCATTTCTTACATTTGAAAAATAGTGTTAGGTTTAAACGAGTTTATAGATTAACAAATACGATTTAAAACTTGAAATCTCAACTTTTCAATCAAGTTATTCTTGATGGGTTAAACCCTTTTTAATTATATAAAGTCAATTAATTAAGTTATATATATTATTAAAGATTCATTTAAAAAATTGAATATATTTTTTCTTTTTTTTGTAAAAAGAGACAAATATTTGTCTCCCCACGTAATAACTATGTTGACTACTTTTAAAAGATTTGTGTCTAATTACTTGGGTTATTTAAATGAGCAAAATATAAAGTATTGATATGAATGACATATGTGTCCTTAGATTTGGGTAGTTTTGAAAGGGATATTTTAGTCCTTACACATGGAAGATGAAGAGGATGATGAGACATGGCAATCAAGTAAGGGGTGTTTGTTTGTTTATATTATCTTTGTAAAGATTGAACTTTTAAGGGAAGTAGGATTCTTTTTATTTATAATTAAAATAAACCGGTCGACAACAAACTGCCACCTTTCCTTATTTGGATTGATTGCCAAATCTGAAATCTTTTCTTACAATTCTAATCTAAGCATATTATTAATTGTTTAATAATCCATATTATCATAATTAATATGAGGATTAGAGATTAAGTTAAAGCAATCATAACCCTAAAGTAGTTGAGTTTAGTAAATCATTTTTCTCATATATCTTTGGTGGGAGTCACCAACCATCATAGACAGATCTATTGTAGGGTATGAACAGGCCTTAGAAGAAAAAAATATCGTTCTTTTATACAATTTAATTTACTTTTATTATTTATAATTTTTCATTTATTCTTTTAAGTCGGCCACAATGTTTTTTCAAGTTCACACTAACTTTAATCAGTGCATCATTTTTGTAATCATGCCCTTCTTCTTGGATCTTAATTTTGAACTCTCCTTAGGGAATGCCCAAAAAACATTCTCCTAGGGGTGTAACAACGAAAATCTCCGAAATAATAAGACAAGTCATGATGATCAATGGAAATATACATTGCCCTCGAGCTCGGTTAAAAAAAACGCCTAAAATGAAAGTTGTTAGAAAGGAGATTAACGAAACCCTCGTCCAACTCCATAAACAAAACTAGCTATGGGTCGGTTTAATGTGGGCTAATTTGGTAACCAACCCAAAATTAATTTTGATTTTGGCCAAACCCTAAACCCAAACAACCAAGATCTCTCCCTATGAACCAACTCAATTCAAGCAATCCCTATGAAAAGTCCCAAAAATGGGATCAATAACATTTGTGGAATAAAACAAATTATTAATACTTTAAAGACAACAACCATACGCTGAGATAAATTGCTCATACCAACCGGATCAACTTTTATATAAGTTTTTTTAGTAACTTGTGTATAATTTGAAACACATAGACTTAATAAGATCATCACAACCCAAACCCTAAAAAAATACTTATGATTGTTACTATACAAAATTAATAACTTTATGTAATTTCAAACATTGGCAGGTTTAATCACATTCTGTACAATTACTAATTCTCAGTAGTTAGATTAGCCTATGTGTACAGGAGTGGGTACACCCCATCCCAACCTAACCTAACCTGGTTTCATACTTTCATTAGGATCATAAATCTTGGGGGTTGACCTGAACTGGGCAGAGAAATAACGTCCCTAATGTTTTTTTTTTTTATATAGGTGACAATAATTTTATGTGGTGACCCGACCCTGGCATAATAGGGTAATGTATATTTTATCATTTAAAATTAAAAATATGACTGGATAAGGAACTGCCACATAAGCTTTCCTTATCATCCACAATCCACATGACCAACATGTTCGAGATCAACTCACAGAGAGTTTGAACCTCCAAAAATCCCCATTTTCATGTCTTTCTCAACCATGTCCTCCGCCGCCGCCCCCATCCTCTCCCATTCCTCCTCCGCCGCCGTCGCCACCGCAATCGCCAAACAATTCTCCCCACTTTCTCCCTTCATCAAATTTACTACATCTTCTTCCCCAAAACAATTCACCAGACCAATCACAAAACTCAAAGTCACATCCAAATCCACCGCCGCCACCTCCAAACCCACCACCGCCGGAGAAACCATCTATTTCGACGGCGGCGCCCACTACGGCGACCTACTAGCCAATCTCCTCCTAGGCTTCACACTCTTATGGCTACCCTTAACCCTAGCCGCCGTTCTACGTTCATTCTATCTTAGATACAGGTTTACCAACCTCCGAGTAACCGTCATATCAGGTCTCACCGGACAAGAAAGAAGCGATTTTTCATACAAAGTCATCAAAGATGTCCAGGTCGTACCTAGGTTCATCGGCGAGTGGGGTGACGTTATCATCACCCTTAAAGATGGAACCAAGGTTGATTTGAGAAGCGTACCTAAATTCAGAGAGATCGCCAAATACTCACTATCCATGGCGGCCGCCAACAACAACGATCAATCACCGGTGCCGGTGCTGTTTAATGATGAAATCAAACCAAAGGGTTTCTAAATTTGAAAATGTATTTATCTATCTATAAATTATATGATTCTGCATTGTAACAATATATAATTATGAGAAAATGTTTCATCAATACAAAAAAAAAAAAAATAATCCAAGTTTAATTCGCCTTTGTTGTCTTCTTCTTCTTTGGTAATCTCTGAAGTTTCTTCCACTTGAGATATATTTGGTATGACAAGCCGGAGAACACCATCGCTACGCTTCCCCATTGTTGATTCGATAAAGGGTTACCACTCAGTAGAGAAGATACGACGATGCTGACGAATTTTCGGGTCGTGGTAATGGTTGTGTTTGCGAGTGAACCGAATCTGCTGATTGTTAGGAAAATGAAATTCTGTCCGATCGAACCGCAAATACAGTATAAGAGAATGTCCCAAGCTGCTTCGGGATTCTGCCTACAGAACTCGATTGCACCATAACCGCCTGCTCCTGGCCAACCGAACATAAAAATGGAGTTGAAAATACTTCCCCATAGATTCATTCCTAGCATTATGTCCCAAGCTGTTGTGTTTGGGTACCTAAACATGAGAATACATTTCAATTATTAGTTACATATTAAACTTCATGTGACATATTGGATAATTGAGGAACTTAGGTCTAAATGATTCAATCTTGTTTCACTTCAATGTTTTACCTTGCTGAAATTGAATCCTGAGTGGCGTTTGTAAATCCATCAAACGCGAGATTAAAGAAACAGAGTCCATATCCTATAGGTGCATTCGGGCGAGCTAACTTGTTTATAGTTTTAGAACTCGTCTGCACCAAAACAACATAATTCTTAGTTCTTCAAAACCCTAGAACGGAATTAAGCAGAAAATGGATATAACTCTCACCTTAAGAAGAGCAAATGAAGAAACTCCACCTGCAACTAATAGAGTACACAAATACTCTGGAAAGGTATATCTAATACCATACACTAAAGTACCCATGAACATTACTGCAAAAATGAAGAATCTAAACATTTAAAGAACAGCAATCAAGGTTTATATAATTTATCAAAACCAAATCTGAAACATCTAAAATTCAAACCTGGAATCATTTTAGAAGATTTTGCAAGAACCTGGAAATAAGACTTTCATCAAACAGATGATATTCAACAACATTCATTGTAGGATTGAACTAGTTAAGTTATGACATACCTGAGCAGGATAACTGATGTATTTCAATGCTTCAATTCCCATAGCAGGACCGATAGTGTTTGTAATTCCAGCACTCCAATAAGTCCACCAAGGTGCACCACCACCACTTCCGCCTGACCATAGCCTTATCACTGTTTCAAAATTCAATACACACACCGATTGTTTGAGTAATTCAAAACAAGTTTCTGTAGGTTCGATTGAAAAGAAATCAGAGACTTACTAATAAATGACCAAATTAAGCAAACTACACTTTGCGCCAGATTAAGAAAAGCTAGATGTTCAAACCTCTGCTTGTTTGGACCATATCTCTTTGTAGACCTGAAAGATGACGATGATCTTAAACTCAGTTTTGACTACAAGTTGAGAAAACATCTAGAAATTTCTCAGTAGAGAATGTAAGAACTTACACTGTCTCTTGAAGGACGCCTTGGTAAATATACGCCGACCAGATTCCGGCGACGCAAAAAGCGAGAACCAGAATGCGGCGAAGTCCTGAGCTGTGGTGCTCCATTCTGGTCACTGATCGGCCGGAATCAAGTAATCTTGAGTCGCCGGAGATAACTTTTTGAGACGAGAGAGATCGACGGAATTAGGGATTCGGAGGAGTTACAGGGGAGGAGAGAGAAAGAGAGCGCGTTCAATGAACGGATTTTCGTTAGGTTTACAACTGCCGATATGGAAGAGAAGACGATACTATGAATGCTACGTGGATTTTCCACGTGGAGTGACTTGATTGGTTGTATTCAGAATGCTTGCCTGCTATTGGGTGAAGTAACGCTGTTAAGAAGTATTAATAAAACAGGTCAGGTCAAGCTACTCCTTATATAAAGTTTTATTTTTATTTTTTTATTAATATATTATTTATGAGTATTAAATAATTTATTTATTAAAATTATATTTATATAAATAACTATACTTTTTAGTTTTTATTAGTAACTTTCATGAAAAGTAAAGAAAATAAAAATATTATATTTTTTATATTAATTAAAAAATTGTAAAAACTAAGTTTTTATAAAAATTATATTTTTAACTACAAATATACAAGAGAATTTAAAATATATCTTTACAAATCCTTTACAAATATTATGTTTTAAATAAAATTATTTTATTAGATTTTTTTTATATTTTTAAGAATTAATGATATAAACATAATATTATTTGAATTTAGAATATTAAATACATTTTTTTATTTTTTTTTCTTTCTCACCCTTATGATAATCATATTAAAACCGTAAATATAAATCTCCATTACCCAAACCAAACTCCCGTCGATCCAATATCCATAGCTCTCTTTTTCAATATATTGTTATGTTTTTTAAAATTAATTAAATTTAAATACTAATTATATATTTCTTAATGTGACTTAAGGACCAGTTTATTTATTCTTGTTTTATTTTTATTTTTGTATTTATTTAATTGTTATAATTAATTTTAAAAACAAAATATAAAAAAATCAAAAGAAATTATATCTATCAAAATAAATAAATAAATATTTAAATAAAATCCAAAAAAATAAAAATAAATATTTGAATAAAATCTGATTGGATTTTATTTATTTTAAAGCTAATATTTTATTTTATTTTTATAAAATATGGTGTGACAATTGAGATTTTGTGACAAATTTAGTAAACTTAGTGGTTGTGTAATTTGTTTGTTTCTGTGTAATTTGTTTGTGTCGTGTTAAACTGTAATTTCTCAGTCATATTTTTTTAACTTTGAACAAAATATAAACCAGAAAAAAAAAAACTATTCATGTTATAGACTTATAGTGTTATAATTCTCTATTTCAATTTTAAAATAATTTTGTATTGAAAAATTATTTATTTATAAAATAATTTATTTATTTAAAAATAATATTATTTATTATATTTAAAAATAATTAGTTTATAACAAAAGTACTTAATCACAACCTCACTAAATAAATAAAAAATAAGAAACAAAACCATAAACAAGTTGCACATATAATATTTTTTTTTTTAAATTAAGAAAATTCTTAGAAAGATTTTATTTTATTTTTAGAGAGAATAACAATCTTTTTCCTTGAACTATAAAAAAAAATAATAATAATAAAAAAAATAAAAATAATAAAAAATCTTCAATTGAGAAGAACTACGATTATTTCCCCCAATCCAATCTATATCTAACAGTTTTCCGAATATTTAAATTATTTATTATTATTATTTTACATATATAAATATTTTAAGTTAATTAAATATATAAATATAATAATATATAAATAAATGATTTGAGTATACTAATTTATGAATAAAAAAGTATAAAAAAAATAAAATTTTATTAAGTTTAAATTTACTAACTTTGATAGTAAAATATTTAGTAAAAATTATTTAAAATAATATTTATAAAAGATAAAAAGAAAGATAATATTAAAATTATCAAAGTATATTATATATATAATATATATATATATATATATATTTAAAATAATCTAATTATATTAATATCATTTTATTTAAACACTATAAAAATATATTTATAAAATTTAATATTACTAGTATAATTAAAAATATTATTATTATTTTCTAAAATTCAAATTATTATTATATATTTATTAATTAATATTTTTAAATAATAGTTATAACATAATTTAAATATTTTAGCAAAAAAAAATAATATTATAATTGAAACTATAATTTAATTTAATTAATAAATTAAATTAAATTCATAAAAATAACCTTAAATAATGAATATTTACTTAAGATTTCTTGTTTTTGTGACGTGTAAATTTGAATGTGTTTGGGTATTGTAAACTTTGAGTTTTTTTTAAAGAGTTTGTTATATTTTTCTTTTTTGATTACACAAGGTAAAATATTATATTTAAGAGTTACAGTGTAAAAGAAAAAAAGTGCTCCAATTTTTGTTTAGGTCAATTACCCTATAAATCCTAATTGAATTTTCACATAAAGTTAATTCATTGATAACATTTATAATGTTTTCATATTGTTATGTGAAAAAATAAAAGTAACTTCACAAGTGTTATTAAGGTCTCGATGTCTTGTTTCGTTCAAAAGTAATTTTCAAATATCAAATAAAGCTAAACAGTAAAAAAGGGAAAAAAAAAAAAATTAAAATTAAAATATTTAATATGAAAAATATTTATGTCAAATGTGAACTAAAAGTAAATAAGGAATATAAATAAAACAATATAACACATAATAAATGAAAATCTAATTCTAGCACTATAAAAACATTTACACATAATTAAAAGCTTCTTATGTTATTTTTATATAATTTTAATTTATTGTACAAATTATATATTTTATATAAAACATTAAAATTAAATAACATAAAAAATTATAATTTCTTGACTCCAACTTGTCATATAGAGTTGAGAAGTCCTCAGTAATTTCTCATTCAATAAATTAGAACCATTACAATTTTAATACAACAAATGGTATAAACAAGTAAACATATACAAAATCCAATGTGGGTTGTTTATCCTTCCAGTATATAAATACAATAATAATATATATATAATTTGGAAATTCATTTTTCTTGCCTCGCCAATGCGGTTTAGCAAGTTGTATAAATACCGCGTCTCATACAAGTGTAAAATGTTCTTCGTTTACCTTATTTATATAAATTCATGATTTTTCTTCCCATACCTTGTAATCATTTCCCTCGAGAACCAAGGACCATTTCCCC
Source organism: Impatiens glandulifera (assembly GCF_907164915.1). Taxonomy (NCBI): domain Eukaryota; kingdom Viridiplantae; phylum Streptophyta; class Magnoliopsida; order Ericales; family Balsaminaceae; genus Impatiens; species Impatiens glandulifera. The sequence goes on along the minus strand of NC_061865.1, from coordinate 57,354,658 downwards.
GATGGCTCGTAATGACCTGGTCCCATTTTCATTGCTAATTTGTCGTCAATTAGAGCAGCATATACATCTCTTTCAGCCTTTACTATATTAACCTGTAAATCCAATATCCATAGTGAAAAATATGGTTCCAAATTTTATTACATAAATCTAGAAAATTAGCATGAACCCTACTTCAACTTAAAGTTTTATTGACTATTTTCACTTGTGCTACCTTAGTTTTAACGAGATAAACAAAAAGAGGGAGAGTTTCCAACACTTACAGTACTCCGACAGTTGATCTTATTCCGGTTTCTGAGAGATATAAGGGCTGCAATCTCAGATTGCATATGGGAAAATATATGATCATAGAAAACAGCTGGTGTTCCAGGATGAGTTAGGATGTAAGCATACCCTTGCATCTCCTTTCCACCTGGGAATCTCCAATGACCCTTTTATGGACAAGAATAAGAACATGAAAAGAAGACCAAAATAACGAGTCAAAACAAGTTTATAACAAAATCTTCGCCTTTTATCTACCTGTGTAGAGCCAGTATCATGATTCTCGATAAATGTGACAGCACGAGATGGCCACCACCCAACAACTCCGGGTGGCTTTCCCTTTTGATCAGATAATCGCCAATATTCACATCTATCCAGTGTCTGTAAGCATCATGTCAAATATGTTGCCATTTTAATATGGAAATACTAGAAATTACAAATAAAAGGACATAGCCATCGGGAATTATGAGATTATCAATGAAATGACTTACAGCGTGAAGAATTCCTTTTGTGGTGACATCAAATGCACCCGCAGTTCCATTAGTAGCATTGATCCAGTCAATAATTCTCTGCCTATGAGTGTCTTGATTATGATCCATTTCTCCAAACGTGTAACTGAGACTGTCCCAATACTCACCAACAGCAAAATAAGGCCCACTTGCATCCAAGTAGTCTTTTACATAACCACCCCAAAAACCTCTAACAAAATCAAGCCTCCATCCATCATATCCAATTTCTTCCCTGCATACCCAATTTATACACTCAATATTCTGTTAAACATAGTACTTCTTTATTTTCTGAGACGAGGTTTTTTCAATCAATGTGCTTTCAGTTGGAAATGAACCCGAGATCAGCCTCTTAGTTCAAGACTCCCAGGTGTATTTGTTTTAAACATGGTACTGTAGGTTAAAAATATTAGTGGCTACAATATAATTATGGCGATATAGGACACTCACGTGTCACACGGAAATAATCAGCCACCTGTGTTTTTAACGTCACTCAATACCCATTTCCTCTTCATACCTAAAAATCTTTTAATATTGATTGTTTATATATAAAATAAAGAACAAGGACAGAAGTGCTAGTTATACACGCAAGTCAAAGAACATGCTTATCAGAATCATTAGAAGAAACTTAAGAAACAAAAGGTCATAGAGAAGTACCTCAACCAGCATAACCATTCTTTAATATCCTTCCTTACAAAATCCTGCGAATGATCAATATTTGGGGCAGCATGAAAGTTATCTCCACTGCTCTTATTTCCCTTCCCCTGCATAATTAGCAAAGAAATTAAATTATCTTGAATTGTTTTTTAACATCCATGTCACGCAACAGGTAAAAAAAATAGTACTATGAGGAATGAATCATTTTATCCATTAATTGCTTGAATTGCATTGGAACTTGAAACCATTACAAAAGCAATGTTGCACCTGAAAATGAGGATCATCTGCCACAATTGCTCGGTCATCCCAGTTCAGACGACCACCAAATAAATTCCAGATTCCATTTGCATTTTTATAATGTGCACATCGATGATTTAGAACAACATCTCCAAGAACTTTGACACCAGACTTGTGGAACCTAGTAACTAGAAGCTTCAGTTCCTCAATGTTCCCATACCTATGGTATAAAGTAACAGATGTCAAGAATACAAGCTTATAAAAAAGACTTCTAACACTTGATGGAAGAGATCAGAATATTACTAACGCAAACAATAGAAAAAAAATCTACTTGACTCTTCCACAAGTATTTATAATCACATTAAAGTTGCCCATGAAAAATGAGTTGGAGATAGCAGCAAATAGAAAATGACCAAGTTAGAACAAAGTTGTGGAAATTATAGGAAACAATTAATGGAGAATACCAACAATCTCTTCTTAATCAAAATGTTTCAAAAGTTCTATAAGAAAAAACCAATGAGATTGTGTTTGAGGGGGAAAATCAAAATCAAGACAATATTTTGGTAGCAAAATATAAATTATTTCTTCTTAATTAGATTTGAAGAATTCAGATGATATACATATCCATCAACTTGCTTGGGTATATAGGAATCTGAAACATATAGGTTATCCCGCATTGCTTCTTAAGACTTCCTATCTTCTTCTAGAAGATGCAATCAGCGATCCTACTAGGCACAATACTTCACTATTCAACAAAACATGCTTCAAGGAGTGCATTCTATATTTGACTCATTTCTTCGAGCAAGATACAGACCATATTTCATTGACATGCATGTCTATGCTAAAGGTACAAAGTTTAAGCAAGATTCGACAAATTGATCTTTAAGAATGTGACAGTAGACCTTCACTTGTTGGAAAAAATAGGCATAATTGGAGAACATAACCCCATTTAGAAACACTTAGATGGATGAGATTATGTTTGAAAACCAAACTTAGTCAGAGACAGATTAAAAAACTATTGGTTGTTTCTCATTTGGTTGCGGATAAAGAAAGAAAAGTTATAAGCGTTTCCAAATGGGGCCTCTTTTGGATGTGCTCTCTATCTGTGATTCTTTAGATTCTGAATATTGACTATGCACACCGAAATGAAATCCATACCTGGAGTTCAGGTTATACAAATCCTTTGGCATGTAGCCTTCAGGAGACACAGACTCTGTTGGTGGTGGTAACCAAACAACGGTAAAACCAAGAGAGGATATTTCAGATGCTTTTTCTTTGAGATCTATGTACCATTTTCCAGATTTATGGGACTCCCAGTTAAATCCTTGCAAGAGAATCTCAAATCCAGAACCTGTCCCGGAAGATATATTCACAGGAGGTTTTAGCACCTCAGGTTCTAAAACATCAGTCTCTGAAAATGTTGGAGTAGAACTTCTGAAGTTTTTATAGGCTTCCGCGGCAAGCTTTTCAATTTCATGAAGAATACTTTCTTGAGCTTCTTTTGATTTCATGATCCCACCTTTCTCGGAAGAAATATCAGTCACTAAGCTTCTAATTTCGTTAATGATCCCATCAGTATATGGATCAGACTCTTCAACAACACCTTCAATATATGAAACAGACTCTTCAACAACACCTTCAGTATATGAAACAGATTCTTCAACAACACCTTCGGATAGATTTACGGTTTGTGTCCTGACACTTGAACTAGGAAGAGGAATGTAGAAGTCATTTCCCTTGCAGTTCAGCCAGGTCCCATCACTTAGCTTCAGTACAAACATAAATCCGGTATAACCTTCATCCAAAGAGAATGTTCCAGAAGAACCATCTCTACCCTTTCTTCTCTGTACAATGGTTCAAACACTTAAAAAAGAGGGAAGAACATATAAAATTAACAACTAATTCAGCATATAAATTGCATACCTTCAGTAAAGTCTGCAGTGCCTTTTTCTTGAACACTTTTGTGTCCAATGGGTAAGGATCAGCTGGGATCTCCCACTTTTTGCTGTCATTCCTGCAAATACCCCAGTGAACAAGAACATCTCCGGGTAGATCTGTTTCCAGATACAATATATTCTTTGCTGTATCTCTGCACTTTCTCATTGAAACATCCACTTTGTTCTGAACAGTAACTTCTTTTAGAATAGTATACTCCTCGTTGAAACCTCCAAGCCTTCTGATCTGCTTAATGGCATTTCCTGATCCACTCTCATCTAAGGGTTGATCTTGTTCTGATCCTAAAAGCATGTTTGATACTTTCCCTAAAGCACCTGTGTTCGTGCAAGACACATTAAAGTAATCCATTGGTTCTTCTAATAAACTAGCATATCAAATTCGGAAAATTCAACACGACCTGGCCATGCATTGAGACCATTTTCGCCCCCTATGGTGTTACTGTCTTCATCGGCGTAATCAAACAAAGCCACCTTGAAATCTCTTCCCTTGTACTGACACCAGGTTCCAGTTTCCTCATCCTATAAGTAAAAATGACTATTTAGAATGTCTAAACATGTAACAAAGGATTTAGCTCGTGGAAATGAATATTCAAACCTTCAAAACAAACTTTATAGATGAAATCTCTGTATTAATGTTGAAATCAATAGTTACTTCATGAAGCACCCTCCCTTCATCTGATGTCTCCTTCAAGGGAGTCTCTATGGCATAACCCTGAAAGTAGAATAATGTATAATTCACATGTATTAATGAGTTTCTAATTCAAGAAATTACCTTAATTGGAACAGAACCAGGAGGTCTCATCTCAACTGGAGGTTGATCCCATTCACTGCAGTAAAGAACCATATAAATGCGATAGAACTACAACATTAAAAGCTAAAAAAACATTAAAAAAAAGTTATATAAAACCTGCCAACATCTTCAGCAAAGTTAACACCCCAATGAAGAATCCACTTTCCTGGAATATTACATCCTATAACAAGCTTCCAATTATTTTGATCATTCCCATTTACCAATCTAATAAATATCTTCCCCTCCACCTAGTGGAGAACCATAAACACAATGAGGAATTTGAAATTACTTTAAAGAATAGATCTCTACAAATAAAACAAACAAGTCTGAAGCAGGATAGAACCTTATCAGTTCGTTTCAACGGAAATGTCTCCTGAAATACAATATCGGCAGCGGTTTCAGTAGCGGTGTTTAGTAAGGCGGAATCGGTTGAGACGGCTTTAACTAGGAAAGTTCTTTGAGATGGTATGAAGTTACAGAAGCCGGCGCGTGATGGAAATGGACGGCGAGTGGTGCAGTTGAATGAGAATCGCTTCGCTTTGTTGAGATTCAGGCGTGAATTTGAGTAGTCTATGCGATGAGAGTGATGATGGTGAAGAGATTCTAGAGGAACCGTCGCCATTGAAGGAGAAAAGAGAAGAGAATAACAAAGTGATTGCAGAATGATATGGCAGATAGATATTTGTTTCAATACGTTACAAACCATATATAAAAAAGTTCAAATAAAATAATAAATATTATAATTTTAATATTTTTTAAAAAGATAGAGAACTTTTTCATTAGATGAAGTATAGTCCACATAAACCTAAATGAAACCAAATCAAGTAAAATATAGCATTATAATTATGATAAGTTACACACAAAACTCCAATTAGGTCAACCTAAAAATGCAATCAAAACTCATAAAATAAAATAAAATTCATTAATCTCTCCTCTAGTCTAGCTGCAATAAAGTTATAGTTCGAGCTCACGCTAGAAGCTTTGTATCTGATTAAGTGGGTTTACGAATTATATAATATCCGTTATCACATTTTTTTAATTCATTAAAGTTTTCTCGAATATACATGTTAAATTTATTATTGAAAAAATAAAAATATAAAAAATTTAGAATGTTTGACTAGGGTATGGGTGGCAAATGACAATTTAGGTAAATTTCAGGTTGGTGGGTTCGAATTGGCAGGTTAACGAGTTCAACGATTATAATCTAAGATTCTAAACCTGACTTGTTTAATAATTTGGGTCAAAAATCTCTAACATGAACCTGACCTGGTTATTTGTGTTTAACATGAACCTGACTCATTTAACCCGATTTAGATAACTCAACTCGAACCAAACCCGATATAATTAATCCACATCTCTATATTTTAAATTAAAATGATATCAATACAAAATAAAAATAAAGTTAAATAAAAAAATTCACTTATAAAAAATTTTACAAAAAAAAAAAGAGTGAGTGAATAAGAAAGATTAACACAAAACTCAACAAAATAAACTTGTAAACTGGTTATGGTTATCGGGTCTATTTTGGGTCATGTTAGGTCAACCCAATTTTGACATGTTTATTAATCAGGTTAAATAGGTCGACCTAATTTTGACCTGAACAAAAAAATACATGACTCTAACCTGATTTTTTTAGTGTTCAATTCGGGTCGTATTTTCGTGTCGTGTCCAAAATTGCCAGCCCTAGACTAGGGTAAGTAGTTTAATTTTTTTTATTAATAGTATAATATTAAAGTTGAATTATATTTTAATTTAATTTATTAAAATATATTTTTTAAATTAAATTAAAATCAAATCTCTTTAAAGTGAGATTAAAAGAATAGATACTTTTATAATTGAATCTCAAATCTATTTAGAAAGGAAAATAAATTTACTAAATTCATTAATTAGTTGACAAAGGTTTTTTTTTAAAAAAAAAAAATCATAATTAATGAAAATGAAGTCTTAATTATTTATAAATATATATTTTTTAATTTATAAATATTATTTAGTTGTTTCTCGATATATTTTTTAAAATCTTATACATTTACCATATTTTGATGTATCGAAAATATAGTTAATTTTTTGAACAATATGTTTGACAAGTTGGTGTTTAAAAAATTAACTTTTTAATCATACAATTTATTTATTTTTAAAATTCATATAATTGAGTTTGATATATTATCTATTTTTTTTAAAATAATAGAATGAGATATTAAAACCATATTTTTGAATAAATTTACAATTTATTTTTAAACTTAAATCTTCTTGGGATTAAATTTGTGATAAAATTTGAATTATACTTTGTTTATTCTAATTTTTCCCCCTAATTTTACGGAGAGATTTAACGGAAAGACACAAAAAGTTTTGATTCTCATTGGTTAAAAGAAACCAAATCTTAAATCAGAAGGGTTTAGTTTTCTTTGAAAATAAGGTAAAGTAAAGTTGATTTCTTTCACCCAAAAATAAAGGCCTTTTTTCAGCCGTTGACATAATTTAAAAGAATGGTGGATCCCAATGAATTTTAATTACATAACATTCTTATGGATCTATTTAATTTGGTTAGAATATTTTTTAAACAAAAATTATTTGATGGGAAAATAATTTATTTTATTATTTATGTAAATTACTAAAATATAAAATATTCATAATATTTAAAATAATTTTAAAATAGGTTGAGAAATTTGATTAAACCAATATGTTAAACGATTTAAACAAAATCTATATAAAATTTATCTAAAAACGTAATTAAAACCAATTAATACAAATTGGATTAAATATGATTTAAATAATTTAATTTAATATTTTTTTATCTCATTACTTAATATATTTTATTCTAATTAATGTTTAATATGTTCATAACTTTTTATTTATAATTTTTATAAATTACTTAATTCAAAAAAAATATATTATTGTTAAATTTCAAAAAAATAATAATAATATTTTTTTTATAATTAAAAAAAAAAGAAATGATTAGGTGAAGGAATTTGGTGAGAGAATGACTTGGCATAATCTTATTGCTGAAAAATCAAATAATTTCTCTCACTTTTACATTTTCCAACTAAGGTGATGCAAGTTATTCCCTCTCTCTATCACTTCTCTTAAAAAATTTTTATAATAATTATAAGATGAGATAGTCAATAAATTTATTATTTTATTTTTTCAATAATAATTATAATTTTTTTTAAAGTAATACAATTATTGAAATATTTTTAATTTAATTAACTAAACAGAAAATTTACTCCAGAACAATAAAATGTTAAATTGATGGCTAAAAAATTAGAAAAAAATATATATTTAGTGAGGTACAAATTAGTAAAAAACAAAAAAAAAATATTTTCTTTTTTTTTTTGAATAATTTAGATAATTCTAATTTAAATTCGAATATAATACTATTCGAACTCAATTTAATCCAATTTTAATTCAAATTAGTATTTTAAATCAGTGTTTGAATTACCAATTAAATGATGGACCTACTATACAAATAATAAAGTATAAGTATTGAGAGTGAGATAATAGTATATAAATCATTTATAAAAAAATATTTGGTGAAAAAATAAGTAATTTTTGTTCAAATTAATATATCAAAATATTCTAATATTTTATTTTTTAATTGTAAGAAGTTTGTACTTACTATCTTCCTATATATTGAAATTCAAATAAGAGACTTTTAATCTCTATGATAATACACTCATCCACGAATCTTACCCTTTAACAATTTATTGCGTTTGAAATTATTCTTTGTTCAAATAATGTAGTTTCATTTCACTTTTTTTTTAATCAAGCTAGGCCAACTCATGTATTGTCTATGTCCCATCCTAGTGTGCAATTTTATTTTTTTTGTTTATCAAAGGATGTGGTTCTAGATAAATTGCTGACTCATCATTATCACCTCTATTTTGAATTTATTTTTTTCTCTTAAATAGTCCAACAATATGAAAAATAAAGTCCTGAAGCTTAGAAATTTTTACAAAAATACTCAAAAGAAGGAAAACTCACTAAAACAAAGGGAAACTATTAGACTTTCAAGTTGATTGGGAAATGGATCTTGATAATATTGTATAAAAGGAGGTCCTTAGTCATGTTTGAAGTTTTAAGAGTGTGCCCGAAAACTCAACTACAAGTCAATATTTGTTTGTCAACGACATAATCATCTTGTGTTAATGCTAACATAAAAAAATATTGTTTAGAGGAAGATTGATTCATGACAAGACTCAAAAACTCAATTTACACAACTGTCACTTATGGGAAATGTTGTAACTAATGGCGTAGCGTATTCAAATGACATAGAACAATATAGGGTCGAGCAATATTATGAATCCACCACAAATGTGGTGGAAGACCCCTTCATATGAGATACTCTTAGAAACATTAGTAGAATCTTGATAAAAAAAAATATTTGTGCATCAGAGGCATATCGGTTAGACGATGTTATTTATGTTATACAATAAATGAAACAACAATACATGTATTCTTCTTCATTGTTCATATATTAAAATTATTTGGGATTTATCGTGGAGCACTTTGAAGGTGGTAAAGGTAATGCCAAATTAATCCATAATGGGAAGCTTTGGGGAATGGGGTTGAACTTTGTAGGATTGCAGCCCACCAGATGACATGACTCTAGAACATTAAATAGAATAAATTTTGAGAATAAAACTTCTATGATTCATTATTTACTACTTTAATTTTGTTTTTAATTTACTCCACCTTAAAATATTTTAAATAATAATTGAATTCGTGATTTTGATATTTTGAAATTCAAAACGTGAAAAAGATAACTTTAAGTTGACTTCATTATCTCTATATGAGTTTAGGAATGTATTGGTTTTTATTTTCCTATTTGAATGATGATCTCCTTCTCTAGGACATCCTTAATGAAAATTGAATGCATTAGTATGTGTTTGTTAGGTGTTAATGAGTTTTTGGTATATTAATTTTTTCTTTTTAGAATTTTATTAATTATTTATTGCAATCTTGTTGATTGGCCATGCTTGTTTGTCTCTATGTCACATTCTTTTGTTAATATTAGTGTTTATTGGAAAAAAATTGAAACTAAAAGAGATGACCTTACTTTTAATAAATTTTTTTTTTTTTAAAATTTGATTACACACTTCATTGAACTTTACTTATTTGTGGCTTAAACAATTTTTTTAATTTATTTGCCGCAAAGAAGTAAAAGTGGTAAAATTAGCATCACAATGTAGAATGAAAATTGTGATAAATTTAATATTTATTTTAAATAGTCAAAAATCATGACGCTATTCTATATTTTAAACTTTTAGCGTTTGATTAGTCTGTTTAGTGACGATTAAACCACTAAACTGACTATGATTAAAATTAAAAAATTAATAAAAAAAATTTAGTAATTAGAACAAAGATTATATCACATATTTATTAAATTTGATTCACCATTCATTATAACATATATTTGAAAATTTTAAACAATAAAGAGTAATTTTTATTGGTTTGAAAAATATTATCTGACACTAAAAATCGATTTGATTATTCATTTCTAATATTCAATATTATATAAAATAATCTCTTAAATAATATATATTTTTTCAAATATTCATATATATTAAAAAAAATATCGTTTAAATATTGACAAAAAGAAAAAACACGTTATCAAATTCGTATGTCCTCGAGAAGAACAACGATTAATTTCCCGACTGAATTTTTCCATTTTTTAAAACAAATATAAGAAAACCTCGTAATAATAACATTATTAATGATTCACATCAAAGACTATAATTAAATGTTCAACTATTTCTCTTAAACTAGGTAATTTAAAAAAAAAAATCATAATAATAAAAATAATTGAGATATTAACCTAAAATATATATATTTATCGTATTAATTGCATCAATTTATATTTCTTAACAATTAGACACCAACCAAAATTAAGAATATATAATAATAATATTATTATTATTAGTAGATGACATCACCTAAAGAATATATATACCCAAAGATTATTGTTTTTGACTAACTTTATTATCATTATCATTATCATTTTTTTTTAATAAATAATTGATTATTGTTTTTGACTAACTTTATTATTATTATTTTTATGTAATAAATGATTAATTATTGTTTTTGACTAACTTTTTATATTTGGAGTTTACTTATACAAAGATAAACAAATGGGGGCCCATTTGTGTATGTAGTTGGTTTTGCTTCATAAATACATTTTGCTTAGACTACCCACAGCAGGGTGTCAAATTTTTTCATTTAACACCCTGCCACGTCAGCTTAACACCTCTTTTAACACCCACTTTTTAACATTTCATACAGCAGCGTGTTATTCAAGGTATCAAAATTACTTTTTCACTTTCTCTCACTTCCACATCATTTAAACATATACATAATTTTATTTTTTTTAACCACAAACAATATTATTCATCAACATACAAATATTATTTAAAACGAATTAGAAAACAAACACTCTAAACATTGGTAATTTTTTAATTTTTTAAAACGAAGATTTCAAAAGAAAGGTGATACAAACAAGGATGATAATATGGTAGAAAATTTCTGAAATTTTTTGGTGTCCAAATGACACAAACCAAGTCTCTATTTATAGATCGTGAAAAATAAAAAATATTGATATAATTTTTTTTTTTTTTTTATTGATCAATTATTATTAAAATGTATTTTTAAAATAAGAAAATTAAAATCAAAAGTAAATATTAAACTGCCACATGGCAGCGTCTCATTGGCCAAACAAAATTTGACACCCGTATCAAATTTTGACACCCAAAATTTGATCCCCATTTTTGCCCCCCTGCTGCCTCCCACCCTCCTCTTTTGACACCCAAATAACACCTCATTTGCTCCCCTGCTGCGGCTGGTCTTAATGTAGAATGATGAGATATCTACCTCAGCTATATATAATACCGTATATGCATAGAGATTAAACATTTTGGCAATTTCTAGAGAGAGAAAGATAGAAAGCTTTGTTCATGGAGACCAATCTCAATAGTCAATACTAGAAAATGATGAGGAAAATGAGAGGCTAAGATTGACCCCTCTCTCTCTCCATCTCTCTCTCTCTGTTGTCCGAAGAATCACCGATCCTGGAACGAAAACCAAATAATCTGATGCTGATTCGGTTTGATTATTGAGTTAAATCATTAGGTACTTTCTCTCTGTTTTGATCTTGTTTGAATTGATTTTGTATTACTGAGCTTTATTGATATATATCCTGTTGATCTCGATCGAAAAGAAACATGTCGTCGCGTGCGGATCTGGATCGGCAGATCGAGCAGTTGATGGACTGCAAACCTTTATCGGAAACGGATGTCAAGACGCTTTGCGATCAAGCTAGAGCTATTCTTGTTGAGGAATGGAACGTACAGCCGGTAAAGTGTCCGGTCACGGTCTGCGGCGATATTCATGGACAATTTTACGATCTTATTGAGTTATTTCGTATTGGAGGAAGTGCTCCGCATACAAACTATCTTTTCATGGGCGATTACGTTGGTAAAGTCATCGATTCCTTCATCTGTGATTCTGTATTTGATATTTCCATGTTTGCTCGTTTTTATGATCTGTTTCCATAAATAACGGTCAACGAAGGTGAACTTTATGATGATATGTTAGTTTTTGAAGTCAATTTCTATTTTCTGTTGATGATTGATGATTGACCTAGTTATGTGTTAGAGGCAAATGAATTCTTCAAATTCAAATTGTTTTTCAAATTGAAATGAAAGCACTCACTTACAAATTGTATGTAATTGCACTAGACCTTATTAGTTTCGATATGAGCTCTCAATAATAGCTCTTTATTCATACAAATGCAGATCGTGGTTACTATTCGGTGGAGACTGTAACACTTTTAGTGGCCCTTAAGGTTCGTTACAGGGACAGAATTACAATCCTCCGAGGAAATCACGAAAGCAGGCAGATTACTCAAGTGTAAGAGCTTTTCATTAATTTTGTATCAAATTTGAAGTCATGAGAGTCATGTTATACATGAATTCTGAAAAAAGAACATGTTTGTGCTCTGGGTAACCTTGTGATAACTAGCTTATTTCTTGTTTCTTCAATCACATTTTGTACTTTCCTCGTGAACAACAAAGTACCGATTTGAACTAAGAGAATAAGGTCTCGGGTTCGATTTTCACTAAGAACACCTTAATTGAAATTGGGGGTGGGATGTTGTGCTATCCTCAATGGGAAAACAATCTGGTCTAAAAAACACCTCTCTTTTTTACCAGGTACGGTTTCTATGATGAATGTTTGAGGAAGTATGGAAATGCTAATGTTTGGAAGCATTTTACTGACCTTTTTGATTATTTACCCCTCACAGCACTTATTGAGAGCCAGGTGTGTATATTTTACTTTTTTACTTATACTATATGCTTTCTAATCTTGCTCTCACAAACAGCTTCTGTTTTATCTGTCATAATAGGTTTTCTGTTTACATGGAGGACTCTCGCCTTCTCTGGATACATTGGACAACATAAGAACCTTGGATCGCATACAAGAGGTATAGAAAATTCATGTACATGCCCGTGTTTGATCTAGGTTTTTTTTAATAACCAAGTGGTTATTTCCAAATAATCTTTTTTAATGTTCGAAATCAGGTTAATAGATAGTATTTTGGTAATTTGGTTGTTGATTGGATAGTGGATTATTTGAAACTAGCTTATTCAGTCCAACTTGTTCGCTAATCGCGCTGATGCATTGGGTAATGTAGAGCTTATTTACTCTCTTCTGATTTAGACATTGCAGTTTAAAAGTTCATGAATGGGCGATTGTGTTAATAATATAAACCTTTTTTTGTTAATAGGTTCCACACGAAGGACCTATGTGTGACCTCCTATGGTCTGACCCTGATGACAGATGCGGGTGGGGAATATCTCCCCGTGGAGCTGGTTATACCTTTGGGCAGGACATAGCCACTCAATTTAATCATACAAATGGGCTCACTCTAATTTCAAGAGCTCACCAACTTGTGATGGAAGGTTATAATTGGTGCCAGGTACCCTTCGATTAAGCATATTGACACAAGCATGTACATAACAGAAAACAAACCCTTCTATTGATTGAATTGAATTGAATTGTTTCTATAGGAAAAGAACGTGGTGACAGTTTTTAGTGCGCCTAATTACTGTTACCGATGTGGGAACATGGCTGCAATACTGGAAATCGGGGAGAATATGGAACAAAACTTCCTTCAGTTTGATCCAGCCCCACGACAAATTGAACCTGACACGACACGCAAAACGCCTGATTATTTTTTGTGATACATGTTCATACTGCTGTCAGTAACCGTCACTGTTTGTTTACATCATTCTGCCACCAACAAACAGGTTCTTATTCTTTCAACTTGCCAGCCAGACACTCTTCTGTGTTCATTTTAGTAGTGCTGTAAGGAATTCAGAGGTTTATTTAATTTCATGTTTTTTTGTGGATGTCATTGTATATTTCATTATAAAAAGGGATATGAAGGAACAATGACATGTTATAAATATGTTAAAATGTATTTTTTTTCTTCTAGAGGTACAATATATTTTAATGGATGTGTGTTATTTGAGGTCAAATGGCTCTTTTCCGTAATTGTTTGTCATTTATGGAGATCAAAACCGGCATTGTTTGATCTAGGGCTAAATAACCTCATTTTAGCTTATAAAAACCAGATTTTCAATTGAGTTTTAATATTCTAGGGTTCAAGTCATGTTCGTCTTCTCACTCGTTTTCAAATTCTTGAAAACCCGGGATTATACAATTATGACTTGAACTCGTGACCAAGTCTCTAATGAAATACACATATTTCTGAGGTTATGGGTTTGAGTTCGTTTCACGAAAAGTTTTGCTTGTTTAGTTGATTATTTTTGCGAGCTATCGAGTTAACCTGTTGGGATTAATCGCATTCCGAAGTAAAAGCGAAACTAATATGTGGGGTTATTAGATTTATGAAAGACTATAATTGTACAATAAGCTCTAAAATAATAAAAAGCTTATTTTGAGTATATTTTTTTCACTAAATTGTCAATTTGTCATTTATTTTTATTTTTAATAGTCTTGGATATATCGATCTATTTTGTATTTGGGGATTACATTCTTTTGGATAACATTTTATTAATTTTAATCTTAAAATAAAAATAAATAAAAAATTATTCATGTATGACACTTATTGCATGCATGAGCCCCACTAATTATTTTTCTAGAAAATTTAGAGCGTGATGATGGGGTAGCTTATCAACTGCATCATTACAACTATTTGATAAAATTTTATTTTTCTATTCTTATCTAAATAAATTATTGTACTTATATATATATTGCTAAATATGTTAGGTATCTAACATTCATTTTTAAATATTTCTTGTTAAAAAAATATAAAACTAGCCAGTTGACAAAACCATTATCACTATTTAAATTATATCATTTAATTAATAATAAAAATATTTGAACCCTATATATTATAATGAATCATTTTTTATTTGTAATGATATTATATGTGTAAAATTATTATATAACATTTTTTTAGTTAACACAATTTCTATAGAAAATGTATCATTTTAATTTAGAATAGTCTAGACTTCTACCCTTAAAGTACTCTACTTAATTAAAAAATAAAACATATTTTAAGTTCTACATTAAATTCTATAAACTATTATTATGTATAGATTAAGAGAATTGAAAAATAATCTATAGAATCTTATTTATTAAATACAATGGATTTACTGAATTTTTATTGATTTTGACTATAGATTAGAAGTTGACATTATATTTCAACCCAAACAACATTATATAATTGTCCCTGTTTGGAAACATTCAATTCCTTGGGTTTGGACGGTTTTTATTAATTTATTTAAAAATTATTATTTTTTAAATATTTGTTTAGAATGTTAATTTAAATAAAATTATATTTTAATTATGTATATATTAATAAATTTAATAATATTTGTTCTTGCATTATGACTGTCTTCATTGCATTAGGACTGTTTTCAAACATGGTCAATGTGTATTTTTCTCCATAAATATTTACAAAATTCAAAAAATTCAAATTTCAATAAACATGTTTTACCATTAATTAAAAAGAATATCTTAATGATCAAACTCAAAGAACTTAGAAAACATACTTCTTATATCAATAACAAATTCAAAGTTTAATCAAGTCAAAGGAATTTAGTAAGAACACATAGAGATAACCTAACCAAATACATAACAATTTTGAACATCAATAAAACTCACTTCTAAACACAAATAGATCTCATCTCAATCTTAATTCTAAACCTAATCTAGTTTCCCATAATTCATAGCCGGAAATTCATTAATCTGCTCGCTGAATCCATGTTGCTCACCCATCGTCTTCAACGATTCATAAACGCTATACAAAGAAGGCCTCTCCTTTGGTCTAGACGCGACACAACTACTCCCAAGCTTAAAAAATCGCACCATTTCGTTATCATATCCTCTTCCCAACAATCTCTTATCGATAGCATCTTGAGCTCGACCCGAAACAGTCAACTGGCTAACCCAATCCACAAGATTTCCTTTAAACCCTTCACCCCCATTACCAACCTCAACACCCTTCTCACCAGTCACAAGCTCGAGAAGAACAACTCCAAAACTATAAACATCAGATTTCGTGGTCCTGACAGAACTGCTGCCCGAGAATTCTGGTGCAATATAACCCAATTCACCGAAACAGTCATTAGAGTCATGACCTGAAACCGACCCCGACCCAGAACAGAGTAGTCTGGATAGACCGAAATCAGTGACTCGTGGCTCCATATCGTCGTCGAGTAGAATTACGTTTGAGCTTATGTATTGATGAATGTAGGGCGGGTCTGAGCCGTGATGGAGCCAGGCGAGGCCTCGGGCAGAGCCGATTGCGATCCTGAGTCGGGTTGGCCAGTCTAATGAAACGGTTGATGTGTGGAGAAGAGAATGCAGTGACCCATTTGGCATGTGTTTGTAAACTAAGAGCTTTTCATCTTCTACTAAACAGAAACCTAATAAGGGAACTAGATTTGAATGACGAAGTTGACCTAATTTGTGCATTTCGATTTTGAATTGTTTCTGGTTTAATTTACAAATGGTTAATCTCTTGATTGATAATGTTGATCCATCTGATAATACAGCTTTGTATGATTCACCGGTTTTAGTCGAATTAACGATGTTTTCAGGATCAAAATTGTTAGTCGCAGCCATTAAATCATTCAGCTTAACCTTAACGATTGGTTTCTGAAACAGGGTTACCTGAAGAAGACGATGAGATCTCAAACGTTGAATCCAGTTTCCTTTTTCTTCATAACCCTTTCTCTTCTTCCTCTGCGACGGCAATATGCACCACCACCAAACTCCAAAGGCGAGAAGAATCGAACCGGCGGCACCAAGAACTCCGGCGGCGATGATAATCGCCAAACTCTTACTACTCAATTTACCACATCTTTTTCCGATTGATTCTCCACAGAGACCATTGTTACCGGAGAAATCTTCAGATGGGTACTTGTTTAGATCGGACGGGATTAAACCGGTGAGAGCATTATTAGCAACGGAGAACTTTCGAATTCGATCGAGCTGACCAAGTCCATAAGGGATCCGGCCGGAAAACTGGTTATCATTGAGGATTAGATTGTTTAAGAATCTACAATTGGCGATTTCAGGTGGGATCTGGCCGGAGAATCTATTACTGGATAGATCTAAAGTTGTGAGATATGGTAACCAATTGCAGATTTGAGTTGGGATTGAACCTGATAGATCGTTACCGGGAAGTTCAAGCGATTGTAGACTACGGCAATATTGAAGAGATTCTGGTATTTGACCGGCGAGACCCATTGATGGTAGTTGTAAGCTAATGATACGACTTTCTTGTTCGTTCCAACAGGATACTCCGTTTAGCTGTTTACAGATGAATGAAACTGAGATATTAGTGAATACCCATGATTCAAGGTTTTGATTTGGATCTTGAAGTGATTTCTTTACTCCTTGTAGACATTTCACATCGTCTTCAATGGCGGCAGCCACAATAAGAAGAAGAAGAAATGTAAAAGATCTGAATATGATCGTTTTCTTCATCGTTGTTGTGATTTGTGAAGATATGATCAACAATGGAATCTGGGTTTTAAAAATCTGGGATTTGGGTAGTCGTCTTCTTCATTTGATTTTAGGGTATTGGGAATTTAAGAGAGAGAAACAGAGATCCGGTTTGACTACTCTCTCTCTCTCTACTTTCAGGTGACATTCAATAATGCACTTTTTTTTTTCTTTTTTTTTTTTTTTTTTTTACAATTTTTTTTTTTGGTGTATTTGATAATGCCGCCATTCATCTTCTTCTGTAAAAACCCAGGAAATAAGCAAGAACAATTAATGTTCTCGTGAAGAGAGAGAAAACTAAGGACATGTTTGGATGATGTTTAATTAAGCCAGCTTAGTTTGTTTTTTATAAACACTTTCAAACAAAATAGTAAGTCCAATCAAATCAAACCAAACCGGCCTTTCTGAGCTGTTTTTGCTAACGTGTTGTATTTTGGATTTTTTCAAAATTAAAAAAAATATATAATATTTAATCCTATCATTTTCATTTAACTATCAAATCACTTTATTCATTTACTAAAATATCTAAAATACCCTTATATTTTTTTTACTAAAATTTAAATTTAAAATAAATAAAACAAATAATCAAACATAATTTAAGTTATCAAAATAAATATTTATAAGTTATTGCTTGTATCTAAATTATTTAGTATATGAATAAATGTCACATGACAATTGTAGAAGTCTTTTAGCTAGCTAGCTATCATAACCCTTTAACGTCAATATTACAATAAACTATTAAAATGTATATTTATTCTTTTATCTGAAAAATAAATTATTTATCTAACAAAATATAATGATGCATTCACATATTATTGATTATTATTTTGATGGAATGGGTTCGGTACATCAAGATATACTTAAAAAATAAAAAAATATTAATATTAAAAAAATAAAAATTCATATTTTAATATAGTTAAAATATAAATAATATATATTATGAAAAATAAAATAATAACATTGTAATATAAAATATATAATATACAGGCAATTAAATAAGATTTACATTAAAATTGTGATTATCCCTTAAAAAAAATAATGTAATTTAATTTAATACAAAATGAGTTTATTAGTCAAAAATAAGTTTTAATCCCAATATGATAAACACAGCATACTTGGAATCTTATTTATATATATAAATAATGATGCTTACTTTTCAAAGTGTCCAAATTATCGGGTCGAGAGCTGTGCTTAATTTGGATATATATGTGAGAGTAAATGGATATTTGGGTCGGATTGTGGGTTGACCCGTTCATAAACTTAAAACGGTTAAAAATAAAATAAAAAATGTTATAGGTATGTTACAAACTTGCAACCTAACGACATAAGTACAACACTTTAACCAACTTGGCTAACAAGACTTTATATTATAATTTCAACACCAAATTTGATAAACGCGGGACGTTCTAATAATATATATATATAATGATGCTTAATTTTCAAAGTGTCCGGATTGTCGGATCGAGAGCTGTGATTAATTTAGATATATATAGGAGAATAAATGGATAAAAATGTTATATGTATGTTTCGAATTTGTAACCTAACAAAATAAGTACAGATATAAATCAAATATTTGATTGACCAAAGTGTGAGGTCACGATGTTAAATGTTAAAAATATGAATCAAATATTTGATTGATCAAAATGAAAGTGTAAGGTCACGAGATAAGAGTTTATTCAGAAAAAATATGTGATAAGATATGTGAGAAGATAAATTATTTTACCGAAATGAATAAAATGTAGAATGAAAATGTTATATTTTTATTTTAATATTTTATTTGTGATTTATTAAGAATTTTAAACATTAAATTTATATTATTATTTTTATATTTTTATTCGTATGCATTGCACGAGAATTTTTCTAATATCATCAACGATTTTAAATTAATTATCAAAATTATTCGACCATAGAATAAAAATGACAAAATTTTCAAATTGAGACTTCTTATTGTGATGTTGGACATTTTATTTGAAACCTCGCAATTTGAGATTATTTATGGTTAAAGTTATACAAAACAAGGTTTGTCTCGACCGTTTAAACATAATTAATTTATTTTTTATTTATAAATAAATAACTAAAAATATTTATATAATTAATTTAATTATTGAATTTGAACGAATTAAGAATTTTGACTACGGAATTTTAGAAAATCAATAATCAAAACTCTTAATTCATTGAAATTCGATAATTAAATTAGTTAAATTGATATTTTATTTATTCATAAATATCAGATATATAATAAAATAAGTAATCGATGTTTGAAATTGTTAAGACAAAATATTGTTTTGTTTAATAACAAAAATAACCACAATTGCGTGAAGGAAGAGGTCCGAAATCTCAATCGACTTCTAACAAAGAACACCAATTTTATAAATCGCCAAATAAAAATTGTTTATACTTAGTTAGATATTTATTTTGTACTATTTTCAAGTTTAACTATTTAAAATAAAAATGAGTAATTTCAAATAAAAATAAATATACAATTTCATACAAATTCACCGTATAGAAAGAAATTTAGACTTAGTATCATCCTATTAAATATTTAAGTTCGTGGCATTGTCACTTGTGTACGAGTGATAAATAAATAAAAAAATTCATAATAAAAAAGTTTAAGAAAAATAAAAAATATCCTGAACATAGTAATTTTGTTTTTAATTTATTATTATTATTATTATTATTTAGACACTTTTTTTCTCCTACAAATGTGTTATGTCTTTGTTATTGCATGACATTATTTTTGTTATAACTTCTTTGATAACTATATAGATGAATAAATGAGTTGAATGACATTTTGTTTTACATTTATAATATTTGAGGTAAGTTATTTAAATATCATCCCAATTCAAACTACTTATAAATCAGAAAAAAATTACAATATGACAATCAAATAAGATACAATTTAACGAATTAAATTATCATCCTTATTTATAATTTTACCATTTTACATTTGAAACCCAAAAATTCAAAAACAAAACTTATAAAAAAATTTAACATACAATAATAAGATCAATATCCTAAAATATACAACATGAACAAATTACATTTCAATCTCATTTATTTATTTTTAATTTAAGAAGGTACTATGATCCTAAAAGTAATTATGATTGACAATATTTTTAATAAAAATTGAACCCCAATTATTTCATTATGGGTAAAACTTTTTCTAACAACTTAAAGTACATTACATACAATATTTTATCTTTTTGTTAATATATACTATTCACATTACCCTTCAATGATTAAAGTATGATTTTTGAAAGAAAAAAAAAATTAATTTTTTACCATACTATTATTATTACCTTTTATACCTCATAAGTATTACTTCAAAATCAATGAACCTACTCTTTTTCACAACCTCATCTTTTTTCTTTCTTTATTATCCATTTCTTCCAATAAATCCACAATCTCTCCCACCAATCAAATAATATATTTATATAATTGTTAATTTATTTTCATAACTATAAGCAATTTTATTGCAATTTTATATAGAGACGCATGCTATATATACTCCACCCGCGCTTATACAAGTTCCCCGCAATAACCTCTCTCTCTCTCTCTATCTCTTTCCTTCCCTCCATATTTACATTTCCCGGCAATTTCTCCGACGTCCTCCCGCCACCGCCGATCAAATCACTAGCTCTTCAGTGATATACTGATAGAGAAGATGACTATAGTAGTGTGAAGATCCGCCATAGCTGGTTGGATCATGTCAATTTCAGTCTATTTCCACGACGACCTACTTTGTAAAGAGGAGGAGGAGGAGGACTCTCGTTTACCGTATCGTGACCAGATGAAATGTTCATCTTCTCTGGATGAATTCAATGAATCGGTTACGGAGTTCATCGAAGCGGAGAAGAACTTCGTTCCTGGACTTGATTATGTTAAGCGACTTCAGTCTCGATCTCTAGATCAATCAGCTCGGGAGGAATCTATCGCTTGGATTGTTAAGGTATTCATTATTTTGATCCGATCGTCTTTCGTAAATATAGATAATCAGATCGTATTGTTTGATGTAGGTACGATCTCACTACGGTTTCCAGCCGTTAACGGCGTATCTATCTATCAACTATCTCGATCGTTTCCTTCATTCTCGTAACTTATCGGTAAATTCTCACTTCCGTTTCTGTTTCTGGATTCGTTAACCGTCACAAGACTAATGAGGTTTTTGTTGATGATAAGCTAATCGAATCGGAGGAAGAGAGTTTATAAACAATCTACTGTATTGAGATTGAATCATGTTTATTGAACAACTCAACTATGAAGCTAAGACGTTTGAGAAACAATGATTTGTTTAGGAATTCAATGATAAGCATTTTGATTGCAAGTAAGAGATCGTCACTAGATAATCATAGTTATAAGATTGCTTTTCAAGATGACTGTTAACTGCTTTGATGAATGCTTAGATTGTCTATTATTCATCCTGTTCATTTGATCTACATTTGAATCTGAATCTAATCAAATCATTACTAAACTTTCAGATAAACAATGGATGGACGATGCAACTGTTATCAGTTGCTTGCTTATCACTAGCAGTAAAAATGGAAGAACCTCTTGTTCCATCTCTGTTGGATCTTCAGGTATCCTTTGTCTAAATTGCAAATCTATTAGTTTAAATCTATATAAACACAATGATGATGACGATGATGATGATGAACAACAGATCGAAGGTAGCAAATTTGTTTTCGAAACAAAGATAATACAGAGGATGGAATTACTCATACTCGGTGTTCTAGATTGGAGGCTAAGATCCATTACTCCATTCACCTTTCTCAGCTACTTTGCTAGCAAATTGGATAATCATAATACTGATTTTATCATCTCGAAATCAACTGAGATTATCATGTCTAATATCCAAGGTTGTTCTTATTATAGACATTTGCATATCCAATAAACACATACATCTAACTAACACTATTGATTTCTCCATCAACAGAGATTAATCTTCTCGAATATCAACCATCAACCATTGCTGCAGCAACTGTTCTCCATATATCCCAAACCATTTCCAATCTTTCTTGCTTGATTTCCGAAACATGGTTTGATCAGGAACATATCAAAGTAAGAATTCGAATTCAAAACAACACTATTGATACAAATTTTGATCTGAGATTACGTTTATGCAGGAGAAGATTACGAGTTGCTATGAGTTAATCGAAAAGGTAAGTGTTAGAAAGCCTCCAAAAGTTTTGTCACAACTCCGAGTCATGACAACACAAGCTTGGATTGAATTGGGCGACTCGCCATCTCCTTCACGTAAGAGGAAACGGGAAAATGAAATCGAATAAAAATAAAATAAAAAATATTTTGGTTACATGCCAGAATTCTAAGAGTAAAATATATATATTGGCGGAATAAAGGAGAAAAGAGGCATTGGAAATGTGGAGATGACTATATTCAAAGACAGCAGTTATATTTATATTGGACCAAGAGAAAATAAAATCAATAATAATAATAATTATAATAATATGGGGGAAGATTGAGATCCTTAAATGAACTCAACTACCTTTATTTATATAAATTATAAAGTTTGGCTCTGTTATATATATACATACACTATGTGTGTAAAATTTGTTAAATTGGTCCCTGAGGTATTATTTGGTTTATAAATTGAGGATATGAGTAATAAAAGTTACATTTTGAGTTATTATTTCATTATTGTTGGATGTCGGTGTCAGCAAATTGATTAATATATGTATTTAAATTTTTAACAATAAAATAATTTTATCTATATATTTTTTTTTTGTATAAATTCAGTTTCATGTTTGGGGCATGTGATAAAAGGGGTTCAAATGAGAACAAAAAAAAACATAATTACAGAGATCAGTTCACACAACTAATTCCTACTTGACAGCAATTATGCCAACTAAACTATACACGTTACATATCAGAAGTAATAAATTAAACATAAAGTTGATAAGGGCTAGTTTGTTTATATGGATTTGAATAAGTTAAATAATATTAAATTTATTTAAACATTTTGGGAATAATATGATTGAAACTAATGATAAGTATTAACTAAATATGAGTAGACATCTCCTCTGCCCCTACTAAGATGTCCATATCAATCTAAATAAAGAACACCATTACCATTCTAGGATGAAATCTGAGATAATAATACTTTCTATATTATTGAAAAATTATGTTTTATTATATTATTAGATCGGTTTATAAACACGAATAAATTGTGGTTAGATAATAAATTTAAGAGGAGTGATGAAGAAAGAGAATTTAGGAAAGAAATGACATTTCACCCCTCACCGACTGAAAAAAGAATAAACGATAAAAGAGAAAAAATTTAATAATTTTTCAGCGAATCATATTGCACCACATTATTCTCTCAAATTCTCTCTAAATCATTTATCTAAATTTAACAAGTTTAACGTTAACTATTTGTACAGAAAAAAAATTAAAGCTTGGATGTGGACTTGAATAAAGATGACAATTTAAAACCGCCCCGCCAAAATCAAACTGAATTGTCCCGTTTGGGACGGTTTTTTCCCGAAACCAAATGGGGATGGGGCGAGGATGGTATTTGTGTCCCCCGCCCCGTCCCGATTCTGCTCCGAACACCATAAACATAATTAAATATATTAAATCACTTATATATTTATTTATTCACTATATTTTTTAAGAATAGTAATGTTATTTTTTATAATAATATAAAATTTTAATATATTACCATATATATTATATTAAAAAATTCGTTCATATAATTTTATTTTATAATTTATATTTATTTATTTTAATAATTATTAACGGTGCTCCGCGGGATTCTCCGAAATCGAAAAAAATCAAACTGGGCGGAATGGTATTAAAAAAATCCCCGAAATGTAAACAGATCAGAAATAGTAAATACATTTTTCGTCCCGAACTGCCTATTGTCATTCCTAGACTTAACTTAAAGAATGGTTGGGCTTAGGCTTGGGCTGAGATTAAAAAGAGCTGGGCTTTGTAGGTAATAAATTTTCTGTTTTGAATGAGAATAAATTAAGCCCATGCCCTTAATAGATCCGTTTTTAGTATAGTATATAAATCAAATATATTTGTTAACTAAATAAGTTATAAGTAATCAGAAACAAATAAAAATAATAAACTGAAGTAATTAAGCCTATGAAATATAGAATCATAAGATTGTACTAGAAAGGCTCACTACATCAGTAAAAAAATAGAATTTAGTTTACGTTTAAATAAGTTTTGAATATTATCTAAAAACTATTAAATAGTGAATAAGTTAATCAAACTAATCCAATGTTTGAATTTTCTTATATTAACAAAAAAAAAAAAAAAAAAATGCTTCTGACGTACTCTATGGCATCATACTAGGAAAATTCAATTGTTTTTTTTGTCTTGACAAGAAAAATTGTTTGACATTGCATTTTCTTATTACAATTTTATTTGTAATTTAAAAACAACTATGCATGTTTTTCAATTGAGAATTGTGATTTATATAATTTTGAGATTAATTTTAAAATAAAATTAGAACTTCATCTTGATCTAGATATTCAATTCAATTAATACTTTTATGTTATAACTATTAACTAAAATGATATCTTAAATTTGTGATGTGATGTTAATTTGAGACTCTCTTTTAAAAAATAACAAAATATATTTTTTTTTTCAACTCATTTTTAGATTTCACCTAATTTTACAATCTCATTCTAAATTCTTTATAATATTTTTTTTTATTGTGAAGGTAGTAATTTGTATAACACCTCATAATTAAACTCGTATTAATATTTATATTTTTAAATAAGAGTATTAAAAAACGGTATAAAAATAGAAAGTATAAAAGAGTGAATTTTAATTATTTTTTTGTAACCGGATTTTATTTTTTTAATTATCACTGTATGTATGATATTTATAATGAGAATAAAAAATTTACATAAACACCAACATTATTTTGTTAAAATTTGAGTGTATTATTGTAAACATCCCCACTAAAGTTAAGCTAGAACAAAATCATATAAATAACAACATTGATTAAGTTCGTCCCCAACCGACGGTTACGATGAATTGCCTAGTCTTAGGAAATTTTTAAATTCATATGTAGACAATTTAAATGACAAAATTCTTGAATTAGTTAATGAATTAGTTAATGAGTTAACACCATGAGGATTCATCATTCATGCTTGATAAGAATAATAATTATTATAATAAAGTGTTGATAAATTATTTTTTGCTAACATTTTGTGGAAAATAATCTTGATGTAAGTTGACCTAATAAATCAATTTTGGAATCCTAAGTTAGTAAGGCCCACCAAGATAGTGATGTAATGCCACACCCTTTGATTGATTTTTCTCTTTTTTGAAAAAAAGAAAGAAATAAATAATATTGTGTGATTTATTAGCACCAAAGTAGCCACCATCATAAATGACACAACAAGACACATAACCATTCATTAAAGTAGCCAATTTGGTTTTGTCTTCCTTTGCTACAATTACATATATTCATATGCACAATTATTTTAAAACCCTATTTTTAATTAAATTTTTAATGTTAAATAATATGTTGAAAAACTAAGTTAATTATACATTGGATTCCATATAATAAAAGTAGGTGTTTGGGGATTGAATTGTTGTTGATACAAGACTTTTAGATGGGTTCATGCCCACTTCATATTAGCTTATAGAAATTGTACCCAACTATCCACTTGAAGAGTGGAGACAAATTAGTCTTCCAAAAAATCATACCTACCATCATCAATATCTTCTCTTGTATTCCATTTTTTTTAAGCACTACAAACACTTTGTGCATCTTCCTTATTTTCTCTTTCTTCCTCTTTCCTTCTCATTTTCCAAAGATTGTTTTAAGCGATGGTGTTTTAGGCTCTATTTTGTTTATATAACTTTTGGCTCTAGCAACTTAAAACTCCTAGGAGGTTCTAGTTATTCCTTCTACGGTCATTTTGAAAGAGATTGATTCGATTTAACGAAATATATCGAGTGTTGAGAATATCGTTTTTTAACTAGTAGCGATGTTCGTTTGTGTTGTATTTTAAATCCTAAATTCATTTGCAATGAAAATCAAAAGTGTTAATCAGTGATTTTACATCACATAAAATTCGGTTAACACAATAAAAAAGCCAAAGAGCCCAGTTCTACATATTTTTGTATGTAGGTCCCGGGCGACCCGATCTGAACCCGACCCGAATCGGATCCGAACTTGGCCCGAAAATTGGGTACCACAATTATCCGAATTAGTCAGTTCCGGTAGATGCCCACCAGAATCAAATGTTTTTACAAATTTACTATATTTGACTTGTTAAATATAGTTTCTACCCGCTTAACTTAATTTTTATTCAGACTAACATTTTTTACCGAGTATTATTTTTATCGTTTAATATATTTTTAACATGTCTAACTTAATTTTGACTAATTTTTTTCGAAAATGGTCTATGTATATAAAGATTATAAGAATCATTTAAGCAAAACGATAAATTAAAAAATTGAAATTATGAAAATAATACAAATACGTTACCAAATAATTTATCGAACTCATTGATTCTTAAAAAATGAAAACACTCTGACCTACTCCATCGTTTTCCAAAACGAATATCAGAAAGCGTCATATTAATAGTATTATGAAGGATACGAATCAGACGACTACAATTATTGAAGGTTTAACAGTTTCTCTTATACTAGATAGTCCTCTAAAAAATAAGCGGGATAGTAACCAAAATATGTATTCCTACTATATTAATTGTCTCAGTCTAAACTTCACATCAACTACCCAAAAACTCGTATATCAACTAATGAATCTTAATCATACTCCATAAAAGACTTATTATATTATTTATTCTTGACAATGCAAACGAAAGTGAGTCGACAATTCCACCTCCTTATGACACATATGACATCAACTTATCACAATGTAACTTTTTTCCATAATGCTATAAGAATTCCACGAGACACCCTTATAGAACCAAGAGGCACCCAACCACCCAACGTCTATTACATAGATCCCTATATAATCAAGAGGTATGCAAAAATGTTGTATTATGGTTAGTCGTATGTGTCACGGGAATGTTAAATCGACAACTCTCTTTCTTTTGCATCGTTAAAGAGTGGTTAGTATTTTGAGTCTTTTATGGAGTATTATTATGATTCATCAAGTGATGCTCAAGTCTTTGAGTACTTGCTAGGAAGTTTAAATTGATGCGAATGATATGTCATGCCTATATATTTATGTTACCAACCCAATTATTTTTTGATGGACTATCTAGTTGAAGATAAAACGTTAAACTTTAAATAATCATAGTCGTCTGATGTGTATCATTCATAATGTTATCATTTATAAAACGGTAGAGTTGATCGGGAAGTTATTCATTATTATTGAGGACTTGCGAGCTCAATAACCTATTGAGTAATATTTTTTAATATCACGTTTAAACGATTTTTATCATTTTTAATATACATTAATCATTTAAAAAAATTACATAGATCCTTACAATCCACTAATTCATCTTTCGAATTTTAGTCTCACTAAAACATTATATGTCACGACCAAGAGTTCTTAATAGTGACATAATGACGCATCTATTCACACCATCATTGATTCCATTAACGTTTCAAGCAATAATTTTTCAACCATTGATAAAATATAAGCGGAAAACCCGGCAGTAGATCATTTAGTTTTTCAGCTGACAACCTTGATAGTTGTTCGATGAAGAAGGGCTTGAGTGGAAAGTATAGATCGCGCAAATTTGGCCACATTTTAGTCTTTAATTCAAGGACCTCCCAAGAGGGAGTTATTTTCATTCAACGTCTTTTATGAGTCGAGAATTACATTAAGATATTCTCATTGTCATCATAATTTGGCTCAAAATCTACCGATTCTTCATCAAACACACCGTAAATGAAATTAACAATTCATTATTTCTAATTTTAGGATAAATAATTCTAATATGGGTGGCTTAGATTATATCTTCCACATGTGACCAACATCACTTTTCTACTCATCAATCACTTTGGTCGAACTACACTCTGGAATAGGATGAGAAGGGTGGATGCCCTTAACTTTTGATACTCATCCACCTCCCCACACTCCCCTCACCTAAATAAAACCGATACCAATGACTTCCCACAAGTGGATTCAATGTGTTTATTCTTGATAAAAAAAAAAATACACATTAATATAACGTTTAAACTATAACATCACACATTTATTCCTTATAAACATAATAAACTTGCTTAACATTTTTTTTACACATGTTTAACATAATTTTGATCAGACTAATAAATATTTTTGATCGAATTGATATATTTATATACTTATCCGTTTATCTTAAGAAATAATTATAATCACTCAACTACTAAAGTTAATAAGTTTTAAAAAATATTTATAGATATAAAATCAATTAATATTGGTGTGTATTTAAATTATTTTTAAAATATATTATTTAATTAAAAAACAAAAATTTATGAAACCACCACCAACTTTGTAATCACGGACAGCTAAGATGTGACTGGTTTCGATGTGGAAAGTTCTTAAATCATACAAATTATTATTATTATATATATTACTTTTTATTAATTATAATATATTTTCAATATAACATAATATATATATATATATATAAATAAATATATATATATATATATATTAAATAATATAATTTTTTTTCAAGTAACCCAAACTTTGTAACCAGCCTGTAATTGTATTTTTATAGCTAAAACACACATTATTATTATTATTATTATTATATATATTCTTTAAGAAAATTAAAAAAAATATAGATTATATTTATTTTAAAGCATAACTTAAGGTCTCAGTTTCCTATTCAGCCGCCTAACTCACACCCATGTTAACCTCACTTTCTAAAAGAAAGATTGATTCAGATAATGACTAAAACTTTTTAAATAATAATAATAATAATGATCGGGGTTTTTTGTCTTTCTCTTTATTATTATTATTATTTTTTTATTTTTTTACTTTTATCCCGAAACAAATCCAATTCGATCATTCCACCCAAATGTCTTCAACCGAAATTCAAATTAAATATCCAAACCGAATCCGATCCATTGTTTGTTGATTTTATTATTTTACACAATTTTACATTCAAATAAAATAAAAAATATATATTTATATAGTGAAAAAATATTATTTATTATTATAAATAAATTAATATATTTTATTTGTAAATATAACTAATTTTTTTATAGGGTAATTTCCTTATTTTTAACTTTTAATGAATTTATATTTAAATATATATTTTAATAATTAATATATAAAATACTTAATTATATATATTAGTAATAATAA
The DNA here is from genome assembly GCF_907164915.1 of Impatiens glandulifera. Lineage (NCBI taxonomy): Eukaryota > Viridiplantae > Streptophyta > Magnoliopsida > Ericales > Balsaminaceae > Impatiens > Impatiens glandulifera. The sequence continues at coordinate 57,324,961 of NC_061865.1, read as the reverse complement.
TAATAAAAACTAATACATATATATATATATATTTTATTTTATTTTCAAAAGATCAATTTTTATTAAAAATAAAAATAAATTATTTAAGTAAAACGACAAAACATGACAAGAAAAAAAAATAAAAAATAAGAAAAAAATAATACTTAATAAGTTATCGAGCTCGTAAAACCTTGAAAAAACGATTAACTCTCCTGACAGACTCTTCTAACTTTTTAAAACGAATCTTAGAAAGCATAATAATAATAGTATTATGAATTATACGCATCGAACAACTACGGTCATTAAAAGTTCGACGAATTCTTTTCAACTAGATAGTCAACCAAAAAATAATTAGGATGGTAACCCAAATATGTAGTCCTGTCATATCAGCCGCATCAATCCAAACATCTCAACAATTACCTAAAGACTCGGACATCACCCAAAGAATCTCAGTAATACTCTACAAAAGGCTAAAATTACCAGTCACCATACGACAATGCAAAAGTAAGTGAGTTGTCAATTCAACTTATTCTTGACACATACGATAACGACTAGCCATAATACAACATTTTTTTATGCACATATCATCTGTTAGAATTCCATCATGAATAACGCTTCATCCAAAGAACGAGATCTTGGATCGAATCTTTGATACTCAAATATTTTTTCCCAATAAAAATTATATGGAATCATCTTAGCGAACAACTTGTAGAAATGCCCCACATAGAAACTATTCATATCTTGTCAATGCATAATGTCTTGTTCAGACGGTGACACTTGTTTGCGTCTTACCAAAAATAAACTTTATTATGGGACGAAGTCTCCATAATGTTTAATCTCCTTTCATAACTAATTCGACTAGCGAAACCATTAGACCGAGGAACAAACATGTCCTTAACTCTGGTATTTCTACATTTTGCAATGGAAGCAAGCTAATGATACAACATAGCTAGACTTTTGACACTACACCAAATGTCGTCCCAAAATTTAATCGAAGAACTATCCCTCACAATGAATCTAGACTACTCACGATAACTTTTTTATATTGGATAAATTCTCCTCTAAATGTTACACCCCGCTTAATAATTAGACATTTTAGTACCAACTTACATCTTATTATCGATGCCCAAAGACTATTTGGCTCCATTGCAAATCTACTACACCATTTTGATAGAAGAATTTTATTAAAAAAAAATCAGATCTCGAATATCTAGACCTCATTGATCTCTAAAACATTTAACTTTATCTCAACTAACTAGATGACAAAACGACGAGTTAGAAGATTCTCATAGAAATTTACACATTATTCTCTTCATTTTTACCGTCACACTCTTGAGGAGAATGAATAACGACAATATATTTGGGCATAAATGACAACACACTCTTAATGAGTATTAGACAACCCCGTTTCGAGATTATTTTACTTTTTCGTCTAAACAGTTTATATTTCATTTTAGTGATAATCGAGTCTTAAGAGGCCTTAGATCGCAATTTAGCACCTAATGACATATCAAGATATGTTGACGGAAGATCTTTTGGACTCCAACACATTTGTAAATCTTATCATTTTTTTATTCGACACAGAATTTGAAAAAAATATCTGACTTATTAAGATTAACTCGAAACTGGAACATTCACCGATTATTGTTTTCATGTCAAAATATTTTTTAAATTAAATAATTATAATTTTAAATAAATTCTCAATTTTATTTTGTGAGTATATCTGGCCAACCATCTTAAATAATCTCTCATTTTTTTTAAAGTCATACCCCATGTTAAAACATTTAACACAAAAAAATAAATGTCAAGAGAGGCTATGAATGAAGCCCATGACACCATAAAAGATTTATCTTCATGATTAAAAATTTATCAATATTTAAAGGCCTTAAACATGAGGCCCATGGACAAATATTTATTAGAAATTGTTTGTTAGTATGATCTGGTCTAACCTATTAGTCAAAAAAGATAAGCCCAATTTAATAGCTTGTGTAAACCAAAGCCCAAGTCGTGTTGAACAAAGCCATTATAGATATTTTGAAAGACCTATGGCCAGAATCAATAATCAATTATAGACCCCAACTATTTTGGGCCTCAAGCCCAATATTTGTAATTAAGTCAAAAAAATTGAGTTCTATTCATAAACAAAACAATTTTAACTTTCTAACAGGTTAATAACATTATTTTTTTATATTAAATTTGTTTCAACCTCTCATAACAATGATTGCCATCAAATATATATATATATATATATATATATTTGAAATATCTATGTATTTTAAAAAAATAAGATTTGTTTAAGTAATAAAATAGAATTTGGATATTTCTTCTAAGTTCAAGGACTGTAATAGATATATACCTACAAAATAATAAAAACTTTTCTAATATATATATATATATATATATATATATATATATATATATATATATAATTAATGATGCTTAATTTTTAAAGTGTCCGGATTGTCTGGTCGAGAGCTATAGTTAATTTGGATATATATGTGAGAGTAAATAGATACTTGGGTCGAATTGTGGATTGACCCGCCCATAAACTTAAAACGATTAAAAAAAATATTATATATATATTTCGAACTTTCAACCTAACCAAACCAATAAAACTCTTTAACCAACTAAACTAATAAGACTTTATATTTTAAATTCAATACAAAATTTGATAAATGCGAGACATTCACGAGATTTCACGAGATGAGAGATTTATTAGGAAAAAAAAATGTGATGAGATATGTGAGAAGATAAATTGTTTTATCGAAGTGAATAAATTAAATATTAAATACATATTATTATTTTTTTTATTAAATTTATTTTCTTTATATTTTTATTCTTTATCGAATGTGAATCTTTCTAGTAATTTAAAAAGTTCTAGAGCCTATTTAGCACAACATAAAGTTCTGAGGTGCAATTTGATATATTTATCATAGAACTAACAACTGGAGACCACAAAAAATTAATGAGTCAATTTCAGCACCGCACCTATTTTTTTTGTTCTTATTTATGATTATTATGAAGATGAATTTCTAAAGTCAACAAGACTTGACCAAGGGAGACTTTTTTTTCTCCACCTCTTACCTAATTTTTTATTTAATTCAATTACAATATTTACCTAATTAAATGACACATTTTAACAAATACAAAAAAAAGTATATGTGATTATGACAAAATGCTAGATAGGAAGATGACATATTTTCATATTTGAGTAGATGGGATGATACATTAAATATTATATCCCTTATTTATTAGTTAAAATGAATAATGTGAAAATTAGGAAATAAACTAGTAACAAAAATATAAAAGAGAGTGGAAGTAAATTGAGTAAAATAATCATAGAACATTAATAATAATTAAAATCAAGTTGATTATAACGAAATACTAGTTTTTAAGGCACTTTATTTAATATTTGAGTAAATGAACCGAGACAATATTTTCATATTTGAGTAGATGGGATGTTGCATTAAATATTATGTCTTTTTGTTATTAGTTAAGAAAAAATTGTGTGAAAAATAAGAAATGAACACATAACAAAAACATATCTGTGTATAGTAGAACATTAATAATAATTAAAATCAATGATTTTACTAAATAAGATAACTCAAATGACAAAACAAAAGTAATTTTAAGAGAATAAATATCACGAGTTTAATTAAATTACAAACGTCTTACATTAATGTAAATATGGGTTAGTTTTTTATATTAAAAAAATAATAATAATTTAAAACTAATAAATAATAATAGAGAGGATCTATTCAAATTAATCTCTAACCTAAATGTCACGTGGGTCACACATCTTTTTATTAACAGCTTTATGTTTTTCATTCATTTCAATCATTCTCTATTTGGAAATTGGAATAGGGAAGCCAAGTCTTTTCATAGGTAATGTTATTTTCCATATTGAACCCATGATTCTCATTATAAAATAAATTATCTTTAACTCATCATTTATCATAATTACTCCCAATATAATTTTAAAAACAATTTCAAATAACTCTAGTGCACCAAAAATAATTATTATCAAGAACAATTACTATTGTGGAATGAATCCCGATAAAGTTGTTTTTATCGATAAAAACATAATAACTTTTAAATAACAAACTTGTGTGAAAGGACAATTCAATCGTGATTATTCATATAAATAACATGAATTTTTTTCTTATTCAATAAAACATCGTTTTCATTTGAAAAAGTGTCGAAAACATTAATACAAAGATAGAGTTTGTTGAAGGTCTATGATTACTACTCAAATGTCAAACATCAAGATGGTTACCATCCAAGAATATCACTCTAATCAAACTTGGCTAGAGTGTTGATATAACATAAACAAAAATATTTGATGAACAAGAAGTCCATTAACTTTCAAAATGAAAATGACCCTTTACCAAAAAGATACTAACATTAAATACTAGTACATGGGTATATCATATATGATGACTCGTTGTTGATGTTGATGTTTCCTTTACCTAATTAATTAATTGTTTCATTATTTAGATCATCTCAAATTCTCAATCCAAATAGGCCTTTAATCAACCGACAAAGCAAAAGAAGTAAAACATAATTAAAGCATGAACAAATAAATAAATAAATAAAGGAAATAAAACGTGAAGAATCAAACATACAAAAAGAAAGAAAAAGAAACCGATCTGCTTTTCTAGCAAGAAACGTAAGTAAGTTTCTTTTTCTTATGTATCATGTTTTTTATACATCTTACTTTTCACATTTTACCTTTCCTTATTCTTAATTTGTTTTTTTATGGAGCCTTTGAATAAACTTTGTTTAAAAATAATTAGAATGAAATAGATTTATTATTAAATTTGTTAATATATATAATCAGAGTTTGTATTAATGTTATATTAGCGCAATCAAAGGATAGTAAAAAACATTATTTGTAAAACCAAAATTTATTAATTATTAATAGTTATTACTACCATTTTTTTTATAAATTTTATTATTTGTTTTATTAATTTACAAATAAAAAAATTATTTTATATGTATTAAAGTAAAGAAACCTATCAATGTCCTAATTATGTTAAAATATATATATTAGTATCACTAGGGCAATCCAAAACAACAGGTGGCCATTTATATGATTAAAGAATATTTTAAAACATTATCTTATTCAAATTGAACTTTTAGACAAGAAAATAAGTAAAAAAAAAAAATCAAAACTAAGTGTTTCCATAACAAAAAGAAAATGATTTTAGTGTGATGTTTTATTGGACCTTGTTTGATTGTGATATTTTTAACAAAAATCCACGTATCAAATTTTATTTTATTTTAAATCTTAATCATTTAATTTATTAATTAAAATATATTTAATTTATTTTTATAAAATTTAAATAAAATAAATTATTATAATAATTCGATCAAATCAATTATTAAATCTTTTGATTGTCATCTTTTATTCATAGATTTGTCTAGTTTTGATTCTTAACTTTCAAAATTTTAATTTTTTTAATAAAATGGTGTTACACGTTTTATAAAAGAAATCAAATAACTGTACTTTTCCATAAAATGTTTTTTTTTTTCAAAACCTAATAAAATTACTAAATCACCTAACATATTCTCTTAATCCAAATCTCTTGTTATAATTTTTGAAATTGGGGAAAGTAATTGACTTCTATTTTTGAGTATTTATTCCTTCTTATCAAATCTATTTTTCTGTATGACATTATTATCTTTATTGATATGATCCAACTCATCCACCATTTGCCTATACTATCACAAAATTCAATGAAAGAACCCATTTAATGCCTATCAACTAAATCTATTTATCATATCTACCCATAAATAAATAAATAAATTAAGTAGTTGTTACCTTTATGACATCTTTTTTCAAGGTATAAATGCTTTCTTCTCAACAATAACATTTAATTTATTTGAAAACTATAATTTGAATTCACAATCCCAACTAAGAACTTTAGATGTTTTACTGTTTTAACTATATATATATATGATTTTATTATTTAAATAAATAATCCATTCAACAAAAATGAGATGGGAAAGTAGGGCCAACCACAGCTGGCCATGGCATTTTCAATCCTCACAAAAATAATACAAATCCTCCATCCTCTTATTTGGACCACATATTATATCCCATGTGGATGCATCTTTATATTTTGTCACCCACATTTCTTTTTATAATTTTAAATTTTGTCAATTAATAAATTATTTATGACTTGAATTTGATACCCTTTTCTTTAAACATATATGAGTATAACTTAAATTTATAATATTCAACAAATTTAAAGTGTGGATTTCGATATAAAAAGAATCACAAATAATTAAAAATTATATGATAAAATGGTACCCATATAATTTAAGTAATAATTGGACAATATAAATTTAATTAGTTAGAAATGTAATATATTTTTTTTATCCACAAACAACAATTGTGACAGTGTTAGAGAGTTCTCCATAATTAAAAAAATATAATTTTTATTATTTTACTTTTTGTGTTTGATAAATGCATGAAGAATAAACATGTAAATGTGATGAAGCAACTAGACATCAAGAGAATATAACATTATTAATAATAATTAATTTATGAAATTTTAGCTACTATTTCTTAATTATTACCAATAAATATTTTAACTTGATTAGAAACCAAAACACAATTTGCAATTTTAAACCCTCCAACCTTTCTTTCTTTTGGATCAAACCCATATCGCTCACTCTTTCGTTAACAAACGGGTCGGATCCAATTTCACATATTCGACCCACTCAAACTCTAATCAGCAGTTGCCCAAGTCATATCGTTTTCGAAAATCCAATGACAAACTTCCGTCTTCCCGGGCGACGACCCAAGAGCCATAAACGCTCCATGGGTCGCGCTCCAATCGGAAGTATCGAGATGACATATGGCAACCCCGTGATTGACCTTAACCTTAGTTTTCGGGTCAAGTAGATCCGCTTCATAAACCCGAACCTTAGGAACAGAGTGACAGTAATACAGTAGATAAGGGAACAAAGTTTGATGACAAGAAACAGACTTGGTCACTTTTCCACCGTTGATTCCTTTAACAGATCCAACCATCACATCCTTCTTTGACCCATCTGTGTTTTCCGTTGTTCGAACGACGACGTTTCGACCCAAAACCGATATCGCAAAGTCAATCATATCCTCAGCCGACCCGACGCACCGCTTGTTCTCCCCTTTACTCGCCGCCCTCTCGCAATCGGAAAGCGCTGACGTCATCATCGTCTCCATGGCGGACCCGTCGCCGGCGTGGAAAATGTTCTTCATCTCCGGCAGCTTGGAAGTTGAAAATGGTAATTTCGATGTGATTAATCGGGGTAGAAATGACCTTTTAGGCATTTTATCTTTAATATCAGGCATGGGCATAACATTTCCAGTTTTCAACATCTCTTCTTTAAAGAATTTACCCGGTTCAATCCACTTATTTACCATCATGCCACCATGCCCCATCATCGCCGTCGCTGCGGCGGCGCCGGGCGGCGGCCGGGTGGCGTAAGATGAAAACGAAACAGCATTCTTATCGGCGTAATCTTTGAAAGTTGTATTAACGCCGTAGTTCTTGAATCCGATTTTCTGTCCTTGACCACCTTTACCATAACCGGTAAATATATCAGTTCCTTCGTTAAACGATTTGTAAGTAGTGAATCCGACTTTAGCTGCGTTTGAATTCTTAGCGTACGATGTAAATGAATCGTCTCCTACATTTGATTGATCTCTGTAGGTTTTGAATGTATCAATTGCTGAGTTTCCACCATCGCCATAGCTTTTGAAGCTATTTGTAGGATTATTACCGGTTTCTCCGTACGAAACAAAACTGTCGTTTGCACTGTTTCCGACCTCACCATAGGCAGCGAAGTTAGATCCGATAACGTTTGATTCCTTACCGTACGATGAGAAATCAGCGGCGGCGCCGTTTCCGTTTTTACCATAACTGTTGAATTTCTGGTCGCCGGAATTTGAAATATCTGAATAGCTTGTGAATGTTTGTTTTCTTCCGTTTGTATCATCTGAATAAGATGTGAATCGTAGATTTGGAACATTGATATTATTCATGTAGTTTTTGAACTCACCGGCGCCGCCGGTGGCTTTTGTTCCATAAGTGTTGAAGCTCTGGTCGCCGACGTTAACTTCCGGCGCGTAGTTAGCGAACTTATCTACATGACCGGTTGAGTCGCGGCTGTACCGTCGAAACGAATCGACGGGGATATTTTCGCCGTCGGAGTAGTTCTTGAACGAGTCGAATCCGCCGAGTCGACTCGTACCGTAATTGGTAAAGTTTTTGTTTAGATAGATAGCGAAGTTTGAATCTTTATCGTGTTTATCTAGACTCTGTTCTAAATCTGGAAAACAGAGTAGGTTTGATTTAGAACAGAATGAAGGTAAACTCGACTTGAGATCGTTCTGGCCGGCGAGTTTTACGAAAACGGCTGAGTCAACTGAGTTCAACGGCGATGCTTTGTTGATAAGAAACCATGGTTTTGGTAAATTGTTTGAGATCTCCTTGTTCCAGTAACGGATTAGAGATGCTTTTGGTGTGAATGGATTATCTCTTTCAACTCCTTCTCCGGCGCCGGCGCCGGCGAAAACCATCTACATTGGAAAGGAAAAGGAAATTATTACATAATGTATATACAGTTTGGGATTATTTGAAAATGGAATGGAACTTACAGTGAATGGCGAGAGGAAGAAGATGAAGATGAAACAGAGATAATTCATTTTTTTTTTAATTTTTTTTTGGAGTGTGTGTTTATGAGTGTGTGAGAGAGAAAGAGGGTAGAGAGAGAATGTTGGTGGGCATGTTTGGATGGAGGTATAGATTTATATACTATTTCATGGTGGGGTTATTGAAAGAAGGGAGAGTTTGATTTAGGTTATGAATAAATAATGGCTTGTTTGGCTAAAGAAAGATAATAATAATAATTATTATTATTATTATTATTATTATGTAATAATATATTGTTATCCGTATCTGCTTTTAATGGTAAAGTAAATATTGATTAAGAAAATCTAACTTTTTTAATTTATTCAATTCTACTAATATGCTAGCTAGTATTTGTCATTGTTATAACTTTTTTTATTTAATTTAGATGGTAAAGTAAATATTGATTAAGAAAATCTAACTTGTTTAATTTCCTCAATTCTACTAATCTTTTTGAATTTTCCACTATCATAACTTTTTTTAAATTTAATTTAAGAGTTTTTTTTTTCTATAGAGAATAGTATAATATAAAAAATCCAGAATTTTAATAGTTTTATTGTTAATTATACTATTAAATTTATTAATTAAAATAATTTTTATTTAAGAAAAATATTTTATCATTATATATTAATATTATTTAAATATTTTTATCTAAATATATAGATTAATATCACTTAACGTTATTTCAATAATAGTATTTAGTGAGTTATTTACAAAGTAATTATTTTGATAATTTAAAAATAGTGGAGATTTTTATTTATTTATTTATTTGTTAAAATTTAAAAAAGTATTAATATATAATAATAAAATAAAATAATAATAATTTAAAATATAACATGTTTAATAATTTTGGTTAATCAAATATAATAAAAAAATTGATTTTGATTATTTAAATAATTAAATCTAATAAGTCTTTAACTTATTTAAGATGTAATGAATACAAGGAGTAGAAATTTATTTTTATTTTTTTTTAAAATTTGTTAATATATAAAAATAAATATATTTTATTTTTGTAATGTATTTTATTATTTTAATTAATAAATTAAATAATATAAATGTGATTATAATGTTTGATTATATTGAAATTATTTAAATAATTTTTAACCAACCAGATCCTTATATTATTATATATTATTTTTTTTTAACTTGAGAATCAGAACTTATTTTGTTTTATTAAATTTAAAAATGATTGAAATTATTTTTATTCTTATTATAGATACTAAGACAAAATATAATTTGAGTAGTTTATAAAAGTTCACGAAATTTTATTCCTTTATTTTATCAATCCAATTACTTGAAGTCGTTAATAAAATATTTTATTTAAATAATAGAAGATAAAACAAGATGTAAAAAAGTGAATTTAGTTAAAAGAAAGTAATTTAAAATAGAGTTTACAAGTATGAAATAAGTAGATGTGTGGGTCCAGTTTAAAGTGTGACTTGGAAAGAGAGAGAAGACGCGTAATTTTTGTTAAAGAAAGAGAAAGATAGTGAATAAAATTTGGTCCCACCTTCACACTTGGATTCTTAACCGCGTTTTTTTTTTCCTTTTTTTCATACCCTTTAACTAAAAATAATTATTTTTTATGCAAAAAAAAATTATAAATAAACTTTATATAATAATATTTTTATAATAAATATAGCAAATAAGCTTACCTAAGTGTTTTTAAGATGAGATTACGATCATTTAGTAATAAGAACCGATTTAAAAATTAAAATGTCACAAGTTCAATTAGAAATGAAAAATATGATAGTGAGAGTTGAAACAAATATAATAGAGTTAGATAAAAAAAAATTAAATATAATGAGAATAAAAAAGAATAAGTTTATGATAACTTTCTAATTATATTATAAAAAATGATTGTATCAAATAAGATGAATTTGTGACTTATATATAAAGTATTTTTGAAAAAAAATTAATAAAAAAGGAGATTGTAAAGAGAATGGTTAAACATATATTCAAATAATTAGTATTAATTATTATTATTTTCAATGTAATAAAAATACAGTAGATATGTTTCAATTTAAGAGGGTTTTACTAAAATTACTATGACAATAAGATATTATAATAGTCTAATTTTTTTGTAAGAATAATTAAGAAAAAAATACATATGTAAAACAAACATGGCTTAGAAATTAAATTTAGTTACTTTGTTATTTAATAAATAAATAAAATAGTGGCGTGTGAGATGGAGGAGAGAATGGTATAGTAAGTAAGAGTAGTGACAAAACCCGTGACAATTGGGTTTTATGTGTCAACTTTTACATTTATATATATTTTATTACTTTAATATTTTATTTTAATTTTTTTATCATACAAAACCTCACTTAAATAATAAATGATTAAATATGATATTTTTGTTTATTATACTCCTCTTCTTTTAGACTTTATTCGATAGTAAATATTAAATTAATTGATAAAAAATTAACTATTTTCCAATTTAATTTTTTTTTATGAATTATACCATATAATTAATTATTTTTATTAAATATATATGTATTTTAAAATTTTGTATAAAGACCCACTTTTAGGATTAATACAAAAATTTGAGGAATTTGAATTTAAAAAGACTTTGCTTGGGATGAGATTAAGAAATGTTCAAACTTGGTAAGTAATCTTTTTTTTTAAGGGTTAAGCTTATTTTAATTATTTAATTATTTAATTAATTTAAAACGTTTTTTTAATGAGAATTAAAATTAAAATATTTAAATTCTTATATAAACTTTATTTTGTTTGAGAGTTATAAATATATTTGAACACCCTTTATTTATTTATTTATTTACATAATCTAAGTCCTAAGTTAACTTTATTACGTTCAAGTTAAGGCTCTAACTTTCTAATACATATGTTTTAGCAAAAATGACACTTGTATTAGCTAGAGAGCAAGACTGCACTGACCTAGCTAAAAGAGAAATCTGAGATTCTCGTGGTAGTAATAAATTAGACCAAACAAGACCTAAAGATGAGTGTGAGTGGATAACATATGCTTAGCTTTGAGATAGAGAGAGAATCTTTGAAAAGTTTGGAGGGCAGTAGTCTTTTCATTATAAATTTTATGTTGTATTTTTGCCAAAATGGAAACCCTCCTCTATCTAGTACTTGTCAAATTATCGAAACTTGGTCATAATTAATCTTTCACAAAAAGACATATAAGAAAGAAAGTAGGAATTCAAGATGAATGGACTTTAGAAAAAAAATAATAATATGTTTTTTAGTTTTAATCTACGGAGTCCCTACATAGATCGCCCTTGTTTTATCCTATTTGTTCACCGTTATCTGTGATTGTTACGACTTATCACCGTGTTTTTTTTTAAATGAATAATTATAAGTTACACATGTGAACAAGTCTAATCCTTTACAAATGGGGTGAATGATTTTTTTATTAAGAATTCAATGTGACCGTTGTAATTTTTATACAATGGACATCATCTTCATGACTCTATTGTTCGATTTAGTATAATGAAAATATTGTAAATTTGCACCAAGAAAATCTTAAGATTGTTTATGGTTCTAACTAATTAGTGTATAACTTTGTAAGGTTAGTATCATATTAAACATTTATAATTTAAAAAAGAAAAAATATCTTCTTTAATATTTGTTTATTAAAGTATGGTTTTAAGTTTGTTTGGGTGATGTGAATGATAGTTGTGCACTTATGGATAGTATGTTGAATTTTGATAAAAGTGATTTACAGGTCATTATTTGGGGGATTATATAAAGATCAACATCAAAACTCTTCCGGTGGGATGTTTTCAAAGTTATTTTTTTATCATCAAATTGGCAAAGATTGAGTGGCAAACGGACTATTTCATCACGACATTGTTAATTTTTGGACGTAGAGTTAGTATTTCGTGTCATTTTTCTTTAATTCCTTTATTTATTTATGTTGTCATATTATTGTTAGGTATTGTTTGATTTAGATTATTAAAATAATTTTAAATAAATCAAATAACATTTCACTGCTTTCTCATCAATCAAATCACTAAATTCATTAATTAAAATACTAAAATATTCTTTATTTTAAATTATTAATTTTTATTTTATTTATATATATCAATATTTTTAAAAATTTTGTCTAAAAATTAATTATGTCCGCCAAAATTTTATACATCATTAATTTTTTCACTCTTAAATTTTTAAGAAACTCAGTCCCGAATCAGTTCTTAATGTTTAGTTTTCCTCTTTTTGTTTTTTTCTTTAAAATATAATTTTTAAATTTCTGAATTTTTATTGACTTTGATTGTTTCTTATCTTGTTTTATTTATTTTTTTGGGGCCGTTTTGGTGGCTTTATGTTAAAATGACTTCATTTACTTTATATACACATGAATTTTGGGGAAAAAACAAGTTTACTATAGAAATGTGATTTTTTTTGAAATAAAATAATTGATGATATGTTGAAATGATCAAGTACCAAAATCTATCATATATATATGGAAGGTATTTAACTAAATAATTAATTAAATTGCATAAAATAAATTTAAAAGGAACCTTACCTTCATTAATCGCCCGGCTCGATCCATCCCTATCTACTTAGGTACATTCAATTATTTCAATATTTATAGATTACAACCATGCATTATATCCTACTGGCTCTGATCTTTTGATAATTGCAATTTTTAAATTTTACTCCTACCCCACATAGTAAATAATTCATATGAAAAAATAAGTTTATATTAAGCTGTCTACCATTATATTCACATTAAAAGTTTAAAAGTAGCTTACTTGATCATTTGGGTCAATTTTCATAAAATTAGTTAATATATCAATTTTATCTAATTCAAGGAATGTCCAAAAAAATCATAATAATATATCTTTGAAGGAACATATTTTTCTATTCTAACCTAGCTAGTTTCTTTTAAAGGTGATTAGCCTTTAATTTGGAATATATATATATATATTTTTATTATGAATCCAATCTACAATCTTTAATTTATTTAGGTTAAATATTTGTTAATTGAAGTAACTGACAAGTTACAAATATTTATAAGAATAACAATTTCTTATGACAACAAAATATATATCTATTTTGAGTTAGTTTTGTTTAGACATGAGTTTTAATCCTTAAGTTATTATTTATTTGGTAGAAAAGTTACATAAGTCTTACAATAATTATGATCTCATTTAAGATATTTTTAGTGATTTTTTAAACAAGACCATGGGGATATCTTAAGCGATGATTTTTTTTTTCTAGTATATTGTGTAATTTAAGAAAAAAAATCAATATATAATATTATAACGTTAAAATTGAGCTTACCGACATATAGTACCCATATCTTGTAATATTTATATTTATGAAAGTGGATAAAACAATAATAATAATTTTGTTTTATTAAATTAGAGGGTATATATATATATAGGACAGGTGGGACAATAATATGAAAAATTTACAAATATTATTAATGTTGTAGACCTTCTTTCATTCTTCTACTATGTACACCATATCTTGTATTGTACCTAGCTATGTCCGGTCTGCTTTTGTATGGTCGGAAATCTACCTTACCATTCACACCAAATATTTTACATTCAAGTTTTATAAATTATTTATGCATTTTTCTATTTACTTAATTCATCAATCAAATTTATCATAAGATTTTTCTCTCAAACAAAAATATTTTTGTTTGGTTACATGTATTAATGAAATTTATTCATCTACTTTCCATTACAATTATATTGTATATAATATACATGTTTGATGCTTCTCAATTTCAATATAGATGGTTCGGTACGACAATCTATTTAATCAGATCGGATTTGAATCTTAAATTTTTGTAATTCGAATAATACTTCTCAATCTTTGATGAGTCGTATGTTGCTCATACACTCAAATCGTGTTGGTGACAATTTCTCGAGTTTGTATTCATCTCCTGCTTTGCAGCAAAGGAGATGTTGTTATCGATTCTGAAATTCAAATCTGAAGACTTTTTACATGTAATTTTATGGGTTCCTCGCTATTTAACCATATTTGTAGATTGTTAGTTGTTTTTTGCAAGAATTTTTTCCGGCGTTGGTTATTAACCCTCGCGCAAAGATCAATTTTACTGCCCTTAGAATTATGTGTAGAGATTCTTCCGACACCGCCTAATTGCTTTGCTCGTCTTCATCACTAATTACTGGATTCAAATTAGTTTGTCTCTAGTGTTACCATGAAGAAATTGTGTGATTAGTGGATAGTTTCATTAGAATCTTTGCAAATGTATATTATATAATGTTATAGAAGAAAAACTGAATATAAATTATTATTTTATTTGAAATTGTAAAGTAATGTTGCAGAAATAATATTTGTGTTCCACCTATAGAAAGAAACTAAAAAGTCTTAGCATCAACGAAAGGTAAAAGCGATAGACTACTTTGAGTCTGCTATTTCTATTATATCAAACTGAGTTCTTAATGCGTGAACAAATTCATTTATCCGATCTAAGTTATTAATAGATAAAGATATGTCATTAACATAAATACGAAGAACATTTTTAATTGAAGGAACGTGAACCTGATAAATATGTATATTTTTATATTTTATAAGAGTTTAGATTTATTTATTTAAATTATATATATATATTAAATTATATAAAAAATATAATTTTATTTTATAAATTTTTTTAGCATTATTGACCTCCATAGTAGAGTGTGATGCAGATGAGTGGAGTGCAGCTATGGGAGCAGCATTATTAATGAATAATAGTACTAGTTATAAATCAACCAAACCCACGAATAAAATGAATAATAATAATAATATAAAGAAAAATATTTAATTTATATTGTCTTAGATCGTTGAATCATGATATGCATTATTGTTTCCTTTTAAACCACTTCTTTTAATTTCATCCATAAAATGAGATTAAATTACACTTTTCAATTAAAAAGTTTGTATTAATATTATTAAAGTTAACATAGTACCCTAATGTTATATTAACATTAAGAATATCAATTAAAAAAGATAAACTCCAAGGGAAAAAATGTTATATTATGCTGCTTATGAAGTTACTATAGTTTTCATTTAATATTTTTATTACATATTAAGCTAGTCTCACATTCAGCTTATTTGTTAGTATTTTACTTTGAATAGTTAATGTTGTATATATATTTGACAGTTTCAATTTATCCTTTTATTTGAACACTCAAATATGTTTTATTTTATTTATTTATAATAACTTATTCATTGATACTAGTGTAATTTATTTAAATTTCAAACTAATTCATTATATTATACTAAACATTTTATTTGAAAGGAATAAATTAATAATCACAATCAATTAGTTTCATTTAGAAACACTTTTTATTTTCATATTTCTAATCCCTTTATAAATGAGATGGATCAAAATTGACAAAACAAAATTGAATTAGTTTTCTTTTTTAGATCCAAATAAAATAATACTTAAAGTTTCAAACATAGGCCCATAATTAATCTTTATATAAAAACATTAAGAAAACAAAACATTTTCAAATGGGGACAAAGATCAATGCTTCTTGTTTGTTAGTGCGAATATCACTCAATAAATTAGTTAATTAATTAAACTGATTACCTAGCTAGCTAGTCAAAGCAAGAAAAAAATTATATTATTTATAAATTTAATTTAATATAACCACTACTCTAGTGCCAGTAGGATTTTGCATTATGTTATAATAATAAGATAAATTTATTAATTTAAGAAATTTTAGTACGATATAACTCTCGTTTTTTATCTTTAAGTCGACTCTTTTCACCGAGCAGTATATTATCACTTTATGTTTCAACTTAAAGACATTTTTAGTATAAATCCAACTCAAAGAATTTAATTTCTTACACGATATTTTTTCACTTAAGCTACATTAACTAATAATTAAAACCAAAACTGTGGGTGATTTGAACAATATATAACAAATAACTAGAACCAAACAGACTCTAACAAAGGGTCATTATTTTGATCACATCCTCCACATACCACAAAACAAGGGTCTATCTCCCCTTGAAACATGTGACAGTTGGGACAAAGATGCAGTTGAAAACTATATGTCTTAAACTAAATATATATATTATTTTAATTACAAAGTTATATAGCTACCTCTAATATTAATTAATTACAAATTATGCTTGATTCCAAACTTGGTTATTGGGATAATTAGGTAGGTATAATAAATTAATTTTGTTTTAATAAAGAATTAGTTATTTAAAATTATTTAGATAAGAATATAATTAAATAAATGTAAAATAATTTTAATGAAGTGATAAACGAGTTAGTAAAATAAGTATTGGGTTATTTGAGATTAATTTTGAATATTTTAAAATCAACATAGTCTAGGGTTGGTTGCTTAATTAATAATTTATTCTTAATTTTTCTTTATAATATTTAATTGTTATATTATTTGATTTTGTAGATACATTTTGAACCTCGTATTTTTGTTTAATGTTTTTTTATGTCTCACCTCGGTAATATGAACTCTTTATAAGAGTGATCTAAATACATTTATGAACACTTTTTTAGTAGGATATTTTGCTCAAAGATATTTGTAATCTATTTTCTCACAAGTAACAAACCCGAGTTCGGAGCATTACGCAGTGATATCAGATCGATCTAGTGTTAGGAACCATCTGAGCACCTCTTGATTCCCGCAATTAATATAAGTGGTAGTTTATAAGAGTATATCTAATACCTTATAGTACATTTTGAACAAAGTGAAAAACTATTCTCATTTATATATCAAATTTCATCTCTTTTACAAATTAATATATTAATTAATAATAATTTTACTCTTTAGCGTAATATTAATTAAATATATATATATAAATTAAAGATCTCACATGCATGTTATTGCTGTAGTTTGGTTTTGTTAATTAGAGATTTTTAGATCGAGACCCTTGTCTGTCTGCTGCCGACATTTAATTATGTTATTACAACCTAGCTATATATCTCACTTTACTGACACTTCTCATTAATTATATATATAAATAGATAATTAAACATATATATGTGTAATGAATTTCATTATGTTTTTTTATAGAAAATATATATATAATTATAGTACTACAGTTATAATGTTTTCATAATTTTATTAAAAAGAAGAAGATCGAAATAACTTGATCATAGATTTATTTTTGATAGTATGGATTGATTATGAAAATCTTATAAAATAGTTAGATTAATTATATATATATATAGATCATAACAATATTTTAAAGAAAATGATACTGAATTCCCGGATCTCTATATATGTTATACTAAGTTTTTAATACATGAGCTAGCATTAGATATTTCATATTGAATAATGTTTTTCTGTCATTATTTTGAGGGTTTGTTTTGATTTGTTTGGATCAGTTTCCTATAGGGTTTATTTAGTTTATATGTTCGATTCCAAGTATTTGATAGTAAAAAACAAAATAAGTATTTTTTTGAATAAGATATAAGTACTTGTATCATTAAAATATATATATGTATATAAAAAAGAAGAAGAAGATGAGATGCTTATGATAATGTAGTAGGTAGATGTAGTACTCATAATTCATTCAAAGTTAGATCATATATATCCATGAGTTATGAAAACTTATAAAATTTGTAACGGTTAATTACGGTAAAAAAAGTAAGTCAGAAATACGACACAGAATCTTTCGAATATCCGGTCTTCAGATCTCTCATATTGAATCGGATCTTTCAGAATGAGGGTTGTATGTGTATTGAATGATATTTACGATTAAATAAAAAACGATTTATCTCTTAATAAAACAAGTTAGATTATGAAATTCATGTCGGACAAACAATTCAAACTCTTGAGGAAAAAACAGTGAGGTCATCGTAACACACATTATTATCTAGATATTTAACTCGAGTGAAACAAATATTAACTTCAAAATTTTATATTTGATTTCTTTTTTCTTCTAGAAACAACATTTTGATTAGATTTGAAATAATGGCTATAACAAAATGTTTATCATGATGTAGTAGGTAGAAATTCATCTATCAAATTTAAAATTAATTGTAGGGAATAATGTTTATGATGATTGTTAGGTAAATGTAGTAGTCATAATTCATCAATATTATGAAGATGGTAGGGAAGAAGAACTAGCTAGACCTACATGAAAATTGATGTTGATGATGATGATTTAGAGAAGGAGAGGAACCATGGATACCTCTTTAATTGGTGCAAACATGCTTCATTGTGACGAAAGGTATATGTCATTTACCATAATAATAATAATAATAAATATAATAATAAAGCTAACATTACTTTTTATCCTTTTACTATTTTTGCCTTTCTCATCATTAAAACTTTTTCTATTTTTTTTATATTGATTTCATTGCTTCTCAACATATGATGTCATTATGATGTATCTTTGATATCATGTTTATGGCCTTGTTAGGATTGGGGTTTTTAAAAAAACCTAGAGAGGGAAAAAAGTAATGATTAGTGATGATTTTGAGGAAGTGATGATTATTTTTGGTAAAAAGACTTAAAAGGGTATTGATATATATGAATAAAATAAAAAATAATAATTTAAAATATAGAGTATTTTAGTATTTTGATTAATGAAATGAGTGATGTGATTGTTGAGAAATGATTGATGGAAAAACTGATTTGGATGGATTTTTTAAAAAACTCATAGAGAACAAGGCCTATGTCAATTAATATAATTATATACTTCAATTTAATATATGATGATTGAAAAGATAGGGTTGAAGTAATTATCTATAGTCTAATCTAGAAATACAACTATTTTTTTCGGGGTTAGATGGATAAATGAACAAATTTAACGATATATTTAAGTTGATATGAACAAAATCACTTGCACGTTGAGAAGAGTCTCGATCAACTTATAACAGAACTGAGAAACATGTCATTGATTATGTCGAAGTTACAAAAATATCACCAAATATAACACTAGAATAGTTAAATTCACTTTATTTATTTTTCTTAATATTCCAATTTAGTTGATTAATTTCATTTGAAAATTTCGAATACATTGAGAAAAAAATATTATTTTTTAACGAAAACAATTACATAGTTCCCTACTTTGAAATGTTTTTAATTAAAAGACTACAAGTCAATTTTCTCAACAAAAAAAAAGAAGGTTAATGTTTATTGTCCAATTTAAGAATTTGTATTCATCATCTAAGAAAATTTGAGAGCCAAACAAGTTTTGTAGAAGGGTAGTATATTCGATTATCAAGATTTTAACTTTTAAAAAAAATCCCAAGAAAAAATGATAAATAGAAGTAGTGGAGCTTTAAAATAATGACATTCAAATTTGCATTTCATTTGAAACCTTGTTCTTATAAATTCACCTTTATGACCTTACATTGAAGACATTTTTAATTATAACCAAATATGAGTAGAGTTTTTTCTAATCAATACTATTTATGGTTACACTTCTCTAATATATAACTTCATTGAAATAGAATAACGACAATTTATTTGTAAAGCAAACAAGTTTCCTCGATTTTGTGCACTCTTCTCGTCGAAACTAAAATTAACAAAATCAAAACCAAACAAGGCCACCTAGGTTTGTCAAATATTCAAATCTAGTCTATGCCTAGGTAAATGTGTGCCTTATATAAATGTATTAGGTAAATTAACTAATATATATTTATATGAGAACAACTATCCACTTTTATGCATTTACTGTAGTCAAATAAGAGTTTATTGAGCTCAAAAATCTATAAATATATCCAACTACCAAGAATAAATCAAATAGAACAACATTCAAGGAGTACTTCATGTTCCCATAAACAAAAAGAAACATTTTAAAGATGAAAATGAAATCAATCTACTTCTTTAATTAATATTTTGTTACTCAATATGTTTAATCGCAATACATCGTTGTGTAAAGTAATTAATTTTACGAATTCAAATTATTTAAAATTATAACTCGAAAAAGTGATTAATAATTGGAAGAAAAATATGTTAGAACATGAGCCTGCTTATTGGCCTGAAACAGGCAAATTGTTTAAAAAGTATAGTTTCTTTATCCAACATAATAATGAATGCCTATTGCAATAATTTACTTTATTTAATCTCCAAAATTGGGACCATGTACATTTTTAATTTGTGACTTGATTTATTTATCTTATTTTATTCATTCACCCAAAATAATTTTCACATATCACATTTATGTGTATATATCATTAATTGTTTGTTGTTTCTTAATCTAATAAAAAGAATAATAAATAAAGTCAGCTTAATTATGACATGATATTAGGTATTTGCATTTATTGAATTTTGTGAGATGTCAATATCCATGCATTTAGTTATTGCAAACTTGTTTGTGATTTTTTATAGTTAGGTTAACAAATTCAATAATAAATGAATAAGTATACTAATTAATTTGATGCATGCAAGTTTATTAATAAATCACAAGTTTTTACTTATTTCCATGTTGAAATAAATATTTTGAAATTATTAAAGCTAAATAAAAGTATGGACTAGAGATTTAATTAAAAGAAATAAAAGATCTGGATTCCATTTAAAAGTCAGTCATAATGATAACCACCTACCCTTAACTATTAAATCAGAACCAAATTATTATTGTCAATTTCATCATGAAGCCCATAAATAGAAAAAAAAAACCGGTTCATCGGTTCAGTTTTATAAATTATTTTGTGAGTCATAGTGTGACAAAAACCTTTCTTAATCCATTTTAAAATTAATCCGACATAAAAAAAATTATATACAAATAACAATCAGACCGGCCGCGCCCAATGAGATACTGGTCTAAGGGCGGAGCCAATATTTTAAATATACTCGGACTAATTTTTCATCAAAAAAATATATCCAGCATAATTTGATAATAATATTAAGTAAACCAACAAAATAAACCAAGTTTACTGTTATTGTCGAACACATACAAAATATTTTGGACTACCCGGCTACCGCCCGGAAAACCTTGTACTTAGATCCGTTCTTGTACTAGTTGGGAAAAAAATTATTCTATGAGACTTAATTTTCTAGCTCGCCTCACTCTAGGGTCGGCCCTGATACCAATAGAGAACGAATTAATAGGTTATCGAGATATTCTAAAACAACCCATAACACATTAAGTGTCAAATAGTCTAATTGAAACTCATTTTTTATAGATTAAGACCATTTTACAATACCCATATTCCTCAATCAAGTCTTTTTTGAAAACTAAAGTTTCTAAAACTCATATTTATTTTTTGAATGAGTCAAGGCAAACAATAATAATGGTGGTCATGAGTCATGACCACTTACTTTGTGCATGAGATTATGATGAGATTCATAATAAAGATGCCTGACCATGGCCATGGTCATGGCCATTTTCAAGGTGGTTTATGAATTATGATTCATGATTACTTCACCTATCCCATTCAAGTGCTCATCAGTAATTTAAGGGAACTTGGTCCTACAAACATTTATTTATTGGCATTTCAAGTTGTATACCACTTTCAAAATATTATTATATAATAAAATACAATACTAGTAATCTCTTCTTTTACTTTACTAATATATATATTTTTTTATTTAAAATACAATACTAGTTCTATAGCAATCTCGAAATAAATCTAAATAATAATAAAAAAAAGACAAAAATAATGAACCTTACACTTCTAGGAACTTCGCTTTCCAGCATCATTCATTAGAGCAGTCCTGTGTGCTACAGTTCTGCAGCAGAAATCCATTACCACTGTCCAGTTAAGCATTATTTGATCGTTTCAAACGAAGAATAATCGAATGATTTAATTCTTCGTTTGAGACGTATGAACATGATTATATGAGGTCGGAATGATCACATGACCATAAACATCTTTACGAGACCTTAAAAGGTTGATTATTCAAAATTATCGTAAACTTAAAGTTAATTTGAAAAGCTTGATTCTTAAGAGGATATACCAATTGAAATAGACATTCATCCTACATATAAAAGGATTCCGTCTTCAAAATCAATTTTAAGCAATAGAAAAACGTCGAATGATGTTTTAGAGTTAAAAAAAAAATCAATCAAAAGAATGAGATTAAACATCAAAGTTTAAATAATGATAATAAATAGCTCAAAGTCAAATAAAATTGAAGGTTTTAGTTGTAAACTTTTAAACTGAAATTTTATTTATAATAATAAGTGTTTATTTTTATAAAAATCTATATATGTTTATATATATATATATATATATATATATAATTAAATACAAAATTATATTAAAAAATAATAATAAACAAATAACACTACAAGGAAGTTATAGTTACAAAATTAATAATAATAATTCTTTAATTTTTAAATATAAATTTATTTTAATTTTATAAAATAAGTATATAATTTTAAAATTGAAATAATTTATAAACTCTTAAAATTTTAAATAGTGAAAATTTTAGTTAATAGTTTAAAGTTATATTAAACCATTCTTGTTAATCTCTTTAAAAATTATTAAATCGTAATATTATAAAAATAAACTTCGATTAGTCTCAGAATATTTTTTTTTATATTATGCGGCAAGTTTTACCCATATTTGTAAATTGTAAATAGATTATAGGTTGAGGTCCAATCGCGGGTCGGGTCGGGAAGAACTCCATTTTTTTTAAAGACAAAACAAAGGTCCGATCCATGTTTCCATCAATCTAAGACCAAAGACATGTAACTTTGGGCATGTAACTTTCAAAAGTCACATATTTTTCTAAGACCAGGCCCATTGGAAGCTTTGGGCCTTGGTAGTATTCTATCTAAGGGCATTTGTTTTTCTTATTTAAAATTATCTAATAATATAGTCCTTACTTATTTGAAATTTAAATCGTTTTTATTGATCATTTTTATTTATTTAAACTATTTAAAAATGTCTCATTTTATTACAAATGATAAAAAAAAATAAAATTGTTTAAGCACACAACGACAAAATATGAATGAAAAAACACTAAATAGGTAATCGAACTCGTATGTTTTTAAGAAAAAACGATTAACTCCCCAATTGGTTTTGTAGAACAAATCTCGAAAAACGTCATAATAATTGCATTATAATAAATACGCATCGGACGACTGAAATCATTTAAAATTTGACGATTTTCTCTAAACAAATAGTCTATCGTAAACTAACTATGATGTTAACCTAAATACTTATGTATACACAACCAATCTAGAAATTAAAGATAAGATGGGTTTAAATAATGTAATCTCAAACTTTGCCTTAATATTTCTATTTGGAGAAGCATCGTTAAAAAAATTCATTAGATTGAAAAATGAAGTTAGAAGAATTTCAATAAATTAGTTTTGAATTGTCTTTTTATTAGTTTGACTTATTTTTCAAATTTTAAAATGAAGACAATATTTTTTTTATTTGAAGTAAATTGATGTTTTAATTTTTATCTATATATACATATTTTATTATAGAATATTATTGGATAAATAATTAAATATTTAATCCTCAAATTATATTTATATTAAATTTTAAAATAAACTCAACTACTCAAGTTAAGTGAGTATTTTATCGAATAATTATAATATAAAATTAAAATAAAAGAAATTAATTACGTAAAGTGACGTTAACTATATAAATTTAAAAGATATAAATCAAACCAAAAAAAATCAATTTTAAATATCATATAAATAATTACATTATTTATATTGGCTATTACATCAGGTAAGAAGAAGATAGAATTAAGAATAAATTTAAAAAATAAGAAATAAATTAAGAAAATGGGATTCTATTCGAATTACAAAATATATATTAAAAAAGTTAAATGAAAATAATTAAAATATAAAAAATGAATGGAATGAAATATAAAGTAAGAAAGAGATTAAGAGGTATAATTATGGATAAATTAGTAGACATGCATCGAAAGGGTAAACATTTTGTGTAGTGTGGGCTTAAGCCTACATAGCCCGTATTCGTCCCTGTGTCCGTATATCTAAATAATCCAAATTTATTATTAATTATTCAAAGACTCGACCATCTAATAAATCTATATATATAATGATGCTTGTCCGGATTGCCGGGTCGAGAGCTTTGCTTAATTTAGATATATGTGAGAGTAAATGGATACTTGTGTCAGATTGTGGGTTGACCCGCCCATAAATTTAAAACGATTAAAAATAAAATTAAAAATGCTATAGGTATGGTTTAAACTTGCAACCTAACAAAAACAAGTACAACTTTTTAACCAACTAGGCTAATAATATTTTATATTTTAAATTCATCCCAAAATTTGATAAACGTATGACATTTTAACAATATAAGTTCAAATTTTTAACTAACTAATTAATTTTTAAAATGTCCGGATTGCCGGTTCGAAAGCTGTGGTTAATTTGGATATATGTGAGAGTAAATGGATATTTGGGTCGGATTGTGGGTTGACCCGTCCAAAAACTTAAAACGGTTAAAAATAAAATTAAAAATGCTATAGGTATAGTTCGAACTTGCAACCTAACAAAAACAAGTACATTTTTTAACCAACTAGGTTAATAACACTTTATATTTTAAATTTAACCCAAAATTTGATAAACGCGTGACATTTTAACAATATAAGTTCAACTTTTTAACTAACTAATATATATATATATATAATGATGCTTAATTTTTAAAATGTCCGGATTGCCGGGTCGAGAGCTGTGGTTAATTTGGATATATGTGAGAGTAAATGGATACTTGGGTCGGATTGTAGGTTGACCCGCCCATAAAAAATTTACCGTAATATTTTTTTCACAGTTTTTTATATTATTACTCGTGCAAATGCACGGGATACATGCTAGTTTCATTAATACTACATAAAAAATTCTAGATATTAATCCCTCATCGACAATAAAAAATATGTAAGTTGTCGATTCGACTTTCTCATGACACATACAACATCGACTTCCCATAATACAATTTATTTCCATACAAATATAATTCATAATAATTTCAACGTGAATGCACTTCATTCAAAGAACGAGATGTTAGATTAAATCTTTGACTTTCAAAACTTCTCGTAACAAAAATCAAATGGAATCATTTTAACGAACAAACTGTAACTATGTCCCACATTTAAATTATCAATGTCCCTGCTAACGCACAACGTTTTGTTTAACGGAGACACTTGTTTACGTTCTATCAAAAATAAAACTTCATTATAAAAACTCTCCATAATATTTAATTTCATTCTACATCTAACTCGACTAGCGAAACCAATAGATCGATTATCAAACATGTCCTTAACTTTGAAAATTCTACATGTAACAATGGAAAAAAGTTCAAGATGTGCCGCAACTAAACATTTGACACTACACTAAATATCCTGTAAAAAACTAATCGAAGATCCATCCCGACAATAAATCTATACTGATTGCAAAAAAATTTCGACATCAAATAATTTTTTTTCAAATTCTATAACCTGCTCAATAATTAGACATTTTGGTAATATTGTCATTTAAACTATATTATTGAATTAAAAGAAGATAAAAATATAAATTCTCATAATAAAACTATTTCAAAAAATTGAATAAAGTTTATCTACAATTACAACCCAAAAAAAAAAGATTAACATAATAGTTGAAACAAATTATGACAACAAACAAAACTTGAAAAGCAATAAACAATAGTTTTAAACTTCTTAATTAAACTTTGATGCATTGAGTCTTCTAAACATCTATAGGATAAGAAAACAACACCCATTCAAACATGACCAAAATAATATCAGCCAAACTAATATTAATTACTTTGGTACGAATATAAAAATCATTAATGGTAGTCATTAATGTTATATGAAAATGTAAAACTTAGGGTTTTGAGGATGACAAGGAATTGAGAACAAAAATGGTCTATGCGGTCCCGATGCAATAAAAATCATATAATGATGAGAGTTTGTCATTTCAATATCATTCTAATAAAGGCATTCAAGTCCAATAAAACTTTGCATTAAATTTTTAAGTGTATTTTTCATTGGTTCAAAAATAGTCAACATATATAATTTTTATTTTTTAAAATGATCTAGATAAACTCCAAAATCACTACACTAAGACAATGAGTGTTTAATTTTTTTACTAACAGAATGAGTTTGATCCGCTCTCGACATAAATTTATATTAATATAAAATAATATATATATATATATATATATATGTTGAGTATTTATATTAATACTTTTGATTATTTGAGTATTTTTTATATTTTGTTCAAAATAATCTTGTTCGATTATTTGAATTTTTTATTTGTTAAATTACCATAATGTTCTTTTATATTTAAAAATTGGTTTTTTAAAGATAATATACGAGTATTTTAGTATAGTTGATGAAATAAATAATTTAATGGTTAAATTGATATTAATGTGAAAGAGAAAAAATATGTAAAATATTTAATAAAATCTAAAAAAAAACATTAAAATACCTTCATGAGCTCGTTTGGAACTTAGAAGAATGCCCATTAGGGGACGAGTCTTTTTGAGAAAGTCAATAAACCCTAGATTTTGTTTGGTTATGTGTAGAAGATAGGGCTCACCAGACATGATATATTATTATTTTTTTAAATATATTTTTTTTTTGGGTCAAATTTTTGTTTTTTCAAATAATAGAAAAGGGAAATGGAGAAGAAAAAAAATATATATTTTTTTATCATGAACTATATATCTGGATGGTCTTCCCTAGCCCCATGAGTTTGCTGGCTCTCTCATAGGGCAGTGTGTATAATAAAGGCTAGATACATATTTTCTTCACAATTATTAGGTATATGTTCTGCATGTGATGTTCAAAATGTAAAATTTTACTTTATAACTAACCTAGTTTAAATTCAATATTCTTGTCATAATCTCTAATATAAACATAGAATGATAAATTATGAATAATCTTTTTTACTTATCCTTTTAGATTAATGTTTCACGAATCAATGTGATTTTCAACTTTATTTCATATAATTTTTTTATTAAAAAATAGTTATAATCTGTATTAAGATTTATTCGGATTAAAACGGATTGAAAAAAATGGTGACAATAATAAAGAATAACACATATTTATTGTGATTTACAAAGATAAACATAACAACGTTTATAGAGATATTGTAATTAAATAGACCAAAACAGATACTACAATAATTGTCTAGAATTATTACTAGGGAAAATTTTAAACAAAAATGTAAATTAAAAAAATTATCACAATAACCACTATACAATTAATATACCTATTAGTATTTTTAAAATGTTGGGATATGTCCATATATTTGTGATTGTGCTTAATATTAATTAATTATTTAAAACAAAATAGTTATTATTGTATAATATTAATTATTTGGATATAACAAACACAACTTAAGAAATAAAAAATAACTATAAATTATAAAAAACAGTCAAATAACTATATTATACAAAACCTTATAATATATCTAACATCTAATTTGTACAGCCATAACATGTCTCCTCCAAAATAACTAAGAATCAACAAATTCTAAGAAAAATAATGATTACTAATTTTGATAAGAGAAATATAACCCAACCTCTATCTTTTCTCAATACTCACCATCCAAATATCTCATAGTACTCTCTTAAATATATATTAAAAATAATGTTACCCACAACAATTAATATAATTCTAGAAAATTAGACTAAAAGTGTTTTTTGAAAGGAAAAATTTTAAATGACTAGTTGTACTTCTAGATAAGATCGAGTCATGACATGGTAATGAAGTTGAGAACGAAACCATAGTTCAAATTTAATATGTCTGTCACTACTCATGCAAAAGATAAATAAAAAATAAATTACACTATAAAAATAAAAATAAAATGTTCAAAAACTTATTTTTATTATAATTTTGTTAAAATATGTTGGGAAACTTTTGAAATGGCTGTTTTTTAAGATTAGTCAAGAACATTGTCTTCTCCTTATATAAATAAACTCCAAATAGAGAATTTGGTAAAAAAATTCAAATATTTTTAATTTTCTCTCATTAAACACATTAATAAAAACAATATTAATATATGTTTTTTTCTTATTTAAATAACTAAAATGTTATAATAATTAATTAATTCTAAACCCAAAAGAATTGAATACGATGATAATAAGTTAAATTAATAATACAGCTAATAACATTAATTACGATCAACTATTTTCAAATAGTAGAACGTGATAGGCGTGGCTTACGATGAAAAATAGAAGTAATCAAGTGGTGAATTAAGAAAGAACTAACATTTCCAAGGACTGAAATGAATATTATAATTATACGGATAGAAACTTCTATCTTTCTATTTGGTGATTTATTAATTATTTTCTGACTGATCATATGGCCCAAATTTCAATAATCACATAAGCTGTCATTTTTCAATGATCCGTAGACTCTTTTACTTTCATTAAATGATCATGTTCCCAGATCCATTCATTTTCTTCCTCACTTTCATAATTTAGAACAGATAGCTAGAGAGAGAAAGAGAAAGAGATAAACACAGAGTTTTCAGTTCAACAATGGTGGAAAACGGTGAACGTAATGATCAGTTAATGAACAAGAAAGGACAATGGAACGAGGAAGAAGACAGGGTTTTGATGGAGTACATTCGTGTCCATGGTTGTGGTCGCTGGAATCGCATTGGTAACATTACTGGTATGTATATCATTAAAATTTGTTTGATGTTTTTTTTTATCTCGGTTTTGGGTAAAAGTTTTGAACTTGTTTAATCTTTTGGTGTTTTTTTTTTGGATTTTATATGGGTTTTGGATAAATATTTATTTGACTTATTTTTTAAAAATTTAGTTTTTAAAGTTTATTTACAAATTTGAAATTAAAAAAAATAGTGTTTTTGAGTTATTTGATTGATCAGTGTAAGAAAGAAAAAAGATTTGGTATTGATAAAACAAACTATTGTAAGGATTTCATTTTTTTTTTTAAGTTTAATAACCATTCTATCATTTAAATAACCTAATATTAATATAAAACAAGCTAAAAAAAACCAATATCAAACAAATTTAAGAGTGTTTTTGGTATTTTAATAAGATAAACGGGAGTTATTTGATTGATGAAGCGAAAATATTAGGTTTCTATACAAATTTTCCAAAAATCTAATATGAAACAAGCACTTTGATGATTTTTTTTGTAAACTTATATTTTTTTTAGTTATTTAACCCTTCTACCATTTAGAAAACCTAATATTAATATTAAATAACAAAAAAAAAAACAATATCAAACCAGCTTAAAAAAAACAAATATCAAACAAGTTAATATTATATCTTGTGTTTTCCAAAAAAATAAATATTATATATTATTTTTGTTGTTGTTTTCGCGGATATAGGCTTGATGAGATGCGGAAAGAGTTGTCGACTGAGATGGCTTAATTATCTTAATCCGATGATTAACCATGGAGATTTCTCCGACGAAGAGAATGATCTCATTATTCGGCTTCACAAACTCCTTGGCAATAGGTATTTCAAACAAAAACATTATTAATTCTTTTAAAAATATAATTAGTAAAGTTTGTTTTTTTCTGTAGATGGTCGTTGATTGCT
Source organism: Impatiens glandulifera (assembly GCF_907164915.1). Taxonomy (NCBI): domain Eukaryota; kingdom Viridiplantae; phylum Streptophyta; class Magnoliopsida; order Ericales; family Balsaminaceae; genus Impatiens; species Impatiens glandulifera. Next base: position 57,294,934 of record NC_061865.1, on the reverse strand, counting down.
GGAAGGATACCGGGAAGAACAGATAATCAAGTAAAAAACCATTGGAATACAAATTTAAGGAAAAGTTTGGGTGTAAACGACGTCGTTGTGAAAGGAGGAAGGAAGAAAAAGTCAATGGTGATGGGCTCAAAGAAAAGGGGAAAGCCCATTGAGAATGCTTCTGAAGATAAGAGGCCCAAAAGTGATAGAAATGAAGGCCCATTGAATGATGATCATCATCAGGTTTGTAATTCGGTGGAGACAATATGGTTCAGGCCCAATGAAGAAGAAGATTTGATGAACTTTCACATTCCTAATGATTTTCTTGATTTCGTTAACTTTGATAATTTGTATTAACCTAATTAATTATCTTCCTTTTTAGGCCTATGTTAAAATCACTAGAATAAATGTTTCTTAGTTTTTATTTATTTATGAGTGACTAGCAGCTAGCTATGTAATCATATTTATCTTGTTTTAATCTTTGAGTTGCATTATTAGTAATTAATTAATTAATTAATTATTAGATGAATTTTAACCTCTTAAGTATTTCAATAAAATAAAAACAATAAAGATGAAAATGGTTTACAATTTCTCGTGCTTCCCTTCCTTTCCAACCATATAGGATTTTCTTTTACGAATTTCGTACCCTCACGGAAGGGGGCAAAACAGTTTTATTTAATATATATATAGAGAGAGAAATGATTAGGTGAGGGAATTTGGTAAGAGAATTTGGTAAGAGAATTTGGTAAGAGAATTTGGTGAGAGAATGACTTGGCATAATCTTATTCGAAAAAATCAAATAATTTCCATTTTTTCTCATTTTCCTCCCACTTTTACATTTTCTAACTAATCAAGTCATTCCCTAACCAAATTCCCTCTCTTTATCACTCCTCATATATATATATATTATTGTTTTGCCCTTCCTTCTTAGGGGAATTGAGGGATTCCGTAACAGACAACCTCAACTGTTCCCCAATTGCCGGTTGTTCACCAATTGACGGGTAAAAGAAGAGCCCAATCTAACTGACATTTTACCTGGTTGAAACAACTATAGAGAGCGCGTATACTATATCTCAAACAAAAATAGAATAAAACTACGGTATTCTATAATTTATCGAGTTCAACTATTTTCGAAATTAACCCTTCGGACTCCACCGATTTTTTTAAACTGAAATTAGAAAGCATGTTACAAAATTTCTTATTAACAAATATAATGGCATCAAATTAGTTTAATTGGATCAAATATATCATTTCTTTATTATATCTAATCACTGTATCCGATTTTAATACTAACAATTTTTTTAAAAAATTAGAAAGATAATTGTAAATTGAAACATTTGTGAACCATATATGATTTATAATATTATTATTTGTAAGAGTTGAAATAACGACCTCAAGAAAATCAGTTCCTAATGATGAAAAAATGGAGAAGATGAAGCAGAGGAGAGAGATAATGGCGGTGGACTATCTTAACCTAATTTCATGTAAGTGAATCTACTATGATCCAAAACCCTAACTATATGTTCATTATCTTTTAACAATCTCGAGATTCAGAATCCCTAATTATCTACTATTCTTCTTCAATTTCGATGTGATTCATTCAAATTTCAAGGTACCGATTGATTATATACGAAACGCATGATTTGATTTCTCATTACGATAACTGGAACTGAAAAATGACCGAGAATTGGACTAAAGCATCAATCCCTAGTTTCATAACGCTAATCCGTGACAAAGTTCAGAATTACGCTAAGGTTTGCTTTCCTGCCTGCCCTAATTCACTCATGGATAATAATGACTGCATCTAAATCTCCTTTTCTTGAAACAGTTTGATCAGCAATTTAAAGCTATGAAAAATGATGGAATCAAATTGGCCACATCGTTTTTGGGGAAATCCTCAAGCTTTAGTGATACTACTACTAGTACTAGTTCTACTACTTCCATTGATGTTAATCTGGAGAAACAATTACAATCTTGGAAAGATAATCCTATTTGGACTGATCCATCTCCTGAAATTCAGGTTTAAAGATCTTGAGGAAGCTAATATTTTCTTACTGTAACTCTGTTTGTTTATAAACACACAATTTGCATAATTGTTGCAGGTAACCGTCCCAAAAGGTTCTCTTTGTAACTTGAATGTGAAAGTCAATGTTGGTCTTCCTCCTGATGCAATTTATAATATTGTAACTGATCCCGATAATAAAAGAGTCTTCAAGAACATCGAGGTAAAATACTCTCCTCATTTCGTGCAAGTAGAAGATATGAATCTGATGTATCATATATTGAAGTGTTAAACACCAAATGGGATTGATTTTTGTATCCTACTTAAATTGAAATTGTGGTTCAGGAAGTTGTATCGAGACGAGTATTGATTGATGAAGGACATAGGCAGGTGGTTGAATTAGAACAAACTGCATTATGGAGGTTTCTTTGGTGGTCTGGGACTATTACAGTCCATGTTTTAGTCGATCAAAATAGGAAAGATTACACGGTATATACTCTATACATTTCATTTTCCTTACATAATGAATATCAGCCCTTCCATCTTTGAAATTTGTTTCCATTAGATGAAATTCAAGCAAGTAAAGACGGGATTCATGAAAAGATTTGAAGGTTGTTGGAAGTTAGAACCTTTGTTTGTGGATGAAAAGGTTTGTTACCCGTTTGTACCAAAGAATATGGAAGATTACATTTCATGTACAAGAGGGAAAGGGAGGATTGGTTCAAAGGTGAGCTTAGAACAACTTATACAACCGGCTCTTGTTCCACCCCCGCCCATTTCTTGGTACTTACGAGGGATAACCACAAAGACAACCGAGATGCTAATAACCGATCTTATTGAGGAGGCCTCGCGAATTAGAAGTGATTATGGTTCACTTAATGAAGATAATGTCGCCCCAATTGATGATTGCAACTTGTTAAAGGGAAAACACGACATTAAAGAAAGATGGGCATCACGTAGACGAAAAAGAAGAAGGGGTTTCATTGTTTAGCTTTGTTGATTAAAAAGACAGATCCTGTTTAATCATGGTCATCTGAATATCACATATATCTCCCTGTAAAGCCGCATGATCATGGAACTAATGAGAGTCGAACATTAGACTTCTTGTCTTTCATGTGTCTCTGGGCAATGTGTTATTCTTCTTAACCAAATAAATGTCTTCAATGTCTGGTCTTCCAACTCAATTTACCACCTCAAAATATTTATAAGGTCATGGACAATCTCAGCCGTCCGCATTCCCAAATGATCGACACTGATGTGCGAGTCTTGCTTGATCTTTTTGCCTGATTATTGGAAAAACACGATTATCTCATTTGAATACGATACAAAATTATCTGTTTTCCTAGTGTCTGGCCAGAATTAGGTTGCCCCAATCCCATGCAGAGAAAGATGAAGAATTTTTTTTGCTCTATCTTAATTTCAGTTAAAAAAAATTGATTTTAGTGTTATTAGAACTCATAACAAAATAAAATTTATAATTTTTCATTATAATCAATTATGTTACACATTTTTATATTTCAAAATCTAGGCTTGTCTCAGATACTGTTCTTCTATGTAAGTTATTTATAAATAATATTTTTATAATAATATGACAGATCAAAATATTTATTTAATAATTTTCTTTAATTTTATTTGAATAATTACATTGGTTTTCAAAATTTTCTTCACTATACAATTTTTAAATTTACACTACATTCCATCAGGACCAGCTCAGGGGCACCCGGCCGTCCAATTCTTATTAAAAAAATTTTTACTGTAATATTTTTTACCTCTTCTTTTCTTTTTAAATGGTAACTATTTTTTTTTACTTTTTTTTTTTTCTCTTTCTATAATCTTATTATTATATTTGTAAGGACAACCATTACAATCTAATTATTTTAAACTATTTTTTCCTAATTTCTTAATTTAATATATATTTTTTTTTAAAATTTATAAACTATTTAAATTAATATATATTCTTATAAATTATATAAACTTCTTATACTTACTTATAAATATTACCTAACATACTTTAACTTTATTAAATTTTTTCTAATTTTTGAATTAGTTCTCAAATTTTCTAAGGTCATTTTTTTAACCATCTTTTAATTTATATACTTAAATATTTTATTATAACTATATTAATTTTTTTAATTAGGTATTTAATAAATTAGTAATTAATATGTTATTGTTAATACTTAATGCTTAGGATAGATTTTAGTTATTTAGTATAAATCCAAGTAAATTAGAAATTTAGTTTTAAAATACTTAATTTCCGTTGCTTAGAAAACTAGTAATTAATATGATAGTTATTAGATTATAAGTTTATAAATTAGGATTTAAAAATATGTTATATATAAATAATGTCATAACATGTTTGTTGAATTACTATTTATTAATTTTTATAAAAAATTAATTATTTTAATATATGTATTTTTTGAGTTACAACGAAGAATATAAATCAAAATATAGTGAGGTTTCGTCCATTTCAAAATCAAACTTCTAGATCTTATAATAGAAGAATCAAACGACGAAATGATGCAATGACAAAGTCATTGGTGCGCTCGATTTCTAAATTATTCAATGCAAAAAATCAAAGTTCTATCCTTTCGAATTCGAGTCTTAGAGATGAAGACATAAGTGATAGAGAAAATGACACTATTAGAGATAAATAAATAAGTAATGAAGAAAATAATGTCATTAGAGATGAATGTGATAATGAAGAATATGATACTTTTCAATATGAGGTTTTGAACCACCTACAAAGGGGAATATTAGAAATCAATGTATCAAGGAAAAAAAATGAATATCAAGGTGTTAATGAAGAAAATGAGAAAGAAGAAAAATGTATTGATGGAGAAAATGATGAGGAAGAGGAAGGTGTTAACGAGGATTACGAGGATAAATGTGTTATTAAAGATGTGAACTACGATCCAGGAATGTGAGAAAGTATTAACGACAAAATGAAGGTAATGTTAGTTGTTTAAGGTCCAATTAAGATCATAAAAGAAAATGATGTGTTTTCAAACGAAAGTGTTCGAAGTAAACACTTTTCATCTTCTCTTTATTTAAAACAAAAATTTTGTATTTATGAGTTAAAAAATGTGGGTATAGGGCAGCCCAACATTGCGGGCCGACACTGCATTCCATTAAGATATCTTAATAATATATTTAAAAATGGGCTTTGTAATAGTCAATTATATTAATAATGAATTTTATAACACTTAACTATGTGTGCTTGGAGGAGGGATTAATTAGTCAAATATTTTAATTAATATAGTCCATAAAGTAAATTGGGTTTCAGATTCATTTTTTTTTTTATGTTAATGTCCACGAAGTGTTGTATTTATGGATAAATGCTTTTGGAGTTAAAAATATTTTGATAATAAGAAATTATTCAAATAATAGATATCATAAATATAATAAAAAAATATTAATTTATGCATTATGAATAAAGCTTATTTAAATTTTTTATCTTAACAAAGAATTTAGTAGTTTTTGAGTTTTTTTAATAATAAAATAGTATGTTATTTGAATTCTAATTGACTTAGTTAGAATAATTCATTTAAAATTCAAATTTTATAAAAATAATATTTTTTAAGTATTTGTTTTCAATACTATTGATTACCCGCCAGCCAGGTTAGGTGGGTAATATGCAGGTACGGTTCCAAACCTAATAATTAAATATAGTTGACCTTGACTTAGTTTTATTCAAAAAAATAAACCCGCACATGGATAGAAAAAGTGGACCACAAAACATGATACCTAAATTCATTACTTATACAAACTTTTACTCCATTCTTTTCCTTTTAAAACCAATCAAAATTCATTAAAAACACTAATAAATATTATACATTACAAGTGTTCACAACAAAACTATTAAGACCGAGTTTAAGAAAAACAACGATACAAAATACTCGCGAAAACGATATGTAAATTCAACCGTCCTCTAGTTACCTCTCTCATTTTTACTATTATTAGCGAACTTCAAACTTCCCTTATGATATCCTTTACTTTTCTCGTCCTCATTCCACTCTCGCATGTAGTAGTCTTCCTCGGATATCCCTTTCGAAGATGGATGTGTGAACATTCCGCCCCATTGAGGAAAATGTATTAAAGCCAATGGTAATGAACAACCTATGATCATGAACCCCATTAGGCTAATTCCCAACTCGGTTTTGAATCGCGATCCTCGGAAAAATATCAATTGTGTCACAACCGCTCCCACGTTTCCTCCGCCACCAGTCATCCCCGATATTACACCCAATGACCTAATTATTAATAACACATCAAAATACTATATAAATTATGTTTGTTATTTAAATATTTGTACCTTCTTGAGATAAAGGGCACTACCCCAAATGTAAGTCCACATGCAGCTTGAACGAAGATTGAGAAAATGAGAAGAACCACGATTGAAACACTTAAAGAGTTGACTTTTCCTAGGAGTATACAAAATAATCCTCCCATTGTTTGAACTAACCACAATGTCCAAATCCTTCCCCTCATTCCAAACTTTCGACCTACAAGGTCCGATAACCATCCACCACCAGGCCTCGAGAATAAATTTGCTAATCCAAAACTCGCTGCGATGATCCCCGCGGTTCGAAGATTAACGTTGAACCTGTCGTAGAAATATTGCGCGATTATATTGTCGATGGTTAATTCAACGCCGAAACAATATCCATATGATAAGGCCGTTATCCATCCTCTATAGTTGCTCACGGCATGATACAATACTTTTCCGAATTTGTCTTTGTGCTTGTCCCCCGATTTTTGAAGCTCCCGAAAGTTTCCATCCGGTAAGTCCTGACCTAAAAAATATACAAGGTAAGTTGTTGTCAATATCCGTCACAAAGATACTGTGTCATTTTTTTAAAGTTACAAAATAATGATTGAAATAATTCACTATCTTTTGATCAATCAAGTCAGTTACTTATATAATAACCAACTTACTAAAATACTCGCAAATTATCTATTCAAATAACTCTACTTTTCTTAACTCCAAGATATTATGTCCTAAAAAATATACAAGCTAAGATGTCAAAATCAGTCCCAAAGATACCACCTGTCTTTTTTCAAAGTTATAAGAATAACGATCGATATAACACACTATCCCGGATCGATCGTTAATAGTCAAATTACTAAAATACTCTTTATTAATTTTCAAATAGTAAATCATTACCTAAACAATATATGAGAAGGTAAGAAATAGTAAGAGTCACCAAGGTACCACTAGTCTATTTTCAAAGTTATAAAATTAAATAATCAAAATAATTCATTATCTTAGTTAAAATATTAAAATACCCTATTCTATTTTTCGTAATCAAATAAAAGATAATAAGTCATAACCTAAACAATATAAGAGCTAAGCTCTTATGAAAATCGGTCCCTCAGATTACGAAAATAATGTTCGAAATAAGTCATCTGTTCAGACTATCACATCACTCATTTAATACTCATTTAATAGTCAAAATACTAAATTATCTTTGTAATATTTCTTTCTAATAACTCTCTTTTTTTCATAAATAAATGGATCCTCACCTAGAAAAAACACGGCGAAGGCGGTTGTCATCTGCATCAAGGCAGGGATGAAAAACGCAATTCTCCACGCAGTGAATTTAACCGCACCAATGTCTCGAATAACCGAGAACACAATAGGCATGATAAGTTGAGTAGCTCCACCACCTAAGTTTCCCCAACCGCCCGAAACCGCGTTAGCCGTCCCCACAACTGGTGCCGAGAAAAGAGAACTCATCCAATACTGAGTAGACACAAAAGTAGCTAGTGAAAATCCAGTAAAGAAACGAACGATGAAAAAACTCCCCGGAGAATCGATGACGGCGCTAAAGTAAACCGCGGGGGCAGTTAATAGTATCAGAGACGACGAAGCAAGACGGGGGCCGACTAAATCACATGCAGTTCCCATGCTTATACGGGCAAAGACGGCGCCAGAAACGGCGGCGATTCCTGCGTTTCCGATATCGGTTGCGGTTAGGTTTAAGTTGTCGCGAATTATGGGAAGGAGAGGAGGAGCTGCAAAACTTGAAACGAAACAGGCGAAGAAGGAAATCCATGAAAGGTGGAAAGCTCGCATGTGAGGGTTTGCAATTGAGAAGATTTTGAAGACGGTTGATTTGTTCTCGGAGTCGACCGGAAGTGTGAACCGGGGTTTGGTTTCGGATTCCGGCAAACCTAGTTCCATGTTTTTTTGTTTTTTTTTTTGAGAAATGGAGGTTTGAAGATTTTTGTCTCTCTAATCTGAATATGTTGAATATTCCATTTTGTGGACTTTGATGAAGTTGAATCTGGATTTAAAAGGCTGAAAAAGAAATATATGAATTATTAGTTTACATGGAAATAATAACAAGCATGAAATTAACTTCCATTATTTTGTTTACATCTTACTATAAATAATAAATTATTGTTTCCTTAAGAGGACTATCTTACCATATATTTTTTTAAGAAAAAAAATCTTAGTTAAGATATTAAATGTAATGAATTTCATTTACACTTAAGTCTTATTAAAAATCATGGTTATATTCACTAAAACATCTTTAGTTAAAATTGGAATTAGGACAATAAGGTAGTTCTAACTTTCTAAAAAAAAAATTAAACTTTATAACATGGGTTAAAAAAAAATATTAATAAAAAAGAATCAAGTTTTCCTAAAATTCTTTTGAGAAATATGAATTGATAATTTTTTTTTGTTTAAATATTCGTTGAATACTAGTAATCATTTAATTATATATATATATATATATATATATATATATATTTAAGAAAAATTATTTTTTTTTTCAAGAGAATTTCATTTTCAAGAATTATTTCATTTTCAAAACAATCAAGTAGGCCCATATATATGCAACCGTAGACTTTGAAATTCCACCAATTTTGGAGTTTATAAATTTATTGCCACAACTTGATATAGAGAGTCTTAGGTTTTGTTTGATATTTGGTATTTAAAAATTTAAAAATATATATATATTTTTAAAAATATAAAATATAATTATAAGATAAATGATAAAAAGAATTATTTCAAATTAAAATTTAATGAAATTTAAAAACTTTTTTTATTATTTTAATTAATAAATTAAATATTTTAAAAGTAAAAACTTATATTTTAAAAAACTCAGTAATTTAAACTCTAGTGGAAAAAGGAAAAAGAAACTTTAGATATAGAAAGAAGGTAATGTCCTTGTTTGATCTTACTTTATTTGTAAACTATTTGATAAAAGTTGATAATTGTTTGAATAATTTTATCAAAATATTATTATATTTAAAATAAAAGTATTTCAGTTAATAATTTAAATAATAAAATTTAAAAAGAACATTTAAATTAAAATAATTATTAATAAAACAAGACCTAGCTAGTATGACCTCTCTTTGTTTTCAAGCCTAATATGAAACTAAAAGTTAGGAATGGGTGATTGTCAAGTCGGCAGAAAAGTGTTTTTACATATTCGCCCTTTATAATATGAATATTAATATATATTTTATTTTTCAAGATTTAAAGTCTTAAAAAATGTTCAAATATTAACATTAAGTTTACAAGTGTTTACACTAAATAATAATAATTACACATCTTTTAATTGTGTTACTAAAAAAATTACATCATGACTAAAAATTAAACATCTCTGCTTCTATTTTTTCCCCTCACTTGTCTCTTAATCATACTACTTATCAATTGTTCATAAAATTGATTATTATTTCGATATCGGATTGTTTTGTTATACACTAGTTTTATGAAGATTATTATTAGAAAAGAAAATTAAATTGATTATTTCTATTTAAAATTGTAATGATGTTATAAACATAAATTAAGATTTAGAATTGTATCAAATAAAGTAAAAGTTACAATTAGTTGACCAAGATTGAAAAACAATTTATGAATCAAATTAAACAACAAAAATGACATTATAATCCAAAAAATTGTTTTGGGTACTAAATTTTAGTTTTTGTTCGAATATGAGTTATTTAAATATCTAAGAGGTTATTGTTGGGTTTAGGGTTATAAACAATTAAGTAAAAAATAATCAAAAGTGTTAATTTTAAAAGAAAAGAAGAAAAGAAAAAATATATAATATTTTAACATTTTGATTGATAAAATGAGAAATTAATGAACAAAACATTTATGTTGAAAAAATAATTCATCATATTGAGATAGTCTCAAATAAAATACTCTATATCCAAAGTTTTTCACAGATATACTCACCGAGAGTTGAATATAAAGAACAAAGAAAACCTTTGAGTTCTCGCAACGCTTTTAGAGCAACGCTTTTAGAGCAACACGTGAATTCGTGAACGTTTCACCTGAAAATCCAAGATTTACAACAAATTATTCATCCGAATGTTTTCAAACAAGACTAACCAAAAGAAGAGTTACCTTGATGATTACGAGTACTCAAGTAAGGTACCAAAAGAGCTTCAATGATCTCATGAAGAGGTCGGGGTTCATATGGAGAATGCAAGAGAGAAGAATATGGATGGACTAAGTCTAGACGGTTTGGTATTTACCACTGATTGATATTAGGTTCTGTTTGTTTATATATTATTTTTATGTTAGTCTACTTTACTAACCGACTCTATATATACCTTTTCCTAGTATTTAATCGTAAATGAATAAGTTGAATGCTATCGAACATATAGAAATGAATAAGATGAATCAAACTAACCCTTCTTATTTTAGCTAAAACATAAAATGTATAACATCAAATAATGGGTCTTTTTTGGCATAGAGGAATAAGTTAAATTTTACACATAGCATAGAGGAAACCACGTCAAGTCGTGTTTGTCATTTACCACCGATTGATATACTAAGATAAGTTTGTTTACTATTTTTATGTTAGTATAATGTATTAACCGACTGACTTAATAACGTTTATTGTAATATATCAGACGCAATAAAGCTTATTGACGTCAAAAATATTTGAATGTATTATGAATAAGTTAGAATACTTCTATATATGTATTAAATAAATTAGAATAATATTAAGCTAATAAATTCATGAATCTAATTAACCATTCTTATTTTATAACTAAAACCTAAATTTTATAGCATCAAACAAAGGGATGTTATTTTGGCATAGAAGGAATAAGATAAATTTTATGAATAGATTGGAGGGAAACAATGTCAAGTAGTATTTGACATTTACTACCTATTGCTATTAAGATGGTTTATTTACTATTTTTAATAAAGTTTAACATGTGCTTTAAAATTTGAAAACAATTTGAATTGAAACAGGTTCATGGTTGTGCAGTGTAATACTAGTTTTCTATAATTTAAAATTTTTTAAAAAATAATATTTAATTTTCTTTAATACAAGATAGACAAATACAAAATAAATTGGTTGATGTCAAAAAGATTTGAATTTACTTAGATTAAGTTGAATGATATCAAATATAGTGCTTATTTGTTAACAATTTTGTTTTTCAAAAATTAAAACAATCATGTTAGAAAATTTTAACAAAAATTGATTTTTAGTTTGCACTAATAATTTATAAATAAAACAATCATATTTTTTTTTTGACTTAAAAATGTTTCATCTAATTCAATCACATCTTTTGTATTAAATGAAATAAAATTACTTTCACTTTTTTACTCTAAGGCCTTATTAAACAAAACACTTTTTTACTCTAAGCCTTATTAAACAAAACCAAGTAAGAAAAATTGAAGGATTGGTGATAATTTTGAGGAAGTAATAATTATTTTTGGTAAAAAAACTTTAAAAATATTAATATATATAAAATAAAAAATAATAACTTAAACTAGAGAATATTTTAGTATTTTGGTTAATGAAATGAGTGATTTGATTAATAAAAATTGATTGATTGATTGAAAAAATTGATTTTGTATAGATTAAAATAAAAATCTTTTTAAAAGGATTGTAATTATAGAAGGCTAAATTTTATAGCATCATTTTGGCATAAAGGGAATATGTTAAATTTTATGCTTCTAATGTGGGAAACTATGTCAAGTTGTCTTTAGTATTTAACACCATCTGTATATAGAGATTTGTATGATTATTTTTCATAGTTTACATTAGTAACACACTATGTATCTCTTGTTATTTTTAACAGATAAATTAAATAAATTTATTGACCTTAAAAACATTTGAATGAATTACTTTAAATAAAATAAGTTGAATGCTTTCAAATATACATTAGTGCGACTTTGTTCTTAATTATTTTGTTGAAAAAAAAGTAATTTTATTTAGATTTGATAGAAAGAATATGATGCAACTTTTTTATTAGTATAATGTTTGAGAAGTTAAAAAGAAAATTTATTTTAAAATAAATAGATCTATTTTTAAATGTTGCCACATTTATTAAATAAAAGCTAGTACACACAATAAAGCATTTATATGTTACTTTTCCAAAAACTATTTACACTAGCCCAACATTACAAAGTTTGTTCCATAGGGGTATTTTAAAATAAATATTAATTTATTTAAAAAATGTTGATAGATGGTAATTTTGAGGATTTATTATTATTATTTTGTAAGAAAAACTTAAAATTGTATTATAATGATAAAATAAATTATTATTTTTTGTTATGCAGAAGGTATTTTAATTAATAAATTGAGTGATGTTATTGATAAAATTATGTTTGATTATAATTTTTTTTTTTAATAAAAGCAAACCAAACAAACTTCAATTTGAGTCAACATAAACTGTCTAAATCATACAAAATAAAATTTTGAATTTGATTAAGCACAAGAAAAATAAGAAAAATAAATAGGTTGAAAAGTTAATTCACCATGAAAGGTTAATTTATAGAGTTCATGTTAAAACTCAATATTCACGAATAGTTGATTACAAGATCATAAATTCCAATATTAATTCTCTAATATATTTATAAGACCATAATAGCTCCATCACAAGATAAAATCTCAACCTAAGAATATGTTCATAAAATTATACTCTCAAACCAAATTATTCACCTAATATGCTACAGTACTACTTTAGTTAGTTATATTTTGACATTTCAATCAAATTAGTATACTTAGTAACATCAATATATTAATTTTGAATATGGGAATTGGGTATGTACAAGTATGGTTTCATTTTTTTTATTACTCTATAACTCAAAGAAGCTAATTAACTAAATTAATATTGTTTAAACTGAGTCAACAAAAAGTGTCCTATCATAAAAGAAAAAGAGATAATTTAACAATATTGGAATTATAACTTCTTTGATTATATAGATTATGGTCAATGTTTTAGACATGTATTTGTAAATTAGGTTAAACTAAGATAACATATGAAGTATTAATTCTCATGAAAACATGACATGACTTTAGCTAGCTGGTTAAATAGTCATTTGACATAACACATGGGCATTAATTAATTTTTTAGTTGCCATATTGGACAGAAGAGAGTATTTATTAATCACATAAACATGTGTTTCCTTATAGTCATACCAATGGTCCAACCTAGTACAATATATTCCAATAATAATAATGGTTAACCCCCACAATAAATCATAGGTATTTTAGCGCATTTGGAATGATAAACGGGTTAACTTTGAGTTGTTTTCATTTTACACATGAATACCTTAATGGTTTGTAACAATTATTGATGAATAAATATATAAAATCAAGAAGAAATAAGAAATTTATAGAAGATCCATTTCATGATAATAGATTTTCCGGTAATTATAATTATTTATATTAGGTAGTAATTTTCAGTTTTTATTTCAGTTTAATAGAATGGAAAAATCACATAAATGCTAGATGCAGGTTAACATTTTCACACATATTTATTTTCTGCTTGTTGGGTTTTTTTAAAAGAAATAATAATTGAAATGGGTTTGGGAATCAGCCTGGTGGGTTTGGAATCATGAATGAGAAGATAAGCCCAATGGTCTTGAAAGAATGGTTGTTGGGCTTCAAGTAAAAAGCCCAACTCTCATGTGATCTAGGTGTGGAATCTTAAATGCATTATTCAATTGTTTCCATCCCTAAGTCTGTGGAGGGGATAGTTGAAAATGAGTGTATATTGTGATTGTAATAAAATAAAGATATATTAATCAATATTATTAATATTGAATTCAAACTATTGAGTACTTTACCACCTAAAGGAGAAAACAAATGAATAGCCATAAATAAATAACACTTAAATATTACACAAGTTGCCAAAGTAATGAACAAAATAAATTCAACTCAAAATAGTAGTTATATTGATCATGTCTAAATATATTTGCTCCATATTATATAGTTTATTCAATTTAAACTCATATAAAATTATTTTATTTATTCACAGTAATTGACTAAGAAAAAATAAGCAATTTCTTATACAATTACACATTTTTTTCTCATATTTAACATATTTTGAATTCATTATGCAATGCTAACTAGATTAACACATTTTATCATTTGCAACAATTTTTGGCATGCTTAACCCTTATTAACATATTTTTATTTATCAATTTATCATATTAATTTCCTTGACCCATTAATGTCTTAAATAGTTTTAAAACTTTTACAAAACAAAACTACAAGTGAGTGAAAAAGAGGACCCTAACTATCCCAAAAACCCTTTTTAGACCTACTAAACAATCCCAAAGAGACATTATTGTAATTTTCTTTTTCGATCAAGCAGGGGTTCAATTTTTACATCATTGCATTTTAATATCTAGATTATGGATGTCAATGGACGGATCGAGACGGGTTATGCATTTTATTATTTCTATCGCATTCTATTTCAATAATTTATTTTTATTACCATCCCACTCCATTCGGTTTAAGATGAGATCGTGACGGAATCAAAGCAAAAACACAAATACCATATTCGTTTCATCTCCGGTCAACTATCTATCAAAACCGAATGAAAAACTGCTAGAAAAATTACAATTCAAGACACTATTCTAGATCTACATCTAGCATATAAGTGTGAAAAATAAAGAAAATTTTAGCTATAAAAAAAAGTGATGAACAGCAATAACAGATCATAGTAACATGTGATCCTATTTATATATCTTATTTTCCTTGCTTCCAATTAGAATTAGCCATCCCATCCCCATCCCATCAATAGCTCACCCTTTTCTCTTCATAACCTAAAAGTAAAAAAAAAATGGCATCTTATCAAGAAACAAAGCTCCCTTTTCCACCCTCTTTCTCTCCATAATTTTCCTGAGAATATATTCCAATTTCCCTCTAAAACAAAAGGAATCTCATTTTCCTCTGTTTTCCACTTTCCAATAATCTATATCATCTTAATCTTCCTACCCAATTCATCGATCCATAAACAAAATGGGATACAATAACAATTCCGACGAAACCCATGTTGAATTAGGAGGTGTAGAATCATGGGTCATCGCCGGAATTCCATTTAAAAGTTCATTGAAACCGGTGGTTTTTACTTCTCCGGCGACAGATAACAACAAAGAAGAAGAATCTCCGACGACACCTACGTCGGAGGCGTCGAGAATTCCCAGCCAACTTCCGCCGCCGCCGAGGAAACCAAAGACGGCGCCTTTGAAACGGTCATATAATGGCGGTGGTGGTGGTAGGGTATTCTTTAACCCACCTGACTTGGAGACTGTGTTTATACGCAGAGTTCATATTTGAAAAAAAACCCTAATCTTGATTAATTTGCAGGTTAGTTAATTTTAATTAATTAAGACTATATTTATCTTCTTTTTTTTCTTTTTTATGTAATTAGGGTTAAATGGTTCTTAATTAATTAATTAATTAATTAGATCCATCCTTCTTTTTAAGTTTGTGGATGTAGAATTTATCAGTACTTGGTAAATTAATCATGATTTTAGTGTCAGTTTTATTATCTCATTCCTTTATAGAAATCTGTTTGGAATTTGTAATAATTCTTGAATTATTTAGAAGATGTTAGTTTGTGGTGATTCTGAGATTTTTTTATTTTATTTTAGAAAGTTTCATAGATGGTTTTGTAAGAATTTATTTATTTATTTTTTGTTTAAATAAGTTGATTTTTTATTTTATTTTTAAAAAAAAAAGACTGAAAATATATTAATATGTAATAAAAAAATATTTTTTATAAAATAAATAAATGATAGGTTAGTATTTCGATTATTAAATTGAGTATTATGATGGATGAAACATTAAATAAAATAATGTTTGATTCTAGTTGAATTTTTTAAAAAAAAATAAGCTTCATATTAGTGCATAATAATAAAATAATATTTTAAAATATTAATAAAAAATATTTTAATATTATGATTAATAAGTTGAATTATTTAATTAATGATTTAATAAATAGATAGAATAATATTTAATTATGTGAAAAAACAAAACAAATTCTTGCTTTGAATGAAAATGAGATTTAATTATTTTGTGTTTTATTATAAATATTTATCTTCTAATTTATAATCTAAACCCTCAATAAACTTATTTGAAAACTTAAAATTTTCATTCTAACACTTCTTCTCCTACTAAATATAAACAAAATTACTTATTTTTTTATTTTTCAATTTTTAAAAGTGATTTATAATTATGATTGTAAGGTGATTGCCATATATTAATAGTTTCACAATATCCCAAGACAGATAGACAAGTAAAAAGATTAAAAAAAACTTTATCCATTCCAAGTTATTTGATATTAGATTTTTTTATTCCATTTTACTTATTTGGTTCAACCATTCAATAAGTTAATTAATCAATTGAAAAAGACATTGATTGATTAAAGACCCAATTAATAAAAATATTAAAATAACTCCAACATGAAACAAGCTTTAAGATTGATTGAATGACTGAATTCAATGGTTTGAAAAGAAGGTAGAATACAATATTATATGTGCTTATCTGTCATCAATCATAGTCATCTCTTTATCTAATTGTGGAAAGTATATTTTGTTTATTTTAACCACCTTAATTAGCCATTAAAAAATATGACAATAAAAACAAAGGCATAAATGTCCCACCATGCATCTACAGTTTCACCATCCACCCGCCTGTGATGATCATAATTCATAACCTACTTTTATTCTAAATTCAAATTTAAATTTAGCCATTTTTCATATTTGGGTTTGAATTATTTAAATAATTTTATTAGCATGATATATATATATATATGGAAAGTTGTGTTATTTATTTAAATAATCTTAACTAGTAGACTTTAATAAAAAGTAGAAGTAAAATATATATATATATATATTATTAATATGTTTAATTTAATGTGTGATTGGGAGATATTGATGAAAAAAGACAAGAGGATACATTTGGAAGTGTCAAATGAGTTGGATTAGCATCCTATGTTTGGTGGGATGCATCATGCATCTCATATGCATAACATGCCATTACCATTCATTCATTTTCCCACTTGTAAACCCTAAAAAAATAAATTTTAAATATTTAACAAATGTCATAAATTTGACTATAGAACATCCTAGACATGTCTAGAGTTTATTTGATTTGAATTTATTAAAAGTAAGTTTGGGTTGAGATGAAGAATATTTTTATATTTAATGAATTAATCGATGTAATTAATAAGAAAATAAATTAAATATTTTTATTATTATTATTGATTTTGTTTTTAAAATCTAACCAAAAGTTTTGATTACAAAACTCATTAGAATATTTAATTAGTAAAAAACTTATTTAAATGATTAAATATCTTATATTCGATTTTTATTTTAAAATTTTAAGGGTTCATGTCCTGTCATTTTAAAATATTATTTAAATTAAAACTTTAAATCTTAATTTTAGTGTCTACTTGGAGTAAATGTGTAAA
This sequence comes from Impatiens glandulifera, assembly GCF_907164915.1. Lineage (NCBI taxonomy): Eukaryota > Viridiplantae > Streptophyta > Magnoliopsida > Ericales > Balsaminaceae > Impatiens > Impatiens glandulifera. The sequence continues at coordinate 57,277,266 of NC_061865.1, read as the reverse complement.
ACATTTTAAGTGTAAATTTAACTAGTAACTTTTAATTTTTAGAAATCTTTTAATGGATTATATTAGTAAAAAGTGAGTAATAAAATATAAATAATGGAAGAAAACATGATAGGGATTAGAGCTAAGTGATGAATGGGAGTGTGAAAAAGTGCAATAATTGACATTTAATTAGTATTAGTAATAGTAATTTGATTAGTTTAAATAGAGTTTAAACAAACCTCCCCCACTTCTTAAAGTTAAAACAATTTTCAATTAAGTTGGTCAATTATTGGTCTCCATGTGAGGCCCGCCCTGCCTAGCATAACATATTTCACCACATAATTATATTTTTTTTCCTTCAATTTTTATAATAATAATAAAAAAAAAAAAGACTTCATTATGCAGTCTATACAAATATTAATAATGTAACTAAGTTATAATTTTAAAAACATTTTTTTTATACCAAATAGAATTACATAATAATTTAATTTGTTATCTAGAAAATAATATATATTTGGTATAAGTAAAAATGGCAGCATTATAATCCATAATATAACTTGATCAATCAATTTTAAAAGAATAATGAGGATTTTTATTTATCACAAATTTATAGTTATAATTATATTTAAAAATTATTAAAATAATTTTTTTTACTCTTCATATAAACATTGTGATTGAATTTTATTTAATAAAAAATATGTGAAAATTTATAATTTTTTCCTATGCTACAGTGGTATTACACTCTTCTTGCAAATGTTTTTTTTTTTCACTTTGTAAAATGCTCATAAAAAAAAGTATATATATTTGAAAGTAAGCTAGCACACCTCAGACTTTGAGCTATTAGTATTAAACAAGACTTTGCCAATTTAAATGGTTCTCATTAGACATCCAAGCAAAAATCTTTAATCAATACTATATTGAATTAATTGTTATTTCTACCTTTCAAGCTATACTTAAATATTAATTTGACTTTCTTGTGACAACATGTCAATAAATTTGAAAAATGAAATTTCTCTCTATTTAGATTTAAAGTTGACTCATTTGCTGACACATCATTTCGACATCATTTATGATACAAAATTCTCGTTCTTTATCATTACTCATAACCTAATAAGTCAAGTCTTCGCAAAATCAAGTATGGTGAATAAATGAGTAAATTGATCGGGTTTTCTCGACCTATCCTAAATCCAAATTATATTTATCGAATACTTATTCAAAACCATTATATTGTTTAATATGAATTAAATTTGATTTGGATTGAGTATCATTTAGATAATCAAATTTAACATTTTTCTTTATCTATAACTCTTGATTTATATATAATTTTTTAACTATTTTTTTCTATTTTTTTTTTTATTTTAATCTTTACAAACCACCGGATTAAAAAAAAGTATTGTTAAATTTAACCTTTTGTAATAATATTGGTTATAATTATTTATTTATTTATAATAATGATAAGATAATGTATTCAATAAATCTACTTTTTATTTGTCCAATAATAACTATAAAATTATTTTTGTTAGAAGTAAAACATTTAATAAACTCTTTTTAATTAAACAAAATTTGATAGTTAAAAAAATAAATTATTAATGTGAAAATACTTTATAAAAGTATATTTTAGTGAGTAAAGCTGAAAATATATTTATCTTTGAATAATCTTAATCAAATTTAATTAAATCCGATTTCAATCCAAACCTTAATAACTAATTCAAATAAGTATTTCGAATTTATCGATTTAAATTATGAATTAATTCGTTAAATGGTCAACCCTAAAATCAAGTTCCCTTTTAGTTAATCATTTTAATTTTAACTAGATTTACAAATGCATTAAACAAGTTTATTATCATTCATTATTGTAAAATTAAAATTGAAATACGACTAACTAAAAAAATAGAATGTATTATTTAAATAACATAACCTAATCAAATTAATTTCAGTCACTCCATTCATTATTTAAAATACTAAAATATTTTTTATTTAAAATAAAATAAATTATATTTTTCTTATATATTATACCTTTAATTTATATTATTTGAATAACCTGAATCCCAATCAAGCCCATGATCCCTTGTTCATTGAGCATAGATTATGAATGACGAGCCTTAAACATAACTGGGCCTTGCAGGACATACAAATTTAATAATTGGACCATTAGACAAAAGAAACAGAATTTCAAATTTACTGTAATAATGGGCCAGGCCCATGTACAAATATATGAATAGTAAATAAAAATAAATAATTAAAATTGAGAATTTACCTAAAATCATGGATAAGTTATTAAGTAAAATCTATAATTTATTTAAAAATTATAAAAATTTAATTTTAAAAAATATTATTGATAATATTATTATTATTTATTATATATATATATATATAATTAAGTATTTTATTTCAAATCAATTAAAAAAATTATATATTTAAATATAAAATTAATTAAAAATAATAAATAATACTATAAAAAAATATATATTTATAAAATTAGTTATATTAATTTATTTATTTGAATAAATAATTAAAAAAATAATCATAAAATAAATTTTATTTTTTAATTATTTATAAATTTGTAAAATTTTAAAAATATATTTATTTAAAAGTTTACCTAAAATCAGACTAGTTAGCCTTCTTTAAAATTTTAGGAAACGCTTAGTTAAGAATATGAATGAGTTTATGAGATTGATAGATATGTGGAATGAGAATTGATATGAATGATAGAAGTGTAGTATACTTAATTTTTGGTTAACACCTATAATAATTAGAATTATCATTAATAGTGTTTGGTTTGGTTTGGTAATTATTATTAATAGTATTTTATTTACACGCTAATTAATTTTTATACTTAATTTTTATATATTTATAATTTAATATACTTATAAATTTATTAATTTTGTTTATTTTCTTCCTATTATTACACAATTAAAAATTATATAAATAAATCTAATATATAGATATAAAAATAAATAAATATAAGAAAATAGAAATAATTAGTCAAAGTAAAATAAATTATTTATAAGTTTTATATTATATTTTTATTAATTATTAGGATGATTATTGATGTAGTTTGATTAGATTATATTATAAATTTTAACATGTTTATTTGAATAAAGTTAATTTAATAATTATTAATTTATATTAATATATTTTGCGGTTGATTTTGATACATTCAAAGTTATTATCTTATACTAAAATTAATTAAACAAAAATCACTAAAATATAAAATATTATGTTAAATAAAACAATTAGAACTAATAAATATAAAGTCAAAATTATATTTGTTTTTTATAAATACATTATATTTATTAATTTGTATCTATTAATTTTTTTTTTGCTCATGTCTAAATCACACCTAACAAACATAATATATATATATATATATATATATATATATATACTTAAATAAAGGAAAATCAAATTATATCTACATAAATAAAGAAAAATTAAAATTATTTATACTAAAATAATGGAGAAAATAGATATGGAGTAAAATGAGAGTGAAGAAAGAATCATTTAGAAGAAAGACTAAAATGAGTTTTATTCTCCAAAGGGAAATGGATGATTTTTCAAGTATACTATACGAGAATCATTTTATTATTTATCAATTAAAACCACATTCCTAAGTACAACCTTAAAATGTTTAAGAGATTTTAATAATCTTAATAGAAAACTATCTTAACCTACTTTACACTATTAAAATGTTTAAGAGATTTTAATAATCTTAGTAGAAACTTGTTTGATGTGATTTTTTTTTATTTTTTATTTTTTTAGATTTTATTATCTACAAAGTTACTATGATTATGAGTATAAATTATAACAACTAACTTATTTAATTAATTAAAATATTAAAATAGTTATTTTACAAAATTTAAACAAATTAAAAATCCAAATATTCCAAATTTTAATCAAACAAATGTTTTTTTATTAATAAAACCCTCAAATATCCAAAACAACCGCCAAGAGGACACGAATGGCCATTTCCTTGCCATTTGTCCAGGTAGATTTTTACAGTCTCAATTCAATTTTCCAAAATAATTCAGGGGTTAGTTTACACATTTTCCACCCCCTTCCTTCTTCTCCAATGGCTTCAGGTTTATCCGTGAAGGTCGAATGAGCATTGCGTAAACACGTCTGCCATGGCCGTCTGCTTCACTCATCATCTTCAACCTCGCCTCATTTTCTCTTTTCATCATCAACGATTCTCCATTAACAACAACCCCAAGCTTTTTCACTTCAATCTAACCTCTAATAATCGTTATTCTTCTCTATCGGATTCTTTCCAATGCAGGAGGTTCAATCGCTTTTCTCGCCCTAACTTTGCCTCAATCAATGACTTTCCACTACAAGCGGAGATTCAGGACGACTCGCGTAGAAGCAATGTCGAATTATGGGAGAAACTGAGAAGTTTGATTAGTTTTATACGAGAAATTCTTCCCGGTGGTAACTGGTGGAGATTTCCACAACAGGCGGAGGTTAATTCGACGGCGAAGCCTGTTACGGTTTTGCGGGCTTTACAGAGGATGTGGGAATTGATTTCTCGAGATCAATGGGTTATCTTTGTTGCTTTTTCTGCCCTAATTCTTACTGCGGTAATCTGTTTTTTTCTTTCTTATGATTAAACTTTCTCTTGATCATATAGAGATTTTTCAAGTATCTGCCAATTTGTAATCATGACATGGATTTGCATGTCACACTAATTCTCTGTTTGATAAAAAAAATTGAAATTTTGTACTGAATAGTAATCTAAGTATAGTTCATCAAATTAAGTACTCAATATTAATACCTATTTGATAATTTAGTGGTTTAGATTGGGTGATAAATCAAGATATAAAGCATAGCCTTAATGTAATTGTAGAAGAGAAATACATGTAGCCATGCATGATTGACATAAAGGGTTGAGCTCAAAATCTTGTTTTTCTTGATTAGATCTCGGAGATATCTATACCACATTTCTTGACGGCGTCAATTTTTTCTGCTCAAGGTGGTGAGATCAACGTTTTCCATCGAAATGTCCGGCTCTTAGCAGTTCTAAGTATTACATCAGGAATTTGCAGGTTAAAATCTTGTATGGTCAATGATCCCTTCTCTTTATTATGTACTTGTTATTTACCAACTCACCACTTTTCGTCCATTGTTTGCTGTAACGCAGGAATTGTATTCTTAGATTGGTTTTATTTTGTGTACTGATAAACTTGCCATTTCTTTATGCTTATTTTTCTTTCTTTCTGTTTTGCTAATTCTTAGACCTAATGCATTTAACCTGGCTTCATTTTTTAGATCTCATGTAAATCCACTAGTATCTAGATGAAGGAGTTCCATTTGTTCTTGTTTAGTAATAAATAGATACTTGTAAGCTTTAAAATGATCCACTAGTATCTAGATGAAAAGAGCTCCATTTTTTGTTTAATTATAATTAGATAATTGTAAGTTTTATGATATCGAGGCTTGATATTTAACTGTCAACTGATTGTGTGTAACTTGCTTAATTTACACAAAACATGTCGTTTCCTCATTTTGTGTACAGTTTCTGTGAAATATAATGTTGTGGGGGGATAATACTATACAAACATTAATCTATTGTACTTTAATTTTGACATGCAGTGGAGTTCGAGGATGCTTTTTTTCCATTGCAAATATGATTCTTGTAAGTGAATAAATCATTATATTCCTGTTTATATGTGCATCAACAGTACATTCGAAGCTATTTAGCTGACTTATTAATTGCATTATATATTCTCATCTTGGGATGTTCCCATTTCTTGAGCCCGGGTGGTCTCTGTTGAGAATTGAGTAATTGCTTGTCGCAGGGGTCAAGATATATAGTTTCTGTAGTACTTTAAATGCCTGAATTCATCAAAAATAGTTCAATCAAATCTCAGAAGCTTACCGTAATGTTTCTCCTAAAAGCATCACCTTCATTTCAATTTTCGTGACAATATTGTTGACTAACATTTTTCAGGTCAAGCGAATGAGGGAAGCTCTATATTCGGCTCTCCTTTCACAGGTTCTGTCCTTATAGTACTAATATAAATATATCTTGGGCAAATAAATATATTTCTCACTGAATGCCCTGAATAATTGTTTTTTTGTTAATTTCTTTTATGTAGGATATCTCATTCTTTGATGCCGAAACAGTTGGTGATTTGACAAGTAGGCTTGGGGCAGATTGTCAACAAGTCTCACGTGTGATTGGCAATGACCTAAATTGGATATTGCGTAACGTTTTACAGGTTCAATTGCTAAATAGAATGACTAAATAATATTTTGAATCATTCTCTAAAGGGGTTGTAAGCTGGCTACCGTTTTTTCTTTTCCAGGGGACAGGTGCATTGATTTATTTGTTGATTTTATCATGGCGTCTTGGTTTATGTACATTGGGGATTTGCATTATTATTTCGACCATTATGCTGATCTACAGCCGGTAATTTTCTAATAAGCCCCTGATTTTTGGTTAATTTCGAACTTTTCTTCCTCCTTTACTCGAGGAAAGACATCTCGTTAATGGTGTAGAAAGGAAATTCTATTTATATGCTAGAACATGGTATATTTTCACACAGTAGTCCTGTACCCTGTCAAGGTTTTTCTGTTCTAAGCATATATAAGTACTGATTTTGGTATAGGTACCAAAAGAAAGCGGCAAAGTTGACACAAGATTTATCTGCATCAGCCAACGAGGTAACATCAAAACTTCTGTCAAAAGTTCACAAGAAATGCTATTGAAATATCTTCAATTAAGAAATTTGATGTGTATAATATAGGTTGCACAAGAGACACTCTCTTTAATTAGAACTGTTCGAGTTTATGGAACTGATAAGGAAGAATCCCATAGGTAATAATGTTGCTGGCAAGTTTAGTTTTCATAAAAGATACTGCAGTTACTCTATTACACAGTAGCAAAGCCATTCATAGGGGTATATATATTCCTTGACATGAACAAAACGGAAACCTGAAAATTGGAATTGTTCTGGACTGAATCTTTACCACACTATTTGACAGGTATGAGAATTGGCTGGGAAAATTGGCTGATGTAAGCATGCGCCAAGGTGTTTCATATGGATTATGGAGCTCTAGCTTCAACACTCTTTATCATCTTACACAGGTTAAGATTTCTTTCTTGGAATCATATATCTCTCTTGTTTCTGTAGTCTGTATGTAAGCTATGTTGATTTCACCATATAAATGACGAACAACTGTTCTTTATCAGTTAAATATATAAACAACTATTTGTTTCGTTAAAATTCAGAATTTTTTTTTCGTTTGGCGTTAAGATATATTTTTTCTAAATCATATGCTCGGATTAATTTTGGATCATGATCAAAATTATAGTGTGATTTTTGTAGCTTCATTTGGTATACAACTCATTTTCTACATCATGATGATCCCAATTATATTGTATTTTTTTTATTCATTTGGTTTAGACTTTTTCTAAATGATCGTGATTTTGGATCATCATGGGATTATTTTTTTAAATCATTGTGATTTTTGGCAAACATAACAAATGTATAATTTTTGGATACCAATGCAGCCCATTATGAGCCTATCTGGTATGGTGCTGCTTTCTGGTTGATTCTCGACGTTGACATTCTTTAGGGAAGGAGTTGCAATAGATGTTATTAATATATGCAAGAGTTCTAATTCAAAAAAAGAACAGAAGAAAGAATGAGTCGCAGATGCAATTGATTCTAAAATGGACATAATCTTGAGAAAGTTGAATACATTCAACTGTACTTTAAATGTACCAATAGAACCTGCGTCACTGTTTAACAGATTCAAGTTAACAGTTTGTTTGATGTTGCATAATTAATGGTATAGGTTATTGCTGTACTGATAGGAGGAATGTCTATAAAGTCTGGTCAAATAACAGCTGAGCAGCTGACAAAGTTCATATTATATAGTGAGTGGCTGATCTATTCTACATGGTGGATCGGCGATAGCTTATCGTCATTGATGCAGTCAGTAGGGGCAAGTGAAAAGGTCTTCCAATTGATGGATCTTTCTCCCAGTCGTCAGTTTCTAGCTAAAGGCAAGTTGATATTCTCTGTCGAGACAATTATTCTTTGTGTTTGTTGTCTTTCTTCTAAATAATTGTTCCTATCTAAAATTTACAGATATTTTGATGTGAATATATGCAGGATTAAGATTGGAAAAGCTAATGGGACACATTGAGTTTGTTAATGTGTCGTTTAAGTACCCTTCAAGAGAGGTGGTATGATCTTCATAACTTTTATCTACATCGGATCCGTTCTCACATCATTAACCCATATTCCAAGGGTCTAAACCTAGCATGGCTCAAAATGGACCGACGTACTTGAATTTGTATAGGTACCAGTGCTAAATAACGTCAACATTTCAGTCCCTCCTAACCAAGTAGTTGCAATTGTAAGTTTGTGTGTGTTTACATAGTCAAGTATTGTAATTGTTTGATTATAACAACCGCCAAATATCACATTTTTTTTCTTATTGTGTGTCAGGTTGGTCTTAGCGGTAGTGGAAAGAGCACTCTTGTAAATCTTCTTCTCCGTCTTTATGAGCCAACAGGTGGTCAGGTAAGATTGTGCCAATGTGAATTTATGATATATTGTTCCAACCAGGGTAATGATGCACTTTCAATAAAATCATCTTGTTATTGCATTAAGTTGGAAACTTCTAGAAGTTTAATGCATATGCTGTGGAGTACAGTGCTTAATATGATTTTGATATTTTTACCCCGCCTTTTTAGATCTCGTTATTTCTTGCTTCCTTGTAATTTGTAGATATTAATTGACGGTCTCCCTCTTGAAGACTTAGACATCACGTGGTTGAGAGAAAGAATTGGATATGTGGGGCAGGTCAGATTCCCTCAATTAAATGTTCAAAATATCAACAGAAAATCCATTTTGCTGACAATTGATTGTTATTCTGATAGGAACCTCGACTTTTTCGCACGGATGTGAGATCGAATATAAAGTATGGGTGTACACGGGAGATAACTGAGGAGGATGTGGAATGGGCTGCCAAACAGGCATATGCTCATGAATTCATCTCAGCTCTGCCAGACGGCTATAATACGCTTGTTGATGACGACTTACTAAGTGGAGGCCAGAAACAACGTATTGCCATTGCAAGAGCTATTCTTAGGGACCCAAACATTTTAGTTCTTGATGAAGCAACCAGTGCCCTTGATGCAGAAAGCGAACAAAATGTCAAGGCATGTTTTTCTTTTTTCATTCTAGTGTGAAGAAATGGGCAGTGCATTCAAAATTTTAACGGTTTTGCTGGCAATTAACGTGCAGAGGGTGCTTCGTGCTCTCAGAAGAGACCTCAAGACGAAGAGGACTTGTGTTGTAATTGCTCATAGGTGAGAACATATCTTTTACTTTTATTGATTTATGATGAAGTGCTGCTAATTTTACTTTTTTTATCAATAAAAACTTATTTGTGTATTACATGGCCAATTTTAATTAATGGATCCATCTTTTTGCTTTAGAAGCAATACAAACTGCATCTTAAAGTGTTGATTTCTTCTAAGGAGAGACCTAATATCATCTCTATGAGTTTCTATTACTATAATGATAGCTGGTTAAGAGTCAGATTCGAAGATTCATAGCTTCTTTGACTTATGTCTCGAGTTTGATTCCACAACTTCTTTGATCACTTATGTTTCGGTATGAATTGTTTTGATATTTCCGGTTTGAACAATTTTATATGTATGTAGACTGTCCACAATTCAAGCAGCAGACAACATAGTAGTAATGGATGGTGGTCAAGTTGTTGAGGTATACACATCTTTGAACCAGTGGATTTGTTTTGTTTTTAATGAACATTAATAGTGTTGTCTTATCTTGTTTTGTAGATGGGCAATCACATGGAACTTCTATCAAGAGATGGAGTGTATGCCCGTTTAATCAGAAAACAAGCAGACGCCGTGGTGCAATAGTGAAGCTCTTACTCCTCGTTAATAGATTCTCCGAGATTTAATGCTCTTATTGCGCCTGTCTAATCTCTTTTTCTAATTTTCTTTTTCATTCATTTGTATGTAACTTTAATCCATTCATTTTGGGGACATACTTATAGCTACACATTTGAATCTATAGTATGGTTAGAACATGTAAATTTAGATATTTATACAATTTGTGTTTTAAAATGGTTCATTTATGGCCCGGCCTATTTGGAAGGAAACTCTTTGGGAATGTTTTATCGATTATTATTAGTTTTTCTTCTATCGAAACATTATTTGAAGCTAGAGTCGAGTTTAGATCTGATAAATTTTATTAGAAACACAATTTTCTTTTGTGCATTTTATAATCTATATATATATAATGATGCTTAATTTTTAAAGTGTCCGGATTGCCGGGTCGAGAGCTGTGGTTAATTTGGATACTTGGGTCGGATTATGGGTTGACCCGTTTTTAAATTTAAAACGGTTAAAAATAAAATTAAAAATGCTAGAGGTATGTTTCGAACTTGCAACCTAACAAAACAAGTACAACTCTTTAACCAACTAGGCTACAAAGACTTTATATTTTAAATTCAACACCAAATTTGATAAACGCGGGACGTTTTAATATTAATATAAGTTCAACTTTTTAACTAACTAATATATAATGATGTTGAGTAAATGAATATTTGTGTCGGATTGTGGGTTAAAATTAAAATAAAAAATGCTATCCGTAATTTTTTTTCACGGTTTTTATATTATTACTCGTGCAAATGCACGGGCTAAATGCTATTTTATTAGAAACATAATTTTCTTGTGTGCATTTTATTTGACCGAGATAATGTTATATTTGTTCATTTAAAAAAAAAATTGAATTAAAGAGTGTTTCATAAAGGGCTTGAATAAAATGTGTTAAAATTGTAATATATTATATTAGAAGCTGTTCTCTTATTGGATTTCATATTTGTGACAGGGTTAGCATAAATATATACTTGAACAAAACAAATATTTGATCATATCATAACAAATTTGGATATAAAAAATTTGATTTATTAGGTTAATATATAAAGTCTATTTAAATAATTGAATTAATTCATTTTTTAAGATCAAATATTGAAATAATGATAAAATGACTTAATATTTGATTAATTTAATCATTTATATTAGGGTCACAAATAAGTCATTGGGAAATTTGACGAAATGACCTCATAATAAGGATAAATAAGCTAGTGACCATCGCATAATTTTAAATGCACGGGTGATCATTTCATTTTTTTTACAAAATTGTACATTCGCGAGACGCAACCGGATGGCATAAGAAAAATTCACAATCTTGAGATGCATTCGCGAGACGCAACCGGCATTCGCGAGACGCAATCGGCATTCGCGAGATGCAACCGGCATTCGCGAAACGCAACCGGCAATCGCGAGACGCATTTGAGACGCAACCGGAAATCAAATTGTGGACTTTTCACATGGTATCCGGTTGCGTCTAGCAACTGGTGGTTGCGTTTCGTGACAGGTACAATTTCGTAAAAAAAATTGAAATGGTCACCCGCGCATTTAAAATTATGTATTGATCATCAACTCATTTAAATGGGTTATTTCTTTAAATTTCCCGTCAAATTAAACTTGAACTCGGTTGGATTAACTTTCTATTTGTTAGACTATAGCTCAAGTTTAGTTCGATTAATTTCTATTTGTTAGACTATGAGAGGTTTGAGCCAAGGTCGAGTTTTTATTTAACTGTTTTTTAATATGGTTTAATTAAATATAAATATAAATTTATTATCTTATTAAAATCGAAAATAATCAATAAAAAAAAGTTTGAAAAATACGGCATTTGCTCAAGCAATATGTTCATTGTGAAGTTTCATGGCCAGCTGTGTTGAAAGAAGTTTCTTGTTTTCTTGCATCGTGATCTTTGCGGCAATGGCGGCGTTGAATCCCTTTATTGTTACTGAGTGGGAATACAAAAATCCACTTGCCATTTCCATTAAAATCCCACTTCACCAAAACCTAGATTTCCCAGGAAGAAAGCTCATCACTTTTATGGATTTTCACCAAACCCATATTTCAGACAGGTAATTAGGGTAATGGAGAAATCTGCATTTCCTTTTCAAGTTATGGCAAAGTTAAAGCTATGGATGATTTGGTTATTAGGGTTTATCTTAATCACCTTATCTTTCTACACAACTCAAAGACTATCTTCATCTGTATCAATATCCGCCAATCATCTCCCCGCTGCCGCCAATCCAACAATATCAATATTCGCCGCTCCTTCACCTTTCATCGGCGTTGTCGGAGACAGACAAACCCTAGCTATTCGATCATGGTTAAGCTTATCTCCAAATATCACTGTTTTCCTTTTCAGTCAGGACCCTTTTCTTTCTTCTTTCGCTGCCTCCACTTTCGGTTCTCGCGTCTCCGTTGAATCCAATCTTGATTTCACGTAAGCCCTTTTGAAATCCCATCTTCTTTACTGAAAAAATATCTGATTTCTCTTTATCATCTTTGTTGTAGATTCCTAGGAACTCCATTTTTTCATTCAATGGTTGCAAGATCTCAATCATCGAAATCAGATGTTTCTGTCTTAATTGATCCAAACACAATCCTCTTGCCCAATTTCATCTCTGCCCTGAATCACGCGCATTCAAAACTCGACCATGATTGGCTCATGTTTTCCTCTTCCCGGGCTGTTTCAAACTACCCATTTCGACTTGATCAAGACTGGAAACATTGGATTGGAGAGAATGGAAAAAAGATTAGAATTCAAGAGGTAAATATGCAGGAATGAATTCAATTATAATCAAAACGTTTAAATTCGAAGTTCTATTTACAGTTGCAGGGGTTTCTTGATCTTAATTGGAAATGTAGTAATTGTGAAGACAGGATGGTTTTGGCTTGGAATAACTGCGATCTTCCTTTACATAACGGAGTTCTTCCTCCATTCTTGTATGGGAAAGGCTTGCATAACCGTTGGATCATCAACGAGGCTCGATTATCTGAATACAGATTTGTTTTCGACGCCACAATGGCAATATCAAATTTTTATTTGGATCACGAACCAGAAGAGACAACTTGGGAAAACAGGGTGAATACCCATCTTTCAGGGCTTTACGGGTCTTTATACTTTCGTGAAGCTAATCATTCAAATATGGTTAAGCTTCTAAACTATAATAGCCGTTATGTGTTCGTTGATCCAACTAAAGAAACAGATTACACATCGATGAGATTGTTTGAAAGAACAAGATATAGCCAAGAGAGATTATCGATTCCTTTCACAGTTGAAACGCTCCTTCCAATCCTCGCTGACGAGAACAAGACTATTGTGTTGGCAATCGCGGGTTACAGTTACAAAGACTTGTTAATGAGCTGGACTTGTAGATTACGTCGTCTTATGATCACGAACTTTCTAGTGTACGCTCTTGACGATGAAATCTATGAGTTTTCTGTATTACAGGGATTACCCGTTTTCAGAGATTCTCTAGCCCCAACTAATATCAGCTTCAATGGCTGCCATTTTGGAACAGAGTGTTTTCAGAAGGTTACTAAAGTGAAATCGAGAATCGTTTTAGGAATACTGAAATTAGGTTATAACGTTCTCTTAAGCGACGTCGATGTCTATTGGTTTAAAAATCCTCTCCCGTACTTATCTTCATTTCCTCCCGCGTTTCTTGTTGCACAATCCGACGAATACAAGAAAACCGGTACTATTTATAGTTTATTTATTAGAAACTGAAGAACAAGATTAGCTGATATGTTTTTCTTTTCTTTTGCAGGCGCGATAAACTTGCCTCGACGATTGAATTCAGGGTTTTACTTTGCCCATTGTGATATTTCAACTGTTGGTGCGTTAGAGAAGGTGGTTAAGCATGCAGCTTCGTCTAATTTATCGGAGCAGCCGAGTTTTTACGATACATTGTGTGGGGAAGAAGGGTGTAACCGGATAGGTGGAGATAGATGTTTGGAGCCGGATTCTAACTTGACTGTCCATTTCTTGGATAGGGATTTGTTTCCAAACGGGGCGTATGAAGGTTTATGGGAGGAAGAAGATGTGAGACATGTTTGTGTTGAGAAGAAAGGTTGTTATGTTCTTCATAACAATTGGATTAATGGGAGGAGGAAGAAGTTGGAGAGGCAATTGAGGTCGGGGTTGTGGGATTACGATATGAGCTCGAGAATGTGCTTGCGAAGTTGGCAAACTGCTAAAGTAGCGAGTTATTTCTAGTGAATGTTGGTTTACGGTTTATAATTCGGAAAATGAACTAGGGTTAGGACGATAATTAAAGTGGAGTTATGACCGTGAGATGATATAATGGTGAAAAAAACCTAGTCTTAGAAAAAGAAAAGTAGAAGAAAATGTTATCTTTTTCTCGACTAGGGTTTATTATCCTTGAGGAGTTTAACACGACACTGATTGTTTCGGTTCTTTGGTTGTCGATTTCTGTTGCGACAATGTCCCGAGCGGGTCCTTCTGGTCACATCCTGGTTTTGGTTTCATAAAATCAACTCAGATTTCTACAAAGGAAAATGAAGAAGTTAATGATAATGGTTCTAATGTATGTTTATGAACTTGTTTGAGTTTTTTTTTTTATGGAATATTGTCTAATATGTACATTAAATTGTAGGGGGAAATACAATTATAGATAGTTTGATATTGTATACAATACTATAAATAGATTTAAGAAGATAATTTTAATATTTAGTTGATTATGGATAAAGTAATTAAATATGGAACATGGGTTTGATTATGGGTAAAGTAATTAATTTAGAAATATTTTTATTTATTTATGAATAATAATATATTTTATTAGACCTTCATTCATCTTGTTTTTTTTTTGTTTTTTTTTAAATTGTGTGGTAAAATAATGAGTTATGTGAGATTTGTTTAAAATAAATCATGCAAATTAATTTTTAATAAAAAAATTAATTTAATAAAATAAAAATATTTTTGTATTTTAATTGATTAATTAATTAATTTGATGTGAAATTAAAAAACTTTAAAAATATCAAAATCAAACCAAATCACCTGATGTGAAATTATTCCATTATTATATAAGAAATCAAATTTGATTCTCATACAAAAAAAAAATACTTTAATTTAGAAGATTATGAGGTAGAGAATTGCTGGTCATTCTTTGGAATGAAGCTAAGTAAAAAAAAATAAAAAATAAAAATTATTTTGAACATTCTAGAAAATAAATAATTGAATTATAAGTTAGATCTATCTGACAAAGACAACACTACATAAACATGGTAGCAGATAACATTTGTATTATTATACACTTTGAATTAATAATATCTATAAATGTAAAAAAGATGGATTAGATGCTTATATATACAAAAGTGACATTAGGATATAATAGGCCGGCAAACAAAGCCAAATAAACAAATCACACTTTTTTTCTTATTATAATTTCACATTTTTTTTTTTGGATTTATTCAAAAACTTTATGTAAAAAAGCACCGACCTTGTTAAAAAATGGCAAATCGTGAACCAATTTGGAGGGTTTATGATAAAACTTTTTTCCAATCATTTTTTTTTAAAGAAAAATAGGATTGTAAATAAATTTTGTTTCTATTTTTTATGAAATAAAAGTGTCTAAAAAGTGCAAGAATAACGTTTCAAATTGTAAGGGTTCTTCTAATGTTTTAATAAGGGGGTATACTATTAAATAAGGATTTCAATTATAATTATATATTTCAATAATTATAATTAGACTCTTCAAAAATTAATAAATAGAATTAGACAAATAAATACAATAAAACGTAATATCATTAATATATTGTTCTATATAATTTTAGAGGAGTGATAGAAAAAAATTGTGAAGACGTGAAATTAATTCTAAATAGTTGGAAAAAGATAAAAGTGTGAATAAAAATAAAAATATAAACATTATTTTAATTTTTGAACGTAATTCACTCTATCTCTTGCTCAAATTCCACTTTCAATCGTTTCTAATAATTATATTATATAATTTTTTTAAGAATTAGGATAGAAACAGGCGAGGAGTTTATAAAGATCGGATATAACAGAATTGGTAATAAATAAAATCTCCTAAATAAAATGGTAATAAATAAAATCTCCTAAATAAAATGGGAGAGGACAATAAATGTATTCTTTTGGTTGTAAATAGACTCGTCAAGCCTAAAATGCATTTATCATCTCGCCCTAGTTTATAAATTTTTTTTACTATCTTGCATTCAGTACTTTATTTAAAACTCATATGAGTTTTATTTTTTTAGTCAATCATCACTCAAATAACGAGAATTTTATAAAACCGAATGGAACGAAAATGATTATAAACAAAATCTCCAAAATAAAACGGGGCAAAACAATAAATGTATTTTTTTTTTCTAAAGTAAGACGTGAATGCGTTTATCATCCCCGCCCTATATTACATAATTTTTTTACTACCATACCCATCGCCTTGGGTTTCGGATTATTTGAAAACATAAAACTCATATCTTGCTTACATTCTGGCGCGCAGAAACTTGGCAAACGGTAGATTCCGATCGTTCTCTGAAAGCGATCGTAAATGTAATGGATGGAAGTCTCCTAGCTGAAGAGAAATCATTAGTAATCCAATCAATTCATCTCTCTTTTCAAGTTTCAATTGATTCCGAATTCTTCAATCTCTTGTTAATTTACAAATATGTCTCCTCAATCCTCATCATCCACTTTCCGTAAGCCACGGGAATCAATCTCTGTAAAGTTCAAGTAGGGACGGCTCACGGCAGTATCTATCAAACTCCAAATCGATTGCATTCAAGAAAAATCAACCTAAGGTATCATTTCTACTCTCTCTACCAACCAAATCCAGACGCGTTCCTATGTACACACTGTTGCAGTTGATTGTGCGATTTCGACGTGTAATTTGTCAGATCTCATTTTCATTTTCATTATATATGTAGCTGGAGAGAATCAAAGAAAACGACGATCTCTGTCCATTGATAAAGAGAATAAGGTGGACGTGGCTTCGGTATATGATGATGATGATGAAACAAACTCCGTTAAAAGTCTTCGATTATTCCGATCGATTCCATCGAATTTCGCTTTCTGAACCTGGCGGATCATCTGCTGTGGTTCTTTCTTCTTCACTTTTGCTCCGTTTCTTAACAATTTCACATGCATTACGTTCATTATTCATAATACATGATCTATGCTTAAATTGTCGAGATGAAACCCTAGATTTGATGTTATGTGGAATGCTGATAGGTTTTACTTCAAAATGGACGTCTCATCTCCTGGAAAAACAATCATGGAGAGGAATTGCTATCTGTTAGCGGCGGCAAGGTGATTGATTCTAATTCCTTATCATCATCATCATCATCATCATCATCTTCATAATCGATTAATCAATTTCTAATTTGTTGCACTGGATTGGATTGGATTCGATTAGGCGATTTCGAAATCACCTGAATCATTAAGAGGAGGGATTTCAATCAGGTTTCGACAGGTTCGAACTAGTTTACATCATAATCTTATAATTTAGTCAGTAAAATTTGATGAATTATTGTTCTTTCAATTCGAAGTTTGGCAATTCGGAGACACCTCTGTCTCCAAGAAAGATATTCTGGTCACTAGACGAAGACTGCGATTCTCCATTGCGATTACTTGTTCCCAATAGCAATCAGTCGTCGTCAAGTGTTAATCTCATCTTTAAGGCTACAAAAGAAGATAAGAAGATGTGGCCATCTAGGTGAAGCTCTGTTTTAAGCTTATGTTTGCTTTGTTTTTTAGTCATGTTTGTGAAGATTTGTTTGGTTTTTTTGCAGCTTTGAAATGCGGCTAAGTATTTCTTTGGACTTGGGAAAGCTAACTTTGGTTCCTTGTGTTAAGAACACTGATTCAAAGCCTTTTGCATTTACATTCTCACTTTGCAACTCCTTATGCGTATCCGATATCAGGTTTCTTTCTAACCCATTTCTTTAAATCCTTTGTTTTGTTTTGTTTGATCTTATTGAAAATTAAACTATTTTAGTAAAAGATGTTATGAATATAAGTATACAATGATCTTCATTTACTTTTTTTGTAAAAAGAGGGTATTTTAATAATGTGTTAATAATTTAGATTATGTTAATAGAATGTTAATAACTTCAAATAACTAGCCTAAAGTTGGGTCGTAGGTGCAAATATTCCATGTTTTAAAGTTTAACCAACTCAAATTTTTTTCAACAAAAAAACCCATATGCCCGAAAAAGAATTGGGATTTTAGAAATATGTTCCAATTTTTGTTCGGGCACAAATGATAAAAAATTTATTAATAAAACAGTTACAAGTTAGATGCATTTCTCATATATATTATGTTAAAGAAAATACTAATATGCAATAAATCTAGTTAAACAACATTCTTGAAGCGTCAATAAACAATTTTGATATACAGCGAAGTTCGTGTGGAAGGATTGGAGACGCTCGATTACCTGGATAACTTGGATCAACGGAAGAGATTTACTGAGCAAGCTGATGCCATTACTTTTGATGGCGAGGTCTCTTTTCTTTTTATTTATTGTCGTTTCGAAGAAGAAATATAGTTCAATTGAAACTTGGCTTGAGTTAATGTAGGTGGATCGAGTTTATTTGAATACAAATGAAGATATTGCCATTATAGACCACAAGAAGAAAAAGACTTTGGTGGTTCGCAAAGAAGGCTTGCCAGATGTGGGTATGTTTAGATCTTAATAAATGTGATTAGTCATAACAACAATTTTATTTTTAATGAGAATTGAACTCGATTACGTTATAATTACAGTTATTTGGAATCCTTGGAACAAGAATGGGAAGGCAGTGTCATTTGAGGGCCAATTAGGTGGCATGGATTACATGACCATGTTATCGGTTTGTTCGGGTGTGATTGAGAAACCGATGATCCTTAAACCTTCGGAAGAGTGGAAAGCTCGACATGAGATTCGTGTGGTCTCCTCGAGCTATTGCAGCGGCCACTTGGATTCTCAAATGGTTCTTCGAGAAGGAGGCTTGACCAATTCCCCGTTCTGATTAAAATGGTGTTACTTGTATATTGTACATATTCCCTAACAATTGTTGGTATGTATTGTGTCAAAACGTTTTTAGGTTGAATAGTATGTGTTTGACTTTATCTTTTAAATAATGATATTGTTACATAAGATGCAATATTATTTTAGAAGTTAGCAATATCTTTAATATCATAATTCTACTAAAACTTAAAAGAAATTTTTAGTTAAAATTAAACACTTTAAATTAGCTAGTTACTAAGAGTATTTATCTAAGATAGCTCACATAACAAGAATTTTATCTAAAATAAGTTAAACAGAAGATATCAGCATACTAATTTCAATCAAACAAAATATAAATAAAACATAAAATTAAGAGTTTAACAAAGAAAAAAATAAAACATATTTAACTATCTAATAATAATTTGCCAATTTATATATTGACAATTTTTATTTAAAATATTATAAAAAAAATACGTATTATATCTCTCTAACATCTTTTACCATATAAATAAAAGTATATAAATAAAAGTGTAGTTTATTGTTTAGTTAGGACTATGTGTTACTAGGGTGTTTGGATTAATTAGTGTTAAATTATTATTATTATTTTATAATAAAATTTGTATTATTTGAGAACCGTTGATCAAAGGAAAAGGAATCCTGGGAGAGGAGCATAATATATGTAAATATTATAGAGTTATTAATAAAGTAATTAACTACCACTCATTTTTGTTTTCTATATTTATTTTATTACGGGTGAGCTTACATTTTTACTATTTCTATAAAGTTAGACTATTATATCCTTTATACTATACTATTATTATATTATTTAATTTTTAATTTCTCATTATACCCTCTATTAATATTATATATAATTTATTACTTAAATTAATATTTTTATTATATATAATCATTTATAATATATATTTTTTACATAATTCAATAATTTAATTAAAAAATATTTATTTATTTTTATAACAATAAATTTATTAATTATAATTTTTTATATTTACTTATATTATAAATAATATTATTTATTTTATATTTTTATTTTAAGTTTATTTCATTATAAATATTAATAATAATTAAATCAAATAAATATAATTTACAATTAATATTATAATTAATTTTTTATATTTTGATTAAAATTATATTAATTAGTAAATAATAACATTATTATACTAATAAACAATATTATTTATAATATAAATAAATCTAAAAAATAATAATAATAAATTTAAATTCATATTTATAAAACTTAACTATTCTTTTATTTATATATTTATATATATCAAACACAAAATTATAAACTATATAAAACTAATATCATTTCTTAAAATTTCATAAAAAAACATCAAAAACCTATTAATTCAATGTCTTCTTTTCAACGTACAAAGACATCTTTTTCTAATCGTTTTTAGTTCCTCTTCTTAAGTACATATTCATTTAAAATTAGTCATGTATATTTATAAGCTTTGATATTATTACATTTCTGATTATAATTTTCTTTTTCATTTAAAGTTTCATAATTTTCGATTTAATGACATTTTTATAATAAAATTACTTAAAAATAAAAAATATATAATATTTTAAAATTTATATTTTTAATTGAAACATCATCTCTTTATTAATCAAATCGTATTTATATCATAGAAAATATACCAATAGACAGGTAGCATAGAAGCAAGAAGATTGCAACAAGCTGTTTAAAACTGGCTTAAATATTCATTTATGCTTCGGAAACACGAACATCATCATTGAAACAGATTGAGTTCACCAGTAGAAGCAACGATCAATGATCGAATCAAGAATTTCAGATTGATTCAGAAGATAAAACGACTAATAAAGATATACCAATAGACAGGTAGATTCGATGCAAAGAGATTAACTGCAACGATCTGTTTAAAACTGGTAGCATTTAAGAATCGATCTATGCTTCGGAAACACGAACATCATCATTGAAACAGATTGAGTTCACCAGTAGAAGCAACAACGATTCAAAATCATCATGAAATTCTAATTGATTCAGAAGTAAATCGAACGAAGATATGCCAATAGACAGGTAGAGACGATGCAATGAGATTAAATACAACGATCTGTTTAAAACTGGCAACATTTAAGAATGAATCTATGCTTCGGAAACACGAACATCATCATTGACATAGATAGAGTTCACCAGTAGAAGCAACGATTCAAAATCATAATGAAATTCTGATTAATTCGGAAGGAAATCGAATGAAGATATGCCAATAGACAGGTAGAGTCGATGCAATTAGATTATATACAACGATCTGTTTAAAACTGGCAACATTTAAGAATGGATCTATGCTTCGGAAACACGAACATCACTATGATAATTAAAGAGAGTTCACCAGTAGAAGCAACAAAGATCTAATCTAATAATAAACACTGTTTGAACATTATTGAATATTTCTCGACGCCGATCGTATGAGCAATCGAAGATGCAAATACGGAAATGAAAATTCGAATTGGACAAACCAAGACGAAATTGATAAATCGAGAAATGGTTAATTATACGCTTCCGTTGACGCGTCAATCGGATAACCGAAGAACGCAACGCCTGAAGCGAATCGATATACTAATAATGAAGAACACGAGATTTAAAGAAAATGGATAATTAGGGTTTTGAAATGAAGAACATACTCTTATTGCTGCGGCGGGTGGAACTAGGGCTTCTGAGTTTGTGCTTTCCGAAGAAGAACTGCTTGCTACTTATAGGATTATTATTGGGCCGGTTTCTGTGAAATTCTTGATGGGCCGGTTAAATTACAATTTTAAAAATAATTAGGGCAACACTAATCTTTCCCGGATGAGAGTCCGTTCGTCTATTTTTTTTTTTTACATTCATTTTTGTTTAAATTTATTTGTTATATATTTATTTTGTTTGAAACAATTAGATTCTTTTAAATAGTACAAAATAAAAATAAAGAACGTAACTCTAAATATACAATTTTTATTATATAATTAAAATTTGAAATTTCAACATTCAAAATTGAGAGTTTACCTAAACTTTTTTTTATTAGTTATCAACCTCTAAAATCTAAAATTTAATTAATATAGTAATAGTTTAATTTGAAAAATATTAATTATATTTTATTATTAATTATATTTATAATTAATTATTTTATATCAATTAATTTTAAAATTGTATATAATTAAAATAAATTTATTTTTTTAATATAAAATAGTATAAAATTGTAAAATCCAAATTATTTTAACTCTTTTACTTAAAATCAAAATTTTATAATCTTAAAATCAGTATATTTTAAGAATTAACTTTAGATTTTAATAGCATTGTTTTTTATATTTAATTTAATTTTTTTTTTTTAATTTGAGTTAGATCTTATTTTAACTAATAAACTTATTTTCGTCTCAAATCAAATTACATTCATTTTCATTAGAGGGATAACAACCATTTTAGTACAAGTCTTATTCTGTAACTTTTTTGAAGCACAACAAAAACTCACAATATATAAACATAAAAGAGATAAATGAGTAACATTATTGTCATTATTTTAATTTATAACATCGTTACTAAAAATATAACAGAAAATCCTAAAAAAAAATGAAGAATGTGAATGTTGAAAAATGTAAATACATACACCACTAGGAATTTGTATCTATTTTAACACAAATTAAATTTTTTATAATATTTTAAATAATTTTTTATATTTAAGGTGTAAATTCAATTTTAAATAAAAATAAAGGTATAATAAGGTCATTCTTTTATTAAAGATTAAAGACTTTTAAATAGTTTTTATAATTTAAGAACTAATCAAGAAATGAAGAAACCACTACTAATTATTTTGACTTATTAAAGATTACAGACTTTTCAATAGTTTTTTTATAATTTAATAAATAATAAAAAAATGAAGAAACCACTACTAATTATTTGGACTAAATATTAATTAAAACAAATATTAAATAAGAATTAGTGTCATATTAAACAAAGTCAATAACCCTTGGCCTACATTTCCAATAGACTATTGAAAACAAATAACCAACATCAATCAAATGTATTTAATTCAATTCCATGGATATGATAATGTATAAATGTTAAAACCAATCATTATGAAATAAGATTATAAGCATCAAACTAGTTCAAATTATTTATTTTAATATCTTAATTAATTCCACTAAGTGCTTCAATTTTCAGAAAATGTACCTAAATTTTCTAAATAAATTTAATTAAGTGTATTTGTTTAAAAATAAAAATAATAATAATAATAAATTACTGGTAAACAATTTTATCATTTTAAAAGTTTAGACTGGATATGGCAAGTTGATCTAGACCTAATACCTATTAATTTAGAAAGAATGAAGATTAAAGGTAAAATATAAGAATCAGTATATCCAAAGTCATGGATTTGAGTGTGGTATCCACATTATATATTTTAAAATAATAAAAAAATTAGAATGATTTTATATACAAATATTTTCAACTACTTAATTATTTTATTTTGTGGTCTATTATTATCCCTCCTTTAAATATGTGCATGCTAGCTGTTAATAAAGATGTTGAAACTAACAACAAAAACAATTTTGACTTCAATATGTTTATATAAATATTTTAAATTAATTAGACATCATATTATATATATTTATATTAGTTGTTCTCTATATATCATAAACTTTGACATTAATAATGAATGTTGTCAATAATATTTTTTAAATGAAAAACTATTGTTCTTAACTTATAAGGAAAAACAATCATACTTTCATAGTTTTTCTTTGCTCAATCTATATTTTGTTTGATTAAATGGAATCAATGTTTATTATTATAGATATATATGAGCATCAACAATCAAGTTATCTTGATTTGTTTACTTTTGTAGCTCTCTTAAAACCTTGCATACAAACTTGTTCTATGATAAGTTTATATATATATATACTTGATAAAGATATTAGGGTACAATATGACCCTTAAACATTAAAAAAAAATATTGCATCACACACAAATCCAACATTTTCTTATTGAAAAATCTCTTCGAGATTAGTCAAAGCATCCCACGAGACATCGTTACTAGGGCTCGCAAACCATCTTTGGATCTCCTCTTCGAATGAGAACAATGTGTTTGATCGATTTGTTTCATTCACAATCGATGATTCCATGTCCAACATTTCCCATATCTCATTGATCTTCGAAGAAGTGGCCTCAACATCACATGATCCTTCACTTTGTGATGTTTGTGTGTTACTAAAGTCCGGTACTTCAATTTGTGACGTGATGTTCAATTCCATCTCCTTAGCTTTTGAAGAATCCGATTGTGATGATCCTCCATTATCGTTTCCATCTTCCTCTATGGGTTTATGGGTGATGGTTGTGTCCAATTCAATATGCTTTAACTTCTTCTTGATTTTGGTGTTCCAATGATTTTTTATTTCATTATCGGTACGACCAGGAAAATGTGATGCAATCTTAGACCACCTGCCCAAATGATAAATTATATGTGGGACAAAACCTAATTATAGCAATACATGTTTATACCATAGAAATAAGTACATACCTATTGCCATATCGTGTTTGAAGCTCGATTACCATATCCTCTTCCGCATCCGTAAATCCTCCCCTCTTGAGATCTGGTCTAAGGTAATTGATCCATCTCAATCTACAACTCTTTCCACATCTCAACAAACCTTAAACATTAATTAAGCTAGTTAGGGGTTCTATTACTCCTCCATGAACAAAACCCTAAAGAGAAAGATAAACATAAGATTATAAAACCAACCTGCGAGTTTTGGAACTTGTCGCCAACATTGGATGCCATTGTTAAGGATAAAGGTCACGAGCTTGCGATCTTCATCTACCGTCCAAGGACCACGGTTAAGACCAACCTTGTCGCAACAAGGTTGTCTCCCCATAAAGCAAATGTAATAACAAGCAACAAGAAAAAGTAGAAGAAGGAAGAAGAAGGGAGGTGGGTGAAGAATATGATGGAATTATTATATAATATGGGTAAGGAAGATGAGAATCAAATGGGTATTTAACATCTCAACCAAAAGATGTAAATGATTGATTGATCGAAAAGCATCAACCTTAACAAGCAAAATGTCTAAGAATAATAATAAAATATTGGAACCGTACTTGTCTTATGATTATATGTTATTGGAGAAACATTGTCGTTGACATGTTCTCACTATGTATATTATTATTATTAGCTTGCAAACTCTTCTTCTATTGGTACTTCGTGTAGAAGAAGTGGTGCTAGTAACATATTAACAAACCTTATAATAGTTGAATATTTTCAAAGATTCCATGGTCCCCCTTTTAGTTGGCTAGTCCATTTGTGGTGGCCATGTCTTTTTCATTCATAGAAATTAATACTTTATACAAAAGTAAAATATTTCCAAAAATGATAATAACATTTCTTGGACTAGCAATATATTTTGATCCTTTTCTTGTTCGATTAATCTTGCAAAACGAGAGTTAGATTTAGTTTCGATCGTCAAGTCTACCTTAAGATACACGGAATCGATTACAATCCCATTCACACACACATGCATTGATCGCAATCTCAGTAGGATGGTTATCGAAACAATGTTCTAACTATGTACATAAAAAGTATAAACTATAAAGAATTTGTTATTTTCAGTTAAGAATTGTATGCATGTGTGAAGAGGATTATTATCCATATTTAGCAAAATTGAAAATTATGAATTTATCACCAAACAACAAATATATTTTAGAATTTACAAAATATAAAGAAAAGATTGCTAAATCAAACCTATATATATATATTATTTTTTTTAGAAAATTAAAGGAGAAATACACTGGACTATATATATTGGTGAGTTCAAAAATGTGGCCACAAAGGGTTAAACACATAGCCTGCAAATACACTTAACCATTTAACCAAGCGCAAAACTTATCGCCTGACGGGTTCAAACCCAGGATGTCTCAAGGAGGCTGGAGATATCTACCTGTTGTTGTCGCTAAGCTAGAAAATGGGATATATATTTTGGTGTTAACTACGATAGAAGAAGTATTTTTCGAGCATCATGTTGGTAGCGACAAAGGATATTGAGTTTATTTGTAAACTTTGATTTGTCTATTTGAGTGGTTTGTGCTTTTAGTTATTTTTGAAATGGAAAACCTTGATTTCATTAGTCATGTTAATGTTATTATAATGAGTTTTTTTTTATCCTAATGTATATCCAATATATGTATTTTGTTGACCTAACAAGGTAGTGAGGTAGTAAGAGTCGACTTAAGATACATAAAATATCACGAATTCAATTCAATCTAAAAACGGTTTAAATTGAAGCAAGGTTATACTTTTTAGGTGTATGACTTTAGATCATGTCATATTAGTTCTTTCTAATTAAAAAAAAATAATAATGTTATGCCTTAGTGTTGTTTCTATTCACATTCAATTATATTTTCAGTCCTATTTTTCAAAAGTAATACTTGTTTGTTTTATTGAATTAAATATTATTGTTTCATTTTTCAAAAGTAATACTTGTTTTATTGTATTAATGCACGGTATTTTCAATAAATAAATAAAAATATATTTTTATTTTAATTATTGTTTTAAATAATTAAAGGTAAGATACCAAGTTTTTATTTAGATAAAATTTATCACATCAAATAAGACCGTACATATTATTCTTTAGAAATCGACTACTTTAATACCTACATAAGTAGTTTAATAAATTGACTGTCGTCCACCAATAATTTTCTTTCTTTGTTAATGAGGACTAAAATTATATTAATTCGCCCTTTAATTTGTATATGAAAATTAAAGTTGCCATTAAGTTTATAAGTTTATTAAAGTTTCCATTAAGTTTAAAAGTGTGTTAAAGTTAAACTGATATTTCAGCTCACTCCATTTCATCGTGTTTGTGGATAATTATATCGTTCCCGTTAGTTTTAAAATATAGTTTCGATATTATTAGTATGTTCGATTAAAAAATAATTTTGATTTATTAGTACGTTCGTTTGATTTGATCAGCTTTAAAAAAAAAAACATTGTTATATAATACTAAAAATATATAATTCGTTTTAAAATTATAATTAATAATAAATTACATATAAATCAATTTAGCATAAATATTTTTATTTTTTTACAATAAATAAAGAATCTTCTATTATTATTATTATATATATATATTTTATAAACATGTATTATATTTAATAGTCTGATAACTTAATTATAAGTATAGATCTTTAAGGATCAACTTTTTTTTTATGTAATTAAATTTACTTATTTTTTAAATTTTAACCATCATCAATTAATCTACTAAGACAACAAACTCAACTATTGAGTTCGGTTTTAAAAAATCGTTAGTCCTTTGGCTCGATTTGGACCAATATGATTCGATTTTGAAGGAGTCGACTTTGACCAATATTATTAGATTTTGTTTCGATTGATTTCGTTTACAACTTTTTTTTTTTATCTACACTCAATATTTTTTATTTATTTTATAAATGGTTCGCGTGTCAACTCGAATTAATGACCCTAAGTTAAGTTAATATGAGTATTCACAACTCACACTAACAAATATATTGGTTAAATTTGTAGATAAATAAGCTTCTTTAAATTTTGTCACAATTTAGAAAATAAATTTGAGACTTAAAAATACTTGAATTTTAAAAATAAAATATTTAAAATGTGTGGAATATGACATCCCTAAATATTTTTTTTCATTGAGAAGCAATGTCCCATTTGAATGCTAGTTTCTTAATGTTATTTATCTTATTTAAATTTAGTTTATTTAAATAATGTTGATTGTTATTGATTTTTGGGGTAAATTTGTTTAGGTAAAAACATTTAAAATGTATTAATATGTAATGATAATTATTTTTTAAATAGGTGGTATTTTAGTGTTTTTATTAATAAATTTAATTGTATAATTAATGAGAAAGTAAATAAAATAATATTTAATTATGGTTGAAATTTTAAAAAAAATCTAATTGAATCCGTTCTAATAAATAATGAATAGATTTTAGTTATATTATATATTTTAGAAAAATCTAGTTGAATCCTCCCTAAGAAAACACCTTCTTTTCATCATTCATTTAAAAAAGGAAATAAATATTTGGTTTAATTAATTTTATGATGGGATTTGATTGTTTGGTGATTATTCTAATTGGAAGAAGCTATATAGACATTATTGTATAGGTCAGTCCATTGAAAAATCCAATAATCAATTAATAATAAAAACTGAAAGTTTTTATAGAGATGAAAAAAATCAACAAGAAGAATCATGTAAAATACAATTCATTGATCTAATTTAGGATGTTTTGTTTTGTGTTTAAGCAAATTATCATAATATACTGTGAAATATTCAAAAAGAATTTTGAAAAATTCAATGATGTGTAATACTAATGTTGGGAATAGTAGACCTATTGAAGAGATTTGAGATACAAATTTAGTAAAGTTCTTAGTCACTTCAATAAAAAAATATATTAAAAATAGATATTAAATTAAAAATATTTTAACCCATTAAAATATTTTAAGTGATAAAAATGTTTTTAAAAAATTAAAAGTTATGGGTTCGATTATCACTTAAAACACTATAAATTAAAATAAATGTCATGTTTGTGGGTAATAGGGATGACAATGAGACGAATCAGGATGGATAATCCATTTATCATTCCCGACTCATTTTACTTTAGAGATTTTTACTATTATCCCCTATATTCTCTAATATATATATATATATATATATATATATATATATATTATATAAAAATAAATTTAATATAATATTATTATATAAAAAATAAACTTAAGCTCCTATAAAAACAAAATGAATAAATAAATATATATTAGTGATTTTATATATTTAATTGTGTTTATCGTGTTCGGAACAGAATCGAGATGAGATCGGGACGGGAATACAAATAACATCATCGCTACATCATTCAACCACCGGATAAACTAAAAAAACCCGCTCATAAAGGGACAATTTAAATCGAAATCGCGTGCCAATTAAAAAATAAATGTTTTTTTTTTTCATTATTTTGAACTGTTGCTAGTTAGGGGGCAGGAGATTGAAAGATAGTGGGTTCTAAGTAATGGCAAATCCCTAGTTTTATTTATTTTATTATATATTGTATCTATTATGTAGTTTCTAGCGATTATAAAATTGATCATTACTATTATTATTTAAGAAAATGGTGGTCCTGGTAGAATGTGCACCCTATCACTTCTGTTTTAGGAATGTCTCCTTTATGTTTCAGAATTTTGTATGTTTGTATATATAGTGTTAAATTATTTTTGAATCTTTTGAAGATTTTCAAATTTTCTTTCTTTCTTTATTTAAGTGACTAGTTGGTTGTATATATATTTATTTTTAAATTATTTATAAATATTTATAAATTTGTTAACAATTATTTTTTCTTTTAATTTTTTCTTTTACGGTTCAAATTTGATAATACCGGTTAATTTTTTTACAAATTTACAATATAATTCAATATTTATTTATTTTATTATTTAAAAAAATAATAAAATTTATATTTATAAACTCATTTTATTTAGAATTTTTTAAATATTTTTTAAGCCAATCATAACTATTTTTTAAATCCACCCGAACTCTAAATATTGGGTAGTCCTTGATATCATTATTACTAATAGTTAGGCTACTTTCCTATATTCATAATTATGATGAATATAATTTAATATTCGAATTAAATACTTAACTAAAATAAATATTTTAAAATAATTTTTTAAAACTTAAATCCAACTTCAATTTTAATGTTTTCAAACAAAATCTCTCCCAAAAACAATGCAAATAACTCTCCTTTATTTCAAAACAAATAAAATAAGTAAAATTATAAAAAAATATATTAATATAACATTAAAATTATAAAAAAAAAAATAATTCATCTTAATTGGTTAAATAGTTTAGAATGGGAAATAAGGAAAAAAAAATAACAACTTTTTTTAAAACTAAAATTAGTGCATCCAATCTTTTTTTAACTCAAAATAAATCAAATTATTTTAGAATAACAAACATAATTTCAATTTAAACAATAGATATGGGGTATATATTTATATAGTTTAGACCTGAATTTGTTCAAACCAATTGATTGTAACTAATTAATGAAAAGCTGCCTAATGAACTAAATGATGAGCTCAACTAACTTTCAGACATCTTTAAAAATAAAACGAAAGTACAAAAGACTTATTTAATTCAATTACCTTAACAGTATAGGAACATATTTGCTCCCTTTATTTTTAGTTGTCGGATCCTAGATCATATCACTTAGTCCCTAATCAATTCCTTGATACTAATCCTAAGTTCTTAGATTAAGCCCGTCAAGCGACACATTCTGCGCGAACTACATATTTAATCCGTTTTTTAGTTCCTAATCATATAATCATATTCGAATGATCACAGTTCAAAATTTTGAGGCATATTTGAATTTGAATGAGAATTCAATCTCATCATGGAAACTGAAGTAGATAATAGTCAATCTTAAAATTGATATTTTTGTTGCCATTTGTACTTAAAAATTCGTAAAATTAAAATTTTAAAATTAATATTATCCATCAAACTAGACAAACACAAAGAACCTATATATGGGTGAGGAAATGATAAATATTAAATAGACAAAATAATATTATTTAGGATTAGTATAATTTTTTTACTAGTTTATTTCTGAAAAAGACTATTCCAACATATTTTTATTTTCATTTTCATTTTGGGTTAACAAATATAGAGACCAAACCCATCCATTTTTTTTTTATAGAAGATATCATACTTAATATAGAGTTTCAACTATTTCCATGTAAGAAAAAAACCCAAATCCAACAAAATGTAAACTCATGTAATCAAGCCCAAATCCAACAATGTTATATATTTACACTATTTTATTTTTGGCAAAATTCAAAAGCAGTGATATTAGTTGGAAGAATTATTATTTTCATTAACTTTTCAATTAAAAAAAATCTAATTCAGTCACATATTTAATACCAAAGGAAAACAAAATAATTTATGGGATTTTTAGTTTTAATAAATTTCACAAGTGATTTCGATGAAAATAATCTTAACAAAAATATTAGTTTCAAATAATTCTATTAATTTAGGCCTTGTTTTGAAAATAATAATTAGTATTGATTTTTATGAGACAAAATTTTCTTTTAATAAAAAAAAAAAAAAGAAAGAAAACATTATTTCAGTTTAGCTAAAATCAAATTAAAAAAAGATTTCATTGAAAGTCAAATATAACATGTATTAAATTTAAGATAAATATATTTTTGATTCAACTAACTAAGGTCACTTCAATATTTAATTTCTTATCACAAGAGTATAATAAAAATATCCTAGTATAATTCCTAATTTATATTATTTTTTAAACTTAATTTAGAATTGAATTTAAAATAAACTGAAAAAGAAAGGTATATGCTACGGAATCCATCATATATTTCTTCATTGACAGCAAAGCATATTCAACCGAACAATCCAGTTCTTCTTTTCCTGCAAGCTAAAGCTAGTATTCAAGTCTCTGCTGAAAGACTGGTTGTTATAGAGAGAGAAACAGACGGTTTATTTCTTATTCTCCGGCGCAATCGCGATCCGCCGACGACGACCGACGAGCCACCACTTGACATAGTATCCGTCTTCTTCATTCGTTCTCGCATCGCCTCTTCGTAAACATCACACCGGCGAAAGGATTATGGATGAGTTGGTAGACTCGGTTAGGTTGATGGCGAAAAACAACGCAAAAGAAGCATCATCGGCTAATTCAATAGTAGCGAACTATCCTCTCATATCTGCTCTCGTTGCCTTTTGTATTGCTCAGTTTATCAAGCTCTTCGTATCCAGGTACTAATTAAACTCTTCTTCAAACTCTATTGATTACTGATCTGTAGATTGAATGATTAATTCATTATGAAACTAAGCATGTAGTTCACATGAGTGTATATAGATAATAGATAGTAGATAATAGATAGATGATATTTGCAGATAGAAAACAAAGTTCTGATGCGATTGTTCAATGTCATTTTCTTTCCTGTTAGTTAGCTAGTTAGTTAGTTTATCCTAAGATTCTTAAGCTTGATTAGATTTGCAGATACAGAGATTAATTCATGATGAAACTAAGCATGTAGCTCACATGAGTGTATAGATAATAGATAATAGATGATATTTGCAGATATAGAACAAGTTCTGATGCGATTGTTCAATGTCATTTTCTTTCCTGTTAGCTAGCTAGCTAGTTAGTTTATCCTAAGATTCTTAAGCTTGATTAGATTTGCAGATACAGAGATTAATTCATGATGAAACTAAGCATGTAGCTCACATGAGTGTATATAGATAATAGATAGATGATATTTGCAGATATAGAACAAGCTGATGCGATTGTTCAATGTCATTTTCTTTTCTGTTAGGCTGTTAGCTTGCTAGTTTATCCTAAGATTCTTAAGCTTGATTAGATTTGCAGATACAGAGAGAAGCGTTGGGATTTAAAACAACTTATTGGATCTGGAGGAATGCCTTCTTCGCATTCTTCAACTGTCTCTGCACTAGCTTTGGCTGTTGGTTTTCAAGATGGCTTTCGAGGATCATTATTTGCAACTGCATCAGTCTTCGCATGTGTCGTATGTTCCCTGCCTCAATTCTTCATTTACAATTTGCTATCGCCTAATTTCGCCTCTTTGATAATGAATCATCTCTAAGTCTGATACTCTTTGTTTGGTAATTTGAAATACTCGCATCATTTTCAGCATTTGAATCCATATAAAGGCTGAAATTACCAAAACTGTTGTTATGGTCTAATCAGTTTTGTATCCACTTCCTTTTCTCATCAGATTTATTGATATGTTCTTCAATTCCTGTAAAAAACAGGTCATGCATGATGCTTTTGGTGTAAGATTACATGCTGGACGTCAAGCTGAGGTTCTA
The DNA here is from genome assembly GCF_907164915.1 of Impatiens glandulifera. Classification (NCBI taxonomy): domain Eukaryota; kingdom Viridiplantae; phylum Streptophyta; class Magnoliopsida; order Ericales; family Balsaminaceae; genus Impatiens; species Impatiens glandulifera. The sequence goes on along the minus strand of NC_061865.1, from coordinate 57,244,532 downwards.
TATCTTTGTTCTCTTTAATTTACTTCTTATCTCCCCAAGACATTGATGCATCATCTTACACAGCTCTGAACTGGAAATTTATCAGGTTCTGAACCAAATTGTGTATGAACTCCCACCCGAACATCCTCTGGCCGAGAGTATACCATTACGCGAGCTTCTAGGCCACACACCATCTCAGGTTTGTTCTACCCAACATCTAGATTCAACTAGTTTATGTAAATGTTCTATCATATCAAACTACAAAAAGAACCGTCAATTTGTAATGTTAGTCTTGCAACTAGAACCGAAGAACACATCCCAATTCATTCACAATTTCACACCCAATTCACATTTCATTGTATGTAAGATTATGCGATTATTTTTCAGGTTATTGTTGGTTCATTACTGGGAATATTGACTGCTACAATTGGGCATCTGATTGTTGGATCTAATACTGAAGCTTGACACTTTGGTAAATTCCTTTTGAATATCTTGCTACTACTAAAAGCTTCAATTTTACTATTATTGTTGTTGTTGTTATATAGAATATATATTAAGAAAATTTGTTTCTATTAAAAAAAAATATTTTTTTTTAAATGAACTAAAATAATTTAAAATTTTCAGGGTTTCTACTTTTAGGCAGAACAAACAATTATTTTGAAAGCTTTCTATTATATAGTTCAAAATTGTATTAAATTTTGGATAATGACTTTTGTTCTACACAAGTAAACCAACTTTTGGACTCAAGCGAATTAAATAATCATATGTAAATTAAAGTATATCAAATTGAGCAAGACATGATCCTATTTAGATAGATATGGTTGATCAAACATAGTTACAAAAAATAATAATTGTGTAGAGTAAATGAATGTGACATTTTGATTAGTATAGCTGAATATTGTATTATAATTAATTTAGAGATAAATAAGGATAAGAAAAGAACAGCAAAAATAAAATTATTATTATTGATAATGTTGTTTTTATTATTATTTGCAAGATTTTATTTATTATTATTTTTTTTGTATGGAGGTAGGAAGCCTACGTGTCGTAATTTACACTCAGCTCGTTTGTGACATTTTTTTTTCTTAGAATTATATTTGTAAAAAATGTTGTGATTTTTAAATAAATGAAGTGAATAATGATAAATATAGGTGTCTTGAGTTAAAAAAAAAATTAATTAAGGGAAATTCATTTCAATTCAAATGTGGTTTTTGGTTTTTGAAAATCTCTAAAATGAATAGATAATTTCTTTTTATTTGTTTAAAAACTATCATTAAAGTATTAAAGTATGAGTTGATAATTGTCGTTAAAAAATAAATATTATTGAATTTGTTATCTTTTGAGACATTATGAATTGAGAAAAGGGAGATTAAGTGATTAAAAATAAATCTTTATCTGATGGGAGATTTGATTATTTTGATCTCCATCCAACATTTTGTCAACTGGTGAAAAGTAGAGACCAATCTGAAAAATCAACCCATCATATGTTACTTTCTTTGGATATAAATCTTTTGTTGAAAAATGTTCCAATAATATTTAAAGTCAAAACTTACAAATAAAAATAGAATTAGACAAAGGTGCGGTTTCAATTCATTTTCTTATTCATTATATAAAGAACTTTAATGGAATGAAGATTAATTTTATTATCGAACTAAAACTAAATATTCATGTATATTATTGAATTAATTTTTTTTTTTTTGTTAAGTTTAAAGTTAAAAATTGATGTCACTTTTTTTAAAATTAATATATATTATATTTTTATTTTTATTTACAATTCTAAATAATAAAACCAAACAACCTTTACATTTTAGATAATTCATTTTTTTAACTTCTGCATACGTGAATAAAAATTAGTACGGTTTAAATATTTTGTACATAGATGTCGACTTGGGTCATACTTTCACGGTTCATTTTTTATTTATTTAATAATTTATTGGATAATTAGTTATACATTTTTGTTTATAAAATTTACATAATAAATATAAATTAGTATGAGTAAAGTTAACTTGGTATTCAAAAGGTAGCTTATTTATTCTCACCCTATTTAGTTTATATACGCTTTAATTTAATAATAAATATTTGATTTTTAATTCTTTGAAATACTTTTATGGGTCACTACAAATTTTATGTCGAGGCTTAGTTTGATAAACGCTGAGTTTGAGCGTTTGATATATTAATTTTGCGTAATAAGTTCACGTAAAAAAACTATAATCAAACACATTTTGCGTTTAAATTAATTTTCTCTCTGTATCCCTCATCAGCGTTTAAGTTTATAATCTCAGCGTTTTTCAACATATCATTTTAATAAATCATATTGCATCCAAAAATACAAAATCTTTGAAGGGAGTTTAATAAAAGTCTTTGAGAGACAATCTCCACAAATAAAGTGTAGCAATAAAACCTTAAAATAATTCATATTTTTCTGATATAATATATCACATGAAAACTTAATCACCCTCTTATGTCCTACTAGAACCACTAGAAATAATACTCTTGTATTTAAGCTAAACTCACTATAATTAAATTTTCTCATCTATCTCATTCTACTAGCAAATAGTTTTTGATCAAAGTATTTTTACCGACTACTGCCGAAGCAAATGTCGAAAATGACAAGGCAAAACTTTTAACTCTACACTAAACATTGTCTTAAAAGTTAAAAGTAGTCGTTGTTCACCAAAAATATGCGTTACTCACGTAAAAACTTCCACATCACAAAGATGTCACCCCAAACGCTACCAACAATATTGACCTCAAATGCTAGCTTTGATTAATTATCGAGACCAGTTTTATTCATACTTACATCTAATTATATCAACAAATAGACATTTACAATCCTTAAGATAACTAACCTGATTCTCGTTCATTTGTACAAATAAGATTATAAATAAAATATTATTTATGTATAAATATTTTAAATAAAATTAATATTATTCAAATTTAATTAATTTAAAATTAGTTTTAGTTTGTAAAAATTAATTTTAGTTTGAAAAACACTTAAGAGAGAAATACATATTTTTTCTTTGTAAAAATCAAATCAATTACACTATTTATCTTATTAGTTAAGATAGATTAATATTTGAATTTTAAGTCAAACATTTGCTCTTATCTAAAATAATGCTAGGGGTGTTTTACACCATTAACAACATCTTATTCCTTATCGCGACCTTTTTTACCCCCATTTAAAAAAATTAACTACCAATCACACAATCTTTACCTCATTTCGTGACTTTGCATATTTTCACACACATATTATCTCTCGTCAAACCAATCACTAATTTCAATTGACTTCTCATCTCGTGACCTCACACTTTTTTACACGCCTCTTATCCCCGCGAAAGCCAACAATCAATTTCAATCGAACCTCTAATGAGCTCACACATTTTTACACTTCGGTTAATCAAACCACTGGTATCTCATTTATTATCGGCCTCTTATCCCGATAAATCAACCACAAATCTTACCTTTCATACTTTTATCCTTATCATGACCTCTTTTACCACCAATTCCACCAACTGACCTCTTATCTTTTGACTTATACTTTTTAATATCCCTCTTTATCCACTCAGAAAATTACTCATAAATCTCAATCGATCTCTAATCTCGTGACCTCACACACTTTTACACTTCGATTAATCAAACATTTCATTCATATATTTAAAGCATTAATATCGCATTTGCTACCCACTTCAAAAAACTAACTACCAATCAAACAATCCACATCTCATTTTGTGACCTCACATGTTTTCACATACATATTATTCCTCGTAAAACCAACCACTAATCTCAATCGATTTTTCATCTCGTGATCTCCCACTTTTTACACGTCTCTTATCCCCTCGACAAGTCAACAACAAATTTCAATCGAACCTCTAATAACGTGAGCTCACACATTTTCACACTTTGATCAATCAAAATTTCATTCAAATATTTTTAACCACCAATATCTCATTTATTATCGGCCTCTTATCTTAATAAATCAAACACAGATCTCACCTCTCACACTTTTATCCTTATCGCGACCTCTTTTACCACCAATCCCACCAATTGACTCTTTTGACTTATACTTTTTAATATTCCTCTTTATCCACTCGAAAAATCACCCATAAATCTCAATCGACCTCTAATTTCGTGACCTCACACACTTTTACACTTCGATTAATCAAACATCTCATTCATATATTTTAACCACTAGTATCGCATTTGTTACCCCACTTTGAAAAACTAACTACCAATCACACAATTCAACTCTAATATCGTGACTTAACATATTTCACACACTTATTATCTCTCGTCAAATTAATCACTAATCTCAATCGACTTCTCATTTCGTGACCTCACAATATTTTATACGCCTCTTATACTTTCGCCAAACCAGCATCAATTTTAATTTAATTGAACCTCTAATATCATGATCTCACACATTTTCACACTTCAGTCAATCAAAATTTCATTCGAATATTTTAACCACCAATATCTCATTTATTATCGGCTCGTGACCTCATACACTTTTACACTTTGGTTAATCAAACATCTCATTCATATATTTTAACCACTAATATCACATTTGTTATCATTCTCTTTTATATTACCGCGACATTCATCTTGTGATTCACACTTTCTCTTTATCCCCTCGACAAACCACATACTTCAACAAATACAACCAATCAATCACACCCCTTTTATTTCTAATCAATCCATACTTTTACACTCTAGTCAATCAACATCTCATTTATTACTGGACCTCTTATCCCAACAATCAACCACAAATCTCAGCTATCATAATACTCACTTTTAAATTTAAATTATGGTCTTGATCATTAAATGTAAACACTTTAACCGTTAGATTATTTGAAATTTTAAAATAATTTTATAAATTTATGTGTCCATATATATTTTTTTAATATTTATTATCAATTATTTATCTTTATATTAACTAACAAATTATTCATACTCATAAAAGAAAATATTATATTATATATATAAATAAGAAAAAAATATATACATTGAGATAAAAATTTATGATAAAAATTAAAATGTAATTATATAAAATGATTGATGAAATAAAATATAATATATAAATATATATATATATATATATATATATATATATAAAAGGTAACTTTGTTTATAAATTTTTTTGTTTATATATATTATATAGTGTTACTATTATATATATAAATATATATATATAATTTATTGATTAGAGAATATATATATATATATATGAATGATAGATAAAATAATTAAGAAATAGTTGAGTCCACTTTTTAAAAGCACTTTGCAATTCTTCTCTCTCTATATAATTTTTAAGGACATGGCCTAGCACAACAGATCTGGCCCACTACTTCATATATGCATTTATAAAAATTACTTTATATATATATATTTATCAATGTTATTATATATATATAATTTATATATAAAATTATTGATAAATTAATATATATTTTATATGATTATTATATATATAATATAAGATAAAATATATTCAAATAAATTAATAATGAAAGAGAATATATATAATATATAAAGATGAGAGAGAAATAAATTAATTAAAAGGTATAAAAAGTTAAATATAATATATATATATATATAATAAAATAAAAAATAAAAAAAATAATTAAAAAAGAGAAAGAAATTATTATTATTCTATTTTATCAAGTATATTTATAAAATCTTTGTCTTTATTTATTTATATATATATATATATAATATAGTCTTATTATATTTATACATAAAAATTAATAAATATGTAACATTATATATATATAAATATATATAAAAATAAAAATAATTTATGAGACAATATATTTTATATGATTAGTGAAGAAAAAAAATATAAAAATATATATATAATTAAAAATATATAGAGAGAGAAATAAATTAATTAGAAAAAATAGAAAATTATATATATTGTATTAATAAATGATGAGAAAGTAAAAAATAAAATAAAAAGAGAAATTAGTAATTTGTAAATTTAAAATGAGACCTATATAGCTCATTTTAGGATAATAATATCTATTTTTTTTGTTGCAACTAGGCTAGATGATTAAAAAATAGTTATAATTTATTTAGTTTATAAGGTAGAGATATTTATAAGAATTTTTAATATATATATATATTATATATATATATAAATAAATAATATTATATATAAATATTATTTATTAAAAAATATATTTTTATATGATTAGTATATATATATATATATATATATATATATATATATATATATATATATATATATATATATATATATATATATATATATATATTAGAAAGAGAAAAAATATTAAAGAAGATAAATTATGAAGAAAATTATGAAAAGAGTAAATCAAATATATATATATATATATATATATATATATATATTAATAATGAAATTAAATATATTTATATGATGAGAAAGAAAAAATAAATGATAAAATTAATTGAGAAATAATATATATAATATTATATAGGTTTGGAGAGAAAAAAATTATTAATAAAATGAAATTAGTTATTATTATTCACTTTTATATTTATATTTCATTTTTGTCATAATAATATATATATATATATTATAAAATAAATAATATATTTATATATTTATATATATATATATATAGTTTTTTATTTTTAAATATATAATAAATTTTTATTATTATTTATTATTTTTAATTATATATATATATATATGATGAAATATATGGTAGAATAATATATATATATATATTTATATTTATATGAAGAAATATATGGTAGAATAATGTAGTATTGTATTTTTAAATATAATTAAGAAAACAAAAAATAATTATAATAAGAGAAAATGTTGATTTAGGAAAAAGTAAATATTGAAGAGAGAAATAAGATGATTATGGAGATCTTCTAGTGTACAATTTTATTTTATTTTAGAACTTTTTGAGATCTATTATGAGGAATATTTGGGTATTTACAAATGCATTGCATTATGAATAAAATATTTGGTAGTTCTTGTATTTGTATTGAGAAAAAAATTGAGAAAAAGAAATTACATTAAAATATGATAACATTTTTAATTTTATTTTTAATCATCTTAAATTTATGGACTGGTTAATTCGCAATCCAACCCAAATATTTATTTATTTTCATATATACATTCAAATTAATCACAACTCTCGACTTAACAATCCCGACACTTTAAAAATAAGTATCATTATATATATATATATATATATATATATATATATATATATATATATATATTAGTTAGTTAAAAAGTTGGACTTATATTATTAAAATGTCTCACGTTTATCTAATTTAGTGTTGAATTTAAAATATAAAGTATTATTAATTTAGTTGGTTAAAAAGTTATATTTGTTTGGTTATATTGCAAGTTCGAAACATACAAATTTTATTTTTAACCGTTTCAAATTTATGGGCGGGTTAACCCGCAATCCGACCCAAGTATCAATTTACTTTAACATAAATATCTAAATTAACCACAGCTTTCGACCCGACAATCCGAACACTTTAAAAATTAAGCATCATATTATATATATATAATTGAATTAACCTCAGGCCCATTCCCACCTCTTCCCAAAATGTGATGAATCTTATACGTTATACGTGTTCCTAAGAAAATGAATTTGTCAACTTTTTGGCATGAAAACACCTAAGAACTTTTAAATGAAAATTATGTAACTCGAGTTCCTTCATAAATGTAAGGTAAAAATTTTGGCGCAAGAAGAAATGATGGATAAGAAAAAGATATATATAATATAAAATTAAATATATTTATATAAAATTAATAATGGAAAAGAATATAATATATATATATATAATGAGATAAATAAATTAATTGGGAGATATAAAAAATTAAATATAATATATATATATAGTATTGAATTTTTAAATATAATTAGGAAAATATAAATTAGTTATAATTATAGGAGAAAAATTAATAATTTAGGAAAACAAAATATTTAAGGGAGAGATACGATGATTTTGGAGAGCATGTATATAGTAAATCTTCAAAATTTTACCTTAAAAGTTATTTTTTTATATAAAATTAATAATGGAAATATATATATATATATATATATAATAATGGAAAAGAATATATATATATATATATATATATATATATATATATATATTTAGAAGAGATATATAATGATTTTGGAGAGTTATATAGTAAATCTTCCAAATTTTACTTTAAGCGTTATTTTTATAAATGGAAAAGCATATATATATATATATATATATATATAATAAGAGATAAATAAATTAATTAGGAGATAAAGAAAATAAATAAATATATATATATATATATATAGAATATATAATATATATAGTATTGTATTTTTAAATATAATTAAAAAAATATAAATTAATTAGAATTATAGGAGAGAGAAATTGATAATTTAGGAAAGTATAAAATATTTAAAAAAGAGATATGATAATTTTGGAAAGAACATATATTAAACCTCAAAAATTATGATTAATATTTTCTCTAACATTGATTTTTAATTAAATAAACAAATAATTTAATATAAAATTTAGAAAAATAAAAAATATTGTAGATTATTAAAATATTAAAAGTAAATTAAAAGAGATTTTTAAAGTTACACTCTTCAAATATTTATATTAAAGACATTAATAAATAAATAAATTATATTTAATAAAAATTGTAATTCCTTAATAGCATAATCAGTTTTGTAAAAAAAAATTCACCACTCTAATTTTTTTATAGACTTAATCATCTGATCATAATTAAATTTTAATTAATAAATTAGATAATAAAAAACACACACATAAAACTTCTATTTTTATATCTTTTGAGAATTAAAGATTATTATAATATAAAAAAGTGTAGTCTTCAAATTATTTTTATTAAAGATTTTAATTAAAAATAAATAATATTTAAGATAAATAAATAAATTATAATTATATTTAAAAATACATAATTTATTAATTAATAAAAATATATTATCATAATCCCTCACTATATCTTTATCTTTCTATATTAAGATCCATACTATTCTACCTTTTCTTGAAGTGCATAAATATAACTCTTTTAAGTTAATAGTTGATACATAAAAAAAATAAACCTATTAGACATTGGTCAAGTGAAGGCAATAAAATGGGTAAAAGAGAAATGATGTCAATGACTCTAATTGTGTTGGTGGTAGCAACATTATTGTTGATGGTTGAACCAAAATTTAAAGCTACCAATCCTCCAAGAAGGATTAGATGCAATCGCGATGAATGTCACGAGAAATGTGTGAAAGAGTTTTATTGGACGGTCATCACCCGATCATATTGCACGTTTGTTGGTGATTGTGTTTGCGAGCATAAATAAGCGGTTGATAATCAAAGTCCAAAACTTATTAGATCTTTACAATATCATTTACATGGTCGTTAATATCGTTGATTATAATGCTTGAATTCACAATATTTTTCCTTTTCAATTGATTATGTAATAAGAACATATCGACCTTTCTAATAATATAAATATATCTTAAATCTTAATTTATATTTGTATTTTATTTTTAAGACTCATTGAGGTTCTGTTTTATTCTGTATAAGAAAAACATCATTTTCTTTATATTCAGATAAACAATTAAACACCATAGTTAAAAACAATATTAAATATAAATAAAAAGAAGAGAGCCTTCTCTCTTAGAGTCGTTTGGGTTGGTTCTAGATAGTCGTGATTGATTTTATTTTTTAAACAAATATCCCACATATCTGTCTTGTATAATAACTTATATATATAAATTATAATTTGTTGATTAATTTATAAATAAATAAAATATTTGTTGGGCTTAAAAATGAGATGTTATTAAGGGTTATCGTGGATTCTAAAGTTTTTTTTACTCACAAAGGAAAGGGGACCGGGCCTTAACAATTATAAGTGAGAATATAAGATTGGATAAATCAATATTATAAAATATTTTAGGTTGGTATTATAATATTTATTTTAATAGGAAATTTTTATTTCAATAATTGAATTTTAGAAAACAATGTACCATTTAATTACTAAAAAATTCATAAAATATTTATTTTATTAAATAAACAAAATTCTAAATAAAAAACAACATTTTTATATATAAAACAATAATTTTTTTTGTCTCAAATTATCCCACCACCTTGCTATTCCATTAATGACGCGTAATAATCCCACTTTTTTTTTACCTGTCTCATATCCTTCAACAAGTAATAACCAATTTCAATCAAACCTCTAATATCGTGAGCTCAAACAATTTCACACTCCGGTCAATCAAAATTTATTCGAATATTTTAACCCCCAATATCTCATTTATTATCAACTCGTGACCTTATACATAACACTTTGGTTAATCAAACATCTCATTCATATATCACATTTTTATCATTCTCTTTTATATTACCGCAACATTTATATTGTGACTCACACTTTCTCTTTATCCTCTCGACAAACCACATACTTCAACAAATACAACCAATCAATCACACACCTTTTATCTCTCAACAATCCATACTTTTACACTGTGGTCAATCAACATCTCATTTATTATCGGGACTCTTATCCCAACAAATCAACTACAAATCCCACGTATCATAATATTCATTTTTAAATTCGAACTCTGGTATTAATCATGAAATATGAACACTTTAACCGTTAGACTACTTGAAAATTTTAAAATAATTTTATAAATTTGGGTGTCTATATATATTTTTTATTTAATATTTATTACTAATTATTTATCTTTATATTAAAAAACAAATTATTCATACTTATAAAAGAAAATATTATTATTATTATTATATATATATATATAAAAGAAATATATATATATATGATTAGATAAAAAAATGTATGATTAAAATTTAATTATATAAATTTTTTGATGAAATAAAATAATATATATATATATATATATATATATATATATAAATATAAAAGATAACTGTATTTATAAAAACTTTGTTTATATATATTATATAGTGTTATTATTATTATTATATATATATATATAGTTTATTGATTAAAAAATATAAAATTTATATGATTAATGAGAATAAATATATATATGATCGATAAAATAATTACAAAAGAATACATGATGGGGCAGATCGGATGTATCATATAAAAGCATTTTACAAACAGGGAATGAGGGAGGGGATGACATATCACCATTAAAGTCGTCAATTTAGGTTAGGCCTGTTGGGTTGGACCGCCCCGCCAAACAATTTAGATGGATTTGGTTGAAATATTAGCAACCCATTTGAAAGTGGGTATACACGGGCCAGCCCGCTCGGACTGTGGGCCTAGACGGGTCGGGCTTGAGTTGTCCGCGGGTTGGATAAAATCTAATATGATTTCTCGCCTTATAGGCATATGCCGAATAACTATAGTTTTTCTCTCTCTCATAAATAGCACTACAACAGTCAATACTCAATACTTTTTACCTCCGTCGCCAGCTACTTATTTGTTCTGTCTTTCTTCTCTTCGTTCTCACCTCAAGAGTTCGTTGATTCAAACTTGGTTCCAGACTGCAGTAGTCAATACTCAATATTTCGCTCATTGGACGCTGACAAGTTATTAGTTCCACCTTTCTTTTCTTTGTTCTCGTCTTCAAGGGTTCGTGGATTCAAACTTGGTTCCAATTCTAAAATCTTCACACTGAAAGTTTGAAACTTAATATTCAGTTAAATAACAGATTCATTTTTGAAATGGATTCTTCTCAAAATTAAGATATTAATTTAGATGTTGATGAATTTGAAAGTGCTAAGCATGATGAAGGGTTGTCTAAAAAGTCTAAGAAATATTATGATATTTGGATGTATTTTAAAAAAATGAAGGGTATTGATAATATAGAAAAAAGATGAATGTAATGGATGTAAAAAAAACAATATAAATGTGGGGTGAACATTAAAAATAATATAAACTGAAACTTCTATTTTATGAATTTTTTAAATTTGAGTTAATTTGTTGAACTATTTAGTCAATTAATATGTAACCATAGACAAAACTCTTTTTTAGTGTGTATTATGACTATTTGATCATGTTTTTGAACACTTGTTTTTTAGAAATATTAATAATTTTTATTTGTAGTGAGACAATCCGCAGACTGACCCGCCTAACCCGTAACCCACCTTGGGTTGGAGATTTTCAGTCCGCCAAGATGGTGGGTCGGCTCGCAGTCGACCCGTCAAATAATGAGTTTGGGTGCGTAAGCCCTCTCCGCTATGGGTTGGTCGTTTATACCCAATCATATAAACTGTTTTTAAGAAAGGACATACATGGCCTAGCACAACAGATATGCCCAGCTACTTGATATATACATTTATAAGAACTATTTTTTTTTATATGTATATATTAGTGTTATATATTATATATAAATTTATATATATAAATTATTGATAAATCAATATATATTTTATATGATTATTATATATATATAATATAAGATAAAATATAATATAATAAATAAATTAATAATGAAAGAGAATATATATAATATATAGAAATGAGAGAGAAATAAATGAATTAAGAAGTATAAAAAGTTAAATATAATATATATATATATATATATATATATATATATATAATATGAAAGAAAAAATAAAAATAAAATAACTAGAAAAGAGAAATAAATTATTATTAGTCTTATTATATTTATACATAAAAATTAATAAATATGTAATATTATATATATATAAATATAAAAATAAATTAAATGATGATACAATATATTTTATATAATTAGTGAAGAAAAAAATATTAAAAAATATATAAAATTAAAAATATATAAATAATTAATTAGAAAAGATAAAAAATTTAATTATTAATAAATGATAAGAAAGAAAAAAAAAAAAAGAGAGAGAGAAATTAGTTATTTGGAAATAAAAAAGGAGACAACGAACAAACACATTTAACAAAATTTGTCTCTACTTGACTTTATGTGAAAATATCTATCTATTGGTGTCAACTATGCTAAAAGAGCAGATGAGAAATAAGTTATTATTTAATGTATAAGGGTATAAGGTAAATGTATTTATAAGAATTGTTTATATATATATATATATATATATTATAGTGTTATTTATATATATATATAAAAATAAATATGTAATATTATATATATAAATATTATTTATACAAAAATATTTTTTTATATTATTAGTAGAAATATATATATATATATATATTTATATTATAGAGAGAGAAAATTAAAGAGAAAAAATGATGAGAGTGAATTATGGAAACAGAAACTCAAATATATTAAAAATTAATAATGAAATAAAATATATTTATGAGAAATGATTAGGTGAGGGAATGACTTGGATAATCTTATTCGCTAAAAAAAACAAATAATTTCTCTATTTTTTTTTTCCTCCCACTTTTACATTTTTCAACCATATATATATGGTAAAATATAATATATATATATATATATATTATTGTATTTTTAAATATAATTAGAAAAATAAAAATTAGTTATAATTATAATAAGAGAAAATGATGATTTAAAAAAAAATATTTAAGAGAGAAATAAGATGATTATGAAGAACTTGTAGTGTACAACTTTTTTAGATCTGGTTAAGGGGAATGTTTGGGTGCTTACACCTTACATTACTGGTAAAGTAATTGGATTAACATCTAAGATGGTTTCAGTGACACTCCACTTAGAAAAAAAGTAATGAATTTTATAAGTGTTTTAAAAAAAATGAATTTGTCAATTTTTAGGATGTGAAAACACATAATAACTATGAAATGAAAAAAATAATGTAATTCCATTTATTCACCATTGAGATATAGAAAATTAAATATACTATATGATTGAATTTTTAAATATAATTAAGAAAATAGAAATTAGTTATAATTATAGGAAAAAAAATAATAATTTATAAAAGATAAAATATTTGAGAAATATATGATGATTTTGGAGAGCGTATGTGGTAAACCTTTACAATTTTATTTAAGCAATTTTATTTAAGCGTTATTTTTATATAAAATTAATAATTGAAAAGAATATATATATATATATATATATTATATATAATAAGAGATAAATAAATTAATTAGGAGATATAGAAAATTAAATATATATATATATATATATATATATATATATATATATATGGCAGAATATATAATACATATATAGTATTGTATTTTTAAATATAATTAGAAAAATATAAATTATTTATAATTATGGAAGAGAGAAATTGATAATTTAGGAAAATATAAAATATTTAGAATAGAGTGATGATAATTTTGGAAGGAGCATATAGTAAATCTATAAATTTATGATTAATATTTTCTCTAACATTGATTTTTAATTAAATAAACAAATAATCTAATATAAAATTTAGAAAAATAAAAAGAATATTATAGATTATTAAAATATTAAAAGTAAAATCAAAAGAGATTTTTAAAGTTGTACTCTTCAAATATTTATATTAAAGACATCAATAAATAAATAATGTTTAACAAAAATAAATAAAAAAATGTAATTCCTTAATAGCATAATCAAGTTTGTAAAAAAATATTGACCACTCTATCTTTTTTTATAGAATTAATCATCTCTGATCATAATTAAATTTAAATTAATAAATTAGATAATAAAAAAACACACATAAAACTTCTAATTTTATATCTTTTGAGAATTAAAGATTATTATAATATTAAAAGAGTAGTCTTCAAATTATTTTTATTAAAGATTTTAATTAAAAATAAATAATATTTAAGACAAATAAATAAATTATAATTATATTTAAAAATACATAATTTATTAATTAATAAAAATATATTATCATAATCACTCACTGTATCTTTATCTTTCTATATTAATATCCATATTATTCTGCCTCTTCTTGAAGTGCATAAATATAACTCTTTTAAGTTAATAGTTGATACATAAAAAAAAATAAACCCATTAGACATTGGTCAAGTGAAAGCAATAAAATGGGTAAAAGAGAAATGATGTCAATGACTCTAATTGTGTTGGTGGTAGCAACATTATTGTTGATGGTTGAACCAAAATTTAAAGCTACCAATCCTCCAAGAAGGATTAGATGCAATCGCGATGAATGTCACGAGAAATGTGTGAAATAGTTTTATTGGACGGTCATCACCCGATCATATTGCACGTTTGTTGGTGATTGTGTTTGCGAGCATAAATAAGAGGTTGATAATCAAAGTCCGAAATTTATTAGATCTCTACAATATCATTTACATGGTCGTTAATGTCGTTGATTATAATGCTTGAATTCACAACATTTTTCTCTTTCATCTGATTATGTAATAAGAACATCTCGACCTTTATAATAATATAAATATATCTTAAATTTTAATTCATATTTTATTTTCAAGACTTGTTATTAGGGATGATAATTTGAAACAGCCCCGTTAAAACCGAGTCGAACCGAACCGATTGGTATAGTTTTCCCCCCGCTTTGACTGGGGATCGGGGCAGATTAGGAAAAACCCGAAATATGTTGACTGGGGTTCGGGACGGGGATGGTATTTACATGCATTGAACCGATCCCCGAACTGAACCGAACCGAACCGAACCGAACCGAACCGAACCGAACCGAACCGAACCGAACCGAACCGATAAAATATAATGAATTTTTTAATGCAATCATTATTTAATGCAATGATTAATTTTCTCTTTTATTAAAAAACTCTTTATTTTCTTTACCTTCTCACGCAATTTCTAAATTATTTAGTTGACCTTTTTCAAATTTTTTTTTTAATTATCTCTTATTTTTTACTTTTTTTTTTTTATCTTTATCATTACATATTTGACTCTCTAAAATTTATTATAATTTTAGTTACATCTTCTTTTTTCTACATACATAATTCTCTCTTGAGTTTTGAGAATATTTTCAGGTTGAATGTTAATTTAACTTTTTGTTAATATTATTTTGTATATTATTTTACTATTTTCTTATTAATTATTATAAACAATATGTCATTACATCTTTTCTCTTCAGGTAGAGTTTTTTCTATCTTTCATCTTTGTTATATTTTTTTTTACTTCGTATAATAGTAAAATGTTGAAATGATGAAAATTTGAGAAAGAAAGTTAGATTTCTTTATTAAATATGTATAATTAAATATATAATAATACTTCATTTTATTTATTAATATATATTTTTTATTAATACAAATTGTTATCTTAATCATTTTAAGGGTAAGAATTTATTTGAAGATTAAGAATGCAGATATATTCTATTAGATAATAGATATTAGAGTAGGTTATATTTTGAAACATTTTGTAACATTATTATTATTATTTTATTAGAAGTTTATTTGTTTTGGTATTTAATATTTTAAAATTATTATTATTGAATGTTGTTTTGTTTGGTATTTAA
The DNA here is from genome assembly GCF_907164915.1 of Impatiens glandulifera. NCBI lineage: Eukaryota > Viridiplantae > Streptophyta > Magnoliopsida > Ericales > Balsaminaceae > Impatiens > Impatiens glandulifera. The sequence continues at coordinate 57,228,221 of NC_061865.1, read as the reverse complement.
TATTTTGGTAATTTATAACTTTAAATATATGAATTATTTTATTTTATTATTTATATTTTAAATTTAAAATGTTATTCGGTTTCGGTGCACCACGGGGAAACCACGTCCCCGATTGGGGCAGAGATGGTTTATATTTAAAAACTAAGTCGGGAATTGGGGTATTGTCATTTCTCGAATATTGTTATGAGGTTGTAATTTTGTTTATATTCAGATAAACAAATAAACAACATAGTTAAAAATAATATTCAATATAAATGAAAAAATAAATAAAAATAAGAGAACCTTCTCTCTTAGAGTTGTTTGGGTTGGTTATAGATAGTAAAGAAGCGGGGGGTATCGGCTTTTTTTTTTTTTTTTTTTATTTTATTTACACAAAGTTATTATATTTACTCAAACTTAATGTAGTCTTTATATTATTTTAACTCGGTGTGGACTTTTAACCCGAATTGATTGATTTTATTTTTTAAACATGTATCTCACATCTCTGTCCTGTATTATAACTTAAATATATATATAAATTATAGTTTGTTATAATAAATAAAATATTTATTAGGCTTAAAAATGAGATAATTTATAAAACATTTTAGGTTGGTATTATAATTTTTAATTTAATAGAAATTTTTTGTTTCAATAATTGAATTTTAGAAAACAATGTACCATTTAATTATTAGAAAATTCATAATATTTTTTTTTATTAAATAACAATATATATATATATATATATATATATATATATATATATATATATATATATATATATATATATATATATATATATATATATATATATATATATATATATATATATATCAAATTGATCCCACCAACAGAGTTCACCATGCTATTCCATTAAATGACATGTAGATAATATTTTGTTCATTATAATTAACACACAAATACATCTATATAATTATTAAAAAAAAAATCCTTAACTAAAGTAGTTGATTGTAAAAAATATATAATTAATTAACAAATTAATGTTTTTTGTATTGCATCACTCTCTTTAACAAATGAAGCACGTTACAAGAGCATGTGCATTTTTTTAGGTCATTATATGTATGAAGGTTGTTTTAAGGTTTTTAAATTTACTAAATTAGTAACTTTTATTAATTTTAAGGATCTCTCACTTTAATGCATTAGATAAGGCATTTGGCTAAATTTAAATTTATTATTATATGTTTTTTTTTTCAAACCTCACAATTTGAGAATAAAGTTATAAAAAACAAAGTTTTGTTTAACGATTTCAAACGACGTTAACTGGTTAATTATCTACGTGAAATTATAAATAATAAATAATTTTAACATCAATGTCACTAATTCAATTACCGAATTACATCGAGAATTTTGATCATCGAATTTTAAAGAATAAAAAATAAAACTCTTAATTCACTAAAATGATAGCTAATCAGTGACAATGATCATTTATTTATTTATAAACATCACGTGGATAATAAGTTTAAAACATTTGAAATCGTTAAATAAAACCTCGTTTTGTAAAATTTTAACGATAAAAATCTTTTAATTATAAAATTTAAACATTTCCGAAATCCCAATTATCTCCCCTCTAACCATTTGACTTAATAAATTTATTACCATTTTATTTTCATTTTAATGTCTGTAAAGATTTTGTTTTAAGTTTTTTTTGTGTGAATTTATGGTTTTTTATTGAAGTATATATATATATATATAAATGATATAAATGAAATTAAACGAATTAATGTTATTAACTTTTTAATATATATATAATTAAAAATATATTTCATAACATTATTTTATTTAAATTTATATATCCAACAAAATATTATGAAAAATATAATTTTTAAATAATTTTTAAATAAAAATCATACAAACCCAGGTCCCAGCAAACCAAACAGGGCCAAATAATTTATTTAATAGGTGTCAAATGTCAATATCTTTTAATAATAATAATAATAATAAAAAGTAAAGTAACATTAATAACAAAAACCTATATTTATAATTTCTTTAAGAAACAGATTTAAGAACAATTGTTTTAATAGTTAATACACTGTATAATATAATTTAGTTTGGTTTATTTGAAATTTCATAGCTTGAATAAATAATGGAAATGATATTATAGAAGAAGAAAGATCGAGAAAGAGATTTACAGAGCTTGTAAAGAAGTGACATTTATGGATCTGTAAATGCAATTTCTTCATCTTCAATCTTCATTCTTCATCTTCGATTCGATGTTCATTCCGTTTCTCTAATCACATTCACCTCCATTTCCATGAGCTACAAGCCAGAGAATCAATGGCCTCCACTGTCGTTGTTCCAGTTCATACGTAGGCGATTCCAGTAAAGTCATTTCGCGATGAAAACGATTTGGAAAGGAGCGATTTCGATGCTATTCATCGTTGTACTTCTCATTACCTACACCGCTTTTACAGGAACAGTTGATCCGAGATCCTACTTCTTCCCCCTTTTACAGCAGTCGCAGCAGGTTAACTTCTCATCTGCTCCTTGTTACTCTCAAGTTCCTCTCAAGGTTTACATGTATGAACTCCCTCGGAGATTTCACGTCGGAATGATGAATCGTCGGAGATCTGAAGAAGGAACTGTCAACGCAAGGAATTTACCGCCGTGGCCGAGGAATTCGGGGCTTAAGAAGCAGCATAGTGTTGAGTATTGGATGATGGCGTCGCTACTTTACGAATGGAGTGGAAATGATGAGAATCGGGAGGCGGTTAGGGTTTTGGATCCGGTAATCGCAGATGTTTTCTTCGTTCCTTTCTTCTCTTCATTGAGTTTCAATACTCATGGACATAATATGACGGATCCAGCTACGGAATTTGATCGTCAATTACAGGTAATAACAATTCAATTTCATAGTTCATTGGATTTGGATTAGAATTGATTAGATTCTTCAGTTATGATAGCTTTGTTCATACTAATGAACAATTAACTAGCAATTGTTGTTTGTTTATATGCTAGTTTTATGCGATTTCAGGTTGATGTTATGAAATTTCTAAGGCAATCTAGTTACTGGCAGACTAATCAGGGTCGAGATCATGTAATTCCAATGCATCATCCAAATGCATTTAGATTCCTTAGAGATCAAATCAATTCTTCGATTCTCATAGTAGCTGATTTTGGTCGCTATTCAAGGATCGTGTCCAATTTGACTAAAGATGTAGTGGCACCTTATGTACATGTGGTGGACTCGTTTACAGATGATTTCTCTCCTAATCCTTACGAGACTCGAACTACCCTACTCTTCTTCCGAGGAAGAACAGCGAGGAAAGATGTATGTTTAGAATAGTTTTATGTTTTTTGTTGTATGTTTTCTGTAACATTGTTTATTCTGGGTGATTTGTTTATGTTTGTAGGAAGGGATTGTTCGAGCTAAACTGAAGAAGATATTAGTTGGATATGAAGATGTCCATTACGAAAACAGCTATGCAAACGATGAAAGCATAAAAGTGGTACGATTTCTTTCTCCCTTTTGACAGAAATCATAAAGGTCTATGAATAACTCGTTTTGGTTTGGTTCCAGTCCTCGGAGGGAATGCGATTGTCAAAGTTCTGTTTAACTCCGGCAGGAGACACACCATCTTCCAACCGACTGTTTGATGCTATCGCGAGCCATTGTGTGCCTGTGATAGTGAGCGACCAAATTGAACTCCCGTTTGAGGATGAACTGGACTATACAAAATTTTCAATCTTCTTCTCGGTTAAGGAAGCTTTAATCCCGGGTTATATGGTAAACCAGCTTCGACAATTACCTAAAGAGAAGTGGTTAGAAATGTGGAAGCAGCTCGTGAAAATCTCCCATCACTTTGAATACCAGTATCCTCCTAAAGAAGGAGATGCGGTTAATATGATATGGAGACAGGTCAAACACAAGTTAAATGCGATGAAACTGGCTGTACATAGAAACCGGAGGCTGAAAATCCCAGATTGGTGGGGGAGAAGGTGATATAAACTGTATACATTACATACTAATGCACGAATAATTAACGGGTTGAAACCCTAATCGGAGAAAGTCTTTCATTTGGGAACCGGAGATTTACAGGAACTTCGAAAAGCTAATACCTAGTTAGCACATAGTATATCCACCAGTTTTTTCACTACAAAAATCTGTACATTGATTCATTCTAGTTGATTTTGTAGACATTACTCGTGTTTGTCTCTAATACAATATTTTGATGATTTTATATGTTTTAAGGCGTTTTTAATGAGAATCGAACTTGAATAGACTTCTTAATCGGTGAAAATAAACCTTATAGTTAAAAAATGTAACAAAATACAATACAAATCATAGATATATTTTTCTATTCTTTCCTCACAAAAACCTGTAACTTCACATTCTCTTGTCTAAGCTGCCAAAAGAAACACTCATTGAAAATAAATAAGGGAAAATCACCAAAAAAAACCCTCATTTCCTTTAGAAAACTTGTCTGATGTTGATATTGATCCTCGAAGTTCTTATATATTCCAAGAAGCAGTTATCGTCTTCATGCGAAAACTGCGACTCAAGACAATCTATCTCGGCATTTTCTTCATCCGTGAATATTCTTGGGACACCTGCCCAAGTAAGAAGTAAACAAGCAAAATGAAGTTTACTCAGCTTTATATAATCTCATATCTCATAATCATCATCGGTCCATCCATGGAACTTTGGATTGTATTGGACATTTCTAGGTTGATGATTTTTCTTTGATTTTTATGGAAGATGATAGGATTGTAAGGGTTATATATATACTTTAGCCTTTATGTTATTCAAGACAAATAATTCTCGAAAAAACCCGAAAACTAACCATGGAAACATTCTCTTGCTTCTCCAGCCATTAACATGATATCACCACTTCTCATGAACATTGCCATTGGCTCATCCTCTCTTGACTTTCCACCAAGAAGAAATATGGCTTTGCAGCCCAAGCTTTGTAGAAAACAATTCATTTTGTCAGTTCAATTTAAGTTAACAAAAGACAACTTTAACCCAACAAATCATTACCCCACTTCAATTTAACGTGTTCTTAAAGAGAATCGAATCTAAGACATTTGGGTATCTTAGAAAATACTATTGCCACTTACGGGTTGTTCAAATTTTTAACATTAAAACACTTAATTTCAGGTTTATCAATAACACCCAAGAAAGTTTTCAAATGATTTCATACCTCATGCTAACAATAGGTCTACTCCAGTCTACTTCCATATCATCACGATGCCCACCAAGTGTATCACCTGCAATAAATAAACCATTTTGAAAACCATTCTTCAACAAGGAAAATATAAACGGTATAGTTAACCTGGTCCAAAGTAATTAACAATAGCGGCTTCAGGTTGAAATCCTTCTCCATCAGGCAACGCAACATCAGCCATTCTCTTAGCCACTTGACAAAGTTCATCCGGAATCCTGTTATGTGGTAAAAGCGTATTGTAATTCCTCTACAAAATTGAGATGAAAACAGTCAAAAGTCAATTATGTTTAACTATCAAATAGAAGAATGAAAAGAATCCTAACCCTAGACCAGTCAAATTGCAGACCAAGAGTACTCCATCTTAACTTCCGCAATAAAACAGAAGCAGAGATTGATTTACTTGTATTATCTCCTTGTTCATCCGAAAATATCCATCTAGGAGGATTAGGAGAAGTCGAAGAACAATCAACTAAAACGTTCCCTTTTCGAGCTGCATCGAAGATATTGCTTATAGTTCCGTAAATTGCATTATGGTTAGTTCTATTAGGCGGTTGAGGAAAATTGATCAAACTCTCCTTTATCCAATGAGTTTGCTCATCCACTCCAATTGCCCTAGGTATGAAATAAAACCCTACATAATAATCATATTAATCGCAGATTCATTGCGGTAACTTGAACTTGAACAATTACTGTAATCCTTACCAGGATGATCATCTAAACAGAAAACAGACCGATCAAAATCACATTGAAGAACTGAAACTCCTGAAGGAAGTTCACCATTTGCCTTGTACGAATCCAAAATGGAGTGGAAATCAAGAACATCTGATAAATCAACAGCTTTCGGTTGTTTCTTCCTGTAGAAGAACACAAATGACGTTTGATCATTTGATTACATCAACAAAGCATATACATACCTTAATTCATGAAGTTAAATCGTTCGGTGAGTACTTTTTCGATGATTTTGAACTATTATCGTAATATAACTTGTATTTCTTCTCTGATTTTCTGAAAGCAGTTCGCTCTGAATCGCCGGCGAGATCATCGGCGCCGTACATCTTCGATCGGAGAAAAAATCGGAGAAAACGGAGAAGACGAAGAAAGTTAAACTATGAGTCGCCGAATTAGGGTTCTAGATTTCATTCCAGAATAGGAAATTACAGTTTTACCCCTCCACCGTACGTAAATTATAAAATAAAATAAAATAAATAAAAAACGAAACCCTCATTCCTCTTCTTCATCGGCTGAATTCTTCAATCTCTCTCCAACAAGTATCAGCTGATTTCTCATGTCGAAGGTTAGATAGATCGTCTTCTAGGTTTAATCTTTTGAAATTCCTTCTTTCTGTTCATTTCTGATCAAATTTTCATGGCGTATTTGGTAATGTATAGTGAATTCATGTTTGTCTTCCTTTTCGTACTGTATATAGCTTGATGGATATCATAATAGAAGTGTTATATTGTTCATTGATAGATTGATCTCTAGCTGATTGCATTTTCAGAATGTATATTGATAATAATTTTGATTTGTTTCAGGTCGATTACAGGAATTCTTCTACATCTAAACGAGCTCGTACCGATGGTATGTTACATCTTCTCGTCATAATCGATGATATTATCGATTTTTGTTTGATCTCTAGATCCAAATCAAAGCAGATGATATATCTTGTTTCTCTTTTCTTGATGGTTGTAGGTGGTCGAAGAGAAGATGATTGGACATGTCCTAGCTGTGGAAATGTCAATTTCTCGTTTAGGACAACATGCAATATGCGCAATTGTCATCAGTCTAGACCAGTTGATCACAATTTAGTAAGTTTCCTTTGAATTATAATCTCATGGAACACAGGTGGTTTTAAGCAAAATTTCTTCTTAATTGTCAGAAATTGGTGGGTAATCCTATGCAACATTCCCATTCCCATTCCCATGGTTTCTTGCCTCCAGTTCCTTATGTTGGATCGGGTGGACCATCTTCGATGTATATGGGTCTTCCACCTTATGGGTCTTCGGTTTATAATGGTTCGTCTATGCCTCGTTATGACGTACCTCTTGCTCGGGGTTCACATCTTCCTTACGAATATGGACGCCATATTTCAGGAGGCAGCCCATATAGGTCTCTGCCTCTATCTAGTCCACCACCATATTCTGGTAGGTCCATTAAGACTTGTATTTACTTTTTCTTGCCTCTTTAACTTTCTAAAATTTATCATTATCCCAATTTATAAGATCACTAGGGTCAATTCAATCACTTTTTAACATTACATTACCTAAACTACCCTCATCTAGTTTTTACCCGTCCCAATAAATAAACAAATCTCTTGTTTAAAACGTGTCCCAATAATGTTATATGTTAAAAGAGAGAACTGATGTATTTGCTACTTCTAAGTATAACATAGATTACTGAGAATGGATTATAATTATATTTTGATTAATCATCATAAGATGAGCATTGAACTACTAGAATGAAAATAAGTGTTACTGTAAATAAAACAGGCATGCATAGTGTGATGAACTGCCCTTTTCAAATTTTTCATGAAAATATATCTTTCTAGCTCATAAGTTCAACTACTAAATTTGAAATAATATTCAAGTTCATGTGCAGGATAATTTGTAGTGCAGGTTTAGGTATTAGAGGATATTTTATTTCATACTGCTCTATGTACTTTATGTTCAATGTATTTTCATGGTTATTATGCATCAATGTTCTTAACTTTTTTCAGGTGGAATGTACGGTATGCCACCACCCATGATAGATCGATATGGCCTGATTATGCCTATGGGCCATACTGCCATGGTATGTCAATAGTTTTCCCTATTTGGAAAAACTTTTGTTTTTGGAAATGCTTCCAGATATAGAAACAGAAACAAAAGTGTTTTCAAATGGGGCCACTTGTACAATATTTCTACTTACGCTCCCTTATTCACTTGGCAACACTTCCATATGTTTGTGGGTCGAAAATTATGTATTAGGAAACTATGAAATCTTTTTCGATAATTTGTCTGGAGAAGTCCTGCATTGTCTTTTTAATGGGCCACTTGTGCAATATTTCTACATACGCTCTCTTATTCACATGGCGACACTTCCATATGTTTGTGGGTCGAAAATTATGTATTAGGAAACTATGAAATCTTTTTCGATAATTTGTCTGGAGAAGTCCTGCATTGTCTTTTTAATGGGCCACTTGTGCAATATTTCTACATACGCTCCCTTATTCACATGGCAACACTTCCATATGTTTGTGGGTCGAAAATTATGTATTAGGAAACTATGAAATCTTTTTTGATAATTTGTTTGAAGAAGTCCTGCATTGTCTTTTGAAGATTTTTTTTGTTGCTAAGTTAATGAATGGTCTTTCATCAGGGTCCAAGGATTGAATATTTTTCTGAAGAGAAACCCCATAAGAAAGGTGCTGCTTTTATTCCAAACTAATGACTAGACATTTGCAATTTTTTTATCATAATTATATTGTCCTATTTTCTTTTTAGATGCAACACGCGATAACGACTGGAAATGTCCCAATTGTCGGAATGTTAACTTCTCTTTTAGAACTGTTTGCAATATGAGAAAGTGCAACACTCCAAAGCCTGGACCTCAGGTTTGAATTGCCATTTTATATATGTCTTAGGATATTCTAACAACAAGAGCTTGTTTGATGTGGGTTATATGAGATTAGTTTCAAATAATCCAATTAACAATCTACTCATCAATCATATCATTCATTATATATTTATACCCCTAATGACATTTACACAAATAACATGATTTTCAATACCCAACATCAAACAAGGACTTGGTCTACATTGTGATTCTTGACTGATGAACTAGTTTCATGAAATGCAGGTTGCCAAATCTGATAAGAATCCAAGTAAGTCTTTTACTTTGGTATTTTACTTATTTGATATATTTTACTTACAATAAAGTTTGTAACAATTGTCAACAGAGCAAAGGTTGCCTGAGGGAAGCTGGAAGTGTGAAAATTGCAACAATGTGAATTTTCCGTTTAGGAACAAATGTAACAGACAGAATTGTGGGGCCGAGAAACCATCTGAGGAAGATATAAAGTCCCCTTCAGAAACAACAAATGGAAATGATCAGGTCCGTTTTTGTTGTTGTTGTTCCATGATAAGTTTAGTTTCAGTGGATTTTTCATTTATAAGATTTCAAATGATCATTGTTGTAGTACATAATAAGATAAGTTCAAACAAATTGTTCCGGGTATTAATCAATCGTTTTATTATCATGCATTCATGTTTCAATTTTTCTGGTTATTGATTTTCCATCGTCTGTCTGTCTGTCTACCTGTTCCAGTGAGTACTAGGTATTTTTGTGGGGTTGAGAAGGTTGGTTCAGGGTTGTCGTCAGTCAGTCATGTCAGTCATCCTCGTCTTGCAGCGGTCGGTCAGTCGGTTTACTTTATGGAATCCTTGTTCTGATACATTGTGTCGGCCAATAATAGGTCTCCATACTTTTGTTTTTTAGATTGTTATCGTGAATTGAACTACTATGTTGGTTGCTTGAAAACATGACTATTTTCGGTTTTAGGTCTGTCTGTCTGTTGGAAAAATATTTAATTTGTCTATCTATATATGCATCCTTATAACATGATATATCCTTATAGTTATTTTGCTGGCTTTCTTATTTATGAACAAAGAGTAAAAAGTCCTATCGAAAAGTAGAATAATATTGTAATGTTGCTTCCCCTTCTATGTTTTGAACACTTTTGGCATTCCGTAAGCCTCACTTATGAAGCTCATTGATGTTCATAGGGTTCAAGCCGAAAACAACCGATTATATAGGTTCTTGATAGAGTGTAAACCGATCTATTAGGTTGATTTAGCTATATAATTGAACCAACCTCATAGTTTCAGTTGGCGTTTTTGCAAATATTTCACCTAGTTATTGCGTCTCTTCTCTTTATATACGGTGTCGGTCATAGGAAAGGAAAGGCATTGATTTTTCGATTTGGATTTTCAAAAAAATTGACAAGCCAACCTTAAATGTGACAAATTTGATATGCATGACTATACCCAATATTGAAAAATTTCCTAAAATATGCCGATTGCTCATTAAAAATTGCAAGTTTGATGTTTATCGATACAAAAACCTAAAATCGAATCCAGTACAAATAAAAAATAACAATAGCTAAGACAGAAGAACAGACATGATGATGGTTCATGATTCTCCAAAAACCTAAGCAAAAGTTAAAGAAGAAGCCAAATCGACAAATAACTTTCATTTGTTCAAAATGTTGGAATAGATGTCAGTGTAGTAAGATGGTTGTTGCTTTAGGAGCTGTATTTCTTCAAGAACCGCAGAATCAGGGGCAGTTTGCCAGTACTGAGTAACCGATGAAGCCATTGGAAAAGACGGGGCTGCCCTCGTCATCATCGATGGAAGAGGGCAGTCCAATGGAAACTTTGCTGGCTTAGACGGTTGACAACCGTTATTATTAGTTGACAGAAGAGAGAGAGCACAGTGATTATTATTATTATCCGGAACCAAGTCACAAGAAGATGCTATCGATTTCTTCAAACCTGAATAATTCAAATCATCAATTAAAATACTAAAATACCCTTATTTTATCGAAAATTAAAAGACAAACCTTGGCTCATAATTGAACTGGCGGTGCCCTTGGATTGTAAGTGATCGGAACCTTGCCAAATTGGAGGCTGCGGGGGTTGAAAGCCTTCAGATTTCCATGGGTATTCCTTGGTTAACATAAACTTAGAGGAGCTGCTACTACATGTGCTTTCCCATAAAGGAATTTCATATGATCTTCCTTCAAGAACAGGAGCACTGTTCAATATAAAACTTATTTGATGTCCCCCATCTGCAATTTTTTCACCAGATTTGTTACATATTAACATAGCCACAATTATTATAAAGTTATTTGGAAATAATCTAATTTCATGAAAAACTTGATTAACTTTATAAGACTATTTTGGTTGATGATTTGATCAAATGATTGGACAAAATGACATTTCTCAAAACAATGCCTAAATTTACTTAAAACTATCATTCTGGAAAAGAAAAAATATCAAAAAAAAATTGTGCAATATTGTAATTAATTGAGTAACCATTCCTAAATCTACTTAAAACTACCATTCTGGAAAAGTAAAAAAAAAAGTTAGTATAAAGGTCATATTGTAATTAGTTGAGTAACCATGCCTAAATTTAAAACAAACATTCTGGAAAAGGAAAAATAAATAAAAAATGGTACAAGGGTAATATTGTAATTACTTGAGTAAGACAGTGGGACATGCTAGAATGATTTTTTTCATTGACTTCACTCTCATTTAGATTCTATCCATTGACAATTTAAGAAAATAAAGATATTTTTCTTAGACCAAAGTTTTATTTATGTAGGAGGTTAAATAGGAATTGAAATTGAGACATTGGTCTTTTAATTCAAAACATTTATATGGTGAATCCTATAAGTATGTTCAATTTATTTAGAATCACCTAATATGCAGCCTTAAGAACTTCTTTCGAGTAGTAAATAATACCTAAGAATGGAGCAGATACTCTAGTTGAACTGAACTGGATAGCTTCTTGATGCGGTTTGCGTCGCCTCGCATTATGATCAGAGAGCCTTCTACGGCAGCTTCGTTTCTTTTCATCAAATTCCGACAAGCTATGGAACCTACACACATTGTTAAAAAAAGAAGAAACTATTGTTAAATGTTAAAGTTTTTCTTGCTTAACTTGAAAATTCAATACATAGAAACATAAAAGCTATAACCTGCTGCATTGTTGGCAAAATCTTCTATCTAGGCCACCAACAACCACCTTATGGCACTTTGAATGGGCATCACAAACCCTATGCTTGCGGTGATATTCTTTAGCTGACGAGAGATCGAGATTGCAACCTTCGACTTGACATCGTGGAGAAGGTATTCTTTGACCAGATGATTTGATTTTCTTAGTCGATAACACAGATGAAACAGGATTAGTAGTAGTAGATGTTGAACTATTTTCAAAATATGTACGTTTCCCAAGTTTCAAACCAATCACTGGTTCACTACCATAAGCAATTCTAGGGTTTCCAGATTGCTCAGTTTGTACCAAATGCTTTCGAGGTGGCTGAACTATTGTCTTTGATACGTTGATTGCATTCTTTGATGATGAATCAGTGGAAACTGATATTGAACTTCTTGCTGAAGAACCATGTCCCAATTCTGAGCCTGAACAAACCCCTCCACCAGATATGTGAAATGATGTTGCATTCTCTTCTTCAACTCCCCAGTCTGTCGGATTCTTTCTAGGACAATCAATGGAATTCGGATTAAACATGACCAGGTTTTCCCAGTCCCACTTCCCAATCCAGTCCATATTAAGGCCAGATCTTTTCACATAAGCTGTTTTTCCATAGAATGGAGATTCTCGTAGTTTAATCTGAAAAGCAAAAGATCATTTACAAGAAAATCAGACCAAAATGACTAATGAAAATTGCACAAAAGCTGTTTTTCCATAGAATGCAGATTCTTGTTGTTTAATCTGCAAGCAAAAGATCATTTTACAAAGAAAATAAGACCAAATTGACTAATGGAAATTGCACAAAAGCTGTTTTTTTTCAATAAAATGCAGATTCTTTGTAGTTTAATCTGCAAGCAAAAGATCATTTTACAAAGAAAATCAGGACCAAAATGACTAATAGAAATTGCACAAAAACTGTTTTTCCATAGAAGGCATATTCTTGTAGTTTAATCTTCAAGCAAGAGATCATTTACAAGGAAATCAAACCAAAATGATTAATGGAAATTGCACAAAAGCTGTTTTTCCATAGAATGCAGATTCATGTAGTTTAATCTGCAAGCAAAAGATCATTAACAAGGAAATCAAACCAAAATAACTAACATAAATTGCCTTAATTCCTCCAATTATCAACCATGGACTGAACTCCCTAACTAGATCTCATACAGGCACAACAATATAATGAAAAAATCCAAATCTAATAACACACTACGGCTATGATGATAATGATGATGAAGAAGTTCTACATGCCTGATTAATTGAATCAAGGCATTCCGATATCGTCCGTACAACGAAAGAACGCACTCAAATCATCAAGAACAGAGAAATAAACTAAAAAAATAACCGAACCAAGGATATGAATAACTCGGCAAAAGCATCTTCTACTTTATTCAAACACGAAATTCATTACTATTTTGGAAGTATTAAAGATTTGATGAGTTCATTCAATCAATCCGTCCAGCTAATCTGGTTGTATCACTCAAATCGGAAATATCTATAGAGACACCTGACACCTCCATTAAATGCACTAAAATGATTGATAATAAGCAATAACTTTCACTTTCTAGGGCATATAATGAGCTGTAAGAAGTTAAAACATATGAAAATAAAGCAAACATGAAATTATCATCAATACGAAGTCATATCGATCATTAACTATTATTATTAGCTTTAAATTGTTCCTACATCTCAGGAAAAAGAGAGAATCTCGTGCGATGAACAGTTGAACAGTTGTTGATGAAAAGGAAAACAACAACTAGTATACTATACTACGTACTACTGTAGTGATAGTTTGGAAATTACTAATAGTAGGATAATCGGAATCATGATAAACTTACCGATTTGAACAAGGACTGAGTTCATTCAGATGATGAAGAAGAGATGTGAGAAGATCGGACGGTTGGTCGCCTTGTCAAATCCACTTTCCAGACAGCACGCACTGCAAATATAGAGAGAGAAGAAGAAGAAGAGAGAGAGAGAGAGAGATGGAAGAAGGAGGTGAGGAAATTATGGTAAAAGTGAGAAGCAGAAGTGGGAGCCACCAAAGCTCAGAGGAGTTTGTAATCACATGTGAAGATCCACACCTTTGTTATCAGTGCTCCTCTGCAACTTACTATCATTAATTCAAATATAATATGATTTTTTTTTTTTTATTTTGGTGAAAAAAGAAAAAATACAATAATAAGATTCTAGGTGTTCTATGAATAATCTCATTTTCATTTTTTTTTTGAAATTTTAACTATCTATGCTAGTTATAGTACAATCAAAAGGTATTATGGTCTTTAAAAAAAGTAATAAATAAATGTTGTGTTTTTATTCAACCCAAGATTAAGAGTTGACCTAAATCTGGCTAATTAGTTTTTTTTTAAATATATATTTTACTAAAAGTGAAAAAAAATTATTTAAACACAAAAAAAAAACATTTAATGAAAAGAAAAAACAGTACCAAATAAGTTATCGAGTTTGTAAATTTTTGAGAAAACGATTAACTCACGGATAGATTCTATTAGCTTTTCTGGACGAATCTCAGAAAATGTCATAATTATAGTATATTATAAATGATACGTATCGGCCGACTACATATAATCGTTGATAGTTTGACGATTTCTCTCCAACTAGATAATCCATCAACAAATAATTGAGATTTTAACTCAAATATGTAAGTTTCTCATATATATAAGTTGAATCAATTCAAATTTCTCAACAATTATTTAAAGACTTGAGCATCACCCAATGAATTTAAGTAATATTTCATAAAAGACTTAAAATACTAATCACTAATCGATAATGCAAAAATAAGTGATTAAAGTATTAATTCAACATTTTCGTGACACATATGACAACGACTAGCCATAATACAACATTTTTTATGTACATATCTTCGGTTAGAATTTCACCATTAATAACACTTCATCCAAATAACGAGATCTTGGATAAAAAAAAATTACTCATTAGTCTCCTTTCAAATCGTAAAATCATACAATTTTAACATGAAACAAAATATATATTTATAAAAAAATTGAACGAAGATAGCAAGACATCCCTTCTCAATCTAAAACATTGTTAAATAAGAATAGAAGTATAGAACTTTAAGGATTAATTTAACATCTTAATTAATAAATCATAACCTACATATTATTTACATATATAATATAATATATATGGATGGACAATCTGAGTCCTAAGGTCTGATTCATGTAAGAGAAAAGTGTGTTTGACAGCAATATTTTGTCTATTACTACTGATAAGTGTGTTTAATTAATTAAGATAGATGCATGAATCCACACAATCACATTTCTCAATTTTAATTCAATTAAATTAAATTTAAATTATAGTAATGAACAAATTGGGTAAGTTTCATTTATTCTAAGGATTCCCAAATCAAGCTTTAAAATTATATAAATAAATTAATCATTAAAATATTCAAATGTCAGCAGTTTAAGGTTCTAATTGTTTTTTGTAGCTAACCCTAGTTTTAATATTCTTTCTTTTCTCGCATGCTATGCTTAGCATATTTTAAATTTATAATATATAAATATATATAGTTGAAGAGAGAGAAAGAGAGAAAGAGTACAGATAGATGGACCATGAAACAGTATCATGTTCAATTATTATTTTTAATATATGTTCTTGGGAAAAATCAAAATCATGCATAAAGAGATGAAGATTGCAACTTGCCCCATGTTATTAATATTTATTATGTTCAAAAATTATAATTTAATGGTTTTGACGTGGATTCAGGTTGGCCACATTAATTAATTAATTATGATTTTAATTTTCCTAATAATAATTATTATTAATAAATGAATGGAGAGAGAGAGAGATTTCATGACTCATTTTCAAATCTTGCTTGATCTCTTAATATATAATAATAATTAAGAAGTGGAATCAATTTCCACTCAAAGTTCTTTAGGCATATTCGATCAAAACAATTGTATTTTTTTGTATTTATATTTGTGATTTCTAATTTTATATATATATATATATATATTATGTGTTTATTTATTTAAAAAACATATTATTTGTCATATTTAGAATTTTTTTATCTATATTGTGCTTATTCGGAATTTTAAGACGTTATGATTAGGCAATATATAACATTTTTTAGCAAACAAAAAAATTGTTCTTGATTTTTTTTAGTTAAAATAGGTATGGTATTAGATTTCAATGGCTAAAAATGCCTAATAATAAGTAAATTTAAACAAAAATAACATAATTTAGTTGGTTAACCGACATGTTAATATATTGATTTAGGATTAAACCTGTTAGTACGATGAGACCTCTTATCCTATGGCCGGCTACGTGATTAAGTCTATTTGAATTATAAAAAAATAATATATAAATAATAGATAGAAACAATAACAATTTATAACATGTTTTTAACATTATACTTTATTTGATTTGATCTTACTCGTGCAGTTCCTAAATGATAATGGTCCCCACCCAACTAAAAATTTGATCACTACCTAAATTAATTTATGAGCTACATTACATTAATAAAGGTAAGTACAAATTCTAGGTTAAAATTTGAAGTTGATTATTAAAGTTTTAGTATGGTACTATTTTAGACAAGATTAAATTAATTTATGAGCTACATTAATAAAGGTAAGTACAAATTCTAGGTTAAAATTTGAAGTTGATTATTAAAGGGCTCGTTTGACTTAGCATTTATAAGCCGCATATGGGCGTCTGCGTAATAAGTTTACGCAAAAAATTACAACCAAACACATTTTTGCGTTTGAACTCAATTTTCTCTCTAAAGCGCTTCAAGGGAAGGCGGGTTCTTTCCATCTTTATAGTCAAGACCGTTTTGACTATATGTCGGCTATCTCAAAGGGATTCAGGTCAACTGGGCCTCAACTTTGTACCTGAACTTGTGCTCAACTATTAATCAAGAGAACAAGGAAAGTGTGAGTTTTGCTGCTCAACTAAGTCGTATGTTGAAACATTTAGAGGTCCCCATGGGGGATTCGGAGCCGATCAACTCTACTGAGTGTACAATGTCTTCACCGTTGCCAACACCCTTGTCCGAATGAAGAATAACAAAGAATCGCTCTCGGGAGCATCAAGCCAAGAAACAAGAGAAAGGTCTCTTACTCGTTTCTCTCTCCTCAGCGTTTAAGATTATAATCTCAGCGTTTCTCTCTCTCATCATTTTTAAATATTTTTTTATTCATTCTTTCTCATCTATTTCATTTATGAGAAATGATTAGGTGGGGGAATTTGGTGAGGGAATGACGTGACATAATTTTATTCGCTGAAAAAATCAAATAATTTATTTCTTTTCTCTCTTTCCTCCTACTTTTACATTTTCCAACCAACCAATGAAGGTGATGCCACGTCATTCCCTCACCAAATTCCCTCATTAAATTCCCTCACTCTATCACTCATCTTCATTTATTTCTAATCATTTTATTCATTCTCTCTCATCTATTCTATATATTTATAATATTTTTATATAAAATTATTATAATAAAAAAGATACATTTAAATATATTTTTATTTATTATTTATAATATATATCTTAATATATAAAATAATGAAGCAAAATATGAAAAATAAATACACTTTGATATTTTTTTATTCATAATTATAGTTTTAAAAATTAAACTAATCTTAATTAATTATCTAAAATACTGATTACAATTTAGATGAATCCTAAAATGAATGATAATATTAAGAGTGTGTGAGTGCAGAAAAATAAATTGACAATTGAAAAATTAGGTCAGAGAGGGAAGTGTGAAAATGTAAAAAAGATATATTATTAAATACTTTTATATATATCTATATATTTTTTATATCATATTTATATTAAATATATTTAAAACTATATATTTATAGAAATAATATATTTATATCATTTATTTTAAAATATATTATTTTTTAATTTAAGTCATTTATTAATAATTAAATTATATATTTATAAAAATTTATAAACAATAATATATTAATATAATTTATTTTCAAATATATATAATTTTTTAATTTAAATCATTTATTAATATTTAAAATTAAATTAATAAATATATATAACATTATATCTATATATAATATTAATTATTAAATAATATATTGTAAATATTAAAAATAAATAAGCTGGGCGTATAAGTTTTATCAAACATATTCAAGCTTAATGATGAAATAAGTTGAGATCATATCAAACGTACCTAAGAATAAGCTGCTTAGTCATTAAATAAGTTGAGATCATATTAAATGTACCTAAGAATAAACTGGATAAGCTGGCGTTAATAAGCTGAATCAAACTAGCCCAAAGTTTTAGTATGATACTATTTTAGACAAGATTAAATTTGATTTAGACACGCTTTTAATTTAGTTTGAATTTTTACAATTTTAAATTGTATGATTATAAGATTTTTGGAATTTATAAATATATTCGATTTTTTTATAGGAAGAAATATTTATAATTATTATTATTTATTCAAATAAATAAATTAATATATTAATTTTTTAAATATACCCTCTTTATAATATAATATATTTATTATTAGTTAGAGTGGTAAGCTAAATGTTACGGATTTTCTCTTAAAACACCTTAATTTGAAGTAAATGTTACTCTATCAAGGTAATTCAGTGGTAAAAGTCAGCTTAAGAGATCAAAATGTTACGGGTTCGATTAAATCTGAGAGTGCTTTGAATTTAAGCGGGAATCATGGTTGTGGGGTGTTATTTTAGTTCTCTTTTAATTCAAAATATAAAATAAAATAAATGTCATTATGAATGTTGGTGTTATGCTAACCTCCTCTATTTTTTTTTTAAATGTCTAATATACAAAAGTTCTTAATTATATATATATATAATTTTAATATTGTTTGAAAATAAACTTTACCGGTTTAAATAAAATATTGATATATATAATGAATTTAAAAAAAAATGAGTTTAAAGTAAACTAGGTTAGTTTGAGAATAAATAAACAAAGTAGGTTAGTTTGAGAAGTTGAACGACAAACCAGGTTAGTTTGGGAAATTGTTCGACTAAGATTAGTGAGTGATTTGCCGAGGGGATAAGAAGTGTGTGAGGTCACGAGATGAAATGTCGATTAAAATTTGATGGGCTAGTGGTTGGTTTGACAAGGTATATAAGGTGTTTGATCAATTGGTATTGGTTGTTGATTTATTAAGTGGGGGTAAACGATGTCGTCTATGATTGGTGGGTTGTTTGCCGAGGGGGTAAATATGCATATAAGGGGATAAAGAGGCATATGAAAAAGTGTGAGTCACAAGATGAGGGTTAATTAGGGGATTAGTGGTTGGTTTGACGATGGATAAAAAATGTGTGATCGATTGAATTTTTTTATTGATTTGTTGAAGTTGGGTAAAAGAGGTCGACTAAGATTGGTGGGTGGTTTGTCGAGAAGACATATGAAAAACTGTGTGTCACAAGAGGTCGACTAAGATTTGGTGGGTGTTTTTTCAAATGGATAAAGAGACATATGAAAAATTGTGAATCACAAGAGGTCGACTGAGATTGGTAGGTGGTTTACCGATGTGATAAGAAGTGTGTAAAAGTGTACGAGGTCACGAGATAAAATATCGATTGAGATTTGGTAGTTGATTTGCCGAAGTGAGAGGACATATAAGAGGTTTTCTTAACAAATTAGATATTAGTGATTAAAACTATATGAATGAGATGTTGATTGACTAAAGTGGTCGATTGAGGATTACTTATTGATTTGTTGAAGTGGATGGTAAAAGAAGTCGCGATAAAAGTAAATATGATGAGATGTGAGGTGGGGATTTGTGGTTGATTTGTCGGGATAAGAAACCGATAATAAAAGGATATATCAACGGTTAAAAATATATATATGAGATGTTGATTGATCGGAATATAAACGTGTGTGTGAGGTCACAAGATTAGATGTCGAAATTATGATTAGTGAGTGGTTTACCGAGGGTATAAAGAAGCATATGAAAAAGTGTGAGTCACAAGATAAGAGTTCGGTTAAGAAGATTGATGTTTGGTTTGACGAGGGATAAGAGGTGTGTGAAAGTGTGTGTAAAGTTATAAGTTGAGATGAGATGTTGATTGAGATTTGGTGGTTGGTTTCCAGATGTGGAGAATAATTTAAGAGATTAGAAACAAATAAGATATTAGTGGTTAAAAATATATGAATGAGATGTTGATTGACCGAAATGTAAGAGTGTATGTGGTCACGAGATTAGAGGTCGATTGATTGTGATTGGTGAGTTATTTGTCGAGAAGACAAAGAGACATATGAAAAAGTGAGTCACAAGATGAGAGGTCGATTGAGGGATTGATGTTGGTTTGACGAGGATAAGAGGTGTGTGAAAGTATGTGAGATGAGATGTCGATTGAAATTTGGTGGTTGATTTACCCAAGTGGAGTAAAAAAAAGAGGTCGCGGTAATATAAAAGAGGATGGTAATAAATGAGATATTAGTGGTTAAAATATATGAATAAGATGGTTATTAATCGAACTGTAAGAGTATATGAGGTCACAAGATTAATGTTTGATTGAAATTTATGGGTGATTTTTTGAGTGGATAAAGAAGTCGATTAGTGGTAAAAGAGGCCGCGATGAAGGTAAAAATTATGAGATTAGAGGTGAGATTTGTGGGGATAAGAGACCGATAATAAATGAGATATCAGTGGTTAAAAATAATATGAATGAAATTTTGATTGACCGAAATGTAAAATATGTGAGTTCATGATACTAGAGGTCGATTGAGATTTATGGTTAATTTGTCTAGTATGATAAAAAGCATGTGAAAAATGTGAGGTCATGATATAAGAAGTCGATTGAGATTGATGGTTGATTTGACGAGAGATAATAGGTGTGTGAAAGTGTTTGATTGGTAGTTGGTTTGTCGAAATAGTGGTAAAAAAGTCGCGATAATGGATAATAGATTGGTAATAGTATAAAACACGTCTAACATTATTTTAGATAAAATCAAAATGTATGACACAAATTTAAGTAAAAACTTTAGATCGATCTTTAGTCACTAACTAGATAAATTATGTAATTGACTTGATTTTTATTAAAAAAAAATCTACATTTTTTTGAAGTACTTTTTAAACTCATAAAATTAATTTTCTTTAACTTTAAATATTTAATAAATTTTAAAATATATATTAATATTAATTTTTGAATTGAACTTAATTTTTACAACAAAAACTAATTTTGAATTAATTAAATTTGAATAATATTAATTTATTTAAAATATTTAATATTTATAAATAAATAATATTTTTTTATATTTATATATATATATATATATGCAAATACAAAAGATTTACTAGGTTTTCTAATCTTGTCTATAAATTTAATAATTTTATTGAAATTTTAAACCAAGTGGGTATTAAATTATATTATATATAATAAATAAATATAAATATGATATAGTATGTCAGTGAGATTGTTTTTTTATTATTTTAGAAAAGTGATACGTCTTTCCTTAATTTAGTTTACCACACAAAAAAAAATCAAATCGTAATTTTAGAAAACTGATATGTCTTTCCTTAATAAAAAGATAATTGAACTAATTTTCCAAATTAAATAAATAAAAAATCCGCTTCGCGCTCTATAAAAGTTATTTAGATTATATATCTATCTATCCTCATATATTCAATTCAGCGTCAAACCTAAGCAGCAGGAGGAAGGCAAAGCTTACACAGGGGAAGAAGAAGACACGGTTAAGAGCGGGTTTGCGGCGAATGTCCAGATGCCGTTTCAAAGGCGTTCGTTGATCATTACTATTCCACATTCGATACGAATCGATCCAGTCTCGCTAATCTCTATCAGGATTCGTCCATGTTAACTTTCGAAGGTCAGAAGATTCAAGGATCGGCGAACATAGTCGCTAAACTCACTTCTCTCCCTTTTCAACAATGTCAGCACATCATCAGCAACGTTGATACTCAGCCTTCTGGTCCCTCCGGTGGAATGATTGTCTTCGTTTGTGGAAATCTCCAACTCTCAGGCGAGCAACACGCTCTCAAGTTCAGCCAGGTACGTTTACGTCTGTCTTCTTCCATCCCCGATCTCCGATCTCTTTCTTATGTATAATTGAATCAGTTATTCCTTCTTCTTCTCAGATGTTTCATCTTATGCCAACGCCACAAGGTAGCTATTATGTACTGAATGACATTTTCCGTCTCAACTACGCATGAGGAGGATATGGATGAATGTGTAGTAGTAGTAGCTAGCTAAGAACGGATCCAGGTTTTTTTTTGTTCATTTGAATTTGTGGAAGAACAAGAACTTTTTATGATCTTATCCTATTGAATATGGTATTCTATGTGTTTTGTAAGGCATCTCTGAAATTTACTCAATCTGCCAACATGCATGTAATGAACAAAGATAGTAGTTCCCAAAATAATATGTTCAAATATCAACAATAAGAAGAGCACATAGAAACAAGGAAGAAAAATATTAAATTATTTCAACAATGTACATACATGCTTACCTGTGGAATCTGATAATCATTTCTTGCTACAACATTATATATTGATATGGATCATCATTTTCATTTATCATGTTTATTTCACTATCTATATCTTGAAATTCTGCCTCATTTTCTGCCTGCACAAAGTATTAGGGTAGATTCAGAGTTCTTGACCAAAAAAAAAATCGAGAACTAATTAGGGCGGAGTTAGAGTTTAAATCTACCGGAGCTATAATGACAATAATACTTATGTGTAAGATCGATCCGAACACTGAGTATAATCATATACATGTTCTAGATACACCTAAATGGAAAAAAAAAAAAAAAAAGGTGAAGCTTCTTTGATGTTTGGGTTATTTGAAAAATAAATTATTTGGATTTTTAATTGGTTGAATTACTATAAAGTTCTTTTCTATTTAAAAATTTTATAAGACGAGAATATGTGTTAGTGAATTGAGTCGTTGAAAAAATAAAGATATGCTAAAACAAAATCGTAAAAGTTCATTTTGCTTTTCGATGTTTGATTTTATTTTTAACCAGCCATATTTTTGGTAACTCCGATAAAGTATATACATTAACCGGAATTAACCAAAAAAATAAACTGACAACGGTGAGTAATTTGATTTATTTTTAAAAGAAAAACGAGTTTGTGATGCTAGAGAACAAATTTTTTACCACTTCTAATGAAGACTTGATTTCCGATTTATCCAGCCAAAACTAGATTTTTATCCATAAATTTTTTCGAAAACAAAAGTATTTCTATATTAGAGGGTTTAACGAGTTTTACCTGAGTAGCTTCTTGATGCTTAACAAGCATGCGACAATATTGTTGACGAGCTTCGGGGTGTTCAACCATAGAGAGCACTCTTTTCAAGGCGTCTTTAACATTACCATCAACCTTTTTCTTGCGGAATACTTTGAGAATGTCTTCGTCTTCAGTTTCGGCAATGGACTCTAACTCGGGTCTGTATCCTCTCAGACCAATTCCTTTGCGACGCCAACGTATAACAGCTTTCTCCATAATGCCAACAGCCCAGCAGACTACTTTATACTGTGCTCTCACTTGACGACCTCTCACATGTGCCTATCAACAAATATTTTGTTTTAAAAAAAAATACTGAAACTTACAATATTTAGTATTATTAATTTTGATACCTGTATCATGACGACTTTCTGGCGGAAGGCTAGATAGTTCTTGCGAACTTTAGAACCTCGATAATTCTTCTGAATAGATAATGCAGCTGTATTATGGTTTCTAGCTTTTCCAAAAGCCGATTTTGATGCAGCAGAAAGGCCTTCAATGTTACCTGAAAAGATGTCATACTCATCTATTATACCTGGAGAAGAAGCAGCAGCTACCCTCTGTTGCCTCTGCCTAAAAGAATGAGCACGAAATGCAGCTTGTATTCGCGTAGCAGCCTGAGATGCATTCCAAACTGCGGCTAAACTGTGATGGTCAACTCCGTTAAGACTTCTCTGTGCGATGTCGTTCACTCTAATCCCCGCTTCCATCTTAGCAGAGATTTCAGAATCGTCATCTTCTTCCAATGTAAGAGATGAGAGATGACTAGTGAGTGCGATCTCGGATAGATAACCAGCTAGACCTTTATGGCCGTTGGATGAAGCAATTTTAGCAGGTGTTTTTCCGTCTGGATCTTGACCGTTTGGATCTGTTACTACACCGGCTGATGCACCTTTAGCTACTAATGCAGCTACCATTTTTTCCCTGTTGTAAAAATATGATGTTTTGATATCAATTTGTTTCGTGTTCATCGTGAACCGAAAAAATGTACATTTATTATTATTTTTGTAACAAAAATGATAAAAATAATCTAATCAAGAAAAAGTTGTACATACCAAAATGAAACATTATTACACTGTAATTTGGATCAGGATATAAAAAAAGCGATTTTGTATACCAAATGAAATAATAAAAAAAACAATTTCAATTGTGAAATCTTGGGCTATTTGGAAACACTTTTTGGCTCCGGATCTGAACATACAAAAATATGTGTCTAAGCTATTTCCAAACCTAATTTCATTTGAATTCTCGTCCATACTAGATAATTACAAAAAAAAAAAATTGTGTAAAGAAAACACTTTCTGGCTCCAGATCTAGACTAAGATCTACTTGCATGTGTGATCTCCATTTGGATCCACATCCAGATTAGATAATTCATAGAAAATGTTTTTTAAAAGAAATTTGTTATCCATTTCTCACCTAGATCTTGATTCATATCCACAACAAGAAAGTGTTTCAATGGTTTGGCCATGCATAATATTGGCACTTGGAAGGGATGGTTTGGATCTGACCCAGTGGGCACGATCCTAAACCAAGCTTTAAGGGTTGAGTTAGCCTTCTCAAACCCAACCAAATGGCATTCTTACTTATTTATCATGAGAAAAATATAATAGAATTAAACAGAACAATAAATTGATGCTTTCATTACCGTCCAAACCGAGCAGCCCAATGAAGAGCAGTCCAACCATTAATGTCTCGGAAATCTATGTTGACTCCAGAATTGAGAATTGGGTTTAAGGCCCACTCGAACCCCAATGCAGCAACTAGATGTAACATCCCCTGTTCTTTCTTGGATAACAAGGAATCAAACTGTTCGCATCCTCCAGACCGGGTACAAAGCCATTTTTGCAATTTGTCTTTCAAAAGTTCTTGAAGAAGCCAAGCTATAGTGCTAGATGAAGTCCAACTGCCATCTAAAACTGCCCCCATAACTTGGTCCCATGAATCTTCACCAACCTTGAGTTTTCCCATTAGATCACTTCCTGGTTCGTTACTGTCTGTATCCCCTTTCGAAGAATATCCTTCGATTAGGAGCATCTGTACAAGCCTAACAAGTAACAACAGCTCCTCAGGACTCTTAGATGATGCATCCTCTAAACTACTACTTTCTTTACTACGGAACTCGAAAAGTCTGACTTCGCTGCAGGATTCCTGATTTCCACAAGTAATACTGAAAGTGACCTTTCCAGGAGATAGAGGAGGAGCAAGGCAACAGATGACACCAGCTTGAATAACCTCAACTGGCACTTCTGTGTCACCAAACTTGCATGCATATATTGGCGAATCACAAAGAAATGATCCAACTATGACAACCTGCAGCACAATCAGCAAACAGTTTAGCATATCTTAAAGTGGATCTTGGACAAAAGACCACTTAGAAAAGCATTATCCTTCAAAGAGGAAAAGAAAAACACACTTTGGCCACATTTCTCATCCATATGTGATCACATTAGGCGTATCTCGATCTGGATTCATTTCCAGGTACAAAACATAAATAGTTTTTGTTTCTAACTAGATTAGCTTTTAAATGTTTATACAAATCGTATCCAGATATAGAAATTTCTAAATGGGGACAACGGTAGAATTGGTCTCCTGGGTGGAGGCGGTGTATAATTGAGCTCAGTGAGGGTCAACAGATCTACGAATTGTCCAAATTCTAGTTAATCGGAGGGTTGGATCATTCTGTATCCAGAAATTCATTGATGAACTTCATAACTGGATTCAAATTAAGGAGCCAAAGTGTTTCAAAATAAGATAAAAAAATGCTAAGAAAATAAGATAAATGACTACACCTTTTCAAAACATAATCATCCAACAATAAAATAGTTTATCATTAAAATCTGCTATCCAAATTACGCTATTTTTTAAACTGTCTGAAAAAGAAGGAAACAAAGCACTTAAAGCATTATTAGTATTAAGATCTCATTCATAGAGAATACCTTTGTAGTTTCAAAGGCATAACCCCACTCGGGGGATACTTCTCTGATTGTGCAGTTTTGCTTATGAGAGATAGAAAATTGATCTGCTTCCAGATGTATCCCACTCTGATCTTGGTTAAATGTTTCATTGTAGTCATCCATGGTTTGAATAGAGTTGTAGGCAGGAAGATTGAAATTTTCAACGTCATGAGATATAAATCTTGAAGTTGGAAAGACAAGATTGTTGTCAAAACTTGCAGTAGTTTGGCTGGATACTGCATATTGCAAAGTTGTATGAACATCACAATTGGTAACATCATTATCGTTATATGAAGTAGATCCTTCCAAATTTGTCCACTGGTCAGCTTCTTTTTCGACTAGACTTCGTGTGGGCAGGAATTCCTTCTCCTGCTAAAAATATCAAGCTGATGTGTAAGTGGATGCCATTTCACAAGAATCACTTTTATCTTGTAACTAAAACACAAGAAATGTCAACTTGGGCAAAGATTAATTCTATTATTTGATTAACTCAAAGGTTTTCCCTTTTCGCCAAAAAAAAACTCAAAGGCTGTGTTGGAATTAGAATTGAAATTTAGTCATAATTCCAATTTGATAAGAAATCATAGAATTGCCGAAGTGGAAATGATGGGACTGAAACTTTAAAAAATCATATATCATTCAATTCCAGGAATTATAATTCCATGTCCAATTCCTTATATTATATCATCTAAAAACAAAGAATTTGGAATTGGAGCCCAATTCCAATTCCACCCTAACCAAACATAGCCAAAGAGATATTGAGAGGAACTTACATTTTCAATTAATGTGAGCAAGTTATTCTCTTGGCTATTAACATCGACTGAACTCTTGGAAAAGTCCAGCATTTCATTCCAAAAAAGTTGGTCTTTATGGTCGGGTGTTAGCTCTGGTGCAAACCCATGGTGATGATATTGGGCATTGTTACCTGAAGCACAAGAAATTAAATGCAGTGAAACAGCCAGCAAATATTGAATATTATGAACACTAGGCGTGTAAACTGCTTTCAGGAAAATCCAAAAACTTCATTAGTCCACAAACCTGAATTCTGAAGCATTAGAAAATCATTTGCATCATGTACTGAATTGGAAGACTCGCTATGATCCTTCCATGCATGTTCTAAATCAGCAGGATCCTGACAATCATAATAGTGTGGATCTTCCAATGTTTCATCATTCAGACTTAACTGCACCTCGATTCTGTGCAGGTTTTTGCTCAATTCAAGACCAGATGATTCTCTACGAATTCCAAGAGATCGCTCCAGCCTATTGCTCTTCATTTCTACATCAGAAGCAAACTCAAACTCCACAGACTGTGGACTCTGATTTGATTCATATAATCCACTTATGGTGCTACTGGAACCAGGATGTATATATGAATTAGAACTCTGACCCAAAGAGACAGAGGTCCCTGATGAGAATTGTGTATTGGATCCAGAACTCTGCCTTCCCTGTATACAAGGGCTAGCAATTAGAAAACCAAAATCTGTAATCATAAGTTTGTAAGATAATAATTAGATCTCCGCATATTGATGTTCATAAATCACAAGTTCACTGCGTACTTGCTTTGTTATACATGGGCCAGTAGTAGGTACAAAATTATGTACTCTCTACCTGACTTTACAACACAAATTCTGTTACACAGAGTTTAAGAGTATGATACAAACTCTTTGTGGGATTTGTATTAAAAACTGTAGTATCTCAAAATAATCTTGACACTTTCTTGAAAAGAAGAACTGACTTTATTAAAAAATAGTGAAACAATACAAGAGAATCTTGAAAAGGGGAAAAGACTCAGATAGTTTTCTTAAACTATGCATAAAATCTAAACTGAAAATACATGATATATCTTTATTATATATGACCTTGACATGTGCAGCTCGCATGTAGTTTAAATGATGAGAGAGAGGTAGACATTGACATGTGCTTCTCACAAGAGGTTTTAACTTGAAAACTTTGAGATAAGGGTTCTTTCTCCAGCCCTTTATTATTCATATCAGAGTACTTCGTTGTAGAATTTGGGTGACGAAAATGCCCTTATCTCCTCTTTGGGAAATTAGATAAGGGAATTTTGCCTGATGAATTTCAGCACCTGAAACTATATTTTGACACAGCATCTATTTAGTGACTAGGGGCAAATCAGTCAAAATATAGTTGCAGGTCCCCCGTGTCTAGAATGAGGAAATCAAATTCATCAGGCAAAACAAACAACACGACTAGGGGAAAATGCTATTCAAAATAATGAATCCAAGAACAAAGTCAATAATATTGTCATGCCCCCAGATCCCCACCACTCATAAGCTTAAAAAAAGTCAATATTATTGTCATGAAACCTTATTTTACAGGAATGAACTCAAGGAACTAACCTCGATTATATCCCTATAGTGAACAAGGACAATGTGCTCGTATGCCCTGCCAAAGTTCCAAGAGTAAATATAAGCATAAAAGTAAGTAAGAGGGACATGTATATAACTTAAATGAATGGACAGTAAGAAATAAAATTCTCTATTTGATTACAAACAAAAAAAAAATATGAGTAAACAAATGTAAGATTTACTAGCTTTTGACTATAATCTCTATAATGTCACAATCAGTTCATAAGTGCAAGGTACACTCACGGGTCCAGCATCCAATAGCTACGTCTCTGAAAATTGGGATTCTGCTCTCCATGTGCATAGTAACAGTTAAGAGCCTCAATGTTACCAGCCTGTGTAATAAAAGAAGTTAGCATTGAAGCAACAATTACCAATGTTTTATACCCACTTTGGTAACGATAACCAATACCAACTATACTGAAAATACAAGTGAATGTATAGTATAAATTTCCACACCAGCTGATTCAATTCAATATTAATGATACACATGAAATATATGATTGACTTGTGTAGTTCCCTTTCAAAATCATTAAACATAGAGAAAGTGCATGTAAAAAGGAAGGATCATTCTATACCATTAGAAGGTTTGTACATAACATAATCCTTAATAATGTTCCTACAGATATTAAGCTTATCCCTTCTTTGATTTATCTTGGTTGTAATTTCATCTTGGATGGTTTTTTATTATTGTCCCTTTATGTTTTGGCTTCTAAGAAGGTAACCCCTTCACTTTTACGTACTTTGTGATCAATGAAATGGTTTCACCTTCTCACAAAAACAAAATTAAGGTTATCCATTTCCCAAAACCAAATGATGCATCAGAAACGGAAAGGTGGAGGATACCAAGCTTTATATGGGCAATTCATTATAATCTTTGCCTCATAAGTAAACACATCAGTCCACATTTAGGCATATAACCAAACTTCTGAGTCTAGAATATAATCTCAAAATGAAAAAGTTTCTCTCATTTCACTTTCCCATACAACCAAATCTTCTGAGCCTCTTATAAAAATGAGATTAACAACAGACGTCTCTAGTCACAAAGGTGTAGAAGAATCATGATTAAGAGGAATACAGAAACCTACAAATCAGGGGCCATACAAGATAGTGCAATTAGGAACAAATCTATAATTTCAGATTCTCCCATTACATAACGATAAATATAAATTCTCAAACATGTTGAATTATAACATTGTTTGTAGCATATTTGAGAATTTAGTCAAGTCATCCTTAGCTGTTTACATGTGTAATTTAAGTTAAGATGGCTATGATTTATTGAAAACTGTAAAATGTAAATAGAGACCGCTTCACAAAGAAGGTTGATTAGTAATGGAGTAGGGGCCATGATTGTGTTTGTGTGTGTGATGCTAGCTTCCTAAATTCAAAATAAAAAATAATAAGGTTGATTAGTAATGGAGATATTTATGATATGTCTGCATTTTGCACTTTGCGCCAGAAGTTTAAAATTTTCCAAGTTGATAACTTGGGATGCTCTAAACTTCTAAAAGTACATAATGTAGTTGGTCAGATTGAGATCATAACTGATATGCCCTCATTGACTCTTGACCAACCAGTTATATGGGTTGGCTATGTTAGTGGCGTGGTTCAGTAGCCAGATCTAGAGGGATGTCTGATTGCAGGTTTAATGGTCATGTGATAAAATTAGCAATTGGATTTTCAGTTTCTCCAATCATGGTGGTATTCCTGAATCACATGATAACATTAGCAGTTGGAACTCACAAGAAAATAACATTTATACACAAGATGGGATAATATCCGAAGTTTGACAGGCACATGGAAAGTTGTCCAAGTAAGAGGTTCTGACTTGGTTAGGTTAGGCAGTAACTGATGTGGGCTTAGGTTAGGCAGTAACTGATGTGGGCTTAGTGGTTGTTGGGTGTCATGATGTTGATATGGGTGCAGGTTTTCTTGCATTATTTGTGGCAAGAGAAACTTTGTGTAATAAATGCACTCGGTAGGACTTGAAAGTCAATTGGACAATGGTGGAAAGATGCCTTTCAGGAAGACCTTGAATAAAGAAACATCATTTGAACGTGTATGTTCAAGATATTTATAAAATTTGTAATAGTTTTGGGTTATTTGTATCTTTCAAATTTAATGTCTTACTTGCATATTTACCAATGTTCAACGTAGCAATAGGGAATTTGATAAGAACCGTGAAAACAAACATATCATGTTGCTTAAAATTATGTTCCGAACCTTAAGCCTTTCGTGTGCTTCTCCAACAGTTTTTCCATCCTTCTTCTTGCGCCATGAATGACCATCTCTACGGAAAAATCGAAGCACCCTCTTATTGTAAAGAAACAATGATCCACCTATTGAGGAATCATGTCACAGAAT
This sequence comes from Impatiens glandulifera, assembly GCF_907164915.1. NCBI lineage: Eukaryota > Viridiplantae > Streptophyta > Magnoliopsida > Ericales > Balsaminaceae > Impatiens > Impatiens glandulifera. The sequence continues at coordinate 57,197,398 of NC_061865.1, read as the reverse complement.
GAAGGGATGTAGTCTAATAATATAGAACCAGAGAAACAACAAACAAAAGCAAGACTCATCTTGATGTTGAAGGAAAAGAAAACATACTTGCTGGTGGTGTCTTAGCAAGCTCATGGCTGAGTTGATCTTCCTCATAATTCTGTAAAATAAAGAGCACTTCTGCAGGCTTCAGCCAACGGTTGTGAGCTTCTTTAAAAAGATCACTGATATTATAACCTAGAAATAAAGTAATTTTAGCTTTATCTTGTGATAAAAAAAAGAAAAACAATTATCCATTATCTAGCACTGATATTGGACTCTTACTGAAGCCATTCGGCTGAAATTGTAATATAAAATTATGGAAATAAAGTAATTTAGCTGTATCCTGACTTTCCACATCCTTCAACAATTGAAACGATTCAGTCAAAACCTTATCAATTCTCTTGATTGACCTATGTGAAGATTTGAACTTAAATCAACTCTTCTTTGACTCAATTCCAGCAAGTAAAACACTAAAACCTAAAAGTTACTAGCTATAATTCGTATTCAGTATCCGCGTAACAACAACAACAACAACAAAAGTGATTGAGAGTTCACCTGATTGCGCCATCACTGTGATGCCGGATTCAAAGCTTCAAGGATCTTTCTGGTAGCATCTCACTTGATCAGTTCGTCTGAATCGGATGAAATGAACTAGTTTAACATGATCTTACTATCGCTGCGCATGTAAATAGCTTGATAAGAATGAAATTCCTTGTATACAGTTCAACTTTCTGGCCTGAATCGATCAATTTCCATTAATCACAAAGCTTTTAGTTTTAGAAAGAGAAAGGTTGATGCAGACATATATAGGGGCGGGAAGCCAGGAAAGAGAGAGTGATGACTTTCAATATGAAGGGTCAAATTACATTCACCGACGATTAAAGGCCTTGTTTGGGGGAGGATTCATCTCTCAAATATTCCATTTTTAAATATAAAATAATTTTACTTTTATATATTGTTTCACTTATTAAATTTTATTTAAAAAAATGATTGGGAGACTTTAAGATCAGGTCAAGCCAAGTTGAAACAAAGTGTTTTCTTTCTTCTTTCTATAGGAAAACAAGAAACTAAAAGTTTTTTCACTTTCGTTTGAGCTATGGCAGCGGGAATTTGAGGAAGGGAATTGAGGAGAGAATGATGTGGCCCAATTTGATTAGCCAAAAAAATAACAAAATTTCTCTCTTCTCAACTTTTATCTTTTTTCAACTATAGTGACACATCATTCCTTCTCTCAAATTCTCTTTCCTATCCCTCCTCTTTTATTTATTATAAAACAAACCGTTAAAATATTTTATTTATTTGTTAAATAATTAATTTTTTTTTAAATGTTCATTTTTATTAAAAATGATATTGAAGAACGATTAACTACCTCGACTAACTTTACAGACTTTTCAGAATTAATCTAAAAAACACTAATAATACTAGTTATTGACAAGGTAAAAATAAATAAATTATTAATTATATAAATTAATTAAATATTTTAATATCATAAATTCACTTTTCAATTAATCATAAAAACCCACATCAAACATGACTTGTGAGAGTGATTGAATTGTTATATTTATGACGAAATGATCAATACTTAGATTTTGTCATTTATGACGTATTTAATTATTTAATTTAAACCTGGTTTATAATTAAATATAATTTTTCATTAATATATTTATAAATTTATTACTATTAAAATAATTTTATTATTATATATTAATTATTTTAAATATTTTTATACAACAAAATAATTTTTATAAAATCACTATCAAACAAAGAAAAACAAAAACCAAGTTGAATAATCCAATACCAGACAATTATGGACCACAAAAGTAATCATTGATAGATTATTTTCAAATTTTGGATTTTAGATTTTAGGTATCTGATTATTATGATGATAGGATTTTAGGCTGGTTTGATCCTGAATTATTTTTTTATTATTTAAAAAATATATAAGTATATTAGATTAAATTTTGTACTCAAAATCTTTTAATTAGATGAAATTGAGGTAATTAAATTAATAATATAAATAAATTATTTATTTATAAATATAAAATAAGTTAATCAATTATATATATATATATATATATGTATATTACTTACAATAATACATTATTTATTCATATATAAAGTTTTAACTCACTCAATTATGGGATTATTAATAAAAAAAGTTAAAAAAAAAAATGATTTTTTATAAAATTTAAAATTTAAATATAAAATATTTTAACTCAAATAATCTATTTTTTTTATCAAATAATATTTAAATTCATAACCATAATTTTTCAAATTATCCAAAATAAAATAATAATAATAATAATAATAATAATAATATAAAATAACTATTAGTAGAGAGAATTCACATTAGTAATTAGTATGAATGATTTTTTGTAATTAAAATATTGCTCAACACTTTTAGTTGTTTTGTTTGATATTATTATTTTAATTTTCATTTTGAAAGTTTCTATCTTTTAGATCGCACCTTATAATTATCATTTGTTATTTATAAATTTAAATAAACATACATGATTTTATTAAATCCTGTTATCTTAAAAAAGTGTCTTGCTTATATTCTCATTATCTTAAAAAAATAGTTTAAAAAATAAATAAATAAACTTTTCATATATTCAAATATAAAAATCAGTTCAAATTTCATTTTCTAAAACTTAGTCTGTCTTTGTTGGACTTGATCAACAATTAAAATATTAAAAATATATTAATATTTAATAAATATAACATTTTAATATTTTTATTAATAAATTAATTAATTTAATTAAAAAATATAAATACCAATTATTGTAAAAACTTAAACAAATCAGGAATACCGACCGGTTCAGTTTGGGAATGGTTTAGTCTATATGTTCAGTTTGGAAGTGACCGGTCTTGAATATTAGTACAAAGTCTATTTTCAGTCTTTTTCAAACAAGGCCTAATAATGTGAATGTGTGGGCTTGACTTTGACTAACACTTCACATGTGAACATATGAGATATACTTTTTAATAAAATGTAAATTAACTTTTTAAAAACCAATTGTTTCATTTTTAAAATTCTTTTTAAGAGAGTAGTTAAATATAAAATTATATTTTATATATTATAATAATAAATCATATTATTAGGTTAATTTATAAATAAAATTTTGAATATTACAATACAATATTAAGTAATATATAAAACATATATACCATCATAAATTTTAAAGTTAGTTAACAATAAAATTATTGAATTCATGTTAACATGATTTATTGGTTGAGGCTTGAGATCTTATTAACATCTTCTATTAATAAAACATGATTTATTTATTTTAAATATAAAATTATACTATAAAAAGCAAAAACAAACCAAAATAGGATGGAATATATAATAAATTGATTAAAAAAAATACACAAAATGAAGTAAAATTAAAGTATATAGATAAAACATTGAATACAAATAAGTGGAAAACATATGTCAATACAAACCAAGTTGGGTAAGAATCAATCAATTATTTTATTTTATTTTTTTATTTATTTTTTTATTTATTTTTTTTAATGTAACAATAATTGTGACTTTTATTTTAATGTAATAAAAATTTAATTTATTGAAAAAGAATGAATAAAATTATCAATTAAATGTAGTGCTTAAGTGTATGTGTGTGCTGTTTAATTATTAAATAGACACATGGTGTCTATGCATGTTGATCATTTCTATATTAATTTAATATAGACATTTTCTACTAATTTAATATAAACATTTTCACTTTCCAACGCCTCAACTTCATCATCCTTCCACTTATTCGTTTAGCCTACTTCAGTTCTGTTTCCTCTGCCCCAATTCCTAAAATCCATAAGAGAAACAAAAAGAAAAATAGGAAATTATTTGGAATTCTGATAGAATAATAAGTTTGGATCATTAGTAAGAAATTCTTAGCTATTTACGGTTCAACTATATTTCTATATATTTATTTTGATAATTTAGATTTGAAAAAATATCATTTTGTTTATAAATTAAGGATGTTGATTGAAAATATGAATCAAGAATATATATTTAGTTGTTAGATTAATTTAGAAAAGATATATGATAATTATGTTGAAGTTGAGAAAATAGTATAACTGTTTTTATTACTATAGACATGATTATGTGATAGTTTATTTGATAATGAATATCTATGCATTTAGTGCTAGGTTATGAGTCAGCGCGACTTCTAAGTCCGTCTCGGTTGATGGTTATGAGTCAGTGCTAGGTTACTATATATATATATATGAGATGAGTTTTAAATGATGAAATGGATTTGTTAAACTTTTATATATGTTACTTGATCAGATATAAACAGGTATTGTATTTATTACTAAGCTAATTGAGCCAATCCCCATTGATTATCACTTCAGATAAAGAACAGGTAAAGCCGTGAATATTGAAAAAAGACGTACTACTGAGACGGTAAAATCTATATAGAGTTGGTACCATCTATATAGAGTTTGTTACGATGATAATATAGTCAGTAGTTTTAAATATAACATATGATGTATATAAGTTTTGAATTGATACTCTAATGATATATGATGAGAATTTTGAATTATATAATAGAATCTTGCATGTTATGGATTTATAAGATACTGCATGTGCCCTTTTGAAAATCTTGGGTTTAGGCGGGTTTGGTGCATGACATTAAATATGTCTATACTCATCAAAAGAGTTCATATTGATAAGTTTGCAATAAAAACTGAAAATCTAATATTAATTTTCAACTAGCTTTGAGAATAAAGTGTTAATAAACTTGGTCAATCTAGCATTGTTGTCAAATCTCTTTTGATTTTCTTGTTCTAGATAGTTCACTACATAATAATCGAGCTTATAAATAATTTATATTGAAATGAAGTGAATTTTACGTGAGTTATTGTGTGAGCCGATTTAGAAATTTGTATAATATCTTATTTTTAATAGATAATATTTAAATCAAACATAATGTAGTTCTGTCCAATCTTAAAAATAATCAATCATAATCTCATGCATATTTCAATTTTAAAAAGTTCTAATTTATATAAGATGTTTAGGGATTTTATTAGGCAAACTAAATAATAAACCTTGGTTATCAAATAAACAAGTAATAAAAAGAATATGAAGAAGAATGAGAGGAAATAACTAGGAAATTGGTATGTAACTTTTTATAGTGCCTTTTTAATCAGAAGTATATTTAATAAGGAATGTGCAAAACGTGTAGCTTTTCATATTTTGTATGTTGAAACTTGGAACAATTATATATATATATATATATATATATATATATATATATATATATATATATATATATATATATATATATTTTTGTAGATGGACATCTGTCTATATTTTAAAAAGAAAGAATAAACTAGAATTTTGAAGAACAATCTTTTTAAAATTATTATTGAGATAAAAAAAAATATAAATTATTTTAAGTGAATTTGCATCCTAATAAATATAATAAATTTAAGATTGACAAATTAAAATGAAAACAATAACATAAATTATAGATTATACACTAGTACAACTTAAAAGTGCGTGATATATATATATATAGACGGGTATCGAATTTGAGTTTCGCAAACTTTTAATTCCGATTCCGTACCCAATTGGGTACGTTCTTCTTTCATTATACCCGTTTCGATCCCAATTTAAATTACTCGAACCCAATCATTGGACACCGACAAATATCAGACATATAGATACCATTGTCAATCCCCGAGTAGATGAGAGGTTGAAAATATATTATTTCCAAATTATATCAAGATAAATAAGAATTATTCAATATGGACTGATCTATGTATATGTTTAGTGGATTTAAGTCATTTTTTTATATTATCTATTAAACTTGTATGTATCTCAATGTTTTTAATAATAATTTTGTATTAGTGATTTAGTGGTTAATAAATTGTATATATTTATCTTTGTGTTTTTTTATAAAAAAAAATCACACTAAGTTTAAGCTCCCTAATTTTAAATTTTGACCCCTTCTATGATTAAAAACTTGTTTGATGTGGATTATTTGAGAGTTTGTAATGATTTTTTTTATTAAATTATTTGATTTTTTAGTTAGTTGAATTAGTGTTTTTTGAAATATTATTTTGTTTATAAAAAATAAAATTAAAATGTTCTAATATTTTAATTAACTAATTAAATAATTTATTATTGAAAAATAAAATATAACGGAATGATTTAATTTTAAATAAAAAATTTAAGAAAAATTAAGAAACAAAATAAAGGATTTTGAACTAAAAAGATGTGGTGTTGTCAAGCCTTGATGTTTTGTTATGTTTATAAAAGTCTTATATCTTTTTAGGGTATAGAACTATAGGAACAATAAATGGATTATATTTTTTTTTATAAAAAGGTGCGAAGGTAGTAAATAAAATATTTTTTTTAAATAAAAGAAAAGATATTTAATGTTTTAATTAATAAATTAAGTAAGATAAGGAATGAAATTATGATTTTTCTTATTTAACTTTTTTTTATGTGTTTATTTATTTTTTAATTATATGAATAAAACAATTTTAGTTAAAAAAAATAAAGTCGTTCCTAATAAAAGTTAGGTATTGCATAGTGAAGTAGCACTCATCATTATTAAATAAACAAATAAGCAATTTAAGTCAATCATTATCTATCACAATTAATAACCCATCAAATATCAAATTATTCTTTTTTTTTTTAATATTTTAATCTAAATAAATCATTTTAAAATATAAATAAATAAATATATATATATATATATTTAAATGATCAACTGTATAACCAAGGTCACCCTTTCCACCCGGCCCTATTTAACAACCAGATTATATTATTTTTATTAATATAATACAAAATTGTTATATATTATATATGTTTTTAATATAATATAAAATATAACAAAATAAATACAAACTAATAATACATATATTTTTTTAGCTTAAACATTCCAAACTTTAAGAGTGACCTTATATATAAGAGAAATTTTAGGAAATGACCCCAATAATAGGCTCAGTTGCGTCACACAACCCTCACGCAACCCCAGTTGCGTCACGCAACCCCAGTTGCGAGACGAAAAAAAATCTCGCGATTCCGGTTGCGTCACGCAACCTCCGACATGAGCAAAATCGTTCAAAAACAGTAAAATGAGTCACAAACGCTTTTTTTTTAACCTTTGCACTTTCCGCATTTACCCCATTTTTGAGGGTCATCTCCTCAAATTCCCCTATATATAATGCAGAGATTCTAATTTTCTAAATTTAAAAAATAAACTTAAAAGGAATTATCTAAAATTATTATTTGTAACTTATCACTTAATTAACTAAGACATCTAATCAAATTATTTAAAGTTTAAACTATTAATCAAAATATTTATTTTACTTTTTATAAATTCAAATATTAATATTTTTAATATTTTAAGGATTTTATACAAATAATTTACTTTTACATCTGATAATATATAATATTTATTTTCAAAAAATTCAAATATTAAACCAGGCCTAACAATTTTCCACAAAACCACAAAGTCAAAGAAAGTGTCATTTTTTCCTTTCATATAAGAAAACATTATTGACTAAATTCTTTAATTCAAAGAAACAAACAAATTCAAAATCTCGTGTGTAGACATATAATAAATTCAATGAAATTATTAATTTCACTAAATATCTTACTGTCACCAGAGCTTGTTTGATCTTGTGTTATTTGTAATAATTTCACAATATATGAATTTCACTAAGACTGTAATTTGTATGCATATTCATTGTTATTATTATTATAACTATCTTGAAAATAAATAACTCAATATCAATTATTTGTTTTTTAATCAGAGATTTTATTTATATTCTATATGACTATATTTAGTAGCGATTATGTGAAACTAAATAAAGTCATTCTTTGTCTATTATTTTTACGAAATTATCACTTTGTGACTTGTGAATTATGTATTTGTTACAAATATTAAAAATTGTTATTCTATTATGTTGAGGGTGCAAGTAGCATGACATAATTGTTGATAAGTCACGCCGAACAAGAAATATGAAAAATTGAATTAACAATATTTTTTTTTTGTTTCTATTAACTAAAAAGAATTGGTTGAAAATTCTTTCAGAATATGTCTAGATGAAATAGACCATTATTGTCCCCTCTTCTAGTTTAACGACAATAAGAGGTGGATACTCACCTTAAAATTCTGAGTTCGAGCCTGTTAGCCGACAAGTTCTGCGTCTGGTTAAATGTGTTTGCGGGCTACATATTTAATTTGTTGTCGATTTCATCTGAAAGCGTTTTAAATTTAAGCGGGGACCATAACGGTGATGTGTCATGTTAGTTCTCTTTTAATTAAAAAAAAAATATTATTTTTCATAGTCATTATAAATGATATAAAATAAAAGGAAACTATTCAAATAATATTTTAACCGAAAAAAGTGCAAAGTCATGGTAATTCATTTTACATAAACATAATTTTGTATCAAAACATTTAATTGATAAGTATCATTTTAGAAAGGTAGATTAGGGTAAATTTGTATTGAGGCAAAGATATTTGCTTTATAAAGTGAACAGATTGAAAAGATGTATTATTATAGTTAAAGTCATATTTAAGTATGTATTATATTAGTTAAAGTCATATTTAATTTTGTTATATTTGCAAGTTGATTTGTTTTACCAACCTATGATATTATATTTATATAATAACTTTTCAATTCCATTCGGTAGGCAAAAATATAATATTGATAATATCAATGCCTAACACACCACCACAAGTTTTGGATGACTTAAAAAATATTATTTTATTTAAAGTTTATGATTGATTATCATAAGATTTTGGGAGAGTTGGTTATGGAGAAAGAAAAAAATAATATGAATTTAAGTTTATATGTATATATATTGAAAAACTAGGAATTTAACATGTAATTAAATTTATTTCATATGAATAATTCAGAAATAAATTAATTTAATAAAAATATATTTAAAGTGTTTTATATTTAAATGTCTAAATAAATATTTTGAATTGAACCTATACTCATTAATATACACAAGACTATTTTAATTAACTTTTAAATTTAATTAAAAAAATTAATGACATTTTATTAACTTAAAATATTCTGTAAATAATATTTGTACAAAATTGAAAAATAACATTTTTTTATGATTCATATATAACTTTTTAACATTATGTTTATAATTTACTAAAATAGTTCTAATTTAAAATATAGTTCCAATTAAAATATGTCAAATTAAAAAAGAGATACTTCTCAGTATTAATGTTAGTTTCTTAAAATTAAAAATATAATGTGTTTTTTTTTGGTTACAGAGTTAGGCATGACTTTCTCATCTAACAAAATAAAATTTGTTAACTCCATATTAATTAAAAAATTGTATTAATTTTTAATTTTTTAATCAATTTCTATTATATTTAAGTGAAAAATAATGAAATTGTCTAAATTACTTAAAATAATAAATGTAATAAAAAATTGTATCCTCCAAACTATGTAGAAGAAAATTACAAAATTTAAGTATATCAAAATATACTAAAATAATATTTATAAATTAAATATATACCTATTATATTTAATATTAATTTAATTATAAAAATATTATTTTAAAAATTAAATTAAATATAATATGATTTAATATATGCTTTCTAGACATTTTATTTTATAAGATATAAAATTAATTCTATTTAGTGTTTTTTTTTTCAAAATAGACTTAAATACCTAATTAAGTCTAATATGTTATCAAAATTCTCTTAAATACAAAATACCCTCTCGTGTCTAATTAGTCTAACTGAAAATTATATTTATGTTTATTATTTTGTTAACTATATTTTTTTAATTAAATTTAATTATTAAAATTGAATAGTTTATAAGAATATTAGATTTTAATAAATATTTTATTTTATAATAAATATCTTTAATTTTTAATTTATTTTATTTTGTTTTTGTAAGGTTTATATAGTAATTATATATTTTTTCATTTAAATTAATATGTTTTTTTAGAAATTAAATTAAGATAAATAAATGTATGAAAAATTTGTATACAAAACTTTATTCTAAATACATCAATTTTGATTATTAACAAATAAATATTATTATTATTTTTTTGTTTAATTAAACGGATGAAAAAACAAATAATATTCCAACTCAGACAGTTATACCAGTTTTCAAAAGCCATTATTTTTCTGTTAGAATAATTAATTTTGTTTTTATTTATTTATATTGTTTAAATAAAATAATGTTACATAAACACATTAGATTCGGCACAACGAGATTTCCGATTATGAAGCTCGCCGGCGGCCATGGAAGGCCGGTGGCCGGTTATGCGACGGTCAACGGGCTCGTCGCACCTGCAGGAACTGGACTTCGATGGCCTCGACTCACATCTAGGCTTCGGCGAGCTTGTTGTGAATCTGCAGTTTCAGCGTGGCTTCGGTTTTCAGATTTGGGAGTTTGGAGGGCATGGGATGCTAGGTCTCAAATTCGGCCAGTAATTGGCTGCTTCTGGGGTTTGGTTTATTCTGACCCAATTACATAATTTGAATATCTGGATTCAATTGGTTTATTTGATAGATTTGAATTCACTGGCCAACATATGGCCGGCGAATTATGCATATTTTTATGGGAATTATCATCTGTTTAGACTTATCTTATGCTTCTACAGTTTTGTCTGCTGGGTTGGTTTCAGTCCATTTGTTGCTGCAGTTTTTGTCTTACCTGTTTTGATAGATAGTTATGAAGATGGTTCCTTTCCTGGGTGGCTAGCACAACTCTCTGAGACATTTGGACTCTTAGGTTAGACCCTTGAAGGGTTAATTACACTCTATTTTGGTTGTTGCTAATTTGGACATAGTCTCTTTCAGCTAAGTAGTAACAATCTCTTCTTTGTACAACTAGCTAGCTGATTTTGGATTATCTTATTCTTGCATTACTCCATTCTAGCTGAAATGAGACTTGATTGATGTGGATTATTTGGATTAAATCCAATTGTCTACAATTAAAATACCCTTCTTTGTTTTTTCTGTATAATATTAATGGTTATTCTATCCAAATAATAGGATGTTTTTATCATTCTATTTAAAAATAATATAATTTATCACCAAACAAGATGATTTGAATCATTTTTCAAATAACTCCAAATCAAACAAACCCCGTTTTCCTTTCTTTAGAAAAGGATGAATCCTTTTATTAAAATGCAAATGAAAACAATTGTTCTTCAATATTCCTTTGTCAGATCAATTGGCCAATCATCATCAATGTCCATTCCTTCATATTAGCTAATTATGGGCTGTGTTGGCAACTTTGTTCCAGATTTCACTTTGAATAGTGATATATTCATGAATTTAATTCTAAACCTTTTGTCGATTCTATTTTTTGCCCCAAATATCATTGCATTCCAATTTTTCCAATTTTGTAGTCACAAGCTACAAAAGAACACTTGCATAAAGTTGGTAAGAAGTAGACTTGCATTATTCCTGTTTTTCTGCTTGTAACTCTTATTCCGACATTCTTAATATATGTAATTGCTTTGTAGCAAACAAAGGGGAGAGAGTTTTAAAGATGCCACTTTTTCTATATGTAAATATTGAGAAAATATATGCACCCAAGGTAGCTCAAGTGGGATTTTTTGGGCTTGAGAGGTTGAGGTCTCAAGTTCGATTCTCACTAAAAGCACCTTAATTGAAGTGAGGGTTCCTTCAGGGAATAAACCCTGATTTTATATTGAAGAAAATATACCTCTTGCATTTTGCCTTTCTATTCTATTTTGGTATTCATACTAGTTTTCAGGTGTGACATCTCATGGGGGTTGACATAGAGAAGTCTACTACATCTGCCTTGGATATGGTTGGGGTTGCAACTCTCCTGATCTTTATAACTTTCTTTTGGTTCCTTTCACTTTGAGGTTAATTTCTCTCCTTATGTCTTGTGGATGACTATTTTTGTTAGGTGGAAGCACATTCAAATATGCTTACTGTGAGATTTGAATGTTGTGTTGGAAACTTTGGAACATCACTTTGATTATGGATTGTTTTGGTGGGTAGTGATCAGGTGGCTTGTGCCTTGACCTACATTTTGGTTGAATTATTGTGTGTTTCCTTTGTTCCCTTAGGATGATCTAGATTTTTCATGTTCTAGCCTCTATGAATTTTGTATGTGTTTTTTATAACCACTTTTATGTCTTGTGGATGCGTGCTCTTGAAATAGTGTCTTACTATGAGATTTGGAAGTTGACGAGTTGTGGCTTGTGCCCACATACATTTGGTAGTGACAATTTCCTAACTTGTGCCTTGACCTATATTTGGTTGAATTTTGTGTTTTTGTTCTAGAATAACCAGGTCTCTGGTTCAATTTCTACTTATTTCACTTTGATTGAAGTCAGGTCTTGTCAGCAGTGTGTTGTTGGTGTATCTCTTGGGACTAAGATTAGTCGAGGTATGTCCAAAACTCTCCTGAGACTAAGATTAGTCGAGGTATGCCCAAACTAAGTAAGTTATTCTTAAATTTTCTATTACATTCATTTTTACGAAAGAAATTATGTCATAGACTCAACATGCAAACATAGGACTCAGTTGAAAACACTAAAGTATCTCGTTAAGATGTTGAGAATGTTGATTTAAATGTGATAATGTTATGAGAATTAACTTAGTTAGACATATATTATAAATTTGTTACATTTTCCAGATACTAATACAACTCCAAAAATGTTATGAGAAATACTTAATTCGACATATATTATAAATTTGTTACATTGAACAAATACAACTCAAAAAATGTTCCAAATGTGCCCACCTAATCCTTTTATTTCAGCTTATAAGATGTCACAAGATATTTATGAAAGAATTCATGGCTATAGAAAGAAACTAATGTATTTGATATTTATGACTTATGAGGGTTCCAGTGAGTGTTTTGGGAACTAATTTTTGAAGAAAAACAATATTATACTTGGTATTTAAAACCCCTTAGCTTCATTTTTAAGTCATTTGATATAAAAGTAAATTTTAGGTGGAAGTACATTCTAATATGCTTACTGTGAGATTTGAATGTTGTGTTGGAGACTTTGGAACATCCCTTTGATTAGGGTTGTTTTGGTGGGTAGTGATCAGGTGGCTTGTGCCTTGTGCCTTGACCTACATTTTGGTTGGATTATTGTGTGTTTCCTTTGTTCCTTTAGGATGATCTAGATTTTCATGTTCTAGGCACCATGAATTTTGTATGTGTTTTTTATAATCACTTTTATGTCTTGTGGATGCGTGCTTTAGAAATAATGTCTTACTATGAGATTTGGATTTTTGCCATTTTGGTGTGTTTTACTTTGTTCCTATGTTTTTATTGTCTTATGGATAACTTGTTTTGGAATGTGGAATACACTTCTATTATTTTCTTGCTAACAATGCAATTTGGGTATTGTGTTGATGTCTAACTACGATGGTTCTTAGAAGAAACTTTCAAAACAACATTTTTATTCTACTCTCAACTATTGTAGTTGTTCCTTGTCTTTTGATCGAATTTTTGGGTTTCACTTTGTTGCTTTTGTTTTAGGATGATCTATTTTATTCATTTCTAGGCTCCATCAATTTGTTAGGGTCTTAAGACAATCAATTGTTTTTTGTCATGTTGTGGATCTACTACTTTTGGATTGTGGAAATACTTTCTATTTGTTTTATTGTTAGATTTAAATCTCTAAGGTGGTGGTTCTTATTAGGTAGTGACAATTGCTAACTTGTACCTTGATCTATATTTTGAATTTTATGTTTTGGTTAATAGAATAGCCTGGTTTCTAGTTCAATTTCTACTTATTTCACGTTGATTGAAGTCAGGTCTTGTCAGCAGTGGGTTGTTGGTGTGTCTCTTGGGACTTAAGATTAGTTGAGGCATGTCAAAACTCTCTAGAGACTAAGATTAGTCAAAGGTATGTCCAAACTAAGTAAGCTAATCTCAAATTCTCTATTACTTTCATTTTTTTTACAAAAGAATATGTAACTCATTTTTAAGTTGGGTTTGGATTGAATAATTTCTTTTTGAACATTTATTTTGTGAAGTATCTCATCAGTTGAGAATGTTGATTTGATAATGTTACAAGAAATAACTTAATCATACATATATTATAAATTTGTAAATTTGTTACATTGAACTTTAAAAATGTTAAAAAAATAAGTTATAAATATTTTTTTGAGAATTAAAAAAAACTAGCATGACACCCTACAATTATGAGCCCTTGTTTCTAGCCTAGCAGCAACAAGAAATAGATATGCCCGGATTCCTTGAGAGATCATGGGTTAGAGCCCGTCAGACGACAAATTATGTATATAGTTAAATGATTAAATGCGTTTGCGACAACATTTTATTCTCTTCTAGCCTAACGACAACAAAATGTGTATATCCTCAACCTCCTTGAAAGACCCTGAGTTTGAGTCTCTTTGGCGGCAAGTTTTGCGCCTGGTTATAGTGTTTGCGAGTTATGTGTGCTTAACCCTCTTGTGGTCACATTTTTGTTTCCTCTTCTAGCAAAGCGATAACAAGAGGTGAATATTCTCAGGTTCCTTGAGAGGTTCTGGGTTTGAGCTCGTCAGACGGCTAGTTTTATGTCTGGTTAAACGGTTAAGTGTATTTACGTGCTATGTGTTTAACCGCCTTGTGACCATATTTTTTATCCCCTCTTCTAGCTTAGCGGCACAAAATGTGGATATTTCTAACCTTCTTGAGAGGTCCTGGATTCGAGCCCGTCATGCGACAATTTTTACGTTTGGTTAAGTGTGTTTGCGAATTATGTGTTTAACCCATTGTGGCATAAAAAAAAACTAATCTATTTGATATTTTTGACTTATGAGGTGAGTTTTTTTTTGAATTAATTTTAAAGGAAAACAATATTTTAAGACATTTGATATAAAAGTAAATTGTAGATTCTTTGTAAATAAAGAATCAAATAATAAATGTAATTATATGTGTACATTTTTTTTTTCCATTTATATATATATAATAGAAGGTCTGGTCTAGATTTTTATCCAATCCATCTCATTTTCCTTCAATTTAAAAACTTTTAAATTACTTATAAAAGTTACTTCTCACTGTCCTTTTTCTTGGCTAACTTGAGTTGTTGTACATTAAGAAAGAACCTTATATTTTTTTTAACAATGATTCAAATTAAAAAGTGTAAATGTTGTGTACAGTTATTTTAAGAATATTTAAGCAGCTAAAATAACAAAAGTTGTGCCTAAAAAATAGAGTAGTGAAAATTGAAGTCGAGGAGTTATTGCCAATTTCTTAAATTAAAAAATAGAAGAAAAAAAACATAAAAAATGATTAACTATTTACCAACCAACATAACAAATAATTAGATTACCAAACTCCAACAAAGAAGAAAAAGGGGCAAAAGCTTCTTCTCTAATAATTAATGGACTTCAAAATGTTTTGTCCACTTTTTAAACCATATATGCAACTCATTGAGTAACACAGACCAGACATGGTCGATATATTCAAGTCTTACACCCGAAAATAGAGGTTAGAAACCCAAACAACATAAGATAACATAGAAACAGGTTTTGTTTATTACAACCCATTTTCGACTTCTGGACTAAACAAACTAAATCAGACGATCATTTCATCCATTCTGACTGCTACCATATTCGTTTGACAAACGTTTTATTGGCATTGTTTTTTCAAAGAAAACGCAGAGTTCCCCACTGTGGAGTTGTCAAATAGCTGTTATCAAGAGTTCCAAGCTCCACCATACCTCTTCCAGCATTACCACTATTTTCCAATTCAGCTATCTGTAAAACAGTCAGGAAATAATAAAGCTATATCTTAAATAAGGTTATCAATTCTTCGCTTACTTGTTTCATCAGCATCTCGTTCTCTTCCCTCAACAATCTCTCCTGTTCAGAGAAAAATTTTTGGCATTGTCTGTATAATTAGTATTGCTTTCTTTAATACAGACATTCTAAGATTTAAAAAAAGAAAGGAAGGAAAAATACCCTTTCATGAAGAGCATTCATGGATTCTGCCACTAACTTATTCTGCATAAAATGAAGGGAATTAGAATAAAAAAAAGCTCAAATAAAGAGTATACAATCATATAAAGTTACAAATACAGTAAAATGAACTAGAACTGTAATAAATGGATTTTCCTTTAGGTATAAACATGGGTGTTTTTCTACTTTAGATCTCCTTTCAAGATACCAAGTCATGTACAAGCGATCGATGGAAGCTGGGTTGAATATTCACAAATGAGAAGACAAGGAAAAAACACCTATAATTAATTGTATGCATTGAGTCAATCAATTCCTTCTAGTTGAGGATGTGAAAAAAGAGGTTCAGCATTGTGTTGTAAAGGAGGCTAAGAAGATTGATTGAAATCACACACCATTTATGAAGATTAGGATATTGATGCATCTATCTCTTTGTAAGAGGGCAGTGTTGCTTTGTCATACATTGGGTAAAACAGAGATTGAAATCACACACCATTTATGAAGATTAGGATATTGATGCATCTATCTCTTTGTAAGAGGGCCATGTTGCTTTGCCATAAATTGGGTAAAACAGAGATTTTCCCAGATTTCACTAGCCTCATTTAGCAGAATCTGAAATCAAGTAAAGTTTTCATGTGGCTCTTCAGGCGAACAAGTTTTCCACTTCCTAATTTGAGAACCTCCTATCAGCTAAGTTTTTGGATGATTTACTAGAATCTGGGAGAGATCTATAACTGAAGTGACAAAAAATCATCAAAGACTTATAAAAACAATTCAAATGATTTCAACCCATTCTATGATTAATGTTCTCCAAGAGTTGCAGAATGTTATCATCGCCAAGGGAAAAAATAATGTACCTTGGCCGAAAACACAGGAGAATACAAAAGAATCAAAGACATAAAAGTGATTTTGTCAATTGGTAATCGAGGAATATGGCAAACTGAAAACAAGAACTTGTTTCTGCAAGCTGCAGAAATCCAAGTATTTTTTCTTCTTTCTTGTGACTAGTTTTTTTTTTCCTTGAAGGAGACAAGCACATCATCCAATTGTCATGACCCCCACTTTCAATCAAGATACTTTCAATCAGAATCAAACTTGAGACCTCAAACTCTTAACTAAACAGTAAACACAAATTGAGATTTGTCCGTAGATAGGGAAGGCACAGTCTGATGAATGAAGTTGACAAAGGTGGAATACAAGTTCCTGACTTTCGGTGATTTGGTTAAAACCCCGGAAATCAAAAATGCCAAAATAGGAGAATTGAAGGCAAATTTATTAGTTTGAAATTGAGAAAGAAATTGTTATTACATTTCTCACATCCACACAAGAATAAATAGAGTTTTCTTCGAGATATCCTGAGTGGATAATATCCAAGACAGTTCATCACCCCATATGAGCCTGCAGGATTCCAGCCTTCCCACAACTTCATGAATTTTGTTTCTCATCCCCAATTTTATATTTATTTATTAACTGGACTGTTAAAAAGAATATAATTTTCTAGGAGTATGTATACATGCATGATCATCAGATCTAAACTGTTTTGGGAATTCCCTCCCACAATAGAAGATGGAATCATCATATATCTTAAAAAGTATATATTTGTCTAGGAATGTACATTTATGCAAATGTTAGCATTAGTGAAGTGAAAGATATGACTGACCTTCTGAGACCTCGTCTGAATTAGAGCTGCATCAAGTTGCCTTTCTAGTTGAACCAGGTCTGTCACATTAAGCTGATCAATATCAGGCTCATTGATATGCCTGAGGAAATTGAAGATACTTGTCACTTTAACATGTAGATTGTGGATCTTGATAAAAAAACAAAATAAATGGATCATAGTTGATTACGTTGCAACTGTATCTAGGAGCTCAGAACATGACTGGACGTTAGAATACATAGAGGAAAGATCCTACAAAAAAATGGTTACACATCACAAAATTGCAATCATGGAGAAAACAATAAATCGATGAACCACTTTATAGTCACAAAAAACAAAATTATATGCAGGATCCAAGCAACAACAATTACAAATCTCTGAATCTAACACTTTGTCCTCAAGTTGTCAACAAAAGACAATAATATTTCATATTACTGAATCTAACACTTTGTCCTCAAGTTGTCAACAAAAGACTTCTCTTTTTTATCTCATCTTAGTCATGATATTTACATTTCAATCTCATCATGGTAACAAGTAGCAAGACATTGATTTAAATTGAAATTAACAACCAAGGGAAAGGGATCCCAACTGCATTTTGTTGCTTTTATATTTTTGTTGCAGATAATTTAAATTTATTTATACCTTATTTGTAGCTAATAAATATGAGGGAATCATCAGAAGATCAAGATTACCTCCTTGCCATTATCATCATTGGCGATGCTTCCTTCTGCTTCAAAGTGGTTCTGGTACCGCTGGAGGGACTTTGGTAAGCTGAACCAGAATTAAATTATTTAGCATGTACCTTATGCAGATAGCACAATAACAGATGTATGTGGAAGAGTTGTAAGCTAAACAAGGATACTTTAGCAATTACATAAAAAGGTATTCTTTCGTTACAACTACTATTTTGTTGCAGTATATAATCATCTAGCAGATTCTAGCAGTGGGTGCAGCATGAACTATTTCTGAATCAATTCTACATAAAATTTGTTGCGGACATAATCAAATTTGTCAGAGATAATGCTTGCTAGGCTTGTGATAAGCCTTATAATCATAACTAGGAAAGAATTGTAATATGATGTTTAGGAACAAAATGGCTATGTATAGCCATAGGAACATATCTGAGCTAGATATTACACAGGAAAATGAAAGAGCTCAGAGTGAACAGAATTTCCCAGAACAAAAAAAACTACAGTCTAACATTTCAGGTCAGGACATGGTTGAACGGTTAAATTCAATAAACTAATTGAAAGAATATACAATATTTAATAAACCATCAGGTCTAAGCAGGCATGAAATGCAAATTTAATGTACTATCCCCATATTATCATGTGAAATTTTGAATATCTTAAACCATATCACTAGGCTAGCAGCTAAACAAACTCCCATAGAGCAATACCAATATATAAATATGTAACTTTCTTAAGAGAACTACACATCAAAAACTAGTTTTTCTTTTTTAGTTAAATAAAAACTTTTGTTACCATTATGGAGAACAAAACTATATACACAGAAGTCACTATAATGTCTGTAATGTGCACAATCAGAAAAGGTTAACATCAAAGGGAAACAAAATTAGATTATCAAACAAAAAACCACTTAAATCTCAAAAGCTAGTTACTGAAGAGAGCCTAAGAATTATTAAATATCAAACTACAATCACATATTTTACACGGGATTCAAGTCCAACCTTAACTGATTGGTTATAACAAATTAACAATCCACCATGCTTTGTTAGGATATGAATTTGCAAGCTAATTGCATGCAAGCCACCTAGTGATATAAGGCTAGCAATGCAATTTTTGCATCACAACCTGTGCCACCCAATTCCACTAGCCGGTCATGGTGGAGCTTAGTTCTAATACCAAGTATAACAACCTTTAAGAAAACATTGTCAATAAGCTAGCTATTTTTCTAAGGCGGAGAGCCTAAGGTGTTATACTCAATACAAGAGTCCCATATGGTCTACCTAGGATGCAAACCCAATACATTAACAGATTGTCTTGTGATAACCTAATACCATATAGGAGGGGAGACGAGTCGCACCTCGTGAAAGTCCTTACCCAAATTTTGACACTAGGAGACTGACGATAAGTTCACTCGAGATGCAACATTTGTATGAGGAGTGAGGAGTTCATCGACCACATTCTTCTCCACTACAACCTTGCTAAGAGCATGTGGGCTCTTCTGACGACCATCTTAATTTCCAATGGTAATCTCCGCTCAAAGTCACCAATATTTGGGCTAAATGGATTGAATGGGGATCTTCTAACAACATTGCGGATGATTGAAAATTGATCACTCTCATCATGTGATGGACGGTCTGGAAGGAGAGAAATAGAAAAGTGTTCGACGGAAAAGCTACGAATTTGAAAGACAAGAATTCATGTTGCTTCAATCCGGAAAAAGGGATATGCACATGATTTTTTTTTTATCTTATTAGCATTTAAATCTCTTATTTAGTTTTGTTTACTAACGTTTTCAAATAAAAGATAACCTAATTCCATTTAAGCTAAAGTGGTGGTCATATTTTGACAAGAAAGCAATGTAAAACAAAGAGTATTGAAACATCAAACTACTTTCTCAACTCTTCATTGAACCAAGGTAACCTTCTTTACCCTTAATATTCTTAACTGAATGTTATAAGAAGCTAGATTTACCCTGCATCTGCATCCATTAAGAACTAGATAAGAAGGGTATCACCTTCAATGCCATTGCTTAAAGATCCAAAAGTAGTTGATGTGGCTGATCACATGCTCTGAGTCTAGACAATTCTCTAATTCCTTTAGAATAGTTAACATGTTTTGACATCAATCATATGTTAACAAGGAAGAGGACTTGTACTACAGACTTAAATTATCATTTTGTTACACAAAATTGAAAATTAGATTGGTTGAAAATTGAATCCACTTCTATTTCCTCTACCTTCACGATGTATATATTGTTACTCTTCACAAAATATGTTAGTGCCCCTAGCTTGTTATCCATTTGGTGTTTTCCTAACATATACTATCCAAATATGTAATTGTAAGTAATTTGGATTTTATAACAAAATCCACCCAACCCTATTTTGTTGGTTAAAAGCTTTTTTGCTAAATAATAGGTGTTAGGTTTGGTAGTTTACTTAGATAACCAAATATACAAAGTAAACAGTTATTGAAATAGATAATATACTGAATAGATTATGAAATGACGCCTTTATGCTAGAACCTATGATTTCAATAATAGAATAAATAATTTATTGAACTCATTTCAGAAATGGGATTTATCCCTATGTTGTATTTTGATCTCACTGAGAAATTCCAAAATTTTCAGTTGTTACAGCTAACTTTTTCATTTGGTAAAAGTTGTGGATAAATGAGATCACAATACAAATGAATCGTAGCTACATTATAATCCAAATTCTTAAGAGAATACAAATTGTAAATTTTATCTTTGGTATGTTCTCTTCATCAATAACTTGATTTGTTGGAGGTCATTTAAGAAGCTCTTTCTTCTGCATGATAAAATGGGTTGCGTGTGGAACGGTTTGACGATAGTATCAAGTTGTCATACCGATCAATCCACACCAGAATTTGCCTTTTGGCGTATATACTCAATGAAAATGTATAAAAGTGAGAAGTTTAGTGAATAACATGTTAAGAAAGTGTACACCGAAGTTTGCCTTTTGGTTTATACACTCATTGAGAATGTATAAAAGTGAGAAGTCTATGAAATAACATGTTAAGAAAGTGCAAATGATATCACTTCGGATCCTAACAAACACATAAAAAGTTAATTTCATGACAAATGAAATGTGGCTACATTATGATCCAAATTCTTTAGAGAATACAAGTGATATTTTATCTTTAGTATGTTCTCTTCATCAATAACTTAGTTTGTTGGAGGTCATAAGAGACTCTTTCTTCTGGATGATAAAATGGGTTGCGTGTGGAACGGATAGACGATAGTATCAAGTTGTCATACCAATCAATCCACACCGGAATTTGCCTTTTGGCTTATATACTCAATGAAAATGTATAAAAGTGAGAAGTTTAGGGAATAACATGTTAAGAAAGTGCACACCGAAGTTTGCCTTTTGACTTATACTCTGAGAATGTATAAAAGTGAGAAGTCTATGGAATAACATGTTAAGAAACTGCAAACGATATCACTTGGGATCCTAACAAACACATAAAAAGTTAATTTCCTATGACAAATGAAATGTGGCTACATTATGATCCAAATTCTTTTAAGAATCTTTAGTATGTTCTCTTCATCAATAACTTAGTTTGTTGGAGGTCATTTAAGAGACTTTTTTTTCTGCATGATAAAATGGTTTGGATGTGGAGCAGATAGAAGATAGTATCAAGTTGTCGTACCGATTCAATCCACACCAGAGTTTGCCTTTTGATTATTTTTTTTGAAAAGGTAAACTTTATTGAAATCGAGAGTGAAACGTCCTCATCAGTTTGCAGAAAAAAATGGTGAAGAAATAGAAAAACTAAAAATATAAAAGTTAGATTCCGATAAGCTCGAGATAGTCCCATTCGGTGCACATCTCCTTCTTCTTGATTTAACGAAAGTTTGAAGAAGAAAACCTTTAAATCTACCGCCCCAAAACTCTTTTCTTGAAAATTTCTCCTATTTTGTTCTTTCCATAATATCAACCACATAATTTGTCCAATAACTTAACTTATACACTCACTAAGAAGGTATAAAAGTGAAGTCTAGGAAATCACATGTTAAGAAAGAAAGTGCAAGTTATATCAACAAGCATATAAAAAGTTAATTTTATATGAAAACATTATGATCCAATTCTTGAGAATAATGTATTTTATCTTTAGTATATTCTCTTCATCAATAACTTGGTTGATTGGAGGTCATTTAAGCCGATAACTTGGTTTATTGAAGGTCATTTAAGAGGCTCTTTCTTCTTCATGATAAAAAAAAATGATGGAACGGATGGACAATGGTATCATGTTGTCATACAGATTCCACACCTGAGTTTGTCTTTTGGCTTGTTCACTCTTGAAAATGTATAAAAGTGAGAAATCTAGGGAATCACATATTAAGAAAGTGCAAATGATATCACTTAGGATCCCAAGTGTGAAATCTAACCATGGGGTTAGTAATGACCATGAAACAGGAAACCTCCATGTAGAAACCCAGGCTCCTCCGGGAACACCTCGGTGTAAGGGAAATAGGAGCACCAAGGGTTGATTATAGAGCTTTACTCCCTGTGAAAGAGCCTTCACTCCAACATGAAGAGATTGAGCCTAAAAGCGCCTTGTTCGATGTGGTAGATGCTCATTTTCTTACCACGACGTGCAAGTAGGATGTCCTTACCAACCTGACTGCACCTTTATTGCCTCTGAGTCACTGAGTGACATGTAAGGGAATAGAGGAACCACACTCCTAAAGCTTTGGAGGTTGCCAATTGTATCAATGAATGAATTGTGGATACTATTGACAAGATTATCAAGAAGAATGAGAGAAAAAAGAAATATGAAATAAACTTTACTCTCAGATTAAGATAAAGAAATTCAGGGCTGAGAGGAAAGCTCACAAACTCTTGGGATGCACTAACAAAGGACATCAAATTAAGTGTCACCGGACTGAACAGAAAGCTCACAAACTTCAAGATGGACACAAATTCTTGGGATGCACTAGCAAAAGACGCCAAATTAAGTGTCGACCTTGACTCAACGGATCTTGGAATATTTCCTTATTTTCTACTATGTTAGGTTTGTCTTCTTTTTCTTTTTATCTATTTTGTTTTGTGAGTTCTTTTGACGTTTTACTTGCAAATTTGGTTATGATTCTGGTTATGACTCATAATACTCTCTACTAGTTTGGTTATTCCCATTTTACATGTAATCTTCGAGGTATTATGAATCTATAAAAAATATTCTCTTTTAAAAATATAATGCATAAACATATCAAAGTTAAGACTAAACCGATGAATTTAAGTAGTACCTATCCTATACCCTATACGATTTTATTTTATTTGTCAATTTTAGCTTAATATTTAGTTGACATTTTAATTGAGTTATAATATATAATTAGTTTTGAATATATATTGAGAATACGAATTGGAAAATTTAGAGGAATTACATCACTACTCACTAGATGATCTTCGAATTTTATGGTTTAGTCTCCCTACTCCCTACTTCTTACCGATGATCTCCATACTCCATACTCCATACTCCATACTCCATACTCCATACTCCATACTCCATACTCCATACTCCATACTCCATACTCCATACTCCATACTCCATACTCCATACTCCATACTCCATACTCCATACTCCATACTCCATACTCCATACTCCATACTCCATACTCCATACTCCATACTCCATACTCCATACTCCATACTGATGATCTTCGAATTATATAGTTTAGTATGAATATGAAAAGTTTGTAATCACCGGTTTACTCCCTACTCCCTACTCCCTACTCCCTACTCCCTACTCCCTACTCCCTACTCCCTACTCCCTACTCCCTACTCCCTACTCCCTACTCCCTACTCCCTACTCCCTACTCCCTACTCCCTACTCCCTACTGATGATCTCCACACTCCACACTCCACACTCCACACTCCACACTCCACACTCCACACTCCACACTCCACACTCCACACTCCACACTCCACACTCCACACTGATGATCTTCGAATTATATAGTTTAGTATGAATATGAAAAGTTTGTAATCACCGATTTAGAATCTTAAGTGTGATTCTGATTGAAAAGAAACATCCAATCAAATTCTCATCATACCCACAAATACTTCATTGTTGTCAATTTGACAAAAACTCTAGCACTCAATGTTAATCAAACTGTTGTCATTATGTGAGAATCTCAACATCGACTATCTAGTATCTTTGATCCACTTATTTTGAGTTGAATTATATTATTTTGTCTCCTCATTTAGGAAGAATCTACAACATAGATGGAAGGGAGTTTGAAAATAACAATCTAGGCTAGCTCCACAAGTTATCTATTAAGTTATCTATTAATATGTACCAAAAGTTAACTTGTTTCACTCTTATAGTTTTCGTTTACTTTTCCATATACCCCATCAATTGAGATAACTATCCTCAAACTTTCATCTTTCTCAAATTCTTCTATAGTTCTTAAATGTGTTTTATTAGTCAAATAATTGAGTATTAAATTATTCTTAAACGACATTATCAATCTTTCCAAGATAATCTCAAATAGATATTTGGAGCATATGTAGAAATATAATGAAGATAAAGTATTTTACTGCCATATCCGATATGACAGGAGCTTAAACTTTATTAACTCTATGAAGAGCAATTTACAGAATTAGAGGTCTTTTATATCAAAGAGATTACTTCACTTCCTACCCACGTGCATTGATATTCTCACTTCTGTCCAAGCTGCACCTACTACCTAAGTTCCTAGTCATATAAAACAAATGAAATTCCTACCTGATCCTAACAAACATATAAAAAGTCAAATCTCTTATGCACCATTTGGATGTATTTCTTATTTTTGTTATTCAAGGTAATAATACCATGTTATGTATTCCACAAACTTTTCATGTTAATGGTTTTGGCATTAACAACTTGTTCTCATACTACTTACTAGATTGATTATGAACCAGTTTGACATCTCATCCAATCATAAGAAAATGTCAGAAGTAAGAAGTTATATAGTCTACAATGAAAAGATGATAATGTTAAGTAATTCTCTTATAGAAGCAATCATATGCTCCTATCTATCTTCAGGGATGGGAGTTGGCAAATATTGTTTTTTTAAGAAAAACACAACTTATTTTACAATGATAATCATGAATGCATCTACCAATTCTGTGGATTTGTAGCAGTTCTATCCAAGATTTCGGTCACAGATTTGTAGCAGTTCTATCCAAGATTTCGGTAGAAACATCCACCGCTGATGAGTAAAGTCTGTCAACTGAAGTTCTATTAAATCTTATTTCACATTACTAAAAATAACTCAAAAAGATTATCTCATTTTTCTTAAAGAGGTACTCGCAATCGCAATCAACATAACTCCAAACAGTTGAGTATATTTTAAAAAGACCAACAATAAGTTTTTGTATAATCAATTTACTCACTAAGATGACAAGAAGTCGGTGCCTAAAATATCAAAGGTCACGAACTCGATTCCAACTTATACCGCCTTAAGTTAAAGTGGAGATTGTGCTTAACTTCTTATATTAAAAAAAAATAAAGAATTCTGAATAATCAATTGGTACTACTATCCAAGATGTCAAATCTCTTATTTTCAATCACCACTACATAACCATGAGAAAAGATTTATAATATGTAACTATTTCAAGTATAATACTTTAGCCTACCTCATTTCTTATAACAATATGTTAGCTATTCATCATTTTGATACCTTCACCTCTTAGTCTTTGATTGTCTAAAGAGGATCATTTGAAGCAATTGAAGGTAAGACTCAACCTATATGACATGACCCATCAACGTCACAACTTCATCCTTCTTTCTAGGTGTTCTATTTGTCTCCAAAACGAGGAATCCACCAACATCTTACCTCAAAGTGTTTTTGTAGGTGAGCTCTCTTTTGAAATGTTATTTTTTATTAAAAAAATGAGATGCTTTTTTATTAATCTTTGGTAACAAAAAAATCGAACCAAATTAGAAAAGTTATGACAAAGATGATCATAACATTTTTTTTTTAGTTTAAATGTCTAATTTTTATTGAAATCGAGATGTGAAAGGCAAGAAACGTTCCTAAACAGTTTACATAAAAAAAAGAGGGTAGAAGTAGGATCCTTGGCAATCAATAAGCACTTGAATAATACAATTCAAGTGTACCATCTTCTTTCTCATTTCAAGGAAAGGGTGTGGAAGGAAAAGGAAACAACGGAGGATCCGAATCTGACCTAAATGAGAATGACATGAAAAGTGTTTTTCAAAACCTAGCATTAAGGGCGTTACGACGATATACGAGAGGAATGGAGAAAAACTCGTGATTGGTGTTGAAGAAAGAAAAAAAAATACAATAAAGTTAGATTCCGATAAGCTCGAGATAGTCTCATTCGGTGCACATCCCCTTCTTCTTGATTGATGTGAAAGTTTGAAGAAAAATTCTTTAATCCTACCTACTTTGAAAATTTCTCTAATTTTGTTCTTTCCATAATATCAACCACATACACTTCCATTCATTGCAAATAATCACTCTCGAGCATCTCTAGATCCATTGTTCCAAAAGTCTGCAATGTTAATATTAGGAGGCATGGCCCATAGATCAACCACATAATAAGTGGGATGCACTTCCATTCATTGCAAATAATCACTCTCGAGCATCTCGAGATCCATTGTTCCAAAAGTCTGCAATGTTAATATTAGGATGATTGATAACGATACGAAGAAGGACCAAAATGGAGGAGGCCATGTGACCATGAAGGAGAATATGTTTGGTCGTTTCTTCGGCTTAAGACAATACTATATCTGCTAGCAAGGAGAATTCTTTTTCTGTTAAGTTTGTCGAGAGTATGAATGCATTCGTGAATAGCCTCCCAGGAGAAACAATTTTTTTTGGACAGAAGACTTCAAAAGCTGGTCATAACTTATAATTACATATTATAGCTAAACTAAACAACATAAAAAGTCAGCTTATAAAGTCAAAAGAGCTAGTACCCCTTGGATCACCGCTACGCGGGTAGGCCTAACAGGTCGCTCTCAATCTTGAACATCTTTGTTTTGTTTCTTCGCATCTTAATCACAATATCATCTTTGTTTTGTTTCTACGGATTCTATTTACTCTCGTCGCATCTTAATCACAAATTTTCTTGTCACTAACATTTTCTTATAGAGCATTTGTTGAGTTGAATCCCTGGTCCATAATTTTTGCATCTTTTTGAGCAGGGTAGAAGTAACCACTTTGAGCTTGGGTAGAAGTAACCACTACTGAAATCAGATCATCCACAAACGGGATGATCATCGATCACAGGTCAACCTCCCTAGTAATTGGGGTACAATTGTCGGATTTGATAAGAAACCATCCACCACTTCCATTATCTTTTGCTTGACCCTCTTGTTCTTTTTTCCTATCATTCTAGAAAAGAGCTCTTAAGTCCTATCATTCTAGAAAAGAGCTCTTAAGGAGTTGAATTGATTTTTCTTCTTGGCCTTCGAAGGCCTTTTTTAGTGTCGAACGGGGCTTCGTTTATCTATTCACCACTTAGATTTGAATTGATATTGTGTTTTATTCCGTTCGACATCTTACCTAGAGGTTTCGGTATAGTGAAGAGAAGTGGAATTTTTCCAATGCAGTAAGCCGAATAATACTTTCACACATTGGTGGGTCGTTTTCTGTTGGTTATGCTTTTTCGAATATGTGTCCGTCTCCTTAGTAACAAAGCAACAAAAGAGACGATATTTACAGATCTAAAGTTGTTTTTTATTTTTATAATAAAGAGTCATTGAAGTTGATCTTCTTGAACCTCTTTCATTATCCTTCCATGATTTGTACAAATTTCTACTTATTTTAACTATATATATAATATATTTATTCAACTTTACTTTCTTGCATGAAACTCAAAAGAGTTGTCTGTTGAGTCATCACGACGAAGTGACCTGATTTTTATAAATTTACTATATTATTTAACATCGAGATTCTTGTTTAATTGTGTGAATTTGTAAATATTATACCTTTTTAGTTAAATGAATAAGAATTAATATTTTATAAAATAAAACTAAAATATAAATAATTTGTGAGGAAACTAAGAGATGATAATCTATCATCAATCACAATAACCAAATCATATAACCTGTTTCAAATTTTCAAAAGTTATTTCAACAAAAAAAAACATAGCCACGAAATAATTGATATCTCATGAGAATATCTGTCCATAACCAAACCAAGAAAACTAATTATTTTTTAAGACATTTTGGTCAAACAAAAAACTTAATTATATTTGTTCATTGAAAAATTAAACCTCATTCGATTTCAACCTATTCATTTGGTTTCATTCAGGTCTATGCATATAACCTTATGGAATTCTAGAAAGTCAAAGGCATTAATATGCTTCTACCATGATAATGTACGTCCACAGTGACCCACACTCCTCTTTGCATCCATGACTCCTCATCGAAATGAATCAACACCACTCCTTTAACTAAAGAAAATATCATACTCTTGAATCGCTTGAAGCCTCTGCTCCAAAGACAAGGCATATGATTAGTTGAATATAGCTGGTCAGTAAAATGTTTTTGAAGAAGTTACTTTAAAAACTTCTTCTGAACTGGTTTCTTCCAGACTTGGATCTACCACTTCTTGATTATTTGAAAATATTCAAGAAATCATGCAAAAGCTTCTGATAGTTTCTCTACTATTTTATGTTTGATGCCAGGGGTAACCTCCACTCTGACAAAATTAACATTTTAGAGCTTTTGATGTATTTCTGCAAAGAATAAAAGAACCATACAATTTTCCAACGTATACATTTATTCTATATAATCAAGTGTTGTTTTGGAAAACTGTATAGCAACTTTTATATTTGCTTCCATTTCATTTACTTGAAAGAACTTATTGACTTCCAAGATACATTCTTCCACTTGGTTGAATTTAGGTACACTTGTTTGATCTTGAATTATTTAAGTTTTTACCTATCATTTCCATCATCAATCACTTGATTCATCCAATAAAATATAAAAATACTTTTACTTCACCATTTATTAAATGTAAAATTTAAATACAAAAAAAAAACATTTTCATAATTTAATCAAAATAATTCCAAAACCCCACTTTTTTATCCAACAATATTTTAATTTCATGACTTTCAAATCACTAAAATACGCCAACATCAAACAAACTAAGTGAACCATAATAGAATAATGACATCTTTCCAATGAAGAAGGAACACTCAAACTTCATGACTTTCAAATCATTAAAATACACCCACATCAAACAAACTAAGTGAATCATAATAGAATAATGAGATCTTCTTTTCAATTAATGAAGAAGTAACACCGCAAACAAATAATTATGGCAGCTATGATATCATTAATAAAGGAGAGAAACTAGAGATGGTGAATCACATTCTTATTAACCAATAATAGAATAACGACATCTTTTCAATGAAGAAGTAACACTTCACAAAGAAAAGAAATATGTCAGTTATCATATCATTAACAATGAGAGAAACTATAAATGAGTATAAAGTACAAAATTAATGTTTTTTTTTTAAATTACAGAAGAACTAACATGACACCCCACAATCATGATTCCTCGCTTAAATTCAAAGCGCCTCCAGATGGACTCGAACCCGTGACATTTTGGTCTCTTAAGTCGACTCTTACCACTGGGCTACCTTGGTGGGGTTTACAAAATTAATGTTATTAGCATGTACGATATTAATGTTATTTATCTATTAAATATATATATATATTCGAATAAACTCTCAAATTCATGACCATGAGTTAATGTGGTCATCTATGAGTCTCCAATACTTATCTATTAATATTCTTGACTCTATAACCATGTTTTATAACATTGATAAAAATAAATTAACATGTTAACTTAGGGTACATTCTAATAATTAACCTAAGGAACTTGCCTAGATTAATATTTTCACTACCTTGATGAACCTTGGCCGCAAGCCGAGTTTCTAGAGATGAGGCCTCTTGGCGATGCCAACAAGTCAATTTCGAGGACAATGAATAGATGCCGAGATATTTCAAAAAATAGTGAAGTGGAATGCTGGCGATCACTTGATTGATATATTTTTCTTTTGAAAAGTAGAAAGCCTAAATTCAAACAAATTTAAGCCAAAAAAGACAGTTTGTCTTCTTACACCTTATCGTGAATGGAAAAAAGAGTACAGATGAAGCATAGGTCTCAACTTTTGTTGAGATAGTGTGAAGCTTTGACACTCTAGTGGCAAAGGCATTGAAACAGGACAAACGCTCTCTCTCTCTGGCCATTTCAGCAATGTGGACCCATCTTTGTGAGGAAGAAGCATTGACTATCATTAGTGTGTTAATGATTACAAATGTTGGGGGCGAAGAGTCGTGGAGGATGAAGCATTGACTATCATTAGTGTGTCAATGACTACAAATGTTGGGGCAGAGTCGTGGAGGATGAAGCATTGACCATCATTAGTGTGTTAATGACTACAAATGTTGGGGAGGAAGTCGTGGAGGATGAAGCATTGACTATCATTAGTGTATTAATGACTACAAATGTTGGGACAGAGTCGTGGAGGATGAAGCATTGACTATCATTAGTGTGTCAATGACTATAAATGTTGGGACAGAGTCGTGGAGGATGAAGCATTGACTATCATTAGTGTGTCAATGACTATAAATGTTGGCGCAGATGAAAGATGAAGCATTGACTATCATTAGTGTGTCAATGACTATAAATGTTGGCGCAGATGAAGGTTGCTTCGATGATCCTAGGTTGACGAAAAAACCAGCCAAGGATTATGGCCGGAGGAAAATCATTAGTTAAACATACATTTTAGCTTCAACAAGTGGCCGAGATTCGCCTCAAATTATTCTTAATATTACAAACTTTGGGAGAGATATCAAACATATTGTACAAACATTAAAGTTTCCATAATATTACTTTATGACAACAATCCTTTTAGGTTAAGCTAGTTTTTATTTTTTATGGTGGGTAGTAATAACTCTATAAACATTATAATCTAAAATTCAAAATCAACTTTTGTCCTCCTAGTGCTTTTTTATTATAACATGGATTAAAATTAACTATTATTATTTTAACTAAAAAAAGGTTAACTTCTATAGTCTCCTACTATATTAAATTACAATATGATTCTATAAAATTTTATATGTAAAATTATAAAACAACCCATTAAATTTTTGTCGATTGTTCCGTTCTCATACACTTTTATTAATAAGTTAGTTATATTATTCTCATGTTGGCTCAGCTAATCTACTGTTCTATTTCATTTAGTTGTTAGCCTATTCAGAATTTCCTAAACCCTGCTTTATAGCCTTAACTAAGACTCAAGTATGATGTTAACCTTTTCATTTTATGGTTATATTCTAAAAGAGTCATTTACTCTATTTAATAACTTCTTTTAAATTATTTCATAACATTCTAGCCTCGCTAATCAACTCAGATTCAAATATGTTATATTTTTGTGATTATTCTATAACTATTCCCATTCTTAGACAATAATAATTCTATGGCCGCACTTTAGAATATGCTATATTTCCCTAAATTCATTTTCTAGTTGATAACTATATTTTATCTTCACTCTTTATTCTCTACTATTCTTTTATTTGTTTTAAGTGATGTATTATTTATCTGAGTTAATTAAAGTAAATTGGATTCCAAGTCTCTTAAATATGTTGTCAAAATGTTATAAATATTCTCCTCTAGGTTAAGTAAATAATTTATCTTTTTAACTCCACTTTATCTACCTAAATCCAATTAAACTAGTATTTTCTTATCCATTATTATCAAATAAGAATGTCCTAATATGATTAATTATTTCAGTCAAATTAAGAATTTTTTTATATATATTTAAAAGTATATTAAATTAGTTGAGATATTTATAGGAGTTTTATATTGCGATGGAGTTGACAAGGTATAATATAACTATTCATTCATATTGTGATTGAAATACCTGTCTACTATTGCAGGGCACATCAAATCATGAACTTTTAAGGTTTAAAAACAATGTTTCATGAGACTGTCTTTGTAAGTTTTAGTATAAATTTATTACTTAAGAAAATTTAAACTCATTATTTGAACTAGATAATATTTTTTGTACTAATTTTTTTAAATTAACTTTGGAGAGTGCCCAAACAAAAACCAAAAGCTATATAACTAGTACGAATTGAGTTCTAATCGTATTATATTCTAAGATCACAATAATGTTTTATAATATAATTTAGAAAATTTTGATTTAATCATTTTTAAATTTATGTAAATATTTTTGTGTTCCTATATTTTGAAATTATTGTCCAGGCTTTTTATTCCAACTACCCCCTCTATTATTGATGCTTAATTAGCTTTCATTAGTGGCGCCAAAACACCTTAAATCTAATTTGTTTTTAGGTACGTTGAAGACAGTCTTTGAGATATAGTAATAGAATCGAAGACGAAACCTAAAGCCAAAGTTGAAGTGTAAGGGTGAGAAGAAGCTTAAAGAATGGAAAACACAACTAGAAGAACAAGATTGAAGTATGAAAGTGAAAAATGAAACATGAAATGCAGAAAATGAGACATAAAGTGAAAAATGAAATGCAGAAAATGAGACATAAGAAAGATAAACAAAACATTTACTGTTAAAAGTTAAATCAGCCTAGCTTGGATTTAATGTAAATGTTGAAATATATTATTAGATTTGTTTGAATTTCTCCTACAAGTTAGAACTAAATAGTTAGGCGATGTCCTTAGAACTTCGCTTTCTTTTTCTTTTATAAATAGTAGTTAAAACCTATATTAATATTATTATTCATTCCTCTAATATTATATTCATTTTTTTCTTGGCATTTTATTATTTTTTTCTTTTATAAATAGTAGTTAAAACCTATATTAAATAGGATCCGTTATTTCATGATAGATTACTTTGTCATATTCCAAGTTATAAGTCGGTTTTACTTTTTTGTGTATTAGTGTTGATGTGTTAATTTGAGAAAAGAATTTTGTATTAGTGTTGATGTGTTATTTGATGGATTGATTCAACATGGATACACAAATGATAAAAAAAAATCTAAATGAAAGTACATTAGACTTATTTATATATTGGATATAAATTAATGTTATCTTTGTCTGGTTTACAAAAAAACATCATAAAATTAGTTGTCTCTAAGGAGTTTCCTCAATGTCTAGTTTACAAAAAGATCATAAAATTAGTTGTCTCTCTAACCTAATATTTTAGGTAGTTCCTTTATGGGGAAACAAACTCGAGCCAAATCTAAGTGTGGCAACAAAATAAATATTTATGGGGAAACTCATGCCAAATCAAAGTCTTACAACAAAATCAATAAACAACTCCTAAGTCTCCTCATATGACCACCTCCACAAGATTCCAACATTGGAAGCTTAAAATCCATGGTAAATACAAATTATTCCATTCGCGAATTCTTTCAGGCAAGACTTGTATATCTTGTCTTCTCAAGCATGCCGATCACCTAAAACTTGCCCTATTTTGCCATCTTTCAGACAAAAACACCCTTAAATCTCTTCATTTGCAAAAGGTGTTTGGTTCTCATCAACAAAAGATTTTACTTTGACTTCAATGTTAGACAAACAAAGCCAAAGTCACAACCTAGTCAACATCCCATATGTTATGATTTTCTTTTGCATTGGGGATCTGATGATCTCGACATCATGGAATGAACTCCATTAATGAATGAGCTCCTTTTTTCTAACATATAACATGATATTACAAAGGTATCACTAAGACTAAGATATATTATCCCCTCTTCTAGTCTAGAGATAACAAAAAGTGGATATGCCCAGCCTTTTTGTGAGGTTTTGGATTCAAGCCCGTCATGTGTCAAGTTTGCGCTTGATTAAATGATTAAGTGTGTTTGCGGGATATGTGTTTAACCCCATTGTGACCACATTTTTACCCCACCAATGTAACCCAGTGGTAAGAGTCGGCCTAAGAAACCAAAATGTCACGGGTTTGATTCCATCTGAAAGCGCTTTGATTTTAAGTGGGGAGTCATTAATGTGAAGTGTCATGCTAATTCTTCTTTAATTTTCAAAAATGACTAAGATATATTGTAGTTGCAATGAACTTTTACTTCATTCTCTTTGCCTTCAACATTCCGTCACACAAGGCTTCGACTTTCGCCATGTTGTCTCGCCACTTCTTGTCCAAGGTAAATTTTTTATCATCATCAATGATGGCATGGAAGATATCATTGTATGTAACCAAACTAAATATCGTTATCACGTAATCTATCTCTCCTACTAGTTGTCAGTTGGTTTGTTGACAGTGTTGAAGCAAAAACCATTCAGTCGATTTCATTCATGTCCATTGCTCCCATAGCTCTATCATCTTCAACTATTGTTTGAAATTGGTTGGCTTTCTCCATGGTGCACCTTCTTTTTATATTTTTAAAGAGTATAGGATAACGCTTCATCACTCACACTTCCAATGTTTTGTTCACTCTTGCGTTAGGGCTGAGTGGATTCAAGTCCACCCCAAAAAGAAAGGAAAAAAATCTATCCCGAAAAGAAAGGAAAAAAATAGATTTTCTTTTATGGTAAGGTGTAATGACCTTCTAATTTCCTATTTTTTCAATTAATTCATTGCTTGTTATTTCCTCCACTCATTTCATTCATAATTTTCTCTTTATTTTCTTCGAGTTCACCCCAAATCTAATTCCTAGATCCATCCCTACTTGTATAATCCCGTTTTCTTCGATTTTTGGTAGCAAATCTAATACCTTGGATCCATCTTTGCTTGATGCTTGGTCCCGTTTTCTTCGATTTTTGATAGGATATTTTAACCCTTTGCATTGCTTCGTGTATGATTCTCGGTTTCTTGTTTAATGTTTTTTAGCATAAAGAAAGAGGGAGTTACCATATCATTTTTAGCATAATGAATTTGGAGGGAGTCGTTAACAACTTTGGAGGAGTTGTTAACGACAATGTGGAAAATGAGGAGGCGTGCATGGATGATGATTTGTTTTTTGATGATCAGGGTGCACTCACTCGTCTAAATTCTTAATCCACCATTTTATGAAAATGCTGATAAACTTGAATAGAAGTTAGCTAGTAAAAGGTGAGGACACCATCGAAGGAAAACGAAGCCGAAAAACTAACGATATCCAAATTAGAAGTACAACTTCCTAGTTGTATAGTTAATATAACAATCAGACAAAATTTAGTTAGATTAGGACCATAGTAAATCCACACATGAAAACTTAATCTCCCTATGCATAAAATTACAGCCACATGCTGGTACAAGATTACCAGGGAAACATGCAATCATGGGTTTCCTTAAACCAATTAGTATGTGTCTCCAAATTGACAAAAGAGGGGATTAATTAAGTTAATGGCCGACATGCAAAAAGGTCACTCACTCATGATACTTTAAAAGCCCGGTTCATTGGTTTCCTAGAACTTGGTCTTTGGTAATGGTATATCCTTAAACAAATATATGCCATCTAGCTAGTACGTCATACAATTCTTCTAGAAGTAAGTTCTGAAAAAGCTTATAAGTTTTTTATATATATAATTGTGTGCAGGCTGTGCAGAATTTCCATCATGATCACATGCAATAAATTGTGTCATCAAACTTAAGTCCGAAATAGGCTCGTTTCTCTAAAAAGCGGCTAGCTTATCTGATGTCGGTGAGTCAAAACTGGCGCCTATGTGGACTGGATAACGATTGATTCAACAGAAGAACAACGACAAGACAAACTGTTTCTACTTTTTATTCAATTTTCCCTATACCCTTTACCCACCCACAAAGAAAGGTTGTTAATTTCAGAGAAAAGAAAGAAACAAACAAACAAATGATATTCAAACAGTTAATCGAAAATGAAATGCGAGAAGTATTAGAGCGCAATAGCAATAGAGTAGCTAGATAAACAAACTAATGAAGAAAAAGATCGATGACTAACCTCTCTCCGCTGCAGAAATCGTATAATCGGCCGCGATTAGAGAAGACGATGACAGTAACATCAACATCGCAGAGTACTGAAAGTTCACGAGCCTTCTTCATCAATCCATTTCTCCTCTTGGAAAAGGTCACCTGTCTACTACTCTTATCTTCGATCCGCTTCATCTCCAACTTCCTTCGCCCCATCTCGTTTTCTCTCCTCCTCCTCAGTTTCTCTCACTCCTCGTTGTATATAGCTACTCTGTCCCTCCTTTAAGTAAGTCGTATTCTTCTCGTTTCTTCGGTTCTTCGGTCAGGAATCAGGAACGATTCCCTTTTCCCTTTCCCCCACGATTAGTTTGCCCTAACTAATGACGTACGGCCGTCTCAGCGTCTTCTCGTATAGAGACAGCTTTAGTTGTCTTGAATAGTGAGTTTGAGGATTACCTGAGTTCTTAATTCTGCTAAGATTTTCCATTCGGTTGTAAATCCTTCGATTTCGTCGAGAGACCCAATTTCACTTTCAATTTCAATTGTAATTGGGGTTTTCCCTTTGATGTGATGCACCTGTCTAGCTTTCATTCGTGTAAACGACGTTTAGAGAGAGAAAGAGAAAGAAAGAAGAGAAGAGAGAGAGAGGAGGTAAAATCGAATCTGTGGTCTACAATCAAAACCGCAAATAAAATACAGTGGTTTTTTTTATACATATCCTATTTTTATTATTATATTAATTTTTTTCAAAAATATAAACATTATAATCCAAAAATATTATTATTTAAATTATACAACTTGTTCGGATAAACATAAGGTATTTTTTATTTTTTTTTAATAATAGAAGATATTTTAGGTAATCATAGTGGAACTTTTAGGGATGATATGTGCATTAAAATTAAAATGTTGAATCTCTAACTTAATTATTTTGACATTGTCCATGAATGATTAACATCTAAAGTTTTTGTGGAGTATTACTTTGATTAATTAGATGATGCTCGAGTTTTTTTTAAAGTTTGGATTGATATAGGTGATATAGCATACTTATATATTTTGGTTACCATTTAAATTATTTTTTTGGTAAATTATTTGGTTGAAAAAAAATCGTCGAATTTGATGATCGTAATTGTTCGATGCGTATCATTTATTACGTTTTGTCGGGAGTTAATCGTTCTTTTTGAGTACTTACGAACTCAATAACCTATTTAGTAACGTTATTTATTTATTTATTTTAATGTCATGCTTTGTCGTTATCATTAAACAAGTTATAGTATTATAAATTTTAGTTTCTCCATTTAATATAAAATATTAATTTTATAAGAATAAATATTTCAAGTTTCCTTCAAAGCCTTGTTCGGTTTTAAGTTTTTTTTAAATAATTCAAACAAATTAAACATTATTTCATTCTCCTTTTTATCTATCAAAATCACTCTATTTATTAACTAAATTAAAATATTAAAATATTATTTATTTAAAATTATTATTTTTATTTTATTTAATACACAACAAACACTCGGGTTAAAAATAAATACGCATAACTTATTAAAATTAATATTTTTTAATAAAATATAAAAATTGTATATATATTTGGAATAATTATTGATATGAAAAAATACCAAAAGTATAAAACACGCAACTATAATATTCCTAGATTTTACCTTTTAAATAAAGACAGCTCATTATATGCATATTGCTTTTTCAGTTATAAATAACAAATAAAAAAATTATCCTGAGAGTTAGATGTACCATCAGTCAATCGCTACTAAAAAAAGCCCTTCTATCTATCCTCAATAAATACTACTTCAATCTATTATTATATTTTTTTTTATTATTTAAAAAAACTAATAAATGAGATAACAATAAATAATTTAAAATAAAAAATATGTACTATCATAAAATTTTTATGGAGATATTACATGGATTATTAACGCTAAAATAAAATTTAGTTTATTTTGGATTATTTTAATAATCAAAACTAAAATTTATAATTAAAAAATTTATTAATTAAAATATTATTTACATTAAATTATTATTTGTTATTATAAATCTATTAATATATTTTAAGTCATTAAAAAAAAATCTTCACCCATCTTTATTTTATAATTAGTTTATATTATACTAAACTTATTATGAGTTGAAGCTAGGAAAACTATGGAGTGTAATGTTAATTTTTTTTAATTAAATAAAATATTCAACTTATTACTTTATCTAATATTTTGATAATATATTTTTTTTTATATTTGTAATAATATATAACATTATATATTATATTATATATATATATATATTTGATTATAATTTATTGACTTACCTTATTAGTTAAAATTATTATAACAAATTAGACAAATAAAAATAATTTGAGATTATAAAATTTTATAATTAGGAGAATGCATTTTATTTAGGTTTATAATTACTTAATTTATTAAAAAAAAAAAATAAAAGTATGATATTTATTTGATTAATTAAATAATTAAATAGTTAAAAATATCATCTTTTAATAAAAAAACATTAATAAAAAATTAATATTAAGGATTTTGTGGGATAGATTGATTTATCTAATTCCTTTATTTATTTGTAAGTGCGTTTGATTAGTATTAAACTTATTTTAATCACTAACATTACATACATTTGGGTGATGTTCGAGTTTTCGGTAGTTGTTGAGAAATTTGAATTGATTCGGCTAATATGACCTACATAATTGGGTTATCATCTCAATTTTTTTCGGATGGAGTATCTAGTTTCAGAGAAATCGTTATTCTCGTTCGATTCATATAGTTAATAATGCTATTATTATGATACTTTATTATTATAATAAAAATGTTATGTTAACTATTTAAATTTTATTTTGAAATAACTCTTATTTATTATTAGTACGATGAGCGTGTTACGGTAAAATGTGGTGACTGTTTTCTCGTCCTTGGGAAGTGTGGGTGGGGACCTATCCACGTTGATACCCAAACCGCCATAACTTTTAATTAAAAAAAAAACGCTTTTTACTGTTTACTATTTGCTTTTTTTTATCTCCTTGTACACGTATAATTGATTTTTTAATTAATTAATAATAATATAATTTATATTATATTATACATATATAGTTATAAAAAATTGTATGGGATGTTTTTATTTTCAATTTTAAGAAAAAATTTAATTAAAATAAAATTTTTAATCAATCATTTCTTAATAATTAAATTACTCATTTCATTAACTAAAATACTCTTTATTTTAAATTATTATTTTTTTATTTTATTTATATATATCAATACTCTTTATTTACTTTTTTTTTATCTCCTTGTACACGTATAATTGATTTTTTAATTAATTAATAATAATATAATTTATATTATATTATATATATAGTTGTAAAAAATTGTATGGGATGGTTTTCTTTGTGATTTTAAGAAAAAATTCTATTAAAATAATTTTTTAATCGATTATTTTTCACAATTAAATCACTCGTTTTATTAGACAGATTACTCTTTATTTTAGAATATTTTATTTTATTTTATTTTATTTATATATATCAATACCCTTTAAGTTTTTTTACCAAAAATTATTATTACCTTCAAAAATCATCACCGATCACTAATTTTTTCTCTCTAAATTTTCTAAAAACTTCAATCCGGAACATAAATTTCTTTTGAAGAATTAAACTTTAAATTTTTATTTTTTAAGTCCGGACTTGTTTGAGGAGGTGAGTTTTGAGTTTTACCTTGATTTTTTCCTAAAACCTTTGTTGGATAAAAATTATGAAAAAATAAAATTTTAAAATTTTAAGAACATGTTCTTTTTGGGTTTTCAAAAAAATTCAACCAAAATCAATTTTCAAATCAATCACATCACTCATTTCATTAACCAAAATACTAAAATACTCTATATTTTAAATTATTATTTTTTATTTTATTTATATATATCAATACTCTTTAAGTTTTTTAAAAAAAAAATAATCTTCACCTCCTCAAAATCACCACCCATCATTATTTATTTTCACCCTCTAAATTTAAAAAAAAAACTGAATCTAAACAAGGCATAAGACTAATTTACCTTTAAATTGAGAGGGTAAAGTGAATGTGAGAGAATTGTGAATTAGAAAAATGTACTTTTAATATTTAAATGGATAAAATTAATGATTAGATCATTGATAAAATATTTAAATATTAGGATAAAAACTGGATTTTATCTCAATAATCAAACATCAAACAAGTGGGTATGAGGTTTATTTAAAAAATGAAGATAGAAAAAAATTATTTTAGGTTTTCAAGCCAATCATATTGATTGTGCTAATTATTCCCTCTCTAATTTCCTTACTTAAATTTTCCCTCCCAATTATTTCTCAAAAAAATAATAATGAATGATGTTTTTGAGTAAGTAATATATATTTTTTATAATGTTTGGTATAACTCAAACAAATCAAATATATTTTTCCTATCAATATGTTACATCACAATACTCAATTAATTTAACAAAATACTAAAATATTTTTTTTTATTTTATCACTATATATTATATATCTAGTTTTTTTTTTTTAAAAAAATTATTATATATCTCCTTAAAATTATTGTCAATCATTATTTTCAAATAACTCAGTTTATAAAAATTAGAAAGATTCCCGTGCGATGCACACGGATAAAAATATATTGTTACAATGTCCCGTGTTCATCAAATTTGGTGTTAGAATTTAAAATATAAAGTGTTATTAGCCTAGTTGGTTAAAGAGTTGTACTTGTTTTGTCCTAGAATCCGACCAAATTATTCATTTACTCTCACATATATATCCAAATTAACCAGAACTTTCGACCCGACAATCCAGACACTTTCAAAACTAAGCATCATTATATATATAGATAACATTAGAATTATTTTCAAATAACTCAATTTATAAAAATAACATTAGGAAGAATCCCTTAAACGATATATATATATATATATATTAAATAATAATAATTTAAAATAAATAAAATAAAGAGTATTTTTGTTTTTTTATATGATGCGATAAATGAGAGAAAAAGTAAAATAATGTTTGATTTGTTTGGGTTATTGAAACCAAAATCAAACAAGGTCGAAGAGCGTTTTAAAATTTGTGCAATATAACTTTGTGTATTTTTTTCTATTTATTTATTTATTTAAATACAGTTTATAAAAAAATTAAATTCATACATTAAAAAAATATTTTCAAATGAAACTAGACTCTTCAAATTAAGTAGTATATTCTTTAAATTTGGAGATTGTTTGATGAATTTTTGTAAAAAATTAATTTTTAATTACTTCTTATTTTATGATATAATAAATTATTTTGATTTGAAAACTAAAAGATTATTCTTAAACTAATAAAAAATCATTTGATTGTCCTATTAAATATCGTATCATTTAATATATTTGACAAAAATATTAAAATACTATATATTTTAAATTATTAACTTTTATTTTATTATTATATTTTAAAACTTTTCTCTACCAACAAAATAAAAAATAAAAATCTGATATTTAAAATAATCATCAATAATTAATTTTATTCTCTACAAATTCTAAAAAAATCGTAATCCAAACAAGTTAAATATTATTTGCTAATATTTTTATATTAATAAAAATAGTTTTTTTTTTTAACTAAGCAGATGATTTCTTTCTAAGAATTAATCAAATATTGTGTTAGAGTCTCCAAATTAAGGCATCGGTCCTAGAATAATTTCATCAACTTTTCTCGGTTCTATTGTGCACATGGGCCAGATTTCTGTTTGTTGTTTTAATATTTTGTTTTGTTTTTCCTATATGTTTTACAAACCGAATTCTGTTATTTTTCTAAGTAGTTGTAACCGAATATTTTGGGGCAAGACATCACCTATATAAGGCTAATTTTTCTTCCCCAAGGACCCATGAATGAAATAATGAAGATATGAATTTCGCCCCCATTTATTTATTATTATTTACTATGGACTGTTTGGTTTAGACCAACAATATTTCTCTTCTCACCCTTGGTTCTTCTATCCCCTCATCCCAAATTCTCTATTAAAAATCTTCCGCTGCCCTTTGATTATAGAATTTTCACCGATCCTAGAGATCAAAAACTTGATTCTTGA
Organism: Impatiens glandulifera; assembly: GCF_907164915.1. Lineage (NCBI taxonomy): Eukaryota > Viridiplantae > Streptophyta > Magnoliopsida > Ericales > Balsaminaceae > Impatiens > Impatiens glandulifera. The sequence goes on along the minus strand of NC_061865.1, from coordinate 57,155,212 downwards.
GATCAAAAACCCATAAACACACCTTACGAAACAAGTCGTAACATTCTTGATATCAGAGCAAGACGATCCTCAAATGAAAGAAACCCGATATCAAACAAAGATGGATGCTCTTAAGACCCTACTCGAAGGTCTGACCCAACAACAATATGCCTCCATGCAAGCTTCCCTACAACAACACATGACCGAACAGGCTGCTGTGCACAATGCCTTTTAGCAAAATATGGACAGAAGGTATGCTCCTGGAAAAAACTTGACTGCCATTGAAAGTGGTGCGTTTAATAATGGCCAAGATCCCCGCACCCGACCCTATGTTAATGTTTCTTACTACCTTCCTCCAACCCGACTCATAAATGTTAATATTCCTGCATTTGATTGGACTAATTTGGAGGGCTGGCTCATATTTTCCGAGCAAGTCTTTAAGGTGGGCAAGATGAATGATGCCATAAAACTAGACATTGTCTGCACTCACTTTTCAAAAGAGGTAAGAACGTGGCATGACTCATATTTGCATAATCGCAACCATATGGAAGCCTTGACGTGTGATGTATTCAAGAGGGATCTCTAGCTGCGATTCGGTCTTCCGATACACGGCACCCCCATGAGACAACGCATGAACTTGAAACAGGTCAGTGCTGCCCAAGAAGCAACTTACGGGTCCCTAATGAGCAGTAGGCTCTTGTACAACGTTGAACCGCCGCTGCTTCCCAAACCATGCAATGTTAACACGGCCTGGCCGAGCACAAACCGGACAACCGATCCCAAGGAAGACCTGTGTTTACTTGCAATGAAAATTGGGAGCACAATCATAAGTGCAAATCCAAAATATTCATGGCCTCGCCTAATCAGCAAGAAGTCCATGAACCCGTCCAAGAATTAGGTTTTTATGACCCAGCCTTGCTGCTTGAGATAGGGAACGAACATGTCATTTCTTTGCACACATTCACGGTCCAGCAGGGTACCCCTCGGCCGCAGGTCAACATAATACAAGGCAACCGGCTACAAAAGACCTTGAATAATTATAATGTTGTTGTCACGGTACAAATAAAGAGTAAGAACGAATGCCAAATTGTTTCACTTGTTTTGGAAGACACTCCTAAAAATTTCCAGCACATAATCAAAGGGCTCAACCAGCAACCCAACAACCGACCACCAGCCAGGAAGGTTATTAAAAGACATGGCTATGTTGTTGCACATGTGTTGCTGGTCCGGAAAAAGGATTGGGCTTGGTTGTTTGAAGACACTCTAGAGTATGCCTAGAAGAAAAATGACCATTTTGCTGCACCTGGCGTGCTGGGCCGAAAGAAGGACTGATTTTAGAGCTGGAAGACCGAAGACTTTTAAAGAAAAGCGGTCTTACATTCCAACACTTGCTGGACCTGCTGAAAATCCGACCGGACAGCAAGAGAAAAGAGTTCTCTTTGAAGATAGGGGCATGCGCATTAGAGGCTCGCCAGGCCACGGTCTTTTTCGTCGAGGGCGACGAATTTTTAAGGGGGAGATAATGTTAGGGTCTCCAAATTAAGGCCTCGGTCCTAGAATAATTCCAATAATCTTTCTCGGCACCCTTTCTCGGTCCTATTGTGCACATTGGCCAGATTTCTGTTTGTTGTTTTAATATTTTGTTTTGCTTTCCCTTTATGTTTTACAAACTGAATTTTGTTATTTTCTAAGTAGTTGTAACCGAATATTCTGGGGCAAGACATCACCTATATAAGGCTGATATTTCTTCCCCAAAAACCCATGAATGGAATAATGAAGATATGAACTTCGCCCCCATTTGTTATTATTATTTACTATGGATTGTTTGGTATAGACCAAAAGTATTTCTCTTCTCACCCTTGGTTCTTTTATCTCCTCATCCCAATTTCTCTATTAAAAACCTTCCGCTACCATTTGATTATAGAATTTTCACCGGTCCTAGAGATCAAGAACCCATAAACACACCTTACGAAACAAGTCGTAACACATTGATAACCCATTCATGATTTTCAAATGGGTCATCTAGAAAAAAGAATTTGGAGTTGAGAGTATATATAATTTTTTAATAAATTTATAAATATATGTCAAATTAAATTTAAATTAATATCTATTTTCTTTTTATAAGAGGGTGTTTAAAAAAAATTATTTACATTTTCAAGTTAATATTCAACTCATAACTAAGGTGAAAGTCCCACAACAATTATTATTAATACTAACATTAATCCCGTGCGGATAAATATATATATAAAATATTATTTATTTATAAATATTTTAAATAAAATTAATATTATTCAAATTTAATTAATTTAAAATTAGTTTAATTTGTAAAAATTAAGTTTAATCTTAAACTTAATATTAACATACATTCATCTCTTGACCTTACATTTTCAAATGTTCATCAAACCAATCACTAATTCCGACCTCACACTCGACAAATCATCTACCACCCAATCTCCATCTCGTGACCTCACATTTTCAAATGCTCGTCAAACCAACCACTAATTCCAACCTCACACTCGAAAAACCACCTACCACCCGACCTCCATCTCGTGACCTAACACTTTCAAGTGCTCGTCATACTAAGCACTAATTCTGACCTTACACTCGATAAACCACCCACCACCTGACCTTCATCTCGTGACCTCACACTTTCAAATGCTCGTCAAACCAATCACTAATTCTAACCTCACACTCGACAAACCACTCACCATCCGACCTCAATCTCGTGACCTCATACTTTCAAATGTTCGTCATACCAACCACTAATTCTAACCTCACACTCGACAAACTACCCACCACCTGACCTCTATCTCGTGACCTCATACTTGCAAATATTTGCCAAACCAACCACTAATTTCGACCTCACACTCGAAAAAACACCCACCACCCGACCTTTATCTCGTGACCTCACACTTTCAAATGCTTGTCAAACCAACAACTAATTCCGACCTCACACTCGACAAACCACCCACCACCCGACCTTCATCTCGTGACCTCACACTTTTAAATGCTCATCATACCAACCACTAATTCCGATCTCACACTCGACAAAACACCCACCACCCGAACTCCATCTCGTGACTTCACACTTTAAAATGCTCACCAAACCAACCACTAATTCTGACCTCACACTTTCAGATACCTATCATTTGTTTAAAAGTTGCGCCAACATATATTATAGTCAATAATACATTCTTGAAAATATAAATTTATTATTTTTGTATGTATATATATTTTGTATATAATATTTATTACCAATTAGTTAATTTTAATATTAACATAAAAATTATTTATAAAATATTATATATATAAGTGAAAAAATGTATGATAAAGATAAAATGTATTTATATAAAATTAATGAAAAAAAATATAATATATATAAGGTAACAAATAAATATAAAATTATGAAGGTATGTGCATTTATAATAAAAAAAATTAAAATTGTTTATATATATATATATATAAATAAAATAAATATAAAAATTATAAAGGTAAATGATAAAAAAAAAATTATTTATATCTTGAATTAATATTAATATAGATAATTTTTTAGATGATATATGGTAAGGGAATATATTAGGTTCGGAAAAATTAAGTGAAGAGTTAATTAACTTAGAAAAAATTATTTGGAAAAACTATGCAAAAAGTTAATTAACAGAAAATACGAAATATTAAACAACTGAGCTTTGATGATGTTTAAATATGAATAAAGCTAAGCCGTCTAATTGTTTCTATGCAGGTGCATCAGACTTGACTAACTTAGACGTGGTCTGAGTAGGCTAATTAGACGTGTTACGTAGTTAGACGTGTAGTCTAACAGATACGTAGTTAGACGTGTAGTCTAACAGATACGTAGTTAGACGTTAGATGTGGTAGTCTATTGGGTAACGTAGTTAGACGTTGACGTCTAACTCCTTAAGATAAGTCTAAAGTGATTCGTAATTAGACGTGCAATCTAACAGATACGTAGTTAGACGTTGCAGTCTAACTCCATTAGACGTGTCGGTTTAATGGAACACACTATTAGACGTTGACGTCTAACTCCCTTAGACTAGGTAGTCTAATGGAGCACGTCTAATGCCTCGCTTCAGCAGCCGTATGAAGTTAGCATATGTCTACCTACGATCAACTAGTTGTCTGCTACTCTGCTCCACTCACTCCTGTACAGTCTGACAAGCCAACTAATTGCATCAAATGAACGAACGCCACATACACATATGTCCTTCCAATGGTTTGTCTAGTACAAGACAATATCAGAAAGGATATTCGACGCACTATCTGTTCAGTATGGCCACGTTCCAATTGCTCAGAGTCTGTTGTACTCTTGTCCTTTGGACGGCCTTCCAATGGACGCTTGCCATGTGTTCAATGAATAAGATTCGACCGTTGATGTTCTTCTACTACAAATAGATGCTCAAGGACAACGGCCGAATAACCGGTTGCTTTTGCTCACTTTTACAATTCACAAGCTTACTCTTGCACTTACTGATTTTTATCATCTTCCAAGTTCAAGAGAGAAAGAATCGAAACTGTCTAGCTGGGAGAATATTGTTCTTAATATTGTAAGTTGAACAGAGGTTGTTCTATTCAATAGAGTGTTCAGATAGATTAATAAATTGTATTTGATTAAATGAATTTAGTGAATCCTTCTGGTTGTGGAAGAAGGGGTGACATAGGAGAGTTTGCTCCGAACATCCATAAACAACCTTTTGTGTTCTTTACTTTCAGTCCTTCATCTTTCATTGGTTCAAAGCTTCAAATCCGACGAACACTTCTGCCCTTGAAACCGTTTCAAGAGTTCAAAGGATTTGCGAAGAATAGAAACATATTTTAACTTCTAACAGAGTTAAAATCGAATCGTTTATCGTGAGTTGTCATTAATAGTCAAACCCCAGTCTTTATTAGTTACACTGATCCTATCATATTATATATATATATATATATATATATATATATTTGAAACTTGTAAAATATTTTAATTATCATCGTCAAGAGTTTTGCATAAAGAAATATATTTAATTTTTGATTTTAACTATATAAGTCTTAAATTGAAGCGAAAACATTAATTTGTAGAGTCTAACTGTCTAAATTAAGTGACAAAAAAATAATTTTGTATTTAAGTCCTTATAAAAAAAATTGTTTTCAATTTTGATTAGGAAATTCCTTAGAATATGTCCTGTTTGTGATGCATCAAATTGTGTCCATTAGTCTTAGGAATAATAGGATCTCATATTATAAAAGGCTTCAAATATCTCAATAATTTCTTTCTTGAAAAATAGGATCTCACACTTTTCTTATGAACGTAGGTTGAAATCAGAATGGGCTAGGGAGCAAGGCCAATGACATACATAGTTGTAAAGTTGTATTTATTTATATTTGTTTTTTTGAGACAGTTGAGTTCCGCAGTAGTGCGACTAATCTCGTGAGTTAAACACATAACCTGCATACATACTTAACGAGTGAATGATCTATGTTAGGGTTCAAGCACAAACCCCCGAAATATTATTTTTTGTTACGGTATAAAGATGACATGTTTTTCTAATTTTTATTTTCAATTTAATTCACTATTTATTTATCTAATTCTCAAGTAAATGAAAAAATTTACGTTTATTTACTCGTTTTATCTATAATTTTTATTTTATTTTTCAAAATCCACTCAATTTTTTTAAAATCCCACCACCCAGCATTAATCCCTAAATACGTTCCTAATTAAACCATATCAGACATGACATTATTTAACCGCTTCAAACCCAGAACTTTTGTAAATCTGTAATCACCACAATTTGAGCTAGTGGTGAGCATTGGGCGGATTAAGCCGAAATCCAATCCGATCCGAATTCAAAATACTAATTCGGATTGAATATTTCGGATCGGATTGAGATCAGATTGGATTAAGTTTGGATTGGATTAAATTCGGATTATCCAAATTATCAAAACTATCAAAAATAAAAATACATTTTTCAATTTTTTTTTTAAATTTCAATTTAATATAATATATTTTGACTTATTTTCGTATCACTTATTCAGCAATTTTATTTTTTTATTATTATTTTATTTTGAGATTCTAATTTTTTAATTATAACATTAAAATTTTAATAAAAATAATAAAATAAATCAAAATTAAGTAATTAAATAAGAAAATATTAAATGAGATTATCTTAGAGACGAGAATTTGCCGGATTAATCCGAACCGAATCCGAAATTATAAAATTTGATTATCTATTTCGATTTGGATTAAATTCGGATTAAATTAAATTTAAATTTAGTTTAATTATGATTGAATTTGAATAATCCAATTAATCCAAAATAATTTGAATTAAAATATATAATATACTTAATTCACTTTTTCATTTTTTAATTAAATACAAATAAAATAAAAAAATTAATTATAAAAAAATTATTATTATTATTAAATAATTTCAAGTTCACATTTAAAAAAAATACAATAAAATAATATATATATATATATATATATATATATATATATATATATATATATATATTAGTTTGGATTGTCCAAACCATAATCAATCAAAGCTATATCGGATACATATTAATTAGTAAAATAGTTTGGATTATGAATTTGATCATTTAGTTTGGATTTAATTCGAATCGGACATAACAGATTGGTTTTACTCATTTACTCACTCCTATTTGAGCATAATTCTAAAATGGAAATTTATAACCATCTAAATCGTTATTTTTCATGAAGTTTTATTAGGTACTCTATATAGAAAGATTCTATTCTTTTTAGTTTACTTTATTGAGATATAGATTGATGGGTCCAAGATCCATAAGCTTATGGTGTGGAATAGATGACAAATTTTTATTCCTTCCTAAAGTGCCATCATGAAAAAAAATGTTAATACATGTGTGTGTGTGAGAGCACAATCACAATACTTAGTAAGTTAACAAACAAAAAAAATCATATATAGAATTAATCCACATTTTGGAATAAAAGACATATAATTGCGAATCGGGTTTTTAGAAATTGTCCAATATATGTCTTGAATTATTTAGGTAAAAAAACAAGAGGGGGGCCATGCATTATGCATGCTGCAGGAAAAGAATATATAGATTGTGGATTCTTGGATATCCATTGTAGACCACATGAAGATATTCTAGTGGAGGTTGAACAGTAGTAATACTAATTGATTGTGGCAACAAGATATTCTACATATGAAAAAGACAGAAATGAAGAATATATGTTTAGCTAATTAAGGAACACAATTATATATGTTCCAATATTTGATTAGAATCATCTGCATTGGCTTGGTTGGATCATGAATCATGATTTCATGGCAGCCATCCTGGGAAATAGTTGTTCATACTTGGCCCAGCAACTTCCACTATTGTTGGATCATGATCATGTGTATGATACCTAATCATTTAATTGTCATCAAATAATTAATTAATGCCTTGTTTGAGTTGTTCTTTAAAGGTAGAATCATTGTTATTGCTATATTTATGAAAACATATTGTTATATTTATTTGAAAACACTTATGTTTATGTTTGTCACTAAATTACACTTCGTGAAACATTTTTTTCTGTGAGTATGGATTTGTATGAGAAAATTGTCGTAAATAAATAACTTTATGAATATATGTTTAATTAAGATATATTTTTATATATATTGAAAAAAAAAATCAATCCAAATCTTTGATAAATAAATCCTTTGAACATTGAAAGTAAAGGTATGTGTTTATTTGTTTGTTTTAGTTTGAATTTAATACAACAATTTTTCTACATATATAGACTTAATACTTAATATTCATTATATTTATATTTCAAATAGTCAAAACTAGTTCTTCAGCTTTAAATTTAGGTTCTATCATATCAATCATTTTGGAATGATATTTAAAATTATAATTTTTTTAATTATATATGGACCATTTATTTTTAAAGATACAAAATAGTAAAATAAAGATTACAAACTATAATTTCATTTTACTAGAATTCCTTCATTTTGTAGATTGGTTATGTTATTTATGTTGTTTATTATAGTAAAAAATATTCCAAAATCAAATAAAAATTTATGAGGAAAAATAGATTGAGGTAATTACCCCATTGCCATTTGTAAGGTGGGCTCACAGTCCAATGGATGAAAGAAGGCATCTCCATTGGGCTGAATAGCCTGCCCACTATAATCCACATCTGGCCCATTTTGCATCCAATTGAATGAACTTTCCAACAGCTGAAAATTATTCCATTATTACCCCCCAAATTAATTAATTCACTTTAAATATAAAATATCATGATTTATAATAATAGTTCAATTTGATAAATAAAAAACTGATAATTTGATGTATATATATATATATTATTTACCCTTTGTTTCAAGGCCCTGTTTGCTTCATTGAGGATATGCTCCTATAAAAATGAATCATTTTCGAAATGAGAATTAAGATCGGTTCAATACTTTACAGTGATTATTTTGAAACTATAAATGATATATTATTTACCTTCCTTTGCAAGTCCGCGAGTTGGTCAACCATATATTGTGTCTACAAAATATAATAATAAGGAATTATAATAGTTAGGTTAATGATAAATATTGAAGTAGAAGTTTGTTATCGTATATGTACACGTGTTGATCTGATATGCTTCAATGACGCGTCGAGTTGTCTTTCGATTGCATCGAGTTCCTTGCCGTCTAAAGGACCGAGATCCTCCCCCAAAAGATTCCTAACATATTAGGAAGGCCAAAACCTAGAATGAGTTTAAATTCCAAGATAGGGTATATTTAGTTTCTTGAATTGTAAAAAGTCAACAACTTCTCGTTATACCTTTGGGTTCTTTGTAGGGCTTCATAGCGTTGTTTGAGTTTCAAATATTCTTGTTGACTACTCAATTCCTTTAACCATTACAAATATTTCAAAAATTGAGAACATGGTTCAATGAAAATGAAATACTAAGTCTAACTATATATGTTTCACTTATAGAAAACAAAATAGAATAATGTTACCAGAGATCCCCTAGTCGAAACGTTTGGTTCCGGTGCGCCATAGTTACACTTTTGATATCTTTCGAGTGTTTTCAGCATGCTGCATTATTTCAACTCAAAGAATCATTTATGACACTTCAACAAAAAGGATATAGTTTTATATAATTTTAGTTTAGATCTTTAATATTTTCATGTTATATTCATCATTCATTTAATTTATTATTATTATTTTTAAAATAAAGCTACATATAATAAATTAGAATTAAGTGTACAGTTGTATCATTTACAGATCTAAAAGTTACAAATTGAAAACATGTAGCATAATGCTAGAATGAAAAATATAAAATGCATGAAAGACAATTATGTGAGTCACAAGATGAAAATGAGACTCAAATATATACTAAAGCCTGTGAAAATGTTTAAAATAGTATAGATTTCGCGTAAATCCGCGATTTTTTTATTTTATCTTTTACCGCGAGTCAAAATTATTTAAAATTGAGACCTCAAATAATTAATCGATGAATTTTAAATTAAGGATATGTTGTTTCTTCTCGAGTTGCGCATTTTCCTTTATTCATAATTACTCTCATATTTGACCTCCTTTCTTTCCTTTCAACTTGGTTATGACCACGTTCTTTTCCATGTCTTCATTTATCTCGTGGTGTTGTAACTAAAAGCATCAATTAAAGATAAATGAGAACATATTTTTCTTCGCTTCGGAGTTTCTCTTCCCACTTAGGCGAATCCACATAGTTATCCTAAGTTTTCTATTCCTATCCGATGTTTCTTCCCATACGGACCAAGAACAATTTGAATAGGTATGACTTGATGCACCAACAACATATTGCAACATTCTACCAATTTGCTCACAATTGTAACAAGTCCAAGATGCTTATCCTGACAAGGTCTACCCTGACAAGATCTTGGTCGATTCGAGTAACAATAGAAACCGGAGCTATAGTAGTCCAAGCGACAATTATTCCAACATTGGGACCCCATTATTTTTTGATTACTTATTTTAAAATTATTAATTTAGTTTGTTAGTTTACTTTTTTATGTGATTATTGTAACACAAATTTAATTTGTTAAAATATTTTAGTAAAATTAAATATACTTTATAATGCCAAGTATAATTGTCCAAATTTCATTAGTAACAAAAAAATGAGAATTATTGTCCTAATTTATTTTTAAACTGTTAATGTTTAGAATGAACTTATAATAAAAAAAAATGTTCAATTAAGTTGAATTACCCACTACAAATAATAGGAATTACTTCAATAAATCAACTTTCATTGTTATTTTTTTTTTATAAGTTTTTTTTCATTATTAAAAACCTCAATATAGGTGTCGTCTTTATGTAACAACAAACTTATTTTTCACACAAATACACAAAAAAAAATTTCCACAAAAAATTATTAAAACTTCGTAGCTGAGTTTGTAAACTTTAAAAACTGAAAGTGGGTTATGAGTTCGAGTTTTCACGCAAATACACAGACACACGATGATAAATGAGACCTAACCTGGGACTGCTGCAAAACTCATAGAGTTTTCCTCGGTTGGAGAAGATGATGAGAGCTACCTCGGCATCACAGAGTATAGAAAGTTCATAAGCTTTCTTCAAGAGACCGTTTCTTCGTTTGGCAAAGGTTACTTGTCTGTTGATCTTGTTCTCTATCCTCTTTAGCTCAACCCTACCCCTTCCCATCTTCTTCTTTCTTTCTCTCTTTCTCTCTTTCTTCTTCTCTCTCTATATATATTGTCACAATGTAACCTCTCTTTTACTTTTCTATATTTCTTTCACTTTTATCTACTATATATAATATATACTTTTTTTTTTTTGAAAAACCTTAAGTTTAAGAAAGGCAAGATGAATTGGCTATATTTGGTTACCAAGCTCATGTGTTAGTGTAGATTATAAGAAAGTTATCAAAATTTTAATCCTATTAAATAAATATAATTTTATTTAAATAGTACATCTTTATGAAAAAGAATATGAGAATGGTAACCAAAATTCAAGCCTTTTAGAAAGAATCTTAGAAACTTAATAATAATAATGTGTTATGTGTGATATTGTATCTATTGAATAGGTTAATGAAAGTAGGTTAATATTTTATAATCAAATTACTCTTTAAAAGATAATATGGATAATAAATAAGTCAATGATTTAGGTCGATTATATTTGTTGTGTCTGTCCAATTTTAAACCTTACAAGAATTATCGAGAGACTCAGATATCACCCATTATATCTTAGTCATTCTCTAAATGATATTTCAAATATGACAATGTAGAAGAATGTGATATATTGATTTAATCTTTATAATACACCCCGACAATGAATAATCATAATGCATTATTTATGAAGGAATTTTAAAATATTGTAACTTTTCTCAACCAAAAAAAAAATAGTACAAATATAACAATATCTTATCTACAAACAATCAAAATTTACAAACTTTTCAAAATGTCAAAGTTCTTCACGAAATTGAAGCTCCCCAACTAAGGGTTAAGATTTGAACTATGTTGAAAGCGTTACAATAAGTCGTCATAGCGAGACAAGTATTGTTGAACTTCTTTTGGTCATATATCAATGAATTATTTTTACATGAACTTCTTTTGGTCATATGTCAAGGAGTTATTTTTTACATCATGTCAAGGAATTATTTTTACATTTATCCAGATAAATGTATATATTTATGATCCAACGAGCGTGGTTCTTACTAGATAAATTGAATCAAATTAATTACACAAAAAAAAGAATTATGTGCCAAAGGTCTATAATTAGCTAGGTACATGCGAGTTTTGTGCTAGTCACTATCCTAGTATCCTAACCGTCTATGATTCTAAGGCATCAAAATAATAGCTTATAGAATAATGCTAGTACATTGTATAAACAACTAAAACATGTGTATTAATGTCAACATTCAAAAATATACATATGACATGTAAAGTTTGTAAGTGCGATTTTTCTTTTGCTAGAATGTGAAGCAGGTAAGTGTCATGTAAATTACGAAAACATATATGAGACGCGGTGGCAATTTGGAAATATATTGTCACATTTTCTTAAAAATCAGGCGATAATAATAACAATTAATTATTGACGAACAAAAAATACAACTTGAAAAATCGAGATTTGATTGGAGTAGACCCAAGTGTAAGGGTATCTTCGATTCAATTTTCAATGAATGGAGCTATTTCACTTAGACACCTAGTTATCATTTGAGAAGTGAGTCAATTGTGCAATATTGTTTAATCGATGTCGTGGTTGTTTTTAGTGTTGAGTGATACAACTCTAAATAATGTCGCGGTTAATCATAGTGGTGAGTGATGCAACTCTAAATAAACACATCATGTCCAAATTTGTTGTCAAACCAATGGTACAAGCTAGAGTCTTTAAGTTGTTGGTTAATGGAGCAATGTATCAATTCAATTATTCACTACGTTAAATTGTAGTTTAAAAATATATTCTGGTATTGTTGAACCCATTTAGAAAAGGAGATCATTTTATATCATTTCTTTTTTGTTTGTCCATCCCATAGTTTTAAGAATAATATCAACCTTGTAGAAACATTGATATTAATGTTCCATGCACAAGAGTCTTCTTATTTGTTCTTTATTTCTTTGAGTTCAAACTCTTCTTTTATTATTATTTATTTTGTATGAAAACACCACAAATTCGAAATTAAATCAGAAGTGAATAAATTTATTTTAAAATATTTGTTTTGTCAAGTATTTTATTCGAATATTAATTTAGACGAGATAATTGTTCAATACTCACTAAAACACTTTAAGTTGAAGTTAATGACCCTTATTATGAGGTCGCTTTTTTTTTTCTTTTAAGCTCAATTGTTTTGCCAAACAAAGCTAGTTGAGTATAAAATAACTAAGATGTAATACCCATTTTTACCTTGCACCCATTGTCCTAAATTGAGATTTCATATAATAGACAAGAAATGTTGAGCTATATACCAAATTGAATAGTTCCCAAAAAAGATTCTTATATCAATGAAATAGTGGCAATCAGAATTTGAGAAGACCATAAACTCAATGGTCAAATCATCGGTCAAGATCAGTAAATCACAACATGACACATGTCCCCATCCAATAGGTAATCGCTAGCATCCACTCGATCGCATAATCAATCCGACTATCCACAACTATGACAAACCCAATCCATCAAAATGTGGGTCGGTTTACCCATTGCATATCTTCATCCATTCACAACTACCAAAGATCTTAGGATTTATGGTTTAGGCTTGCAAGATGGAGATCCCATAAACTCCTTCACATTTCCAAAACTCCTCACAAAGTGAAATCAAACCAAAAACAGAATAGTCCATCTTGTGGTCCTTGGGAGGCCTATATTATTTTGTAAATTTATTTTGACAAAGAAGTAGGAAACCCTAAATCATTTATTTCTTTGATCAAAGAAACAAACTAGTCCTAAGGTCTCGTTCGGAAATTGATTATAATTTAGAATAGAACACAACCACCAGTCTTGAGAAACAAAGGGATCCTAAGTGAAGCTTACAAAAAGCTAGGAAGGCTGTACCTAAGGCTAGCCTGACTGACTGACTACCCCCCATCAGTCACTTGACCCACCTTTCCTAAAATAGAAAGAAATTAGTGCTAAGGGCCAAAGGCAAAAAGATAAATGGAGTGCTTGATAAAGACCAATGCTACAACCCCCATCATTTTAAATTATATGAAATAGACATGCAGTTTCACCCACCCACTATATTTGACAAATCTGTTTTCAAATTACTGGATTTTCTTTACCCTAGAGGACTACAATGATGTTGAATCATTGCAAATTGAAATAACCCTGATCAAATGTAATTCACATTGACACGAATCTCGTATTGGTCCATTGTTTGTGAAGATTACGAGATTGAGTGTGCTTCCAAATGAAGCTTCTTCATCCATTCCCAGGAACATGTCCTGAAATATTAAAAAGAAAAAAAAAAACATAACTAAAAACAAAACATGCCCAAACACACAAAATTCATTTCAATCCACAAGTTCCAAACAATCAGCACAAACATTATGGCACGACACACTTTTTCGCAACCCATTCCTCTTAAATCATGATTCTACACTCGGGGTATTCCAAAAGGCTGACCAACAAAAGAAAGATGGTGTGGGTTGAATTAGTCTATTCCTATCCTACAACACTGAGTCTCCCTTAGACTTCGCAATCTCCTTCAAAACTGACATTTATGTGATAACAAGGAGGTGGTGTTTCTTAAATTTTTATAACCTAATGGGAATTTTTCGAGTTATTGTGAGTTAAGTAATAGCTCCTTTAGTTTGTGTTTTCTTCAATTTTACTCACTCGGGACAGCCCTAAATGCAAGAACAGAAGAAAACAAATTGCACCTACTTGTTTGCAGTTCACAATAATGAATATAGCTAGATAGCAGTAAATGAAGCAAGTAAAGGGTACAATTCAAGAGGGGACCAATTAACAGTCCCATCTCAATTTCCATACCACCAAGGTTTGATATGTGTGTGTGTGTGAGAGAGAGGGAGGGAGAGAAAGAATCACATGGGGGTGGGGTGGGGACTTAATTGGGAACTAGATAGGAAGAAGAAGAAGAGCCCTCTAGCTAAAACTGCAGTAAAATGAGGACCATTGTTACAGAGAGTTCAGCTTCAACTTCTTCCTTCTCTAAATAGCTTCCCATCATTTTGCCTAAACAAGGAATAGTGATGATGATCACCACAAAATAAAAACACAACGCAATGAAATTATATTTTTTACTCTTTCCTACTCATAATTCACACACCTTTTTACAGCTTCTCATTTATTTAACACCTCACAATTCACAAATATCTCTTTTCATCTTCCATAACTCCAAATAACCAAAAAAACAGAACAAAGAAAACTAATCTTATCGTAAATATGGATGGAAATGGAATAAGGTGTTGAGTTCCATATCACTTTCATATAAGCCGATTTGGAAACACTTTCTAGTGATTATGAGTTTGAACGAGAATACATTAACAAATTTATGAATATATGTCTAGTTATGTTATTTTTCAGATCATTATCTCAACTAAATCAACATTCAGATAATTGACAAAATAAGTGTTTCTAAGGAAATTTATCCACGTTTTCTCGTCCAGATCTAACTTCAGACATGATGAGGTTCCTATATTAGTGGCGATTCTCTAGATCTGATTGCGCCCACAACATGGGGCGGGAGTTGAAGATATAGACACTACTACTAAACCTCAATTAACATGTGTATCATGAGCCTCTTACGAGCCCATGTGTTACGATAAGCTTCTATCGAAATAGAAAACAACAGCAACAGTTCTACTCTAAAACGCATTAATAGAAATCAAATATATTTGCTTACCTTTGTTTTTGTTTTGATAGGAATAACAAATTAATGACATTTTTCATAATAAAATGCTCTTTTAAAAAGTTAATAAAAAGAGGAAGGGTAGAAACTAGAAAGTAAATTTTTTTTGGGAGTGGGCTACTGTTGAATGCTCTGTATGTCTGTCCCCTACATCCACCATGAATAGCGTCCACTTCCTTACCCAAAATAGACAGGCATCTTTCAACATCGTCATTATGACACGTGGACATTTTCCCAATTTAGAAAGCATTAGCCTTTTATGTTATGACCACTTGTGACTACTGAGATTTCATGTTAACTCCTTTTCCATCCATCAGATAACTTATGTCCTCGTTTGTTTCACTCTTTAAATAATACCCCATCCAACTTATAATATTGTCAACACAACCCCCCCCTCCTAAAAGGATACATACAACAAGGCTTTGAATTGCAAGTTGTTTTGGCTTCTGAAAATGAAGGGTTTGATTTATACAATTTGTCTTTCTTTGGGGACCTACATAAATACACATTTACTTCATGAATTCACAAAATATTTATTTAAAAATCTGAATACATAAAATGTTTTTTCAAAGGTTTGATGAATTCACCAGTCAAATTAAATCACCAGTTGATAATCACATCTTAAAAGAAAACACAGGTACTAAAAGTAACTGTTACCTTTGTTTACTAAAACTTGTTTTCAGAAAGAAAAGAAAAACATACAGCCTTGTTTGTTTTGGTGTTTTTGGATAAATGTTTTTTTAGAATGTAAAATTTTAAGGTTAACAAATACTAATAAAAAAATATTAAATATACAAGATATCTCTCTATAGATGAAATGTTTTAATGAATATCCACCTTTCATTCTATATCTCTCTATAGATGAAAGTTACTAAAACAACAAATACCCATAACAGACTATAAGAGTTCAAATGTCTATAAACAAAGCAAGAAGCCACAATACAAGCTAGAAACATTCTACCTCATATAACTAAACTAAAAGATTTATCCTTTTGGACTGGAATTAGATTAAGGGGGGAATATCAAACATTAAATTATCATTACTTCTACATTGAAAAAATAAAGAAAAAAAGGTGAGGAAGATGATGCAAATGGGGGTAGAGGAAGTCATTACTCTTTCCCTTGTAAAAGAAAATGACAGTGCCATAGGTTATTTGTCCCAGTGCATGTGGGTCCAACTAAAACCAAGTTCCAGCCAACTAATAAGTTTGCTATCAATATGAAATTTATTTATTCCCTGTTTGGAGTGGGGTTGTACTTCTTTTCTGTCTATGTTTTTGGTACATTTATGATGTTGAGCAGAAGGAAATTCCCAAGCAGAGAAACCTACTGTATGAAAGGAACTACTCATGGTGTCCATCAAATAAGGAGGGGAAGAAGATGCAAGTAATCCATCGAATCCAATAATCATATAATAAATTTGATGAAGGAAATGAGAGATGATTATCAGATGGGATAATAAAGGAAACTAAAAGGCATATTTATAAGTTTGGCAAAACTTAACACCTATGTCTGTTTCTCTGCTCATTTCACACACAAAAAAAATATTTTGACAATAGTCACCAAAATAACCACACTATCCTATAGGCATGTGTATATGTCATATACTATTTATAAAAAAGATATATATAATTTATGAACCTTTTAGGCTTTAGCCCTCAAAGTATTCGTTAATATTGAATTCAGCCCTCAAATGTAAAAATTGTTGTTCATATTTGAAGGGCAGATTTAAAAATTGACTACTTTGAGGGCTACTTTATGAGTTTACTCATATGCATACTACAACCAAATAGAAAACATAGAATAACAGTTACTTTCTGTTGAGCCAAACTGCATCAGCCTAGAAAGAAAAGACCAAAGAAATGGTTAACAATGATTGCACACAATCCATTTCACAGATTTGTGTTGTTTAAGCTTGTGATCATATAATTGTGTTTATAAGTACTGATAATAGAAGGAAAGCCCAAATACTGTATGCAAAGTCTCCATGACCTTTTAGTAAGGTTGTGACGAAGACAACAAAGAACAAAGTTTTTGAGCAAAAAAAAACAGAGAACAAAGTTTCCATAACTGTGAAATGATGCAAAAGACCTTCTCATCAGATTTTGAAGTCACAATCGGACTTTATTTTTAATTCAGGGGATGTAAATTAACGCTAGCCATTTGTCTGTATAGAATGATTTATCAATTTTCCAGATACTGGTCCCACGTTCATTATTGAATAAGGAGTAGATCTGCATTTTTGCTAGTTGATGGGAAAGATTTCTCATGGGCAGGATTGAATCAATTTGTGTTTATAGGGAGTGAATGAAGGGTCTTTATCTTATTTGGTAGGGGGTTATTCTGCAAAAGAAACATTGGAAATTCCCTCTCAAGTTATACTTAGAATTGCGAGAGAAAGTGAAAAATGAGCAAATTACAACTAAAAGAAACTCGATTGCAAATTGAAGTACATATACAAAGAATGATTGGAGTATGCCTAGAATTTTAAAACGAGTGTTTGGGTGTTTGATGGGCTGTGGGATTTTGGTGGATGGTTGTGGTCATGGAGGAGTGTGCGCCTGAAGTTAACATCTTAAAAATCTAAGTGTTAAACAAACATAACATAACCTACCTACCTACCAATGTACTTAGATAATTAACTAATTAAAGCCAAAATTAGTTATGCTTCATTGTGCAAACATACCCATTTCAAGGCTTGAACCAGTTTTTAAATAGCTTAAATTAATATGCTTAAGTTAATCTTATAAAAACAAATGTTTATGTCCATCTTCCAATTGTCCTCCTTTCCCTCCCCCTATTTAATAGTTTAATTAATATACTTGACAAATTTTCAAAAACAAATAATTTCCCTTTCCCTCTCTCTATTTTATAGTTTAATTAATATACTTGACTAATTTTCAAAAACAACAATGTCCCAATTTCTTCAGGAAAAGAGGTAGATCATGCACAAAGCACTCTATCTCCAACTTCATCTCATGCGAGAAGTTTCCCTTAAACTATCGGGAATGTGTCAACACTTTTGAAAAAATACAGCTATTGGACAACATTTGCGAGGCCTTAAAACATCCCGTTCATAAAGCAAAACGGTTGATGGATAAGCAAACGCCTTATAAAACAAATGACATTGTCCATATGTGAAAGGAAACAATTGGATGCAAGTGAATACTCAAAATCAAACACAAGGGTAGATGATAATAATGAATAATTATCTATTAGAATATTTAACTTGTTAAAAGGATAAATTAATACTTATCCCTAAGCACCTTTCCTAGTTTCTAGGAAGTTAGAGCTATCCTAGATGTGAGTTTGAAAGGAGATGTTTTAGAGTTATGTTGAATCCTCATTGATAGTTTATATTGATGAGTACAATGTACTATTTATATACAAAGAAGAGATGTTGTTATTAACAACTTTATGTTAATTCCTAACTAATAGGAGGTTGTCTCTCACTTTTAGTTTACAATGAATATCTCTTACTATAGGAATTCTATTTCTACGCTACCTCATAAGATGGGTAGTACAAATCGTACATACTTACACTTGTCATATATGCTCACCAAAGCGCTCTCAAGAATCAAATTTGAAGAAATGTGTGTCAAGTTGGGCATGTATAACGTGTTTAGTGGCTTTGGAACTATGACTTTTATTCCTTTTCACTAACATCGTTTATTATTGTGCCTCTTGTATCATTTGATAATATTTAAAAATATACAAAGTTATTCTTCTTCATAGTTTATTAACTAAAACCCTATTCAGTAAGAGAAACTAAAGAACAGATAGCAATTTCAGAACTGAAGTATGAGGCCAATGATCATCTTTTCACCTGATAATGTCTATTACGAACTTCATACAAAATCTTCCAAAGGACGGTTGACAACTCCCGTTGTAGAAAGAGTTGATTTGAAATTCACTGTATACTAGCACAAGGTAAGATAATATTGAAAAGAAGAAAACCAGACGTCCATTACCTACCACAAAGTGTCTAAAGAATAATGAAGACAAAGAAATTTTGTACCATAAGAGATGGAGGTCACTGAATTAGCAAAATCTGGTCATACAAAATAGTACAACCTTTTTCTATTAACAATTATCAATAACTTTACTACACTTTTTATGAGCATATCTAATTCATCCATAAAAAAATGGTCATAATATTTGCATATACAGTACTCCTATTACAGTTAATAATGGAAACACAAAAAATACTAGTAATATATCCCACTTTCTGAACATTATTGATTTCACACGTTCAGATTGTTATCCAAATCATATGTAAAGATTCTGACTGCTTACACTCATTGAAGGCCTTGATCTAAAAACTCAAAAAAGCTACTCATGTGCACAATTGTGGAAAGGAAAGACATGTTTCTCAACTAATTTAGACAGAAACAGCTAACGTAGCAAATAAATGGATTTTTGCAGGAAGATACTACTATTGATAAGGGAGTGAGAAGAGATGAAAGAAAGAGTTATTCCCATTTATCTGGATAAATACAATGAATAACATATCTAACCTGAATTGACGGAAAGGGAAGTATCCCCAACACCAGGAATTGATGAATTATCTTTTGACAAGAATAAGGTGTATAATCCTGCATTTACCAGTGAAAAGAAGACTTCAAATTTCTTCAATGACAAGGACACGAGCAGACAACTTATCCTTAAATGGGTAAGGGAATGAATGATCTTAAAATATCCAGAAAAGGAAATCGAGACGTAAGATATTTCAGAAATGATATTTTTTATCCAATCACAATTTGGGTCAACCTTCATAATGAAACAAGTATGCACTACATGCGATTAACCGCACACCTGATAGTAGCGATACCATATTACATGTTTTTTAAACCAGGTTATTTTATCCCTGAAGGAAGCTAGCACAACATCCCACCACCATGACCCCCCACTTCAATCAAGATACTTTCATTGAAAAGCGAAACCTCATCCTCTTAGTTCAAGACTCTTACCAGTTGAGTTACCCTAGTGGGTATCTCAAAAGAATTAGATGGATCAAATTGATTCTTTTAGACGTAGCGTTGAACCCAAGGGTTAAGTAATCCAATGGTCACATGGGGAGCTTCTATAAGATAAGTCCCTTATCTGTTTATTAATTAGGTTTGTGCCAGCTCAAAAATGTGTTGCAACCGATTGTGTAGGTAACACTTTAGAGGGATATAAATAGAGTACCATGTTGCAAATGAAATCTATCGAATATTTGAATGAATGAAGAATATATAGGCCTCTCATCATTGGTTTTCTCTCTTTTCTCATCTATAAATCCTACCTACAAAATGTAACAGATTCTTTTTCAAATTTTATATCAAGCACTTGGAATCGTGTGTCTAACTGTTCTCCATCGTGAAAATTACTGCCTACTTTGACAATGATCTATAACATAATATGGATTATGATCCAAAAAATCTTAAACCAAAAAAAAAACTTTCAATTTTTTACTTCCGCAATTCTCCATTGAAATCGTAAGAGATTGTGACAAAATAGCAGTTTCCAAATAAGCTTCATGTAAGAAATGAAAACTTTAGAAGCACAAGAACCAGACAGCATCCGTCATTGCATCACCTTCCTTAAGAACTCAGCTTTCCATAGTGCCAGTACAACATCTAGTTTCAAGCCAGCACCCTGTGAAATTGAAAAGAATATTAATCGAGCTAAAAAAAGAATCTATACATGCTAGTTTCAAATTTACAGCATTTCTAAATTATTGTTACTTTGTCAGATCTGAAAATATTTCTCAATAAATGAAAATATGAAGATTCCATCTAGTTTTCATTTTTTGTCATACCCATAATGAATCCCATGCAGCATGAAAATGTTTATGTTTACGTTGAAACTCTAAACATAAGAAATATGCCCAGTTGAATTCTTTCTCATGCTTCGAATGATAATATTCTCTCAGCTACATGAGCATATCATGAACCCAAACATTCAAGAAAGAAACATAAGAATAGGAATAATAATAGGAATATCTCAGAACAAGTCATAGTAATAGAACTCTATATAAAAGGATGATATTCTGTTATATTTCCAGGTAGTATCTTGAAGGACTACAGGAAGAAAGGAACACAAGAAGATAAAAAAATAATTATTCTCTCTTATGTTAAGTTAATACTACACAGAATTGTTAGCAGATTACAAGCAAGGAAATGAAATTCATTCAACATAGAAATGAAAATAAATCACTCCTCAAATAAAGGATTAATTTATGGAATCCCTCCAACTAAAGGATTAATCCATCTATTAAAAGTAATATCATGCATAAGTGAATGTTTAGATCCAGAGCATGACAATAGAGCTACCCAATGAAGGAGTGCCTCAAGAGCTACCAATTAAATCCTAACAAAACAAAGTTCCACGAGGGACAAAAATTGAAAATCCTGACTAAGGTTGAGACAGATACTAGTAATGAATCTAAGTGCAGAAGATTATAGTGTCCAACATTGAAAATTGTGGAAAATATACATTTAATTATCTCTTTCATTTTAATTCCCTGACTTTATTTCATGGAAATATTAGGATAGATTTTATGTGATCTTGATTAATCATAATTGAGGATAATTTTAAAACAAAATTAAATAAAGTAAAATGTCCATTTCCTATAAACCACAGCAACAGTTATTGGCAACTACCATATACGAACTTTTGCATTCTTTCATATACAATTATTTATAACATGCATTTTGGAAAGTTACTCCAATCACACAAGGGAAAAAACATCCCTTGTGTGTGTTGGAGGAATTTTGAAAATCGCACAATTATGCCATTCAGAATCAATCTTGAAGGTGTTGAAAAATCATACATCCTCGAAAAGCTAGACTGTCTCTGGGCAACAAAACCGGTCTTTTCTTCACTGAAGAGTGTCAATCGCACCTTCCTTGAGTTGAGTAATCAGTAAACATCTGGTCATGCAAATCCTCTAATGAAATCAGCACAAAGAAAATGGGAGAATACTAAAATGCTTATTTGATTTCAGATGCATCGATTCTATCATTATTTAAAACATTGAGATTATACCTGCAACATGCAACAAATATGGCAATGATTCTTGCTTTAGTACAATATGAGAAATTTACAGTTGAAGATTCCTTTGAAGAATTCATTAGTCTGTGGTCTAGTGATGAAATGTAAGCCTTTCCAAGAAGGAGATGAGAAGCCAGGAAAAAATAGAGAAGAGATAAAAACCAGAAATAAGTTCTTTATTTCATAACATAATTTGAACCTAAATAGTCAAATATTAGTCTAACCCTAAATCATAATCCTATGTGATTAAAGCATAAACTTTCATCTATGTGTTCATCATCGTCCATGTTTCAATTCAATCTGCTGGTTAGAATAAGAGATAGTAATGGCAAGTAACTCAAAATTCAGTATTTGAAACCACTCTCACTCTATAGGGAAGATCAAAATAACTAATCAGTAGTACATACGGATGAACATAGGCTATTTTAGTGACGAAAACAGCACAAACAACTTACGTTTTCGGAAATAAACTAGATGAAGCACAAAGTTGATGTTTCTTTCTGGATAGATCATATTTGAGTTGCAGAGATCTTAAACCTAAAGAATTCCAATGAACAAATCTACAGCATTCAAAATACGTACATAAAATTTGTAGAGATTGGAACTAGAACTAACCAATATCTCCATCTCATCCAGTTTCTTTCATCTCGATAACCCGCCACATGTTCTTTAGAAGAACTGGTATAGTTAAGAGGAATGCAGCTAAAACATGAGTTTAAATTCTTACCATTTTAATTTTATTATTTTAATATCTTAAAGTCAATATATATTTATGAATTATTGTAAGGAATTAATTCTCCTTAAATAAAATTTAAAGGCTATATTCATTAACTGATCCACCAATCAGTTTATAACGTCAATTTTTTTTTTTTTTTTTTTTTAACAACGTGAGTGGAAGGCGAGCAACCAATTAAGTAGTTTCTAAAGAATCTCCACCTAGAATTATTTTGAGCGGCAGTAAAATTGATCTTTGCTCAAGCGTTGGTAACCAATGCCGGAAAAAAGTTCTGTCAAACAACTTACCATCTACAAATATTATCAAAAACAGCAAGAAATCTATAAAAAAAAAAAAAAAACATTAAAAATTATATGTAAAAAACCTCCATATGATAGATAAATTTTAAAAACACATAATAAAAAAATAAAAATAAATTCATATTCGATAGCATTATTTCCTTTGCTGCAAAGAAGAAGATGAATATACGAACTCGAGAAATTAAATTATTATTAAAGTTATACAAAACAATATTTTATATTAAACGTCAACTTATTATTTACGTGACATTTATAAATAAATAATTCATTAACTATTTTAACTACCGAATTTTAACAAATCAAGAATTTGACTACTAAATTCAAATTCGATAAATAAATTAGTGACATAAATATTTTTTTATAAATAAGATATTCGAAATCTCAATTAAACCTCTTAATAAGTAGCCCAATTTTACCATAATTACAAGTTATTATTAAAAAAAACCTAATTTATTTAAAAAAAAAATTAAACTATATTCACAACTATAGTTCAACTACCGGGACTGAACAACGCAAATATCATCCCAATCAAATACAGAATTACATAATAGAGATCATTATTGCAGATGAGAGCAACAAGTTTTAAAGAGGTAAAAGAATCAAATAAAAAAGCTTTAAAGAAGAATCTACAAATTGTACAGCTCTTAACAGCAAAAAGAAAAAATGGTACAAGCTCACTTTCTCTCAAGAGGAACAAAGAGGAAGAGGTGTATAATTTCTTTTTACAAAAAGGAAAAAAAAGGCTGGTTTGTTTGTTTCACTGATTTGTAGTTTTTAATTAATCATCTATCCTTTGTATCTCACCCATCATGATACGGTTGCTTGTAACCTTAAATCCAAGAAGGGCCGGATCAAGTTGCCTACCTTTCTTTCCTTTCTTCTTCCCGCTTTTCCCCATTTGTCCTCCAACATCCTCGTCCGCCGCCGCAACCTGTGTTTGTATTTGTTTCTTACTGTTGTTACTTTTCAGCATGTCGCTGAACGACGGTTCTGAAGTCTCCGCGTCTGTACTATAAGACGACGTCCTTCTAAACAACCTAGTCTCATTGTTGTTGTTGTTCTTACTCCCCGAAGAAGGCCTAACCGCCACTTCAACCGAATCTTGATTTTCCACACCCTCTGTAGTAGTAGTAGTTTTAACACCACCTGGAGAAACCAAATCAACAAGTTAAACAAAATCATGCCTGGAAAAAACCATTACTTTCAGAAACTATACCGGCAGAAAATGCTGATGAAGAATTATGCCTCGACATTTCACCGCGGTTAATTACGGCTGGCAGCCCCGCTTGGTCGGCAGCAATGCTGTCTTGAAGCTCGAAATGAATACTGTCACTCTCGTATTTGACCGGTTGCTTCTTATCCGCCACCACCGCATCTGAAACAACAACAACTCCATTGTCCTTCTTCTGTTCTGATCCTCCTACTACCTGGAACAAACCATTTCCGCCTCCTTCAACTCGATCTGGCAACATATTGCTGGGTTGATTTATTAAATGACCTAAACCCCCCACCCTTCGGTGGTCTACTTGTTGTTGTTGATCAGGGGTAGTAGATTGACGGACCTGTTTCTGTTGAAGCAGTTCCATAAGCAAATTCTTCGAGCTATCGTCAGTTGCTCCGGCAGACATCCACGAACTCAGGTCTTCAGAAGCCACATTCCTTTCTGACTCCCTTTTCTGCAGCAGCTCCGAGTTATTATGGTGCAACATACGAACGTGGGAATCTGTCCAATCGTCTTGTTGACGAGCAGAAGAATGCATTTGCATATACGGTTGCTGTTGTGGTAGTGGTGGTTGTTCCATAGAACGATGAAGTAAACCAGAGGGCTGCTGCTCGTATGGACCTCGCTGAATACGGTCTCGCATCGAAAGATTACGTTCAAGCTGACTACTCATCTGATCCTCGGGTAACTGTCTTTGTTGCTGCTGTTGAGCAACACTCCAAAGATATTGATTCAATTCATCTCCAGCCAAATTAGGGTTACTCATTTGTCTGTCTTCCAATTGCATATGCTGCTGTCTAAGTCCAAGAGGATGATGCCCCTGCTGTTGCTGCTGCTTTCCGCGTGAAATGAGCTCCATTAGATCGCCTCGACGAGGCACTTGATTAAATTTCGCTGCTTGAAAAATCTGTTCAAGGGACGACGGATCAACATGCTGCTGCTGCAGCTGCTGCTGGAGCTGCTGCCTATGAGTAGGAGGAGGATACAACGAATTCTGTTGAAGCCCGTGCAAGACCTGCTGGTTCATTAACATCTGATCTAGAGGATTGTTGTTCCGAAGAGCATCTTCATTTCGACCCTGTATCAGCTGTTCAAGAATAGCTTGTCGAGCTTCCGACTGCTTCTGTAGATACATTTGCTGCAATTGGAGCTGTTGTTGCTGTTGTTGCAGCTGTTGCCGCTGTTGAAGATGGTTCTGACGTTGTTGTTGTTGCTGCTGTTGCAGTTGTTGTAATGCAATGAGGTGTTCAAGATCCGACGCAGACAGCTGTTGGTGTAGAGAATTCCGAACTGGAAATTGTTCAAGAACCGATTCATTCCCATGGAGGACCTGAGACGGCAGTAGATTGTTGTGCTGATGGTTCTGGTGTTGTTGCATCTGTTGGGATAACATAGTATCGAAGATCCTAGAATCTTGATTCATATTTGATGTCCTGCGAGACTCAACCGTGTCTGCATTTCTTCTGGCATCAGGCCATGCGTCAATCTGACGAACTTGGGCTTGAGCTGGAGATAGAGCTGGATCGTGGGTTCCAAATTGACTGACCCTTCCAGCTGTATTATAGTTATTAACACCAACATGATCCATCATATTTGACGGCTGATCGCGTCTTGCATAATTATTGCCTTCTAGCTCAGACAACAAAAACCCAAATGGGTGAAGTGTACTATCGTTTCTGTTAGCCATGCCTGATTCTCTAAACTCAGACGGAAAAGGATGATTGGCCATCATATTAGGCAAGACATTTCCACCACTAACAGGAGGTCTACTTCCAGTCCCAGCTCTTCCTAGGAACATAGTTTCTACAAAATAGAAAGAATTTGTTATAAATACATTATATCATTTCAAATAACTCATATTCCATCAACAATCTACTCATTAATCAGTTCATTCAAATCACTAACAAATATACCCTCTATTTTAAAAAATATATAATTTCATACCCTTAACCACCTGGTTAATCAAATAAACCCAGATCAAACAAGGCCTAAGTGAAACATTTCAGAAGGGTAAGTACAGTAGCAAACCTTCATCGTGAGAAATATTGTCCTGAAAATTCTGATCTTCGGAATGTAGGAGATGATGAAACCTACCCTCATTCTCGGGTATTCTTGATCCAGGATGTTGAACTGGAAGACCAGACAATGGCCAGTGCTGATCAACCATTTCAGATATAGGAACAGAGTCAGATAAGGATGTTCCTACTTTCATTTCCAGAGCTCCGTGCTGTTCAGTTTTAGATGGTAAATCATTGATGCTAGAGTGTTGTCCATCAGTGAATCTAAGATGTGGCATGATATCACCCAATTCCTGGAAAGGTGAGTCTCCAGGAGCATCTTCCAGACGAACTAGTAAGTCTGTGGCAAAAAAACCTTGCTCATACCATGAGATAATGTCAGCCCCTAGAAATGGACCCTGAATTTCTCCTTGAGGATCAAGATAGTATAAACTCAGTTCTTCTGGTTGCAAACCGCTGGCCAAATGATACTGACTGACATTGGTTTCTTTCTGATGCAGGTTGTTGTTTCCCCAACTTTGAGATGCTAATGATGAAATAAACAAACCATTTGAATCATCTGGAAGATTCACATTTCCATCAGCTGAAGCTGCAGATACAAAGTCATTGTGGAAAGGATGCCCACTAGAAGATGAATCCAAGATTTCCGGCAGAGAAGCCTTGACATCAATACCACCATTCTCAAGCCTTCTGTAGGCTTTGTCAGCATTAGAAGACAACGGCATCAATTGGTCGGGATAAATCCTGGTGTTAACCTCAGGAATTTTATATTCTGATTCAAGGTCTGAAAATGGGCCAATTCAACATTAGAATCATGGCATTAATTTTTAAGTATTATGAAAAAGAAAAAAAAAATTGACCTCACCATCAATCAAAATCACTCCAGGATTCAAATCGTTTGAGGTGCTATGATTGTGAGGAAGATGAGCAATACCCTTTGTAATGTCAAGGAGTTTGTCACTGTCTTCAGTCATGGTAGAAGAAAGAAAATTATGTTTCCCGTCATTAGATTCTATTTCACCCATCTCTGCAAGGCAAAGAAAGCTCATAAGATTTAGAAAGCATGGAAGAACAACTCATGAAAATCAAAACCTTAGAATAAACCATTGTCTACTCTAATTAATCACCTGTAATGTTATCTGTTGATCTGCTCGGTGTAAATGAATTGTATATAGCCTCACTGCTAGTGATTTTTCCTTTCAATATATCATCAAGGATAGCCTATTGTGAAAGTAATTGTAGTCAGCTACAAGGAAAACATAAATTGGTCTGCATGTATAACAAGCCAAACACTAAACCTTACCTCCTCCTCTTCAAGTGGAGCCAGAAAAGCCAATGGCTGGAGGACAGTATTTTGTGTTATGGGAGGTGCATCCTCCATCTCTTCAGGTTCAGTAGCAAAAGATCGTTCCACATTTTGCATGCGATAAATATCAAGCAGCTTTCCCCTTGGATAGATAAACATATTAGTTGCAAAACCTAGGGTTCCAGGAATTCCTTTGTTTCTATCAAAAGGAGCAGCACCCAATGCCTGAGAGCTCGGAGCTGTCCCAGTAGATCTTCCTCTTCCTAATCCAAACCCCATTTTAGCTTCATCCATCTTTCCTCTCTCTCCACCAAATCCAGGTGCAGCGCGATAGGTGCCGGAGCCAGTAGTGTTCGCCTCAATTCTATGGCGAGGCCTCCACTTGTCACGAGAATCTGATTCATTTTCTATAACTCCGCGGTTACTGCCTGTTATAGGCTGATTATCAGCATAAGCATCTTCCTTCTCTACATCTGCCTTCTTCTCATTCACAGGTTCCTTACTTTTCTCATCAAGTGCCCACCTTGATGACCACTTGCCATCACGCCTGGGTTCCTGCCCAGAACCACGGCTAGCAACATCGTTCCATCTTTCAGAAGAAGGCAAAGATTTGTTTTCAGCAGTTTCCCTTCCAGCAGGGCTGTCAACTCGACGCTCAGTCTTCCTACGGTCTCTTCTACCAAGCAATCCGGTTTCCCTCTCTTCTTCGCGCCAGCGGCGGCTAGTGTCTGTCTCAGTTGCAATTCTTCTCCAATTCTTTTTCTCCTCAGGAGCAGCATCTGTACGCCAAGCCTCCTTCTGATTGGGTTCAGCAGAGTTTCCCAGACACAGAGAACTTGGTGCTTTTACATCCTATCAACATAAAAGTCACAATAGAATAAAAAAGAAACATCAGCAATCTTAGCATATCTAGACCCCTATAAACATCTCACTTTCTGACCTCACCACATAATTAGTTATGTCATATCAATACAAATTTTCAGGCAGTAAAAGAACATCAATGACACCAAAATGGTATCTACAGGGCCATAAAAAAGTACTTACCATCTTTATCTCACTTGGTTTAGCATAAAGCCACTGAGGAGACAGAGGGATGACGTTCTCCGATATTGCTTGATCTGAAGTAACTGGCCATAAAAAATATTCTACCATTCATCAGAGGCATGGCAACAGATGGAATAAGTAATTCTATAAACAAAGAATTAGATTACAGAGACAAATAATGTTAAACAGATGAAACAAAAATACTCAAGACTCGCACTCACTATTTAAGTTTAACCAAAAAAATAAATATATCCAATCAGCAGTAGCAACAACTATTACTATCGTAAGAGGAATTTACATCTGCATTCAATTAACCATATCCATTTGCTAACATACAGTAATGGAATGATTCACATCTAGGTATGGCATCTGCAAAACTGTTAATAAACATCTAAAATACATTAAGATGAGACACAATTTCTGATATTAATGTTCTTCTCCAAGGTTGAATAAGCAACAAACTCACTGTAAAGGCAAAAGGATATATGCAAGAACAATGTGAGATACAAATGTTTGAATTACAGAAATCAATTTCAAATAAACCAGTATAATATAGAATCAATCTGAGAATTCAAAACACAGAAGTAGAATCGTGAATCATCATCATCATTCTATACAAGGTATAAGAAGGTTAAGACCGTATTAAAACGATTAAAACGCGACATATGAGAAGAATCCACAGAGAAAACAAATCGGTATATCGGAAACAGCGAAGAACTTGCGTGCGCTCGCTTAGATCGGTTTCCAAATTAGAACAAGCATCAAGATCGAAAACATGAAAGTCGTAACGGAAAATTGAAGAAATTAGAGGAGTAACCGAGTACCTTTGTCAGTCCAAGGTTGATCACTAGGTTTGGAGATGAGATCGTCGGGAATTTGAAGCTTGCCCTCAGCCATCGAGCTGAGATGAGTGATACAAGATCCGGAAGGGAGGGAGGAAGGAAAGAAGATCAGGATTCAGGCACGGGAGCAGAAGAGAAAGGGGTCGTAGAGACTGACGAACTGGAGTGAAGATGCAGGAGGACGAGGAGGCTCGCAAAGCACAAGGTGAGGAGAGAGAGAGAGAGAGGAGGAGGAATGCAGCAGCAGA
Organism: Impatiens glandulifera; assembly: GCF_907164915.1. Classification (NCBI taxonomy): domain Eukaryota; kingdom Viridiplantae; phylum Streptophyta; class Magnoliopsida; order Ericales; family Balsaminaceae; genus Impatiens; species Impatiens glandulifera. The sequence continues at coordinate 57,125,167 of NC_061865.1, read as the reverse complement.
TTAATGTAAGGGCCGTGAGGGTTTGGGTGGTCAGATAAGCCAATTTTCTCCAATAATAATACTATGGTATAAACGGGTGAAATTGCGAACAATAAGTAAAAATTAAATTTATTTGTGCTAGGTTTATAAATATGTAATATTTATAAATAAATACGATCATATAGAATATTAGTTTATAATTAATATAAAATATAAATAAAATTATTTAGATATGAATGGATTTCTAATAAAAAAAAATATCAACTAAGAAACGCATTATATCAAATAGTGAGCAATATTGGTGGAATTTGTAATAATTAACTAAATAGTTTTAAAAAAAACTAATATAAATAATGTTACTTATAATTAAGAGGTTACAAGTAAAATATAAATTATATAAAAATTTTAATATGCAAATAAGAAAACAATTTCAGATTTGACTATTTAATCGTAGATAGTGATAGGGAAAGAAATTGAGGGAGAACAAGAGAGAAAATGATTTATTGACGGAAAAAATGAAAAAGTATAAAGAGAGAAAGAAAAAAATTATTAGTCCATAGGTAAGTATTCCCTCTCTCATTATTTCTCTTAATTATATTTGTTGTTAAAAGAAAGATACACAACAATTAACAAGGATTTAAGAAAAAATTGTCAATAAAATCATAATGTATGAATAGGAAATGATCTAAAAATTATTGAAGGGTTATGCGTATTAAAAAATATGCGATGACAAATCTTATTCGGCTGAATAAGGCATCAGCCGCACCGCAACCAACACAAACATAAAACAAACTCAAAATATGGGTGACAATTCAGATCGATTTCGGGTTGGTGGATTCTGATTGGCAAGTTAGCGAGTTGAGCGATACTTACATGTTCATTAATTCGAATAAAATTTTTTAATATGAACTTAATTTTTTTATTTGTAATTGACTCGAACCCGATCTGAATGATTGATTTGACTTTAACCCAACCCGATTAACTCAATATAATTTAAATCACATCTATACAGGGAAATATAAAATTTTACAAAAGAAAGTTATAAACTGGTTCACATGTCTACTTTGTGTCATTTAAGATCGACCCAAATTTGACATATTTATTAATTAGGTTAAACAAGTCGACCTGATTTCGACCTGAATCTAAAAATACATGACACTAACCTAATTTTTTTCATATTCGATTCATGTCGTGTTTTTGTATTGGGTCAGAAATTGCCGACCCTAAATCAAATATAAGTAATGAAACAAAAATAAATTCAAACTTCTATATGATTTTTTTAAGAGAAAAGGAGTTATGTATTAATATATAATTTAATCTTAAATATATATTATTTATTTTAAATAATATGAAAAAAAAACATAATAATCATGAAGAACAAATATATAACAACTATACAAAGGAAATAGAAGATAACAAAAGAATAATTATGAGTAAAATAAAATTAAACCCAATATTAGATCATTTATATAAAGCTTGATGCATATATTTACTATATTTACTCTATAATAGTGAGAAAACTTCATTAAATACTGATAGAGCTGTTTTTTAAAGAGGAGCTTAGTGAGAAAAATCACATCACAACATAAATATGATATCATAAAAGTAAAAAAAAATGCATGAAAATAAAGAAATTAATGAGCTAAAACGTTTTTAAGAATGACATAAATTCCCTATATGACTTCTTAGAACGAATCTAAAAAAATATCATAATAATAGTGTTACGAATAAGATGCATTCATAGAATATAATTACTGAAAATATGCTATTCCTTTATAGTAAGATAATACAAACAAAAATAAAAATATTAGATTGTAGGAATAACTACTTTTATATCTAAAAATATAAAAAAGGTCATTTTAAATATATGAATTAGGCATTGTTTTCAATTTTAAAGAAAAAACTAAAAACTGAGAGATTTTTATCATAAGATTACATTTGTGTTACACAATTTTACGAATAGAATATTAAAGATAATGACCAAACTATCTTTAAAAAGTTATAAATATTTATTTATCTAAATATAATTATCATTTAATGCAATTTCAATTTTTATTTAGTAGATAAATATTATGTAGTTAAGCTAAAATCAAAAAATTAATTTAATTTAAGCTCCAACTAGGTTAATCCAATTATCTACTTAATAAACCTACATATAAGTTATATAACCTTATCTTTATTTCAATAAAAAAAATTATTCAATGGTTAGTGTTCGAATTCTCTTTTATATAAATTTTCATTTTATAGGTAACTTGAAATGATAATGGAGTTTATTAATTATCTTAATTTATTTTAGCGCCATTTTTTATATTATTTAACTATCAATAACCTAACATGTTATAACACCTATGTGCTAATCAAATCAATCTTTATTTCAAATTAGGTTTCTTCAAAATGATTAATTTGATGGGAGTATTAAAATAATGGATTTCTAGTCCTTCTGAGGCTCACACATTCCTAACTTATCTAACAAAATAGAGAAGGTGTTGTTTATTAGCATGTTCATGATAATGAAAATCATAATTGAAGGTTTGAACTTTTTGATAATATGCCCCCACATATTAAGACTTAGAATAAAATACTTAGATCCCTTTTCAATTTTTCTTTAGTATTTTGATCTAGGGTCGGTTCTCGGTAAGCCCACGGTCAAGGCAATCATCCCGAACAGTTCATTTAATAAAAAAAATTAAGTTATTTAGTTAAATTGATTAATTATTTTAATAATAAAAATATCTAGCATAATGGTTTAGAATGAAAAATATATTTTTTTTATTTAGTTATAGATTAAACTTGCCAAAAAAAAAATTTGGAACAATTTTTAAAAAATTAAAATTAGGATAGTCAAATTCTTTTCACGTTTTCTATCCTCCAATCTTTAGGACCGACACTAATCACGTCTTATGTTAGTGATCATCTAATAACTCAATTAATTAAAAAATATTAAATATCTTTTATAAAAAAACTTACTTATTAAGTCGACCGATCCTGAAGTAAGCCAACAAGCCTGTGAGCTACGGCCGTCATCTTTAGAAGACTAGAACAACCCATTTAATAATAAAAAATAGGTTATTTAGTTAAATTTATTAATTGTTTTTAACCTAAAAGTGTATAGCATAGTTGTTTATGATGAAAAGTAAGATTTTTTTTGTTTTAACTTATTAGTTCAAATCTAAAAAAAAAAATTAATTTTTTAAACAAAACTTTTTAAAACAAAAATTAGGATAGTCAAATTCTTTTCAAGTTTTTCTATATAAGATTGCATAATTCTCGGAATCGAATCACGTCTTATGTTTCTAATAATCTAATAACTCAATTAATCAACAAACAAAAATATTAAAATAACTCTAAATTTTTATATATAATTTAAATACATAAAATTCAAATAACCTATAAAAAAAAAACCTAATAAAAATCCTAAATAACCCAACATGTTGTTAGGGCTGGTTTGATATTGGTTTTGTTGAGATTTTTCTTAAAAACAATTCATAAAAATATTGTTAGATAAAAAAAGTATATTATTTGGAGTTCTAGTTGATTTAAAATTATTAAATTCTTTTTATATTTAAAATTTAATAAAAATAAAATATGAATATTTTAGTTGATAAAATGGATGATTTAATAGTCCCAATTATGATAAAGAGAATTTATATAAAAAAAACTAATAAATAAAAACTCAGTTCATATGATCTCTTATTATCTTTGTGAAATTGTAGTTCATAGTGACATACATTGGCAAAGTAAAATAATAGTATCAATAACCCGAAAACCTTGAGAGCATAATCAACAAATACACACATCAATGTTTGTGGAGTTCATCATATACCATGCAACCCAACACACACGAATACAAGTTCATAATCGAAGGCGCCATAACACTACAACAGTGTGATTTTCGTAGTATCTTTGAGTATGCGGGTGGCAGTTTAAAGCCATGAAGAACAACACAACAGAAAGCTGCAAACCATATAGAAATCTGATGCAAATATCAAAATCAAATTTCTCCATAACAACAGAGTAAGCAATAAAGCCACTTGAAAAACCTGATCCAAGAAGAAGATATTTGCAGTTCCCCTATATTTATGGCAATGTCAGAAGTTACCTAACATTAACAGGAAAATCCCTACAAACCATTCAATAATAATACTAATAATGCATCAGACTAGACATGTATTTATGATAATCCAATGGTTAGGCATGTTTTCAATTAATACAAAGATCATGAGTCAGTCAGGTTAGGAAAACTTCTAAAAATGAATAACAATTAAATGTAAATAATCAATAAACCATAATGATAGACTAAAATATTTACAAAGTTGAAATAAAAAATGATTTAATCCATAGAAGAACCCTTGATGAATAAAACATTCATCAAACAACTCTATATACCATAATATTTGGCCAAATCCCTACAAGTTTTGCTTCACTTCCAGTTATTTTCAGGAATAAGACTTCATCAAGCCAAGATTGTAAAGTAACTTCTCAGATCTTGACCTGAAAAGAGACCCCAAGGAGAATTTCGCGGTGGTTTCCTTAGGAGGTTGATCACCGCAGCAGCTATCATCCTTCACTCGTAGCACAGTCAGGCCAATTACTTTGCGAACATTCTCTATCGTCTCGCTCTTAACAGGACGCCCAGAAGCATCTGTCACGTAGAAGACATTCACAGCTTGGGATCCTCGAGTCGTAACCTCTGCCCGAATGACTGACAGGCCGTTCTCCCTGAAAATTCGAGTTACATCTGCCAGAAGTCCAACTCTGTCTTCACTGCACAGTTCCAATCTTATTCCCTGCACCAATATTAGTAAATAAAAGTGCTCAATTATTGGCCTGACCATGTCCTGTATATATGTCCCCATTTGGAGGAAACACACTTATTTTAGCACAGATTTGGATATGTACTGGTTATTTATGATCTAGATCTGGATACAGCAACAAAAATATATATAAAGTTTGTTTGATCTTGGGTTATTAAAAATCAAGTTAATTAGATTAAAAACATACATTAATGCAGAGTATTTTTGTGTTTTAGTTTATGATTTGAATGATATGATTATAGGGTAGTGATATATCTCTTAATTAATCATATTATTCAAATCCCCAATTTTCAATAATCTAACTCGAACAATGTTATTTCGCAAAAAACAAATAACCCAAAATCGAGAACAAGGCCTTGTTTTATTGAAAATCATGTTATTTGGATTAAGGGTAAAAAGACATTAGATGTATAAATCTATAGTGAAAAAACAAGACATTTTGAAATCATATTTTTGAATAAAGAGTGAGTTGTTTTGAAATAAATCTAAATAACCAACCCACATCAAATTATTTGAAAATGGGACCTATATATGTCCTTTGTTTGGTACCTCAGTTGTTCGCCTATTTATAGCAGCCTCCAAACAGTCAATTACCCTTTGCCTCTCTCCTTCAGAGCTGATTGGGAACCCATCAACGTGCCTGATATAGTATTCCTATTGAAACAACAAACAACAATTTTGAGATAAAATTCATCATCAAATAGTCAGGTTGGATATTAATAACAATATTATTCAAAAACTAGACCTGCTGAGCTTCTGGTCCTTCAGTATTTACAGTTCCATGAAACACCACATACTGCATGTCAGTCAAAGTGAAGACAGTATCAAACAGTAGCTTAGGCCTGTCCCAGCATCTCAAACTGATAACTGTATATTCCTTCTCATGACAATTCTCCACAGTTACAACCGGCCTCCTCTTATCACTTGGTCCGCTGCTTTCAATCAGAACATCATTATTATGGTAATCGCGATCCGCATACATCATTTGGTGCAGCCTTCGACCAGTATGGGTCGAACCCATCGAGACTGATGTGTTTGCACCCCTTTTGTCTCGATCTCCTTTCAAGACTGAAAGGAGAAGCCTCCTTATGTTGGTGAGTCGATCGGGATCGTCGATAGGGAACCCGCCTAACTCGTCGGTTATGTAGAGGACTGAAGCCATTCTTGAATTATGGGTCCAGACTTCAGCAGCCACTACGTTACATTTGTGGTCTGTAAGAACTGCAAAGATGTCGGAAAGCAATCCTGGTCTGTCTTTACCGGTTAATTCGATTGTTGTGTGTTCCATTGCTGACTGGACACCAACCGACCTTTTTAATGATCTGAAGCTACGGCTCCTTGGTCCTAAAGACTGGAGGACATAATATAATCAGACATAGAAAACTAACTAATGGTTCTATGAGGAATTAAGTAATACTAGAAAGAAAAATAGCAAATGGGTCATGCTTATTGGCTTCATTTTAAACATCATTTCTGTCATTGTTTTCTTCTGGATTCAGATGGATCACATTTAGTAAAACTAACCTTAGTCATAAATTATTGTGTTTTCTCATCTGAATTCAGGCATAAACATGAGTAGGGTCATTTCTTATAGCAAACAACCTCACAATCAAGTGACTCAAATCATCAACTAAAATGCTAAAATATCATATGTTTCTTTTATAACCTTTTAAATATTAAATACAAAATAGTATTAACCAAAATAATCCCAAGCTTCTACAGATTTGATGTGGCAGCATAAATGGGGTTGTTGTCACCTCAAATTGATTCTGATATACTAAAACCAGCATTCATACAGCCATGACTGTTGGAGCTTGTTTGGCTAGGATATTGAACAGGTTTTTAACTATTTGGAAGAGACATAACATTAGAAAAAGTTTTTTTTTTTTGGTGCTAAAATAAAGTCTCTACTCAAGAAAAGCCAAAACAAGTATACAGCAAAATCCAATGATGTAAGATACTACCTGCTGAATTCGTTCAGCAAGATCATCTTCTCTGAGCTTGTTCCCATTTTGATCAGTAACATGAAAAACTGACATTGAAGAAACGAATCAATTTCATTGAAAGAAACAAAAGAACTCAGAGATAATTCAATGAATGGATGAAAGAAAGAAAGAAAAGCTAACCATCCATAAACCATCCTCCATCTGAAGAAATATATGCTCTTCTAATTAACAGATTTAAATCAGTCAGAACTTGAACAACATCAAGCAAACTTCCTCTCTTATTTGCACTATCAACCTAAAAATAAACAAAAACAGAGCAAACCCATCATCATGATTCATGAACAGTATCCAACAGCAACCATGCTGATGCAATCAATTAAAAACCAATCAAAAATTAGAAAGAAAACAAATCCAATTACCTTGATTAAAGTAGCTTTGTTGTTTGAGACATTATCAACAGTAACCCTACAGAAAAATCAAAAACCCACCTCAATTTATTAAGTTAAAAACTGAAAAAACATAACTTGGGTTCGATATCAATACCTCGGCGCATTAACACGGAGAACCATCTTCTCAAATTCATCATGAACAGCGGGAGGTGAAGACCAACAATCCATTTACAGAATTGGGTTATCTTTTTTTTTTTTCTATCAAAATCCACAACAATCCCTTTTTCTATCGATGAGAGAAATCGTTATTGAAATTGACAAAATCAATTTTGCTGGCTCTTCGACTGAATGAAGAGTTTCTTTATATATACTGAGCCGGACGAACGGACGGGAAGGTAAGGACGTACTGACTGTTACTTCTTACCGGGGGGGACTTTTTGTCGTTGGGGCATGTGGGCCAGAGATCTACGTAACCCTTCTTTCTCTTTCTTCTCTATCTCTACCTGAATTATCTGGCCGTCCAATTTTCATCTCCCTTTCTATAAAACTAGGGTTTTTACAATTTTGGCTTGTTTTTGGAATTTAGGTTTAAGATAAGTTTGTTTGATAGTATAATTACTAGACTTTTATTCATACATATCTATTCTTAAAAAAAAAAGATAATAAATAATGTTTATCTAAATCTCTTTATTCATGAAAATCTTTTTTATTTATTTATTAATTCTATTTTTAAATAAAGTTAAAACCAAAGTATCATTTTCAGTCAAAATTCTAGTGGCATCATGGCAGTTACAAAATTTTTAATAATTTTTTAATTATATTAATCAGATTTTGTGTATCTTGAAAGAAACTTTAAAATGTAATATAATAAAAATTCTTATATATTTTAAATAGGAACCGAACTTGAAAATTGTGTTCACAAACTCGACAAGACACTCACAATCTAAACAATTAAGATCGGTTATACATGTTTTTTTTTATAAATAAACATAACGCATGTAAACTTATTTAACATAATTGAAGATTCATTTAATTTAAATATTCACGATTATCATGTATTAAATAAGTCAAGATCTCAAACGACAAAATAACTATATTTAGACGAAGATATCGAGATGTCTAGGTGCGGATCTTATAAGGGGCTCAGGTGGGCTTTAGCCCATCCCAAAAAAAAAAAAAAAAAAAAATAATGTGATATGACCTTAAATTTAAAAAATAATAATAATTCACAATTAACTTCTCTAATTAAAAATGACAAAAACTCACATTTATCTAATCATTTTATCTATAATTTCTTAGCTTATCTCAAAATATTTTCAAATCCCACTAATTCTAATTTCTAAATCTCTAGGGGTTGATTTTCATGTTTTATTTATTGAAGCTATTTGAAAATCATACATGAATTGAGATATGAATGAGAAACACAACCAATAAAGTATTTTATATATTTTACTAGATTTAAAATTATTGTATCTAGGTGTTTCTAAGTTGGGTGGTGAATGTTTGATTTCAAGATTTTGTGGTATTCTTTTTGTAAGTTAATTAGTTAGAAGGTGTAAAAAGAATTGGAAGAAGAGTTGAAGGGTCATTTTTTATTGGTTTGTAAGGGCATCTCTATTTGCAGACACAAGTGGGCAAACATTTCTCTCTCCAAATCCATAAAGATTCTGTGAAAGCTGAGAGGGATAATGTAGAAAGCTTGACCCCCTATGGACCTATTTTGGTTTTTTTTGTTTTTTATTTCATTTTGAGATTCTCTTTATATGTATCAAATCTTTTTTAAGCATCCTTATTTAATTTATTATATTGTAATATGTATTACTAACTCTACAATACTAATGAATTATAATTAATAAAATACTTGTTATATTAGCTTATTATTTAATTTTAAAAAATAGTTATCTTATCGTCCCAACAGTTGAAAGTTGAAACCGAGAGTTAGTTGCTATTTCATTGATTTTTCGGTGGGGTGGATGTATGGAAAATACATATTTAGAAGTTCTTTTTTGAAGTGATTCGAGTTTATAAGTTAGTCGTTAATTGACTTGTTCCGTAAATTTGAAGTTAAATTGTCGAGATTAGGTGATTCTATTCTTGGGAATGAGTTATATGATTAAGATGGTTAGAGTTATGTAGATTATTGAAAGTTAGTTGAAAATGATTTATTAATCTTTAAAGTTTAAAAGTTATGATTCCCATTTTATGATGATAACAAATGACAAGATTAGAGTGTTCCTATTATAAATTTGAAATTAAATTGACAAGATTAGACTATTATCAAATGAGAAGGTTAGTGTATTTTTTTTAAATTTTTTATTTTTAGTAATAAGGATGAATTCATTTATTTGAAAATGATATGAAGTTTGGAATGTACAACCTTACAGTTATGAGTGCATTCAGCTAAACGTTCCTTCAATAACAATGATATTTAGAAGATGCATGAGTCAGAATTCAATCAAAAACTTAATGATTAACAAAAAATACTTAAAAATGATTAAGACTAGTTTGGTTTGGGTTATATCAATAGCTTAAACAAATTAAATATTATTTCACTCTATTCTCATTAATCAAATTAATCAATTTATTAATTAAAATATTAAAATACATAATATTTTAATTATTATTTTTTATTTTATTTATATATCAATACCCTTTAAGAGATTGTTTGGATTGGAGTTATTTGTATAACATAGAAGGAGAAAAAAATAATGATGGTCGATGATTTTGAGAAGGTGGTGATTATTTTTGATAAAAAGATTTAAAAATGTATTATATATAAATAAAATAAAAATAATAATTTAAATTAAAGTGTATTTTAATATTTTGATTAATGAATTGAATGGTGTGATGAATGAAAATAGATTGAAATAATGTTGGATTGGTTTGAGTTATTTAAATAACCTAAACTGAACCAAGCTTAAATCTCTTTTACCAAAAAAAAATTATTATCTCTTTAAAATCACCATCCATTATTATTGGTTTTTTAAATAACCCATATCGGACCAGCCCTAAGAGTTAGAATTTAGACAATTAATATTTTTTTAAAAGGAATTAATTCTCATTAAGTTTAAAGTTTAAATATGAGTTACACATGAGAAATTAATTAGTAAATAATATAATATAAGGTCTATAAAATCAAAATCAATAATTGATGATCTAGATATTAAAATACAAATAATTACACAAATAAAACTCTTATTAAAAATATCCAACGATTATGTAATTTGTTAAGGATTTTTTAAAAACGAACTCATTTGAGTTCTTAAACAATGACACTTATAGAAGAGTAAGCCGAACAAACTAATGAAACGGTGTCGGAAGAATTTCTACCAAAGATTCTGAGCGGCAATTAATATTATCCTTAGTCGAGGGTTGGTAAGCAACGCCGGAAAAGGTCATGCCAAATGAAAATGTATCATCTACATATATAACCGAAATAGTGAAAAATCCATACAAATCATAGGAGGATACCGGAAAATATCATCCATATTAAAGATCAAATCAAGTAATTTTTTTAATGAAAAATGAAAAATAACTCAAAATTTGATTATTTCGTCTCTTTTACTGCTAAGAAGAGGACACGCACAGACTCGAAAAAGGATTACCAACACAATAAGAGGGTATGAGCAGCAAACGACCCACCGACGGTTGTGAGTATTATTCGGACTATAAAAATCTAAGACAAAAAACGATCCGACTAAATATAGGATGCCGAGTTGTAAAACCCTTGTCCCAGAAAAGCTAGAAGTTTGAGAGATTTCAACTTCGATTTACATGTCATTAATCTTTTTAAAATAAAACATTATTTTAAAAGATTTAAAACAAATCCCGACAGTTTAAAATTAATTATAAATTAATTAATTTAAATTTAAGTTTAAATAATCTTTTAGATTTGAAATAATCAAATTAAAATTTGATTTTTAGAAATATGTGTCTAAATTAACGAAAAATAATTAATTTAAAAGATTATTTATTTGAAATAGAGTCGTCAATTGATTTTTAAAATCAATAAAAATATACGTATACAAACGTATTTTTCACTAGAGTTTTTTTTGGTTCATAATTTGGTGATACTCGGGAAAGGGTTTTCGCGCTTCATCCGTATCCATTTTAAAAACGGTCTCTACTTTATAAAAATCTTGACTTTTGAAAATTAGTTGTATAACGTTTTATTTTAACCAATTATTCTTCCGGTCATAGACATGCACAAGTTTTTGTGTATTTAAAATTGTAACAACAATATTTAAATGCTAGTAACTATTGTTGATGATATTGACTAGGGAGGAAAATATTTGAAGAACATGAGTATTTAAAGGTATTAGGGTTTAAAAATAAATCTCAAACGAACTCTTATCAAAATATTTTTTTGTGGAGATATCCCAAAAATATTTTAAAATCATTTTCAAGTTTTTGGGATTTTCAGAATATGGTTTAATGTACCAAAATTACAAAAATAATTTTGGAAAATAAAAAGTGCAACCAAATAGGCTCTATGACCAGTGTCCTTAGTCCTGGGTGCGTTTTTATCGGTCGGGGGTTAAGACCATCGGTCCTGACTTAGAATTCTTGGTCGCGGTGCTAAAGCTCCCCGGTCTTTGGCTATAATTCTCGATCGGGTGCAAAAGCTTCCCGATCATTGGCTAGGATTCTTGGTTGAGTGTGAGAATTCTCGTTCGGTCCTCTCGGTTCTGGTTGAAAACCTCGATCGGATCTCTCGGTCCTAGTCGTAAAACCTCGGTTGGACCTCTTGGTCCTCAAGAACATAAAACTAAAAGTTTTGCAGTTTTGATTGAGGCTCAGATCATTTGATCTAGGGGCCTGGGTAGCTTCTCAAATCTTCTAGGAACATTATGAACATCATGAACATCATCTCAAGGTTTGATTCAACCTGGATGATGTTTGATTTCATAAAAACAATTTTAAGACCAAAATCGAGTTTTTATTTGTTTAGCTATAATGAAGTGTAAGGAGCTTGATAATAGTTTCCTTATACTTCATATGATTGATTGATATCAAAACATGAACACTAAATATTCACTTGGATCAATTTAAGAACTTAAAATTTTCATTTTTTATGAAAATTTTGATTTTTGATCAAACATGATCAGGATAGATCAAACATTATTGAAATAGGTTCCCAAAATCATTAAAAACATGTTGGGAAACTTTCTAGGCTGTTGTTCTTGAGGATTAGCTCAAGAACATAAAACCCAATTTTGAAAATTTCCAAATTCAAATTTGGGTTTTTTCTATTTAAAATCAATTTATCTATTTTAACTTTAACAGAAATATTGGAAATGATCATAGGATCAATTTTCAATTAAGAAATCTTACAACCAAGCAATATACAAACTTATGAAACTAAAATATAAAAATTTCAGTTCAAATGGGAAGATTGAATTAAAGGGTGATTGAAAGTTTACCAAGATTGGAGAACACTCCTTAGACCTTAAGGAAGCTTTGAGGATGCTTGGATTCGAGCTTTAAGACCTTATACGAAAATTCCGAAAATCCAGAAGTTTGAATCTTAAATGGAGGATTTTCTAAAATTTTTGATTGGAGGCTTGAGAGTTCATCTATTGTCTTCGGATTGATTTTGGGGTATTATTTATAGCCTCATGAATTCGATTGATCGGCCAAGTGGGCTTCATTGAGTAAAACACACATAATTGTGTTTTGGTTGTTCTTCCGGCCAATTGTTGGTGTAGGTCGTAATAATGATCCTAGATGTAGGGGAAATGATCAGCGAAGTAGGGTGATCATTTCACTTTTTGAATAGAGTCTTATGATCAAGAAACGACGAAATTCTATCTTTGAAAAATTAAAGATGGCTACGGATGTCTATCCGCCCGGTGTCACGAGGAGGATGAAGACAAAGACGTAGATCAAAACGATGTCGTTCTGAGCTTCCGCGTTCAAGCGTCGAGGGAGAGCCAAAACAATGTCGTTTCTGGCCGCGCACGCGGTCGTTAAGCGTTCCGTCAATGATCGGGCATTCTGTTAGCGTTGTAGGAGACACTAAGCGTTCCGTCAATGATCGGGCATTCTGTTAGCGTTGTAGGAGACAACGTTGGAGCATGCGTTTGATGCTTCGACGCTTCGCTACTTCGCGCACGCGTTTTCTTCTGTCGCAGTGAGCGACACAGTGCGTTCCTGGGCGTCGGATGAAAGTCCAACGCCTATCCGAAGGTCGTGGTTCCTACTACAGCCATTCTTTTGAATTTTGGCTACACCTGATTACATATTTATTTATTTTTATTTTAACTTTAAGAGTTTGTTTAAAATTGCTTTTACAACCAGGCAGTATATAAACTTATGAAACTAAAATATAAAAATTTCAGTTCAAATGGGAAGATTGAATTAGAGGGTGATTGAAAGTTTACCAAGATCGGAGAACACTCCTTAGACCTTAAGGAAGTTTTGAGGATGCTTGGATTCGAGCTTTAAGGCCTTACACGAAAATTCCAAAAATCCAGAAGCTTGAAGCTTCAATGGAGGATTTTCTAAAATTTTTGATTGGAGGCTTGAGAGTTCATCTATTGTCTTCGGATTGATCTAGGGGTACTATTTATAGCCTCCTGAATTCGATTGATCGGCCAAGTGGGCTTCATTGAGTAAAACACACATAATTGTGTTTTGGTTGTTCTTTTGGCCAGTTGTTGGTGTAGGTCGTAATAACGATCCTTGATGTAGGAGAAATGATCCCGAAGTAGGGTGATCATTTCACTTTTTGAATAGAGTCTTATGATCAAGAAATGACGAAATTCTATCTTTGAAAAATTAAAGATGGCTACGGATGTCTATTCGTCCGGTGTCGCGAGGAGGATGAAGACAAAGACGCAGATCAAAACGATGTCGTTCTGAGCTTCCGCGTTCGAGTGTCAAGGGAGAGCCAAAACAATGTCGTTTCTGGCCGCGCACGCGGTCGCTAAGCGTTCCGTCAATGATCGGGCATTTTGTCAGCGTTGAAGGAGACAACATTGGAGTAGTCGTTTGATGCTTCGCTGCTTCGTTACTTCGCGCACGCGTCTTCTTCCGTTGCAACGGGCGACGCAGTGCGTTCCTAGGCGTTGGATGAAAGTCCAACGCCTATCCGAAGGTCGTGGTTCCTATTGCAGCCATTCTTCCGAATTTCGGCTACACCCGATTATATATTTATTTATTTTAATTTTAAGAGTTTGTTTGAAATTGCTTTTTCATTTACCCTTTTGACTTTATTTTTAAATCTTTAAAATAAAATTTTAAAAAAATAAATATGACATATATTTTGCCAATTTTTTTTTTATATTTTTTATATTTTTGGATTTAAATAAATTATTTATTGGATCAAAAGAATAAATTATCATAAATTTTTTATTTTAATCCCCTTTAATTTTTTTAAATTTAATTTGAGACAAAAATGGATACAAAACTTATTCTAAATTATTTTATTTTCTTTAGCCATTATATTTAATTAATTTAGAATTTAATTATCACATTAATTAATTCAATTAATTTTTTAATTAGGTTTTCACTTCGATTTTAATAATTTTGATTTTATATATTCAAAAATAATTAAAATAATTATTTTTAATTTGGTTAAGTAGAATTTTAGTATTTACACAAGTCGAAAAAAAAATCAATTGTTTCACTGTTAGACCAGACATAGTCTATTTCATCATATCTATTTTCCATACTAACTTTTTTAGAATTGCTTATAAGAAATCTATATATATATAATGATGCTTAATTTTTAAAGTGTCCGGATTGCCGGGTCGAGAGCTGTGGTTAATTTGGATACTTGGGTCGGATTGTGGGTTTACCCGTTTTTAAATTTAAAACGGTTAAAAATGAAATTAAAAATGCTAAAGGTATGTTTCGAACTTGCAACCTAACAAAACAAGTACAACTCTTTAACCAACTAGGCTACAAAGACTTTATATTTTAAATTCAACACCAAATTTGATAAACGCGGGACGTTTTAACATTAATATAAGTTCAACTTTTTAACTAACTAATCTATATATATATATAATAATGCTTAATTTTTAAAGTGTCCGGATTGCCGGGTCGAGAGCTGTGGTTAATTTGGATACTTGGGTCGGATTGTGGGTTTACCCGTTTTTAAATTTAAAACGGTTAAAAATAAAATTAAAAATGCTAGAGGTATGTTTCGAACTTACAACCTAACAAAACAAGTACAACTCTTTAACCAACTAGGCTACAAAGACTTTATATTTTAAATTCAACACTAAATTTGATAAACGCGGGACGTTTTAACATTAATATAAGTTCAACTTTTTAACTAACTAATATATAATAATGTTGAGTAAATGGATACTTGGGTCGGATTATGTGTTGACCCACCCATAAATTTAAAACGGTTAAAAATAAAATTAAAAATGTTATCCGTAATATATATATATAATGATGCTTAATTTTTAAAGTGTCCGGATTGCCGGGTCGAGAGCTGTGGTTAATTTGGATACTTGGGTCGGATTGTGGGTTTACCCGTTTTTAAATTTAAAACGGTTAAAAATAAAATTAAAAATGCTAGAGGTATGTTTCGAACTTACAACCTAACAAAACAAGTACAACTCTTTAACTAACTAGGCTACAAAGACTTTATATTTTAAATTCAACACCAAATTTGATAAACGCGGGACGTTTTAACATTAATATAAGTTCAACTTTTTAACTAACTAATATATAATAATGTTGAGTAAATGGATACTTGGGTCGGATTATGTGTTGACCCACCCATAAATTTAAAACGGTTAAAAATAAAATTAAAAATGTTATCCGTAATTTTTTTCACGGTTTTTTATATTATTACTCGTGCAAATGCACGGGCTAAATGCTAGTTTACAATAATATATACAAATATATAACTAAGTAAAAACTAACTCTATAACTAAACAAATTCAATGAAGGGTCTACACTATTTTTTTTTGTCTGACTTCAAGAAAATTGGAAATAAAAGGCATATGATATTTAAATTAATCATAACCCAAAATCATTATATCATCTCTTTAATCTATCACTACATTACTTAATTCATCACTATAATTATTAAAACATTTTTTTTATTTTAAATTATTATTATTTATTTTATCATTAACACTTTGGATTTTTTTTTTTAAAAAAAGAAAACATCACCTCATCAACATTATAACTCATCATTGTTTTCTAAATAATCTATTTTAAATAACCAAATCCTAACTATTTTTCGTAAACAAATTATAAATTGAGTTTTTTTTATAATAGTGTTAAAAGAAAAGAAAAGAGAAAGAAAATACTATTTTGATAGAGGGTCAACGCTTTCAAATTAGTGATTGTAAAATATAGTAAAATAGAAATTAGTTCATTTATTACATTGAAGGCAAAACGTGTTCTCTTTCTCCATCTTTATGAGATTACACTTAAATATAATCTTACAAATATAATAAATTGAATTATGAAAAAAACAATATTGATTTGAAATATGGGTTTTACAAATTTATTTTAAAATAATTTTACCGTCTCCCAATTATTTTCGAGAGTACCACGATAGAGCATGACCTACCGTAACTTAACAAATATAGAAGTCGATTTAAGAAAAAAAGAGTAAAAAAAATGAACTAAAACTCCATTTTTTTCTATAATTAGAGAGAAGATAAATTATTAGTTTATTATTGTTAGAATATACAACTAAATAATGACCATTGAAAAATCCAAAAAATTAATATTATTTAATATCATTAAGAATAAAAATCATTAGATCAAATTGATGTGTACAAATCAATTTCAATGCAACTTTCACTAATTAACTTAGTTTATACATTCAAAGTCATTTTAGTTTCAATGTACATAATAGTGCCCCACTATTCTAAGTTTTGATTTGGTATCATTTTGATTGAAGTATTAAATTAATTGAAAAACAATGAATTGTTTTTCCATTTATAATTAATTAATTTAATAATATTTTACTATTTGTTTGCATCTTTTTACTACTAAACATATTAGTACAATATTTGGTTTTATTTTTGGAACAAACTCAATTATTTTATTTTTTATTTTCATTCATTTTAAAGAAAGTTACATCAGACTTAATTCAAATATTATTATTTTTTTTTAAAAACGGTTTAACACCATTTCATTATTTTATTTTATGTTTGAATTAAGTTACAATAATTCAAACATTATTTTGATGTATATGTAAAGATTTTCATTACTACAACGTCAAATAAAATAGATAATTAGGTAAAATAAAACCGTTTTTTTAATTTTGTGTGATTAATTGTAACATTGGTAAATACAATGTAATATATTTGAACTTTTTATTGATGTAACGTGTTTAAATGACTTTAGTAATTTGTAAGTATATATAGAGTTACATATTTATTTTTTATTGTCTATTTGAAGATATATTAGTTTCTAAAGTGCTACTTATATATATGCAAGTCATATTTTAGAATCATTATAAAAAGAGAGAAATTGTCATATTGAACTTGATTTCAAAATCAAAATTTTAACAACAATACAAAAAATCATTTCAAGTAAAAGTAAAAAAAAAGTGTTCTAGATAGATGAAACGCCAAATTAAGACCAAGATTGATTTATAAAAACACAAAAATTGTGTTCTAACATCAACAATAGCATACAAAATTACTCATATTATGAAAAATGAATTTCTATTACTTAAAAAAACAATAGAACATATAATTGAAGTTATAGTTTGGAATCAAAGTAAGCCAAGCTCAAGTAGAAAATACAAGAGGTTGTTAAAAGATAGACCCCACTAAAGGAATCAACAAAGTCCGTTCCATGTCTTAGTGACTCATCTTTGTCCTCTTACCTTTATCCTTTTACTTATTTACTCATATCCATTTGTCTCATTTTATGGACTATTTTAAAATCAAAATAACAAATACAACAAAAACCCACTACCAAAAAAAATAAATAAGAAAAATCCAATTGTTGTAAGTTTGTTTAAATTAAAAAGTGTGACATGTAATCAACTCTATGGTATTCTACTCGAAGATGCCACGTTTGCATCTTAGTATAGTTTCTATAATGGAAAAAATAGTCGAATTGAGTTCCTTGTTAGGTGAATTGAGATTTCGAACCTCTTCTTTTAAACTCTATAATTTGTGACTCATTATTGTTAAAGTTATACAAAACGAAGGTTGTTTTAACGATTTCAAACACCTTTAACGTGACATTTATAAATAAATAAAATATCATTGTAACTAATTTAACTAACGAATTTTAATGAATCGAGAGTTTTGACTACCAATTTTATGAAATTCGATATTTAAATTAGTGAAATGGATCTTTATTTACTTATAAATGTCACAAAAATAAAAATTAACGGCGTTTGAAATTGTTAAAAACAAAATCTCATTTTGTATAACTTTGACAGGTTACTATTCGAGTACATTTTAACTTGATTATATAAGTTTTGTTCGAAAATTACATATTTAATTGACGTTACTCACCCTCAAATTACTGTTTTTTTTTCAATGTTAAATTTGTAATGGTATTATTTTAATGGGTATGGTGTAAGATCCCTTTCACATCCACACTTCAATGCTTGGAAGATTCAAATAGAATATTAAAGAGAGTGGGGGGAGAGTGGGGCAATTGCAGCCAAAGTGGGCTACCCATGATACTTAAACTAGGTTTTAATTTTAGAAGGATGTTTTCTTTTTCTGATCTTATCTCAATTTAAATGATACAATACCATGTCGGATATACTTGTGAATTGAACCGAATTTATATAATTTATTTTAAACAATTATCATATTTTTTCATGTAATTATATTTTTATTTTTCATGTCACTTATGATGTATTTGAAATTTGTTGTATATTTTATGGTTGATATTATCTTTGTATTTATTTAATATTTTAATATTTTTTATAAAAAAAAACAGTTTATCTTTGTATTTATTGAATATTTTAATATTTTTTTGTTAAAAAAAACAGTTATCATATTATGTGGTCTATTTTTATAATTAATTAAAAAAAATATATATTCTTAAAAATGATTACGTTTTCCTTTAAACTTAAAATATTTTTAGTAAAAAATTATCTTTAACGCCTCATTCATTAACTCATAAATAATCATAATTTTTTTATAAAAAAATTAAATTTTATTAAAATAAAAAATATTACATCAACAAATTTTATAGCAAAACAAATATAAGATACTATATACTCTATACTCAGTGTAAAAATACTGCATAAACAATTTCATATTTTCAAGAAACTAAACAAAAGAAAGAAAAAAGTCATTAAAATAGAGTTTATCCAAAGAAAGGAAGTACCTCACAAAAATGATCACTAATACAAAATTGCTAAATGCCCTTCTCAAAAAGTAAAATAAAATCCAAATACTATTTTCTAGATGGGTTTTATTTATTGGTACATGTGTTCTATGTAATATTTAATTATTGAGTGCTATAAATTAAGTGATATTATTCAAATAAAAAAGGGATCAAACATGTGATGATCAAAGTCTACAAAAGGTATGACATTGCTCACGAGGCTCCACATAAGAGATGATATAATAATTTATTTATTTTTCCTTTATGTCAACCACTTACTTTCCAAGCAAACCAATACTTTTTTTTTTATAGGAAAACCCATAAATTTATTCATTAAATTGAAGTAATTACAATAAAATTGTTCTTAATAGATAAAAATAGTTTTCCAAAAATATCTATAAAAAATTAATATACTCCAAGAAAGCAAATATGGAGATATAGAACATTAATATGAAAAATATTTTGTGCCAAGATAAATTTAAAAAACTTTTATTCAAGTTTATCCGCTCAATTTTTTATTAAGTAAATTCATATAGAAATATTTTTTTATGAAAATGATCTCTATGTATATTAAAAATGATAAGAATCATTTAAGCATAACGACAAAGCATAATAAAAAAAAATACAAACACATTACTCAGTGTCGGTTATCGAACTCATAAATCTTTAAGAAGAACGATTAACACTCTGACATACTTTACTAGTAATAATATACATTATTGTTAAAATTAATGTGGTGTAACAATCATTAGATATTATTAGAAAATTTTAACAATCAATTGCATTATTTTATTATCTTTTATTTTAAATCAATTATGAGCGAAAACGTTAGAATTCTCATATTAATTAGCAAGATTTTTTTTAGATATTTTTTAACTTAATATATTAATCGTAATTCAAGTATAATCATCAAAAACAATAATAAAATTACATTCTCTCACAAAGAATATATTTTAACATTTAGTATCGGAGCTTCCAGGTTCTACCAACTCACAAATTTTTTTATTAATCTATCAAATTCTCTCAAGTTTCTTTCAATCCACCAAAGTCCTCCACCAATCTATCCACATTTATGTCCTCAACAAATATCAACCACCCCATTCTAGAGTTTAATGGGGAAGACTATGATTTCTGGTACGTGAGATGAATATTATCTTTTGATCTCTTAACCATTTGGAGATTGTGGAGAATGGAGTGAATGAGCCAGAGGAAGAAATCGAACTCAATTTAGCCGACCTGGAGGAACTAAAGCAATCCCAATAAACCGACGCAAACGCTTTTTCAATTCTCCAAAGAACAGTCACTAAAACAATTTTTTTTAGAATTATGCGTGTTGATACAACCAAAGAGGCATGATAAATCTTGCATAGTGACTTTTAAGGAGATGTAAAAGTCAGAGCAATTAAGCTCCAATCACTACTTAGGGAATTCGAAAATACCAAAATGAAGGAGACAAAGACCCTGATGGAGTTCTAGACCAAAATCTTTGATTTGGTCAATCAGATGAAATCTCATTGTGAAGATATCATAGACTAGAGAAGGTGCGGAAGATTCTCATATGCCTTCCTAAGAAATACGATCTCATCGTAGTTGTCACTGAAGAAACAAAGGATTTGTCAACACTCACGGTCCAAGAAGTGATGCCATCCTTAAAATCATTTGAGAAACGATTGTATAAACACTCCAAAAAGTCAATAGAGAGTGTATTTCAGTCATAACTCAATACTAGCAATAACGAATCTCGAATATTCAAGAGGATGAAGTGGACGTAGAAAAGACAGCATATTAAGGGATAGTGTTAAAATTAATATGATGTAACCTCCACCATATTGATTAGATATTATTAAAAAATCTTAATAATCAATTACATTGTTTTTTTATCTTTTATTTTAAATGAATTGTGAGGATTCTAACGTTTCGTTCAGGTTTAAAATAAAAGATAAGAAAATAATGTAATTGATTGTTAAGATTTTTAATAATATCTAATCAATATGGTGGAGGTTATATCACATTAATTTTAACACTCCCCCCTTAATGTGTTGTTGGATTCCAAATTTTAGTTCGGAATTGTTAAAACCTCTCTCTTGGAAATGCTTTTGTGAGAATGTTAGATAAATGTTCTTCGGATCGACATAACTCAAGTTGAATTTTGTTCTTCTATCTCTTGTCGAATAAAATGATGTTTCAGTGCTATATGTCGAGTTCGACTGTGGTGAACTGGGTTCTTAGCCATAGCAATTACAAATTTATTGTCGTAGTACATCATGACTCTTTCATGATGATGACCGAGATCAATTAAAATTATTCGAATCCATATGTTAAGTCAATTATGAGGGAAACGTTAGAATCCTCTTATTGATTAATAAGATTTTTTAGATATTTTCTAACTTATATATTAATCTTTCTAATTCAAGTCTAATCATAAAAAAAAGTTCAACTCTCTCAAAGTCTCTCTTAAAAATATTCTAATAATTATAAATGATACAACTTCGATCATTAAAGGTTCAACGTTTTCCCTTCAATCAGATAGTCCACCAGAAAATAATCGGAATGATAATCCAAATATATAGGCGTTCCATATAAAATAGAAATTTTTTTATTCTACTTTAAATATACGCGGTATAAGATCAAGATCAAAATCAATATCAATATCGGAAACACAAATTAAGAAGCTTTAATCCAATCGAATTTAGGGCCATTATTTGATCATCAATGACACCTATTAGAGAATAGAGAAAAGAGAAACTATGGTTTTATTATTGATGAATAATATAGAAATAGAAAACAATGAAAGACTTATATATAAGCCAACAAAGAGACTAAATAATAAAATATATAAAAATAAAGGTCTAAAATGCTAATATCCCCCGTCAAACTCATGATGCAGCAACAATGAGCATTGAGAGTTTGGTAACAAAAAAACGAAAACAAGAAGAGGATAGAGCTTTGGTGAACAAGTCGGCGATCTGAGTAGAGGAAGAAAGAAATGGCAATGTGATGGTACCGATTGCAAAGTGATGTCGAACAACATGACAATCAATCTCAATGTGTTTCGTCCTATCATGGAATACCGAATTACGAGCAATCTGGATGGCACTCTTATTATCACAGAACAACGGAGTAGGCTCATGAAGAAAGACTCCTCCCATGTTGGCAAGTAACCATCGTAACCAAACTGTCTCACAGGTCGTAGAGGCCATAACACGATACTCAACTTTCGTGAAAGATCTAGAAATCACATCTTGCTTCTCGCTCTTCCATGAAATCAAAGAATCACCAAGAAAGATACAAAACCATGTGGTGGACTTGCGATCAGAGGGATCACCAGCCCAATCAGCATAAGAGAACGCTCGAAGATCCAAGGAAGAAGAGGAAGAAAGGAGAAGGCTCTGAAACTAAGTTCCCTGAAGATACCGGAGAATACGAAGAACAACACTCCAATGAACTGTAGTAGGCGCAGTAACAAACTAACTAACAATGTGTACAACATGAGCAATATCAGGACGGGTGATGGTGAGGTAAACCAAGCTTCCAAGAATAGTACGATACAAGGCTGGATCTGGCAAAGGTGAGCCATCGGTTAGGGAATACCGAGCATTGGTTTCAATTGGAGTATCCACAACCTTATTATCAGTAAGACGAGCACGATCAAATATATCACATATATATTTTGACTGAGATAAAATATACCCCTTTGGAGATAAAGAAACCTCAATCCCAGGGAAATAACGTAGCATCCCCAAATCTTTCATCGCAAAACTACGAGTCAACTCGAATTTCAAGAGCCCAATCTCGTCAATATCATCACCTGTAATAATCATATCATCAACGTATAAAGATAGAAGAATACGGTCTCGATCTGTACACTTGATGAACAATGTCGAATCATGATGACTACGATGAAATCCTATTGAAGTGATCACAGTAGAGAATTTCTCGAACCAAGCGCGTGGTGCTTGTTTAAGCCCATAGAGAGCTTTCCGGAGCTTACAAACTTCACCAGGTTTGTGAGGGACACCAGGTGGAGGAACCACCTCTTCTTGAAGCTCTCCATTGAGGAAAGCATTCATGACATCCATCTGAGTTATATTCCACCCACGAACGGAAGCGACGACAATAAGAGTGCGAACTGTTGCCATTTTTGCAACTAGGGAAAAAATTTCCTCGTAATCCATGCCATATTCTTGAGAAAAACCCCTCACAACGACTCGGGCTTTATATCTCTCACTAGATCCATCAGACTTGGTTTTGATTTTGTATATCCATCGAGAACCAATAGGTCATTTTCCTGATGGTAAAGAAACCAAATCCCAAGTATGTGTTTGATGTAGTGCTGCAAGTTCCTCGGCCATAGCAAACTGTCAAAGAGGATCAATAACAGCCTCTCGATAGGACGATGACTCATACAAACAATGAATAAATGCTAATAAAGAAGCAAAAGATGTAGAGTAACATGAATAAGAAAAATCAGGAAGTTTGGTTGACTTACGTATATGGGTTGACTGACGAGGTGGAAGATCCACATAATCGGGAGGAGATTGAGAGACCGTGGAGGAAGGAAGATATGTGTTAGGAACTGTAGTACTAGAGTCTGTAGTAGGAGGTGCCACCTTTGTAGTACTAGAATCTGTAGTATGAGGTGTCACCTCATCATCAACCGTAAAAGGATCAATACTAACAAAGTCTAGGTGAGTCATGTCATGAGAATTTATAGGAATGGAAAAATATGGAATATGCTCAAGAAATGAAACATGACAGAAAAGATATAATTTTTGACTAACGGGATCAAAACAATGATAATCTTTCAGTCCTATCCTGTACCCCAAGAAAACACACATTACAGATCGTGAAGTCAATTTGCTACGCTCAACGTGTGGACGTAATACAAAATAAGCGGAACTTAAGACACGTAATGACGAATAAGCAGGAGCATATCCTTGAAGCTTTTCAAACGGTGACAAACCTGAGTTGTGAGATGTTGAAATCATATTAATAAGATGTACAGCAGTGAGGATGACTTCACCCTAAAAGACACTAGGAACATTGACAAACAATAAGAGAGAGCGAGCTGTTTCAACAATATGTAAATGTTTTCTTTCTGCAACGCCATTTTGTTGAGGGGTGTCTGAACAAGAACTCTGATGAAGAGTTCCGTCAAAAACAAGTAACCTAGAGAAATCATTAGAGGTGTATTCCCCACCCAAATCACAACAAAAGCATTTAATGACAGACGAATACTGAGTTTTGACAAGAGTTCTAAAAGTATGAAATATACTGTTACGACTTGTTTCGTAAGATGTGTTTATAGGTTCAAGAATCAAGTTCTTGATCCTAGGACCGGTGGAAATTCTATAATCAAAGGGAAGTGAAAAGTTTTGATAGAGAATTTGGGGGAGGAGATAGAAGAACCAAGAGTGCGAAGAGAAATACTGTTGGTCTATACCAAACAATCCATAGTAAATAATAATAGACGAATGGGGGCAAAGTTTATATCTTCATTATTCCATTCATGGGTCCTTGGGGAAGAAAGACCAGCCTTATATAGGTGATGTCTTGCCCCATAATATTCGGTTACAACAAATACTAGAAAATAATAGAATTCGGTTTGTAAAGTAGAAAAGGAAAGCAAAACAAAATAGTAATACAACAAAACAGAAATTTGGCCCATGTGCACAATAGGGCCGAAAACGGGTGTCGAGAAAGGTTGCTGGAATTATTCTAGAACCGAGGCCTTGATTTTAGACCCTAGCATATACCTAGAAATTTAGAACGGCGTTTCATAAGAAAAACCCAAGTATAACGAGTACAATCATCAATAAATAAAACATAATAGCGGGAACCCCCTTTTGTAGGTAAAGGAGAAGGTCCCCACACATCAGAATGAATTAGATCAAATGGAGCAAAAGATGAAGATAAACTTGTTTTAAAAGACAAAGCCGAAAACTTAGCAAGTTTACAACCGCTACAATCAGAAACATCATAAGTTTTCAAATCACCTAAAACTTCAGTAGAAGCCAAAAATTTTAAACGGAATCCCGAAATATGTCCTAAACGAGAATACCATAAATAAAAGGTAGAAGAAGAGCGACTCAAATGAAAAGATGTCAAATCCACAGTAGAAGCAACACTAGTAGCTATTTTTGGTACTTCAAGTTCATCCAACACATATAATCCTCCTCTTCTATGGCCTGTCCCAATCAACTTCTGAGAATGTGGATCCTGCACATAACAAGTGGAATTGGAAAAGAAGACGAAATATCCCAAGTCACACAATTGACTAACCGAGACAAGATTTAGAGTAAGACTTGGAATATGATAGACATTTGAAAGAGTTAAATTGTGTGTATTAATAGAACCGACTCCTATTAATGGCATATAGGTACCATCGGCTGTTGCAACCTAGATAGATGAGTTTGGTGACAACGAATCAAAAAAATACAATTCATGATACATATGATGAGAGACCCTAGAGTCTAGAACCTAAGCAGATGATTATATACCTGAGGGAGCAGATGTATTGGAAGAAGACAAACCAACATGAGAAGACGCTGACATGGCATGAGGTTGCAAAGCGAGAAACCTTTGGAACTGCTCAATCATCGATGGATCTATAAGAGGTGGAGTCAATACACTACTAGCTTGGAACGCTTGACTTGTAGGTTTCCATGGGGGCAAATGAGATGATGATTGTGGAGGGCGTCTTTGTGATTGCTGTTGTGGTTGCGATTGTTGTTGTTGGTACAGTTGTTTACCTTTATTGATTAACAAAGGACATTTGCCTTTCCAGTGACCCTTCTTCTTATATATAGCACATTCATCCATAGCCACTCGTGAGTTAAATCGATTCAGATGATTACTAGAGGGATTATGTGGAGTTGCAAGAACGAATGAAGTAGATGTTGGGTTATGTTCTTTGTCAGGTCGAGTCTTGATTCGTATCTTCTCAGCTATCAACTCATGGACAACCAAATCAACTGAAGGCAAAGGGTTCCGATGCAAGATTAATCCACGCAAAGTCTCAAAATCAGATTGAAGAGCAACCAAAAATTGAACTAAGCGTTGTTGCTCTCGATGTGTGATGTAAGGTGCCAATACCCGTAACTCCTCAGACTCGGTAAGAACCAACTGATCCCACAAATCAGACATGGCGGAATAAAAATCTTAGATACACAAATCATTCTGCTTGAGTGCACGAATGTCCGTTTCCAACTGAAATTGTCTGGCAAAATTAGACTGTGTATAAAGACGAGCTAGATGGTCCCAAACGTGCTTGGATGTATCGTACTTTGCCAACTGAACCCCAATCGAATGTGTGACGGAATTGTTTATCCACGTGATGATCTTTGAGTTATCGGCCTCCCAAACATCGAGCATTGTTGCATAAGTCTCTACAGCCTTATCGGTAGGTGGCATTTTCGTACCCGTAACATAACCCTACATCGATTTTCCCTTCAAAAAAAATTTCATCACATAGCTTCCATACGAATAATTTTTCTCATCCAACTGTATACTAATAGACTGAAGAGAATCGTCTTTACGAACAGCCATAACGAACAAGCAAACGAGATCTAAGCGACAAAGGAATCAAACAAACAAAATCCCCAATTCACAAGCCAACAAACAAACCCTAGGAGCTGCAATCAATCAGTGCGGAAGCAAAATAAGAGACATACCGTAACAGATTAATCTTTTGGTGTAGAAGCATAAGAATCCTTGCAAAACCCTCGATCCCAACAAATCAAGCCTTATAAATAAATGGTGGCTCTAATACCATGTTAGAGAATAGAGAAAAGAGAAACTAAGTTTTTATTATTGATGAATAATATAGAAATAAAAAACAATAAAAGTCTTATATATAAGCCAACAAAGAGACTACATAATAAAATATATAAAAGTAAAGATCTAAAATGCTAATAACACAATATACTATTTATATACAAGGTTTACACATAGGAGTTGATGAACAATCAAACAAATGGAGATTCTTGAAAGAGACGAGAGATTCTTGATTTATATTGTGATTAAATATATCTTTGTTTTATTATTGTTTTTTTTTTTTAATTCAAACATGTTTACATATAAATCCTCAAACTCAAGCGTAGAAATACAATATATAAATAGGTTTACTTGAACTGTCAAATTTGATTTACAGTCATTAGAAAATGAGCCATTTTTTCAACAAATTTCTTTTACTAAATAAGTATTTTTAAATAAATAGTTAAAAATAAAATAAAGGAATAAAAGAACACCAAAGTGGAATATCGATAAGTATTAATTTATTTTTTTAGTTGTTTGGAATCGATTTGATTCTTTATTGGCTTGATTTAAGTGCATTTTCCCTAATTTATGTTTAGGTATTCAAACATGTACACAAAGTAGTTTATCTTTACTGAAAAAACATAATTATTAATTAAAGAAAAATATTTGGGCAACAAATTAAGTTATAACAAAAGTAAAACTACGAATCCGACTTGATTTGTCACATATGTAAAAGAGAAGAAAATTAAAAAAAAATGACCATGTTCAAAAAAATTTGTCCTCGATATGATCATGTTAGGGACATATTTATTTTTTATTATTTTTAACTTTATTTTCAGTCTACATCGGTTAAAAGGTTCTAAACAGGGTCATTTTTACTTTTTATTTTAGTATAATTTTTTTTTCCTCCACGTCAGATTTTAGTAATACATCCTAAAATTCATCATATTATGCATTTGAGATTCTCTGCTACCAAATAAGCATGTTCTGTTGCCTCTCACAAAGAGAGGGGCAATTGTGAGAGACAATAGAGGTAGCATGCTTATCTATATATATCTAATAACGCTTAATTTAAAATGTTGGAGGTGTAATACACGCTCTCTCCACAATCATTAACAAATAAGGTAATTTCTCTTTCCTAATAATTATTTATCTTAATTATTTTCTCTCTCCAAATAATTATATATATAAATATATATAAATTTCTTTCCTAATATATATATATTTCTTTCCCTTAATTTAATTATTTAGTATTTTTTACTCTCTCTTACCATATAAATATTTATATTTTTTTCGCATTAATAATATAAAATATTTTTTTATCAATAATTTTATATTAAAATATATAATATTACATAACATATTTATTTTTATATTTAATAATAACAATATAAATATATATATATATATAATAATAATAATGTTTAAAATCAACATGCACCACATTAATCAATCGTCATTAGATATATAATCACATTATCAAATATTTTATCTCTCCTCTCTCCTTCTCTTTATTTTATAATTTCTCTTTGCTAATAATTATTTATCTTAATTATTTTCTCTCTCCTAATATATATATATATAAGTTTTTTTAAATATATATATATATATATATTTTCTCCCTTAATTTAATTATTAAGTATTTTTTACTCTCTCTTACCATATAAATATTTATATTTTTTCACTAATATTATAAAATATTTTTTTTTATCAATAATGTTATATTAAAATATATAATATTATATAACATATTTATTTATATATATATATATAAATATAAAGCACCACATTAATCCATATATAATTCATGAGAAATGATTAGGTGAGGGAATTTGATGAGGAAATTTGGTGAGGGAATGACGTGGCATAATCTTATTCGCTGAAAAAATCAAATAATTTCTCTTTTTTCTCTCTTTCCTCCTACTTTTACATTTTCCAAACCAATGAAGGTGATGACACGTCATTCCCTCACCAAATTCCCTTACTCTATCACTCCTCATAATTCATATCATTAAATATTTTCTCACTCCTCTCTCTTTCTCTTCATTTCTTAATTAAATTTTAGTTTTCCATTATTATATATATTATATATAATATATATATTTCATTATAAAATATTATCTAAAACATTATCTATATTAATATTAATTCAAGATATAAACAAAAAAAATTGGTTATAAATGAATCTAACTTCATAATTTTTATATTTATTTTATTTATATATAAATATAAACAATTTTTTTTATATTTTTATAAATGCACCTACATTCATAATTTTATATTTATTGGTTACCTTATATATATATATTATATTAGTTTTCATCATTAATTTTATATAAATACATTTTATCTTTTATCATACATTTTTTCACTCATCATATATATAATAATATAAATAATTTTTATGTTAATATAAAAATTAACTAATTAGTAATAAATATTAAATACAAAATATATATGCATACACAAAATAATAAAATTATTTCAACAATCATAAGTGGTCTAGCGGTTTAAATGTTCATATTTCATGCGGAAGATCAGGGTTCGAATCCCAGAACATGCAAAATTTTAAACAAATTATAGGCATATGAAAGTGTGATGTTGGAATTAGTGGTTGGATTGTCGAGCATTTAAATGTATGAGGTCACGAGATGAAGGTTGGGTGGTCGGTGATTTGTCGAGTATGATATTGGAAATAGTGATTGGTATGACGAGCATTTGAAATTGTGAGGTCATGAAATGGAGGTCGGGTGGTGGGTGGGTTGGGTGGTGGGTGGTTTGTCGAGTGTGAGATCGGAATTAGTGGTTGGTTTGGCAAGCATTTGAAAGTGTAAGGTCACGAGATAGAGGTCGGGTGGTGAGTGGTTTGTCGAGTGTGAGGTTGGAATTAATGGTTGGTTTGAAGAGAATTTGAAAGTGTGAGGTCACGAGATAGAACCTCCTACTTTTACATTTTTCAAACCAATGAAGGTGATGACACGTCATTCCCTCACCAAATTCCCTCACCAAATTCTCTTACTCCATCACTCCTCATAATTCATATCATTAAATATTTTCTCACTCCTCTCTCTTTCTCTTCATTTCTTAATTAAATTTTAGTTTTCCATTATTATATATATTATATATAATATATATATTTCATTATAAAATATTATCTAAAATATTATCTATATTAATATTAATTCAAGATATAAACAAAAAAATTGGTTATAAATGAATCTAACTTCATAATTTTTATATTTATTTTATTTATATATAAATATAAACAATTTTTTTTATATTTTTATAAATGCACCTACATTCATAATTTTATATTTATTGGTTACCTTATATATATATATTATATTAGTTTTCATCATTAATTTTATATAAATACATTTTATCTTTTATCATACATTTTTTCACTCATCATATATATAATAATATAAATAATTTTTATGTTAATATAAAAATTAACTAATTAGTAATAAATATTAAATACAAAATATATATGCATACACAAAATAATAAAATTATTTCAACAATCATAAGTGGTCTAGCGGTTTAAATGTTCATATTTCATGCGGAAGATCAGGGTTCGAATCCCAGAACATGCAAAATTTTAAACAAATTATAGGCATATGAAAGTGTGATGTTGGAATTAGTGGTTGGATTGTCGAGCATTTAAATGTATGAGGTCACGAGATGAAGGTTGGGTGGTCGGTGATTTGTCGAGTATGATATTGGAAATAGTGATTGGTATGACGAGCATTTGAAATTGTGAGGTCATGAAATGGAGGTTGGGTAGTGGGTGGTTTGTCGAGTGTGAGATCGGAATTAGTGGTTGGTTTGGCAAGCATTTGAAAGTGTAAGGTCACGAGATAGAGGTCGGGTGGTGAGTGGTTTGTCGAGTGTGAGGTTGGAATTAATGGTTGGTTTGAAGAGAATTTGAAAGTGTGAGGTCACGAGATAGAACCTCCTACTTTTACATTTTTCAAACCAATGAAGGTGATGACACGTCATTCCCTCACCAAATTCCCTCACCAAATTCTCTTACTCCATCACTCCTCATAATTCATATCATTAAATATTTTCTCACTCCTCTCTCTTTCTCTTCATTTCTTAATTAAATTTTAGTTTTCCATTATTATATATATTATATATAATATATATATTTCATTATAAAATATTATCTAAAACATTATCTATATTAATATTAATTCAAGATATAAACAAAAAAATTGGTTATAAATGAATCTAACTTCATAATTTTTATATTTATTTTATTTATATATAAATATAAACAATTTTTTTTATATTTTTATAAATGCACCTACATTCATAATTTTATATTTATTGGTTACCTTATATATATATATATTATATTAGTTTTCATCATTAATTTTATATAAATACATTTTATCTTTTATCATACATTTTTTCACTCATCATATATATAATAATATAAATATTTTTTATGTTAATATAAAAATTAACTAATTAGTAATAAATATTAAATACAAAATATATATGCATACACAAAATAATAAAATTATTTCAACAATCATAAGTGGTCTAGCGGTTTAAATGTTCATATTTCATGCGGAAGATCAGGGTTCGAATCCCAGAACATGCAAAATTTTAAACAAATTATAGGCATATGAAAGTGTGATGTTGGAATTAGTGGTTGGATTGTCGAGCATTTAAATGTATGAGGTCACGAGATGAAGGTTGGGTGGTCGGTGATTTGTCGAGTATGATATTGGAAATAGTGATTGGTATGACGAGCATTTGAAATTGTGAGGTCATAAAATGGAGGTCGGGTGGTGGGTGGGTTGGGTGGTGGGTGGTTTGTCGAGTGTGAGATCGGAATTAGTGGTTGGTTTGGCAAGCATTTGAAAGTGTAAGGTCACGAGATAGAGGTCGGGTGGTGAGTGGTTTGTCGAGTGTGAGGTTGGAATTAATGGTTGGTTTGAAGAGAATTTGAAAGTGTGAGGTCACGAGATAGAAGTCAGGTGGTGGGTGGTTTGTCGAGTGTGATGTCGGAATTAGTGGTTGGATTGTCGAGCATTTGAAAGTGTGAGGTCACAAGATGAAGGTCGGGTGGTGGGTGGTTTGTCGAGTGTGATGTCGGAATTAGTGGTTGGGTTGGCGAGCATTTGAAAGTGTGAGGTCACAAGATGAAGGTCGGGTGGTGGGTGGTTTGTCGAGTGTGAGGTCAGAATTATTAGGTGATGGGTGGTTTGTCGAGTGTGATGTCGGAATTAGTGGTTGGGTTGGCAAGCATTTGAAAGTGTGAGGTCACAAGATGAAGGTCGGGTGGTGGATGGTTTGTCGAATGTGAAGTTGGAATTATTGGGTGGTGGGTGGTTTGTCGAGTGTGAAGTCGGAATTATTGGGTGGTGGGTGGTTTGTCGAGTGTGATGTCGGAATTAGTGGTTGGGTTGACAAGCATTTGAAAGTGTGAGGTCACAAGATGAAGGTCGGGTGGTGGGTGGTTTGTTGAGTGTGAAGTCGGAATTATTGGTTGGTTTGACGAGCATTTAAAAGTGTGAGATCACGAGATAGAGGTCGGGTGGTGGTTAACTAATTGTTAATAAATATTAAATACAAAATATATATGCATACACAAAATAATAAAATTATTTCAACAATCATATGTAATCTAGCGGTTTAAGTATTCACATTTCATGTGGAAGACCAAGTTTCGAATCCCAAAACATGCAAATTTATATTTTCAACGATATATTCTTGACTATAATATTATGTGGCGCAACTTTTAACCAAATAATAAGCATCTGGAAGTGTGGGGTCGGAATTAGTGGTTGGTTTGGTGAGCATTTGAAAGTTTGAGGTCACGAGATGGAGGTCGGGTGGTGGGTTGTTTGTCGAATGTGAGGTCGGAATTAAAGGTTGGTGTGGTGATAAATTGAATGTGTGAGGTCACGAAATGGAGGTCGGGTGGTGGGTAGTTTGTCGAGTGTGAGATTGGAATTAATGGTTGGTTTGACGAGCATTTGAAAGTGTGAGGTCACAAGATGATGGTCAATTGAGGGGTTAAGTGGGCATCGAACGGATAAAATATAAGTTAATATTAAGTTTAAAATGAAACTTAATTTTATCTAAAATATTTATAAATAAATAATATTTTATATATATTCTAATCCGTGCAAATGCACGGGATTCATGCTAGTTTTTTAAATAGTGCAAATTATTTAAAGAATTTGAGTCTAAATAATATGAAGATCATCCAAATTATTAGTATGACTTGTCATTATTACCCTTTTAATTCAAGGGTTTTTATTAGACCTCTTTAATTTAGTGAGTTTTTAAGAATCAAATTTTAAATATTTGGTTTATAGTAAGATTTGAAGTTTTAAGGATTAATTTGATTCAACTTATACTTGTTTATTATTTTGAATCCAATAATTGAAGTTTCAGAGGACAAGCACCAGATTAAGGATATGTGGAAGGATTTATTCGGGACTTCCCTTTCCACAGAACAGTTGGAGGAGATTATCAACCTTGGGACATAGCTTACTAGTTTGTTTTGTGCAATCTTAGATCAACTCCTTGGCATTAGTACAGTTAGCTTTGGTTGCTAAGCAAGCCTGGTTCTTCGAGTTTTTGTTCACTTCTTAATTCTTAATTGATCGTCTTATTATTGGTATTGTGGTAAGCAACTTCTTGCCTGGTGGCATGATTTTTTTTAAAAAAAAATTATGAATGAAATCGGTGGATGAATGTTAGTTTTTTTTTTTTTTTGAGAATTAAAATTAAAGTAATTAATTAAATTTAAAAATTAGAAAATTATGAGTTTATTTTATATTTTAGCATAAGTTTTTATTTTATTATATTTTTTTTGTGGGCTCGAATGCACTTATCCCTAAAGTAAATTCTCTCTTGTACTAGTAATAAAAAAAAATGTGATAAGAAAGAAAAAAAAAATTATATAATAAGATTAAATGATAAATGAGGAAGGAAAAAATAAAATTACATTTAAATACAAAATGTGTTTAAAAACAAAAATTGCAAACATAAACAATCTTAGCTATAAGCAGAATCAAACTAAAACTAGATTTCCCAATTTCGTTTTTATCAACAATGTATAAATAGATAGACAAACCCTAAAAGAGGGTCATTCGATGAATACAATATTTCTGAGAAAAATAGTAATATCAAGTAGCAAGAACATGGTCTTCTTCTCTTCAGCCCCCAAGTTGAATTCACATATACAATCAAGTAATAGTGACCTAAATATGAAGTCCACAACATATAATTAAACTAATTCAGACATATGATGTCTAGTATATGTATAAGAATTATAACAGTAGTTTGAATAGAATCACATTATATCCATATGTAAGAACCAAGGAAGAAAGAAGATTAAAATAACGGAAGCCATTAAGATGTTGCAAATGGTTCTTTGACACTTATGATTGTTTTCTATTCCTGAAGAAAAGTTCATGTTAGCTGCTGCTGCAGTTTCCATGAAACTCATCTCTCTCAATTGCACCATATATATTCTTCTCCTCTCTTCTTCAACATTAATTACATTACTGTCGGGTGGTGGATGGTTTGTCGAGTGTGAAGTTGGAATTATTGGGTGGTGGGTGGTTTGTCGAGTGTGAAGTCGGAATTATTGGGTGGTGGGTGGTTTGTCGAGTGTGATGTCGGAATTAGTGGTTGGGTTGACAAGCATTTGAAAGTGTGAGGTCACAAGATGAAGGTCGGGTGGTGGGTGGTTTGTTGAGTGTGAAGTCGGAATTATTGGTTGGTTTGACGAGCATTTAAAAGTGTGAGATCACGAGATAGAGGTCGGGTGGTGGTTAACTAATTGTTAATAAATATTAAATACAAAATATATATGCATACACAAAATAATAAAATTATTTCAACAATCATATGTAATCTAGCGGTTTAAGTATTCACATTTCATGTGGAAGACCAAGTTTCGAATCCCAAAACATGCAAATTTATATTTTCAACGATATATTCTTGACTATAATATTATGTGGCGCAACTTTTAACCAAATAATAAGCATCTGAAAGTGTGAGGTCGGAATTAGTGGTTGGTTTGGTGAGCATTTGAAAGTTTGAGGTCACGAGATGGAGGTCGGGTGGTGGGTTGTTTGTCGAATGTGAGGTCGAAATTAAAGGTTGGTGTGGTGATAAATTGAATGTGTGAGGTCACGAAATGGAGGTCGGGTGGTGGGTAGTTTGTCGAGTGTGAGATTGGAATTAATGGTTGGTTTGACGAGCATTTGAAAGTGTGAGGTCACAAGATGATGGTCAATTGAGGGGTTAAGTGGGCATCGAACGGATAAAATATAAGTTAATATTAAGTTTAAAATGAAACTTAATTTTATCTAAAATATTTATAAATAAATAATATTTTATATATATTCTAATCCGTGCAAATGCACGGGATTCATGCTAGTTTGGTAATAGAGGATCTTATTCCCACGTTATGAGGTAACTCATCTCTTGGTAAGAATTTAGATAATATATTAGTTCTATTATTTAGTTATATTCTTATTAACATTATATTATAACTGTATTTAATCTACCCTATCAAATTATTATAACAAGCACAAATCTTTAAACCGGACTTAATTACTTTTACTTATTTATTATTATTATTATTATTTTTTTTAAAGAAATAAGTTTTCTTCCCTCTTTTAACTTCTCCATAATTAATATCTCTAAAATTTGTATGACATTTTTAGAATTAGTTACCTTTTCTTTACTCAGTTAAATATTTTGTGAATTTTATTTTTTTCAATATCTTATTTAGTCGGATTTGATTTATGGTTAGAAATAAATATTTTAATAATATTATAATTTTTAGTGGGTCGTCGTCGTTTATTGTTCATACTTTTATTATTGTAAAATAGAGTATCTATTCGTTACTTTTTAACAAGATAAGAAGCAAAGTAATATGGTATAAAGTTATTTTTCATATTTTTAATAAAAAAATATTGAAATTGTTATTTTAAATAAAAATTCTCTTACGGGTATGACTGTTTTGAATATATATATGATTATTTATTATTTGTCAATAATTTTGTACGTTGTTTACTACCTCTCTCGGTTAAAATATTTGGTGAAATATTTTTTTGTCAGAGTTTCAATATTAATTCGAATGTTCTCTTTTATCCTCGTCATTATAAAACTCAAATAAATTTGTTTACAAGAGCACTTTAAAAATGATTTAATTGTTAAATCTCCACATCTATTGGTTATTTATGTTTTAAAATTATTTATAAGGTAATATTTTTTATATAAGTCTTTATTTGAATTAAATAATAATTTTATTTGCATATTCATAATTGTACGAACTAATATTATGTTTTTTTTATAAATATATTGTAATGTTTTTATTTTCCTTTAATCTGAATAACAGTTATAATATAATATTAAAGCTTAATTAATTTTATTCTTATCCGTGGAAAGTATGATTCATTCAGATTGACATAAAAGTCCTAACAACATTATTATTTATTAATTTAATTATTTAAACATAATTGTGTTATAGTATATACCAATTTCATATTGATTATCTCTATTCTTTTTTATTACATGAATAACTTAAATAATTTGATTTTATAAATATTATATTTATTATAATTAGGCCGGGCGCGGATTTATTATGTTTATAAATATTTTTATTTTGAGATTTATATATTATATATATATAAAATTTAAAATTCCATTTTTTTAATTTCATAAGATTATTCAACTTTTTTGAGTTTTTCTCCTCCATTTCTCAGACATATTTCATAAAATATTATTAGATGAAAGAGTAAAAGGCCCAATAAATCCCCTAATACCGTAATGGGCTGCTTATTCATCAAAACTCCAGTCCGTTGGATTGGGCTTTCAAAGTAATTGGTTCTTCCAACTTTCTTAGGCCCATATTTAGTTGATTAAATAAATAAATGTAAGACTTATCCAAATGTTTGTCATTTTCGCATTTTATTTATATATATTTTATTTTGTAAGGTGATTTGGATATTTGAAGGTCAATGTTTTCATCCACCCTTATGAAAAGATCTTAAAGTAAGAATACGGGTTAAAACTAAAATTGTAAAATTAAAAGCATCGTATTACCGCGTTTAATAAAAATCTCAAATTCGAGCTTCAAATAGCAATTAGTCATAAATTATTTTTAAATAATAAATAAAATATCAAAATTTTATATTTGATTCCACCAAAACTATTAAGAAAACATCGTGCTGCCATCTAGAGAATAAATCCCGAATAAATAAATTATAAAGATTGAAAAATACTATTTTTTTTTAGCAATAACTTAGAGTTTGTTCAAGAATGAGTTATTAAAAAAAATAAAGAAAGAGAAAAAATTGTAATAATGAGTGATAATTTTGAGAAGATAATGATATTTTTAATAAAGAAAATTTAAAAAGTATTGATATATATAAATAAAATTAAATATAATAATTTAAAATAAATAATATTTTAATATTTTGGTTAATAAATTGAGTGATTGGACCATGTAATTAATGAGAAAAGAGTGAAATAATGTTTGATTTGATTAGGGTTATTTTAATAATTCAAACCAAACAAGGCCTTAAGTGAAATAAAAAAATTATTTCAAAATAGAAAATGTAAATTAGAGAAAGATACTTAAAATCTCAATCTGTTTTTTTTTGCCAAACTTTAAATCTATCATCACTAAACTTATTCCATATTGTTTTTTCTCCTATTTAATTAATTTAAGTTTCTCAATCATATTATATATCAATATATAATTATTTAAAAAATATCATAATTGAGTGAGGTATATTACATATTTTGAGAAAAATTTTGTGTCAATTTATTTTTATTTTTATACTTTCTTAATTTCATTTTGTATAAATAACTTTTTCATATTTCCATTTAAAACATATTTATTTTATAGTTGACTTTATGATTTGAACTTCTTGTAAACAGTTGGCAAAAACCAAAAAGGAAACATCTTATGAAAATATTTGAATTTATCTATTTTTTTTATTAAAAAAAGTAACGTTTGAAGAATTAAATAATTATTTATATGCTTTTGCTTCCTTACTTGTCCAAAGAAAAAGTAAATAAAGTCTCTTTCTTTTTGCTTTTGTCATGCAAATCATATTTTATTTTTATTATTTTTCTTAGATCATGCAAATCCTATTTTATAATATTATTTTTTTCTCAGATCATGCAAATCCTATTTATGTTAGACGCTCTAAAGTAACGAAAGCAAATACTTTTATTATTATTATTATTATTTTCAGAAAAAAAGAAAAAAACTTTTCTTTTTTTTGCTTTTTACCTGTCTCTAATTTAACTTTGAACATTGGTACTATAAGCTATAGAACAAACGTGTGGTTCAGAAAGATTAGCTTTTGCACATGAAGTCATATCTTGCTGCTATTTAATATATCTTGC
Source organism: Impatiens glandulifera (assembly GCF_907164915.1). Classification (NCBI taxonomy): domain Eukaryota; kingdom Viridiplantae; phylum Streptophyta; class Magnoliopsida; order Ericales; family Balsaminaceae; genus Impatiens; species Impatiens glandulifera. Next base: position 57,086,587 of record NC_061865.1, on the reverse strand, counting down.
TTCATTTGTACTTCAAAGGAAAATACTTTTAAATAATATTTTTATAATTAATTTAATATATTTATGTCACATATTAATGTTTCCAAGTTGTATATTTGGACGCAAACACATACATTAATATTTTGTTTTTTCATTAAAATATATCATCTTAATTAGTTTTGTATTAATTTTATTTAGTATCAAATACCGTTACATCTTTCATTTAATTAATATGTAGGTCCGAGTTCAGAGTCAAACAAAAAATTAGAGCTTGAAAAAAAAAATTAGAATAGACCTAAAAAATAAAAGAGAACGAATAAATGAAAGTAAGTTTTTTCCCTTTTTTATAATTATAAAATTAATAGTGAATTAAATTATAAAATTTAGGAGCAAATCACATTTTTTACTTAAAAAAAGAAAGAAAAAATATTCGAGGTGGATGAGCCATAACATATATCCTCTCTAAACGACTCACAAGGTTAGATCTTTGTAGGGGCTATAATGAGTCTAAGTCCAAATCAAATATTTTTTTTTATTAATTATTAAACTTTTATGCATTCAAATCTTATAAAATTTATAATATAATAGTGATATAATGTTTTTTTAAAAATAAACAATGTATATTATGTCATAACAACCCTTATATAGGCCAATTCACAAGGGTCACCGATTCCATTTTCTTTTTTTTTCCGTGAACTATACAACTGTCAAATCTCCTTGTTATATTTTTTTTAAAAGAAAATTAATAATTAATATGCAGGGCGCCATTTGGACAAGGTGAATTAGGCGACGGTCTAAGAATTCTTATCGCAGATTTTAGATTTAGAGTTTAACGCTCTTACAAAAAAAATCATTTATGTATTAAGTTGTAATGCTATAATATTATATATCTAAAATGTTTATTAAAATTATAAAATATATATATTTTTAAAAATAAAGTCATTTAAGGTATTTAAAATTGGGTAAGTTTGTTTTTAAACTCACTTAAAAATTAAATTGGGGATTGGTTTCCCTTTAAACATATGAGTGCTGTCATTATTGAAGATAGATTATAATGTTGATTAGAATAGTCTCCAACCAACCAATCAAATCAATGAATGATAACATTAACAAAGAAAAAGAAGATAATGATGCTTAAATGATTAGTGCTTTGGTTTGATTTCTTCTTGTTAATGATGTGCATAGACTTTGATTTTTAAAAGAATGTGGGCTGTTGGATTTCTTACTTACTCAATAAGCGATGTTTAATTTAGACTTTTTACGATGTCTCGAAAATAATACGAATTGAGACGTTATTCTGATAATGACTATAATGTTCACTCAAGAAATAGTATTTCTATCCAAAAATTGTATTTTTTTTTAGTAAAACTTATTTCTCTTTTTGGGTAATGAAATTAAAGCTAAATTTTTCTTGTTTTACCTAGTTACCCAAAATAAAGGTGGACAAATATGAAACCATGGGTAATACGTGCAACAGAAGCAAACTAATATTACTTCATTATGAAATAAGCAATAACTTCTATAAGTTATGAGTAAGAAAGTTCTTTAAATCTATATCTCATTTGGCATGATCTGCATGTGATTGTAATTTCTCGTCCTAATCTTCAAAATTCTTCATTTTTTATAAAGAAAAAATTAATAATTTCCATGTAAACACCAAGTTTGCACAAATCATAAAACTAATTTAGTACAAGTCATTGACATATCTAGAATGAGGTATTGGCCTTCACAATATTGTGAAACTTAACAATATTTTCTCTTATCTAGATCTAGATGGTAACGGAGATTGTTTGCTCGAGAAATTTTTCCTTATAATATGATTTTAACTGCTAGCTAGTTGATTTACCAAGTTGTCTTATATCTAACGAACTCTCTCATTGAGTTGGTGTCTACCAAATTTTATAAAGATAATTGGTGCCGTAATCAAAATCTTGACAACACATTTATCCCTACATGCATGTATGGCTTTCTATTTTAAATGTTTAACAAGTTGAGTATTTTTTCACTTAAATTAATGTCCAAATTAATTGGTAAGTTAAACTTGTTCTTATAGTTGGTTTAGTTCTTAATGAGTTATTTTTCTAAAAAAATAAAATGAAAAATATTATTATTTTTAGATCTGTAATAAATAATGTATGCCAAGAGAGAAACAAAAAAAAAAAGTACACATTTGGTTTAATGATATTGATGTATATTGTCGTCAATAATGGAAGGAAGATAAAAAAAAATTATTAGAAAAATACAAATAAATAGTGTATTTTCAATATAGTGTGATTAAAAAATGATTAAACCTAAAATATCAACAAAATAATTTTGTACTTACATTTATGTATAGAGAATTACATCAAATGAGGCAAAACAATATTGTTTATGAATTTTAATCATTAATTTATTATAAAATCTCATTAAACATATGTTTAGTATTCTTGTTTATCTATCTTTCTTTAATTTGTCTCATGTTTTGTATTAACATGAAAGAACATTTATAAATTATAATCAATACAATATTCTTTTAATATTGGTCATAATTATATACATAAAAATATTTTTATTTTTAATTTTAAAGTCACGATTTCTCAACTATGATCATAGATACATAATATCTCATCAAAATTTTCACACAAAATTGATGAGAGAGTGGGAGTGAGAGGATAGATTCACACCTTCAAAATAACTATTTGAGGTTTATATTCAATGTACTTGATGTCCTTTAGTAATGTTAGTTCTGGCTCAGTAGGCGAGGTTATGTGATACGCTTGGTGAACACTCACTTCACTTCAAGTGAGTGTTCGGGGTAAAGCGACGTAGAACATTGTGAGAGGGTTGGGGAGAGTCGAAAGGTCACATAGGACATCAATGTTCAATTGGCTTTCTCAACAACCCCTAAAGGCGCCTCACGTGTTTGGGTTCAGGGAGACTATGCATTGTACCGTGAATATCATTGGCGGTAGAGGGAGGATTCCAAATAGGGGTTAGTCGTCGACTAGACTTCGTGTTCACAATCAAAGGAAGGAAAGGTCTCTAGTTAACACATAAACTAGACAGCAAACTAGGCTCGGAGTGGTGCAATCACTTCCTCATGCGACAGAATCTTAGACCCTTGTAGTAGTGGTAAGCTATAGGAAACATGTTGTTTGGATCGAATGGGCGAAGGTTGTTCGGGTCGGACCTAAATCTTTTGAATTTTAAACGTTAGGGCACACCCAAAGTTATGACTATCTCAGAAATTAAGAACGGTAAAAAAATGATTGATGTAAATTTGATCCAATTAAAGTTGTTACGTCAAGCTCTTAAGATGTCAATTAGGAACTAATGGAGTCTTGGGCTCAAACCTAATGATTGCGTCTTTTGGTATGAATTCAATTCTCGATGAAAATATGTTGCACTATGGAAATAATTTTAAACAATATTTATCATGCCAATTGATAAGTGTATTAGAACCTTAGTCGATGAAGGAATTTAACGACTCGTTTATGGTTAGTTAGTTAATGTTAAAACCACATCTTGTTGCTCCCAAACACAACATAAGACTACCCATATATATTAAGGGTGCATGGATTCAATTGTTTGGAATGGATATTAAGGGACATGAGAGTTGTTGGGTTTGAATCAATGTGTATCATTCCGATCTACATAGTCACTACCCATATAAAGTAATGGTGTGACCTGAACGTCTTACTGTCGTGTCTCATTCACGAGGATCCTCTTCAACGGAAAATGAAGTGAAGTTTTTATTAAATCCGCTAGTGTCGGAGCCTACGACTTCGTTTAGGCTAACAAGAGAGTAGTGATAACCCTATTTTACATTGATCGAATCTAGATGGCTAGCCTTGTAGATGTTGAAAGACTAATTATCAAGACAAAAAATTTGGGGAGATCTGATATGGCCGGGAGGGAGGTTGAGCAAGTTGAGGTTGTAATAGATGTGCCAAAAGATTATCGTGAGGCTATGATCGAGTATCTTGCGATCTCACCCCAAATGTCGAAAAAAGGAGAGCATGCAGGTGGTGGTGTGTTAAGAGTTGAGTTCATCAACTCCTTATCATACTTTTGATGTGTAGTCCGAGAAATAAATAATTGACAAGGTAGAAAATAAATTATTGTCTGATGTAGAAGATATAATATCCATGTCAACCATATTATAATACTTTATCTTGAGATTAATGTTTTTGAATTACCAATATCCATTCACATTGTGTCTGATGATGATTTATTGGTTTTTAAGCCATTTTATGATGTCAACGAGAAGATCTAAATAGATTTTTCAACACATAATATGACGTTGAATGAAAACAAATCTCCCATGAAAGAGGTTCAGGAATTAGAGACTAGAGTTTGGCCCAATGTGCACGAGATTCCTATCCTTCCGTATACTTTCCACCCAAACCCTTCTTCATCGAAAAGATACCAACATTGTGAAGATGTTAAATGATATATCATATGGTTATATACAAGAAGGAAAGTGTGTTTCGAAGCTGAAAAATGGTTATTCCGATTAGATTTTATCAATGATTAGAAAAAATATTGCTTAAAACATTTATGAGATAAATGATTGTGTGAAGAGAGACATTATTAATACATTAAAGGGAACTTTTGGCTATGTCATATACTATATTAGTAAGACTAAAATTCAAATTATGAATCAGTGGATCGTAAGGGACCTACGTAATTGATAATTGTATGGTTAAGAGATTCTTGATTTTATAGGCGCATCATGTGGAGTTCTTGTGGCACGAAATGAAGATATTTATGAGAAAATGAATGTTAGTTTTGATAGATACTCGATTAACGTTTAACTAAGAAATTGGGAGGATAATTTCTATTGGGTAGTTTCTGCGGTCTATCGGTCGATTCTTTCACAATTTAAAACAAAAATCTTTAATGAGATTAAGAACGTGGTTAGTCTTTGAGACTTACCAATTATTTTTGTAGGTGACATTAACAAAGTTAGATCACTGTCTAAAATAAAAGGGCCAATATATCTAGTAACATATGTGTGAGTTCTCAAAGACAGTTGAAGACCTTGAACTTATCAACTTGCCTTTGAAAGTTGATCAATTAACCTTTAAGAGAGATAATGACAATGTGAGTCACTTTCATTCTTGCATCGACATATTTCTAATTAGTGAATAAATTTTTTGAGGGGTTTCTAATATATTTTTCAATTGGTCTTTTCATGGAGCTATTCAGATCACCGACCGGTCTTGATGGAACGTCGAGTGATGGTGAGATCATGTCGATCATTTAGATTAAGAAATAAATGGTTGGTCAAGGAAGGCGTTATACTGCATGTACTATCATGGTGGGTGAGTTAGTCATCGGTTGTTTCTCTGTCGAGTAACCTCTTTGTGAACATAAGGAATCTATGTAAGCTTCTCAAGAGTTGGTTCATGAGAGATCGTGCTACATTTTATGCTGAAATCAATAACTTATATAATTAAATTAATGTCTTTGACAGGGGTGAGAAGATTCGTGAACTCTCTACGGAGGAGATGAGTTTTCGGATTCACATTGTTAATAAGTTCTTTGTTATGTATAAGGAGGAAGAAATAGTGGCACATTTGCGTAGTAGAGCTACATGGTTAAGAGTCGGGGATAAAATATCCAATTTTTTCTTGGGATCTCTAACGCACAAAGAAGATATAATGTGATTAAGTTAATCTCGATCAAGGGGAAGTTCATAATAATGAATTAGAAATCTTTACGAGTATTGTCAAGTTTTATAAGGATTTGTTTTAAGAATTATTTAAGGTCAGACATAAATTAAATGACATTACTTTTGATTCAATTAGTATAGCGTAAAAAATATGTTGGAGGCTCGTCTTTTGATGTAGAAGGTTGAAGAGACCATTAAGGAATGCGTAAGTGAAAAAGTGTTGGGACGCGACGAGTTTACTTTGACCTCTTTTTAAGAAGACATGAAATTTTCTTACTGAAATTATGGACGCAATTGATCATTTTTATGGTTTCTCATTATTTGACAAGAATTGGAACTCTACTTTGATATGTATCATTCATAAAGTTTAATGGACTATTGATGTGAAAAACTTTTAGTTTATCAGTCTCGTTTCGTATTTCTATAAGATTGTTTCAAAATATTTAGCCAACATACTGCGGAGAGTGTTAGAGATGATCATATCTAATAATTAGATGGTGTTAATCATTGTCGTTAAATTTATGATACAATATTAATAGACAATTAGTGTATTGACTAAGCTAATTCAGGAGACGACAAATATGTTTTAGTCAAGTTAGACATCGAAAAACTTGTGTTCACGTTAATTGAGAGTTTTTGTTTGATGAAATGGATATAATGAGAATGAGTATGAAATGAATGACCGAATCAGATCTTGTCTACCGAGGGTTAAGTTTTATGTCATTTTGTAGATACTCATTTTTTACACCCACTAAATTTATAAATTTTAAAAATCTCGAACCTATTTTAATTGAAAATGTTGTAGAAATTTATAAATGGACTCATTCCATGAGATTTAAAATAAAATGAATTGATTTGAGGAATGGTGTCATATTAGATCATGAATTAATTAAATTCCAGATAAAATAAATAAAATCTAAAATAAATTAATATAATACAATAGGAGAATAAATAAATAAAAATATGATTCCAAGGTAAGGAATAACTAATTACGCAATTTTAATATAACTAAAACTACACATGTAACATAAACGATATATATATATAAATAAAAGATTGGTCTTGTTGGTTTAAAAAAAATAACTATTCAACGGGATGTAACATTTGTAGGAGAATTTATTTTATGTGGAAAAAATTTCGTGAGCAGTGTAAATTCATTGGAGGGATAAATCTTCAATTAGTTTTGGGGACGACATTTGTTGTAGTGTCAAAAATCGATTTGTAATATATCATGAGTTTACTTTCATTACTATATGTAGAAATTTCATAATTAAAGATATGTTTGATCCACGATTTAGTGCTTTCTTTGATCGAATTAGATATAAAAAATGATAAAAATAAATAAATTATAGAGAGTATTCTCATAATAGTTACTTTTGGTAAGAAGCAAACAAATATCTACGTTTGAATAAGACATTATGCGTTGTCAATATATATAAATTAATAGTGGAGGCATTAATACAATTTGTTCGCTAAGGTAATTTCATTAATTTTTGTTGGATAATGTTTTGAGAGTCAATGATTCAATCTAAGATCGCATTTTTTGGATGAAGCATTATTGCCGGTGAAATTATTATGGATGACATTTGCATGAAAAAATATTGTATTATTGTAAGTCAATATTGTATGTGTCAAAGGATTGCATCGACAATTCACTTATTTTTGCAATATCGATGGGTGACTAGTAGCTGAAGTTTTTTAAGGAGTAATACTAGATTCACTGAGTAATGCCCGAGCTTTTGAATAGTTTCTGTGAAGTTTGGATTAATGTGACTGCTATGTCCTACATATTTGAGTTATTATCCCAATTATTTTATGATAAACTATCTAGTTGGAAAAAAATCGTCGAACATTCAATGATAGTAGTCGTCCGATGTGTATCATTTATAATAATGTGATTATAATGTTTTCTGATATTCGTTCTGAAAAATCGGTTCGATAGTTAATTTTCTCGAGAATCTACGAGTTCGTTAACCTATTGAGTAACATGATTATATTATATTATTCTTCTTTTTTAATTTTTAATGTTACTCTTTATCTTTATAATTAAAAAATTCTTTTATTTATAATATACATGGACTATTTAAAATAATAATAATAATAATATTCAAGCAAAATTGACAATTATGTATATACCAACTAATGGATTATAAGATAGTAGTAACTTAATGATCAACCATGCTCCTAGCGAAGTACGAAGTAAATGTATAAGTTCATAGTACACAAAATGAAGGCGATAAAGATTGAATTTATTAATAATATCTTTTAACACCGAACTCTCACACAAAAATCTTAAGAAAGTTAACTTTATTTTTGCGAACCATATTTTAGATCTAATCCACTCCAAACTTAGCCCAAATCAATTTTATTCAAAACTTTTTCAAAAATACGTTACACCTCTTTAACAAGCATACCTAGTACATTTAAATGTCATATTTTTATGAATAAACTTATAATTAAAAGAATTAATTAACTTATGTAAGTAAGATGACATAACTTTTGTTATTATATTAAATTTTTAAATTTCTAAGCATGTTTGTAAAATACAACACAAAGTTAGTTAATTCAATTAAATTGAAATACTATCAAGTAGAGGAAAACTTTAAAAGTGGATGGAAAACAAGAGAAAAAAGAATCCAATAAAAAATAGAAGGTGAATTAAGATGTCATATTTAAATATAAAAAAATAAAATAAAATAAGAGAAGACATTTTCTACGACATATTTTACTCCAAACACAATAATTGCTCCCTTTGACGTTTCTCTCTCTTACTTAGTACACTCCCATACGCAACCTCCTTTGACCCCTCTCAAAAAAAAAAAAAAATTGCATTTTTATGAAATTCAAAATAAATTACTGGCCATATATAAAACCTCAATAAATTAATATTTAGATTACTGGCCATATTAAAAATTTATCATATCTAGATTCATATTCGAATCAAATATTTCAAAAAAATAAATTAATATTTTTTTTATCCAAATTAATATATATATATATATATATATATATATATATATATATATATATATAGACCCTAAAATTATTTCCAACTAGACCAACTATTTACCTATTATTCTCTAAAAAAAAACCATCAAATACTATTTGTTTATTTATTTTACTTCACTATTTATACTTAATCTTGTTTGAATGTTCGGTTTTAGTCGCATTTTATATTAACTAAAAATATATATATTTTATTTTTATAAAATATAGATTATAAATATAAAAATATATTATAATAGTTAAACTAATTAAAAAATCTAAATATATATATATTTTTAAAACACAATAAAAATCTCAAATAATCCAACATCAAACAACCTCTTGGACTAAGAAATTTGTTGTTATAATGTCATACAATTTAATTTTCACTTAAATTATACATGATTTGAACTAAAGTAAATGATCATTAACAAAGAATTAATCACTTACAAGTTAATGAAAAATGTAAAAAAAATATTTTTTTGAAAAGGGGAGATGAGAAAGAAGAATCTGAGAAGAAATTGATTTTGAGAAGTCAGCTTCTCTTTTACACACGATGCTTACAAGTGGGTAATAAAGAGCATTTGCTTGTGGGAATCTCATCTTCTTCTTTTAGGCATATATTTAGTTTTATACTTTACTTTTCTTTGCTTAAGAAAGCAACATTAAACTCTTAAACCACATCTTCCTAGCTACTTGTAATATATGTTTACTTACAAAATACCTAAACACGCTGTTTATATGAACCGAAAAGATTGTCTTTAAAAACGGAACAAAAGTTATTTCTACAAAAAATTGAATGAAAAAGGGAGAGACACATACGATACGATCGTACTGCTGTTTACGTATTAGTATCGTTAAAAGAAGAAATAAAGATTCGAAGATTTGAATTATATTTTATTCCTAACCAACATTGATTGTTGCTTCAAAATTCGGTTATTTTCTATATACGTCACAATATTAGAGAGACGAGTATATCCTCGTCTCAATCAACTTTTAATGGGGGAAAAAGAGTGGTCATTTGAAATTCTAAACTACCCTATTTTGAGGAAATTGAAAAGTCTATCTTTATTAAGGAGTTCCCTTCAAATTGTGAAAATCAATAGTGATCACTAGTTTTATAATTGACAAAATTGACCCCTATTCTTATTGTTATTATATCTTGTTACAAAGAAAATTGAGTTTTTAACAATAATTAAGTTTAACATTTCTTAAAAAGGATAGAACTTATAGGTTATTTACTTTTTCTGCTGGTTAATAAAATAGTAGTGATTATGAGATTGGGATAACAACCTAAGGGTGAGATTCTTCCAATAATGCCAAAGAAAGACAACAAAATGTATAAATTAGGGTTTTGAAATCGAGAAGAGATCATGTTTTGATGCAAAGTTAATCGTGCAAAAAAAGTGAAATATTTAGAATACATAGCGACATCAACCACGAATGTCAAGTATATAGCAAAGACGCGACACCCGCACAAGTTTTGAGGGTATATGGCGGAATTGCTTTCATTTGAATGTATTTTGATCTAAATAACATAACCTCTAGATCTATTGAGAGTTGATTTTATTAGTTTTTTTCTCGTTGATTGTTCTAGATAAATTTATGACACTAATTTGGTTTAAAAAATGAATGAAGAAACGTTTTACTTCTTTTTTTTTACGTTTTCAAGTAAACCCGAGAGAGGATTCGAGAAAAATTGTTTGGGAAAAGGGAATAATAATGGATGAGTGTTTAATAATATCTTTCTATCTGGTCCAGAATGTCGAGACATAAGGATTTTAGGAAATCTTGCCATGGCCCATTCCATATATATGCCATTGCTTTCTTCAACTCCATTGGCTCCTTCATCTTTCATTCTATCTCAATTCCTAGCCATCTCTCCTCCACTCAATTTAATTACAAGTCCATATATACAATTATTATTATTATTATTATCAAACTCAAGTTTGAAATTGATTAATAATATTACAACATATATAATTGATGAATTATTTGAAAATAAATTAATAATTAGCTAGACACATGAACCTAACCCTAGAAGAAGGGTCCTTAATTCAAAGTAGCTGGCTAAAAAGGAACACAACACCTAATTATAATCTTGTCACAAAAACTTTATATTCATTGGAGGAACATGTTTCCATTTCATAGTTCAACTTTCAATTGGCAAAAGAGAAAAAAAAAGAAAAAAAGTATTATTTAAATATATCATCGATGTTGATCGCCCGATTAAATGTATCAATGTCAATGAACCGTGTCGAGATTGATCACTGGTTATAATCCATCCAAATGGACCCATGACATAAGTTGAGGAGATAAAAGGAGGTACAACTATTGGTCCCCAGCCATTTCATTTACTCCCATACGTATCCTCAATTTATTTTATTTTATTTTAAAAGTATATATATAGGGCAGACTTTTTTTCATAGGTTTTTGATTGCGCTAGTTATTTTTAAAAAAATGGTTAAAATATATTAAAAATGATAATAATAGTTTAAGTACAAACGATCGTGAACTTAATATTAAGAAATTCCATTTATTTATATATACACGCATATTTGTTTTAAAAAATGAAAATAATATCATTTTCGAAAAGATTAAAAGTGGAGATAAAAGTTTCTAAAAAAACGAACAGCTAAAATAGATCCGGTGATTCATTTAATTGATACTTCGACTTTAAATAGTTTGTCCATGACAAAAAAAAATACTAAATTGAGTGCAATTCATATTACAATACCTTTTGAATTATTATTTTTCTTTCTAAACTCTTTTCAGATACTTTACATGCACTGATTTTTTTCTGATTTACTTCTCAACTATAGAGTTTTCACAATAATTTAGATTATTTATCGAATCATTTTCGTTAAATTATTGAACAAAGTATTATGTTAAGTGTGAAAATGTTACGAACTTATGTCAAAGTTTTCTTAATGGTCAAGTTTAACTTTCATAAATTTGTTCAATTTTTTATCACTAACAAGTAAAAATGTTACGAAACAGTTTACGTTTATGTTTCACTTTTTAACCTATTATATTAGTAAACAACTAAATTTATAAAACAAAATGACAAAGCAATTATTTGAAACAAACAATTAATGAGAATTCATAATAAAATGAAAATAGAGAAAATAGTTGTGTCCAAATAGGTAAAATATTGGTTGTTTAGTTAATAATCCAAATTTAATATGTTTGTGGATGTTTTTAATATATTCAAATGTTTATGGGACAATTTGATCTATTTTAAAAGGTTGAAGGACCAATTCTATTATTTTTATGGTCGAATGGTTCACTCACGTCACATTAATAATCAAATTATTAGAAACAGTGATATCTAAAATTTATTAATATTATTTTTTAAATTAAATATTAAAAGTTAAGGCTAAATAATTAATCTTCTAAACTTAACTTAGAGACTTATTATTAAAAAAACTCATTTCTCTTTATCTATTCTTTCATTGACCTCATTTATTTATTTATTTTTAAAAATAGTCCACAAACTATAAAAAATAAAAACTGATTTAAATACAACAATAAAAAAAATAAAAACTAAAAATAAGTCATACAAACTAAACTAAGATATTAACTAGGACAAAAATCATCATAAATTACAATAAACTCTTTAATCGACTCCACAGACTTTTCATAAAGAGTTTGGGTGAATATCATGATAATCATGTTATAAAAGATATGCCGATCGAATATAGTCATTGAAACTATTATCGATTTCTTTTTATCTAAATATTTAAACAAAAAAAATTAAGAATAATAATTCAATTATGTATATCTTCTTACAATTCCACCTTCTAATTTGTTTTGATTTTTTATTCAAAAAACGTTAAATATTAAAAAAAAAAATTTAAGTATAATTAAACAAAACATGGAAAAAAATTAAAATACAAGAAAGACATTAAAAGAAGAAAAACAAAAATTGTAGACGTGCACGAAAGTTTTCAAAATTGGCGATGAGATTTCAAACAAATTTTAAATAGTGTCATAATACCGACAATATTTATTATACGCATCAATTAGATACCATCACTAAAATACGATCACTAAAATACAATGATTCTTTTCTAACCAAGTAGTCTATCAAAAGATAATAGAGATAGTAACTCAACGATTCATATCCACCGTATATGTTGTTTCGATTCAAAATTCCCAACAACAACCTAGAGAAAACATCAACCCAGCCAACTTCTAACCTACACTCCAACTTTGATTATGGAGAAGAAATTTATTAAACTTGATGAACATTATTTTTATAATTAAAAAAAAAACATACATCTGGTTCTAGTTTCATCCTATACGATAACTTTAACTAAGATCTCGTTAATGTCAGCTATTAATTAATTACTTAGACAAACTATGCGGCGAAGAAGCAAAACCTAGAATGACAAAATCATAGTTTACATCTCACAATTAATTATTTACCAAAATATAACTACAACTAACACCTTGTTTGGATACAACTAGTATTAGAAAAACTATCATTTTAATTAGTCTAAGTCTCTTGTCATATGAAATATTAAAACTCTATTTAATTTAAATCTCAACTTTGATATTACAAAATTAACATCAAATGTCTTTATCTATCTTTTCTATAAATTAAATAATAGTTTAGAAAAAGAGAAATCAAACAAGGCCTAGAAAAAAAAAAGCATAATAGTGTTCTTTCTAGTAGCGGCGTTTATTCCCATATTCCTATGCGCAGAATCTCAAGGGCCGAGCACTACTATGCTTTTCTTTTTTTAGGAATGTAAAATTCATTTTTATCTTTTTAAAAAAATTTAACACTTAATTTTAATTATTTAATAATCTATCAAATTTATTCTTAATTTAGAACAATTTTTTTAATAGCAACTTCTAAGCTATATAATAGTTAGGATTATTTAAATAATTTCAACATAAATCAATTTATTAAAAAAATATTATATTTTTAAATTATTATTTGAATGAAGCACTATTTATAATAGAATTCTTATGGATGATAAGTATATAACAATTATTATAGTAAGTCGTTATAGTATGACTCGCATTGTAACGAGGAGATTGAATCGAAAACTCACTTACTTTTTAATTGTCGATGTGTGACTAATATCTAAAGTCTTTTGTGAAAGTTTATTGGAATTTATTAGGTGATGCTCGAGTTTTTGAATAGTTGCTGAGAAGTTTGGGTTAATGTAGTAGACCTACATATTTGAGTTACAATACCGATTATTTCTCGACGAAACTTCAATTATTGTATGCGTATTATACATAATGATTTTTTTATGATTAAGATTCGTTCTAAAACAAATAAAAACAGTTAAGGAGTTAATCGTTATTCTCGAGAATCTACCGGACTCGATAACCTATTGTGTCACCATTTAAAAAAAAAAAATATCTATCTTTTAAGTAAAAAAAAAACTATTTCGTCTTCATAATCACCCATCATAAATTTTCAAATAATAACTAATTACCCAACAAAGAACTTGAATTAAAATTTAGATAAGATTATTTCATACTTTAGTGACTGGTCCTTACTCTAATAGGAAAATATTAAATTAATTTTAATCCAAAAACAAGAGTTTGAGACATGGCTACAAAGTGTTTGATAAAATGCGTCAAAGAAAAAAGGAGGTTGAGTAATGTTCACTCCAAACGTCTTTCGTCTGTATTTGTCAAAGCTCCCTTCTTTTCCCACATTATAAAGATCCCTCACTTTCTCTTCTCCCATACCCACCCACCTTCTTCATCTTCTTCTTCTTCTTCCTGTTTTCAGTATCTTAAAACAGTAACAATTTATAATGAACAAGCTTAATTTCATCAAAAATGGTGTCTCAATAAGACTACCACCTGGTTTCCGTTTTCATCCAACAGATGAAGAACTCATTGTTCAATATCTAAAGAAAAAAGTCCACTCTTTCCCATTACCAGCTTCAATTATACCCGAATTCGACATCTGTAAATCTGATCCTTGGGATTTACCAGGTACATTTCATTCTTTCCCCCCCTCTGTTTATTTCAATTTCAAATCTTTTCCGGCGATTAATCTTGTTTTTCCGGCGCAGGTGATTCTGAACAAGAGAGGTACTTCTTCAGTACTAAGGAATCAAAATACCCAAATGGAAACAGGTCAAATCGGGCAACGTTTTCCGGTTACTGGAAAGCTACCGGAATCGATAAAAGGATTGTTGTTTCAAATGGAAATCAGTTAGTGGGTATGAAGAAAACCCTTGTTTTTTACAGAGGAAAACCTCCGAATGGGTCTAAAACCGATTGGATCATGCATGAATATCGGCTAGCTACTTCCGCCGTCAAACCATTGGAGGTAACATTAACATTAGCAGATTAGCAGATACCCATGTTTCTTAAACCTTAATCTGAACAAGAAATCATTTTTTTGCAGAGCTCAAAAGGAGATGTTACTGCTGCAATGGAGAATTGGGTTTTATGCAGGGTATTTCTGAAGAAGAATAAGAAAGGTAGCAAGAATGAGGAAGTTATTAATGAAGAGAAATCAGTAATTGTACCAAAGTTTTTCGATTTCATGGCTGCAAAGGAATTAAGAACCGATCTGAAAATCGCCCCTGTTTCTTCTTGTTCTGATTCGAGTGGGATAACAGAGGAATTTCCTACTACCCATGAACAAGATGATCATGAGGAAAGCAGTACTTTTCTACCGTTTAAGAGCAAATCTTAGCATGGGGGTCGGCCATTAATTACAATCTTGAGTTTTAGGGTTCTTATGTTAACCTTCGTTTTGATTATCCAGTTTATGTGTATTTTTCTCTCTCTATAAAGGGAGGGTATTATGGGAATAACATGAGATCATCAGTGACGGTTCAAAATCAATTGAGGATCCTTTAGGGACATCCAAGCAAAAAATTGGGGGCAATTATGTAATTTTACGGTTCATGATGAAATTATTATTTATATAGTTTTATTTTCAGTTTAAATTTTTAATATTAATAAAATATATATATATATATATATATATATATATATATGTCATGTGCCGGCAATCCGGTGAGACAAGCTTGACACAGGACTCTATAAAAAAAAAAAAAAAAATTTGGCATTTTCAATATTTTAAGTTAAAACCTAATAGAAATTATTAACTAGATTAGTTAGGTTAATAATCCAAAATTATTATTTTTTCAATCTAAAAGTTAATTATTATTATTATTTATTTTGGCATAAGGCACCGCAATGACCTCTAAATATATCTTAGATGCAATATAAAATATGCTTGCAAAATTTTAACATTAAAAGAAGAAAATAATTGCTATTTAGATGCAAAGTAAGTTGTGCTATAAAATTTAATTTGCAACTATTAATGTTATGAACTTACTATAAATTCAATTGAGATTATGGTGAAACTTTCAAAGAATTCAAGTACTGTAGGATAGATTTGAGTACTATTATAATGATAAAAATCATGTGTTTTCAAAAAATTTAAGTTTGTAAATTCAATTAAGCATTGTGATATATAAACTTAAAATAATATCCTAAAAATTGACTATTACAATAGGATTTTTAAGAGATTATTATGAACGATTTAATATACCAGAGACAACATGTTTAAGTCGGAGTATTTAACCAATAACAAAACCATGTTAATTCATTTTTAATGCTCTATTTCAAATTGGACTCACATACAATTAAGTTGAAGATAATTATTTTCACTAGCTTAAATAGATAAGCATCAAATTGGACTCACATGCAATTAAGTTGAAGATAATTATTTTCACTAGCTTAAATAGATAAATGCTTAGAGAATTCGTTACGAAATATTGATATAAATCACTTTTATTCTATTAAATAAACTAAACATGCAGCTCAAGCATAAATATTTTTTGATGTTTTTTCCAACCAAGCTAGTCTATTTCTTTACTTTTTTTCTCTCCTATCAATTCAAACATATAATTCATGTATTTGTACTGACAAATTTCAGAACGTGGCTAAACGGGTTATGTCAGGCTTGTGAACAAACTCTCATAAAACGTTATAACGGTACGTGAAAGGATTCATAAAACGTTATATCAGTATGCGAAAAGACTAGTAGTAAATCCTACTGGACCATCCCTCGTTCAACTGGGCATATCTATTCTCAACTTTGTGTTTTGATTGCAACCTATTTTAGGGCCTCCTTCCTCAATCTGAGTCCTCTTTGAATGGGTTCATAACACCTTCCATGAGAAAATGTATTATTACATGTGATCTATGTCACATATACATTCAAATATATAAGTTACAATAATAAGAGAGTAAACATTCATATAAAATGTTGTAGCTTAAAATAGGGAAAATGAAGAAACCCTTAAATCTACCCAATCCAAGGTAATGCAAGCAAGGCCCATATTTCAACCCACATATATAGGACAACCCATTACCTTAAAAAACATTATATTGTCAAAAAAAGACTTCATTAATAGTATAGTGATTAATATGTTAAATAAATATTTTCATTTTGATTCTAGACACTATCTTTTTCTTCTTAATTTTTTGTATTATTTTTTTAAATAGAGAGTTTTGGGTATATAATTGTACACTATCCTCTAAGAAAAAGTCAAATATTTATTAAAATTTGTGATTTCTAGTGAGAAAACAAATTTAATGTAACACATTTATTTATGTCTATTTTTAAATATTTCAATGTACATAGTATTTTATTGACTTAAATATTATATTTATAATTTTCCTAAAATATATCAATTAAATTTATAATTCACCTACAAATTAATACACTATTTGAACAATTGATCTTGTATTTGTTTTCATATTATAATTCTTGGATATATAAATCTTTCAATATTGTTAAATTTTTACATTTTTTTTTGAAAAATTATTTTTTAGTTTTCTTAAACTTTTTACTAGTTTAAAATAGCCCCTTAACTTAATCTTGAGTTAAATTTGATCTTATATATTAAGTCAGTATATAACTATTATTATTATTATTATTATTATTATTTTGATATCAAACATATATAATTAATATGAATTAGTCAAGTGTTTAACAAGATGGTGTATGCACAGTTTAAAAATAATTGAGTAAACATTTAAGTTTTTTAAAATAAAATGTTATTATTTAAATATATTATATAAATTAATTAACTTTTTTTTATTAAAATTTATAACTTAAAAAAGTATTAATAATTTTTTTAGTTGTACAAACTTAAAAAATTAGTTGTTTATTTTTTAATTTCTAAATTTTAATAAAAATATTAATTAATTTATATAATATATTTAAATAATTATATTTATACTTTAAAATATTAAATATTTTAAAATATTAAATATTTTAAAATGTTAGTTATATATATATTGAATTTATACCAAATTTTGGGTTAAAACTAATAGGAAAATAAACAAATTATTTATTAAAATAAATTTTAAACAATTTTTTATTAAGTTAATATGGTTTTATAACAAAGTTTTGGGGGTCAAATTTAACCCAATATTAAATTTTGTGTATTTATTTTAAAAAAAAAAGTGAATAATGATTAAAATCAAAATAAATAAATAAAAAGAAAAAGAAAGTATAATAAAGTTAGAGAGTTATATCATAAAAGTTTAGAAAATCAGTTTATTTAAATATTGGATTTATAGATAGTTATAAAATTTACAAAATATTATAAATTTTTTGTAAATATAATAATGAACTATATTTGTATTTTATAGTTACTGGAATGATAGACTGAATTATACAATTAGGCTCAACTATTATCCGTGTGCCCAATAAGTAGTGTTTGTGGCTTGGATTTATTCAATTATTATAATTTAACCGGATATACAACCCATATATTTCGATTATACAAAATTAATATCAACAATTGGACATACAACCACATAGTTCAATTAATCGATTAAATATTTAATTAGCCAACTATTCATTAATGTATAATTAATTATATTTCATTTTCAAAATTATTAATATTAAATGAATCGTGCCTAAAAAATAAAATCACACTAACAGTGTTTTAAGTTGAATAAGTGTCAATTATGAAATAAGATTATAAACATTACTAGACTATTACAATACTATAAGATTATCATTTTTCAAATAAAATAATATTATAAGTTTATAAGAATTAAAGTTTAATCTATTATAATAAATTTATAAAATATAAAATACTTGACATAAAAATAATGTATATTAGATTGATAACAAACACCCAACATGAAAAAAAGAAAAAATTAGTTGACAAATTTAATTTCTTTATAATGTTATATTTATATTTAATATAAAAAATTGAAAAAAATTAATAATTAAAATTTTGAAAAAATTGATAGTTAAATTGTTACAATATAAGAAATTAAAATGTATTAATCAAAATTGAAGAGTTAGATGAGCAGTAGAGCAAAATTAAAGTTGATTTTTTAAATATATTTGAGAGTAAAAATAAGAAAAAGATGAAGAGAAAAAGGTCATTGACTAAATTAGAGCTACGCGAGTGAAGGAAATATATAAGGGTGAAAAGAAATACATTATTCATTGCAATGGATCTGCTAAATTAAAGACTATTTCTGAAACTGAAATAATAAAAATATAAACAAACATTAAGAAAATATATAAAAAATCTTACTCGGGTTTGATGTATTTTCAGATTGGTTAGTGGATATGCACTCTTCCAAACTGCAATTGAACCACTCTATTTCCTTTAAAAAAATTATTATTTTTAATTTGCTTAGATTTTTATTCAACTCAATTTTTTAATTTTTTTTTAGTATGATACGATTAGTTTGCACATCTTAATCCATGTTTTACATGAATACGAGATTATTAGTCAAACACAACGGAATAAAATACAAATCATAATCGACACGACGTGTTTGTGCTAACAAATACAAATCATAATCGACACGACGTGTTTGTGCTAACACGATACTTATATCTAATTGGGATAGGACAATACAATCAAATGTATTTCTATTAAAATAGGGTTATTCAAAATAAAAAAATACTTAGATATCTACAAAACTATAATCTAGTTTATTCTTATATCAAGACAACTTTCTCATTTGAATTATTCTAGTTAGTTTTAAATATCATTAAAGATTTTTGACTCAATACCTCATAATCATGAATTACAAAGTTTTAAATGTGAATGCTAGGTGTGACTTCTAATATTTTAGACAGCTTTCTCATTTGAATTACTTTAGTTAGTTTTTTAATATTGATCTTATTTAAAATTTTAAGACCGATCAAACATATTTCATTATTTTTTTTCATCACTTAACTCAATTTATTAATTAAAATATTAAAAAAAAAATCTCATTTTAATAACAAAATATTTTATTATTATTATGTCTTTTTATTAAAAAAAATCCCATTTTTTCAAAATCTCACCACCAATCCTGAGTTAAAAATTGTTTGGGCCAAATTTTCTAGTCTTTCTGCCTGAAAGTCCAAAGAGTTTTTGGACTCTCTAAAGCCTACTATTTATCAGCCCAATTCTTTTTTCTGAAAGTTGTTTGAGCCCAAATTTAGTACAAACCTTCCCACAACGGTCGGTCCATAAACACCATTGTAGGCCTGTCAAACCGTCTGATAGAATAAACAGTAATCCAATAATGCATCAAATCAACTAATTAATTCATTAATGATTAATTCACTTAATTTATTTCTCACAATTCATTATTGTTTAAATGACTACACAACTTTTGTTTTCAACAAAATCAAATAATTAAGATTGTTAATTATTTTATTCTTTCTATGTAAATAAACCTTCTAAATATGTTCGGAACTTCATTTCCATATAGTTATCTTATTGTTTGATTTTTTTTTAGAAATAGTGCATTTCTTAACAATAGAAACAGATGGAACATTTGTTTAATTGTTGAGAATGACTTCGGTTAGTGTGTACAAAATCGAAATTTCCTCGATAAAGTATAATACAAATGAATATCTTAAAAAATAAATACTCTAAGCATTACGTGTAAAAGAACATTAAAAAAACAAGGCATACCAAGAAAATGTCGTTTATTAAAATCTCATTGTTTTCCCTCCAACGTTTTCAGAAGATGTTCGTTCCAAGTAGTGCGAAGATTTTATCGTTGATTTGAACGAGATTTATTTATTTATTTAATTATGTAAATTATTTTGTCGTTTTCTACTTATTTTTTAAATATCTTTTTAAATGTTTATCATATGATTTTATGTGAATCAAATATCTCACATTCCTTCTAATATTTCTCATGTCTTCGGAAGATGTTCGTTTCGAGTAACGTGGTGATTTTTTTTTATCGTTGACCTGAATGAGATTGATTTGTTCTATTCAATTATGCAATTTATTTTGCCGTCTTTTATTTATTTATTTTCTTAATTCTTTTAAATGTTATCCTATGATGTTAGGATTAATCAAATATCTCCATCTTGCTAATTTTATAATTTTTACTTAGCTTATAACTAAAATGGTAAGTATTTAGTTTTTTTTTTTTAATTTGATTTAGTAATTTATAATAGTTTTCATAAAAATATATTGTTTGAAATATGACAATTTAATATATATATATATTCTATCAAATACTTTAGTATTCCTCTAATGGTGTATTCCTTTTTTAAATATTCATTTAATAAAATAATAGTCGTTTAAATACATTAATATAAGTATAACATTAAAAAAAAAAAAGAGTTCCAAAGAACGAGAAAAAATAAAAAAATATAAAAACAATTAATTGGCTCGAAGGTCTTTCAGAACCAAAATAAAGTTTATATTCGACTTCACGTGTTTTTCGGATCTATTCTCCAACAATGACATAATAAATCATCTTTAACGGTCTACTTTAATTATTAATTATTTTTTATTATTTTCAAACCATATACATATTGTGTATATAATGACAAATATACCTGATCTATAGTACATAAGTTAAAGTTGTTTGAAGAAAAAAATGAATATTAAAGTAGACATGCATAAATATCAGTTTGTAAGCAAAATATTAAAAAAGTTTAAAACCTGATCTTAAGAAAGTAATATTGACGCTATTTGTAAATACTATTTTGAATAAACAACCTCAAACTAATGTTGAAGGTAAAATACAAATTTTGTAGGAAAGTTAACCACCATATATAACCAAATTAAATACATTTTAACAATTTATAATGCAAACCAAATTTCAATAAATAATTTGTAGTGTAATCATATAACTTTTATAAACGTTTAAGTTAAATATCATATACAAAAGATCGAGTCTATATTATTTTTGTATTTTTTTAAATAAAAGAAAATATATGAAAATGTATTTTATTTTTTAATATTCTGATATACTTTCAGTTATGAAAAGTGCATTAAATAAACAAATTCCAAATATAAAAGTAATAGCTGAGAAAGGGAAAAAATTACATTCAAATAAAAGTTATTACCATAAAAGACTAAAATACCCCCATTTCAAAATAAAATACTAAGATATCTACAAATCAATAATGTAACAGTTTATTTTTACTTAAAGATTAACTAAATAATTTTCTTCAATAAAATCAAATAGAGTTATTTAAAATATCATTAAAGATTGAATTACTATTTAAAAAAATAATTTATTTATATTATAATTGTTAAAAATCATTTAAACACACAATAACAAACATTAATGAAAAAACATAAAAATATAAAAAAAATACAAATTCGCTATCTAATATATTTAGAACTTATAAATTATTAAGAAGACAATTTTTTTTTATATAATTATATAATTCATTAATCACTTAAAATTTATAGAATTAAATTAATGATATTATTTTAAATGATATGGTACAAGTTAAGACTCAAAGTCTCAAACGCCCCATAATCATGAACCCATTTAACTTAAAAATTGTAAATGTAAAATATAGTTGTGTCAATATTTTAGACAATTATTTTCATTTGAATTACTCAAGTTAGTTTTTAATAATACCGATCAAGCATTATTTTACACTCTTTTATTTGACAATTACAATATTAATTTTTTTTCTAAATTTAAAAACTAAAATTTTATCATCATGTCTTTTTTATAAAATAAAATCTCATTTCTTCGAGATGAGTGAGAGCGAAATTGGGAATGAGAATGAGAGAATAACATGTAAAATAAAATTGTTTGAAAAGAATAAATTTTGAATATATTTTTTCTGATAATCAAATTATACCGCATTATTCCATTTAACATCCCTAATCCAAATTCATTCGTCTATCATTTATCATTTCAAAATCACACAACTAAGCATGAGTTAAAAATTGTTTAGGCATATTCAATTTTTCTGCCTGAAAACCTAGAATTTTTGGACTCCATAAATCCCATTATTTATAAGACCCAAGTATTTTTCCTGAAAATTTCTAAGCCCAAATTTAGTACGAACCTTCCCACAACCGGTCCGGTCCGTAAACACCATTGTATGCCTGTCAAACTGTCTAACAGAACAAACATTGATCCAATAATATTTTGTTTAAATCAACTAATCAAGTCATTAATGATTAATTTACCTTTAATTTAATTCTCACAATTCATTCTCGTTTAAATCAAGGTTTTGAAAACCGTTTCGGTCATCAACCCGATTTTTGTGGTGTACTTCGGTCCGACCGGTTCAACCGAATTTTTTTCTTTTTTTTTTAAATAAATTTAAATATATTAATACATAAATTAGTTAGGCATATAAAAATAATCAAATAAATACTAATTAACTTAATAATTATCAATTAAATTTATATTATACCAAATATCCATAATTCTCTACAATCAAATTAACAAATAAAATAATCATAATTCCTTAAAATCAATATAACAATCACACTAAATATCTATAATTCCTTGCAATCAAACAGATTCAAAACAACAATAACACCATTTAGTCATAATTCTCTACAATCAAAATTTTAAAACAGTCGTCTTTCTTTTTCAACCTTTCTCCTTCGTCTTCAACCTTTCTCCTTCGTCGTCTTCAACATATTTCTTCTTTCTTTCTCTGTTTCTGTTTACTGTGATATGTTAACTGAACAAAAACAAAAGTCTAAAGCAAAAGTAAAAACTAAAAAGCAAAAAGTAATAATATAGACTCTCAACTCATTAATAGGTTTAATATTATAGTAATGAGTACTGAAAAAAAAAATAATTAAATATTATAATAATAATTATATAAACTCTATATAATTTACCTTTCCAACCGGAAAAAACCGGTTTGTTTTTCAGGTTAAGTCGGACGGTCGGACCGGATTTTGACCGGTTCAAAAGGTGACCGTTTTGAAGGCAAAACCCGGACCGCTCACCAAACCGTTTCGCGGTCGGACCGGTTGGACCGCCGGTCGGACTGCGTATTTTAAAACCTTGGTTTAAATGACATACACATATTTTGTTTTCAACAAAATCAAATAATTAATATTTTTAATTATTTTATTCTTTCTTTTTTAAATAAAGAATATGTTTGAAACTTCATTTCCA
Organism: Impatiens glandulifera; assembly: GCF_907164915.1. Lineage (NCBI taxonomy): Eukaryota > Viridiplantae > Streptophyta > Magnoliopsida > Ericales > Balsaminaceae > Impatiens > Impatiens glandulifera. The sequence goes on along the minus strand of NC_061865.1, from coordinate 57,062,577 downwards.
TATAACTATCATATTGTTTAAAATCTTTAGTTAGATTGAAATTAATGTATTTTTTAACAATAGAAATACGAAGAGACCGGCCATTTACATAAGTCACATACTAAAATTTGTCATTGTCGCCCCTGCGACAACTTCAGAAGATGTTCGTTCCAAGTAGAATGCAAATTTTATCGTTAACCTGAATATGATTGATTTATTTTTGTTAAATTATGTAACTTTTTTTTTCTTAATTCTTTTTAAATGTTATCCTATGTTGTTATGAATCAAATATCTCTTTCCTTGCTAATATCTTTAATGTCTTCTAAAGATTTTGTTATGAGTAATGAAGAGATTTTATCGTTAACCTTAATTAGACTGATTTATTCTATTAAATTATATAACTAATTATTTTGTCGTTTTTTATTTATTTTCTTAATTCATTTTAAATGTTATCATATGTTGTCATGTGAATCATTCCTGGTTCATTTTACAAATTTTGCTTAACTTAACTAAAATGATAATAATTAAGTTTTTTTACGTTCAATTTGACCATTTATAGTGTTTTTCATGAAAGTATATTGGTTGAAATATGGCAATTTAATATATATATATATATATATTCACTTATTTTGTTTCTTCGTTTAAATATGTTTTTCAATTCTAACCAACAGGCCAATTCAAACATTTGTTTTATTGTTGAGCACTGCTTTGGTGAAGTGTTGTTGAGTGCATTCCAACATTATCTACAAAATAGAAATCTTCTCAGGTGAAAGTATAATACAATTTTAATTTTTTTTTTTTTAAAAATGATGTATTAAAGTAATTTTGAAAAATAAGTCGTACCAAGAAAAGTCATTTAGTAAAATTTGACATTGTCGCCGCTCAGACGACTTCTGAAGATGATCGTTCCGAGTAGAACGGGGATTTTATCGTTGACCTAAATAAGATTGATTTATTTTATTAAGTTATGTTATTATTTTATCGTTTTTCTACTTTTTTATTTAATTCTTTTTAAACGTTTTTCTTATGTTGTTATGTGAATCAAATATCTCCTACGTTTAGGAAGATTTTCGTTCCGAGTAATAAGTAGATTTTATTGTTGATTTAAATGTGATTCATTTTTCTATTCAATTATTTAACTTCTTTTGTTGTTTTCTACTTATTATTTTAATGTTATCCTATGTTGGTATGTGAATCAAATATCTCATTTCTTGTTAAATTTTACAAATTTTGCTTAATTTATAACTAAAATGGTTATATTAAGTTTTTTATTTATTTTTTTTAAATTCCGTTTGACCATTTAGAGTGGTTTTCATGAAAATATATCATTTGAAATATGACAATTTAATATATATATATATATATATATATATATATATATATATATATATATATATATATATATATATATATATATATATATATATTTATTCACTATTATAAACTTGTTTTGTATCTTTTTGAAACATATTTTTTCAAGCCTATCGAACAGGCCAATTCAGACATATGTAACACTTAAAATTTTGAACAATTTAGATTATTTTTCATTAAGGCATCAACCCTATATTAATTTAACTATCAAATACTTTAGTATTCCTATGATGGTGTATTTTTTTAATTTTATTTTAAAATGATCAATTTAATAAAATAAAAAATGTTTAAACACATTAACAAAACATAACATGAAAAAAGTAAAAAAAAATAATAATTAAAAATTACAAAATATAAATAAAATTAATTGACTTGAAGTTTAAGAATAGCACAAATCCACGTTACTATAATCTTCAACATCATCATAATAATAACTGGAAAAATCTTTAACGACCTATTTTATTTTTAAAATATTCTTCGATTTTTTTAAAACTAGATATTGCGTATATAATGACAAATGTTACTCACATCTATCAAAGATAAGTTAAAGTTGTTTAACTTATCAAATAAGAAATAAAAAGATGAATATTAAATGCATGAATATCATTTTGTAAACAAAATAATACAATTATAATTTAAAAAGTATTAAAACATGATAACTTTATAGTGTTAAGAAGTATTCACGAGTCACAATGCTTGTAAATACAAGATATGTATTTTGAACAAACAACCTCAAACTGACGTTGAAAGTAAACATACAAATTTTGTGTGAACTTTAAAAACCATAACCAAATTAAATACATTTTAACGATTTATAGCGCAAAACAAATTTCAATAATTAATATTTAGCCGACTCAAACGACATTGTAATCATATAAAATTTATAAACGATAAGTAAAATATCATATACAAAAATCATGTTTATATTATTTTTGTTTAGTTTTTCAAATAAAAGAAAATGTATGAAAAAATGTATTTCTGATCAATATGTAACATACTTTCAGTTATAAAAAGTGACATATTAAGAATAAACAAATTCCAAATATAAAAGTAATAGCTGAAAAAAGGGAAATGCAATTACACTCAAATAAAATTTATTAGGATAAAAAGACTAAAATACCCTTTTCAAAATAAAAAATACTCAGATACCTACATATCTATAATTTAACCGTTTATTCTTACTTAAAGACTAACTAAACATATTTCATCATTAAAATCATAACAAAATTATTCAAAATGTCATTAAAGATTTAAAATACTAATTTTTATAAAATGATCTATTTATATTAAAAAAAGAATGATATATACAACACATTTATACAGCACATATCTGATTTATAAGAAAGAAAAAATATATATTAAAAAAAAATATAAGAGAGAAAAATATTTTCTCTTTCTTACCAAATCAGGTAAGTGCTGTATATATCATTTCTCATATTAAAATTATTAAATTTAAACGAGATGATAAAATATTAATAAAAAAAGTAAAAAAAATGAAAATAATGCAAACACGTTACCTAATTAACATATTATCGAACTTATAAATTCTTAAAAATATATATATAATTTATTAAAATTAACGATATATTTTTTTTAAATGATCGGTTATGAGTTAAGACTCAAACACCTAGTAATCATGAACACATCTTACTTAAAAGTTTAAAATATAAATTATATTTGTCACATAACTTCTTATTTGAATTGCTCTAATTATTTTTAATATTGATCAAATTTAAAATTTTAAAACCGAAACTAATCAAACATTATTTCACCGAAATATTCAAATTACCTCTTTTCAATATTATTATTATTATTATCATTATTATTTCATTTTATAAAAAAAATACCAATTTCTTCAAATCTCACAACTAATCATGAGTTAAAGTAGATATTTTTTTCTTAGGGATTATCAAAAAATCAAAAACAAGATCATTGAACAAGTGTTTTTTTGTTTGTTAATAAATTCCGGAAAAGAGAAGAGGTTTGAGTATTGTTTACTCAAAAGGGCTTTCTTCCATTTATGGTCTTCCTTGCTTCCAAAAAAACACTATAAATATGAACTCCCATGCTCACTATGATCTCCCAACCCTTCTTCTTTCTTTCTCTTCATCTGTTGATCTGAAAATGGATTGTCTTCTCAACAATGGCGGCCTCATTTCTGAACCTGGTTTTCGTTTTCACCCAACCGATGAAGAACTCGTTCTTCATTACCTCTACAGAAAGGTCATGTCTTTCCCATTACCCCCTTACTTTATACCCGAAATCAACGTCTGCCAATTCGATCCCTGGCTTCTACCAGGTATATGCATTTCTCTAATTAACTTGTTCTGTTTTTTCAATCTGCAATCTCCGGCGATTAATTTATTTTCCGGCAGGTGATCCCGAGAAGAAGAGGTATTTCTTCAGCAAACATGAACCCAACTACTCAAATTCAAACAGGTCAAACATGGCCGCCGGTAATGGCTTCTGGAAAGCAACCGGAGTCGAAGAGCAAATCGATGTCTTTTCTAATCAATTTCGGATTGTGGGTATGAAGAAAACTCATGTCTTTTACGTTGGGAAATCTCCCAATGGCTCCAAGACTGAGTGGTTTATGGATGAGTATCGCCTAGCTGATTTCCCATTGGAGAATTGGGTTTTGTGCAAAATCTTTTTGAAGAAGAATTGCAGGAAGAAGATAGCGGTGGAGGCAGCGCCGGCGCCGGCAATTGATTGGAATGGAATTATGCCGGAAAATACCTACTAAACATGAACCAGAATCCAGATGATTATCAACAGAGAAGGGAAAGGAAAGAAAGCTATTGTTATTGAGTTTATTTATTTACCTTTATTTTCTTGTTTAAAAAAAAACATGGTGTTAAATGTAATTTACTGTTTTATGTGAAGAATTAAATAAATTAAAGTTACTAATGATATATCTTTTATAAGTCCTCATTTAATTCTCACAAATCATTTTTCTTTAAAGTATAACCATATCTTTTATTTTTATCAAAATCAAAACAAAGCTGGTTCATAATTTGATTGAAAATTTTATACATTTTTTCATTAGATGACTCTAGATAGCAAGTGGAAAATAGTTTTAAAATAATGCATGCAAGCTTCTTTGCCATAACGTTAGTTCAGAGGAGTGCTGAGATTTTGCAGTTTATTGGGATAAAATTGACTTCTTAATTATTTTTTCGTTTATCGGAATGTAATTGACTTTTTAAATTATTTTGTCGTTTACGATTTTGTTGAGATTGATTTTTTTCTATTAAATTATGTAACACTTAATTTTTTTTTTGTTTTCACCTGTTTTCTTAAAAAAAATTCAAAAATCTTAGTTGTTTTTGGGAGTGTTATTTAAATCAAATATCTCTTTACTAATTCTAAACGTTATACATCCTTGTTTAAAATAATGTAACAAAGTATTTATTGATGTTTTCAAAATAGGAACTGAGCGAATTCTAAAAATAGGAAGATGATTGACACATCATGTAGGGAGTATGTTATTCTTTCAGGTGGTAGCAAAAATGGTAAGTGTATTTATGTGAGAGTCAATAATATGTTAGTTATATTTTGATAATTAACATTAACATTTAATCTTCATAGGACAAAAATACAGATAAAGCGTCATCACACATTGACTTTTTCTACAAGACACATAGTTGAAAATGAACATGAGAGGACTCTATTCTTGTGGTGGATCCCATGTACATGAGAAGATTGTAAGCATACTTCATATTTCATTTACTTATTGATGTTATAATTAATTAATCAACTTTTTATTTTTTAGGATGTGATGCGTCAAACAATGAAGAGAAATCCCTATATGTCCGAATATGAGCTGACCAATAAACGTTTTTGGACGACAAGGGCACGGTATGGTCATTGAGATGAGATTTGGGGTGAGGCGTACCCAATTTAGAGGAGATATGCGGGGTGGAATCCAATCGCAGCGAAGGGAGCAAGTGCTCGAGCAATTACGCAATGAACAAGTTGAGTCTTCGAGATTACGCAGTGATATATTTTTGTTATAATTTGTGTATGATTTCTGAAATTGTTTTGGTTTAAATAGGTAATAATCGGTTATACAACCATTTTATTTTTAAAAACTCATTATCACTGAGAGCAATAGACGTCCGCTCTCTGTAATTATTTAAGAGTATCACTAAGAGATAAAAAAGGCTCTTGATAATTATTTAAGCTTATCGCCGAGAGCATTGACTCTGCTCTTGGTAAAATAATTGAATTATCACCGAGAGCACTAATCACTCTCGGTGATAATATTATCTCCGAGGACTGCAAATGCTCTTGGTGATACTATTTTTCCTTCACCGATAGTCAAATTACCAAGAGCAAATAGGCTTTGTCGCCTTCGGTGAAACTATCACCGAGAACAAATAGGCTTTCACATGGAGTTATTTCTCTCGTTAAAAGCCATTTTTTTATTAGTAATATCTAAACACTTAATTATTCATTTTAGCAATAGAAACACTAAGGGATGGAGCATTTGTTTTATTGTTGAGCACAACTTCGATTAAGTGATGTTGAGTGCATTTCAACATTATCTACAAAATTGAAATCTTCTCAGGTGAAGTATAATACAATTTTTTCAAAAAATAAATACTCCAAATATGACGTATTAAAGTAATTTTAAAAAATAGTCATACCAAGAAAAAATCGCTTATTAAAATTTGTCATTGTCGCCGATCAGACAACTCCGGAAGATGATCGTTCTTGGAACGAAGATTTTATTGTTGACCTAAATAAGATTGATTTATTTTATTAAATTATGTAACTTATTTTATTGTTTTTCTACTTATTTTCTTAATTCTTTTTAAACGTTTTTCTTATGTTGCTATGTGAATAAAATATCTCCTTCCTTGTTAATATCTCCTACGTCTTCAGAAGATTTTCGTTCCGAGTAATGAGAAAATTTAATTGTATATTTGAATATGATTGATTTATTATTCTATTCAATTATGTAACTTCTTTTTTTTGTTTTTCTACTTATTTTTTTTAATTCTTTTTAAATGTTATTGTTGGTACGTGAATCAAATATCTCATTTCTTGTTAATTTTACAAATTTTGCTTAACTTGGTTATATTAAGTTTTTTTTTTAAATTTCGTTTGGTCATTTATAGTGGTTTTCATGAAAATATATCGTTTGAAATATGACAATTTAATATATATATTCACTATTATAAACTTATTTGTATCTTTTTGTTACATGTTTTTTCAAGCCTAACGAACCGGCCAATTCAGACATATGTAACACTTAATTTTTGAACAATTTAAATTATTTTTCATTAAGGCATCAACCATATATTAACTTAACTATCAAATACTTTAGTATTCCTATGATGGTGTATTTTTTTATTTTATTTTAAAATGTTCAATTTAATAAAATTAAAATCGTTTAAACAAATTAACAAAAACATAAAATGAAAAAAAAGTAAAAGAAAAAAATTAAAAATTACAAAATATAATCAAAATTAATTGGCTTGAAGTCAAGAAGAGCACGAAAAACATGAGAAAAATCTTTAACGGTCTACTTTAATTGTTAAATATTCTCCCATTTTTTTAAACCTGATATTGTGTATATAATGACAAATATACATCACATCTATCATACTTTAATTAAAATATTTTAATTAAAGTTGTTTAACTTATCAAATAAAAAAAATGAATATTAAATGCATGAATATCATTTTGTAAGCAAAATAATACAAATATAATTTAAAAAGTATTAAAACATGATAACTTTATATGTTAAGTAGTACTCACAAGTAACCATAGTTGTAAATTCAAGATATGTATTTTGAACAAACAACCTCGAACTTATGTTGAAAGTAAGCATGCAAAATTTTTGTGTGAACATTAAAAACCATAACCAAATTAAATATCTTTTAACAATTTATAGCGCTAAACAAATTTCAATAAATAATATTTAGTCGACCCAAACAACATTTTAATCATATAAAATTTATAAACGATAAGGAAAATATCATATACAAAAGATCAGGTCTATATTATTTTTGTTTAGTTTTTCAAATAAAAGAAAATGTATATCTGATAAATATTATGACATACTTTCAGTTATAAAAAGTAACATATTAAGAATAAATGAATTCCAAATATAAAAGTAATAACTGAAAAAGAGGGAAAAACAATTACACTCAAATAAAATTTATTACTATAAAAGACTAAAATACCCCTTTCAAAATTAAAAATACTCAGATGTCTACAAATCTATAATTTAACCGTTCATTCTTACTTAGAGACTAACTAAATATGTTTCTTCATTAAAATCATAATAAAGTTATTCAAAATACATGTCATTAAAAATTTAAATTACTAATTTTTTTAAAAATGGTGTATTTATATTAAAATTGTTAAATTTAAATTAAATGATAAAACATTAATAAAAAAATATGAAAATAAGAAAATAATGCAAACATGTTATCTAATTAACATATTATCGAATTAATAGATTTTTAATAAGACAATTATATATATATATATAATTTATTAATGACTTAAAATTTATAGAATCAAATTAGCAATATATATTTTTTTTTAAATCGGGTATGAGTTAAGACTCAAACACTTCATAATCATGAACACATCTTACTTAAAAAGTTTTAAATATTAATTATATTTGTCACTTCTAATATTTTAAACACAACTCTTCTAATTTGAACTATTCTAATTTATTTTTAATATTGATCAAATTTAAAATGTTAAGACCGAAACTAATCAAACATTATTTAACCAAACTAAAATATTAAAATTACCTCTTTTTAAATATATTATTATTATTATTTCATTTTATAAAAACAACTAATCATGAGTTAAAATAGATTTTTTTTCTTAGGGATTATCAAAAAGAACAAAAACAAGAACATTGACAAGTGGTTTTATGTTTATTAATAAATTCCTGAAAAGAGAAGAGGTTTGAGTATTGTTTACTCAAAAGGGCTTTTTTCCGTTTATGGTCTTCCTTGCTTCCAAAAAAACACTATAAATATGAACTCCCATGCTCACTATGATCTCCCAACCCTTCTTCTTTCTTTCTCTTCATCTGTTCTGAAAATGGATTGTCTTCTCAACAATGGCGGTCTCATTTCTGAACCTGGTTTTCGTTTTCACCCAACCGATGAAGAACTCGTTCTTCATTACCTCTACAGAAAGGTCATGTCTTTCCCATTACCCCCTTACTTTATACCCGAAATCAACGTCTGCCAATTCGATCCCTGGCTTCTACCAGGTATATGCATTTCTCTAATTAACTTGTTCTGTTGTTTCAATCTGCAATCTCCGGCAATTAATTTATTTTCCGGCAGGTGATCCCGAGAAGAAGAGGTATTTCTTCAGCAAACATGAACCCAACTACTCAAATTCAAACAGGTCAAACATGGCCGCCGGTAACGGCTTCTGGAAAGCAACCGGAGTCGAAGAGCAAATCGATGTCTTTTCTAATCAATTTCGGATTGTGGGTATGAAGAAAACTCATGTCTTTTACGTTGGGAAATCTCCCAACGGTTCCAAGACTGAGTGGTTCATGGACGAATATCGCCTAGCTGATTTCCCATTGGAGAATTGGGTTTTGTGCAAAATCTTTGTGAAGAAGAATTACAGGAAGAAGATAGCGGTGGAGGCAGCGCCGGCGCCGGCGCCGGAACTTGATTCGAATGGAACTGTGCCGGAAAATACCTACTAAACATGAGCCCGACGATCATCAACAGAGAAGGGAAAGGAAAGAAAGCTATTGTTATTGAGTTTATTTATTTACCTTTATTTTCTTGTTTGAAAAAAAACATGGTGTTAAATGTAATGTTACTCTTTTATGTGAAGAAATAATGAAGTTGAAGTTACTAAGGATAAAATCTTGTAAAAGTATTATTATTTAAGTCTCACAAATCATTCTTGTTTAATGGTGAACAATATCTTTTATTTTCATCAAAATCAAAATAAGGTTGGTTCATAATTTGATTGAAAATTTTATTTATTTTTTCATTAGAAGACTCTAAATAACTAGTAGAAAATAATTTCAAAATAATGCATGTAAACTCCTACTCCCTTGGAAGATACTGTTAGTTCCGAGGACTGCGGATATTTTGTCGTGTTTATCGGGATGAAATTGACTTCTTAATTATTTTGTCGTTTATCGGGATGAAATTGACCTCTTAATTATTTTGTCGTGTACGGTTATTTTGAGATTGTTTTTTTTTTATTAAATTATGTAACACTTAATTATATATTTTGTTGTTTTTTCACAAGTTTTTTTACTTTTTTACTTTCTTTCTAAAGATCTTAGTTGTTTTTGGAAGTTGTTATTTAAATCAAATATCTCTCTATTAATTTTATAAAATATGTTGAACTTATTGTAAATTAGTAATAATTGTGATGTTTTAGTTCTATTTTGTTTGTTTGAGGGATTTGGTTACCCTCTCATGTAGTTTTTATGTATGTATTTGTAAAACGAGCTTAATTAGATATATATGAAATAATAAAAGTTCATTTAAAGATACATATTATTAAAAATGGGTTGTTTTACGTCTATTATTAAACTCTATTAAAATATTATTTTATTTTAATATTTATTAATTAAATAATCATTTTTTCTTTCTCTTTTTTTATTAATTAATTAATTAATTTATCTCTTTTACCATTTTTATTTATTTATTCTTTTTTTTTATTAATTAATTAATCTATTTATCTCCTTTACTACTTTTTTTGTTTGAATATTTTATTTTTATTTTTTTCTACTATTTTGCTTCTTTTTATATCAATATAATATTATAATGTATAAAATAATTCAACATTTATTATAATATCTAATTCTATTAAAAATTTAAATTCTAAAATCAAAGATTATTTAATCATAACTCTTCGGTAAGGATTGCAATGTTAGTTATTATTGTGAGATAATTGAGATTTGTTAGCACAAAATTGTTAAATTGCTATTTGATAGTATATGAAAATTTAGATTTGGCAACATGTTTGTATTTAAGATTTTTTTAGATGTATTTGAGAAATTATTTTTTTGGAGGTTTTGTGAAGGGTTTGTTTTATTGTAATAGGACTTCTACTTTTGTGAAAAAGATTTAATAATTTTTTTTAAATTTTTTTTATATGATAATGTTTTGAGAAGGGTTTGTTTAATTGTAATAGGTCTTCTAATTTTGTAAACAAGATTTAATAACTTGTTTGTGATTTTATTTTTGTTTTCTTATTATAAACAAAAAATGAAATTAATATCATTAAAATTTATAATTTTTAATAGAATTAAATATTATAGTAAATATTGAACTATTTTATTCATTACAATATTATGTTTATATAAAAAAGAGAAAATAATTGAAAAAGTTAAAAATAAAAAACATATACTCAAATAAAAAAATAGTAAAAGGAGATAAATAAATTAATTAACAAAAAAAAATAAACAAAAAAGAAATAATAAAAAATATAAATTAATAAAAAAGGAGGAGAGAGAAAAATGAATATTAAAAAAATTAAGAAAGTTTACTAACATAGACTAAATGAATCATTTGTTTACTAATATAGGCTAAAAGAATGTTGATTTTGTTTACTAATATAGACTAAATAAACATTTTAAATAGTACGTAAGCTAAATGAATTTTTATTAGTTCATACTTAAATCTAGTTGCATAGTTTGTTTTCTTAAATATATTTAACTAAATATTAATAATATTTTATTCATAATTTTGTTTGAAATTAATCTTTACACATTTTTTTTTAAATTACTCTCTTACATTTTTTTTTTGTTTAAACTAGTTAGACTATTTTAAATAATACAAAATAAAAGTAATTAACCTTAAGTAAGAACGTTCTTATTTTCGGGTCGAAATTTGAATTATTTTGATAACTAATTTAAAATCATCCATCTTTAAGATTTCAATTAAGTTATGTTTATTAGATTTTGATTAGAATTTATTTTGACTTATATCATATTTTATTAAAATACTCATTTAATTCTCACAAATCATTCTTGTTTACCGTTTAACCATATCTTTTATTTTAATCAAAATCAATATTGAAAATTTATTTATTTTTTCATTAAAAGACTCTTAATAACAAGTGAAAAAACGTAAAAATAATACATGTAAACCTACTACTTCAAAATATATTGTTAATTCAAGGCGAAGATATTGTCACCGGGATGAGATTGACTTCTTAATTGTTTTTGTTGTTTATGGGAATATTGAGATTGGTTTTTCCTATTAAATTATGTAACACTGGGATTATTTTGTCGTTTTTCACTAGATATATATTTTTTTCTAGATCTTAGATGTTTTTTAGAGTGTACTTATGTTATGTTGTTATCTAAATCAAATATCTCTTTACTAATTTATAAAATTTCCTTAACTAAATAAATTGGATATAATTGTGAAGTTTTAGTTCTGTTTTTTGGGTTGATTTTGTACTGATTTGTTTACCACTCTTTTGTGGTTTGAGATTATCACTTTTGTTCTCCACTTAGAAACTATTTTAGGTATAAAGTTCATATATATTTAAATAAATTTAAAATAATTTTCTATACATGATTTTGTTTGAAATTATATTTTTTATAATTATTTTTGTTAGAAATTATTATTTTTCTATTTATTTTTGTTTAAAATAGTTAGGCTGTATTGAAGAACTTAACTCTAACTTTAAACAATTCTTATTCTATCGTCGAAATTTGAACCATTTTGATAGCTAATTTAAAATAATCGATCACATAAGATTTCAACTAAGTTGTATTTATTAGATTTAGATTAGAGTTTGTTTTTACTAATAATCTTATTTTTCCTCAAATCAAATTAATTCATTCTAAAAAAGAATAAGAGGATATCCAACTTTTAGTTTAAATCATGTCAAGCTAATGGATTCAAACATATTAACAATTTAATTTGTATTAAATATCATATTTATTAAAGTCATGTCTTAAAAGTACACATTTAATCTCACAAATCATTCTTGTTTAAAGGTTGACCATAATTTTTATTTTCAACAAAATCAAAACAAGGCTGGTTCATAATTTGATTAAAATATTTATTTTTACAAATAACAAATAACAAGTAGAAAAAGAATTTTAAAATAATGCATTGAAACTCCTACGTCTTTAGAAGACATTCTTAGTCCCGAAGAGTACATAATTTTTTGTCGTTTATTAGGATAAAATTGACTTCTTAATTATTTTTTCGTTTACGGAAATATTGAGATTGATTTTTTCTATTAAATTATGTAACACTTAAATTATTTTGTCGTTTTTGAAAATATTCTTAATTTTATTTTTCTAAGATCATAGTTGTTTTTTGGGGTGTATTTATGTTGTTATCTAATCAAATATCTCTCTACTAATTGCAAAATTGGTTGAACTTATGAGTATATTTTTAATAATTGTGATGTTTAATTTCTATTTTTTTATGTATAATGTTATTTATTTAAATATTTTTCTATATGATATTGATCTTTATATATTTACTTTTCATTTAAAATTATTCTTTATATATTTATTTTTGTTTAAAATAATTAAACTATTTTAAATAATACAATATGATGAACTTAACTTAATGTATGAACAATTCTTATATATGGTCAAAATTTGAATCATCTTGATAATTAATTTAAAGTTATTAATCACCTTAAGTTCCAATTAGGTTGTGTTTATTAGATTTGGATTAGAGTTTATTTGAGTTAATAAACCTATTCCGTCTTCAAACTAAATTACATTCATTCATATTAAAGAGCTAGTCACCCTCTTTGGTGTAAGTAATGTCTAGCCGATTAATTCAAAAATATTATTGGTTTTGTATTACGATAATATTTTAAAAGTACTCGTTAATTCTCACAAATCATTATTGTTTAAATGTTAACCATGTATTTTATTTTCATCAAAATCAAAATAAGACTTGTTCATAATTTGTTTGAATGATAACCAAATATTACTTCATTATCGAAATCCAAAATAGAGTTATTTGAAAGGTTATTAAAAATTTAATTTTTCTTCGAATATATGCTACGAATAATATAAGTTGAATTTATCGATAATATTCTAGTCTTTTTGATTATCATTGTCTTATATAGTATGTTTTTAATAAACTTATAATATTTCACGTATTTAAAATTCAAGGGATGGAGATTTGAGAATAAACATCTAAGAGGAAAGCATTGAGATTTGTATAGACAATTTCAAGAATGCTACATAGATCAATTTTTTTTGGGATAAACGACTTAGCGTCATTTCATTAAAAATTTCCAAAAACGGGAAAAAATTCACGAGTTTAAGAGATCATTCTAGATAGGCCTAGAATGATTTTGAAGTCGTAACATTCTGAATAAAAGCTAAAAACGTAAATGAATTATCTAATTACAATGCTTTCAATTCTAGTGAGTTCAAAAAATAGTAAATTCCAGTTCTTCTCCGTGCTTAGAATTCTTCTCCACGTTCCCGCGAGGGCGCTGTAATCTGATATAATATCTTTCCATAACTCTTCAACGCACTTACGGGTTTTGCTATATACCATTGCATTCTATTCTTGCCAAATGTTATACACCACTGCTCTAAAGCCGCACTTGAACACGCTTGTTGTAAATCTATTTCCCTTGGCTTTGAGTAGTACCGATTCTTTGATTTCATTCCATTCACTCGGAAAACTGATCAGCTTCAGACTTTTATAGAATTTGTCCCAAAGCTCCGAAGCAATACAGTAGCACCCGAATAGGTGATCTATGGTTTCTTCATTTCCTCTGCATAGAAGACAGCTCGCGTCCGGGATGCTCATATACTTGCTGATACGATCACGAGTGCTGAGTCTTTCCCAGAAGGTAGGCCATATGATGAACTGGTGTCGAGGGATAATCTTCGTTGACCATACAAGAGGAGCCCATTCTACTTTCAGCGCTTTTTCCCAGGTTACCTCCCATATTTTCTTCGATACCAGCCTCCCATTGTCATCATCTTTCCATTCCTGAATATCCGGTATGTCGTGTAGTTGTATGTTACTTATATGATTAAGTATCCTCTGTCCTTCTGGATTTCTTCTCAGGAGTGAGTCTCAATTCCCGTCTTTAATGTCTCTGATTTTCGCTTCTGCGCAGTCCATTCTGATACATGTATTTTGAAACTCCTCTTTGTAGATTATAGACTGGTTTTCGAACCAAGGGTCGTTCCAGAATAGAGTGTCTTTCCCGTCCTCTAGCCGAATGTCATAAAGATTTGCAATATCACTTATTAGTTTACGAATTTTTTTTAAAAACCGGCTCATACCTTTATGAAATTTGCAAGTCCATATCAACTTATAGAGTAGGGATTTCTTCTTTTATAAAGAATCTAATAATTATGTTTTCTTATTAGGTCAATTATTTTTTTGGAGAACGCTGAATTCCATTTCACTTTCGAAGTGCGACTATTCTCCGTTGATTAAGCACCTAACCTACAAACTTATTAAATCAATTTAACTAAACTTGTCATCTTACATATTGAACCCAAGACATTAGGGTGACTCAGGATAGAATATATATATATATATATAGACTAGGAAAGAAAGCATATTAGTTTTTGGCGGTCGAGCTGAATGCACACGCTAGTACAAATAAGAAAGCAAAACTGTTTCAGGAACTTTCAAATGCAACAAAGCAAAATTCAACCATGAAAATGGAAGAGGCTAAGTTGCTAGAGTAGAATTCTACTATAGGTTTACCGTTTACCAGTTGATGCCTTTGAGGAAAATATTCAGGTAACCCATTATCTAAATCTACTCGACTCCCTCGGAAAACAAAACTCACCTGCGATTGATCTCGATTGCCTGTTGATGCCTTTGAAGCAGAACCCAGTTGATTCAGGTTTACCAGTTGATGCCTTTGAAGCAGATCCCTCACCTGCGATTGATCTCGGTTGCAAGTGGAAATTGATGCGGCGGAGATGAATCTGTCCAATTAGATCAGCCGGATAAGATGGTGGCGGCGAGGCGGAGAAATGGCTGAGCCGAGAGAATGAAGGTGACGGTTAGTGGATTCCTCTCAGTCGGCGAGTTGCAGACGCTGCGGTGAAATGGTAGAGTAACCTAAAGAGTGGGTTTTCAAGTGATTGATGATTTGAAATAAGCCCTTCAAGTAAGGGATTATTTTGAAATAAGCCCTTAAACTATCGGGTCAAACCCAATTTAATCGGGTTGACCGTTGATCAGACCATTGACCGATTTTTAGAAAAAACGAAACGTTTTTTTTCCGATTTCCGATTAATCGCGGATTAAGCCCGTTTTTTGCATCCTTGATTATAAGTAATGAAGTATTATCAATATTTACAATTAGGTTGTGACCCAATCTAAATTAGGTTGAATACTATTTTATTATTGTCATAAATTTAATCTTGACAATCACATTGATAAGGATCTAAATCAAAGGTTGAGTTACTTTGATTCAACTTTATTTGTGGTTTATTCGTCAATAGCAAGTCACATTTGAATCTTATTTGTATGTTATCGTTGAATATGTTTATTATATTTAATCGTTTAGACTTATTTTAAAAAATTCAAAATTTAATATTATAATTATTTAATATTAATATTATTTGTATAATATTATATGTTTAGTTTAGTTTATATAATTAATATTATATTGTATATATAATAGTTTTAAAAATATTGGTATCACATTTTTAAAATGAGAAACTTTTCTTTCGTCCAAGATTTACGTAATGATCACAAAATACGAGAAATGTAACAAAAAAAAATCCTAAGAAATGATTGTTACCAAAATGACATTCATCAAGGATGTGGAGAAGGAACATTAAGAGAAACGATCCGAAATAAAAAAAAAACTAACAAACATTAAGTTAAAATCATCCACCAATAAAAGCCAATCAATGAACTAATTCTAGAAACACACAAAACTCCATGAGCAGTTGGATTCTCATATCAACTGATATTGTGTCTTTTGCTTCGTTTCTATATTTGACTCCATTATATAACTTCAATTTTTCTCTATTGAGTTGATTTTTTTTTCTATGACTTGTTTTTGAGTTTCTTTTTATTTATTTAAAAAAAATAAATTCCTATTATTCATATCAAATTTTCACAAACAAAAATATATATGATAAGTGTTATTTGTTTTATAATCACCAATTAATATAATCATAATATTTTTTTAAGTTACAAAAGTAAAATAAAAGTTAAAATTATGTTATCTACATTTGGGATAAAATATTTAAAATTTAAAAAAAAAAGTAAAAATTAAAATTCATGTTATTTATATTTAATATACAAATTTTAGTTGAATTGGAAGAAATGTTTTTATTTAAATGAAAAATAGATAAAAAATAAGGTCTACAAAGAATTTATATATCCAAATCAAACCCCCAAGTGTTACCATTTTTATTTTTTGTTGGAAGGAAAACAAATGTTACCTTCTAACAAAATTTGGTTCTAAAATCCAAAATTGATAATTGATGTTTTTGTGTATTTCAATAATGTAAGTCTTGTTTTTTTAGAAGGTCAAAAGGATATACATTATTTGATCGATAAATATATGGTTTTTGTGTGTTTTAATCTTGTAAAATTTTATTTATGTGGTTGTTTTTGGATTTGTACTAGAAATAAATAAATTTTGAATAATTTATTTTTATCTTATGGTTAAAAAAACATGTATCTTTTCTAGTTAAAACACTTGAATGATGTCCTCACGGTTGTATAAATAAAAATATGTGTACAAAAATAATTTCATTAAATTATTGAAACACCTCATTTCATAGTTAAATTAATTAAAAAACAGATAAAATCCAACAAAAACAAACTTAATATCAATCAAATAGTGGATAAAAATAATTATTTACAGTATTTATTTTCATTTTTATATGTAAGGATTATAAAATAAATAAAATACAAGTTTGATATAATATGAATACAAATTTATAAACTTTTTCCACTTTAGAATGACAATGATTTTTTTTACAATTAAGAATAAAATCTATTTGATTTAATACTTTATAAATTTATTATAATTAAATATAATTTTAAATCAAGAAAAAAGTTATACTTTAATGTCCTAACTTTTTTATTAAATTTTATTATGAATATTTAATTTATAAATAAGATTTATTTTACTGTTACAAATATCTACAAAGATCGATGATTAAAACTATTATATATTTGCTTTTTATTATAAAAAATGAGATGTTTTTATCATTAAAATGAGTTCATTAACTTTTGGAGGAAAGAGTCTTAGAATTCTCTTTTATTTTTTAAAACATACAAAAATATTTCATAATTTCCTAAAACATTTATTTTATAAAACAAGTTTGTGTAAAAATAATCATATGGTGATATAAAAATAGATTAAATCAAAAATATAAATATAATTAACAAAACCATGTATTAATATATTTGTTTTTAATTATATGAATATATGAATAAAATTAAAAACAAAATTTGGTTTTAGATCTAAGATTTGATTAAGATATATATAACATAGATGATAGAGAGATATTAATTAATATCTGTTATATATATAATGAAAATAAATCAAAGAGGATATTTAAAAACTTAATTTTTTTTCCCTGAATTAGAAGACTTGATTTGAATAAATTTAAGGATCCTAGTATTCCTATTTAGAAATATCTGTAAATGTGAACATAATTTTTAAATAAAATATTTTGTTATATCAATTTACTTCTCCTTTTATTTTCAATATTAAGAAATCTCTAAAAGCTTAATATGGTTGATTTATAGTAAGTAATTGTTTTTATACTGTGAAATTTATTATTTGTTAAAAGAAATTTTGAGTAACTATAATATATATATATATTATATTTCTTTCTTATATTAATGTATTAATATGAATAACTTTACATTTATTTATTTCAATTAAAATTTCAAATTAATTTATATCAAAAATATATTTCTAATTAACACTATAATCTTGCATATATAAAGTTAAAATATTTACCAAATCTACTTAAACAAAAATCATCACACAAAATGTTGAAAAATTTACAAAATATATTTTAATCAAAAAAGTCATAATAAAAATATTTAGTCATTAAATATATAATTTATTGATTACCTTAAATTCCCTATAAATAGTTTAGTTTTTCAATTGAATTACATAACTCAGTATCAAAAGAAAAAATATATAAATTTGAAAATGTCAAGTTCAAGAAATACATATTCTATTGTTATTTTTTTTTTCTTGATTTGTTTTATGTTTGATGTTTGCATCTCCAATACAGGTACGAATTAATAAAAAATATTTTATTTAAAAAATGATTTATAAATTCAAACTTTGGTGAGATAAAAAAGTAAATCATTTTGATATTTATTTCAATTACTAAAATTTGCAAGTTATTCTATTATATTATATTGAAAATAACCATTTGTTTATTTGTTATTATTTTATTTTTATTTTAATAACAATTTATTTAACTATGACAAGTTTTAATTTGGATAACAATAAAGTTAAAGGTGAGTATTTTAATCATTATTATTTTTATTTCAAATTATAGTTTTTTTCATCTTTATTTTAATGAATGGACTTAAGATATTCTAAATAGGGTCTCTTAAAAAATAATATTTCTTACTTAATCTATCTTAGTGAATTAAATGATGTAAACGGTGTTATTACTAGCTTTATTAAAGATATAGAATTTACATAAATTATTTATCTTAAAATTAAAATATTTGATACACATATTTAATATTTTATTATATTTTTACAGGAGATATTCATCCATGGACAAGAAAGCTTTACAATCACTATTGCATACAAGTTACATGTTCAGATAAATCTGCCTGCTATTGTTGTTTATTTGATCCTGATAAATGTTACCATTCAGTGGGAACATGTGAAGCAAATTGCCAAAAATGAGGAAGTGTATGATTAATTATAACAATTTAGACAATAATAAAAGTTATATAATATAAACAATTTAAAAATGTTCTTTTGGTTACTTCATACATTCTATCATTCTTGGTAATACATGTGCTAATACAATTTAACTAATTTTATTAAATAAATTAAAAAAATATTCTACCTAATTAATATTGTTAATCATATCATTGACAAAATCTTCAAAATTGACTATATATGTAATTAAGAAAAATATAATAGTGGGCCAAAATAATTATTTTGGCTTAATGGAAGGCATAAAAAAAAAAAAAATGTAAGATGATTTAAAATTGTACGCATCAAAATTTATAATATTTTAATTGTTTTCAAGTTAAACAAAACTAAAATTACCTTAATAATTATCGACGACGATAGTATATTGTCGTGGCTGATAATCGTTTTTAAAAATGTGGTGGGAAAACCAGAATATAAGCGACATGGTTTATAACAAAAATTGTTACTCATAATAATTATGAGGATGATGTTACTTTGCCCTCCCTTATTGTTTTTATAGATGACATTTATTTGGTGGTCGTCGTTGGTATTGATCGCTAATAACATTTATACCACTAATAATTATTTTTAAAGAGATTGGTTATCGTTATGTTTGTTGGCTAATATTTTTTTAAATATATTTAAAAAGCATTTATTTCACTCTCATTTAATGTTTACACAATTATTTATTAAAATACTAAAATATTCTTTATTTAAAAAAAATATTTTATCAATATATCTTATTATCTTTTAAACATTCTTATTTACAAAATAAATAAATAAATAAAATAACTTTCTAATGATCAACACTAATTTTTTTTAAATAATTAAAATTTTATTTAAATAAATTTATACCAAAAAAACTTTAGTTAAAAAAGTTGAATTTCTAATAGATTGAATATATATGGAGATAGAGACCAAAATTTATACCTCACGTTGTTTATGATGCCTTTCTACCAAGAAAGGACTTCACAATTTGACAGAGACATGAAACAATACACCAAATTCTTCTTAATTTCTTAGATCGGAAAATCCTTGTTTTCGGTTCGAAATATTTAATATCGATTAGCGTGCTTTTTTTTATTATTTAAAATAATTAAAAATTAATTAATTTTTAGGTTCAAATTTAAATATTTCAAAGATATTTAGTAATTAAATTATAATTTGATTTTTTAGAAATTGTTGTTTAAATTAATAATTTAAAATATTATTTATTTGAAACAGAGTCGTCAATTGACTTTTTAAAAATCAATAAAAATAACATACGTATACAAACGTATTTACTAGAGTTTCTTTTAGTTCATAATTTAGTGATACTCGAGAAAGAACTTTCGCGTTTTATCATTTGTATCCGTTTTAAAAACGGACTCTACTTATAAATTTGAATTTTAAAATTAGAAACCAAATAGGCCTTAAGACCGGTGTCCTAGGTTTATTTTATCGGTTGGGGGCTAAAAGCCCTCGGTTCTAGGGTAGGAGCCTCTCGGTCGGGGCTTAGGATCCTCGGTCGAACATATCATCTTAGTTGAAAAGCATCGGTCTAGGTGTTAAGGACTCTCGGTCCTGGGCTAGAATTCTCGGTTGGGTGCCAAAATTCTCGGTCGAACCTCTCGGTCCTCGGTGGAAGTCATCAGTCCTAGGTTCGAGAGTTTTCGATCGGATGCGGACCTCCTCAATCCTAGGTCTGACCTTTCGATCGGATGTAAAATCCTCGATCGGATCTTTCGATCCTAGGTTAGGTTTCTGGGTCGGACCTCTTGTTTCGGACCAAAGACTTTCGGTCCTAGTCAGACTTCTCAATCCTCAAGAACATCAAAATTGTAGGTTTTGCAATTTTGATGGAGGCTTGAATTCTTCAATCCAAGGGTCTGGGTAGCTTCACATAGCTCCCAGGAACATTTAGAACATCCACCCCAATGTATCAATCGACATGGGTGATGATCAATTCGTTCAAAACAGTTTATAGCTAAAAATTGGGTTTTTTGGTTTTAAAGTTATTTTGAAGTGTAAGAAGCTAGTCAATGACTTCTCTATACTTTATATACTTAGTTTCTACCAAAACAAGAACACTGTTGTTTGTTTGGACCAATTTAAGAACTCAAAATTTTAAATTATTTTGAAAATTTTTGATTTTGATCCAACATGATCCATATAGTTTCCCAACATCATTATAAGCATGTTGGGATACTTTTTTTGCAGTTATTCTTGAGGATAAGTACAAGAACAGAAAACCCGATTTTTAGATTTTTCTATTTAAGGTTGATTGTTTGATTCTATCCTAGATAGAAAGCTTAAAAATAATCCTAAAATCCAACAACCAGATTATACAAACTTATGTAGAAATTTCGAAAAATTCGAAATCATGAAGCTTTAATGTCGGATTTCTAGTTTTTTGATTTGAAGATTGAGAGTTGATCTGTTGGATTCAGAATTATTGAGGGAGGATAGCCTCCCGAAATCGGTTTGAGGAGTCAAGTGGACTGAATTAGTCAAAAGTCATTAATGACGTTTTGGGTGTTCTTAGATTAACTTGTCAGAATAAACATGATCACAGCCTATTAATGTAGGGGAAATGATCATCATAGTAGGGTGATCATTTCAACTTTTTAAATGGAGTCAAACAATCTAGAAATGGACGAGATTCATCTTTAAAAAATCAAAGATGGTTGCGGATGGTTATCCATCTGGAGTCGTGACAAAGACGATGATTAGAGAATGAAACGTCGTTATTTTGAGGGAAAACGCGAATGCGGAGCAGTCTGTCCGCATTCTGTCTAGGCTTCATTGCATTTCGGCGTACCGTCATGTTTTCGACTAACAACGTTGAGGCGCGCGTTACCGTCAAAATATGACATTACCCTCTCATTTCTTAAAATTTTCAATATAATTCACTTTGTGTTTATCTAATTATTAAGAAATGATAAAACTTACGTTTTATCGACTCATTTTATTGAGAAAAAAATTCGTTCTTGTTTTAAGTTCACCTAACCTTTTTTAAGCCCATTTCAACTCTTTGAATTCTGAATTCGTCCGTGACTATGAATAATCTTTAACGGCCTACTTTAGTGGTTAAATATTTTCTAAGATATCGTGTATATAATGACAAATATACACAACATTCCTCGTATTTCAGTTAAAGTGGTTTAACTTACCAAATAAGAAAGAAAAAGATAATATTAAAGTAGGCATGCATGAATATCATTTTGTAAGAAAAATAATAAAAATATAATTTAAAAAGTTTTAAAAATGATATCATTATAGTCTTAAAGAAAGTAGTACTCATTATGCTTGTAAATACAATATATGTATTTTGAAAAAACAACCTCAAACTTATGTTGAAAGTAAACATGCAAATTTTGTGTGAAAATTTAAAACCATAACCAAATTAAATACATTTTAACCATTTACAGCGCAAAACAAATTTTAATATATATATTTTAATCGACCCATACATATTAATCATATGACATTTATAAACGAAAATATCATATATAAAAGATCGGGTCTATATTATTTTTGTTTAGTTTTTAAATAAAAGAAAATGTATTTCATTGATTAATATTGTGACATACTTTCAGTTATAAAAAGTGACATATCAAGAATAAACAAATTCCAAATATAAATGTAATAGCTGAAAAAAAGGAAAAAATTTACACTCAAATAAAAATTATTACCATAAAAGACTAAAATACCCCTTCCAAAATAAAAACTCAAATATGTAGTCAGAGAGTAAGAGTAGTCAAAAAAGAAGTTCACAACAGAATTAGAATTTTAAAACTGTAGGTTTTGTATGCTTTTGTTATTTTTTACTGTAACTTTGTTTGTTTGTTATTTCCAATCAGATACTCTAGGGTCGTTGTTTGTCATCTTTAAATCAAATATAGAGATCGTCTAATTTTGATTTTGACCCTTTCCCACTTTTAAGATTTCTAATGAAATAGCGCTAAGCTGTTTTTTTTTTTAAACTCAAATATGTACAAATGTAGTTCATTCTTATTTAAAGACTAATTAAATATTTTTCTTCCTCAAAATCAAAATAAAGTTATTCAAAATGTCATTAAAGATTTAAATTAATATTTTATTTATTTATTTTGAATTTACATTTATATTACAAATGATAAAAATCGTTTAATATTAACGACAAATATTACATAAAAAAATGAAAATAAAAAAATAATATAAGTACGTTACCCAACATATAATCAAGTTTATACATTCTTAAGTAGGCCAATTCTTTTTTTTATAAATACATAATTCATTAATCACTTAAAATTCGATATTTTTATAAATGGTCAATTATAAGTTAAGAATCAACTCTCCTATAATCATGAATCATTTAACTTAAAACATTTTAAATATGAATTGTATTTGATTTTAAGACTGCACCCCCATTTATCGATCACATTATTTAATTCATTAATTAAAAAATTAAAATTGCCTTTACTCAATTTTTTTTTTATCAATGTCATTATATTAAAAAAAAAAAAAACATTTCTTCAAAATCTCAGAACGAATCATGAGTTAAAGTATATTTTTTTTTAGGGATTATCAAAAAGAACAAAAACAAGAACATTGACAAGTGTTTTTATGTTTATTAATAAATTCCTGAAAAGAGAAGAGGTTTGAGTATTGTTTACTCAAAAGGGCTTTTTTCCGTTTATGGTCTTCCTTGCTTCCAAAAAAACACTATAAATATGAACTCCCATGCTCACTATGATCTCCCAACCCTTCTTCTTTCTTTCTCTTCATCTGTTCTGAAAATGGATTGTCTTCTCAACAATGGCGGTCTCATTTCTGAACCTGGTTTTCGTTTTCACCCAACCGATGAAGAACTCGTTCTTCATTACCTCTACAGAAAGGTCATGTCTTTCCCATTACCCCCTTACTTTATACCCGAAATCAACGTCTGCCAATTCGATCCCTGGCTTCTACCAGGTATATGCATTTCTCTAATTAACTTGTTCTGTTTTTTCAATCTGCAATCTCCGGCGATTAATTTATTTTCCGGCAGGTGATCCCGAGAAGAAGAGGTATTTCTTCAGCAAACATGAACCCAACTACTCAAATTCAAACAGGTCAAACATGGCCGCCGGTAACGGCTTCTGGAAAGCAACCGGAGTCGAAGAGCAAATCGATGTCTTTTCTAATCAATTTCGGATTGTGGGTATGAAGAAAACTCATGTCTTTTACGTTGGGAAATCTCCCAACGGTTCCAAGACTGAGTGGTTCATGGACGAATATCGCCTAGCTGATTTCCCATTGGAGAATTGGGTTTTGTGCAAAATCTTTGTGAAGAAGAATTACAGGAAGAAGATAGCGGTGGAGGCAGCGCCGGCGCCGGCGCCGGAACTTGATTCGAATGGAACTGTGCCGGAAAATACCTACTAAACATGAGCCCGACGATCATCAACAGAGAAGGGAAAGGAAAGAAAGCTATTGTTATTGAGTTTATTTATTTACCTTTATTTTCTTGTTTGAAAAAAAACATGGTGTTAAATGTAATGTTACTCTTTTATGTGAAGAAATAATGAAGTTGAAGTTATTAAGGATAAAATCTTGTAAAAGTATTATTATTTAAGTCTCACAAATCATTCTTGTTTAAAGGTGAACCATATTTTTTATTTTCATCAAAATCAAAATAAGGTTGGTTCATAATTTGTTTGAAAATTTTATTTATTTTTTCATTAGAAGACTCTAAATAACCAGTAGAAAATAATTTTAAAATAATGCATGTAAACTCCTACGCCCTTGGAAGATACTGTTAGTTTCGAGGAGTGCGGATATTTTTTCGTTTATAGGGATGAAATTGACTTTTTAATTATTTTGTCGTTTATCGGGATGAAATTGACCTCTTAATTATTTTTTCGTTTACGATAATATTAAGATTGTTTTTTCTATTAAATTATGTAACACTTAATTATATATTTTGTTGTTTTTTCACAAGTTTTCTTACATTTTTTTCTTTCTAAAGATCTTAGTTGTTTTTGGAAGTTGTTATTTAAATCAAATATCTCCCTATTAATTTTATAAAATATGTTGAACTTATTGTAAATTAGTAATAATTGTGATGCTTTAGTTCTATTTTGTTTGTTTGAGGGATTTGGTTACCCTCTCATGTGGTTTTTATGTATGTATTTGTAAAACGAGCTTAATTAGATATATGAAATAATAAAAGTTCATTTAAATATACGTATTATTAAAAATGGGTTCTTCTACGTTTATTATTAAACTCTATTAAAATTTTATTTTATTTTAATATTTATTAATTAAACAATTATTTATTTTTTATTAATTAAATAATTTATTTATCTCTTTTACCATTTTTATTTATTTATTCTTTTTTATTAATTAATTAATCTATTTATCTCCTTTTACTACTTTTTTTTGTTTGAATATTTTATTTTTATTTTTTCTACTATTTTGCTTCTTTTTATATCAACATAATATTATAATGTATAAAATAATTCAACATTTATTATAATATCTAATTCTATTAAAAATTTAAATTCTAAAATCAAAGATTATTTAATCATAACTCTTCTGTAAGGATTGCAATGTTAGTTATT
Organism: Impatiens glandulifera; assembly: GCF_907164915.1. Taxonomy (NCBI): domain Eukaryota; kingdom Viridiplantae; phylum Streptophyta; class Magnoliopsida; order Ericales; family Balsaminaceae; genus Impatiens; species Impatiens glandulifera. Next base: position 57,036,793 of record NC_061865.1, on the reverse strand, counting down.
ATTGTGAGATAATTGAGATTTGTTAGCACAAAATTGTTATTTGATAGTATATGAAAATTTAGATTTGGCAACATGTTTGTATTTAAGATTTTTTTAGATGTATTTGAGAAATTATTTTTGGAGGTTCTGTGAAGGTTTGTTTTATTGTAATATGACTTCTACTTTTGTGAAAAAGATTTAACAATTATTTTTTAAATTTGTTTATATGGTAATGTTTTGAGAAGGGTTTGTTTAATTGTAATAGGTCTTCTAATTTTGTAAACAAGATTTAATAACTTGTTTGTGATTTTGTTTTTATTTTCTTATTATAAACAAAAAATGAAATTAATATTATTAAAATTTATAATTTTTAGTAGAATTAAATATTATAGTAAATATTGAACTATTTTATTCATTACAATATTATATTGATATAAAAAAGAGAAAATAATCAAAAAAAAGATAAAAATAAAAAACATATACTCAAATAAAAAAATAATAAAAGGAGATAAATGAATTAATTAACAAAAAAAAAAAAAAAGAATAAACAAAAAAAGAAATAATAAAAAAAAATAAATTAATAAAAAAGGAGGAGAGAGAAAAATGAATATTAAAAAAATTAAGAAAGTTTACTAACATAGACTAAATGAATCATATTTTTACTAATATAGGCTAAATGAATGTTGATTTTGTTTACTAATATAGACTAAATAAACATTTTAAATAGTACGTAAGCTAAATGAATTTTTATTAGTTCATACTTAAATCTAGTTGTATAGTTTGTTTTCTTAAATATATTTAACTAAATATTAATAATATTTTATTCATAATTTTGTTTGAAATTAACCTTTACACATTTTTTTTTTTAAAATTACTCTCTTACATTTTTTTTTGGTTTAAACTAGTTAGACTATTTTAAATAATACAAAATAAAGTAATTAACCTTAAGTAAGAACGTTCTTATTTTCAGGTCGAAATTTGAATTATTTTGATAACTAATTTAAAATCATCCATCCTTAAGATTTCAATTAAGTTATGTTTATTAGATTTTGATTAAAATTTATTTTAACTAATAAACTCATCTCGTCATCAAAATAAATTATATTCTTCTCATTAAGTGAATAACTGTCATTTTAGTTTAACTCAGGTCTAGCTAAGATAATTATTTCATATTTTATTAAAATACTCATTTAATTATCACAAATCATTCTTGTTTACCGTTTAACCATATCTTTTATTTTAATCAAAATCAATATTGAAAATTTTATTTATTTTTTCATTAAAAGACTCTTAATAACAAGTGAAAAAACGTAAAAATAATACATGTAAACCTACTACTTCAAAATATATTGTTAATTCAAGGCGAAGATATTGTCACCGGGATAAGATTGACTTCTTAATTATTTTTGTTGTTTATAGGAATATTGAGATTAGTTTTTCCTATTAAATTATGTAACACTGGGATTATTTTGTCGTTTTTCACTAGATATATATATATATTTTTCAAGATCTTAGATGTTTTTTAGATTGTACTTATGTTATGTTGTTATCTAAATCAAATATCTCTTTACTAATTTATAAAATTTGCTTAACTAAATAAATTGGATATAATTGTGAAGTTTTAGTTCTGTTTTTTGGGTTTATTTTGTACTGATTTGTTTACCACTCTTTTGTGGTTTGATATTATCACTTTTGTTCTCCACTTAGAAACTATTTTAGGTATAAAGTTCATATATATTTAAATAAATTTAAAATAATTTTTTATACATGATTTTGTTTGAAATTATATTTTGTATAATTATTTTTGTTAGAAATTATTATTTTTCTATTTATTTTTGTTTAAAATAGTTAGGCTGTATTGAACTTTAAACAATTCTTATTCTATCGTCGAAATTTGATCCATTTTGATAGCTAATTTAAAATAATCGATCACATAAGATTTCAACTAAGTTGTATTTATTAGATTTAGATTAGAGTTTGTTTTTACTAATAATCTTATTTTTCCTCAAATCAAATTAATTCATTCTAAAAAAGAATATTGGATATCCAACTTTTAGTTTAAATCATGTCAAGCTAATGGATTCAAACATATTAACAATTTAATTTGTATTAAATATCATATTTATTAAAGTCATGTCTTAAAAGTACACATTTAATCTCACAAATCATTCTTGTTTAAAGGTTGACCATAATTTTTATTTTCATCAAAATCAAAACAAGGCTGGTTCATAATTTGATTAAAATATTTATTTTTACAAAAAACAAGTGGAAAAAGAATTTTAAAATAATGCATTGAAACTCTTAGTCTTTAGAAGACATTCTTAGTCCAGAAGAGTACATAATTTTTGTCGTTTATCAGGATAAAATTGACTTCTTAATTATTTTGTCGTTTACGGAAATATTGAGATTGATTTTTCTATTAAATTATGTAACACTTAAATTATTTTGTCGTTTTTGAAAGTATTCTTAATTTTATTTTTCTAAGATCATAGTTGTTTTTTGGGGTGTATTTATGTTGTTATCTAATCAAATATCTCCCTACTAATTGCAAAATTGGTTGAACTTATGAGTATATTTTTAATAATTGTGATGTTTAATTTCTATTTTTTTTTTATGTATAATGTTATTTATTTAAATATTTTTCTATATGATATTGATCTTTATATATTTACTTTTCATTTAAAATTATTCTTTATATATTTATTTTTGTTTAAAATAATTAAATTATTTTAAATAATACAATATGATGAACTTAACTCAATGTTTGAACAATTCTTATATATGGTCAAAATTTGAATTATCTTGATAATTAATTTAAAATTATTAATCACCTTAGGTTCCAATTAGGTTGTGTTTATTAGATTTGGATTAGAGTTTATTTGAGTTAATAAACCTATTCCGTCTTCAAATTAAATTACATTCATTCATATTAAAGAGCTAGTCACCCTCTTTGGTGTAAGTAATGTCTAGCCGATCAATTCAAAAATATTATTGGTTTTGTATTACAATAATATTTTAAAAGTACTCGTTAATTCTCACAAATCATTATTGTTTAAATGTTAACCATGTATTTTATTTTCATCAAAATCAAAATAAGACTTGTTCATAATTTGTTTGAATATAACCAAATATTACTTCATTATCGAAATCCAAAATAGAGTTATTTGAAAGGTTATTAAAAATTTAATTTTTCTTCGAATATATGCTACGAATAATATAAGTTGTATTTATCGATAATATTCGGGTCTTTTTGATTATCATTATCTTATATAGTATGTTTTTAATAAACTTATAATATTTCACGTATTTAAAATTCAAGGGAAGGAGATTTGAGAATAAACATCTAAGAGGAAAGCATTGAGATTTGTATAGACAATTTCAAGAGTGCTACATAAATCAATTTTTTTTGAATAAACGACTTAACGTTATTTCATTAAAAATTTCCAAAAACGGGAAAAAATTCACGAGTTTAAGAGATCATTCTAGATAGGCCTAGAATGATTTTGAAGTCGTAACATTCTGAATAAAAGCTAAAAACGTATATGAATTATCTAATTACAATGCTTTCAATTCTAGTGAGTTCAAAAAATAGTAAATTCCAGTACTTCTCCGTGCTTGGAATTCTTCTCCACGTTCACGCGAGGGCGCTACAATCTGATATAATATCTTTCCATAACTCTTCAACGCTCCTACGGATTCTGCCATATACCCTTGCATTCCATTCTTGCCAAATGTTATACACCACTACTCTAAAGTCGCACTTGAACACGCTTGTTGTAAATCTATTTCCCTTGGCTTTGAGTAGTACCGCTTCTTTGATTTCATTCCATTCACTCGGAAAACTGATCAGCTTCATGCTTTTATAAAATCTGTCCCAAAGCTCCGAAGCAATACAGTAGCTCCCGAATAGGTGATCTATGGTTTCTTCATTTCCTCTGCATAGAAGACAGTTCGCGTCTGGGATGCTCATATACTTGCTGATCCGATCACGAGTGCTGAGTCTTTCCCAGAAGGTGGGCCATATGATGAACTGGTGTCGAGGGATAATCTTCGTTGATCATACAAGAGGAGCCCATTATACTTTCAGCACTTTTTCCCGGGTTACCTCCCATATTTTCTTTGATACCAGCTTCCCATTGTCATCAACTTTCCAATCCTGAATATCTGGTATGTCGTGTAGTTGTATGTTACTTATATGATCAAGTATCCTCTTTCCTTCTGGATTTCTTCTCAAGAGTGAGTCTCAATTCCCTTCTTTAATGTCTCTGATTTTCGCTTCTACGCAGTCCCTTCTGATACATATATTTTGAAACTCCTCCTTGTAGATGATAGGCTGGTTTTCAAACCAGGGGTCGTGCCAGAATAGAGTGCCTTTCCCGTCCTCTAGCCGAATATCATAAAGATCTGTAATATCGCTTATTAGTTTAAGAATCTTTTTTAGAGACCGGCTCATACCTTCATGAAATTTGCAAGTCCATATCAACTTATAGAGTAGGGATTTCTTCTTTTTATAAAGAATCTAATAATTATTTTGTCTTATTAGGTCAATTATTTTTTGGAGAACGCTGAATTCCATTTCACTTTCGAAGTGCGACTATTCTCCGTTGATTAAATACCTAACCTACAAACTTACTAAATCAATTTAACTAAACTTGTCATCTTACATATTGAACCAAAGACATTAGGGTGACTCGGGATAGACTATATATATTATGGTTTCTTTCTATTATTATAAGTAATGAAAGTATTATCAATATTTACAATTAGGTTGTGACCCAATCTAAATTAGGTTGAATACTATTTTATTATTGTCATAAATTTAATCTTGACAATCACATTGATAAGGATCTAAATCAAAGGTTGAGTTACTTTGGTTCAACTTTATTTGTGGTTTATTCATCAATCGCAAGTCACATTTGAATCTTATTTGTATGTTATCGTTGAATATGTTTATTATATTTAATCGTTTAGACTTATTTTAAAAAATTCAAAATTTAATATTATAATTATTTAATATTAATATTATTTGTATAATATTATTTGTTTAGTTTAGTTTATATAATTAATATTATATTGTATATATAATAGTTTTAAAAATATTGGTATCACATTTTTAAAATGAGAAACTTTTATTTCGTCCAAGATTTACGTAATGATCACAAAAATACGAGAAATGTAACAAAAAAAATCCTAAGAAATGATTGTTACCAAAATAACATTCATCAAGGATGTGGAGAAGGAACATTAAGAGAAACGATCCGAAATAAAAATAAACTAACAAACATTAAGTTAAAATCATCCACGCATAAAAGCCAATCAATGAACTAATTCTCGAAACACACAAAACTCCATGAGCAGTTGGATTCTTATATCAACCGATATTGTGTCTTTTGCTTATTTGACTTCATTATATAACTTCAATTTTTTACTATTGAGTTGATTTTTTTTTTCTATGACTTGTTTTTGAGTTTCTTTTTATTTATTTTACAAAAATAAATTCCTATTATTCATATCAAATTTTCACAAACAAAAATATATATGATAAGTGTTATTTGTTTTATAATCACCAATTAATATAATCATAATATTTTTTTTAAGTTACAAAAGTAAAATAAAAGTTAAAATTATGTAACATCTACATTTGGGATAAAATATTTAAAATTAAAAAAAAATAAGTAAAAATTAAAATTCATGTTATTTATATTTAATATACAAATTTTAGTTGAATTGAAAGAAATGTTTTTAATTAAATGAAAAATAGATAAAAATAAGGTCTACAAACAATTTATATATCCAAATCTAATCCCCAAGTGTTACCATTTTTTTTTGTTGGAAGGAAAACAAATGTTACCTTCTAACAAAATTTGGTTCTAAAATCCAAAATTGACAATTGATGTTTTTGTGTATTTCAATAATGTAAGTCTTGTTTTTTTAGAAGGTCCAAAAGGATATACATTATTTGATCGATAAATAGATGGTTTTTGTGTGTTTTAATCTTGTAAAATTTTATTATGTGATTGTTTTTGGATTTGTACTAGAAATAAATAAATTTTGAATAATTTATTTTTATCTTATGGTTAAAAGAACATGTATCTTTTCTAGTTAAAACACTTGAATGATGTCCTCACGGTTGTATAAATAAAAATATGTGTACAAAAATAATTTCATTAAATTATTGAAACACCTCATTTCATAGTTAAATTAATTAAAAAACAGATAAAATCCAACAAAAACAAACTTAATATCAATCAAATAGTGGATAAAAATAATTATTTACAGTATTTATTTTCATTTTTATATGTAAGGATTATAAAATAAATAAAATACAAGTTTGATATAATATGAATACAAATTTATAAACTTTTTCCACTTTAGAATGACAATGATTTTTTTTACAATTAAGAATAAAATTTATTTGATTTAATACTTTATAAATTTATTATAATTAAATATAATTTTAAATCAAGAAAAAAAGTTATACTTTAATGTCCTAACTTTTTTATTAAATTTTATTATGAATATTTATTTTATAAATAAGATTTATTTTACTGTTACAAATATCTACAAAGATCGATGATTAAAACTATTATATATTTGCTTTTTATTATAAAAAATGAGATGTTTTTATCATTATAATGAGTTCACTTAACTTTTGGAGGAAAGAGTCTTAGAATTCTCTTTTATTTTTTAAAACATACAAAAATATTTCATAATTTCCTAAAACATTTATTTTATAAAACAAGTTTGTGTAAAAATAATCATAGGGTGATATAAAAATAGATTAAATCAAAAATATAAATAAAATTAACAAAACCATGTATTAATATATTTGTTTTTAATTATATGAATATATGAATAAAATTAAAAACAAAATTTGGTTTTAGATCTAAGATTTGATTAAGATATATATAACATAGATGATAGAGAGATATTAATTAATATCTGATAATGAAAATAAATCAAAGAGGATATTTAAACTCTTAATTTTTTTTCCCTGAATTAGAAGACTTGATTTGAATAAATTTAAGGATCCTAGTATTCCTATTTAGAAATATCTGTAAATGTGAACATAATTTTTAAATAAAATATTTTGTTATATCAATTTACTTCTCCTTTTGTTTTCAATATTAAGAAATCTCTAAAAGCTTAATATGGTTGATTTATAGTAAGTAATTGTTTTTATACTGTGAAATTTATTATTTGTTAAAAGAAATTTTGAGTAAACTATAATATATATATATTATATTATATTTCTTTCTTATATTAATGTAATAATATGAATAACTTTACATTTATTTATTTCAATTAAAATTTCAAATTAATTTATATCAAAAATATATTTCTAATTAACACTATAATCTTGCATATAGAAAGTTAAAATATTTACCAAATCTACTTAAACAAAAATCATCACACAAAATGTTGAAAAATTTACAAAATATATTTTAATCAAAAAAGTCATAATAAAAATATTTAGTCAATAAATATATAATTTATTGATTACCTTAAATTCCCTATAAATAGTTTAGTTTTTCAATTGAATTACATAACTCAGTATCAAAAGAAAAAATATATAAATTTGAAAATGTCAAGTTCAAGAAATACATATTCTATTGTTATTCTTTTTTTCATGATTTGTTTTATGTTTGATGTTTGCATCTCCAATACAGGTACGAATTAATAAAAAATATTTTATTTAAAAAATGATTTATAAATTCAAACTTTGGTGAGATAAAAAAGTAAATCATTTTGATATTTATTTCAATTACTAAAATTTGCAAGTTATTCTATTATATTATATTTAAAATAACCATTTATTTATTTGTTATTATTTTATTTTTATTTTAATAACAATTTATTTAACTATGACCGGTTTTAATTTGGATAACAATAAAGTTAAAGTTGAGTATTTTAATCATTATTATTTTTATTTCAAATTATAGTTTTTTTCATCTTTATTTTAATGAATGGACTTAAGATATTTTAAATAGGGTCTCTTAAAAAATAATATTTCTTACTTAATCTACCTTAGTGAATTAAATGATGTAAATGGTGTTATTACTAGCTTTATTAAAAATATAGAATTTACATAAATTATTTATCTTAAAATTAAAATATTTGATACACATATTTAATATTTTATTATATTTTTACAGGAGATATTCATCCATGGACAAGAAAGCTTTACAATCACTATTGCATACAAGTTACATGTTCAGATAAATCTGCCTGCTATTGTTGTTTATTTGATCCTGATAAATGTTACCATTCAGTGGGAACATGTGAAGCAAATTGCCAAAAATGAGGAAGTGTATGATTAATTATCACAATTTAGACAATAATAAAAGTTATATAATATAAACAATTTAAAAATGTTCTTTTGGTTACTTCATACATTCTATCATTCTTGTTAATGCATGTGCTAATACAATTTAACTAATTTTATTAAATAAATTAAAAAAATATTCTACCTAATTAATATTGTTAATCATATCATTGACAAAATCTTCAAAATTGACTATATATGTAATTAAAAAAATATAATAGTGGGCCAACATAATTATTTTGGCTTAATGGAAGGCATACAAAAAAAACAATGTAAGATGATTTAAAATTGTACACATCAAAATTTATAATATTTTAATTGTTTTCAAGTTAAACAAAACTAAAATTATCTTAATAATTATCGACGACGATAGCATATTGTCGTGGCTGATAATCGTTTTTAAAAATGTGGTGGGAAAACCGGATTATAAGCGACATCGTTTATAACAAAAATTGTTACTCATAATAATTATGAGGATGATGTTACTTTGCCCTACCTTATTGTTTTTATAGATGACAATTATTTGGTGGTTGTAGTTGGTATTAATCGCTAATAACATTTATACCACTAATAATTATTTTTAAAGAGATTGGTTATCGTTATGTTTGTTGGCTAATAATTTTTTAAATATATTTAAAAAGCATTTCTTTCACTCTCATTTAATGTTTACACAATTAATTATTAAAATACTTAAATTTTCTTTATTTAAAAAAAAAATATTTTATCAATATATCTTATTATCTTTTAAACATTCTTATTTACAAAATAAATAAATAAATAAAATAACTTTCTAATGATCAACACTAATTTTTTTTAAATAATTAAAATTTTATTTAAATAAATTTATACCAAAAAAACTTTAGTTAAAAAAGTTGAATTTCTAATAGATTGAATATATATGAAGGAGATAGAGACCAAAATTTACACCTCGCGTTGTTTATGATGCCTTCCTACCAAGAAAGGACTTCACAATTTGACAGAGACATGAAACAATACACCAAATTCTTCTTAATTTCTTAGATCGGAAAATCCTTGTTTTCGGTTCCTGAAAATTCAAGGTTCAAAATTCTCGGTCGAACCTCTTGGTCTTCGGTGAAAGTTATCAGTCCTCGGTTCGAGAGTTCTCGATCGGATGCGGACCTCCTCAATCCTAGGTCTGACCTTTCGATCAGATGTAAAATCCTCGATCGGATCTTTCGGTCCTAGGTTAGGTTTCTCGGTCGGACCTCTTGGTTTAGACCAAAGACTTTCGGTCCTAGTCAGACTTCTCAATCCTCAAGAACATCAAAATTGTAGGTTTTGCAATTTTGATGGAGGCTTGAATTCTTCAATCCAAGGGTCTGGGTAGCTTCACATAGCTCCCTGGAACATTTAGAACATCCACCCCAATGTATCAATCGACATGGGTGATGATCAATTCGTTCAAAACACTTTATAGCTAAAAATCGGGTTTTTGGTTTTAAAGTTATTTTGAAGTGTAAGGAGCTAGTCAATGATTTCTCTATACTTTATATACTTAGTTTCTACCAAAACAAGAACACTGTTGTTTGTTTGGACCAATTTAAGAACTCAAAATTTTAAATTATTTTGATTTTGATCCAACATGATCCATATAGTTTCCCAACATCATTATAAGTATGTTGGGATACTTTCTTTGCAGTTATTCTTGAGGATAAGCACAAGAACAGTAAACCCGATTTTTGGATTTTTCTATTTAAGGTTGATTGTTTGATTCTATCCTAGATAGAAAGCTTAAAAATAATCCTAAAATCCAACAACCAGATTATAGAAACTTATGTAGAAATTTCGAAAAATTCGAAATCATGAAGCCTTAATGTCGGATTTCTAGTTTTTTGATTTGAAGATTGAGAGTTGATATGTTGGATTCAGAATTGTTGAGGGAGGATAGCCTCCCGAAATCGGTTTGAGGAGTCAAGTGGACTGAATTAGTCAAAAGTCATTAATGACGTTTTGGGTGTTCTTGGATTAACTTGTCAGAATAAGCATGATCACAGCCTATTAATGTAGGGGAAATGATCATCATAGTAGGGTGATCATTTCAACTTTTTAAATGGAGTCAAACAATCTAGAAATGGCCGAGATTCATCTTTGAAAAATCAAAGATGGTTATCCATCTAGAGCCGTGACAAAGACGATGATTAGAGAATGAAACAGCGTTATTTTGAGGGAAAACGCGAATGCGGAGCACTCTGTCCGCATTCTGTCTAGGCTTCATTGCATTTCGGCGTACCGTCATGTTTTCGACTATCAACGTTGAGGCGCGCGTTACCGTCAAAATATGACATTACCCTCTCATTTCTTAAAATTTTCAATATAATTCACTTTATGTTTATCTAATTATTAAAAAATGATAAAACTTACGTTTTATCGACTCATTTTATTGAGAAAAAAATTCGTTCTTGTTTTAAGTTCACCTAACCTTTTTTTAAGTCCATTTCAACTCTCTGAATTCTGAATTCGTCCCTGACTATTAATAATCTTTAACGGCCTACTTTAATTTAAATATTTTCCAAATTTTTCCAAACCAGATATCGTGTATATAATGACAAATATACACAACATTTCTCATATTTCAGTTAAAGTGGTTTAACTTATCAAATAAGAAAGAAAAAGATAATATTAAAGTAGGCATGCATGAATATCATTTTGTAAGCAAAATAATACCAATATAATTTAAAAAGTTTTAAAAATGATATCATTATAGTCTTAAAGAAAGTAGTACTCATTATGCTTGTAAATACAATATATGTATTTTGAACATACAACCTCAAACTTATGTTGAAAGTAAACATGCAAATTTTGTGTGAAAATTTAAAACCATAACCAAATTAAATACATTTTAACAATTTATAGCGCAAAACAAATTTTAATATATATATTTTAATCGACCCATACATAGTAATCATATGACATTTATAAAAGGTAAGTAAAATATCATATACAAAAGATCGGGTCTATATTATATTTGTTTAGTTTTTAAATAAAAGAAAATGTATTTCATTGATTAATATTGTGACATACTTTCAGTTATAAAAAGTGACATATTAAGAATAAACAAATTCCAAATATAAAAGTAATAACTGAAAAAAAGGAAAAAATTTACACTCAAATAAAAATTATTACCATAAAAAGACTAAAATATCCCTTCCAAAATAAAATAAAAACTCAAATATGTAGTCAAAGAGTAAGAGTAGTCAAAAAGGAAGTTCACAATAGAATCAGAGTTTTAAAACTGTAGGTCTTGTATGTTTTGTTATTTCCAATCAGATACTCTAGGGTCGTTGTTTGTCATCTTTAAATCAAATATAGAGATCGTCTAATTTTGATTTTGACCCTTTCCCACTTTTAAAATTTATAATGAAATAGTGCTAAGCTGTTTTTTTTTTAAAACTCAAATATGTACAAATCTAGTTCATTCTTATTTAAAGACTAACTAAATATTTTTCTTCCTCAAAATCAAAATAAAGTTATTCAAAATGTCATTAAAGATTTAAATTAATATTTTATTATTTATTTTGAATTTGTACATTTATATTACAAATAAAAAATCGTTTAATCTTAACGACAAATATTACATAAAAAAAATGAAAATAAAAAAATAATATAAATACGTTACCCAACATATAATCAAGTTTATACATCCTTAAGTAGGCCAATTCTTTTTTTTATAAATACATAATTCATTAATCACTTAAAATTCGATATTTTTATAAATGGTCAATTATAAGTTAAGAATCAACTCTCCTATAATCATGAATCATTTAACTTAAAACATTTTAAATATGAATTGTATTTGATTTTAAGACTGCACCCCCATTTATCGATCACATTATTTAATTCATTAATTAAAAAATTAAAATTGCCTTTACTCAATTTTTTTTTTTATCAATGTCATTATATTAAAAAAAAAAAAAAACATTTCTTCAAAATCTCAGAACGAATCATGAGTTAAAGTATATTTTTTTTTAGGGATTATCAAAAAGAACAAAAACAAGAACATTGACAAGTGTTTTTATGTTTATTAATAAATTCCTGAAAAGAGAAGAGGTTTGAGTATTGTTTACTCAAAAGGGCTTTTTTCCGTTTATGGTCTTCCTTGCTTCCAAAAAAACACTATAAATATGAACTCCCATGCTCACTATGATCTCCCAACCCTTCTTCTTTCTTTCTCTTCATCTGTTCTGAAAATGGATTGTCTTCTCAACAATGGCGGTCTCATTTCTGAACCTGGTTTTCGTTTTCACCCAACCGATGAAGAACTCGTTCTTCATTACCTCTACAGAAAGGTCATGTCTTTCCCATTACCCCCTTACTTTATACCCGAAATCAACGTCTGCCAATTCGATCCCTGGCTTCTACCAGGTATATGCATTTCTCTAATTAACTTGTTCTGTTGTTTCAATCTGCAATCTCCGGCAATTAATTTATTTTCCGGCAGGTGATCCCGAGAAGAAGAGGTATTTCTTCAGCAAACATGAACCCAACTACTCAAATTCAAACAGGTCAAACATGGCCGCCGGTAACGGCTTCTGGAAAGCAACCGGAGTCGAAGAGCAAATCGATGTCTTTTCTAATCAATTTCGGATTGTGGGTATGAAGAAAACTCATGTCTTTTACGTTGGGAAATCTCCCAACGGTTCCAAGACTGAGTGGTTCATGGACGAATATCGCCTAGCTGATTTCCCATTGGAGAATTGGGTTTTGTGCAAAATCTTTGTGAAGAAGAATTACAGGAAGAAGATAGCGGTGGAGGCAGCGCCGGCGCCGGCGCCGGAACTTGATTCGAATGGAACTGTGCCGGAAAATACCTACTAAACATGAGCCCGACGATCATCAACAGAGAAGGGAAAGGAAAGAAAGCTATTGTTATTGAGTTTATTTATTTACCTTTATTTTCTTGTTTGAAAAAAAACATGGTGTTAAATGTAATGTTACTCTTTTATGTGAAGAAATAATGAAGTTGAAGTTACTAAGGATAAAATCTTGTAAAAGTATTATTTTAAGTCTCACAAATCATTCTTGTTTAATGGTGAACAATATCTTTTATTTTCATCAAAATCAAAATAAGGTTGGTTCATAATTTGATTGAAAATTTTATTTATTTTTTCATTAGAAGAAGACTCTAAATAACTAGTAGAAAATAATTTTAAAATAATGCATGTAAACTCCTATGCCGTTTATAGGGATGAAATTGACTTCTTAATTATTTTGTCATTTATCGGGATGAAATTGACCTCTTAATTATTTTATCGTGTACGATAATTTTGAGATTGTTTTTTTTTTTAAATTATGTAACACTTAATTATATATTTTGTTGTTTTTTCACAAGTTTTCTTGTTTATTTTTTTCTTTCTAAAGATCTTAGTTGTTTCTGGAAGTTGTTATTTAAATTAAATATCTCTCTATTGATTTTACAAAATTTGTTGAACTTATTGTAAATTGGTTATAATTGTGATGTTTTAGTTCTATTTTGTTTTTTTGGAGGGATTAGGTTACCCTCTCATGTGTGGTTTTCCTCGACGTGGTTTTATGTGTATTTGTAAAACTAGCTTAATTAGATGTATGAAACTAATAAAAGTTTATCTATTATTAAAAATTAGTTATTCTATTTCTATTATTAAACTCTATTAACTTTTTATTTTATTTTAATATTTATTAATTAAATAATCATTTTTTCTTTCTCCTTTTTTTAATAATTAATTAATTTATTTATCTCTTTTACCATTTTTATTTATTTATTCCTTTTTTATTAATTAATTAATCAATTTATCTCCTTTTATTATTTTTTTGTTTAATATTTTATTTTTATTTTTTTCTACTATTTTGTTTCTTTTTATATCAACCTAATATTATAATGTATAAAATAGTTCAACATTTACTATAATAACTAATTTTATTAAAAATTTAAATTCTAAAATCAAAGATTAATTTATCATAAGTCTTCGGTAAGGATTGCGATGTTAGTTAATATTGTGAGATAATTGAGATTTGACAGTACAAAATTGTTATTTGATAGTATACGAAAATTTAAATTTGGCAACATGTTTGTATTTAAGAAATTTTAGATGTATTTGTGAAATTATTTTTGAAGGTTTTGTGAAGGTTTTGTTTTATTGTAATAGGCCTTCTATTTTTTTGAAAAAGAATTAACAACTTCTTTTAAATTTTTTTATATGATAATGTTTTGAGAAGGGTTTGTTTAATTGTAATAGGTCTTCTAATTTTGTAAAAAAGATTTAATAACTTGTTTGTGATTTTGTTTTTGTTTTCTTATTATAAACAAAAAAGAAATTAATATTATTTATGTTTAATCTTTGATTTATAATTTATAATTTTTAATAGAATTAAATATTATAGTAAATATTGAACTATTTTATTCATTACAATATTATGTTGATATAAAAAAAAAGTAAAAGGAGATAAATGAATTAATTAATAAAAAAGAATAAAAAAAAATATTAAAAAAAATAAATTAATAAAAAAGGAGGAGAGAAAAAAATGAATATTTAATTAGTAAATAGTAAAATTAAAAAAAATTAAGAAACAACATAGACTAAATGAATCATTTGTTTACTAATATATGCCAAATGAAGGTTCATTTTGTTTACTTATATAGGCTAAATGAAACATTTTAAATAGTACCTAGTCTGAATTTTTATTAGTTCATATACAGTTTTTTTTCTTAAATATATATTTAACTAAATATTAATAATATTTTATTCATAATTTTGTTTGAAATTAACCTTTACGCATTTTTTTTTTTTAAAAATTACTCATTTACATTTATTTTTTTGTTTAAACTAGTTAGACTATTTTAAATAATACAAAATAAAAGAAATTAACCTTAAGTAAGAAGGTTCTTATTTTGAGGTCTAAATTTGAATTATTTTGATAACTAATTTAAAATCATTCATCCTTAAGATTTCAATTAGATTTTGATTAAAATTTATTTTGACTAATAAACTCATCTCGTCATCAAAATAAAAGTGAATAACTGTCATTTTAGTGTAACAACCGATTCAATTATATTACGAGTTATAGATAATTATATCATATTTTATTAAAATACTCATATAATTCTCACAAATCATTCTTGTTTACAGTTTAACCATATCTTTTATTTTAATCAAAATCAATATAAGGCTAATTTGATGTGAAAATTTTATTTATTTTTTCATTAGAAGACTCTTAATAACAAGTGAAAAAACGTAAAAATAATACATGTAAACCTACTACTTCAAAATATATTGTTAATTCAAGGCGAAGATATTGTCACCGGGACGAGATTGACTTCTTAATTGTTTTGTTGTTTATGGGAATATTGAGATTGGTTTTTTCTATTAAATTATGTAACACTGAGATTATTTTGTCGTTTTTCACAAGATATATTATTTTTTTTCAAGATCTTAGATGTTTTTTAGAGTGTACTTATGTTATGTTGTTATCTAAATTAAATATCTCTTTACTAATTTATAAAATTTGCTTAACTAAATAAATTGGATATAATTGTGTTGTTTTAGTTCTATTTTTTTGGGTTGATTTTGTAGTGATTTGTTTACCACTCTTTTGTGGTTTGAGATTATCACTTTTGTTCTCCACTTAGAAACTATTATAGGTATAAAGTTCATATATATTTAAATAAATTTAAAATAATTTTCTATACATGATTTTGTTTGAAATTATACTTTGTATAATTATTTTTGTTAGAAATTAATTTTTTTCTATTTATTTTTGTTTAAAATAGTTAGACTGTATTGAACTTTAAACAATTCTTATTCTATCATCGAAATTTGATCCATTTTGATAGCTAATTTAAAATAATCGATCACATAAGATTTCAACTAAGTTGTGTTTATTAGATTTAGATTAGAGTTTTTTTTTACTAATGATCTTATTTGTCCTCAAATCAAATTAATTCATTCTAAAAAAGAATAAGAAGATATCCAACTTTTAGTTTAAATCATGTCAAGCTAATGGATTCAAACATATTAACGATTTAATTTGTATTAAATATCATATTTATTAATGTCATGTCTTAAAAGTACACATTTAATCTCACAAATCATTCTTGTTTAAAAGTACACATTTAATCTCACAAATCATTCTTGTTTAAAGGTTGACCATAATTTTTATTTTCATCAAAATCAAAACAAAGCTGGTTCATAATTTGATTAAAATATTTATTTTTACAAATAACAAGTGGAAAAAGAATTTTAAAATAATGCATGGAAACTCCTACGTCTTTAGAAGACATTGTTAGTCCTGCATAATTTTTTGTCGTTTATCAGGATAAAATTGACTTCTTAATTATTTTTTCGTTTACGGAAATATTGAGATTGATTTTTTCTATTAAATTATGTAACACTTAAATTATTTTGTCGTTTTTGAAAGAATTCTTACTTTTATTTTTCTAAGATCATAGTTGTTTTTTTGGGTGTATTTATGTTGTTATCTAAATCAAATATCTCCCTACTAATTGCAAAATTGGTTGAACTTATGAGTATATTTTTAATAATTGTGATGTTTAATTTCTATTTTTGTTGATTTTATTGGAGAGATTTGTTTACCACCATTATGTGGTTTGTGAGTGACTATTCTTCTTGTTTTTCTCCTCCTAACTGTTTTTTCTTCTTTTTTATGTATAATGTTATTTATAAACTTAACTAAGTTTTAAATATTTTTCTATATGATATTGATCTTTATATATTTACTTTTCATTTAAAATTATTCTTTATATATTTATTTTTGTTTAAAATAGTTAAACTATTTTAAATAATACAATATGATGAACTTAACTCAATGTATGAACAATTCTTATATATGGTCAAAATTTGAATCATCTAGATAATTAATTTAAAATTATTAATCGCCTTAGGTTCCAATTAGGTTGTGTTTATTAGATATGGATTAGAGTTTATTTGAGTTAATAAACCAATTCCGTCTTCAAATTAAATCACATTCATTCATATTAAAGAGCTAGTCGCCCTCTTTGATGCAAGTAATGTCTAGCCGGTCAATTAAAAAACATTATTGGTTTTGTATTACGATAATATTTTAAAAGTACTCGTTAATTTAGGGGTGTTCAGTATTTGGTCTGAACCGAATATCCGACCGAATTCGAATTCACCGAATTCGAATAAACCAAATTCGAATTCTATTTTCGGTTTTCGAATCGAATTTCAAATCAATTCGAATTCAAATAAGGTTTTCGAATTGGTTTTTGAGTTTGAGTTTCAACTCGAAAACCAAACCGAATTCAATTTTTTATTATTCATTTTTTCAAACTTAGTTTAAAAAAAGTTCAAAATAATCAAATTAGAATATTTTGAACTAAAGATTTAATAACAAAAAAAAGGTAACAAAAACACCAGTGGTCTAGTGGTAGAATAATATCCTGCCACGGTATAGACCTGGGTTCAATTCCCGACTGGTGCAATTTATTTTGAGTTATGCTAGTTTCAAAAAATTTATTCGAAATTCGAACCGAATATCAAATTCGGTTCGGTTTAATTAAAATTTATTCGAATTCGGTTCGGTTTTCGAATTTATTAAAAAAAATAAAAATTCGAATAAACCGAACCGAGGAACTCGAATAACTCAAAAACCGTACCGATGAACACCCCTACGTTAATTCTCACAAATCATTATTGTTTAAATGTTAACCATGTATTTTATTTTCATCAAAATCAAAATAAGACTTGTTCATAATTTGTTTGAATGCTAACAAAATATTATTTAATTATCGAAATCCAAAATAGAGTTATTTAAAAGGTTATTAAAAATTTAATTTTTTCTTCGAATATATGCTACGAATAATATAAGTTGAATTTATTGATAATATTCGGGTCTTTTTGATTATCATTGTGTTATATAGTATGTTTTTAATAAACTTATATTATTTCACGTATTTAAAATTAAGGGAAGGAGATTTGAGAATAAACATCTAAGAGGAAAGCATTGAGATTTGTATAGACATTTTCAAGAGTGCTACATAGATCAATTTTTTTTTTGGGATAAACGACTTAGCGTTATTTCATTAAAAATTTCCAAAAATGGGAAAAAAATCACGAGTTTAAGAGATCATTCTAGATAGGCCTAGAATGATTTTGAAGTCATAACATTCTGAATAAAAGCTAAAAAGGTAAAAACGTAAATGAATTATCTAATTACAATGTTTACAATTCTAGTGAGTTCAAAAAATAGTAAATTCCAGTTTTTGCAGATATTCCAGTTCTTCTCCACGTTCCCGTGAGGGCGCTGCAATCTGATCCAATATCTTTCCATAACTCGTCAACGCTCCTACGGGTTCTGCCATATACCCTTGCATTCCATTCTTGCCAAACGTTATACACCACTACTCTAAAGACGCACTTGAACACGCTTGTTGTAAATCTATTTCCCTTGGCTCTGAGTAGTTTTGCTTTTTTGATTTCAATCCATTCACTTGGAAAACTGATCAGCTTCAGGATTTTATAGAATTTGTCCCAAAGCTTCTAAGCAATACAGTAGCTCCCGAATAGGTGATCTATGGTTTCTTCATTTCCTCTACATAGAAGACAGCTCGCGTCCGGGATGCTCATATATTTGCTGATACGATAATGAGTGCTAAGTTTTTCCCAGAAGGCGGTCATAGGATGAACTGGTGTCGAGGGATAATCTTCGTTGACCATACAAGAGGAGCCCATTATACTTTCAGTACTTTTTCCCGGGTTACCTCCCATATTTTCTTCGATACCAGCTTCCCATTGTCATCAACTTTCCATTCCTGAATATCTGGTATGTCGTGTAGTTGTATGTTACTTATATGATCAAGTATCTTCTGTCCTTCTGGATTTTTTCTCAGGAGTGAGTCTCATTTCCCGTCTTTAATGTCTCTGATTTTCGCTTCTGCACAGTCCCTTATTATACGGGTATTTTGAAACTCCTCCTTGTAGATTATAGGCTGGTTTTCGAACTAGGGGTCGTGCCAGAATAGAGTGTATTTCCCATCCTCTAGCCGAATGTCATAAAGATCTGCAATATCACTTATTAGTTTAAAAATCTTTTTTAGAGACCAACTCATACTTTCATGAATTTTGCAAGTCCAGATCAACTTATAGAGTAGGGATTTCTTCTTTTATAAAGAATCTAATAATTATTTTTTCTTATTAGGTCAATTATTTGTTTGAAGAACGTTGAATTCCATTTTACTTCGAAGTGCGACTATTCTCCATTGATTAAGCACCTAATCTAAAACTTACTAAATCAATTTAACTAAACTTGTCATCTTACAGACTGAACCCAAGACATTAGGGTGACTCGGGATAGACTATATATATATATTATGGTTTCTTTCTATTATTATAAGTAATGAAAGTATTATCAATATTTACAATTAGGTTGTGACCCAATCTAAATTAGGTTGAATACTATTTTATTATAGTCATAAATTTAATCTTGACAATCACATTGATAAGGATCTAAATCAAAGGTTGAGTTACTTTGATTCAACTTTATTTGTGGTTTATTCGTCAATCGCAAGTCACATTTGAATCATATTTGTATATTATCGTTGAATATGTTTATTACATTTAATCGTTTAGACTTATTTTAAAAAATTCAAAATTTAATATTATAATTATTTAATATTAATATTATTTGTATAATATTATATGTTTAGTTTAGTTTATATAATTAATATTATATTGTATATATAATAGTTTTAAAAATATTGGTATCACATTTTTAAAATGAGAAACTTTTCTTTCGTCCAAGATTTGCGTAATGATCACAAAAATACGATAAATGTTACCCAAAAAAATCCTAACAAAAGATTGTTACCAAAATGACATTCATCAAGGATGTGGAGAAAGAACATTAAGAGAAACGATCCGAAATAAAAAAAACTAACAAACATTAAGTTAAAATCATCCACACATAAAAACCAATCAATGAACTAATTCTCGAAACACACAAAACTCCATGAGCAGTTGGATTCTCATATCAACCGATATTGTGTCTTTTGCTTCGTTTCTATATTTGACGCCATTATATAACTTCAATTTTTCTCTATTCAGTTGATTTTTTTTTTATGACTTGTTTTTGAGTTTCTTTTTATTTATTTTACAAAAATAAATTCCTATTATTCATATCAAATTTTCACAAACAAAAATATATATGATAAGTGTTATTTGTTTTATAATCACCAATTAATATAATCATAATATTTTTTTTAAGTTACAAAAGTAAAATAAAAGTTAAAATTATGTAACATCTACATTTGGTATAAAATATTTAAAATTAAAAAGAAATAAGTAAAAATTAAAATTCATGTTATTTATATTTAATATACAAATTTTAGTTGAATTGAAAGAAATGTTTTTAATTAAATGAAAAATAGATAAAAATAAGGTCTACAAACAATTTATATTTCCAAATCTAATCCCCAAGTGTTACCATTTTTATTTTTTGTTGGAAGGAAAACAAATGTTACCTTCTAACAAAATTTGGTTCTAAAATCCAAAATTGACAATTGATGTTTTTGTGTATTTCAATAATGTAAGTCTTGTTTTTTTTAGAAGGTCAAAAGGATATATATTATTTGATCGATAAATAGATGGTTTTTGTGTGTTTTAATCTTGTAAAATTTTATTATGTGGTTGTTTTTGGATTTGTACTAGAAATAAATAAATTTTGAATAATTTATTTTTATCTTATGGTTAAAAGAACATGTATCTTTTCTAGTTAAAACACTTGAATGATGTCCTCACTGTTGTATAAATAAAAATATATGTACAAAAATAATTTCATTAAATTATTGAAACACCTCATTTCATAGTTAAATTAATTAAAAAACAGATAAAATCCAATAAAATCAAACTTAATATCAATCAAATAGTGGATAAAAATAATTATTTACAGTATTTATTTTCATTTTTATATGTAAGGATTATAAAATAAATAAAATACAAGTTTGATATAATATGAATACAAATTTATAAACTTTTTTCACTTTAGAATGACAATGATTTTTTTTACAATTAAGAATAAAATCTATTTGATTTAATACTTTATAAATTTATTATAATTAAATATAATTTTAAATCAAGAGAAAAAAAGTTATACTTTAATGTCCTAACTTTTTTATTAAATTTTATTATGAATATTTATTTTATAAATAAGATTTATTTTACTGTTACAAATATCTACAAAGATCGATGATTAAAACTATTATATATTTGCTTTTTATTATAAAAAATGAGATGTTTTTATCATTAAAATGAGTTCACTTAACTTTGGAGGGAAGAGTCTTAAAATTCTCTTTTATTTTTTAAAACATACAAAAATATTTCATAATTTCCTAAAACATTTATTTTATAAAACAAGTTTGTGTAAAAATAATCATAGGGTGATATAAAAATAGATTAAATCAAACATATAAATAAAATTAACAAAACCATGTATTAATATATTTGTTTTTAATTATATGAATATATGAATAAAATTAAAAACAAAATTTGGTTTTAGATCTAAGATTTGATTAAGATATATATAACATAGATGATAGAGAGATATTAATTAATATCTGTTATATATATAATGAAAATAAATCAAAGAGGATATTTAAACTCTTAATTTTTTTTCCCTGAATTAGAAGACTTGATTTGAATAAATTTAAGGATCCTAGTATTCCTATTTAGAAATATCTGTAAATGTGAACATAATTTTTAAATAAAATATTTTGTTATATCAATTTACTTCTCCTTTTGTTTTCAATATTAAGAAATCTCTAAAAGCTTAATATGGTTGATTTATATTAAGTAATTGTTTTTATACTGTGAAATTTTTTATTTGTTAAAAGAAATTTTGAGTAAACTATAATATATATATATATATATATATATTATATTATATTTCTTTCTTATATTAATGTAATAATATGAATAACTTTACATTTATTTATTTCAATTAAAATTTCAAATTAATTTATATCAAAAATATATTTCTAATTAACACATATAATCTTGCATATAGAAAGTTAAAATATTTACCAAATCTACTTAAACAAAAATCATCACACAAAATGTTGAAAAATTTACAAAATATATTTTAATCAAAAAAGTCATAATAAAAATATTTAGTCATTAAATATATAATTTATTGATTATCTTAAATTCCCTATAAATAGTTTAGTTTTTCAATTGAATTACATAACTCAGTATCAAAAGAAAAAATATATAAATTTGAAAATGTCAAGTTCAAGAAATACATATTCTATTGTTATTCTTTTTTTCATGATTTGTTTTATGTTTGATGTTTGCATCTCCAATACAGATACGAATTAATAAAAAAATATTTTATTTAAAAAATGATTTATAAATTCAAACTTTGGTGAGATAAAAAAGTAAATCATTTTGATATTTATTTCAATTACTAAAATTTGCAAGTTATTCTATCATATTATATTGAAAATAACCATTTATTTATTTGTTATTATTTTATTTTTATTTTAATAACAATTTATTTAACTATGACCGGTTTTAATTTGGATAACAATAAAGTTAAAGGTGAGTATTTTAATCATTATTATTTTTATTTCAAATTATAGTTTTTTTCATCTTTATTTTAATGAATGGACTTAAGATATTTTAAATAGGGTCTCTTAAAAAATAATATTTCTTACTTAATCTACCTTAGTGAATTAAATGATGTAAATGGTGTTATTACTAGCTTTATTAAAAATATAGAATTTACATAAATTATTTATCTTAAAATTAAAATATTTGATACACATATTTAATATTTTATTATATTTTTACAGGAGATATTCATCCATGGACAAGAAAGCTTTACAATCACTATTGCATACAAGTTACATGTTCAGATAAATCTGCCTGCTATTGTTGTTTATTTGATCCTGATAAATGTTACCATTCAGTGGGAACATGTGAAGCAAATTGCCAAAAATGAGGAAGTGTATGATTAATTATCACAATTTAGACAATAATAAAAGTTTTATAATATAAACAATTTAAAAATGTTCTTTTGGTTACTTCATACATTCTATCATTCTTGTTAATGCATGTGCTAATACAATTTAACTAATTTTATTAAATAAATTAAAAAAATATTCTACCTAATTAATATTGTTAATCATATCATTGACAAAATCTTCAAAATTGACTATATATGTAATTAAGAAAAATATAATAGTGGGCCAAAATAATTATTTTGGCTTAAAGGAAGGCATACAAAAAACAATGCAAGATGATTTAAAATTGTACACATCAAAATTTATAATATTTTAATTGTTTTCAAGTTAAACAAAACTAAAATTACCTTAATAATTATCGACGACGATAGCATATTGTCGTGGCTGATAATCGTTTTTAAAAATGTGGTGGAAAAACCGGATTATAAGCGACATCGTTTATAACAAAAATTGTTACTCATAATAATTACGAGGATGATGTTACTTTGCCCTCCCTTATTGTTTTTATAGATGACAGTTATTTGGTGGTCGTCGTTGGTATTAATCGCTAATAACATTTATACCACTAATAATTATTTTTAAAGAGATTGGTTATCGTTATGTTTGTTGGCTAATAATTTTTTAAATATATTTAAAAAGCATTTCTTTCACTCTCATTTAATGTTTACACAATTAATTATTAAAATACTAAAATTTTCTTTATTTTAAAAAAAAAATATTTTATCAATATATCTTATTATCTTTTAAACATTCTTATTTACAAAATAAATAAATAAATAAAATAACTTTCTAATGCAACACTAATTTTTTTCAAATAATTAAAATTTTATTTAAATAAATTTATACCAAAAAAACTTTAGTTAAAAAAGTTGAATTTTAATAGATTGAATATATATGAAGGAGATAGAGACAAAAATTTATACCTCACGTTGTTTATGATGCCTTCCTACCAAGAAAGGACTTCACAATTTGACAGAGACATGAAACAATACACCAAATTCTTCTTAATTTCTTAGATTGGAAAATCCTTGTTTTCGGTTCCTTGTTTTCGGTTCCTGAAAATTCAAGGTTCAAAATTCTCGGTCGAACCTCTCGGTCCTCTGTGGAAGTCATCAGTCCTAGGTTCGAGAGTTCTCGATCGGATGCGGACCTCCTCAATCATAGGTCTGACCTTTCGATCGGATGTAAAATTCTCGATCGGATCTTTCGGTCCTAGGTTAGGTTTCTCGGTCGGACCTCTTGGTTCGGACCAAAGACTTTCGGTCCTAGTCAGACTTCTCAATCCTCAAGAACATCAAAATTGTAGGTTTTGCAATTTTGATGGAGGCTTGAATTCTTCAATCCAAGGGTCTGGGTAGCTTCACATAGCTCCCAGGAACATTTAGAACATCCACCTCAATGTATCAATCGACATGGGTGATGATCAATTCGTTCAAAACAGTTTATAGCTAAAAATCGGGTTTTTGGTTTTAAAGTTATTTTGAAGTGTAAGGAGCTAGTCAATGACTTCTCTATACTTTATATACTTAGTTTCTACCAAAACAAGAACACTTTTGTTTGTTTGGACCAATTTAAGAACTCAAAATTTTAAATTATTTTGAAATTTTTGATTTTGATCCAACATGATCCATATAGTTTCCCAACATCATTATAAGCATGTTGGGATACTTTCTTTGCAGTTATTCTTGAGGATAAGCACAAGAACAGTAAACCGGATTTTTGGATTTTTCTATTTAAGGTTGATTGTTTGATTCTATCCTAGATAGAAAGCTTAAAAATAATCCTAAAATCCAACAACCAGATTATACAAACTTATGTAGAAATTTCGAAAAATTCGAAATCATGAAGCTTTAATGTCGGATTTCTAGTTTTTTGATTTGAAGATTGAGAGTTGATCTGTTGGATTCAGAATTGTTGAGGGTGGATAGCCTCCCGAAATCGGTTTGAGGAGTCAAGTGGACCGAATTAGTCAAAAGTTATTAATGACGTTTTGGGTGTTCTTGGATTAACTTGTCAGAATAAGCATGATCACAGCCTATTAATGTAGGGGAAATGATCATCATAGTAGGGTGATCATTTCAACTTTTTAAATGGAGTCAAACAATCTAGAAATGGCCGAGATTCATCTTTGAAAAATCAAAGATGGTTGCGGATGGTTATCCATCTGGAGTCGTGAAAAAGACGATGATTAGAGAATGAAACAGCGTTATTTTGAGGGAAAACGCGAATGCGGAGCACTCTGTCCGCATTCTGTCTAGGCTTAATTGCATTTCAGCGTACCGTCATGTTTTCGACTATCAACGTTGAGGCGCGCGTTACTGTCAAAATATGACATTACCCTCTCATTTCTTAAAATTTTCAATATAATTCACTTTATGTTTATCTAATTATTAAAAAATGATAAAACTTACGTTTTATCGACTCATTTTATTGAGAAAAAAATTTGTTCTTGTTTTAAGTTCACCTAACCTTTTTTTAAGCCCATTTCAACTCTCTGAATTCTGAATTCGTCCCTGACTATGAATAATCTTTAACGGCCTACTTTAGTGTTAAATATTTTCCAATTTTTTTCAAACCAGATATCGTGTATATAATGACAAATATACACAACATTTCTCATATTTCAGTTAAAGTGGTTTAACTTATCAAATAAGAAAGAAAAAGATAATATTAAAGTAGGCATGCATGAATATCATTTTGTAAGCAAAATAATACCAATATAATTTAAAAAGTTTTAAAAATGATATCATTATAGTCTTAAAGAAAGTAGTACTCATTATGCTTGTAAATACAATATATGTATTTTGAACATACAACCTCAAACTTATGTTGAAAGTAAACATGCAAATTTTGTGTGAAAATTTAAAACCATAACCAAATTAAATACATTTTAACAATTTATAGCGCAAAACAAATTTTAATATATATATTTTAATCGACCCATACATAGTAATCATATGACATTTATAAACGGTAAGTAAAATATCATATACAAAAGATCGGGTCTATATTATATTTGTTTAGTTTTTAAATAAAAGAAAATGTATTTCATTGATTAATATTGTGACATACTTTCAGTTATAAAAAGTGACATAATAAGAATAAACAAATTCCAAATATAAAAGTAATAGCTAAAAAAAAGGAAAAAATTTACACTCAAATAAAAATTATTACCATAAAAAGACTAAAATACCCTTCCAAAATAAAAAAAAAAACTCAAATATGTAGTCAAAGAGTAAGAGTAGTCAAAAAGGAAGTTCACAACAGAATTAGAATTTTAAAACTGTAGGTCTTGTATGCTTTTGTTATTTTTTACTGTAATCTTTGTTTGTTTGTTATTTCCAATCAGATACTCTAGGGTCGTTGTTTATCATATTTAAATCAAATATAGAGATCGTCTAATTTTGATTTTGACCCTTTCCCACTTTTGAGATTTCTAATGAAATAGCGCTAAGCTGTTTTTTTTTTAAACTCAAATATGTACAAATCTAGTTCATTCTTATTTAAAGACTAACTAAATATTTTTCTTCCTCAAAATCAAAATAAAGTTATTCAAAATGTCATTAAAGATTTAAATTAATATTTTATTTATTTATTTTGAATTTGTACATTTATATTACAAATGATAAAAATCGTTTAATATTAACGACAAATATTACATAAAAAAAAATGAAAATAAAAAAATAATATAAATACGTTACCCAACATATAATCAAGTTTATACATCCTTAAGTAGGCCAATTCTTTTTTTTATAAATACATAATTCATTAATCACTTAAAATTCGATATTTTTATAAATGGTCAATTATAAGTTAAGAATCAACTCTCCTATAATCATGAATCATTTAACTTAAAACATTTTAAATATGAATTGTATTTGATTTTAAGACTGCACTCCCCATTTATCCCCATTTATCGATCACATTATTTAATTCATTAATTAAAAAATTAAAATTGCCTTTACTCTCTTTTTTTTTATCAATGTCATTATATTAAAAAAAAAACATTTCTTCAAAATCTCAGAACGAATCATGAGTTAAAGTATATTTTTTTTTTAGGGATTATCAAAAAGAACAAAAACAAGAACATTGACAAGTGTTTTTATGTTTATTAATAAATTCCGGAAAAGAGAAGAGGTTTGAGTATTGTTTACTCAAAAGGGCTTTTTTCCGTTTACGGTCTTCCTTGCTTCCAAAAAAACACTATAAATATGAACTCCCATGCTCACTATGATCTCCCAACCCTTCTTCTTTCTTTCTCTTCATCTGTTCTGAAAATGGATTGTCTTCTCAACAATGGCGGTCTCATTTCTGAACCTGGTTTTCGTTTTCACCCAACCGATGAAGAACTCGTTCTTCATTACCTCTACAGAAAGGTCGTGTCTTTCCCATTACCCCCTTACTTTATACCCGAAATCAACGTCTGCCAATTCGATCCCTGGCTTCTACCAGGTATATACATTTCTCTAATTAACTTGTTCTGTTGTTTCAATCTGCAATCTCCGGCGATTAATTTATTTTCCGGCAGGTGATCCCGAGAAGAAGAGGTATTTCTTCAGCAAACATGAACCCAACTACTCAAATTCAAACAGGTCAAACATGGCCGCCGGTAACGGCTTCTGGAAAGCAACCGGAGTCGAAGAGCAAATCGATGTCTTTTCTAATCAATTTCGGATTGTGGGTATGAAGAAAACTCATGTCTTTTACGTTGGGAAATCTCCCAACGGTTCCAAGACTGAGTGGTTCATGGACGAATATCGCCTAGCTGATTTCCCATTGGAGAATTGGGTTTTGTGCAAAATCTTTTTGAAGAAGAATTACAGGAAGAAGATAGCGGTGGAGGCAGCGCCGGCGCCGGCGCCGGAACTTGATTCGAATGGAACTGTGCCGGAAAATACCTACTAAACATGAGCCCGACGATCATCAACAGAGAAGGGAAAGGAAAGAAAGCTATTGTTATTGAGTTTATTTATTTACCTTTATTTTCTTGTTTGAAAAAAAACATGGTGTTAAATGTAATGTTACTCTTTTATGTGAAGAAATAATGAAGTTGAAGTTACTAAGGATAAAATCTTGTAAAAGTATTATTTTAAGTCTCACAAATCATTCTTGTTTAATGGTGAACAATATCTTTTATTTTCATCAAAATCAAAATAAGGTTGGTTCATAATTTGATTGAAAATTTTATTTATTTTTTCATTAGAAGACTCTAAATAACTAGTAGAAAATAATTTCAAAATAATGCATGTAAACTCCTACTCCCTTGGAAGATACTGTTAGTTCCGAGGACTGCGGATATTTTGTCGTGTTTATCGGGATGAAATTGACTTCTTAAATATTTTGTCGTTTATCGGGATGAAATTGACCTCTTAATTATTTTGTCGTGTACGGTAATTTTGAGATTGTTTTTTTTTTTTATTAAATTATGTAACACTTAATTATATATTTTGTTGTTTTTTCACAAGTTTTCTTACTTTTTTCTTTCTTTATAAAGATCTTAGTTGTTTTTGGAAGTTGTTATTTAAATCAAATATCTCCCTATTAATTTTATAAAATATGTTGAACTTATTGTAAATTAGTAATAATTGTGATGTTTTAGTTCTATTTTGTTTGTTTGAGGGATTTGGTTACCCTCTCATGTAGTTTTTATGTATGTATTTGTAAAACGAGCTTAATTAGATATATGAAAGAATAAAAGTTATTTAAAGATACATATTATTAAAAATGGGCTGTTCTACGTCTATTATTAAACTCTAATAAATATTTTATTTTATTTTAATATTTATTAATTAAATAATCATTTTTTTTTTTTTTATTAATTAATTAATTAATTTATCTCTTTTACCATTTTTATTTATTTATTTCTTTTTTATTAATTAATTAATCTATTTATCTCCTTTTACTACTTTTTTTGTTTGAATATTTTATTTTTATTTTTTTCTACTATTTTGCTTCTTTTTATATCAATATAATATTATAATGTATAAAATAATTCAACATTTATTATAATATCTAATTCTATTAAAAATTTAAATTCTAAAATCAAAGATTATTTAATCATAACTCTTCGGTAAGGATTGCGATGTTAGTTATTATTTTGAGATAATTGAGATTTGTTAGCACAAAATTGTTATTTGATAGTATATGAAAATTTAGATTTGGCAACATGTTTGTATTTAAGATTTTTTTAGATGTATTTGAGAAATTATTTTTGGAGGTTTTGTGAAGGGTTTGTTTTATTGTAATAGGACTTCTACTTTTGTGAAAAAGATTTAACAATTTTTTTTTTTAAATTTGTTTATATGGTAATGTTTTGAGAAGGGTTTGTTTAATTGTAATAGGTATTCTAATTTTGTAAACAAGATTTAATAACTTGTTTGTGATTTTATTTTTGTTTTCTTATTATAAACAAAAAATGAAATTAATATTATTAAAATTTATAATTTTTAATAGAATTAAATATTATAGTAAATATTGAACTATTTTATTCATTACAATATTATGTTGATATAAAAAAGAGAAAATAATTGAAAAAGATAAAAATAAAAAATATATACTCAAATAAAAAAATAGTAAAAGGAGATAAATGAATTAATTAACAAAAAAAAAAAAAAGAATAAACAAAAAAGAAATAATAAAAAATATAAATTAATAAAAAAGGAGGAGAGAGAAAAATGAATATTAAAAAAATTAAGAAAGTTTACTAACATAGACTAAAATGAATCATTTGTTTACTAATATAGGCTAAATGAATGTTGATTTTGTTTACTAATATAGACTAAATAAACATTTTAAATAGTACGTAAGCTAAATGAATTTTTATTAGTTCATACTTAAATCTAGTTGCATAGTTTGTTTTCTTAAATATATTTAACTAAATATTAATAATGTTTTATTCATAATTTTGTTTGAAATTAACCTTTACACATTTTTTTTTTTAAATTACTCTCTTACATTTTTTTTTTTTAAACTAGTTAGACTATTTTAAATAATACAAAATAAAAGTAATTAACCTTAAGTAAGAACATTCTTATTTCGGGTCGAAATTTGAATTATTTTGATAACTAATTTAAAATCATCCATCCTTAAGATTTCAATTAAGTTATGTTTATTAGATTTTGATTAGAATTTATTTTGACTAATAAACTCATCTCGTAATCAAAATAAATTATATTCTTCTCATTAAATGAATAACTGTCATTTTAGTGTAACTCAGGTCTAGCTAACCGATTCAATTATATTACGAGTTAGAGATAATTATATCATATTTTATTAAAATACTCATTTAATTCTCACAAATCATTCTTGTTTACCGTTTAACCATATCTTTTATTTTAATCAAAATCAATATTGAAAATTTTATTTATTTTTTCATTAAAAGACTCTTAATAACAAGTGAAAAAACTTAAAAATAATACATGTAAACCTACTACTTCAAAATATATTGTTAATTCAAGGCGAATATATTGTCACCGGGATGAGATTGACTTCTTAATTGTTTTTGTTGTTTATGGGAATATTGAGATTGATTTTTCTTATTAAATTATGTAACACTGTGATTATTTTGTCGTTTTTCACTAGATATATATATTTTTTTCTAGATCTTAGATTTTTTTAGAGTGTACTTATGTTATGTTGTTATCTAAATCAAATATCTCTTTACTAATTTATAAAATTTGCTTAACTAAATAAATTGGATATAATTGTGAAGTTTTAGTTCTGTTTTTTGGGTTGATTTTGTACTGATTTGTTTACCACTCTTTTGTGGTTTGAGATTATCACTTTTGTTCTCCACTTAGAAACTATTTTAGGTATAAAGTTCATATATATATTTAAATAAATTTAAAATAATTTTCTATACATGATTTTGTTTGAAATTATATTTTGTATAACTATTTTTGTTAGAAATTATTATTTTTCTATTTATTTTTGTTTAAAATTGTTAGGCTGTATTGAAGAACTTAACTCTAACTTTAAACAATTCTTATTCTATCGTCGAAATTTGAACCATTTTGATAGCTAATTTAAAATAATCGATCACATAAGATTTCAACTAAGTTGTATTTATTAGATTTAGATTAGAGTTTGTTTTTACTAATAATCTTATTTGTCCTCAAATCAAACTAAAAAAGAATAAGAGGATATCCAACTTTTAGTTTAAATCATGTCAAGCTAATGGATTCAAACATATTAACGATTTAATTTGTATTAAATATCATATTTATTAAAGTCATGTCTTAAAAGTACACATTTAATCTCACAAATCATTCTTGTTTAAAGGTTGACCATAATTTTTATTTTCATCAAAATCAAAACAAGGCTGGTTCATAATTTGATTAAAATATTTATTTTTACAAATAACAAATAACAAGTAGAAAAAGAATTTTAAAATAATGCATTGAAACTCCTACATCTTTAGAAGACATTCTTAGTCCCGAAGAGTACATAATTTTTTTTTTGTCGTTTATTAGGATAAAATTGACTTCTTAATTATTTTGTCGTTTACGGAAATATTGAGATTGATTTTTTCTATTAAATTATGTAACACTTAAATTATTTTGTCGTTTTTGAAAATATTCTTAATTTTATTTTTCTAAGATCATAGTTGTTTTTTGGAGTGTATTTATGTTGTTATCTAATCAAATATCTCCCTACTAATTGCAAAATTGGTTGAACTTATGAGTATATTTTTAATAATTGTGATGTTTAATTTCTATTTTTTATGTATAATGTTATTTATTTAAATATTTTTCTATATGATATAGATCTTTATATATTTGCTTTTCATTTAAAATTATTCTTTATATATTTATTTTTGTTTAAAATAATTAAACTATTTTAAATAATATAATATGATGAACTTAACTCAATGTATGAACAATTCTTATATATGGTCAAAATTTGAATCATCTTGATAATTAATTTAAAATTATTAATCACCTTAGGTTCCAATTAGGTTGTGTTTATTAGATTTGGATTAGAGTTTATTTGAGTTAATAAACCTATTCCGTCTTCAAATTAAATTACATTCATTCATATTAAAGAGCTAGTCACCCTCTTTGGTGTAAGTAATGTCTAGCCGATCAATTCAAAAATATTATTGGTTTTGTATTACGATAATATTTTAAAAGTACTCATTAATTCTCACAAATCATTATTGTTTAAATGTTAACCATGTATTTTATTTTCATCAAAATCAAAATAAGACTTGTTCATAATTTGTTTGAATGATAACCAAATATTACTTCATTATCGAAATCCAAAATAGAGTTATTTGAAAGGTTATTAAAAATTTAATTTTTCTTCGAATATATGCTACAAATAATATAAGTTGAATTTATCGATAATATTCTAGTCTTTTTGATTATCATTGTCTTATATAGTATGTTTTTAATAAACTTATAATATTTCACGTATTTAAAATTCAAGGGATGGAGATTTGAAAATAAACATCTAAGAGGAAAGCATTGAGATTTGTATAGACAATTTCAAGAATGCTACATAGATCAATTTTTTTTTTGGATAAACGACTTAGCGTCAATTCATTAAAAATTTCCAAAAACGGGAAAAAATTCACGAGTTTAAGAGATCATTCTAGATAGGCCTAGAATGATTTTGAAGTCGTAACATTCTGAATAAAAGCTAAAAACGTAAATGAATTATCTAATTACAATGCTTTCAATTCTAGTGAGTTCAAAAAATAGTAAATTCCAGTTCTTTTCCGTGCTTAGAATTCTTCTCCACGTTCCCGCGAGGGCGCTGTAATCTGATATAATATATTTCCATAACTCTTCAACGCTCTTACGGGTTTTGCCATATACCATTGCATTCCATTCTTGCCAAATGTTATACATCACTGCTCTAAAGCCGCACTTGAACACGCTTGTTGTAAATCTATTTCCCTTGGCTTTGAGTAGTACCGATTCTTTGATTTCATTCCATTCACTCGGAAAATTGATCAGATTCAGACTTTTATAGAATTTGTCCCAAAGCTCCGAAGAAATACAGTAGCACCCGAATAGGTGATCTATGGTTTCTTCATTTCCTCTACATAGAAGACAGCTCGCGTCCGGGATGCTCATATACTTGCTGATACGATCACGAGTGCTGAGTCTTTCCCAGAAGGTAGGCCATAGGATGAACTGGTGTCGAGGGATAATCTTCGTTGACCATACAAGAGGATCCCATTCTACTTTCAGCGCTTTTTCTCAGGTTACCTCCCATATTTTCTTCGATACCAGCCTCCCATTGTCATCAACTTTCCATTCCTGAATATCCGGTATGTCGTGTAGTTGTATGTTACTTATATGATTAAGTATCCTCTATCCTTCTGGATTTCTTCTCAGGAGTGAGTCTCAATTCCCGTCTTTAATGTCTCTGATTTTCGCTTCTGCGCAGTCCATTCTGATACATGTATTTTGAAACTCCTCTTTGTAGATTATAGACTGGTTTTCGAACCGAGGGTCGTTCCAGAATAGAGTGTCTTTCCCGTCCTCTAGCCGAATGTCATAAAGATCTGCAATATCACTTATTAGTTTAAGAATCTTTTTTAAAGACCGGCTCATACCTTTATGAAATTTGCAAGTCCATATCAACTTATAGAGTAGGGATTTCTTCTTTTATAAAGAATCTAATAATTATGTTTTCTTATTAGGTCAATTTTTTTTTGGAGAACGCTGAATTCCATTTCACTTTCGAAGTGCGACTATTCTCCGTTGATTAAGCACCTAACCTACAAACTTACTAAATCAATTTAACTAAACTTGTCATCTTACATATTGAACCCAAGACATTAGGGTGAGTCGGGATAGACTATATATATATTATGGTTTCATTCTATTATTATAAGCAAGGTTGCAGTAATCGGTAATCGGACATTAATCGACACACACGGATTAATGATTAATTGGATTAATCGGGATAAATCGAAATTAATCGAATTAATCGTTTTTAGCCTAAACTCATTATTTTTTAAGAATAATACTAAATTAGTAAATTTCATTAATAAAAACACACCCAAATTCATACAGAGTCACGTTGAATACTAAAATTATCGTCCAAAAGCATATAAAGTTATAAACTAAAGTCTAAAAAGTCTAAAACACATCCACAAACACATCAATCTTCATCCCATCTACACTCAGCATCATTATTTTCATCAATGTCTTCTGGTTCCGATACAAATTCTTCTTCTTCGCAAGGTTCTCTCAATTGGACAACGTCACCAACCTCCATATGTTACTATGAAAGCAAGCATATTAGTTTTTGGCGGTCGAGCTGAATGCACACGCTAGTACAAATAAGAAAGCAAAACTGTTTCAGGAACTTTCAGATGCAACAAAGCAAAATTCAACCATGAAAATGGAAAAGGCTAAGTTGCTAGAGTAGAATTCTACTATAGGTTTACCGTTTACCAGTTGATGCCTTTGAGGAAAATATCCAGGTAACCCATTATCTAAATCTGCTCGACTCCCTCGGAAAACAAAACTCACCGGCGATTGATCTCGATTGCCAGTTGATGCCTTTGAAGCAGAACCCAGTTGATTCAGGTTGACCAGTTGATGCCTTTGAAGCAGATCCCTCACCTGCGATTGATCTCGGTTGCAAGTGGAAATTAATGCGGCGGAGATGAATCTGTCCGATTAGATCAGCCGGATAAGATGGTGGCGGCGAGGCGGAGAAATGGCTGAGCCGAGAGAATGAAGGTGACGGATAGTGGATTCCTCTCAGTCGGCGAGTCGCAGACGCTGCGGTGAAATGGTAGAGTAACCTAAAGAGTGGGTTTTCAAGTGATTGATGATTTGAAATAAGCCCTTCAAGTAAGGGATTATTTTGAAATAAGCCCTTAAACTATCGGGTCAAACCCAATTAAATCGGGTTGACCGTTGACCAGACCGTTGACCGATTTTTAGAAAAAACGAAACATTTTTTTCCGATTTCCGATTAATCGCGGATTAATCCCGTTTTTTGCATCCTTGATTATAAGTAATGAAGTATTATCAATATTTACAATTAGGTTGTGACCCAATCTAAATTAGGTTGAATACTATTTTATTATTGTCATAAATTTAATCTTGACAATCACATTGATAAGGATCTAAATCAAAGGTTGAGTTACTTTGATTCAACTTTATTTGTGGTTTATTCGTCAATTGCAAGTCACATTTGAATCTTATTTGTATATTATCATTGAATATGTTTATTATATTTAATCGTTTAGACTTATTTTAAAAAATTCAAAATTTAATATTATATTTATTTAATATTAATATTATTTGTATAATATTATATGTTTAGTTTAGTTTATATAATTAATATTATATTGTATATATAATAGTTTTAAAAAATATTGGTATCACATTTTTAAAATGAGAAACTTTTCTTTCGTCCAAGATTTACGTAATGATCACAAAAATACGAGAAATGTAACTAAAAAAATCCTAAGAAATGATTGTTACCAAAATGACATTCATCAAGGATGTGGAGAAGGAACATTAAGAGAAACGATCCGAAATAAAAAAAACTAACTAACATTAAGTTAAAATCATCCACCAATAAAAGCCAATCAATGAACTAATTCTAGAAACACACAAAACTCTATGAGCAGTTGGATTCTCATATCAACCGATATTGTGTTTTTTGCTTCGTTTCTATATTTGACTCCATTATATAACTTCAATTTTTCTCTATTGAGTTGATTTTTTTTTCTATGACTTGTTTTTGAGTTTCTTTTTATTTATTTAAAAAAAATAAATTCCTATTATTCATATCAAATTTTCACAAACAAAAATATATATGATAAGTGTTATTTGTTTTATAATCACCAATTAATATAATCATAATATTTTTTTAAGTTACAAAAGTAAAATAAAAGTTAAAATTATGTTATCTACATTTGGGATAAAATATTTAAAATTTAAAAAAAAAAGTAAAAATTAAAATTCATGTTATTTATATTTAATATACAAATTTTAGTTGAATTGGAAGAAATGTTTTTATTTAAATGAAAAATAGATAAAAAATAAGGTCTACAAAGAATTTATATATCCAAATCAAACCCCCAAGTGTTACCATTTTTATTTTTTGTTGGAAGGAAAACAAATGTTACCTTCTAACAAAATTTGGTTCTAAAATCCAAAATACCATTTTTATTTTTTGTTGGAAGGAAAACAAATGTTACCTTCTAACAAAATTTGGTTCTAAAATCCAAAATTGATAATTGATGTTTTTGTGTATTTCAATAATGTAAGTCTTGTTTTTTTAGAAGGTCAAAAGGATATACATTATTTGATCGATAAATATATGGTTTTTGTGTGTTTTAATCTTGTAAAATTTTATTTATGTGGTTGTTTTTGGATTTGTACTAGAAATAAATAAATTTTGAATAATTTATTTTTATCTTATGGTTAAAAGAACATGTATCTTTTCTAGTTAAAACACTTGAATGATGTCCTCACGGTTGTATAAATAAAAATATGTGTACAAAAATAATTTCATTAAATTATTGAAACACCTCATTTCATAGTTAAATTAATTAAAAAACAGATAAAATCCAACAAAAACAAACTTAATATCAATCAAATAGTGGATAAAAATAATTATTTACAGTATTTATTTTCATTTTTATATGTAAGGATTATAAAATAAATAAAATACAAGTTTGATATAATATGAATACAAATTTATAAACTTTTTCCACTTTAGAATGACAATGATTTTTTTTACAATTAAGAATAAAATCTATTTGATTTAATACTTTATAAATTTATTATAATTAAATATAATTTTGAATCAAGAAAAAGAGTTATACTTTAATGTCCTAACTTTTTTATTAAATTTTATTATGAATATTTATTTTATAAATAAGATTTATTTTACTGTTACAAATATCTACAAAGATCTATGATTAAAACTATTATATATTTGCTTTTTATTATAAAAAATGAGATGTTTTTATCATTAAAAATGAGTTCACTTAACTTTTGGAGGAAAGAGTCTTAGAATTCTCTTTTATTTTTTAAAACATACAAAAATATTTCATAATTTCCTAAAACATTTATTTTATAAAACAATTTTGTGTAAAAATAATTATAGGGTGATAGAAAAATAGATGAAATCAAAAATATAAATAAAATTAACAAAACCATGTATTAATATATTTGTTTTTAATTATATGAATATATGAATAAAATTAAAAACAAAATTTGGTTTTAGATCTAAGATTTGATTAAGATATATATAACATAGATGATAGAGAGATATTAATTAATATCTGTTATATATATAATGAAAATAAATCAAAGAGGATATTTAAACTCTTAATTTTTTTTCCCTGAATTAGAAGACTTGATTTGAATAAATTTAAGGATCCTAGTATTCCTATTTAGAAATATCTGTAAATGTGAACATAATTTTTAAATAAAATATTTTGTTATATCAATTTACTTCTCCTTTTGTTTTCAATATTAAGAAATCTCTAAAGCTTAATATGGTTGATTTATAGTAAGTAATTGTTTTTATACTGTGAAATTTATTATTTGTTAAAAGAAATTTTGAGTAACTATAATATATATATATATATATATATATATTATATTTCTTTCTTATATTAATGTATTAATATGAATAACTTTACATTTATTTATTTCAATTAAAATTTCAAATTAATTTATATCAAAAATATATTTCTAATTAACACTATAATCTTGCATATAGAAAGTTAAAATATTTACCAAATCTACTTAAACAAAAATCATCACACAAAATGTTGAAAAATTTACAAAATATATTTTAATCAAAAAAGTCATAATAAAAATATTTAGTCATTAAAGATATAATTTATTGATTACCTTAAATTCCCTATAAATAGTTCAGTTTTTCAATTGAATTACATAACTCAGTATCAAAAGAAAAAATATATAAATTTGAAAATGTCAAGTTCAAGAAATACATATTCTATTGTTATTCTTTTTTTCATGATTTGTTTTATGTTTGATGTTTGCATCTCCAATACAGGTACGAATTAATAAAAAATATTTTATTTAAAAAATGATTTATAAATTCAAACTTTGGTGAGATAAAAAAGTAAATCATTTTGATATTTATTTCAATTACTAAAATTTGCAAGTTATTCTATTATATTATATTGAAAATAACCATTTATTTATTTGTTATTATTTTATTTTTATTTTAATAACAATTTATTTAACTATGACCGGTTTTAATTTGGATAACAATAAAGTTAATGGTGAGTATTTTAATCATTATTATTTTTATTTCAAATTATAGTTTTTTTCATTTTTATTTTAATGAATGGACTTAAGATATTCTAAATAGGGTCTCTTAAAAAATAATATTTCTTACTTAATCTATCTTAGTGAATTAAATGATGTAAACGGTGTTATTACTAGCTTTATTAAAGATATAGAATTTACATAAATTATTTATCTTAAAATTAAAATATTTGATACACATATTTAATATTTTATTATATTTTTACAGGAGATATTCATCCATGGACAAGAAAGCTTTACAATCACTATTGCATACAAGTTACATGTTCAGATAAATCTGCCTGCTATTGTTGTTTATTTGATCCTGATAAATGTTACCATTCAGTGGGAACATGTGAAGCAAATTGCCAAAAATGAGGAAGTGTATGATTAATTATCACAATTTAGACAATAATAAAAGTTATATAATATAAACAATTTAAAAATGTTCTTTTGGTTACTTCATACATTCTATCATTCTTGTTAATGCATGTGCTAATACAATTTAACTAATTTTATTAAATAAATTAAAAAATATTCTACCTAATTAATATTGTTAATCATATCATTGACAAAATCTTCAAAATTGACTATATATGTAATTAAGAAAAATATAATAGTGGCCCAAAATAATTATTTTGGCTTAATGGAAGGCGTACAAAAAAACAATGTAAGATGATTTAAAATTGTACGCATCAAAATTTATAATATTTTAATTGTTTTCAAGTTAAACAAAACTAAAATTACCTTAATAATTATCGACGATAGTATATTGCCGTGGCTGATAATCGTTTTTAAAAATTTGGTGGGAAAACCAGAATATAAGCGACATGGTTTATAATAAAAATTGTTACTCATAATAATTATGAGATGATGTTACTTTGCCCTCCCTTGTTGTTTTTATAGATGACATTTATTTGGTGGTCGTCGTTGGTATTGATCGCTAATAACATTTATACCACTAATAATTATTTTTAAAGAGATTGGTTATCGTTATGTTTGTTGGCTAATATTTTTTTAAATATATTTAAAAAGCATTTCTTTCACTCTCATTTAACGTTTACACAATTAATTATTAAAATACTAAAATATTCTTTATTTTAAAAAAAATATTTTATCAATATATCTTATTATCTTTTAAACATTCTTATTTACAAAATAAATAAATAAATAAAATAACTTTCTAATGATCAACACTAATTTTTTTTAAATAATTAAAATTTTATTTAAATAAATTTATACCAAAAAAACTTTAGTTAAAAAAGTTGAATTTCTAATAGATTGAATATATATGGAGATAGGGACCAAAATATATACCTCACGTTGTTTATGATGTCTTTCTACCAAGAAAGGACTTCACAATTTGATAGAGACATGAAACAATACACCAAATTCTTCTTAATTTCTTAGATCGGAAAATTCTTGTTTTCGGTTTGAAAATTTTAATATCGATTAGCGTGCTTTTTTTTATTATTTAAAATAATTAAAAATTAATTAATTTTTAGGTTCAAATTTAAATATTTCAAAGATATTTAGTAATTAAATTATAATTTGATTTTATAGAAATTGTTGTTTAAATTAATAATTTAAAATATTATTTATTTGAAACAGAGTCGTCAATTGACTTTTTAAAAATCAATAAAAATGACATACGTATACAAACGTATTTACTAGAGTTTCTTTTAGTTCGTAATTTAGTGATACTCGAGAAAGAACTTTCGCGTTTTATCATTTGTATCCGTTTTAAAAACGGACTCTACTTATAAATTTGACTTTTAAAAATTGGTTGTATAACGTTTTATTTTAACCGATTATTATTTTGGTCCTAGACATGCGTAAGTTTTAGCGTTATTTAAAATATTCTAACAACAATTATTTAAATGTTGGTACTTATTACGGATGACGTTGACTATATAGAAAAATACCTGAACAACATCAGTTTGGAAGGCATTATGTTTAAAAATAAATTCTAAATAATCATTTGTCAAAAAAAAATTGTAGAAATATCCTAAAAATAATTTGAAATCATTTTCTAATTTCTTGAGATTTTTAAAAAATTGTTTGGGGTTCCAAAATTACAAAAATAATTTTGAATTTTAAAATTAGAAACCAAATAGGCCTTAGGACCGGTGTCCTAGGTTTATTTTATCGGTTGGGGGCTAAAAGCCCTCGGTTCTAGGGCAGGAGCCTCTCGGTCGGGGTTAGGATCCTCGGTCGAACATATCATCTTAGTTAAAAAGCCTCGGTCTAGGTGTTAAGGACTCTCGGTCCTGGGCTAGAATTCTCGGTTGGGTGCCAAAATTCTCGGTCGAACCTCTCGGTCCTCGGTGGAAGTCATCAGTCCTAGGTTCGAGAGTTCTCGATCGGATGCGGACCTCCTCAATCCTAGGTCTGACCTTTCGATCGGATGTAAAATCCTCGATCGGATCTTTCGGTCCTAGGTTAGGTTTCTGGGTCGGACCTCTTGGTTCGGACCAAAGACTTTCGGTCCTAGTCAGACTTCTCAATCCTCAAGAACATCAAAATTGTAGGTTTTGCAATTTTGATGGAGGCTTGAATTCTTCAATCCAAGGGTCTGGGTAGCTTCACATAGCTCCCAGGAACATTTAGAACATCCACCCCAATGTATCAATCGACATGGGTGATGATCAATTCGTTCAAAACAGTTTATAGCTAAAAATCGGGTTTTTGGTTTTAAAGTTATTTTGAAGTGTAAGAAGCTAGTCAATGACTTCTCTATACTTTATATACTTAGTTTCTACCAAAACAAGAACACTATTGTTTGTTTGGACCAATTTAAGAACTCAAAATTTTAAATTATTTTAAAAATTTTTGATTTTGATCCAACATGATCCATATAATTTCCCAACATCATTATAAGCATGTTGGGATACTTTCTTTGCAGTTATTCTTGAGGATAAGTACAAGAACAGTAAACCCGATTTTTGGATTTTTCTATTTAAGGTTGATTGTTTGATTCTATCCTAGATAGAAAGCTTAAAAATAATCCTAAAATCCAACAACCAGATTATACAAACTTATGTAGAAATTTCGAAAAATTCGAAATCATGAAGCTTTAATGTCGGATTTCTAGTTTTTTGATTTGAAGATTGAGAGTTGATCTGTTGGATTCAGAATTGTTGAGGGAGGATAGCCTCCCGAAATCGGTTTGAGGAGTCAAGTGGACTGAATTAGTCAAAAGTCATTAATGACGTTTTTGGTGTTCTTAGATTAACTTGTCAGAATAAACATGATCACAACCTATTAATGTAGGGGAAATGATCATCATAGTAGGGTGATCATTTCAACTTTTTAAATGGAGTCAAACAATCTAGAAATGGACGAGATTCATCTTTAAAAAATCAAAGATGGTTGCGGATGATTATCCATCTGGAGTCGTGACAAAGACGATGATTAGAGAATGAAACGTCGTTAGTTTGAGGGAAAACGCGAATGCGGAGCAGTCTGTCCGCATTCTGTCTAGGCTTCATTGCATTTCGGCGTACCGTCATGTTTTCGACTAACAACGTTGAGGCGCGCGTTACCCGTCAAAATATGACATTACCCTCTTATTTCTTAAAATTTTCAATATAATTCACTTTGTGTTTATCTAATTATTAAGAAATGATAAAACTTACATTTTATCGACTCATTTTATTGAGAAAAAAATTCGTTCTTGTTTTAAGTTCACCTAACCTTTTTTTAAGCCCATTTCAACTCTCTGAATTCTGAATTCGTCCGTGACTAGGAATAATCTTTAACGGCCTACTTTAATGGTTAAATATTTTCTAATTTTTTTCAAACCAGATATCGTATATATAATGACAAATATACACAACATTCCTCATATTTCAGTTAAAGTGGTTTAACTTATACAAATATAATTTAAAAAGTTTTAAAAATGATATCATTATAGTCTTAAAGAAAGTAGTACTCATTATGCTTGTAAATACAATATATGTATTTTGAACAAACAACCTCAAACTTATGTTGAAAGTAAACATGCAAATTTTGTGTGAAAATTTAAAACCATAACCAAATTAAATACATTTTAACCATTTATAGCGCAAAACAAATTTTAATATATATATTTTAATCGACCCATACATATTAATCATATGACATTTATAAACGGTAAGTAAAATATCATATACAAAAGATCGGGTCTATATTATTTTTGTTTAGTTTTTAAATAAAAGAAAATGTATTTCATTGATTAATATTGTGACATACTTTCAGTTATAAAAAGTGACATATCAAGAATAAACAAATTCCAAATATAAAAGTAATAGCTGAAAAAAAGGAAAAAATTTACACTCAAATAAAAATTATTACCATAAAAAGACTAAAATACCCCTTCCAAAATAAAAACTCAAATATGTAGTCAGAGAGTAAGAGTAGTTAAAAAAGAAGTTCACAACAGAATTAGAATTTTAAAACTGTAGGTCTTGTATGCTTTTGTTATTTTTTACTGTAACCTTTGTTTGTTTGTTATTTCCAATCAGATACTCTAGGGTCGTTGTTTGTCATCTTTAAATCAAATATAGAGATCGTCTAATTTTGATTTTGACCCTTTCCCACTTTTGAGATTTCTAATGAAATAGAGCTAAGCTGTTTTTTTTTTAAACTCAAATATGTACAAATCTAGTTATTCTTATTTAAAGACTAATTAAATATTTTTCTTCCTCAAAATCAAAATAAAGTTATTCAAAATGTCATTAAAGATTTAAATTAATATTTTATTTATTTATTTTGAATTTGTACATTTATATTACAAATGATAAAAATCCTTTAATATTAACGACAAATATTACATAAAAAAATGAAAATAAAAAAATAATATAAGTATGTTACCCAACATATAATCAACTTTATACATCCTTAATTAGGCCAATTTTTTTTTTATAAATACATAATTCATTAATCACTTAAAATTCGATATTTTTATAAATGGTCAATTATAAGTTAAGAATCAACTCTCCTATAATCATGAATCATTTAACTTAAAACATTTTAAATATGAATTGTATTTGATTTTAAGACTGCACCCCCCATTTATCGATCACATTATTTAATTCATTAATTAAAAAATTAAAATTGCCTTTACTCAATTTTTTTTTTATCAATGTCATTATATTAAAAAAAAAACATTTCTTCAAAATCTCAGAACGAATCATGAGTTAAAGTATATTTTTTTTTAGGGATTATCAAAAAGAACAAAAACAAGAACATTGACAAGTGTTTTTATGTTTATTAATAAATTCCTGAAAAGAGAAGAGGTTTGAGTATTGTTTACTCAAAAGGGCTTTTTTTCCGTTTATGGTCTTCCTTGCTTCCAAAAAAACACTATAAATATGAACTCCCATGCTCACTATAATCTCCCAACCCTTCTTCTTTCTTTCTCTTCATCTGTTCTGAAAATGGACTGTCTTCTCAACAATGGCGGTC
Organism: Impatiens glandulifera; assembly: GCF_907164915.1. Taxonomy (NCBI): domain Eukaryota; kingdom Viridiplantae; phylum Streptophyta; class Magnoliopsida; order Ericales; family Balsaminaceae; genus Impatiens; species Impatiens glandulifera. The sequence goes on along the minus strand of NC_061865.1, from coordinate 56,992,776 downwards.
TCATTTCTGAACCTGGTTTTCGTTTTCACCCAACCGATGAAGAACTCGTTCTTCATTACCTCTACAGAAAGGTCATGTCTTTCCCATTACCCCCTTACTTTATACCCGAAATCAACGTCTGCCAATTCGATCCCTGGCTTCTACCAGGTATATACATTTCTCTAATTAACTTGTTCTGTTTTTTCAATCTGCAATCTCCGGCGATTAATTTATTTTCCGGCAGGTGATCCCGAGAAGAAGAGGTATTTCTTCAGCAAACATGAACCCAACTACTCAAATTCAAACAGGTCAAACATGGCCGCCGGTAACGGCTTCTGGAAAGCAACCGGAGTCGAAGAGCAAATCGATGTCTTTTCTAATCAATTTCGGATTGTGGGTATGAAGAAAACTCATGTCTTTTACGTTGGGAAATCTCCCAACGGTTCCAAGACTGAGTGGTTCATGGACGAATATCGCCTAGCTGATTTCCCATTGGAGAATTGGGTTTTGTGCAAAATCTTTTTGAAGAAGAATTACAGGAAGAAGATAGCGGTGGAGGCAGCGCCGGTGCCGGCGCCGGAACTTGATTCGAATGGAACTGTGCCGGAAAATACCTACTAAACATGAGCCCGACGATCATCAACAGAGAAGGGAAAGGAAAGAAAGCTATTGTTATTGAGTTTATTTATTTACCTTTATTTTCTTGTTTGAAAAAAAACATGGTGTTAAATGTAATGTTACTCTTTTATGTGAAGAAATAATGAAATTGAAGTTACTAAGGATAAAATCTTGTAAAAGTATTATTTTAAGTCTCACAAATCATTCTTGTTTAATGGTGAACCATATCTTTTATTTTCATCAAAATAAGGTTGGTTCATAGTTTGATTGAAAATTTTATTTTTTTTTCATTAGAAGACTCTAAATAACTAGTAGAAAATAATACATGTAAACTCCTACGCCCTTGGAAGATACTGTTAGTTCCGAGGAGTGCAGATATTTTGTCGTTTATCGGGATGAAATTGACTTCTTAATTATTTTGTCGTTTATCGGGATGAAATTGACCTCTTAATTATTTTTTCGTGTACGATAATTTTGAGATTGTTTTTTTATTAAATTATGTAACACTTAATTATATATTTTGTTGTTTTTTCACAAGTTTTCTTGTTTATCTTTTTCTTTCTAAAGATTTTAGTTGTTTTTGGAAGTTGTTATTTAAATTAAATATCTCCCTATTGATTTTACAAAATTTGTTGAACTTATTGTAAATTGGTAATAATTGTGATGTTTTAGTTCTATTTTGTTTGTTGAGGGATTTGGTTATCCTCTCATGTGGTTTCATCTATGTAGTTTGTGGTTTATGTGTGTATTTATAAAACTAGCTTAATTACTTGTATGATCTAATAAAAGTTCATCTATTATTAAAAATTGGTTATTCTATTTCTATTATTAAACTCTAATAACTTTTTATTTTATTTTAATATTTATTAATTAAATAATCATGTTTTCTTTCTCTTTTTTTATTAATTAATTAATTTATTTATCTCTTTTACCATTTTTATTTATTTATTCCTTTTTTATTAATTAATTAATCAATTTATCTCCTTTTACTATTTTTTTGTTTGAATATTTTATTTTTATTTTTTTCTACTATTTTGTTTCTTTTTATATCAACTTAATATTATAATTTATAAAATAGTTCAACATTTACTATAATAACTATTTTTTTAAAAAATTTAAATTCTAAAATCAAAGATTATTTGCGATGTTAGTTAATATTATGAGATAATTGAGATTTGACAGTACAAAATTGTTATTTGATAGTATACGAAAATTTAGATTTGGCAACATGTTTGTATTTAAGATTTTGTAGATGTATTTGAGAAATTATTTTTGGAGGTTTTGTGAAGGGTTTGTTTTATTGTAATAGGACTTCTATTTTTGTGAAAAAGAATTAACAATTTTTTTTTAATTTTGTTATACGGTAATGTTTTGAAAAATGTTTGTTTAATTGTAATAGTTCTTCTAATTTTGTAAAAAATATTTAATAACTTGTTTGTGATTTTGTTTTTGTTTTCTTATTATAAACAAAAAAGAAATTAAAATTATTTATGTTTAATCTTTGATTTATAATTTATAATTTTTAATAGAATTAAATATTATAGTAAATATTGAACTATTTTATTCATTACAATATTATGTTGATATAAAAAAGATAAAATAATAAAAAAAGATAAAAATATAAAACAAATACTCAAATAAAAAAAATAGTAAAATGAGATAAATGAATTAATTAATAAAAAAGAATAAATAAAAAATAAATAGTAAAAAAAATAAATTAATAAAAAAGGAGGAGAGAAAAAATGAATATTTAATTAATAAATATTAAAATAAAAAAAAAATTAAGAAAGTTTACTAACATAGACTAAATGAATCATTTCTTTACTAATATAAGGTTCATTTTGTTTACTAATATAGGAAACATTTTAAATAGTAAGTAGTCTCAATTTTTATTAGGTCATAAGTTAAATCTAGGTATACAGTTTTTTTTCTTAAATATATATTTAACTAAATATTAATAATATTTTATTCATAATTTTGTTTGAAATTGACCTTTACACATTTATTTTTTAAAATTACTCTCTTACATTTATTTATTTTTTGTTTAAACTAGTTAGATTATTTTAAATAATACAAAATAAAAGAAATTAACCTTAAGTAAGAACGTTCTTATTTTGAGGTCGAAATTTAAATTATTTTGATAACTAATTTAAAATCATCCATCCTTAAGATTTCAATTAAGTTATGTTTATTACATTTTGATTAGAATTTATTTTGACTAATAAACTAATCTCGTCATCAAAATAAATTATATTCTTCTCATTAAGTGAATAACCGTCATTTTAGTGTAACTGCGGTCTAGCTAACTGATTCAATTATATTACGAGTTATAGATAATTATATCATATTTTATTAAAATACTCATTTAGTTCTCACAAATCATTATTGTTTACAATTTAACCATATCTTTTACTTTAATCAAAATCAATATAGGCTAATTTGATGTGAAAATTTTATTTATTTTTTCATTAGAATACTCTTATTAACAAGTGAAAAAACGTAAAAATAATGCATGTAAACCTACTACTTCAAATTATATTGTTAATTTAAGACGAAGATATTGTCACCGGGATGAGATTGACTTCTTAATTGTTTTGTTGTTTATGGGAATATTGAGATTGTTTTTTTCTATTAAATTATGTAACACTTGGATTATTTTGTCGTTTTTCACAAGATATATTATTTTTTTTCAAGATCTTAGATGTTTTTTAGAGTGTACTTAGGTTATGTTGTTATCTAAATCAAATATCTCTTTACTACTTTACTAATTTACAAAATTTGCTTAACTAAATAAATTGGATATAATTGTGATGTTTTAGTTCTGTTTTTTTGGTTGATTTTGTAGTGATTTGTGTACCACACTTTTGTGGTTTGAGATTATCACTTTTGTTATCCACTTAGAAAGATTTTAGGTATAAAGTTTATAAATATTGAAATAAATTTAAAATAATTTTCTATACATGATTTTGTTTGAAATTATACTTTGTATAATTATTTTTGTTAGAAATTATTCTGTTTAAAATAGTTAGGATGTTTTTGAAGAACTTAACTCTAACTTTAAACCATTTTTTAATTTCAAATAATTGATCACATAAGATTTCAACTAAGTTGTGTTTATTAGATTTAGATTAGAATTTGTTTTTACTAATAGTCTTATTTATCTTCAAATAAAATTAATTTATTCTCAAAAAGAATAAGAGGATATCCACCTTTTAGTTTAAATCATGTCAAGCTAATGGATTCAAACATATTAACGATTTAATTTGTATTAAATATCATATTTATTAAAGTCATGTCTTAAAAGTACACATTTAATCTCACAAATCATTCTTGTTTAAAGGTTGATCATAATTTTTATTTTCATCAAAATTAAAACAAGGCTTGTTCATAATTTGATTAAAATATTTATTTTTACAAATAACAGGTGGAAAAAGAATTTTAAAATAATGCATGGAAACTCCTACGTTTTTAGAAGACATTGTTAGTCCCGAAGAGTGCATAATTTTTGTCGTTTATCAGGATAAAATTGACTTCTTAATTATTTTGTCGTTTACGAAAATATTGAGATTGATTTTTTCTATTAAATTATGTAACATTTAAATTATTTTATCTTTTTTGAAAGTATTCTTAATTTTATTTTTCTAAGATCATAGTTGTTTTTTGGGGTGTATTTATGTTGTTTTCTAAATCAAATATCTCTCTACTAATGTTGCAAAATTGGTTGAACCTATGAGTACATTTTTAATAATTGTGATGTTTAATTTCTATTTTTGTTGATTTTATTGGAGAGATTTGTTTACCACCCTTATGTGGTTTGTGAGTGACTATCCTTCTTGTTTTTCTCCTCCTAACTGGTTTTTTTTTTAATTTTTTTTTTTTATGTATAATGTTATTTATAAACTTAACTAAGTTTTAAATATTTTTCTAGATGATATTGATCTTTATATATTTACTTTTCATTTAAAATTATTCTTTATATATTTATTTTTGTTTAAAATAGTTAAACTATTTTAAATAATATAATATGATGAACTTAACTCAATGTATGAACAATTCTTATATATGGTTAAAATTTGAATAATCTTAATAATTAATTTAAAATTATTAATCGACTTAGGTTCAATTAGGTTATGTTTATTAGATTTGGATTAGAGTTTATTTGAGTTAATAAACCTATTCCGTCTAAAATTAAATTACATTCATTCCTGTTAAAGAGATAGTCGCCCTCTTTGGTATAAGTAATGTCTAGCCGGTCAATTCAAAAATATTATTGGTTTTATAATACGATAATATTTTAAAAGTACTCGTTAATTCTCAAAATCATTATTGTTTAAATGTTAACCATGTATTTTATTCTCATTAAAATCAAAATAAGACTTGTTCATAATTTGTTTGAATGCTAACCAAATATTATTTCATTATCGAAATTCAAAATAGGGTTATTTAAAAGGTTATTAAAAATTTATTTTTTTCTTCGAATATATGCTACGAATAATATAAGTTGAATTTATCGATAATATTCGGGTCTTTTTGATTATCATTGTCTTATATAGTATATTTTTAATAAACTTATATTATTTCACGTATTTAACATTCAAGGGAAGGAGATTTGAGAATAAACATCTGAGAGGAAAGCATTGAGATTTGTATAGACAATTTCAAGAGTGCTACATAGATCAACTTTTTTTTTAAATAAACGATTTAGCGTCATTTCATTAAAAATTCTTAAAAACGGGAAAAAAATCACGAGTTTAAAAGATCATTTTAGATAGGCCTAGAATGATTTTGAAGTCGTAACATTCTGAATAAAAGCTAAAAAGCTAAAAACGTAAATGAATTATCTTATTACAATGCTTTCAATTCTAGTGAGTTTAAAAAATGGTAAATTTCAGTTCCTGTAGATATTCCAGTTCTACTCTGTGCTTGAAATTCATCTCTACGTTCCCGCGAGGGTGCTGCAATCCGATACAATATCTTTCCATAACTCTTCAACGCTTCTGCGGGTTCTTCCATATACCCTTGCATTCTGTTCTTATCAAATGTTATACACCACTACTCTAATGCCGCACTAGAACATACTTGTTGCAAATCTATTTCGCTTGGCTTTGAGTAGTGTCGCTTCTTTGAATTCATTCCATTCACTTGAGAAACTGATCATCTCTAGGCTTTTATAGAATCAGTCCCAAAGCTCTGAAACAATACAACAGCTCCCAAATAGGTGATCTATGGTTTTTCATTTATTCTACATAGAAGACAGCTCGCGTCCAGGATACTCATATACTTGCTCGATCACCAGTGCTGAGTCTTTCCTAGAAGGCGAGCAATAGGATGAACTAGTGTCGAGGGATAATCTTCGTTGACCATACAAAATGAGCCCATTCTACTTTTTGCGCTTTTTCCCGGGTTACCTCCCATATTTTCTTTGATATCAGCTTCCCATTATCATTAGCTTTTCATTCATGAATATCCGGTCTTTCATTTAGTTGTATGTTACTTGTTGGGTCAAATTATTTTAACTAAGGGTCAAAACATTTTGACTAACGGAATTTTGATGATGAGTTTGTGTAAAACTTGAATAAGAAGAAAACTAAACGTCTAATTGTTTTTGTGCAGATGCATCAAAACGTGCTAAGTTAGACTTAAGTCTGAATGAGGTTCATTAGACTTAGACTTAATGAGTATTAGATGCATGTAGTTAGACGTACAGTCTAACAGATACGTAGTTAGACGTGTAGTCTAACAGAGACATAGTTAGACGTGTAGTCTAACAGAAGTAGTTAGACGTGCAGTCTAATAGATACATAGTTAGACGTGTAGTCTAACAGACGTAGTTAGACGTGCAGTCTAACAGATACCTAATTAGACGTGCAGTCTAATAAAGACATAGTTAGACGTGGAGTCTAACTGATAGGTAGTTAGACGTGCAGTCTAACAAACATAGTTAGACGTGTAGTCTAACAAATACGTAGTTAGACGTGCAGTCTAACATATACGTAGTTAGACGTGTAGTCTAACAGATACGTAATTAGACGTGTAGTCTAACAGATGTAGTTATACGTGCAATCTAACAGATATGTAGTTAGATGTACAGTCTAGCAGATACGTAGTTAGATGTGCCGTTTAACAGAGACGTAGTTAGACGTGTCGTCTAATAGATGAAAGTTAGACGTGCAATCTAACTCCTTCAAATTAGTCTGAAGGGACACGTAGTTAGACGTATCGTCTAACTCCATTAGACTTGGTGGTCTAATGGATCCTGCTATTAGACGGGGGCGTCTAACTTCATTAGACTTGTTAGTCTAATTGAAGCACGTGTAATGCCTTGCTTCAGCAATTGCTTGAAGCTAGCATCCGTCTACCCACGATCAACTAGCTGTACGCTACTCCTGCTCCACTTATCCGTGTAGATCAGTACGACAATCAATTATATCCAATGAATTAATGCCACGTAAGCAAATATTCTTCCCATTACTTGTTTCTTGCAGGACAATACTAGAAGAATATTTGGTGCACTACCAGATTGGTACGACCACGATCTTTATGCATAGAGTCTGTTGCACCTATGTACTATGGAGGATTTCCAATGGGTGATTGCCATGTGTCATTCCAGAAGATTCGACCGTTGGTACATGTTCTCTATTTAAAGACCCTCGAGGACAACGGATGAATACACACACAGACACACAAGATGATACACGAACGAACTGCTGAACTTACAATCTTATGAATTGTTTTCTTGCTTACTGTGTTTGTACATCAAGAGAGAGATAAAATCAAAGTATTGTCTAGTTGAGTGATATTCTTCAATATATTGTAAGTTGAACAGAGTTTGTTCTGTTCAATAGTGAGCTAACTTTGCAACTGTATTTGATTCTAAGAAAAATATAGTGAATTTTCCGGTGGTTGGAAGAAGGGGTGACGTAGCAGAGTTTTGCTTCGAACATCCATAAACAATTATGTGTGTCATTTACATTCTGTCATCTTCTCCTTCATCAGTTCTTAGCTTCAAACCTGAGCAAACGTTTCTGCACTTGAATCGTTCAAGAGTTTATAAGGGTTTATGAAGAATAGAAAGTGATACAAATCCTTAACAGGATTTATATATAACCGTTTTTGCACGAAGTTGTCATCAATAATTAGATCCCTGTCTCTATTGGTGCCACCGATCCTTTCAATTGGTATTAGAGCCTTGTTTTCTATTCTTAAGCCTCAAAGAACCTGAATCATGTCTATCATCAATGAGATCCCTCTTCTTTTGAAAAAAACTACGATTATTGGATGATGAGAATACAAGATCACTTGGCTGCTCTTGACTGTGATATGTGGAGTGTCATTACCAATGCTCCCATAAAAAGTTGCGAAGCCAAGATGTGAGTGGACAGCTGACGATAAGATGCCAACAATCTGGCCAACGTTGCCAATAATATAATGTATTAATCGATCAACATGAACATATTTTACGAGATTAAATTCTGCTCCTTTACTAAAGATATTTGGGAGAAGCTGATTCAGATATATGGTCGAAACGTTCAAACCAAGAAGAACCAGAAAGATCAGAAAGTTTTCATGTGTGTCAAAAATAAATCCAAATGGGACGATAGCGATTCAGTGGATTCTTCTATTGAAAAGGATACTGAAACCGTCACTTGTCTGATGTCAGATGATCAATCCAAGGTAAATGATCTTTCCCCACAAGAATTTACCAACGAAGAGTAAACTACTACACTCAATGACATGACTATTGAGTACAAGAAGTTATCAGATTCCTTTTATGAAATGAAAGTAAAATATGAGACCAATATTTCTTCTTCACATAAAATTTCTGAATCAGATGTTTTTGAAAAGAAAGTGATCGAGATCTCACCCGAGAATTAGATTCTCAAAGAACAGATCCAAACTCTTTCTTCTGAAAACAAAAGACTAAATTATGTTGTGAGTGCAAGGACAAAGTCTGGAGAAGCTGTCAAATATCAGATCAGTCTGTTGAAGCCTGCCGGATCTAAATCCGGTTTAGGATTTGATAGCGATGACCCAAACCAGTACCGCAAAAAGTTAAAATCAACAACTGTCAAGCTTAAGCCAATAAGTTTTGTCAAAGGGAGTTTAACTGACATTAAATCTAATCCAATTCATGAAGAGATAACTTTGAAGAATGAAATAACTTATGTTCCGCCAACTGTTAGCTGACTGAAAAATAAGTTAGAAGTAGCCAGCAAGTCTGGCAATCTAAAACCTGACTCAAAGTCAAGGAGTTTTAAAAGAAAATCATCTTCAAAAACTAAGGGATCAGAGGCTTGAAGGAAGGCGTCTGTTATGTCAAAATCATACGCATTAATCACAACACAAAATTGGAAATCCATCAGAATAACTCAAATATGGATTTCTAAGTGACTGATTGACCGAGGACCCAAGTGAATGTGGGTACCAAACGATTGTAAATACTGTTTTGTGTAGGTACATGTGAGTGACTACTTGGAAGATTCTGTCTAGTATTTGAATAGTGGATGTTCCAGACATATGACTGGAAATAGACGTCTTCTCACTGATATAGCAAATTGTTCAGGACCTAAGATCACTTTTGGTGACAACAAGAAGGGTAAAATCATGGGTAAGGGTAAGATTATCCATGGTAATCTAACCATTAGTGATGTCTTACTTGTTGACAATCTGTTATAACTTGATTAGCATTTGTCAATTATGTGATAACGATTTGTCAGTTGATTTCCAAACTCATGCATGCCTAGTCAAGGATCAATATGGTAATACTTTATTAACTGGAAGTAGAGTAGGAAACTCATATAAAATGAACTGGAAAAATATTTCATCTGACCCTATGTGCATGATTGCCAAAAATGACCATAAATGGTTATGGCATAAAAGATTAAACCATCTAATTTTTAAAACCATCAACAACATATGTTCGAATAACTTAGTGTTCAGTTTTTCTAAACTACAGTTTTCTAAGGACAAGGTATGTTCTGCTTTCCAGTTAGGCAAACAAGGCAGATCATCGTTTAAAAGTAAAGGGAAATCTCAATCCAGGCGATGCTTAGAACTGTTACACATGGATTTGTTTGGTCCAATTCCTGTAAAGAGCATAGAAGGAATGAGGTTCACTCTAGTTGTTATTGATGATTTCTCGCGATTTACATGGGTAGCATTTTTACAATCAAAGGATAAAACTGCTGAAAATTTGATTAATATCTTTAAAAGAACTCAGAATCAGAAATCTTTAAATATTGTTTGCATTAGAAGTGATCAGGGAACTGAATTCACCAACAAACACCTATCTTCTTATCTCGAGAAATCCGGTATTAGGCACGAGTTGTCTAGTGCCAGAACTCCACAGCAGAATGACATTGTTGAGAGAAGAGTGAGAATTCTGAAGGAAGCAGCGAGATCTATGCTTGCTGAATCAGATGTTGCTCAAAGATACTGGGCAGAAGCCATAAACAGAACTTGCTACACACAAAATCAGTCAATAATCAACAAACGTTTTGACAAAACACCCTATGAACTGTTTTATGGAAGAATTATATAGTTTCGTACTTTAAAGTATTCGGGTGTAAATTTTTTATCCATAACAAAGGATTATCTGACCACTTTTGATGCTAAAGCAGATGTTGGATTCATGCTGTGATACTCTTCAGTATGCAAGGCTTGCAGAGTATTTAACAATAGAACTCAAACTGTTGAAGAGTCCCTACATGTTGTTTTTGATGAGTTTGTTGAAAGTAATTCCATTGATCCCATCGACCTTGCCAACAGATTAGAAGCGACAAGTCTTGAGTCTGTGAGTGAGGATGAAGTTTCAGATAAACGGATTTTGTTGACTGATCCTATGGCTGATCCGGTTGAAATCCAACCAGACGTTCAAACTCTCGTTCAACAAAATGTTGAGAATTCTAACGTCGCGGAGCCATCCAGTCAGATGACCAATCCTTTAGGAACAAACTTCAGATGGAACAAGAATCATCCACCAGAATTGATTTTCGGAAATCCTAACTCTCCTTGTAGGACAAGACGTCAATTGATGGATGAAATGGCCAATTCTGCCTTTATTTCTCAAATTGAACCGAAGAAAATTGGTGAAGCAGTGTTTGATCCAGATTGGATCAATGCCATGCAAGAGAAGTTAAACTAATTTGTGAGAAATAAAGTGTGCCATCTAACTCCTAGACCGACTAATCAGTCAGTCATTGGAACAAGATGGGTCTTTAGAAACAAGCTTAGTGAAGATGGCATAGTTATTGGAAACAAAGCCCGTTTAATTGCTCAAGGATACAGACAGGAGAAAGACATCGACTTTAATGAGTCGTTTGCACATGTAGCTAGACTTGAAGCAATTAAAATCTTCCTGGCTTATGCATCATTTAAGAGTTTTAAAGTTTTTCAAATAGATGTGAAAAGTGCATTTTTAAATGATAAACTAAATGAAGATGTCTATGTTGAGCAACCACCTGGTTTTGTAGATCATACTTTACCAAATCATATTTTTAAACTTGACAAAGCTTTATATGGTTTGAAACAAGATCCTAGAGTTTGGTATTATACTTTGACTAAATTTTTATTTGATCATGATTTCGTCATTGGAACTGTTGATAAAACACTGTTTAGATTTACTAAAGATTCTCACATCTTGTTTGTACAAATACATGTTGATGACATTATATTTGGATCAACTAACCCCAAGTTGTGTGAGAAATTTGCCAAGTTGATGCAGGAAAGATTTGAAATGAGCATGATGGGAGAATTAACCTTCTTCCTCGATCTTCAAGTTTGTAAGTTGGAGAAATGAACTTTCATCAATCAAACCAAGTACACTAAAGAGTTACTGAAGAAGTTCGGGATGGAGAACTACTCTGCTGCAGCTACTCCAATAAGCTCCTCCAGTAAGCTTGAAAAAGATGATGGTGTCAAAGTGTAGACATCACAGCCTATAGAGATCTCATAAGATCTTTGCTCTACCTCACTGCCAGCAGGCTAGACATCCAATTTGATGTTGGTGTCTGTGGAAGATTCCAAGCTAATCCTAAACTTTCTCACTTTACTGCTGCTAAACGCATTCTGAAATATTTGAAGGGACTCAAAATGTAGGACTGTGGTATCCGAAGGATTCTAGTTTCAATTTAACTAGTTTCTTAGATGCAGATTATGTAGGGTGCAAAATTGATAGAAAGAGCACGAGTGGAACTTGCCAGTTCCTTGGAGATCGTCTTATCTCATGGTTCAGAGAGAAGTAGACGTCGGTTGCTACGTCTATAACTGAAGCAGAGTACCTTGCTGCTAGTAGTTGTTACTCTCAGCTCTTGTGGGTTCAACAACAGCTTATAGACTATGGGATTGAGGCTGAAGAATCTTCAATTTTCTACGACAACACAAGTGCTATCGCAATCACCTACAATCAAGTTTTGCATTCTCGGACGAAGCACATCGAAATCAGACATCATTTCATCCTAGAGCATGTCAATAAGAAGCAGATTCTCCTTGAATACATTCCAACAGATCAACAAACTGCAGACATCTTCACGAAATCTCTACCCGAGACTAAGTTTTCTCAATTTAGAAATATTTTTAGGACTTGTTGATCTTGATTGATTTTATTATATGCATAAACTGGACAGACAAGTAGACAGAGGTCTCAATACGTCCAATGGATCAGTAATTTAAGAAGCATAACTACTTAGACGTATGTCTACTCGAGCAGTTTCTATCTTCTTTTGGATTATTGTCTTGGTTAATGACCTGCGCGGTTAGACGTTGACGTCTAATAGACGTTAGACGTTTATAAGACTAGAGTAATTAGAAGCTCACGTCTAGCCAAACACACGTCTAACATGTGGTGTTTATGCGTAATTAGACGTTCTAAGTCTAATAGACTTGTGTCCGTCTATGAGACAAGCGTGATTAGACGTTAACGTTTAATAGTCGCATTTCCCAATTAGAAGTAAAGAATGTAGAAAGTAAATTAAACGTCTAACTACTTGTGTTCTTTGACTTTTCATCTTCTGGCTATTGGGACAGCTGTCCTCTGCAACTGTATCTGTCTATGTACTTTACTTGCCAAAAATAAACTACTCACTTCTCAAATGGATTGAAGACATGTGTCTTTCAATGTTTAAAGAGTGACTAAAATTTATGATAACTTTCCACTATACGTCTAATATGAATAGTACATTTTTCATGATTAATATTAAATGATGGTTTCTCCCCTTGGGATTAGGTTTCTGAAATTTTTGACGGTTCATATAATCATGAAGTTAATAGTTACACGTTAGCCTTCCTATATTTAGTAAACGGTCATACTCAAAGGGTTGAGTACTTCTGAATCATCTTTCCTCTCTCTAGAATTCGAATTGCCAAGATCCTGTGTTCATCTTGCCAAAATGTCTTCTCTTTCTCCGAAATCTCTACAAATAGACTTTAAGTCTGTTTCTACTCTAATGATTCCAGAAATGGTTCTAATGTTTGAATCCTTAAAAACTTCTGGACTCAAGAAATTTCTTCGTACCCACTACATCTTTCACGAACAGGCGGTTCGTGAATTCTTTGAATCTGTTGACTTTTATCATAATTAGAACATTTGTGCGAATGTACTCGGCAAGAATATCTGCTTCTCTGGAGAAACATTCGGCATGTTCTTCAGACTTCTAACTGAAGGGATTCGTGAGTTTCCTTCTTCTTCCAATGAAATTATGTCTGAGATGTCTCTTGCATTCTCAAATTAAGTCTTCGAAGGGCAAATCCTTCCGGTTGAGTCTCACAGAAATAGTAACTGTCTGAAGGTTGAGTATGCCCTACTCAACGATATTATCTCCAAATCCATTCTTATGAAGGACTCTTCCTACATCTACTGTACGAAAGTCTTTGAAATAATTGTGGCAATCACAAGAGGTGTAGCCATCAACTGGTCAAAATTCCTCTTCAACAATCTGGCTAAAATGATTTCCTCTTGAAAGAAGATCTTCGGATACGATGCTCCCCTTAGCGCACTCCTTTGTTGTCTCCTTACGGAACTTGGTCACGGGTTTCAGGTCAATTCATCTAAAGTCTTGAACGGTCCAAGGGTTTTCGACTATGTTCTTTGGGTGGGTAGGCTCAAGTCAAAGAAACGAAACAGGGAAGCCTCTAACTCGGCGTTAACCTTAGCCCTAGAATAGATTCTCTCCCCGAATGATGTTAAAAAGGGGGAAAGAAAGGGAAAAATATTAGCCTTAGATTTAGGGGGAAGGAAAATCTTTTGATGTTTTGGGGGAAGAAAACATGTTGATGTTTTTGAAATGTTTTTCTGTATTTTCTTTTGAAAAATGTTCCTGATATTTTGATTTAAGTTATTATTTGTTATGAACAGTCTGTTGCCATCTACTGCATTATTGAATATTCTAATCTTTTAATTATGCAAAGTTTTAACATCATCATCAAAAAGGGGGAAATTGTTGGTTCAAATTATTTTGACTAAGGGTCAAATCATTTTGAATAACGGAATTTTGATGATGAGTTTGTGTAAAACTTGAATAAGAAGGAAACTAAGTCGTCTAATTGTTTTTGTGCAGGTGCATCAAAACGTGCTAAGTTAGACTTAAGTCTGAATGAGGTTCATTAAACTTAGACTTACTGGCTATTAAACGCACGTAGTTAGACGTGCAGTCTAACAGATACGTAGTTAGACGTGCAGTCTAATAGACGTAGTTAGACATGCAGTTTAACAGATACGTAGTTAGACGTGCAGTCTAACAGATACGTAGTTAGACGTGTAGTCTAATAGATACGTAGTTAGGCATGCAGTCTAACAGATACGTAGTTAAGCGTGCAGTCTAACAGATACGTAGTTAGACATGCAGTCTAACAGATACATAGTTAGATGTGCAGTCTAACAGACGTAGTTATACGTGTAGTCTAACAGATACGTAGTTAGACGTGTAGTCTAACAGATACGTAGTTAGACGTGTAATCTAACAGATACGTAGTTAGACGTGTATTCTAACAGAGACGTAGTTAGACGTGCCGTCTAACAGATGAAAGTTGGACGTGCAATCTAACTCTTTTAGATTAGTCTGAAGGGACACGTAGTTAGACGTATCGTTTAACTCCATTAGACTTGGTGGTCTAATGGATCCTGTTATTAGACGGGGCGTCTAACTTCATTAGACTTGTTAGTCTAATTGGAGCACGTCTAATGCCTTGCTTCAATAGTTGCTTGAAGCTAGCATCCGTCTACCCATGATCAACTAGTTGTACGCTACTCCTGCTCTACTTATCCGTGCAAATCAGTACGACAACCAGTTATATCCAATAAATTAATGTCACGTAAGCAAATATTTTTCCCACTACTTGTTTCTTGCAGGACAATCCTAGAAAAATATTTGGCGCACTACCAGATTGGTACGGCCACGATCTTTATGCACAGAGTCTGTTGCACCTGTGTACTATGGAGGTTTTCCAATGGGTGCTTGTCACGTGTCATTCCAGAAGATTCGACCGTTGGTACATGTTCTCTATTTAAAGACCCTCGAGGAAAACAGACGAATACACACACAGAAATACAAGCTGATACACGAACGAATTACTGAACTTACAATCTTACGAATTGCTTTCTTGCTTATTGTGTTTGTACATTAAGAGAGAGATATAATCAAAGTATTGTCTAGATGAGTGATATTCTTCAATATATTGTAAGTTGAAAAGAGTCTGTTATGTTCAACAGTGAGCTAGCTTTACAACTGTATTTGATTCTAAGAAAAATATACTGAATCTTTCCGGTGGTTGGAAGAAGGGGTAACGTAGGAGAGTTTTGCTCCGAACATCCATAAACAACTGTGTGTGTCATTTACATTCTTTCATCTTCTCCTTCATCGGTTCTTAGCTTCAAACCTAAGCAAACGTTTTCGCACTTGAATCGTTCAAGAGTTTGAAAGGGTTTGTGAAGAATAGAAAGTGATACAAATCCTTAACAGAATTTATATGATCAAGTATCCTCTGTCCTTCTGGATTTCTTCTCAAGAGTGAGTCTCAATTCCCGTCTTTAATGTCTCTGATTTTCGCTTCAGCGCAGTCCCTTCTGATACGAGTATTTTGAAACTCCTCCTTGTAGATGATAGGCTAGTTTTCGAACCAGGGGTCGTGCCAGAATAGAGTGTCTTTCCCGTCCTCTAACCGAATGTCATAAAGATCTGCAATATCGCTTATTAGTTTAAGAATCTTTTTTAGAGACCAGCTCGTACATTCATGAATTTTGTAAGTCCATATCAACTTATAGAATAGGGATTTCTTCTTTTATAAAGAATATAATAATTATTTTTTCTTATTAGGTCAATTATTTTTTTTTGGAGAACGCTGAATTCCATTTCACTTTCGATGTGCGATTATTCTCCGTTGATTAAGCACCTAACCTACAAACTTACTAAATGAATTTAACTAAACTTGTCATCTTACAGACTGAACCCAAGACATTAGGGTGACTTGGGATAGACTATATATATATATTATGGTTTCTTTCTATTATTATAAGTAATGAAAGTATTATCAATATTTACAATTAGGTTGTGACCCAATCTAAATTAGGTTGAATACTATTTTATTATAGTCATAAATTTAATCTTGACAATCACATTGATAAGGATCTAAATCAAAGGTTGGGTTACTTTGATTCAACTTTATTTGTGGTTTATTCGTCAATCGCAAGTCACATTTGAATTTTATTTGTATGTTATCGTTGAATATGTTTATTACATTTAATCGTTTAGACTTATTTTTAAAAATTCAAAATTTAATATTATAATTAAATTTAATATTAATATTATTTGTATAATATTATATGTTTAGTTTAGTTTATATAATTAATATTATATTGTAACCAAAAATACACAAAAATAATCAAAAATGATCACAAAAAAAATGAGAAACTTTTCTTTCGTCCAAGACTTGCGTAATGATCACAAAAATACAAGAAATGTAACCAAAAAAATCCTAAGAAATGATTATTACCAAAATAACATTCATCAAGGATGTGGAGAAGGAACATGAAGAGAAACAATCCAAAATAAAAAAAAAACTAACAAACATTAAGTTAAAATCATCCACACATTAACCAAACAATGAACTAATTCTCGAAACACACAAAACTCTCTGAGCAGTTGGATTCTCATATCAACTTATATTGTGTCTTTTGCATATCAACTTATATTGTGTCTTTTGCTTCGTTTCTATATTTGACTCCGTTATATAACTTTAATTTTTCTCCATTGAGTTGAAATTTTTTTTTCTATGACTTGTTTTTGAGTTTCTTTTTATTTATTTTTAAAAAATAAATTCCTATTATTTATATCAAATTTTCACAAACAAAAATATATATGATAAGTGTTATTTGTTTTATAATCACCAATTAATATAATCATAATATTTTTTTTTAAGTTACAAAAGTAAAATAAAAGTTAAAATTATGTTATCTACATTTGGGATAAAATATTTAAAATTAAAAAAAAAACAAGTAAAAATTAAAATCATGTTATTTATATTTAATATACAAATTTTAGTTGAATTGGAAGAAATGTTTTTAATTAAATGAAAAATAGATAAAAATAAGGTCTACAAACAATTTATATATCCAAATCTAACCCCCAAGTGTTACCATTTTTATTTTTTGTTGGAAGGAAAACAAATGTTACCTCCTAACAAAATTTGGTTCTAAAATCCAAAATTGACAATTGATGTTTTTGTGTATTTCAATAATGTAAGTCTTGTTTTTTTAAAAGTTCAAGGATATACATTATTTGATCGATAAGTAGATGGTTTTTGTGTGTTTTAATCTTGTAAAATTTTATTATGTGTTTTTTTTTATTTGTACTAGAAATAAATAAATTTTGAATAATTTGTTTTTATCTTAAGGTTAAAAAAACATGTATCTTTTCTAGTTAAAACACTTGAATGATGTCCTCACGGTTGTATAAATAAAAATGTGTACAAAAATAATTTCATTAAATTATTGAAACACCTCATTTCATAGTTAAATTAATTAAAAAACAGATAAAATCCAACAAAAACAAACTTAATAACAATCAAATAGTGGATAAAAATAATTATTTACAGTATTTATTTTCATTTTTATATGTAAGGATTATAAAATAAATAAATAAAATACAAGTTCTGTATAATATGAATACAAATTTATAAACTTTTTCCACTTTAGAATGACAATGATTTTTTTTTACAATTAAGATTTTGAGCATGCATGGTCGTTTCACGTCGATTATTGTTCAAAACATGGCAATGTAAGTGCTTCGATTAATATATGAAATATATTTGATTATGTGCTAATTGATTATTAATATAAATCATGCATATTAGCTAATAATATGATGATTCATGTTATCTATATATATATATAATGATGCTTAATTTTTAAAGTGTCCGGATTGCCGGGTCGAAAGCTGTGGTTAATTTGGATACTTGGGTCGGATTGTGAGTTGACCCGTTTTTAAATTTAAAACGGTTAAAAATAAAATTAAAAATGTTAGAGGTATATTTCGAACTTGCAACCTAACAAAAATAAGTACAACCTTTTACCAACTAGGCTACTAAGACTTTATATTTTAATTTCAACACCAAATTTGATAAACGCGGGACGTTTTAACATTAATATAAATTCAAGTTTTTAACTAACTAATATATAATGATGTTGAGTAAATGGATACTTGGGTCGGATTGTGGATTGACCCACCCATAAACTTAAAACGGTTAAAAATAAATATAAAAATGTTATCCGTAATTTTTTTTCACGGTTTTTTATATTATTACTCGTGCAAATGCACGGGCTAAATGCTAGTTCATAATAAGTATGATTATCTAGAAATTTATATATATTTATATATATATATAAATTAAGATTTATTTTCTATCTATTTTTATTTTAATAGATAATTTTGAAATTTGTCACAAATCTTGTGTTCTTTGATTGACAAAGATTTGTTATAGAATGTTAAAGGTTATCTAATTAATTAAGAAACGAATAATTGATGACATGAATATTTATTTTTATAATTAGTTAGTTTTATATTCGATTAAAGATAAATGATCATAATTCTAATTAAGTGTAATAATTAATATTCTAATTAATTATTATATATTTTTTAAACGGTATTTTTAATAGTAAATGAAGTTGTATATATATTTGTTTAATAATATTATGACATATTATTTATCAGATTACGTTTCTATGTTATTGATTATATATATATTATAGTTGTTTTGTCATCGTGGTGACTAAAATGAAAGAAACAATAATATATAATATCATATATATGAATATATTAATTTTGGTTTAATATAATATATTTCATATACTTTGTTCAATTGCATCATTAAGACTTACTTAATTTGATAATTTTGAAATCAAATAATTACAAGAAAAGTCTTATTTGATTTGAGAATAATGTGGCAAACGTGTCGATATTACGGGATGCAAACGTGCAACCAAAAATAAATATTTAAGCGACTTCGGTCAAAGATGCTTGAAACATTATAATTTTTTTTTAGAAATCATGTGATATGGTGAATATTTATTTGATTAAATATATTCTAATTTCTTTTATAGAAGTTAAGTGTTAAAATAAATATTTTAATTGATTAAATATTTTTAATATTTTATGTAAAGATTATGTGAAGAATGATTTATATATGAATATAAAAATTATATTTTGTTCAGCCATATCTTTAATAGCAAGTTGTTTACCTATACAAATCTTGTCTCAATCATCTCATATGTATAGAACTTACTTGGGTATATATGTATATACTTTAAATATATATATATATATATATATATTTAAAATTAATAATTTGTAGATTTTTTTTTATTTTACATAGATCTTATTAAAATATATATAGTACCAAAATTATTTATTTTTATTATAAATATGTAATGTTATAAATTTTGTTTTTATATAAATGTAAATGAAAATAAATAAGTGGATACTATAATAATTGTTTTTAGTTATTTGTAGTTTTATTACCTAATTTTACCTAATTATATATTTTTTTAATATCTCATATTAATTATAAACAATCAAAAATATTTTAATTTTTATAATTTTATTGTTAATAATCTTAATCTATCTTTAAATATAAACTCATATATCTACATATAAATTTTTATTGTATTTTTATTTTACCTGCATATTAATTATTTATTTATTTATAATTATGTACATAGTCAATTTTTAAGCTTTTTGTGATTATATGATTAATAATTAATATTAGGTATATTTATTTAAATTTGTATTAGCACATTTATAAGAATGATAGAGTGAATGAATGATATATATAACCAAGAGAACATAAATTGTAATTTATACTATATTATTATTATTATTGTTTAATTAATTGTGATAATTAATTAATTAATTAATCACGTAGTACTCTTCCTAGCTCATTCGTTTGCAATTTGCTATACATGTTGGCACAAAATCGTAACATTCAGAAGGATCAAAGAAACAAGTATAGCCCATAGTATTATTTGGACATTTGACTGGTAAGCAATAGTTCTCTACTAGATTTCTTTTCATTGGATGATTATATCCTGCAGTTACAACATAAAATAATAATATTAAAATATTAATTATGTGTGTATCAACAATTATAAATTATAATACCATTTAATTCACCAAGGCAGCTAATTACATGCATGCATAACAAAATGGTTCAATTTCTACTTAAAAATATTATTATTAAGTACAATTAATTTGAAATAAGAATAAATAACAGATATAATATAATATAGCTCGATCACCAAAGTTTGAATTTATACATCATTTCTCAAAATAATCCATACCTGTGTCGGAGAGACAAACAACAAACATAAGAGAAATCATGAAGAATAGAATGAAGGTAGAATATGTATTTCTTGAACTTGACATTGTCAAATCTTTATATTTCTTTTTTCTTTTGATATATTGAGTTATGTGTATACAATTGAAAAACAAAACAATTTATAGGTAATTTAAATTAATCAATTAATTACATATTTAATGACAAATTCTTCTTAATGACTTTTTTGGTAAAAAATATTTTGTAAATATTTCTACCTTTTGTGTGGTGATTTTTTTTGTTAAAATAAATTTGGTAAATATTATAACTTTCTATATGCAATATTATAGTGTTAATTAGAAATATGTTTTTGGTATAAATTGATTTGAAAATTTAATTAAAATGAATTATAAATGTCAAGTTATTCATATTAGAAAGAAATATATTTTAAAATATATACTTACTATAAATCAACCATATTATTTTTTAATGTTGAAAACAAAAAGAGAAATAAATTTATAAAACAAAATATGTTCACATTTACAGATATTATTTCTAAATAGGAGTACTAGGAGCCTTAAATTTATTCAAATCAAGTCTTCTAATTCAGCAAAAATAAAATTAAGAGTTTGCATATCCTCTTTGATTTATTTTCATTATATATATATATATATATATATATATATATATATATATATATAACATATATTAATTAATATTCTCTATTATCTATGTGATATATATGTTAAATATCAAATCTTAGATCTAAAAACCAAATTTTGTTTGAAGTTTTATTCATATATTAAAAAATTTAATACTTGGTTTTATTAATTGTATTTATAATTATGATTTAATGTTTTAAAAAATAAAAGATAATTTGAAGAATATATTTTAATGATAAAACCAACTCATTTGTTATAATAAAAAAAATATATATAATAGTTATAATCATCTTTGTAGATATTTCTAACAGTAAAATAAATCTTATTTGTAAAAAAAAAATATTCATAATAAAAGTTAATCAAAAAAGGTTGGACATTAAGTCTAACTTTATTTCTTGATTTAAAATGATTTAATCATCATAAATTTATAATTAGGTATTAAATCAAACAGATTTTATTCTTAATTATAAAAAAATCATTGTCAATTTTGGAAAAAAGTTTAAAAGTTTGTATTCATATTATACATAAATTGTATTTTATTTATTTTATAATCCTTAAATATATAAAAATGAAAATAAATACTGCAAATAATTTTGTTAATCCAATATTTTATTGTTATGGATTGTTTTTGTATGTGACATTGTCAAAATTTGTTTATTTTTGTTCGTTTTTTTCCAATAATTTAACTACGAGATGAGATGTTTCAAAAATCCAATGAAACTATTTTTATTTACACTTTTTATTTATACAGCCGTTTGAGACATATTGAAGTGTTTTAACTAGAGAAGATCATGTTTTTTGTATTGTAATTAAGATAAAAATAAATCATTCAAAATTTAATTATTTCTAGTACAAATACACAAAAAAACATAATAAAACTTTACAAGATTAAAACACACTAATACCATCTATTTATCTATCAAAGCATGTATGTAATTGACCATCTTAAAAACAATATACTTACAATATTATTGAAATACACAAAAACATTGATTATCAATTTTGGATTTGAAAACAAAATTTGGTTAGAAGGTAACATTTGGTTTCTTTCCAACAAAAAATAAAAATGGTGACACTTGGGGGTTAGGCCTAATGACGTTCCCAGTGTCTGAAAATGTATTTTCAAGTACGTAAATTGATTCAACCGGGGAAGAAAATTTGATTGATTGAGCAAGTACACAAGAAAGAAGCATGAATTGGTGAAAGAATACCCAAAATGCATATTTTCCCTTCATTGATTTCATGAATATATTAATCTCCTTGAAGCTTTGAAATGAGTCCATTTATATATTAGATAAAGTGATGTACCTCCCTAATTTAATTAATCTATTAGAATCAACTTTAAGATGATAGGCAATAATTTACACAATACAAATGTTTGAAATTGATTGGTTATACTACTAGTATTTCGAATAAAAGGCCACCAAAGTCAAGAAGATAGTTAAACATTGCATTCGAAACAGATTTCAAATACAAATGATGTAATTTGATTGATAATTAAGGTGGAGTTGGAAGCAGGATTGATTGATTATAAGATTGCATTCATTCCCAATAAATGTTAAAATATTTTTAAGTTCGATTATCACTCTAACAGTTACACGTGAGAATAAAATAGTAAGGGTCAGGTTAGATACTTAAATTAAGAAAAAAATATTGTAATTTTCGTTTCTTGACTAACTATGTATGCTCAAACATTTTTTTATGAAAATCAATAGAATGATTTTTTACTCAAAAGAAAAAAGAAATATTGAGGATGAAAGTGAAACATTAACTTTTTGATGAATTTAATTTATTATTTTTATTTCTAACATTGTGAATATCATATATCAATTAAATAGTTTTAACTGAAAACAAAAAAAAAAGTTATGAATTCAACATGGTTGTTTGGAAAATTAATTTATTTTGGATTTTTTAGGTTGCTTCATTTTAATTTTGTTAATAAAAGTTGATGGAATTGATTTAAATATTGCTGAAAGCATATGTGATAATAATATGAATCATTTACTCCCTCCATTAAGACTAAAATATCACAATCATGTTGTTGTTTGTGGAGTGTCATATTAATTATTTTTAATTTAAAATAATAATATGAAAACTTGGGTTCCCCGGTGATGTATTTGCCTTCAAAAGTGTGTCAATTACAATCTTTCAAATGAACAATTTTGAGTTTGATAATCAATTATATATAAAGAGTGAGTTTTCCATTACTTTGTTTTCAAATAATTTTAAAATTGGAACTCATAACTTTGTTAACATTTATTTTGTTCTCAATAATTGTTTATACACAACCACCAAAACATAATAAATGTGAAGAAACATGAAAAATAATTTTGTATATATATGTATAATCAAATAATTAAGAAATTAAGAAGAATTTGGTGTAGTGTTTCATGTCTATAACAAATTGTGAAGTCTTGTCCAGGTAAGAAAGCATCATAGTCAAGGCTACTCTCAAAATTGAGAGTTTACGTAAAATTGTTTTCTAGTTGTAAACTCGTAAAATTTAGAATTTACCTAAATCGTAAAAGTTTAATTTGAAAAAATAATAATTATATATTATTATTATTTATATATATAATTAAATATTTTATATACTTACTAAATTTTAAAATTTTATATATTTAAATATAAAATTAATTTAAAAATAATAACAAATAAAACACACAAAAAAAAATTATACTTAAAAAATTAATTATGTTAATTAATTTATTTGAATAAATAATAACTTTATTTTTAATTTTTAAATATAAATTTATTTTTTTAAACATAAAATCGTAAATTATTTATAAACTTGTAAAATTGTAAAATCTTATTATTATAAATTTAAAATTGTAAGAGTTTATCTATTTAAAAGTTTACTTAAAATCATATTTGTTAACCGATATGAAATCGTAGATTTTAAGAGTTAACTAAATTTTAACCGTCTTGATCATAGTCAAAGTGAGTATTAGTCCGTAGCTCCTTCCTATTCAATATATTAGAAAGTCAAATATATATAAAACATTTTTTTAATAAATTATTTGAAAATTTTAGTTAGAGAGATAAGAATATTTATAAAATTTAATATTTAATTATATAATATAAAATAATTAATACAAATAAAATTATTGATATATATATATATATATATATATATATATATAATTATTTATTATAAAAATTAAGTAAATTAAAAATATAATCAGAATTAAAAATTAAAAGTTAAAAAAATAATAATATAATAACCTAATAAAAATAAGTGAAGAAAAAATTAATATAAAAATAGACAAATAACCAAACAAATTAATTTACTTTTATTTAAATATATCACAAATTAATTTTTAAATAGATATAAATTATTAATATAAAAAGACTTAAATATCTCATCATATTATCATGAATGAAAAAACTAAAGTAATAATATTTAAATATGTTTATTATTTTGATCTACTATGAAATGATCAATCGGGAAGATATCTAATCACTTATCAAACTTATTTCTCATTATTATTTAATCCCTCAAATCCAGGTCAGCTCTAGGACTCTAACCTTAGTTCAAATGAACATTTTAACTACTATAATCACAAATGATTGTTAAAATTATTTTAAAATTTTGTTTTTATATATATATAAAAGAATAATATATTTTTAAATATCTTATTATATATATTTATAATAAATAAACAATTATATAAATTATAAAATTATTATTACATATAAAATTATTAATATAAAATTATTTATTAAAAATAATTCATAAAAAGAAGATAAATAATTAAACAACTTTATTTATTTTTATTTAAATATATCATCATTAATATATCAATAAAATTATTAACACAAATACAATTATGAGGAATGATAGAGAGATGAAATTTGAGGGAGGGAATGAGAGAGGAAATGATTTGGCATCACCTCATTAGTTGGAAAAGGGGAAAAGTATGAGGAAAGAGAGATAAATTATTTGATTTTTCAGCAAATCATAACCACGTCATTCCCTCTCTTATTCCCTCACCCAAATTCCCTCCTCCAATCATTTTTCTACAATTATTATATATTTATAATTATTTATGAAAAACATCATAAAAATGAGACAAATAATCAAACAAAATAATTTATTTTTATTTAAATATATCAACAATTATATATCAATAAATTGTTTTTTATATAAGTTATTATATATATAATTATTTATTAAAAAAATATAAAGTATAATTAATATGTATACTTTAAATATATAATTAAAAAAATATTTAGTATAACTTATACTCACCCACTAACTTATGATTGTGTTTATATTAAATAAATTAACCCAATTCATTTTATCTAACATAAAAATCTAAATAATTTGACCCATCCATCCTCACTCATTAGTTATTATTGATCACACAATCATTCCTTAAATTCATACCCACATATACCACCATCACATAACTTCACTTAAATATTTTAATTAATTATTCATTTAATTCTTTAAATTCACGTCCACAAATTCCACCATCACATAACCTATTTTGAATTTGAATATTATGCATTAACAAACAAACTCATTTTAAGTATCTTAATCGATAATTCTCAAATTATAATGTCCCTCTAAAATCCACTGCACCAAAATAAGAAAACACCTGAAAGGGAAAAGCTAGCTAATAGAGAGCTCCAAATTATTCCGAATTATTTAAGATAAGCACAATTCTTTTTCTTTACACTGCTTTTCTGTCCCGTGCTTTATTGAAATTATTTTAAAACTTTATATATATATGTATATGTATATATATGTATATATATGTATATGTATATATATGTATATGTATATGTATATATGTATATGTATATGTATATATGTATATGTATATGTATATGTATATATGTATATGTATATATGTATATGTATATGTATATATGTATATGTATATATATATGTATATGTATATATATATATATGTATATGTATATATATATATATATAAATATAAAGGTGAATTTATTTTTTTGTTTAAATATACCATAAATTAATTTTTAAATATATTGTTATATATATATATAATATAATTATATATTTTATAAAATAATTAATTCAAATTTATTTAAATATATCACAAATAAATTATAAATATGTTGTAATATATATTTTTATTTAATAAATAATTATAAAACAATTAATACATATAAAATTATTATTATTTATATAATTATTTATTAAAAATAATTCATAAAAGAGAAATAAATAATAAAACAAATTTATTTATTTTTATTTAAATATATCACAAGTAATATATCAATAAAATTATTAATACAGGTAAAATCATTAATATATTTATAATTATTTATTAAAATATTATCAAGGGAGAAAAATAATCAAACAAAACAGAATTTATTTTTATTTAAATATACAACAAATTAATTTTTACATATGTTTATATATATATTTCATATATAATTATATATTTTATAAAATAGTTAATTTAAATTTATTTAAATATATCATAAATAAATTTTAAATATGTTGTTATATATATTTTTATTTAATAAATAATTATAAAATTATTAATACATATAAAACTATTAATATATATATATATATATATAATTATTTATAAAAAATAATTCATAAAAGAGAGATAAATAATCAAATAAATTTATTTATTTTTATTTAAATATATCACGTAATATATCAATAAAATTATTAATATATTTATAATTATTTATTAAAAACTATTATTAAGAGAGAAAATTAATCAAACAAAATAGAATTTATTTGTATTTAAATTTACCACAAATTAATTATTACAAATATTTTTTTATATATATTTAATATATAATTATATAGGTTATAAAATAAATAATTCAAATTTATTTAAATATATCACGAAGTAATTTTTAATATGTTGTTATATATATTTATATTTAATAAATAATTATATAAATTATAAATTAATTAATATATATAAAATTATTAATATATATAATTATTTATTAAAAATAATTCATAAAAAGGAGATAAATAATCAAAAAACTTTTTTTATTTTAATTAAATATATCATCAATAATATATTAATAAAATCATTAACAAAAATAAAATTATCAATATATTTGAATTATTTATTAAAAACATTATTAAGAGAGACAAATAATCAAACAAAATAATTTATTTTTATTTAAATATATCACCAATAATATATCATAATTAATTTGTGTATAAGTTATCTTATATATATTTAATATATAATTATATAAATTAAAAAATTATTAATATATATATATATATTTATTTATTTATTTAGTTATTATAAAATTATAAAATATAATTAAAAGGGAATACTTTGGTATAACTAATATAATTAATATGTAATAGTTGTTATTTTAAATATATAATTAAAAAAAAACTTTAGTATAACTTATATTTACCTATTAACTTAGTTTATATTTAAATGAATTCGATTCATTTTTTTTTATATATCTAAATCTATTATTATTATATATATTTATTGTATTAGCACATTAATAAGGATGATAG
Organism: Impatiens glandulifera; assembly: GCF_907164915.1. Classification (NCBI taxonomy): domain Eukaryota; kingdom Viridiplantae; phylum Streptophyta; class Magnoliopsida; order Ericales; family Balsaminaceae; genus Impatiens; species Impatiens glandulifera. The sequence continues at coordinate 56,965,224 of NC_061865.1, read as the reverse complement.
AATGTATGATATATCCAAAAGAACATTTTAAATTGTGTCATATATAATTTTTATTATTGTTTAAATTGTGATAATTAATCCTACACTTCCTCATTTTTGGCATTTTGCTTCACATGTTCTCACTGAATGGTAACATTTATCAGGATCAAAGAAACAACAATAGCAGGCAGATTTATCTGAACATGTAACTTTTATGCAATAGTGATTGTAAAGCTTTCTTGTCCATGGGTGAATATCTCCTGTGGCAATATAATAAAATAATAAAATATTAAATAATTGTATCAACTATTTTAATTTTAAGATAAATAATTTATTTAAATTCTATATTTTTAATAAAGCTAGTAATAACACCATTTACATCGTTTAATTCACTAAGGTAGATTAAGTAAGAAATATTATTTTTTAAGAGACCCTATTTAGAATATCTTAAGTCTATTCATTAAAATAAAGATGAAAAAAAACTATAATTTGAAATAAAAATAATAATGATTAAAATACTCACCTCTAACTTTATTGTTATCCGAATTAAAATCTGTCAAAGTTAAATAAATGATTATAAAAATAAAAATAAAATAATAACAAATAAATAATTGGTTATTTTCAATATAATATAATAGAATAACTTGCAAATTTTAGTAATTGAAATAAATATCAAAATGATTTACTTTTTTATCTCACCAAAGTTTGAATTTATAAATCATTTTTTAAATAAAATATTTTTTTATTAATTCGTACCTGTATTGGAGATGCAAACATCAAACATAAAACAAATCATGAAAAAAAGAATAACGATAGAATATGTATTTCTTGAACTTGACATTTTCAAATTTATATATTTTTTCTTTTGATACTGAGTTATGTAATTCAATTGAAAAACTAAACTATTTATAGGGAATTTAAGATAGTCAATAAATTATATATTTAATGACTAAATATTTTTATTATGACTTTTTTTTGTTAAAATATATTTTGTAAATATTTCAACTTTTTGTGTGATGATTTTTGTTAAAGTAGATTTGGTAAATATTTTAACTTTCTATATGCAAGATTATAGTGTTAATTAGAAATATATTTTTGATATAAATTAAGATAATCAATAAATTATATATTTAATGACTAAATATTTTTATTATGACTTTTTTTGTTAAAATATATTTTGTAAATATTTCAACTTTTTGTGTGATGATTTTTGTTAAAGTAGATTTGGTAAATATTTAACTTTCTATATGCAAGATTATAGTGTTAATTAGAAATATATTTTTGATATAAATTAAGATAATCAATAAATTATATATTTAATGACTAAATATTTTTATTATGACTTTTTTTGTTAAAATATATTTTGTAAATATTTCAACTTTTTGTGTGATGATTTTTGTTAAAGTAGATTTGGTAAATATTTTAACTTTCTATATGCAAGATTATAGTGTTAATTAGAAATATATTTTTGATATAAATTAAGATAATCAATCAAACTAAATATTTTTATTATGACTTTTTTTGTTAAAATATATTTTGTAAATATTTCAACTTTTTGTGTGATGATTTTTGTTAGAGTAGATTTGGTAAATATTTTAACTTTCTATATGCAAGATTATAGTGTTAATTAGAAATATATTTTTGATATAAATTAATTTGAAATTTTAATTGAAATAAATAAATGTAAAGTTATTCATATTACATTAATATAAGAAAGAAATATAATATATATATATATATATATTATAGTTTACTCCAAATTTCTTTTAATAAATAATAAATTTCACTTTATAAAAACAATTATTTACTATAAATCAACCATATTAAGCTTTTAGAGATTTTTTAATATTGAAAACAAAAAGAGAAGTAAATTGATATAACAAAATATTTTATTTAAAAAAATATATGTTCACATTTACAGATATTTCTAAATAGGAATACTAGGAGCCTTAAATTTATTCAAATCAAGTCTTCTAATTCAGGAAAAACAAAAATTAAGAGTTTAAATATCCTCTTTGATTTATTTTCATTATATATATAACAGATATTAATTAATACTCTCTATCATCTATGTTATATATATCTTAATCAAATCTTAGATCTAAAACTAAATTTTGTTTGTAGTTTTATTCATATATTCATATAATTAAAAACAAATATATTAATACATGGTTTTGTTAATTTTATTTATAATTATGATTTAATCTATTTTTATATCACCCTATGATTATTTTTACACCAACTTGTTTTATAAAATAAATGTTTTAGGAAATTATGAAACATTTTTGTATGTTTAAAAAAATAAAAGATAATTCTAAGACTCTTTCCTTCAATAGTTAACTCCAATAGTTGAGTGAGCTCATTTTAATGATAAAAACATCTCATTTTTTATAATAAAAAGGAAATATATAATAGTTATAATCATCGATCTTTGTAGATATTTGTAACAGTAAAATAAATCTTATTTATAAAATAAATATTCATAATAAAATTTAATAAAAAAGGTAGGACATTAAGTATAACTCTTTTTCTTGATTTAAAATGATATTTAATTATAATAAATTTATAAAGTATTAAATCAAATAGATTTTATTTCTGTTTAGTATTGATGGGAATAAAAGTCCGGGTCCTGATGGGTTTAATGCACAGTTCTTCAAAGATAATTGGTCGGTTGTGGGTAAAGATGTTACTGATGGGGTTCTGGAGTTTTTCAAAAACAGGAAGATGTTAAAGCAATGGAATACAGCGGTCCTAACCTTGATCCCCAAAACTGCGGTACCTGAGAAAGTACAAGATTTCAGACCAATTTCCTGCTGCAATGTGATTTATAAAATAATTTCAAAAATCATTTCTAAACGTTTTAAAAATGTTATAGGAAAAATAATAAATCTTAATCAATCTGCATTCATCCCCGGTAGGACAATCTCTCATAATATTCTTCTCATGCAGAGCCTATTAAAAGGTTACGGGAAAAATAAAATATCCCCGAGAGTGGCTTTCAAAATAGATATCAAGAAAGCTTTCGACTCTGTTAGATGGGAAGCCATTCGAGACTTTCTGGTTGTTTCTGCTTTTCCTATGATTTTTATCGATTGGATTATGCAATGCGTTTCATCATCCTGCTTTGTTGTTAGCGTCAATGGAGTCCACAGAGGCTATTTCAAGGGTGAAAACGGGGTAAGGCAAGGGGACCCCCTCTCTTCTTACCTTTTCGTAGCTATCATGGCGATCTTTGAGAGCATCTTCGCGATGTTCCGAAAGAATCGTCCATACATCTTTCACCCATTCTGTGAGGTAGAAGAGGTAACACATTTATGCTTTGCTGACGATTTGTTCATTCTAGCGCACGCAGACGTTGATTCCATTAAAACTATTAGGGCTGCACTAACGTTTTTTCTGAGGTAACAGGTTTAACTATTAATGAAAGCAAAAGTGTGGCATTTTATGGAGGCGTGAAGGACGAAACAAAGCAGGACATCTTCAACATCATGGGCATCAAGGAAGGCAGCTTTCCCATAAGGTACTTAGGAATTCCATTAACTGCAAAGCAGATCGAGATCTCACACTGCAAGCTGCTAATTGAAAAGGTAAAAAACACGATATATGGCTGGGCAGCGAAAAAACTTTCTTATGCAGGGAGGATCGAATTTATCAAAACCGTGGTTATGGGCATAGTTGGTTATTGGGCGCAGCAAATGGTCATTCCGAAGAAGGTAATGAAGGAACTCGACACACTGATGAGAAACTTTATCTGGGGTAGTAGTGGAAGAGGAGGAAAGAAAGTCAAATGGACCGCTCTCTGCAAACCGAAGGACGAGGGAGGCATCGACTTGAAGAATTGTATTGAGTGGAACAAGGCTCTAACCTTCAAGCATCTGTGGGCTTTGGAGCGCAATCAGGAGTCACTATGCAAAATTCACGAAGGTATGAGCTGGTCTTTAAAAAAGATTCTTAAACTAAGAAGCGATATTGCAGATCTTTATGACATCCGACTAGGGGACGGGAAAGACACTCTATTCTGGCACGACCCTTGGTTTGAAAATCAGCCTATCATCGATAAGGACAAGTTTCAAAATACTCGTATCAGAAGGGACTGCGCAAAAGCGAAAATCAGAGACATCAAAGACGGGAATTGGAACTTGCTCTTGAGAAGAATTCCAGAAGGAAAGAGGATACTTGATCATATAAGTAACATACAACTACACGACAGACCGGATATTCATGAATGGAAAGCTGAGGACAATGGGAAGCTGGTATTGAAGAAAATATGGGAGGTAATCCGAGAAAAAGCGCAAAAAGTAGAATGGGCTCCTCTTGTATGGTCAACAAAGATTATCCCTCGACACCAGTTCATCCTATGGCTCGCATTCTGGGAAAGACTCAGCACACGTGATCGTATCAGTAAGTATATGAGCATCCCGAATGCGAGCTGTCTTCTATGCATAGCAAATGAAGAAACCATAGATCACCTATTCGGGAGCTGCTGTATTGCTTCGGAGCTTTGGGACAAATTCTATAAAAGCCTGGAGCTGATCAGTTTCCCGAGCGAATGGAATGAAATCAAAGAAGCGGCACTACTCAAAGCCAGGGGAAATAGATTTGCAACAAGCGTGTTCAAGTGCGGCTTTGGAGCAGTGGTGTATAACATTTGGCAAGAACGGAATGCAAGAGTATATGACAGAACCCGCAGGAGCATTGACGAGTTATTGAAAGATATTGTATCGGATTGCAGCGCCCTCGCGGGAACGTGGAGAGGAATTCCAAGCACGGAGCAGAATTGGAATATCTGTAGGAACTGGAATTTACCGTTTTTTAAACTCACTAGAATTGAAAGCATTGTAAACAGATAATTCATTTACGTTTTTAGCTTTTATTCAGAATGTTACGGCTTCAAAATCATTCTAGGCCTGTCTAGAATGATCTCTTAAACTCATGGTTTTTTTTCCCGTTTTTGGGAATTTTTAATGAAATGACGCTAAGTCGTTTTTCCCCAAAAAAAAAAATCTGAGTAGATTGTTCTCACCGAGACAATTTTTGCGAATACAATTTCGACTAACATAGTCGTGTCTATTTAAATACATGATTAGAATAAGTTCTAAAATAAATAACTTATTTAATCTCATTATACATATGACCTTCATTTTCTGTCATTATGAATCACATAATTTCTATAGTGTCCCATTTCATTTAATAATTTTTACACAAGAAATTAGAATAATTCTAACATCCATGGTTAATGTCATTTAGACAAATCATATTATATATTTATTTATATATATATATATATATATATATATATATATATATATATATATATATATATTTATAAAAATCATTATGAACCCATTAATCTCATAATTTCTACCAAAAAATCATTGACTATCTATTCATCTAATAATTTCTACACAAGAAATTGGAATGGTTTCAACATCAATAACTTTATCAAGTCTGATTTCTACACAGAAATCATTGACAATCTCATTCATCTCATAATTTCTATACAAGAAATTGGAATGGTTTTTAACATCAATGACCATAGTCATTTTAGTAAATCTGATTTCTACAAAAAGAAATCAAATCATCTCATCAACTGGATTCGAACACAAGAAATTGGAATGGTTTCAACATCAATGACTTTATCAAGTCTGATTTCTTCAAAGAAATCGTTGACAATTCCATCTGTCACGCACCATTGCGTCTGAACTTTGAACCACTGCGCCGATGCACTTTTTCATCATTCTACCGCTTTTATGACATTTTGTATCCTTTAATTAGAATAATCTATTTATTTTCTTTAAATCAACTCTGTCAACAAACAAATATATACACACATTTTAAAATGATATCTTAATACCATAATAAAATATAATATGTAAAATAATGTAGATCTCCTTATTTAGTAATCATGCTACCACATTCTTATTAATTATCAACTCCTAATTAATTTAAGAATGCATATATTATAATTAATTATTTTAAAACTGAAACCATATGTTTTAACTATAATTAATTTTAATTACTATTAAATATAACCACTAATTTTATTTTATTTTAAAAATTATAAGTTAAACCTTTTAGTTACTTTTTTATTTATTAAAAATAATAATTCTAGTAACTATCAAACTTTTAATGAAAAAAAAAACAAATTATTATTTTCTAAATTATTTTCAAGAAAACGTTTGTATAATGAATATACATCATTTTTCTTTAGAATCTAAATCTACATCAACATATATTAGCTTATAAAGTAAGCTTTCATACAAATAATATTAATAATAATTAATATTATATATATAAAATAAAGACTTATCTTTATTTGTAAATTCTTCTATTTAAATGAACAACTTTATCTTATCGAAATAAGCCATCATCCCCTTTGCAACATCGCAATTCGTATTTCTGAAACATCAAAGACAGATTTTCGACGGCAAAAGTTACTAAATAACTTAGCACACGAAACTGTTTTAAGATTGTTAGAAATAATGTATTGAAATAACAGAAAATATATATAAAATGATGTTACAAATAAATTAAATAAATACAATATTACAAAGAACGAAATCACTAGATTAAATGTTGATTCGAGGTATGTGTTAGAAACATTTCCTTAAAACAGTTTCATCGTCTCCCGTTTGTGCTGGAGCTTATCGTAGATGACTGTCTCCCAGGGTACAACGAATCCAGTAGTGATTCTACACTGAAATCACTACTCGTCAAACTTGATCAGCGTACCTGAATTATCACCGGGTTTCAACAGAAATATCGAGTAAAGAACTCGAAGAACACTCATAAAAACAAGAATAGTGCTTTTGGAATTCTAGAGTGAGAAAATATAAGATGATTAAGTGATGTAAAATGAATAATGAATAGGTATATAATGATGAGAATTAAATTTTCAAATAAAATCATTCAAACGTTTATTAGCAATAAATATTTCTCATTCATTTTTTAATTAATCCATAACTAATTAACATCAGCCTATATGTTCATTTGTTAATTTGCAAAAATGCAATGTTAGACATTCAATGTTAGCTAATTGAAGAGTCCATACGTTAGCCAATAGACCAATTAAAGCTAAATGTTTATCCTAACATTATGTTTTAATTTTTTAATTAGGCATTAAATATTAATGAAACAATTAATATTTAATTATAATTTGAATTAAATTTACCGTTAATTCACGTTTGAATTTGTGTGAATTTTATTTGATTTTATTTAATTACAATCTTATTTTCATTCATTAATGAAATTAGCTTAATTCCAACTGTATCAAACTCAAAATTGCTCATTTGAAAGATTATAATGGACACACTTTTGAAGACAAATACATCACAGGGTAACCTAAGTTTTCATATTATTATTTTAAATTAAAGAGCATGTTATGATTGTGACATTTTAGTCTTAATGGTGGGGTAAATGATTCATATTATTATCACATATGCTTTCAGCAATATTTAAATCAATTCCATCAACTTTTATTAACAAAATTAGAATGAAGCAACCTAAAAAATCCAAAATAAATTAATTTTCCAAACAACCATGCATGTTGAATTCATAACTTTTTTTTTTTGTTTTCAGTTAAAACTATTTAATTGATATATGATATTCACAATGTTAGAAATAAAAATAATAAATTAAATTCATCAAAAAGTTAATGTTTCACTTTCATCCTCAATATTTCTTTTTTCTTTTGAGTAAAAAATCATTCTAATGATTTTCATAAAAAAATGTTTGAGCATACATAGTTAGTCAAGAAACGAAAATTACAATATTTTTTTCTTAATTTAAGTATCTAACCTGACCCTTACTATTTTATTCTCACGTGTAACTGTTAGATTGATAATCGAACTTAAAAATATTTTAACATTTATGCCAAAAAAAAAAAAAAAAAACAATTTTTTTTTAGAATGAATGCAATCTTATAATCAATCATTCCATGCTTCCAACTCCACCTTAATTATCAATCAAATTACATCATTTGTATTTGAAATCTGTTTCGAATGCAATGTTTAACTATCTTCTTGACTTTGGTGGCCTTTTATTCGAAATACTAGTAGTATAACCAATCAATTTCGAACATTTGTATCGTGTAAATTATTGCCTATCATCTTAAAGTTGATTCTAATAGATTAATTAAATTAGGGAGGTACATCACTTTATGTAATATATAAATGGACTCATTTCAAAGCTTCAAGGAGATTAATATATTTATGAAATCAATGAAGGGAAAATATGCATTTTGGGTATTCTTTCACCAATTCATGCTTCTTTCTTGTGTACTTGCTCAATCAATCAAATTTTCTTCCCCGGTTGAATCAATTTACGTACTTGAAAATACATTTTCAGACACTGGGAACGTCATTAGGCCTAACCCCCAAGTGTCACCATTTTTATTTTTTGTTGGAAAGAAACCAAATGTTACCTTCTAACCAAATTTTGTTTTCAAATCCAAAATTGATAATCAATGTTTTTGTGTATTTCAATAATATTGTAAGTATATTGTTTTTAAGATGGTCAATTACATACATGCTTTGATAGATAAATAGATGGTATTAGTGTGTTTTAATCTTGTAAAGTTTTATTATGTTTTTTTGTGTATTTGTACTAGAAATAATTAAATTTTGAATGATTTATTTTTATCTTAATTACAATACAAAAAACATGATCTTCTCTAGTTAAAACACTTCAATATGTCTCAAACGGCTGTATAAATAAAAAGTGTAAATAAAAATAGTTTCATTGGATTTTTGAAACATCTCATCTCGTAGTTAAATTATTGGAAAAAAACGAACAAAAATAAACAAATTTTGACAATGTCACATACAAAAACAATCCATAACAATAAAATATTGGATTAACAAAATTATTTGCAGTATTTATTTTCATTTTTATATATTTAAGGATTATAAAATAAATAAAATACAATTTATGTATAATATGAATACAAACTTTTAAACTTTTTTTCCAAAATTGACAATGATTTTTTTATAATTAAGAATAAAATCTGTTTGATTTAATACCTTATAAATTTATGATGATTAAATCATTTTAAATCAAGAAATAAAGTTAGACTTAATGTCCAACCTTTTTTGATTAACTTTTATTATGAATATTTTTTTTTTACAAATAAGATTTATTTTACTGTTAGAAATATCTACAAAGATGATTATAACTATTATATATATATTTTTTTTATTATAACAAATGAGTTGGTTTTATCATTAAAATATATTCTTCAAATTATCTTTTATTTTTTAAAACATACAAAATTGTTTATAAAACAAATTGGTGTAAAAATAATCTTATGGTGATCTAAAAATAGATTAAATCATAATTATAAATACAATTAATAAAACCAAGTATTAAATTTTTTAATATATGAATAAAACTTCAAACAAAATTTGGTTTTTAGATCTAAGATTTGATATTTAACATATATATCACATAGATAATAGAGAATATTAATTAATATATGTTATATATATATATATATATATATATAATGAAAATAAATCAAAGAGGATATGCAAACTCTTAATTTTATTTTTGCTGAATTAGAAGACTTGATTTGAATAAATTTAAGGCTCCTAGTACTCCTATTTAGAAATAATATCTGTAAATGTGAACATATTTTGTTTTATAAATTTATTTCTCTTTTTGTTTTCAACATTAAAAAATAATATGGTTGATTTATAGTAAGTATATATTTTAAAATATATTTCTTTCTAATATGAATAACTTGACATTTATAATTCATTTTAATTAAATTTTCAAATCAATTTATACCAAAAACATATTTCTAATTAACACTATAATATTGCATATAGAAAGTTATAATATTTATCAAATTTATTTTAACAAAAAAAATCACCACACAAAAGGTAGAAATATTTACAAAATATTTTTTACCAAAAAAGTAATTAAGAAGATTTTGTCATTAAATATGTAATTAATTGATTAATTTAAATTACCTATAAAATGTTTTGTTTTTCAATTGTATACACATAACTCAATATATCAAAAGAAAAGAAATATAAAGATTTGACAATGTCAAGTTCAAGAAATACATATTCTACCTTCATTCTATTCTTCATGATTTCTCTTATGTTTGTTGTTTGTCTCTCCGACACAGGTATGGATTATTTTTAGAAATGATTTATAAATTCAAACTTTGGTGATCAGCTATATTATATTATATCTGTTATTTATTCTTATTTCAAATTAATTGTACTTAATAATAATATTTTTAAGTAGAAATTCATGAACCATTTTGTTATGCATGCATGTAATTAGCTGCCTTGGTGAATTAAATGGTATTATAATTTATAATTGTTGATACACACATAATTAATATTTTAATATTATTATTTTATGTTGTAACTGCAGGATATAATCATCCAATGAAAAGAAATCTAGTAGAGAACTATTGCTTACCAGTCAAATGTCCAAATAATACTATGGGCTATACTTGTTTCTTTGATCCTTCTGAATGTTACGATTTTGTGCCAACATGTATAGCAAATTGCAAACGAATGAGCTAGGAAGAGTACTACGTGATTAATTAATTAATTAATTATCACAATTAATTAAACAATAATAATAATAATATAGTATAAATTACAATTTATGTTCTCTTGGTTATATATATCATTCATTCACTCTATCATTCTTATAAATGTGCTAATACAAATTTAAATAAATATACCTAATATTAATTATTAATCATATAATCACAAAAAGCTTAAAAATTGACTATGTACACAATTATAAATAAATAAATAATTAATATGCAGGTAAAATAAAAATACAATAAAAATTTATATGTAGATATATGAGTTTATATTTAAAGATAGATTAAGATTATTAACAATAAAATTATAAAAATTAAAATATTTTTGATTGTTTATAATTAATATGAGATATTAAAAAAATATATAATTATGTAAAATTAGGTAATAAAACTACAGATAACTAAAAACAATTATTATAGTATCCACTTATTTATTTTCATTTACATTTATATAAAAACAAAATTTATAACATTACATATTTATAATATAAATAAATAATTTTGGTACTATATATATTTTAAGAAGATCTATGTAAAATAAAAAAATATACTACAAATTATTAATTTTAAATATATATATATATATATATATATATATTGATATATAAAGTATATACATATATACCCAAGTAAGTTCTATACATATGAGTAAAAAATGATTGAGACAAGATTTGTATAGGTAAACAACTTGCTATTAAAATATTAAAGATATGGCTGAATAAAATATAATTTTTATACAAGATATATTAGAATGTTTATTCATATATAAATCATTCTTCACATAATCTCTACATAAAATATTAAAAATATTTAATCAAATTAAAATATTTATTTCAATATTTAATTTATATAAAAGAAATTAGAATATATTTAATCAAATAAATATTCACCATATCACATGATTTCTACAAAAGAAATCATAATGTTTCAAGCATCTTTGACCGAAGTCGCTTAAACATTTATTTTCGGTTGCACGTTTGCATCCCGTAATATCGGCACGTTTGCCACATTATTCTCAAATCAAATAAGACTTTTCTTGTAATTATTTGATTTCAAAATTATCAAATTAAGTAAGTCTTAATGATGCAATTGAACAATGTATATGAAATATATTATATTAAACCAAAATTAATATATTCATATATATTATATTATATATTATTGTTTCTTTATTTTAGTCACCACGATGAAAAAAAAACTATAATATATATATAATCAATAACATAGAAACGTAATCTGATAAATAATATGTCATAATATTATTAAACAAATATATATACAACTTCATTTATCATTAAAAATACCGTTTAAAAAATATATAATAATTAATTAGAATATTAATTATTACACTTAATTAGAATGTTGATCATTTATCTTTAATCGAATATAAAACTAACTAATTATAAAAATAACTATTTATGTCATCAATTATTCGTTTCTTAATTAATTAGATGACCTTTAACATTCTATAACAAATCTTTGTCAATCAAAGAACACATGATTTGTGACAAATTTCAAAATTATCTATTAAAATAAAAATAGATAGAAAATAAATCTTAATTTATATATATATATATATAAATTTCTAGATAATCATACTTTTTATGAACTAGCATTTAGCCCGTGCATTTGCACGAGTAATAATATAAAAAACCGTGAAAAAAAATTACGAATAACATTTTTAATTTTATTTTTAACCGTTTTAAGTTTATGGGTGGGTCAATCCACAATCCGACCCAAGTATCCATTTACTCAACATCATTATATATTAGTTAGTTAAAAAATTGAATTTATATTAATGTTAAAACGTCCCGCGTTCATCAAATTTGGTGTTGAATTTAAAATATAAAGTATTAGTAGCCTAGTTGGTAAAAGGTTGTACTTATTTTTGTTAGGTTGCAAATTCGAAACATACCTCTAACATTTTTAATTTTATTTTTAACCGTTTTAAATTTAAAAACGGGTCAACCCACAATCCGACCCAAGTATCCAAATTAACCACACCCGACATTCCGGACACTTTAAAAATTAAGCATCATTATATATATATATAGATAACATGAATCATCATATTATTAGCTAATATGCATGATTTATATTAATAATCAATTAGCACATAATCAAATATATTTCATATATTAATCGAAGCACTTACATTGCCATGTTTTGAACAATAATCGACGTGAAACGACTATGCATGCTCAAAATAAATCTGAGTAGATTGTTCTCACCGAGACAATTTTTGCGAAGAAAATTTCGACTAACATAGTCGTGTCTATTTAAATACATGATTATAATAAGTTCTAAAATAAATAACTTATTTAATCTCATTATACATATGACCTTCATTTTCTGTCATTATGAATCAGATAATTTCTATAGTGTCCCATTTCATTTCATTTAATAATTTTTACACAAGAAATTAGAATAATTCTAACATCCATGGTTAATGTCATTTAGACAAATCATATTATATATTTATATATATATATTTATAAAAATCATTATGAACCCATTAATCTCATAATTTCTACACAAGAGATTAAAATAGTTTTAACATCAATGACTTTAACAAGTCTGATTTCTACCAAAAAATCATTGACTACCCATGCATCTCATAATTTCTACATAAGAAATTGGAATGGTTTCAACATCAATAACTTTATCAAGTCTGATTTCTACACAGAAATCATTGACAATCCCATTCATCTCATAATTTCTATACAAGAAATTGGAATGGTTTTTAACATCGATGACCATAGTCATTTTAGTAAATCTGATTTTTACAAAAAGAAATTAAATCATCTCATCAACTGGATTCGAACACAAGAAATTAGAATGGTTTCAACATTAATGACTTTATCAAGTCTGATTTCTACAAAGAAATCATTGACAATTCCATCCATCACGCACCATTGCGTCTGAACTTTGAACCACTGCGCCAATGCACTTTTTCATCATTCTACCGCTTTTATGACATTTTGTATCCTTTAATTAGAAGAATTTATTTATTTTATTTAAATCAACTCTGTCAACAAACAAATATATACACACATTTTAAAATGATATCTTAATACCATAATAAAATATAGTATGTAAAATAATGTAGATCATCTCTCCTTATTTAGTAATCATCCTACCACATTCTTATTAATTATCAACTCCTAATTAATTTAAGAATGCATATATTATAATTAATTATTTTAAAATTGAAACCATATGTTTTAATTATAATTAATTTTAATTACTATTAAATATAACCACTAATTTTATTTTATTTTAAAAATTATAAATTATACCTTTTAGTTACCTTTTCATTTATTAAAAATAATAATTCTAGTAACTATCAAACTTTTAATGAAAAAAAAACAAATTATTATTTTCTAAATTATTTTCAAGAAAACGTTTGTATAATGAATATACATCATTTTTCTTTAGAATCTAAATCTACATCAACATATATTAGTTTATAAAAGTAAGCTTTCATACAAATAATATTAATAATAATTAACATTATATATATAAAATAAAGACTTATCTTTATTTGTAAATTCTTCTATTTAAATGAACAACTTTATCTTATCGAAATAAGCCATCATCCCCTTTGCAACATTGCGACTCGTATTTCTGAAACATCAAAGACAGATTTTCGACGGCAAAAGTTACTAAATAACTTAGCACACGAAACTGTTTTAAGATTGTTAGAAATAATGTATTGAAATAAGAGAAAATATATATAAAATGATGTTACAAATAAATTAAATAAATACAATATTACAAAGAACGAAATCACTAGATTAAATGTTGATTCGAGGCATGTGTTAGAAACATTTCCTTAAAACAGTTTCATCGTCTCCCGTTTATGTTGGAGCTTATCGTAGATGGCTGTTTTTCAGGGTACAACGAATCCAGTAGTGATTCTACATTAAAATCACTACTCGTCAAACTTGATCAGCGTACCTGAACTATCACCGGGTTTCAACAGAAATATCGAGTAAAAACTCGAAGAACACTCATAAAAACAATAAGAGTGCTTTTGGAATTCTAGAGTGAGAAAATATAAGATGATTAAGTGATGTAAAATGAATAATGAATAGGTATATATTGCTGAGAATTAAACTTTCAAATAAAATCATCCAAACGTTTATTAGCAATAAATATTGCTCATTTATTTTTTAATTAATCCATAACTAATTAACATCAGCTTATACGTTCATTTGTTAATTTACAAAAATGCAATGTTAGACATTCAATGTTAGCTAATGGAAAAGTCCATACGTTAGCCAATAGGCCCATTAAAGCTAAATGTTTATCCTAATATTATGTTTTAATAATCTCATTAGGCATTAAATATTAATTAAACAATTAATATTTAATTATAATCTGGATTAAATTTATCGTTAATTCACGTTTAAATTTGTGTGAATTTTATTTATTTACAATCTTATTTTCATTCATTAATGGAATTAACTTAATTCTAACTGTATCAAACTCAAAATTGCTCATTTGAAAGATTGTAATGGACACACTTTTGAAGACAAATACATCACAGGGGAACCCAAGTTTTCATATTATTATTTTAAATTAAAGAGCATGTTATGATTGTGACATTTTAGTCTTAATGGTGGGGTAAATGATTCATAT
Organism: Impatiens glandulifera; assembly: GCF_907164915.1. Lineage (NCBI taxonomy): Eukaryota > Viridiplantae > Streptophyta > Magnoliopsida > Ericales > Balsaminaceae > Impatiens > Impatiens glandulifera. Next base: position 56,950,031 of record NC_061865.1, on the reverse strand, counting down.
TATTATCACATATGCTCTCAGCAATATTTAAATCAATTCCATCAACTTTTATTAACAAAATTAAAATGAAGCAACCTAAAAATCTAAAATAAAATTTTTTCCAAACAACCAAGTTGAATTCATAACTTTTTTTTTGTTTTAAGTTAAAACTATTTAATTGATATATAATATTCACATTGTTAGAAATAAAAATAATAAATTAAATTTATCAAAAGTTAATGTTTCACTTTCATCCTCAATATTTCTTTTTCTTTTGAGTAAAAAATCATTCTATTGATTTTCATAAAAAAAAATGTTTGAGCATACATAGTTAGTCAAGTAATGAACATTAAAATATTTTTTTCTTAATTTAAGTATCTAACCTGATCCTTACTATTTTATTCTCACGTGTAACTGTTAGATTAGAGTGATAATCGAACTTCAAAATATTTTAACATTTTTTGGGAATGAATGCAATCTTATCATCCATCAATCCTGCTTCCAACTCCACCTTAATTATCAATCAAATTACATCATTTGTATTTGAAATCTGTTTCGAATGCAATGTTTAACTATCTTCTTGACTTTGGTGGCCTTTTATTCGAAATACTAGTAGTATAACCAATCAATTTCGAACATTTGTATCGTGTAAATTATTGCCTATCATCTTAAAGTTGATTCTAATAGATTAATTAAATTAGGGAGGTACATCACTTTATGTAATATATAAATGGACTCATTTCAAAGCTTCAAGGAGATTAATATATTTATGAAATCAATGAAGGGAAAATATGCATTTTGGGTATTCTTTCACCAATTCATGCTTCTTTCTTGTGTACTTGCTCAATCAATCAAATTTTCTTCCCCGGTTGAATCAATTTACGTACTTGAAAATACATTTTCAGACACTGGGAACGTCATTAGGCCTAACCCCCAAGTGTCACCATTTTTATTTTTTGTTGGAAAGAAACCAAATGTTACCTTCTAACCAAATTTTGTTTTCAAATCCAAAATTGATAATCAATGTTTTTGTGTATTTCAATAATATTGTAAGTATATTGTTTTTAAGATGGTCAATTACATACATGCTTTGATAGATAAATAGATGGTATTAGTGTGTTTTAATCTTGTAAAGTTTTATTATGTTTTTTTGTGTATTTGTACTAGAAATAATTAAATTTTGAATGATTTATTTTTATCTTAATTACAATACAAAAAACATGATCTTCTCTAGTTAAAACACTTCAATATGTCTCAAACGGCTGTATAAATAAAAAGTGTAAATAAAAATAGTTTCATTGGATTTTTGAAACATCTCATCTCGTAGTTAAATTATTGGAAAAAAACGAACAAAAATAAACAAATTTTGACAATGTCACATACAAAAACAATCCATAACAATAAAATATTGGATTAACAAAATTATTTGCAGTATTTATTTTCATTTTTATATATTTAAGGATTATAAAATAAATAAAATACAATTTATGTATAATATGAATACAAACTTTTAAACTTTTTTTCCAAAATTGACAATGATTTTTTTATAATTAAGAATAAAATCTGTTTGATTTAATACCTTATAAATTTATGATGATTAAATCATTTTAAATCAAGAAATAAAGTTAGACTTAATGTCCAACCTTTTTTGATTAACTTTTATTATGAATATTTTTTTTTTACAAATAAGATTTATTTTACTGTTAGAAATATCTACAAAGATGATTATAACTATTATATATATATTTTTTTTATTATAACAAATGAGTTGGTTTTATCATTAAAATATATTCTTCAAATTATCTTTTATTTTTTAAAACATACAAAATTGTTTATAAAACAAATTGGTGTAAAAATAATCTTATGGTGATCTAAAAATAGATTAAATCATAATTATAAATACAATTAATAAAACCAAGTATTAAATTTTTTAATATATGAATAAAACTTCAAACAAAATTTGGTTTTTAGATCTAAGATTTGATATTTAACATATATATCACATAGATAATAGAGAATATTAATTAATATATGTTATATATATATATATATATATATATAATGAAAATAAATCAAAGAGGATATGCAAACTCTTAATTTTATTTTTGCTGAATTAGAAGACTTGATTTGAATAAATTTAAGGCTCCTAGTACTCCTATTTAGAAATAATATCTGTAAATGTGAACATATTTTGTTTTATAAATTTATTTCTCTTTTTGTTTTCAACATTAAAAAATAATATGGTTGATTTATAGTAAGTATATATTTTAAAATATATTTCTTTCTAATATGAATAACTTGACATTTATAATTCATTTTAATTAAATTTTCAAATCAATTTATACCAAAAACATATTTCTAATTAACACTATAATATTGCATATAGAAAGTTATAATATTTATCAAATTTATTTTAACAAAAAAAATCACCACACAAAAGGTAGAAATATTTACAAAATATTTTTTACCAAAAAAGTAATTAAGAAGATTTTGTCATTAAATATGTAATTAATTGATTAATTTAAATTACCTATAAAATGTTTTGTTTTTCAATTGTATACACATAACTCAATATATCAAAAGAAAAGAAATATAAAGATTTGACAATGTCAAGTTCAAGAAATACATATTCTACCTTCATTCTATTCTTCATGATTTCTCTTATGTTTGTTGTTTGTCTCTCCGACACAGGTATGGATTATTTTTAGAAATGATTTATAAATTCAAACTTTGGTGATCAGCTATATTATATTATATCTGTTATTTATTCTTATTTCAAATTAATTGTACTTAATAATAATATTTTTAAGTAGAAATTCATGAACCATTTTGTTATGCATGCATGTAATTAGCTGCCTTGGTGAATTAAATGGTATTATAATTTATAATTGTTGATACACACATAATTAATATTTTAATATTATTATTTTATGTTGTAACTGCAGGATATAATCATCCAATGAAAAGAAATCTAGTAGAGAACTATTGCTTACCAGTCAAATGTCCAAATAATACTATGGGCTATACTTGTTTCTTTGATCCTTCTGAATGTTACGATTTTGTGCCAACATGTATAGCAAATTGCAAACGAATGAGCTAGGAAGAGTACTACGTGATTAATTAATTAATTAATTATCACAATTAATTAAACAATAATAATAATAATATAGTATAAATTACAATTTATGTTCTCTTGGTTATATATATCATTCATTCACTCTATCATTCTTATAAATGTGCTAATACAAATTTAAATAAATATACCTAATATTAATTATTAATCATATAATCACAAAAAGCTTAAAAATTGACTATGTACACAATTATAAATAAATAAATAATTAATATGCAGGTAAAATAAAAATACAATAAAAATTTATATGTAGATATATGAGTTTATATTTAAAGATAGATTAAGATTATTAACAATAAAATTATAAAAATTAAAATATTTTTGATTGTTTATAATTAATATGAGATATTAAAAAAATATATAATTATGTAAAATTAGGTAATAAAACTACAGATAACTAAAAACAATTATTATAGTATCCACTTATTTATTTTCATTTACATTTATATAAAAACAAAATTTATAACATTACATATTTATAATATAAATAAATAATTTTGGTACTATATATATTTTAAGAAGATCTATGTAAAATAAAAAAATATACTACAAATTATTAATTTTAAATATATATATATATATATATATATATATATATATATATATATATTTATATATAAAGTATATACATATATACCCAAGTAAGTTCTATACATATGAGTAAAAAATGATTGAGACAAGATTTGTATATGTGTAAACAACTTGCTATTAAAGATATGACTGAAAAAATAACAGAATAAGAGATCATATATATAAAGATTATTATTAGTGCATACACCTATTGTTTATATATATTGTTTCAAGGGGAAATTTGACTAAATAACCTCAAAGATGGGGTTATTTGAGCCGGTGGTAAACTACTAATTAAATTGCGATCGTGGTCTTTTTATTTTTAGCGTTTCGCTAAGTGGTAAGGTGTGAAATGTCCATATTACCCTTATTATTTAATATATCCTAGCCTATTTTTTTTCATTTCTTTTTTTCTCCTTCTCTCTCTTCCCGCTCTTCTCCTCGTTCTCTCTAAGCTGGGCGGCGGCAATCGGCGGCGATCGGCGGCGACGGCAAAATCCACGACGATGAGCTCCACGACGAGCACAAGCACGGTTCCACTTGGTACGTTTATCCTATGATACTTCAAGTTTATTATTGATGTTTGGTTTATGCATCTTCGAATTTGTTGTTTAGGGTTTACTTTCCGTTTCGCTAAGTGCTTAGCGTTTCGCTAAGTGCTTAGCGTTTCGCTAAGTGCTTAGCGTTTCGCTAAGTGCTTAACGTTTCGCTAAGTGCTTAGCGTTTCGCCTAAGGGCTTAGCGTTTCGCTAAGGGCTTAGCGTTTCGCTAAGGGCTTAGCGTTTCGCTAAGGGCTTAGCGTTTCGCTAAGGGCTTAGCGTTTCGCTAAGGGCTTAGCGTTTCGCTAAGGGCTTAGCGTTTCGCTAAGTGCTTAGCGTTTCGCTAAGTGCTTAGCATTTCGAAATGGATATATTGAATCCTATTTTTATTATTATTATTATTATTATTATTATTATGCATTGTTAAGCTATCTAGAGATTTTCTCATCTCTTTTAAAGATTATACATAATACAAAGGATATGTTAAGCATTTTCAACCATTTAGATAATTTTGGACAAAAGTTGCATGTTTAAAGTACATAGATATATTTTCTTATGGTGTATATTGAAGATCATTATGTATTTAGATAATCAATAAACGGAAATAATAGCAGTAGTAGATAGATAGATGATAGATAATCAGTAGTAGATAGATAGATGATAGATAATCTTGGACAAAGTCTGTCTGATATTTTGCTCCCTATGTATGTACAATTTCATCAATCCCTTTACATTTTATTTGTTGTTAACTGTTTGATTTATAGAAAGAGTTAAGAGCAGTAGTAGATAGATAGATGATTAACATTGTTGAGAATAAACTGAACTGAACTGCATGCAGCACTAAAGGTCCAGCAGTGGTAGGATGGGATATGTGGTTTTAAGGAGCTCATGACTCACGAGGAGGACGCAAGCGCTGGATTTGAGGTAATCTTCTTCTACTTCTTCCCCAATCCCCGTCAAGACATGGAGAAGAAACATATACATCATCCAGACATGGGAGATTGAAGGAAGATAATTTGTTGTAATTTTTTAATATAGCTAGAGAGAAAGAAAGAAAGAGAGGTGGGATGTTGATGAAGTTGGTGTTTTTTGGCATTGTAATTTTGGTTATTGTTGTTGTAATTCTGTCATTGTTATAATTGTCATTGGTTACTAATGAATTTGATCACAATTCTCTTTTCTTACTTCTTTTGTTTGTTTGTATATGTTCAAGTTTGGCTGCAATAATAGATGATGTTCTCTGCAAATAAATCAGATAATATTGTCATTACAGATAATGACGAGTTTCTTCTTTACATCCATTTCGATGAAACATTGATTGTAAAACACATTTCCTAATATGTTTGCTATATCGAGTTGTCTAGCTATTTCATCAACCAGTAGTCTCATCATTCACTATATTTGGTTTGTCTAGCATTTGTATATGTTTTTGCCACCAAATTTTATATTGTTGATCAATTTTTTTCAGGCTATCATTATCTTACACTTATTAGATAACATTTTTTTGAATATGATGTTATTAAATTAGAACAAAGCATAAATGCTTTGAAAGAATATGATGAAATTAAAAAATGTTGATCTCCTCTAAGAGGAAACAAAAATATAAGCGAAAAAAACACAATAGACTTTCCAATAAATGTTTTTTTTGAGTTTCATTGAGGCTGGCGACATCTTGTTCCTAACTGTTGTTGCTACCTATATTGTGGGGTCCTCCGTTGTTGGTAAACGAAACACGACTCTATGAACCCGAGGAAAGGACTAGAGCTTTTTGTAGTGCTAGTAGGAGCCCCGAAGCTTTTTGTAGTGTTAGCAAGAGCAAAGATTATTTGTTTATTTGTATCAATTACTGTAAATATGTACTTCACTAATAAACTATAAATACCTTTATTAGGGTACCTCTTGAGCTTGATTATATTGGTCTCGAGGTACTTTTAGTATATTTCTTCACGTGTAACGATACTTGTATCAAAACCAACCCGATAGTAGGAATAATGTGTCACGAAGAGTACCTCATGAATCTTAAAGAGATCGCAACGACTAAATCCCCATCATAAAATCACAGTTAATATAGTGATATATTTGTGGTTTGTTTTGGATATTTATAGTCTATTTTCTCACGTCTTACAATAACTAATATACTTTTTAAGAGTAAACTCTAGAATTTGTTTTTAATCATATATAAAAACAATCAAAATAAAAAGATGATGAATGTCAAAAGTACTGAAAAAAGGAACATTATATATTAATGCCACAAAAAGCACACAAGTTAAAACAATTATATCTACATAGCCAAGTTTAGTTTAGTTCTCTATAGAAACCTTATAAAAAGAAACAACATTAGTGTATCTGCTGCAACAAACAGCAAAACATCGTCATCATCTTAATCTTAAGTAGCATTCACACACATAACTAATAATAATAATAATACATCATTCCATCCATTCCGATCTAAACAAAGAGTCTTCATCATAAAGGCAACAATAATTCGCAAAGCTCAGTATATGTACTCATGGGAGTGATAATCTTCAAAAAATGGATTATAACTATCGCTCCTCATCTTTGACTCCTTATCAATCTGCACCATATGCAAGAGATTTTAGTGAAATTTTCAATTAGTTGTATAAAACATTTTTTTCATACCCTTATACGAACAAGGTCTAAAAAAAAACAAAAAGGTAAGCACTTAGCGAAACGGTAAGCACTTAGCGAAACGGTAAACACTTAGCGAAACGGTAATCACTTAGCGAAACGGTAAGCACTTAGCGAAACGATAAGCACTTAGCGAAACGGTAAACACTTAGCGAAACGATAAGCACTTAGCGAAACGGTAAACACTTAGCGAATCTTCCCTGAAACGGAACCAATATGAACCAAATAAGAACAGATTAAATCGAATGGTTTGAAATGAAGATAAGATAATGGAAACATGAACATAAATCGAATTAGGTTAAGGTTTGAAATGAAGATCTTCTTCTCCTTTTTTCTTCGACCTTGAAATCCTTAGAATCCTTCACCTGCATGCAAAATAAGTTTAGGGTTAGGGTTTGAAATGAAAAGCGTGTAATAAAAACATAAATCGATTTAGGTTAGAGTTTGAAATCAAGATCATGTAAGCTATGTCGCCTCCGTCGTCGTAGCCGCCGCCTCCGTCGCCGCCGTCAAAGAAAGAACAAGAGAAGAGAGCGAAGAGAGAGAAAGAAAATGAAGGAAATGGAAAATTTTAATTATTTATACTAAACTTAATCCACTTAACGAAACGTTAAGTCCCTTAGCGTTTCGCTACAAGGGCAATTTCGTCAAAAAAAAATAAAAAGACCACGAGTGCAATTTAATTAGTAATTTACCACCAGCTCAAATAACCTCATCTTTGAGGTTATTTAGTCAAATTTCCCGGTTCAAGAGCACAACCTAATAAAAGCAATCTCACATGTCAATAAATAAATTTATTTTTTTCATTGTAACTCATAAACCCAATCGATGAGAGTTATATATATATTAGATAAAAATAAAATCATGTTTTTAAACCATTATTAATTAAATATATATATTAAATAATTATATATATATAATTAAAAAAATATTATATATATATATATATAATATTCATATGTCATTAAGTATTATTACATTTTCCCCATAAAAATATATATAATAATTTAATATATATATATATATATATATATTTAATTAATAATAATTTAAAATTATTATGTTATTTTTTCTTAAAATAAAATATATAATAATATAATATATTATTTCTATCTTTAAACTATCCACTATAGTTATAGTTGATTTTATGAGTGAACAATGAAATAAATAAATTTATTGATTGACATGCGTGAACTAGTGAATGAAATTGGGGGTGCCGATAAAATAAGTTGCATCGGACTAACCTCTTAATGGGTCCAGAATTCATGATTCAAAATTTCCTTACAATTTTAATCCCAATAATACTCATCCAGTCTTGGCCAGAATAATATACTAGAATATTTTGAAAGAAGCCTTTAAGATAAAACGATATTTTATTATTATTTTGATATTTAGACTTGAATTACACCGCCTTAATATATATGTTAAAAAATAACTAAAAATCTTAATAATGAATATAAGAATTCTAATGTTTCACTCCTAATTAATTTAAAATAAAATATAAGAAAATAATGTAATTGATTGTTATGATTTTCTAATAATATATAAATAATGTAGTGGATGTTACACCACATTAATTTTAACACCCTCTAATGTGTCGTTGGATTCCAAGTTTAGCTCGGAGTTGTTGGAACCTCTCTTCTTGGAGGTGCTTTTATTAAAATGTCAGATACATGTTCTTCAGATCGACATAACTCAAGTTGTATTTCTTTTTCTTCTATCATGTGTCGGTTAAAATGATACTTGTCTTTGTAGATTCATTTTTTCACAAATGACTTTTTTGTCAGTTGGTTTGTCAACAAGATGTCATGTTGATTCTTCATGATCATATGGATTTCCTCCTCCATTAATTTTCTTCACGGTTCTTCTTTTATTGTTTCGTCAAAGTTTTTAGGCTGAATTGAACAATAGTTGCATGTAGTATATATATATATATATTGTTTATTAATTTGTACCTCTTTGGAGTTGAACTCGGGAAAGATGAGTTTGATGAAGTAAAATTAGTTGAGTGATGACTTTCTTCATTGAGTTGATCTAAGTTTGGATCTGGTATACATGACACTGATGAAATACGTTCATCATTGTTAATGATAATTAGAACGTCATTTTTCTCAACTTTGTTTTTTTTCCAATTTAATGAAGAATTTTCATCAACTTGACCATCTCAGTTGATAATAACTTGACCTTCTTTTAGGTTTGCATAATTGTTGTTGAGAGCAAAGCTTCGATTGACCATTTTGATCTTGGTGAATACCTTTGACTTATCTTGTCTATCAAAGATAACACACTCATTGTTATCGAATCAAAACTTATACCAATTTTCCACTAATTGTCCGAGGCTGAGTAAGTTTTGGCTTAAGCTCGACTCACATAGTATATTGTTAATATAGATTGGTCATTCCTTGGTCTTGATGGAGATCCTTTCAAGTCCTTTTGATTTTGTTTACTTTCCATTCCCAAACTAAATAGGGGAATTGACGCTTTTGTCGAGCTTGGAGAAGATTTATGAGGTCGACGTCATGTGGTTGTTGTATCCGCTGTGTTGGGTTAAGATTTTTAATTGATTTAAAATAATTTAAAAATTTTGATTTCGATGATTGATGAAATGATTTTTGATAATAAATGGATAAAACTAAGTTCAATAATTGTTAATCATATCAAATATATAAATATATATTTAGATATCAACATCTTAAGTGGTGTAGTGATAAGTATGCTTGTCTGTCACACGGGTGACCTGGGTTCAAATCTCACCAGGTTTAGAATTAATAATTAGAGTTTTATTAATTTGCAGGCACAGCTCAAAGTCAACGCGCGCGAGAAGAAGTCTCAAAGTCAATGCGTAGTTAGACGAGGGTGTCTAACTTGAGTAGATGACGTCTAAGCGTAGTTATACGAGGGTGTCTAACTTGAGTAGATGACGTCTAAGCGTAGTTAGACAAGGGCGTCTAACTTGAGCAGATGGACGTTTAAGATGATCACATGAGGCGTCTAAGCAGATGGACGACTAAGATGAGGCGTCTAAGCAGATGAACATCTAAGATGATCAGATGGCGTCTAAAGGAAGATAAATGTCTAAAGGTTGGGCATCTGAAGTAGATGAGTGTCTAGACAGCTGACAATAGAGCTCTTTAGACAGCTGACACTGTACTACCACGATCTCAAAATATATATATTCCTGTTGTACTACCTAGTATCTCATGAATAGTACATCCAACGGAAAGAGGACATGTGTCCAAGAGGAGGATTCGACCGTTAGTGCTTTTCAAGAATAAATAGTTGCTTAAGGATAACAGACGAATTGTTGGCTGGAATCATAAGAAAGAAGCTGGAGCTCTCTCTCTCATTGAATCACCAAATTTCTACGAGTTTGATTTCTTGAATCAACTTACTCTCTCTCTAAATATTTTATTCTCAAGTGTAATTTATAATTTAATACGTGAAGTTTAGAGATAAGTTAATGGACTATTTGATAGCCATTAACAGTGTGTTGTAAGTTGAACAGAGGTTGTTCTGTTCAACACTGTGTGTTCTAGGAGTTCAGAACAGGCGGTCAATTAAGTTTTGGGTTTCTAACAGGCTCTGTGTAGTGTGTTCTCAGAGAAAAATTATGTCATGTAGAAGGCGAGAGTCCACGCTCATATAGCTACCATAGATTATGACTTGTGGTTTATCATCACTGAAGGTCCGATAAAGATTGAGAAAGATAGATCTGAGTGGACTAATGAAGATAATTGAAATAATAACCTCGACAACATAGCAAAAGACATCCTCTACAAGACATTGTATGACAACATGTTCAACAAGATCATCACATTCCCCACTACCAAAGATATTTGGGAGAAGTTGACTCAACTGTGTGAGGGAAACGAGCAAACCAAAGAAAACAGACTCATGGCTGCCACACAGCAGTTCGATAACTTCAAGATGCATTCTAGAGAGACGATGACTGAGTTCGATGAAAGATTCAACAAGATTATCACAACTCTTTCCACTTTGGGCAAGACTTACAACAACATAGAGATTGCAATTAAAGTAATGCGTGCTCTGCCCAGGGAGTGGAATATCAAGACGATGACGATGAGGGAATCTAAAGACCTCAACAAGATGGAGCTCTATGATTTTCTAGCCAATTTGAAGGCATACGAGTTTGAAATAAACTCTAGGAACGAAGAGGAGTATTCCACATCTGCCATTTATACCAATGCGTTGGTGACTACTGAGGAGCCACTTGTTGCCATTACTATGAAGACTACTGCCGAGCAGATCAGCAACAACTCCATGGCTCTCTTCATGAAGAAACTCTACAAATTCATGAAGAAGAGCAATAATAACTCAAGCTCTTTAAATAATAATAATGATAAGAGTAATTATAAGGCTAACTTGAAATATTTTAATTGTGATGAACTAGGACACTTCAAGGCAGTAAGTAGCAAGTCGAAGCAAGATGAGAAAAAGAAAGATGAGAAGAAGAACAAGAAAGAGTTGAAGACTCTCATGGCGGCTGAAAGCAAAACCAAGTGGGCCGACAACAACTCACATGATTCATCATCCAACAATAGTGATGATGAAGATGTCACTTGCCTCATGGAAAAAGAAAAGTTGACTCTGAGGTATTTGATTTCTCCTCTAAAGAATTCTCAAGAGATGAATTAACTACTGCATTCAATGACATGTTCATTGAGTAAAAGAAACTGTCAGACTCTTTTAATGAACTAAATTTGAAAAACAAATATGACAACTCTTCTTCATCTCTAAACAATGATTCTAAAGTTTTTAAAAACAAAATGGCTGAGCTCTCATCTGAGAATAAGAAGCTTAAGGAAAAGGTCCAAACACTGTTTTCTAAAAACTAACGTTTGACTTATGTGGTCAGTTCCTGGACAAGGTCTAGAGATGTAGTTAGACATCAAATAAGTATGTTGAGGCCTGTCAGATGCAAATTTAGTTTAGGATTTGACAATGATATCCCAGACCAGTCATCTAAGAAGTTAAATCAAGTGGAAGACAAGCTTAAGGCTATAAGCTTTGTCAAGGGTAGTTTAATTGATAAAAGACCTAATTCAAGCCGTGAGGACTTAATCTTAAACGATGAGATTATTTATGTAAAGTCAACTTCAAGCTGACTGAATCCTGAGAGAAGGGAAGCCATCTGGTATGACAAAGAAAAACTTGACAGAAAGTTAAAAAGTTTTTATCAAACCTCATCTTTTAAAGTTAAAGAATCATCAGCAGAAAGAGAGCAATCTGTCAAATACTCTATACACACACAACGGGAAATCCATAAAAATAATCAAAGTATGGATTCCCAAGGGACTAATGAACCATAGACCCAAAGAAAAATAGGTACCAAATTTGTTATTGTCTTTGAATTCAGGTAAAACAAGAAAGAACTTGGAAGAGTCAAACGACATCTGGACAACTGGCTGCTAGGACATAGCATATGACAATCAACAGCCTGAAGTGACTGACATCTTCACAAAGCCACTTCCCGAGTCCAAGTTTTCTTACTTTATAAATATTTTTAGGATTGTTAGATTATGATAATGCCTAGATTATGTTTAAATCATGAACTCACCTGGTTTTGATAATTTAACTTAAATAATCAAAAAGGAGAAAATTGTTGGGTTAAGATTTTTAATGATGAAGTATGTTAAATCATGAATTCACCTAGTTTTGATAATTTAGCTTAAATAATCAAAAAGGGAGAAATTGTCAGGTTAAGATTTTTAACTGATTTAAAATAATTTAACAATTTTGATTTCGATGATTGATGAAATAGTTTTTGATAATAAATGGATAAAACTAAGTTCAATAATTGTTATTCATATCAAATATATAAATTATATTTAGATATCAACATCTTATGTGGTGTAGTGGTAAGTAAGCTTACCTGTCACACGGGTGACCTGTGTTTGAATCTCACTAGGTGCAGAATTAAGTCTTAAAGTCAACGCGTGTGAACTAGTTTATGAAATACAAAACTAGCATCTGGACTTGCAAAATTCATGAAAGTATGAGCTGGTCTCTGAAAAAGAATCTTAAACTAAAAAGCGATATTACAAATCTTTATGACATCCGACTAGGAAACGGGAAAGACGAAAGACGCTCTATTCTGGTACGACCCTTGGATCGAAAACCAAAGACAGGAATTGGGACCCACTCTTAATAAGAAAATCCAGAAGGACAGAGGATACTTGATCATATAATTAACATACAACTACACGACAGACCGGATATTCATGAATGAAAAGTTGAGGACAATGGGAAGCTGGTATCGAAGAAAATATGATGGGTAACCCGGGAAAAAGCGCAGAAAATAGAATGGGATTCTCTTGTATGGTCAATGAAGATTATCTCTCGACACCAGTTCATCATATGACTCACCTTCTAAGAAAGACTCAGCACTCGTGATCGTATCAGCAATTATATGAGCCATCCCGGACGCGAGCTGTCTTCTATGCAGAGAAAATGAAGAAACCATAGATCACTTATTCGGGAGCTGTTGTATTGCTTCGGAGCTTTGAGACACAGATTCAATAAAAGCCTGGAGTTGATCAGTTTCTCAAGCGAATGGAATGAAATCAAAGAAGCGGCACTACTCAAAGCTAAGGGAAATAGATTTGCAACAAGCGTGTTCAAGTGCGGCTTTGTAGCAGTGGTTTATAACATTTGGCAAGAACGAAATGCAATGGTATATGGAAGAAACTGCAAGAGCGTTGAAGAGTTATGAAAAGATATTGTATTGGATTGTAGCGCCCTCGCAGAAATGTGGAGAAAAATTCCAAGCACGGAGCAGAACTGGAATATCTGCAAGAACTAGAATTTACCGTTTTTAAACTCACTAGAATTGAAATCATTGTAATCAGATAATTCATTTACGTTTTTAGCTTTTTAGCTTTTATTCAAAATGATACGACTTCAAAATCATTTTAGGCCTGTCTAGAATGATCTCTTAAATTTATGATTTTTTTCCCGTTTTTGGGAATTTTTAATGAAATGACGTTATGTCGTTTTTCCAAAAAAAAATCTTAAAGTCAACGCGTAGTTAGACGAGGGTGTCTAAGCGTAGTTAGACGAGGGCGTCTAACTTGAGCAGATGGACATCTAAGATGATCAGATGGCGTCTGAAGGAAGATAGACGTCTAACGGTTGGGCATCTGAAGCAGATGAGTGTCTAGACAGCTGACAATAGACTTAATCAAATGAACGACTGCCACATACATTGTTATTCAAATTGACTGTACTACACTATATATACTACCACGATCTCAAAAATATATTCATGCTATACTACCCAGTATCTCATGAATAGTACATCCAACGGAAAGAGGACACGTGTCCAAAAGGAGGATTCGACCGTTAGTTCTTTTCAAGAATAAATAGTTGCTTAAGAACAACAGACGAATTGTTGGCTGGAATCCTAAGACAGAAGCTGAAGCTCTCTCTCTCATTAAATTACTAGATTTGTACAAGTTTAATTTCTTAATCAACTTACTCTCTCTCTAGATATTTTATTCTCAAGTGTATTTTGTAATTCACTACGTGAAGTTGAGAGATAAGTTACTAAACTATTTGATAGTCATTAATAGTGTGTTGTAAGTTGAACATAGGTTGTTCTATTCAATAGTGTGTTTGCTAGGAGTTCAGAATAGGCGGTCAATTAAATACTGAGTTTCTGACTGGATTTGTGTAGTGTGTTCTATACAAATCAAAGCTTTCTAGTGGACATCCTTCTAGTTAAGGAAGAAAGGGCGACGTATGAGTTTTATCTCTGAACATCCATAAACAAACGCTGTGTTCTTTACTTACTGTCATTTATTTTAAGTTTTTGAAAGATTCAAATCCAACAAGCAGTTCCGCACTTGAATCTGTTTCAAGAGTTTGGAGAATTTGTGAAGAATAGAAACAGATACTAATCCCTCACAGGATTATTATCGAAGATTTTATCGTAAGCTGTTAACAATAGTTAGACCCTAGTCTCTATTTCTAGCACCGATCCTATCACGCTGTTTAGTAACCATTCTCCTTTCTCTTTGTCACTAGTTATGTAACACACATAGAATGTTCCGTGTGTCTTTGGGGTTGTTTTATTTGCATCAGCCTAACTTTCTTGATGAGTGTTTCTACTTCGGCAATCTTTAGTGAGATGACCAAATCGATAACATTTGTTACATCTAGATTGACCTTTGTACCAACAATCATTCTCATAGTGGTTTGTGCTTATTGCAGTTATTATAATTTGATGTGTTGTCTTTTCTCTTGTCTTTTGAGCTACGTCCACCTTGTCCTCTTGAATATCATCTCCATTTTGATTGGTCAGAACTCGAGTTATCTTCTCGTTCGTTGTTGTTAGTATTGAGCTTTGACTGTAATGCACTATCTATTGACTTTTTAGAGTGTCTAGACAAATGATTTTAAGGATGACATCACTTATTGGATTGTGTGTTGACAATTCCTTTGTTTCTTTAATGAAGGCTACAATGAGATCATAGTTTTCAGGAAGGCATATGAGAATTTTTTGCACCATTCTCTAGTCTGTGACATATTCACCATAAGATTTCATCTGGTTGACCAAATTAAAAATTTTGGTCGAGAACTCCATCAGGGTCTCTGTCTCATTCGGAGCTTAATTACTCTAACTTTCACATCTCTTTGAAATTCACTCTGTAAGATCTCTCTCATGCCTCTTTGGCTGTATCGGTACACATGATTCTAGGAAAGTGGAGGATTGAAATAGCATTTACGTTGGCTTTTCTGGACTACTTTAGTTCCTTCATATCAGCTTTATTTAGTTTGGTTTTTTCCTCTGGCTCATTCCCTCCATTCTCCACAATCTCCCAATGGTTAAAAGATTGAAAAATAGACTTCATCTTTACGTACCAGAAATCATAGTCTTCGCCATTAAACTCTAGAATGAGATGGTTGATATTTGTTGATGCCATAAATTTGGATAGATTGGTAGAAGGCTTCGTGGATTGAAAGAAACTTGGAGAATTATATATAACCTAGAGGCTCTGATACCAAATGTTAGAGTATTTTGAAGAGAGACTTTGAAAGAGAATGATATTTTTTTAAAATTTTTTTATTTAAACTTGAATTACAAATTCTTAATATATAGACTAGAAAATAACTGAAAAATCTTGGTAATCAATATAAGGATTCTAACGTTTCACACATAATTGATTTAAAATAAAAGATAAAAAAAATAATATAATTGATTGTTATGATTTTTTAATAATATCTAATCAATATGATGGAGTAACACCAGATTAATTTTAACATAATAGAACAAGTACAAGTATTAGTTTCATAAAAAAAGTACCTTCATATATTTTTGCTACGATAATTGTGACCTCTCATAAGAATCGATGATTGTGGCACGGCTAGAACTAATATATTTTTTAATTCTTAATTGACTAGTTGATGACTAGAGATCGATTGAGCAGGTTCATGACTATCCTTAACACCGGTTGTGTCCTATGCATCAATTGTGATGAGTCAATTTCTAATTTATTTGGTGAATGTAAGTTCACTAAAGTTCTTTGGGTAAGTTAGTCAACAATTTCAGCTTAAAAACTCTCTTAGTTGATTGGAGTGATATTAGAAATTTAGTGTTTTCAAAGATCGAAAGAAACTCATTTAAGTCCAATTTATTCAAATTCTTTTAAGTATGTCTTGTGTATCATGTTTTGATGGAGAAAATGGTAGAGTTTTCTCTAGAACAAGAAGAAATGAAAATCAAGTATGGAATGATATTGTTGATGGTCTATCTCTTATTCACACATATCTCTTATTCACACATGGAGAAGAACTTCAATCACTATTGAGAATTGAGAGATTTGTCAAAGATGGGGATTTTATTTGATGAAGTCACAAAGGAATCAATGTTTAAGGTGAGATAGAAATGGATGTTTGCTTATTTGTTGGGTATTCATGATGTTGATATTTTTCTAAAATAAAAGGTGTTTTTGTGTTTGTTTGCTGTATTTTTCTAAGGGTTTGAACTTGTTATTTCCTTTAAATTCACAGGTTTTTTTCTTTCAAAATTTGGGATGTTTTTGTCTTAATATCAAAACTCTTGTAGCTTTCTTCCCTTTTGAGATTTTAATTAAATTACAAAAGGTCATTTGGGAAAAAAAATCATAATAAATCAAATATCCCAAAGTAGGATTCGAACCTGCAGTCACTCGATTAACAACCAACGTCACTACCACTGAGTTATTGGGGAATAACAACAGATTTGAACTCATAGAGTTCAATTCCGGTTCGTAGCCCATGACCAATATGACTCGATGTATCCTTCTGAACTACTGAAACTTCCTCATACTATCTCCCTTCCATGCCTTATTTCATAAGTTCCAAACTCCTAAGTGGCTATATTTCATCAATATCATTTTTCCATTAATTTAATATCTTTTTTTGTCATTGACATAACAAATGTCGTTTGGAGTCTTTATCTTTATATGGAAAGTTCAAAACTAATCTAGAAATTGCGACAGAGAAAAAAGTGTTTGAGATGATTTTAAAATCTTTTATACTAGGCAATCTAATATCTTATGCATAAAGATAATCAATTTGAACATTCTTCCTAGGGTCCTCTTATCTCTTCCAACTCAGAGTTCAGGTTATGGAAAGGGAGAAGAAGGAAGGTGAGAAAAAGGAAACCAAAAGAAGGTATCAACTGATTTTTTATTACTAGACAACGCATGATGTCCATATCAATCTATTATGCACATTTATATCTAGTATTAGGCAGGCCTCATACAGGTCTTAATTTTTACTCTATCTTTTGTTTCATTTCTTCTGAATTAATCATAAATATTTTTTTTTTAATTATGGATCTACTACTATAAATTATAATATACCACTATAAATTCGATACGTAATTTTAATATTCATTGTGTATTCCTAAATAATCTCATTCTACCAAGTTCATTGTTAGCCAAATTAGTTAACATTTATATGTTCTGACTCATCAACGAGATATTATTTGTAACAAGTAGTTTTGTTGGTTGTTTAATTGGTGTCGTTGTATTAGATAAAATTTACTTATTCATCTAATAAGTACCTTGGCTCATAATTAAGAAATTTTATGTCTCCAATCTAAGTATTTTCATATTTATTAACTGTGTTTACTATTTAGACATAACTCTCACTCATTTTTATAAGAAGTTGAAAGAAATCCCCAAAATTGAAAAAAAAAAATGTAGAAACCACTTACGAAATGAGAGAGATTAAACACAACAAAAGAGATCCACTGAAGGGGATACTTTTCTTTATTTTTTCGTAAGAAAATGAGAATTCAGACAAAATCAATTAATTAAATAGAAGAAACTCAATTGAATTAAAAAGTTAGAAAATGAATTTCATTTTTAAGAGATATACTGTAAAAATAGTCTATTTTTAGATATGGGTATAAATTTAAAAATAAAATAAATGTATAAGAAACCATTTTAAACAAAAATAAACATATATTACATCCTTAGATGTATAACATATCAAAATAAAAGCTTCATCATCTTTAAGCACCCCTTTCTATATAGGATTTTTCATTTTTTATTTTTAAAAAATACTTTATTTAGTCCATAAACTTTTTATTTTTATTTTTGTACCCTCTTATTATTTTTAAATAACTAGATAATTACATTTGAGATGGATATGCTTAATTGCTCTTAATTTATTTAAAGAATTTTATTTATATATACATTTATATATACATAGATAATATTATGTTATATATGTTTAGGGAGCAATTAATTGGATGACCCATTCTCAACCGGTTTTATGTCTTTTTGCATTCTTTTCATATTTCACTGTCTGATGTTTAATTAGTTTCAATTTATTTTTTCTATCAATTTAGGATTTGTTTTTTTATTGAGTTTCTTTCATATCTTCCTTCCAAAAAAAATATTCTAACTAAATTATTGATATCATCATCTAATTATTTTCCAATTTAATTGAAGATGATTGATTAACTGACATTCGGTGAATTTTTTAATAGACAATTAATCAGTTAAAGATATAGTTTACATTTATAATATTGAGAGATTAATAATCACTAAGTGGTTCTAATTTTCTAAATTAAAATAATAATAATAATTAACTGAATACTATAAAATTGAACAATTAAGTATTAAAAAATAAGCAGTGAATAAGGTGCAAGAAACTAATTTATGTTTGGATAAAAAGAGTTTATCAAAATTAATTTTATTTCATAAATTAAAATATGTAAATATAATATATATTTATTCTTGTAAATTCTCTCTCCTTTTAATTTGAATCTTTCAGGCTTGATAACAAAAAAAAAAAAACCATGTGAAAAAGTAGTTTAACTTTTTATTTTATTTTCAAGTTATTTTTGTAATCACCATCAAAATTACAATAATCTTTTAAAATTATAAAAAGTCAAACTAATAATATATGTATTTGGTATTAACATTATTATTGAACTAAATAAAACTTTTATAGGTAAAAAGTAAATAAAAATATTATTTTAATAAATTTTCAGAATATCATATTGATATATCTTTTTTTTTTTGTCAAAACAATCTTTGTATTATTTTATTTTTGTCAAGATAAGAATGAATTTCAAAATAGCTTTACAGCTAGTCTTGTTTGGAAACAGAGTTTTAATAATATATATATATATTTAAAAACATTTGTTTTAAAATATTTTATTTAACTATTAATTTAAATTAAATAATGTTCTAACATTTTTCGTTTAAACATAGCTGCACACATTTCATGTGTTTTCAAATAAAGTCTTGTAGGCATTATGACGATATAAACGAAAAGTAATTATGTAGGATAGGTGAAGCCTATGTAAACAATGTGCGAAAAATGTAGAATATTATTTATTTCTTTTTTACTTCGTAAATACGGTTTAGATATTTTGAAAATATGACTTTTCTTCATAAACACGTTTTTAATTTAATTGCAATTAAAATATTTAATAGTTAGATCTCGAATCAACTTATTAATGGTGAGTTATCAAATAAAAGTAATAATACTTCTATTTTATTGAATATATGTTGCTTATACGGGGGATGAGAATTAGAAGTGTTCGATA
Source organism: Impatiens glandulifera (assembly GCF_907164915.1). Lineage (NCBI taxonomy): Eukaryota > Viridiplantae > Streptophyta > Magnoliopsida > Ericales > Balsaminaceae > Impatiens > Impatiens glandulifera. The sequence continues at coordinate 56,930,090 of NC_061865.1, read as the reverse complement.
TAAATAAATTGGTGGAAAATACATTTTGTCGGTTATGTAAGTTATACTATGTCAATAAGATATTAACGACATTACACTTGATCTCAATAGTTCATAGCATACCAAAATGAGAAACATGATTTAGAAGCTTTACATTGCGGCCATGTAAACAAAAATAATAATGGAGGATTCATGTAGCATTTGTAGACAATGCGTAGAACGTATGCTTTTACTTCATAAACACGTTTATATATTTTGAATATCCGACTTCATTGTTCAATATGTGTTCTTTTGTATTGTAGATTAAATATGGTGAGAAAATGTGATTGGTAGTGTACGCCAATAACATTAATAAATTATACTATGACATCAAGGCATAAACGACAGGACAGTTAACCTCAATAAATCATAACATACCAAAATGAGATTATTTAGATGGCTAACATTAATGATATTGCGGACAAATTGTGAAAAATGTGGAACTTTCTATTCTACTTCGTTAAATACGTTATAGACATTTCAAATATTTGACCTCCCTTCGTAAATACATATTTGATTTCATTGAACATTCAAATATTTAGCAATTGTACCTCGAGTCAACTTGTCGTTTACATACACGACAACAAATTAAACTATCTCATCAAGACATAAACGACAATTCGCTTAACCTCAATATGAAGAAACATTTCGACTCAAAAGAGGTCTTCTATAAGTGACATTTCAAGAAACTAAGTATACATTTGTTTACAAAAACATTTTCTAAGAAACTACAATTCAAATTCAAATTTTACCGCCATAGCTATTAAAAGATAAATATATATTATTATTATTATTATTATTATTATTATTAATATAATAAATAAAAAATCAAACAAGTCCTTAAATTGTATTATTTTAAACTATAAAGTGGCATTTTATTGTGATATCAAAAAAAGAACTTTTGACATAAATAAAAGTGCTTTTTTTTAATTATTTATTTATAAAAATATGCAAAAGAAAAGAGGGTTTTGAGTGTTGTTCACACCAAAGAGATTTCGTCAATCTATGGTCAAACTCTCAACTCTTATTATAAAAGCCCACCATGTTTTCACAAACACTCACCCATCTTCTTTCTTTCTTTCTTTCTTTCTTTCTTTGAGTTTTTTCAATGGAGAGGCTCAATTTAGTCCAGAGTGGTTTCTTAACGAGACTTCCAACTGGTTTCCGATTTGAACCTACGGATGAAGAGATCATTCTTCATTACCTGCACAACAAGGTCATGTCCCGCCCATTACCCCCTTACTTCATACCAGTAATCGATGTCTGCAAATCTGATCCATGGAATTTGCCAGGTACATTCTTGTTTTAATTTGTAATCCCCTGATTTGTTAATTTGGAATTCTATAAACTTCTCCGGCGCAGGTAATTCGGAAAAGGAGAGGTACTATTTCTTCAACACCCATGAATCTATGTACCCAAATGGGGACATGCCCAACTGCTCTGGCTACTGGAAGGACATCCGGATTAATAAAGAAATTTTGGTTGTTAAGGGAACTCAGGTAATAGTGGGGATGAAGAAAATCCTTATCTTTTACACAGGAAACTCTCCCTACGGTTCCATGACAGACTGGATTATGCATCAGTATAGCATACCTGCTTCCGCCGCCGCCGATGGCCCAGGCGGTTCAGTCATCAATCCCCTAAAGAAGATCAAACTTTCGGAGGTACCCATGTTTCATATCTTAAACTTTAATCTTGACAAGTAATCAATTTGGAAAATGTAAATTGTACAGGGCTCGAATGATGCTGCGGTCGCCATGGATGATTACTACTGGGTTTTGAACAAGGTTTTTAGGAAACAGATTAGTGAAAGGATGATGCGGTTCATCTCCAATCGGAACGCTGCTCCTGCTTCTTCCGATTCCAGTGTGATTACGATCGAAAACTCTCCTACCCGTGAACCAGATCATCAGGAGGAGGCAAGCAGCAGGAATCCTTAGGAATTAGGGTTCTTGTTTCTCTTTCTATTTTCTACCAATAAAAAAACAGTCTTTCGTACTATTTTCTCTTTCTTTTTATGTAATTTGACTCTTGTTTAAGAGTGTTATCTATTATCTTTATTTTCATGATTTCAAAAATTGTTCTTTAAGAGTGTTAAAAAAGTTTTTTTTATCAAATAATTATCATTAAAATAAAATTAGTTATAAATTAAGTTAATTATAATTTGATAATTCTTACTTACATCATCTTAAAAAAAACTAACTAAACCCAATTTTGATTCAAATTTAATTTAAAAAATTATAATTTCTTAAGCTTTAATTTCAATATATTTACTTCCAACTATTTTTTTAACTTAAGAGTAGTTGAAATTAAATTTTAATTTTTATAGACTAAGAATTAAATTTTAATTTTTATAGACTGAGAATTAAATTTTAATTTTAATTACAATTACAAACATTAATTGAAACCTAACCTAAAACAAACATTTTAGTTAAATTTGATTTTCCTAATTCCAATTTCATTATTGTATTTTTCCCTAAACAAACATATATTAATAGGACCGCCAATACAATTTTCATACCTAAGCTATTAATCTATTTTTAATATATTTATACATATTTTAATAAATTTTTAAATATATATTTTTATAACAAAAAAATATCACAAGTTCTTTGTTTTAAACTATTTTTTATTCTTTTGAAAAGATAATACTTTTCATTACTTGAACAGTACTCTATAGAAAAGTTATTATTATTTTTATTATTATTATTATTATTATTATAGATATATATAATTATGAAATGTATTAAATGTGATATAAATAAATAACTTTCAACTGTAAAATTTATTAAAATATAAGCTTAAAAATGGGGAAAAACATTACTTGTCCAAAAACTAAAAATACACTCTCAAGTCAAAAGTACTAGCATGCATACTTAATTCTTATTTGAAGGCTACCTAAAATTGATAAGGTGAAATTCAAATTATATATAATTCTAGTTGAATTAATATATTTATAATTTTTTAGTTTTTTTTCATAATATTAATTACCTTTAAATATTAATTTATCCAGGATTTAGTTTAACATAAATATAATTACGGGCTTACCACAACTATGCTTTATATTATAATATATACTTTTGAAGTAGATCTCATTTAACATATTTCATCATCTCTTTTACTCAATATATTTTTCTTATATATATATTTAGAAAATAGAAGATGAAAAAAATGTATTGTTAACTTATTTTAGAAAATAAATTATAATTAAAAAAAAGTTTAATAAATTAAAAAAAATAAAAAGAATAATGTGTAAATTATTTTTAATGTCATGGTTTTAGTTTTCACACCCGAAAGTTATAAGTATATTTATACCTTTTGACAATTCAATCTTGCTTGAAGGCTTAGTTACCCAAAATTTATAAATTCATCAAAATAAAAAATATATATATAAAGTTATAATAAATGTGATTGAAATTTAATTTATTGTTTCTTTTCAAATAAAGAATCTTAATAATCCACACAAAGAAATTTTCTTCAATTGCCTTCTTGCATTGATAGTGTTGATGTCTTCTCTTCTCTTTCTTTTTTTAATTGGTCAAAAGTTTCAATTCCACCTTCAAATTACAATTAGGAAAGTTCTCAAATACATAATAATTAATTTATGATAATGTGAAAATGATAGTTCTTATGAGAAATTTCCATAAAATTAATTATTATGATATTAATTTTCATAAATAATGAAATGGAATGATAGAACAAGTAATCAATCTTCACAAATGGAAAAATGATTCAAAGAGCCCTAGGCCAAAAGAACAATAAGAGTCAAGACAAGTTATAAAAGTTAAAATCAATGTTGACTAGGGCTCTTCAAGTGGAATTTCTTGACTCACTTTACTATCATAATTCACTCCATTGTAGAATTTATTTGTTTAGTTTGATTTAACTTTGTTCTGATTTTTATTTTCAACAATTCTCTTAAGTATGATTTCAAAATGTGCTTGTGTGTTTTCATATTTACCGAGTTTCTTGAAGAGGTCTCTTAACAAAAGTTTGTCTTCAAAGCGCATGCATTAATCAACTCATTCACACACATTAAGTGGTTCATTGATGGAGGCCCAACATATCTTTCTCTCCTCCTTTCGCCTCCAAAGTTTCAAAACGATTTTGATCACAAAGACACGAGTTGTATCTCCTAATCATCTCTTCCGCCTTCCACTAATCAGAACTTATCGAGATAACTTATATATTTTGAATTCCAATTCCAGTTACATCAATACAAACATTGGATTTTCCTTGTAATTTTAATTATCCTACTTTTACCATAAACCAACCTAACTTTATGGTAAATGATATATTGACATATTAGGTTCATATATGCCAAAGGATATCGATTACTTTTTTTGGAAACATTTATGTATTGAAAAATAGAAAATATGAGAAATGTGTTACTGGTGATCTAGGCCAAAGATTTTCTAAATATAAGTTACTAATTCCATGAAGCTTAAACAAAGGTAAATGAATCCCCTCAAACAATAACAAGCTAATTAAACATCCCTTCCAAAAGTTAACTAAATCTTTTATCCAATATTAACTAAAATCAATAGCGACGGTATTTGAATCCGTCCTGCTCTTTCCTTTGCATTTTTAAGTACAGTTTAATATTATGTTTATTTCAAATCTTCAATAATTCAAGAATAGTGTTATTTAGCTTAAATTTATTGAAACTGAATAATCTTAATTATTTATTTTCAAACAATTTAAGCAGAGTCCATTTGAAACACCTTCTTAAAATAGATTTGGACAATACAAAGTTGAATAAATTGATTTGAATACAATTTTTATTTTATCAATTGTGGCATCCAAGATGTTGATTTAAAATAATAATTGATTGAACATAATTTAGTTAGATATATATTTATAACTTTTTAAAACATAACTTAATTAGATATAATATTTTAAAATAAAACTCACTAAGGTAGCTAAGTAGAATGAGTGGTTCTTAAAAAATTAAATGTCACCGGTTTTTTATTCTCATTTAGAACGCTCTAAATTGAAGTGAAGGTAATGACCGTGGAGATAATGTTATTGTTGACTTTCAATATTTCAAAAAAATAAAAATTCAAATGAGTTCAATTATATTTTATATATATATATATATATATATATATATATATATATATATATATATATATATATATATATATAATGCAGGGGAGAGGGAAAAAAGTGAAATGAGCTGATTTGTGTAAGATGAGGAAAGACGGTGGAATCGGGTTGAAGAGTTACGTGGAATGGAATAAATCTATTATTTTTAAGCATTTATGGGCGATTGAACAAAAGTAGGATTTGTTATGGGTTAAATGGGTGCACTCAAGGTTTATGAGGAGGAAAACTAGTATATGGACGAGCAAGATTAAAACGAAAATGGCCTGGTCACTTAAAAACATACTTAAAACTTAATGACAACTCTACATCATTGTTTGATATTCGGTTGGGAGATGGTCGGGATACTTTGTTTCGGCACGATCCTTGGTTCGAAAATCAACCATTGTAATTAAGGTGGAGTTCGGGGTGATCGAATAAGGAGAGACTGTCTTGCTTCCATGGTTAAAGATATACGAGATGGGGAATAAAATGGACTAATGAGGCGTAAACCGGAAGAAGAGCGAATATTTGAGCAAGTCAATTGAATTCAGCTTCACGATAGAAACAGCTCACACTCATGGGAAGCTGAAGTAGATGGAAAATTTTAATTAAAATCCAGCAGCAAGGGTGCAGATTGAGGAGTGGGCTCCCTTAGTTTAGTCTTCGAAAGTCATTCCAAGACAGCAATTTATACTATGGTTAGTGTTCGTGGGAGATTGAATACGAGTGATCGGATTAAAAAATATATAGATATCCTGTATACAAGCTGTCTATTGTGCGAAGGAAACGAGGTGTCCATAAGTCATCTATTGGGGGATGCCCGTTTGCTAGTTCGATTTGGGATAAGTTCTCCACAACTATGGGTCTTTCTATGTTTATGAGGGAGTGAATTGATATTAAAGAATCTGCTCTCATTAAAGTAAAGGACAATCAATTTCCAGCAAGCGTTTATAAGTGTGGATTTGCTTCAATCATCTATTATATATGGGTTGAAAGAAACGCAAGGGTGTACTCAAGGGTTAGAAGAAACGTGGATGAAGTTTGGAATATATATATATAGTGTTTTATTGTGGCTCCCTGATGAGAACGTGGAGGCGTATACCCGCAAGCAAAGTTGGAGATTATGCCAAAGTTAGAAAATCCCCCATGATGAAGTCACTCTTTCGGAAAATTTCAAAGCGAGATAGAAGTTAAAGTTTGTTAATTTTGTAATAATGTAATAAACATGTTGTTTGTATGCTTTTCTTCTTATTCTGAATTTTTTCGTTTAATCATGTCTAGGTATGTATACGAATAATTCATGTCAATTTTTCCCATTTTGGGATTAATTTTTAATAAAATGACGCGTTTTTCCCAAAAATATATATATATATATATATATATATATATATATATATATATATATATATATATATATATATATATATATATATATATATATATTATCTCTAATCATTTTTCATTTCAAGATTTATGGAAAACATCATGGGTTCTCTCCTTTGAAAGATTTTTCTTTGTAGGAGGAGTCATTCATATCACTATATTTCTTTATTGTGATTCATGAAACCTCAATTATTATTTTATGGGTTCAAACTTGTAAATAATACTATATATAGTAGCTAGCATAGTTCTCACCAAGATCATTTAGGCGGGTTCATCAATTATTAGTTGTCCATTTATTTTACCACATCATATTATAGAGTCACATATTATAAAGTACATTATTTTCGTCATAGGACTTAAAGATTAAGTAAAAGGTTAGGAATGATTATTTGTGAGATGCGACGATACGCTTCTTGAGTAAGGTGAACTCCGTCCCAACTTATGTAGGTTGATGGATTAGGGCAAACCGTTGTACCAATTGAGCCACACATTCTGTTTAGGTCGAAATTGTATTTCCCTCCCATGCCACAACATGCCTTCACCAATGTTTCTCTTTTGAAACCTGCCAAATTCAATAAATTTACCTAAAATCATTTTTTTGATATATTTCGGAAATAAATCTAAATGAGATGGCACTTCGAGACATAATTTAATTAGGCATAAATATATACAAGTATTAACATTTTATCATCCAAACCTAGATCCAAACCTATTAATTACATACCCAAAAGTGGAGCTCCTAGAAGGAGAGAACGAAAAGCATTGTAAAAGTCTGCATAAAGTATTGTAGCCTGAGGGAATTCTTGTTGAAGAGAGATAAGGGCTGTTTGGAGATCCTGGTTGTATAACTCCACTAACACATTGAAACTACGCAAGCATCCAAACAGATCATAGCCATTTGTATTGTTAGTCCCATTGGAGAACAGAGTAAGATAGGCTGGACGGCATCCTATGGGAATGTTCCCCGGAACCACAACTCTCTTCCCTCCCAGTTCTATAATCTCCTGCATTCAAAAATATTATATATATAAGTGAAGAAAATATTATTAAGTCTAATTATTCATATATATTATAACAAAATAAACATTTTTGTTAAATTAGGTTTTTATTTGTAATGAACACAAGACCACAATTCTATCCAAAGACATACTTTAACGACGTCAATAATGGAACGGATTATAAGGGGCACATAGGTCCGAACTTCCGAAATTGATTTCCCCGACACGAATGCATTATTAAAGTCGTCATCTCCCATCACACTCACAAAAATCACCGACTTTTGCAGTCTATTTTTGACACAATCTGATCATAATACATATAAATGAAAGGAATTTTAAAAATCAAATCAAATTTATGTCTCCACGCCTACTCTTAGAAAGAACACTATTTTTTGTGTACCATTCACACGATTTATGTATGTGTTTGCTAGTTTACAAAATTACCCGTTTCTTTGGTGGCACAAATATTGTTGAGGTTTGTTTCAAACCATTCAAGTTGTTGATGGAGAGGAATTGTTTGGGGCACGATTAGTTGGATTCCTCTTTCTGCAAAGAAAGAATTATTCAAAGCCGTCCCTCCATCTACTGCAAAACTAGCACCTTTATCGAACGAAGCTGTCGTATCCAAACTTGGAGGCGTCAACGGCAATTGAAGAGCTTTAGCTACGCAAGTGCAAAGAAACATTAAATGTTGCCCTAGTTTTGCATGGAAATAAATGACCTTTAAGTAAGACCAAATTGAACTTACAATGAATTAATACTTATATAATAATAATTAAAAAGAAAATAATTTGAGTATTTCGATGGCCGATAGGGAAGCATTCAAACTTCGAACGATGTTAACAAACTATGAGAAGAGGCTCAACACAAAATGATATAGGAAAGTCACAACAAATGGTTAGTCATCTTTATACCATTTTTACTTTGTTTTAAATAGATACCTTATGACAAATTATGTCAATTATTTAAAATAACCTACCTTTTTTATAGTTTCACTGTTTAATTATGATTTTCGCAACTAAACAAATTAATAAAATATTTCATCGATCATTTCACAAAAGTAATAATAAGTTTACCGATATAGTCTATAATGAGAAGGCCATCGCTCAACCGACCCGTCGCTTTGCCAATTGTTTGACCGTAAGGTAAACGTGCAGAGAGTGCATTAGGATTAAGCCTAATGATGTTCCCAGTGTCTGAAAACGCGTTACCAAGCGCATAAATTGATTCAACCGGGGAAGGAAATTTGATTGATTGAGCAAATACGCAAGAATGAAACATGAATTGAAAAAAGAATTCCCAAAATGCATATTTTCCCCTCATTGGTTTCATGGATATAATAATCTCCTTGAAGCTGCAAAATGAGTCCATTTATATATTAGAGAAAGTGATGTACCTCCCTTTTATTTTATTTAATCTATTAGAGTCAACTTTAAGATGATGGGCAATACTACACAATATGGGATGTTTGAAATTGATTGGTTATCATACTAGTATATCGAATCATAGGCCACCAAAGTCAAGAAGATTGTTAAACATTGCATTCGCGAATGGGAATCGTTTTAATTAATTAATTATTAAAAAACAAACAATTATCGAATACAAATGATGTAATTTCATGGATGATAAGATTGCATAAAAGATGAAAAGTTCTTAAATTTGATTCTCACTACAAATGGTTTAGTATAAAAATATAACCGTAAAATCATGTTAAATTCTTAAATTAAAAAAAAAAAAATCATCCTAGTATTCTTAACTTGACTAACTATATGTGCTCAAAACATTTTTTCATGCATTTAAAATTTTTGTTTTGAGCTTATCAAAAATATGCATCAATAAAAATGATTTTACTCGAAAGAAAAAGAAAAGATTGAGAATGAAAGTTAATTTTTAATGAATTTAATTCACTTTTTATATTTTGAACATATGGGAAAATTATGTATCAATTAAATAGTTTTAACTTAAATAAAACAAAAAGGAAAGTTATGAAGTTGGATAGAAAATTAATTTATTTGAGATTATTTAGGTTTGTTCTTTGTATATTTTTGTTAATATATTTTTGTTAATAAAAATTGAAGTGATCGATTTATTTAATTGTTGAAAACATGTGTGATACTAATAAGGAATTATTTGAAAACAAATTCCAATAACCCAAGATCAATCAAACTCTAATGACTTGAAAGCTTGATAAATATTCTTTCTCATAGAATGTATTTGCCTTCAAAAGTGTCCATTACAATCTTCAAATGAGCAATTTTGACTGTGATAATCAATTAGATATAAAGAATGATTTTTCCTTTATTTTGTCTTTAAATAATTTTAAAATTCAGACTAACAACTTTGTTAACGTCTATTTTTCTATCATACTCGATTATACTTTTATTGAGAATATTTCATACATATTAAAATGTTCATGATATTATAAAATAAATAGCGGTTTAAAATTAACGACAAAAACATAATAATTGTGAAGATAATCAAACAAATAAATATAAATTAATGTGTGCGAAGATACTCCAAAAGGACAATGAGATTCACGAACAAATTTGTCGGTTTCTCATATCGAACCTCATGTTATATCAAAGACGACATTATGAAAGAAAAGATTTCATATATATATATTCAAATAATCAAGAAATTATGAAGAAGAATTTGGTGAATTGCATCATGTCTACCAAATTGTGGAAGTCTTGTCTACCTAAGAAGGCGCCATAGTCAAAGTGATGGATAATTGGTCCCTAGCTCCTTCATATTCAATCTATTAGAAATTAATATTGTCAACTCTTTTAACTTAGGGTCTTTGGGTATAAATTTATTTAAATAAAATTTTAATTATTAAAAAAAAATAGTTAGGGTTGGGACGAAATCCGACCACTTATTTATGGGCAGGTTATAAATAAAAAGAAATAAGTCAGGTTTTGGAGAAATCTTGCCTGCCCGTTTTGGAGAAAGCTTCTTCTGTGTAACTCGCTTGTGGCCACCAGTCTTGACCACAAATCTAGACCGAACGCAAGTAATGTTTCCACGTCCTCAAGTTTGCAATGCGATTGTTGCTCGATCCAGCTATGTCCATTGAGCCCAGTACCATCACTGTCACTGCATGCATTCAGATAAAATGTGTAGAATAATTAGAGGTGGAAATCTCAACCATCAAAGTTTCCCAGGGTCGCATTTAGATACAGATGAAAACATTTTTGTGATATTAATATATAATGATAAAATAATATTATAAAAATAATAAAATTATTTTAGTATTTTAATTAATTAATTGGGTGATATTGCTAATAATAAAGTGAATGAAATAATTTTTGAATATATTAAAAAAGAATTCAGTCAAACACGCCTAAGAATAACAAATCTCTTTAAAAATAATAAAGCATACTAATATTTATAAGAACAATAATAATAAAACATAATGGTAATAGAAGCATATAAATTATATATAAATATTGAAATGTTTGTTAAAAACATATATAAATGATTGATTATAGGATGTCAAAGATAACATAGATACACTTGGTCCAATTTGAAGTTCTAACATAGTGGATATTAAAGAGATAGATGATGATAATTGATAGGGTACTTTAATTTGTTGTTATTATTAAAGAATTAATCTCGATTTCGTGAATTTATGAGTTCGATAATTTATTAGGTGACATGTTTTTGTTTTTATTTTTATATATATGTTACTTTTTTGTGTCGTTTATATTTTTAAATGATTTTTTTTATTAAATAGGTTTAAAGAAATATATGAGAACAAATGATTCAAAATTAAGAATTTACATAATTTTGTTTGCCAATTATAAACTCGTAAAAGTTTAATTAAAAATATTAATTATATATAAGAATTTTTTAAATGTACATGTATATTAAAATAAAATAATAACCATTTAAGCACAACGACAAATATTACATTAAAAGAAGAAAAAAACTATAATAAACTATCGAGCTCGTAAATCATCGAGAAGAACGATTAACTCTCCTCCCCGACAGATTCTACTGACTTTCTTGAACGAATATCCGATAGTGTCAAAATAATAGTATTTTAAATGATACGTATCGACGACTACGATCATTGAAAGTTCGACGATTTCCTGCCAACCAGATAGTTCACCAAACATTAATTGGAATGATAACTCAAATATGTAGTACTAACATATCAGCCGTAACAATCCAAACATCTCAATAACTACCAAATGACTCGGGCATCACTCAATGAATCCTAGTAATACTCCACAAAATATTTCAAATATTAGTCACTCTTCGACAATGCAAAAGTAAGTGAGTTGCCGGTTCAATATTTTGTGACACATACGACTAGCCATAATACAACATATTTTCATGCACATATTTCATCTAAAGAATGAGATATTTGATGGAATCTTTGACGCCCAGAGTTTTTCCCAACAAAAATTATATGGAATCATCTTAGCGAACAACTTGTATCAATGCCTCACATGGAAACCATTCATATATTGTCAACGCATAACGTCTTGCTTAGACGGTGACACTTGTTTGTGTCCTACCAAAAGTAAAACTATATTATGTGACAAAGTCTACATAATGTTTAATATTCTTCTATATCTAATTCGGCTAGCAAAACCACTAGTCCGATGATCAAACATTTCTACATATAACAATGGAATAAGGATCGGGATACGTCGTAGCTAGACTTTTGACACTGCACCAAATGTCGTCCCAAAATCTAATAAAGAACCATCCCTCACAAAGAATTTAGACTGCTCACGAAAACTTTTCCACACAAAATAAATTACTCTTTAAATGCTACACCCTTTTGGATAATTAGACATTTTGTTAAACTAACTGGACCAATCATTAAAATACTTACATCTGATTATTGATGCCCAAAGACAAATCTACTAAACCATTTCGATAGAAGAACATTATTAAAATAAATAAGATCTCGAATATGTATTAAAGTATTATGAGTAATAAGTGAGCATATTAAGAATATTAATCGAACCGATGCACGAATAAAATAAAATAAAATTGTTCAACTGAAAATCTATGAAAGTTAACAAAATTTTACAGATTATTTAAGTTGCAACATTATATTCTTTGTAAAATAAAATTCATCTATTATAGAATTCGAATCAATATCTTCAACAAACTCTCGTTCAATATAAATTATCATAATATCTACTAAAAATTCTTATTCCATCTTATTTCGTTGAACAATTTTTACATTTTTATTGGTAAAAATTATCTTTTTATAGTGGCGGTAAAATCTGACAAAATCAAAATAAGTCGAATCAATCTATCAATCAAATTATAATTTGATAATGTGCTGTTTCAACTAATTTGTGACATAATTCAATAATTGAAGACATATTTTAAAAATTCTCATTACGAGAAACGTCAATTTTATAATGCTAGAGTTGGGAACTCAAATAATACATTTCACTAGTAAAATATGTACCATTACCGAGAATTTTCGTCGAGAGAAAAAGAATGCTCTCGGTAATATTAATATCATCGAGAGCAAAGAATTGTCCTTGTAGATATAATTGTTAATACTACCGAGAGTAAAGGGTTGTCGTCGGTGATAATTATTATTACCGAGAGCAATTGAATACAGCTCTCGGGGATATTCATTTAATATTATCACCGATAGCACCCAACACGCCTTTGGTAAAAGTATTCTCATTTTTCCCTAATTATGTGGCTGCCTCTTTCTTCTTCCTCTCGGCTGCTCCTCTCCCCATCGCCAACTCTCTTGGGGAATTGGACGCTAGAAGAGCGCCGAATTTTGAAGACTTTCAATGGTGGCATGTTAGGATCGGGGACGCCCTTGGAGGACCGGGGTATTTTTCCGGTTTTCGATAAGGGTGACCGCTTACACAACACACACAACTCTTTGGTGATAGTCCGGTTAGAGACTAAAACCTTTCTCAGCACTGCACAACCTGTCACAGACTCTTGAACCGGGTTCAAGGGCGGAAATGTCTGTTTGAGGTTGAAGCAACGAATGCGACTTTTAGATGATGTTTTAGAAGGAGTAGGTTTTATGGATATGAGTGACCGGTTTTAGAAGTATGATTGGTTTTGAGGTTAAGGTTTAAGCAAGCAAGAAATGAGAGCAAGAAAATGAACACGAGACACAAGATTTGTTTATGGATGTTCGGAGTGAACCCTCCTACGTCACCCCTTCTTCTCAGGTTATGAGAAGGATCTCCACTAACTCTTTAGAGTTACAGTTACACTTCCGGTCGAGCCCAACTTCGCTACTCGCCGGTTACACCAAACTCACACTTTGATGTAATACAACAACTCAACACAAACACACACAGAAAGCTTCCGGTTTTAAGGACACCGGTTTTAGAATACAGGACTTTATCTCTCTAGAATTTAATGCTTTATGACTTTCAGAATTTATGATGCTCACAACTACAAGTACCGAACTGCTGCTGCATTGAATGAAGACGATCCGTCTTCCTTTTATAGCTGAAAGTAGCCAACGGTTACTTTCTTCTCTCTCTTGCGGATTGGTTGATCATTAGCACGCCTATTTGCAGAAAGGTTGCTTGAACGCTTCAACTTCCTCAACACCTGGCATTCATGCAGGTGACTCTGAGCATATGATGACATAGCCGGTTTTCAGATTGATACACGTGTTGAACATCCGCTTCTGGCTGTCAGCATCGGATCAGCAAAGCATCATTGCTTTCCTCGCATGCTTCTGATCGGATCTGATCTTCTTTTATTCTTTCAAGACACGTTTCTTCCGTCATGGTACGTCACTCTTGAGATTTGAATCTTCTGACTTTTGATCTGTACTGTCCGGTTTCTGTGTCTTGTGCATTATGATCCGGTTGGAATGTAATCTTTTGTTCTTCGTTAACCGGTCGCTTTGAGAAAGTAAAACCGGTTCCTGTGATCTTTTAACTCGATCACTTGAGGCTGGTTTCATTGAAGTAGTAGCAACCGGTTTTTGATGCCTCAACCGGTTCCGGTTTGTTAAGTACCTGCACATGAAGATCAATCTCTGTTTAGTTTATTTGGCCGGTTAAAAAATTAATCTACTTAATTTTTCTATCAATTTCTCCCTTTTTGATTATTTAGAATAAATATTCAAAAATTGTAATGTGTGGCCGGTTTTAAGAAAATTAACTTACTTAATTTTTCTATCAATTTCTCCCTTTTTGATTATTTAGAATAAATATTCAAAACTTGTAATATATAGCCGGTTAACAGTATGAGTTCAATTGCTTTGAGAAAAACGTGTTTGAAAAACATGAGTTTGATTTTTGATAAATGTATGTTTTGAAGAAAAATAAGTAAGATTTTTAAGAAAAATATGTTTGAAAAACAAAAAAATATGTTTGAAAAACATAAGAGATAGCAAAGTAACCAAGTTCTGAAACACATTAAAACATAATTGTTCAAAAATAATTATAGAAATAGAGTTTAGGGCTTGGATGGTCCCCCCTTGTGTTGCTCTTTTTCCAGCTCTTTTTCCAACCGTCTTCTTTCTTCTTCTAGCCTTGCTCTGTGTTCTCTAGCACGTCTGTCGGCATCGATCAGCACACCGGCCCATACACTTGAATGACCGGTGCCCTTATTCTTAAGGTTGAAGTTGGCGCAAACTGGCTTTGGCGGTGGAGGAGGTGGAACAGTCGAAGGTCTGAAGCTTGGAGTTGCTGTGGATTCTCCGGTTGTCCTTCTCTTCCGTCTGTTAAGTTCCTCCGGATCTTCTTCTTCTTCCTCATCAAGCGGTTCCGCATTTATCGTAACCGGTGTGGCTGTTTTCTGTTCTGCCCGCTTCATCACGTTTTTAACGGCACTTCGTTTCTTCTTGTTCTTGTTCCTTGTACTCATGGAGTGGGACGATTGACCCAGTATCGGTTCCTGGACGTTAGCCTGCTCCTCTTCATTGCATTGTTGGGCAAGCTCATGGTCTTTATCTTCAAGTTCCTTCTGTAGCCGTTCTCTTTCAATCTCTTCTTCTTGCAATTTCTGTGCGGTTTCAGCATCCTTTTCGATTTGTGTTTGGGTTGAGCTGACTTGAACCTTGGACATTTCCCCGATTTGAATTGTCATTGCTTGCAACATGTCCAAAAGTGGAGCGGTTGCGGCTTTGACGGACTCGGTAATCATGGCTTTAACTGTTGTTTGCATGGTCGTGTCCATCATGGTTTGTAGAGAATTTAACATTTTATCTTCAGCCACTGAAATTCTTTCGTCGGTTACTGCTTTAAAGTTCCCAAGGCATGAATCAGCTGTTTCCACCACTGCTTGCTTGATTTGATCTATGTCCAGAGCTTTGACCGGTTGAGAGGCTTCTTGTTCCAGGTTTTCAGAGGTGCCGGATGTTTCACCACTTATAAAGAAAGGCTTACTTTGATATAACTCAGCATTGTTGAATTGACGTTGGCAACTTTTCCACCATTGTTTGTCAAGACGATCGAAATTTCGCACAAGTTGTTCTCGTACCCCAAGAAATCGTTCGGCCATCTTCATTTCAATCGGTTCTAGTGTCTTTCCTTTGATTTCTTGAAAGGCATTCTCAACTGCCTGTAACCGAACGTTTTCAAGGATTACCGGAGCTTTGTTAAACGCCGGTTGGATTAGATTGGTGTTAGCTAGCTCGAGTGCCCTTTCTTCTAGCTTGACGAGTTTGTCCCACTGTCTGTTTCCACTAAAACCTGGAAGCATGTCGGATAATTTGGTTTCGCATCGGAGCTTCACCCACCGGATGTATGGAGCTAGCGCATCACTTGCACCTTTGTTCATGTCTTGAATAAATTCCTCAAATAGCTCATTTTCTTGCTCTATGGTGTATGGAAACTCGTCTCCGGTTATGGCTTCAGTTTGAGGGTCGATTTGCAACGTGCCCGTTCCGGTTTCCGTTGTTTCTTCAAAAAGAATGCCTTTGCCTTTGTTTATCGGAGTAGGTCCTTCTGGAGCTGTCTTGCCTCCTGCGGAAACGGAGGGTTCCTGTTCTTCAATATTTCCCTCCTGAGCCGGAGATGCAATTTCTGTTGATTTGGTCGTCTCATCGACCGGTTGAACTTCTGTTTGATCAGGTATTTCAACCTGATTGTCTGGCTTCCGACGACTTGAGACATCGTCCTCTTCGGTTTCTCTTGTGATCTCCTGGACCACATTCTGAATTGCTTCTGAGGTATTCAAGCCCACATCGGCTATTACCTCTTCGGCTTGCTTACTGGGTGACTTGGAGGTTGCAGAGTGAACATTTCCCTCTGCCTCCTCCTTTGAGTTTGACTTGTTCTCCTTGCTCCCTGAAGATTCGGTTTGCCTTGGAGAATTGGATGGGATGGGAGTTGGGATAACGGTGTTGATTGGGATGGGCTGAAGTACATCTGCGGTTCTTTCCGGTGGATTGTCCGAGGAAAGCGTTTTCTCGGAGTCCGCCGGTTTCTTTGAACTCTTCTTCGCAGCTACCTTCTTCCTCCTCTTCGGTTCTGGTGGAGCTTCTGCCTCAACCGCTTTTCTTGACGGTTTCTTCTGTCTTGTTTCTTCTTCAACTAGAGCCGATGAGCTAGCTCCCTTAGATGATTTAGTCTTTGAGGATTTAGGTTTGATCGTCTTCTCCGGTTTTTCTGTCATTGACTCAGAGTCAAGAATGTTGGAGATCGGAAGCGGTATGCCTTCACCTAGTTCCACATTAAGGAACTCAAGAATTTTGACGATTTGCATAGCATAGGCCTGCACCCGGCCATCTTTCTTAATCACCATTTGACAGAATTCTTCATAGATGACGTACCCCCAGTCCACCTTGTCGCCGCGAACAATGGCTAACAACATTCTGAGTTTAAGTTTTGTGAGGTTATCAAAATTACCTCCCCTTCCTTGAAGCGATTTGGCGATGACGGTCACTAACCATCTGTATTCCGGTTTTAGCTTGATCTTCCGGCTGGAATGGATCACCAGATCCTGACCTGAGAAAGATACAACCAACCGGGCAGCATTTGATTCTGCTTCGGTTAAGTCGAACTTTAGGTCTGAACCTGTGTTGGGCAGACCAAGTGCTTCCGCAAAATTTCTTCGGTGATGAGGACGGCCTTCCCGTTGACAGTCGCCGAGATCTTCCTCTTCGACAGCGTCGCCGTTGCCAAGAACTCCGTCACCGCCGCCGGATGAATGATGAACGGACCAGAAAGGAACTTCTCCAACCCAGATTCTCGTAGAAGTTGAAGAACAGCCTTGTTCTTGTCGTCAGCATGCTCGTCAATATCTGCGAAATCTACCTGCAACATCCATTGAAATGGAGCTTTGCCTAGATCCATGATAGTATTTGAGAGAAGAAGATGAAGAGTGATGATGATCGGAGAGAGGAGATCTTTGAAGTTCTGGAAATTTTAGAGAGAGAAAGCACGTGTGTTGAATGGGCTGATTTGAGTTTATATAGATGGCGGTTCCAAGCGGTTTTGAAGATGAACCGTCAATTTAATGTTTTGGCGCCAACTTTCCCTCCAAAAAGTTACTGCCGTAACTTTCGGCGGTAAAAGCGGAAATTCGATGGGCGGTAAATTTTGAGAGGTAAAACCATGGGCGGTTAAGATTTTTCAAATTTGCATTTTTGCTCGAAGTTCCGGTTCCTCTTGAAGTTTTGTTAACCGAAGATTGTTAAGTTAACTTTAATTTTTTTTTTTTGTATAAGTTTGAAAAACCGGAAAGGAATAGTGTAAATGAAAAACCGGAGACTTTTTAAGAGTTGAAATATTTCATTAATATGGGAAAGGAAATGATTAACATAGGAGCGGTTCTGGTCGTACAACAAAATGACCAGAAACCGGAAATAAAGCAAAAAGAAAGAGAATTTATTCAGTAAACCATCCTCCTTCCAACCTCCTTTCATACCACTTCTCCATGGTGTTTTGAGGAGACCGTTCTGAATTCTTAACACACATTTATAGATCATATCTATAGTGATGGTGTTGAAGGATCCAACCGGAACACCTTTTCCAAGGTTGCGACGCTTGGACATGAGAAACCGGGTGATCTGAGGAGCGTAGCTGATTCTTCCTCTTTTACCGGTCATAAGCTGCTTCAGCTTATTGAAAAGATAGGACGCCCAGTTGATGGCGGTTTCACGGATGATGGCTATCATAATATCGAATGCCTCCCGGCTGTAGTTCTGATTGGGCATTCGGCCTATGATAGACCTTTGGACCAAATCGTGAAAGACTTGGTAGTGGGGAGCGAGATCTTCTTTCTTCCCAAAGTCCTTAACAGAAGTGTATGAAGAAGAGAAGATCTTGAAAAAGGTTTCCTTAGCCGGTAAATACGGCGTCGGAAAATCAGAGAAACCTTCCGTTGGAAGGTGAAAGAATGTGGCAAATTCCTCCTCAGAAAATTGGAGGAACTGACCGTCGATGATGGTGCGAATACTGCCATCATCCAAAACATGACCGTTGTTATAGAATTCGCACACCTCCTCCACGAGGATGAGGTCCGAACCCTTGAGAAAGCCTTTCAGGCCAGACTCTATGACATGCTGATAAATGCATTCATAGTAAGAACTGTGTTTGATGTCTTCAAAATCAATGATCAGGGTGTTTCTTATCTCGGCAGACATGATGATGAAGAGAAGAAGATCTTTAAGAGAGTTCTTGAGCTTTCGAGTTTTTAGAGAGAAGAATGCTTGAAGGCGTGTTTTGAAAAATGAAAGTTGAGCCCCTTTTATAGCCTGGAGTGAATGAGAGCATTTAATGCGAGGATTTGAAAATCTAGCCGTTTATGCTTAGTCATTAATGTTTTTGTGATTTTCCAAGAGAATAAAGGCAAGTCTTGTCAAATCAAGTCGGGCATGCTCCTTGATAATGAGGATTTATGTTCCCAAGAGTGAAATGATTTATTTTTGATACGACGCATTGAATATTTTAAATTTTTGACTTGGAAAGAAATGAAATCTGATTCATTAATTGAGGTACGAAACCGGTAGTACAGCAAAAGTACCGGTTTTGTAAAGAAAGGATAAAAGAAAAGAGGAAAGACAGGTTTAGACATTTGATGACTCAGCCGCTTGAGCGTTTGAAGCCTCAGCCGCTTGAATTTTTCTGGCTTTAACCGCTTCCCACCGGTCGATCATCTCTTGTACTCGTTCTTTGGTGAGCACGTGCCTTGGGTGAAGAGTGACGAAGGGTCCGGAGTGGATGTCCAGACTTGCACAGAAACCGCTCAGCTGAGGAGCGTAGCCGGTTTTGTTGGAGAGAATCATCTTCTTCAGGTTACTGAAGATGATCCAGGACCAGTTGACCGGTGTCCCAATCGTTACGGCGATCATCATCTCGAAGACCCTTTGAGTGTAATAGTAACTTTTCTCTCTGCACAAGACAGATTTTCCCAGAATCTCGTAGAGAATCTGGTACTTGTGAGAAAGTTGACTCTTAGCACCCCAGGGTTTAACCGGGATGTCAGATCTAGAGAACCGGCGACACATTTCTTCCATTGTCACCGGAGAATAGGTTAGGTCGGTTACCCATTCATTGGGTAAACCGCAGTATACAGCGAAATCCGTCTCGCTGAATAGGAATTTTTGACCGTAGACCTGTGCAACGAGTATATCTCGATGCACCTCTTTCACGGTCTCAAAGAGTTCTTCGACTACAAGGTAGTCGATGATGAACCTGTTTTCAAGAAAACTTCTTAGCCCACTCCTTTCTATGGCTAAGAACATTTCCTTTACTTCATGATCCTCATATTGGTAGATTGATTCAAAATCTGCCAATAGGATCTTCTTGGCTAAAGAGTTGGTATTCATGTTTGTTTTTGAGAGAGAGAGAGGATTTTATCTCAAGAATGATACTTGTGAATAGTGAGCTTGTGATGTTTTGAAAAGGATTAAGGATGATTTATATAGCCCGGGGATTCGGCTTGGTCTTTAATGAGTTTAAGCATGCCTGATGATGTCATCAGCTATTTAATAGACTTAACTTGTTGAAGTAACTAATGGTTATTTCCAAGGTAAATCTAATAATTACTAAGATAGCAATGATGAAAAATATCTATTGACAAGATGTAAGTCTCCCTCTCTTGATGATGGACACATGTCGTCATCTTGATTGTGGTAGACTTGTTTTAATTAATTACAGGCTTCATTTTTCAAAACATGCACGAAAACTCGGTCAGTCATCTTAGGTTAACCGGAAAAGTTCATTTCATCAGACCAGAGTGCATATGTACTGAGCGGTTTTCCATGACCGGTTTTAGTAGGATATTTCCGTTTATGAAGAAAAGTTGATTAATGTCAACAGTTGTTCAACTTTGGATTTGTTTCATCCACTTCAACCTAGTTATTTCAACCGTATAGTAAACATACATTTGATTTGAAATAATGAGATAATCGGGCATAACTGGAGACTTCCTCCCGGTTAGCATATTTGATTTATTAATGGCCTATTTGAATCTGGTTTGAGAAGCTTTAGCTTCTCCCTGAACACATATCCCGGTTTTGTATACAAGCATTCATCATGATTATATCAATTGATTAAGATTAGTAAGACCCAAGATATTTCGAAAATGTGAAAACTTAGCTTCCTGTAGCGGTTTCGTGAAGATGTCCGCTACTTGTTGCTCGGTCGACACATATTCCAGCCGGATGTGTTTCTCCTGAACATGCTCCCGGATGAAATGGTGTCGGATGTCGATATGCTTTGTTCTTAAGTGCAACACCGGATTATATGTGATCGCTATGGCGCTGGTGTTGTCACAAAATATTGGAGACTCCTTTGCTTCTATTCCGAAGTCCCTGAGTTGCTGTTGAATCCAGAGGAGTTGTGCACAGCAGCTTCCAGCCGCTAAGTACTCCGCCTCTGCGGTTGACGTTGCAACGGATGTTTGTTTCTTGCTGCTCCAAGTGACTAGCCGGTCATCCAGAAACTGACAGGTTCCACTTGTACTCTTTCTGTCGATTTTGCATCCCGCGTAATCGGCATCTGAGTAGCTTATTAGATTGAAGCTCGAGTCTTTTGGGTACCAGAGTCCCACTTCTTGAGTTCCCTTCAAATATTTTAGGATTCTTTTAGCCGCCGTGTAATGAGATTGCTTTGGATTTGCTTGGAACCTTCCGCATACTCCAACCGCAAACAGGATATCAGGTCGGCTTGCAGTGAGATACAGCAGTGATCCGATCATTCCTCGATATGCTGTGATGACAACGGCTTGACCATCATCATCTTTGTCCAGCTTCACGGAAGGACTCATTGGCGTAGCCGCTTCGGCATAAGTATCCATCCCAAATCTCTTCAGCAGTTCGGCTGTATACTTCGGTTGACTAATAAAGATTCCGGCTTCCATCTGCTTAACCTGAAGTCCTAAAAAGAAGCTCATTTCTCCCATCAAACTCATTTGAAATCTATCAGTCATCATTTTTCGAAAATTTAATTGATAGAAAAATTAAGTAAGTTAATTTTCTTAAAACCGGCCACACATTACAATTTTTGAATATTTATTCTAAATAATCAAAAAGGGAGAAATTGATAGAAAAATTAAGTAGATTAATTTTGGAACCGGCCAGACAAACTAAACAGAAATTAAACTTCATGTGCAGGTACTGAACAAACCGGAACCGGAAATCGTGCATCAATAACCAGCTGCTATTACATCAAAGAAACCGGCTTCAAGTGATCAAGACAAATGATCACAGGAACCGGCTTCACTTTCTCAAGCAACCGGTTAGCAAAGAACAAAAGAATACACTTCAACCGGATCATAATGCACAAAGACACAGAAACCAGAAAGTACATATCAAAAGTCAGAAGATTCAAATCTCAAGAGTGACGTACTGTGACGGAGGAAACGTGTCTCAAAAGGATAAAAGAAGATCGGATCCGATCAGAAGCATGGGAGGAAAGCAATGATGCCTTGGTGATCCGATGCTGACGACCGGAAGCGGATGTTCAACACGTGTATCAATCTGAAAACCGGTTATGTCATCATCTGCTCAGAGTCACCTGCATGAACGCCAGGTGTTGAGGAAGTTGAAGCGTGCAAGAAATCCTCCTGCAGATAGGCGTGCTAATGATCAACCAATCCGCAAGAGAGAGAAGAAAGTAGCCGTTAGCTACTTTCAGCTATAAAAGGAAGATCAAACGTCTTCATTCAAGGCAGCAGTGAATACGAGAAATTGAGTAGTTGAAATTGTGAAAGTCATAAAGCATTCAATTCTAGAGAGATAAAGTTCTATATTCTAAAGTCGGTTTGCCTAAAACCGGAAATCCTTGTGTGTGATTATTGTGTTGTGTTGTATTACATCAAAGTGTGAGTTTGGTGTAACCGGCGAGTAGCGAAGTTGGGCTCGACCGGAAGTGTAAATTGTAACTCTAAAGAGTTAGTGGAGATCCTTCTCATAACCTGAGAAGAAGGGGTGACGTAGGAGGGTTTGCTCCGAACATCCATAAACAAATTTCCTTGTCTTGTGTTCTTTCATTTCGCTTTCATTTCCCGCTATCTTACCATAAAACCGCAAACCAATCATACTTCCAAAACCGGTCACTCACTCTTATTAAACATCTTCCTCCTTAAACATCATCTAAAAGTCGCAAACGTTGCTTCAACCTGAAACAGACACTTCCGCCCTTGAACACCAGTTCAAGAGTCTGTGACAGGCTGTGCAGTGCTGAGAACGGTTTTAGTCTTTAACCGGACTATCACCAAGTAGTGTGTGTTGTTGTAAGCGGCCACCCTTCCTAAACCGGAAAACAACCCCCGGTCCTCCAAGGGCGTCCCCGATCCTAACAACTAATAAAGATTCCGGCTTCCATCTGCTTAACCTGAAGTCCTAAAAAGAAGCTCATTTCTCCCATCAAACTCATTTGAAATCTATCAGTCATCATTTTTCGAAAATTTGTCACATAACTTTGGATCGGTTGATCCGAATATGATGTCATCAACATAAATTTGAACAAGTAAAATTTGCTCCTTTCTTTCAAATTTAAAGAGGGTTTTGTCTACCGAACCGATTGTAAATTTGTGATCAAATAAGAATTGAGTCAAAGTGTCATACCAAGCTCTTGGAGCTTGTTTCAAACCGTAAAGGGCCTTATTCAACCGGTAAACGTGATTTTCATGTTCTGGATTTTTAAAACCTGGAGGTTGATTAACATACACCTCTTCATTTACTTTACCATTTAGAAAAGCGCTTTTTACATCCATTTGATAAACTTTGAACTTTTTGAAAGCTGCATATGCTAAAAATATTCTAATGGCCTCAAGTCTAGCTACAGGGGCGAATGATTCTTCAAAATCAATGCCTTCTTCCTGCCTATAGCCTTGAGCCACTAACCGGGCTTTGTTCCTCGTAACTAAACCGTCTTCATTGAGTTTATTTCTGAATACCCATCGTGTGCCTATAACCGGTTTGTTTTTCGGTCTAGGAACTAGGTACCAGACTTTATTTCTCTCAAACTCGTTTAATTCCTCTTGCATTGCCAAGATCCAATCTGGATCTGACAGTGCTTCATCCACCTTTTTCGGCTCAATTTGTGATATGAAAGCAGAGTTTCCATAGTGATCCAAATTTTGTTGCCTAGTTCGGACAGGTGAGGATATGTTACCTATTACTAGTTCAAGAGGATGATTTTTGTTCCTTCTGAGGTTAATCCGAGACGTGTCTACCAAGCTTTCGGCTGGCTGATCAAGGTTAGACTGATCGGTAGGTTGAACAGAGTCAGACCGACCGATTTCTTCAGTAGAAACTGAAGCGTCAACTTTCTGCGGTAAGGCAGCTTGATCAGGCTGAATTTCAACATCAACCGCTTGGTCCTTGACAAAGCGTCTAAAAACCGGAACCTCGTCTTCATCATCAAAATAGATATTGAAATTTTCCATTCTGTTGTGAAGGTCGAAGGGTAATGCAGTGTTTCGCTCAACCGATTCATCGAAAACAACGTGTGCGGTTTCTTCAACTGTTAAAGTCCTAGTATTGTATACTCTGTAGGCTTTACTCACAGCTGAATATCCCAACATTATTCCCTCATCGGATTTAGCATCAAAAGCGGTCAAGTACTTCTTGCCGTTATTGTGAACAAAGCATTTACTACCAAAAATTCGAAAATACCGTACACTTGGAATTTGATCAAAATAAATTTCAAAAGGAGTTTTCGAAAACCGTTTAGTCACTAGAGATCGATTTTGTGTATAGCAAGCGGTGTTGATAGCTTCAGCCCAAAACTTTTGAGCGATACCCGAATCGGCTATCATTGACCTTGCGGCTTCCTTGAGAGTTCGGTTTCTTCTCTCAGCCAGGCCATTTTGTTGAGGAGTTCTGGCACTAGACAACTCGTGCCTAATACCGGAATCATCAAGAAAAGTAGTTAAATTACTGTTAATAAACTCAGTTCCTCTATCACTTCTAATTTTGTTTACTCGAATAGATTTTTCATTTTGTATTCTCAAAATCAGTTTAATCAAGTTTGAAGTTGCTTGATTTTTAGAAGCTAGGAAAGTAACCCAAGTAAATTTGGAGTAATCATCAACAACTACCATAGTATAATGCATGCCTCCTAAACTAGTTACTTTAACCGGACCGAACAAGTCCATATGCAACAGTTCTAAACATCTTTCAGATTGATAATTTCCTTTACTTTTAAAGGATGATTTCATTTGTTTTCCCATTTGACATGCAACACATACTTTATCTTTTGAAAATTTAACATTTGGAAAGCCGTGAACCAGTTCCTTGGAACAAATAAAGTTAATCGTTTTGAAATTCAAGTGATTTAACCGTTTATGCCAAAGCCAATTTGGATCATTTCCGGTTATCATACACACAGGTTTTTCGAAATCAGTTTTCCAGTTCACTTTGTAAATGTTTCCTATCCGGTTACCGGTTAACAAAATGTCATCATTTTGATTTTTGACTAAACATGAGTTTTTATGAAATTCAACTTTGTAGCCCACATCACACATTTGGCTTATGCTTAGTAGATTAAAGCTTAGTTTTTCTACTAATAGCACATTATTTATGGATAATTCACCATGGACAATCTTACCCTTGCCCACAGTTTTACCTTTTGAATTATCCCCGAATGTGATGAATGCTCCGGTTTCGTACTTGATGTCGGTCAGTAGCTCCTTGTTTCCGGTCATGTGCCTTGAGCATCCGCTGTCCAAGTACCATTCAGAATTCTTTAACCGATTGCTCCTCCTAACCTGCAACAAACAATTATTTACACCTTTTTGGTACCCACATTTAGTTGGGTCCATGGTAGATTAGTCCCTTTGGGATCCAGACTTGAATTAGTCGGATCACTTTCCCGGTTATTGTTTTGATAACTTCTTGGCCGTTGCTCAAGAATGCCTTATGTGGTGATGGGCTTCTTTGATGTTGGTTTTTATTATTTTTATTTGGTTTCCGGTTGGCTTTCCTTCTCTCAGGATGAAGCCATTTTTCAGATTCGTTAGGACCTACATACTTAAGCGTTTCTTCCGGTTTTAGGTCATTTTTGGTTTGTGAACTTTTGACAAATTTTATAAATGGAAGATTGTTTTTCGTTAGTTTCATCCCGTTAGATTGTTTTGTTTCATTTTGTTTACTTGGATCATAACCGATACCATATCTACATTTCGGATGTCGTTTATAGTTACACATTTGTTTCACTGCTTGACGTGATCTCTCCCACGCAGCCGTGACGTACATTGCTCGTTCATCGGTTTCCATTACCGGTTGAACTGTCTCCTCATTATCCGAGAATAGTTCATCCGGTTCATGTGTTTTGATCTCACATGTTTTATCGTTTTCATCATTTATTTGTTCGGTTTTAGGTTTTACAGATGTTGGTATATATGCAGATATATTTCTGAACTCAGCAACCATTTGGTTGAGTGCAGAGACTAACTCTTCTTTAGTAAATTCATCAGAAGAGAAATCAAATACCTCTTCGTCGTTTGCCATGAAGCATGTTACTTTCTCTTCACCATCTTCATTGTCGGAATATGCCCACTCGCTTCCACCGTCGGATGCAATGAGAGCTTTTTGGATCTCCTTTCTTTCATCAGCATGTTGATCATCATTTCTTCGGTAGTCGTTTCGTTGGTTGTTGTTGTTTCCCCGATAATTATTTCCTTGATAATTATTTCCCTGATACCGGTTGCCTTGATAATTATTCCCTTGATAATTATTTCCTTGATAATTTCCTTCCGGTTTTCTATCGTCTCTTCTTGGTTTTCTACACTCTGACCTGAAATTTCCAAAACCATCACAGTTATAGCATCTTTTGTTTGATTTATATACATAGTTATAATTAAAATCATTATTAGATGGTGGTTGGCTCTTCTTCATGAATTTCCCGAATTTCTGGGCTAGCATCGCCATCACATCGTCGGTTATTTGATCAGTGTTTTTGACTGGAGCCGGTGCGGTTGATACTGGAGCCGCCGGTTCCACCGATGTGACCAAGGCTCTTGTTGCGGTTGATGTAGATGCTTCATCTTCGATCCGAGACTTGATCTCGAATTCGTAGGCTTTCAAGTCCTCAAACACATCATGCAACTTCATCTGCCCAAGGGTGCTAAACTCCCTCATCACCATGGTCTTGATATCCCACGTGTTTGGCAGTGATCTTAGAGCTTTGATGATCACTTCTCGGTTGTCATACTTCTTTCCGAGTGTCTGAAGCTCGTTTACTACGCTGGTGAACCGATTGCTAAATTCCTTCATATTTTCTCCCGGTTTCATCCTTATGTTTTCATACTTCTGCGTAGCCACCAAGATTTTATTCTCCTTGGTTCTTTCGTTTCCCTCGTGGATCTGGATAATCGTTTCCCAGGCTTCCTTTGCATTTTCGCACTCTGATATTTTGTTCAAAGTGTTGTTATCTATAGCTTTATAGATATGCCTCATGCAATGGTTGTCCAGGTTGCTTCTTCTCCGATCTTCACTCGTCCACTGGCTTTCCTCCTTGTTGATCTTGATCGGTCCTTCTTTCAGGACTCGGCTCATCTCATCATCTAACGTTATCAGATGTAGATACATCTGTTTCTTCCAACTGCTAAATGCTTCGCTGTTTAGCATTGGCGGCTTGTCGCTGTGGGTCATGCTTCCCACCATCTTTGGTTGCTTGAGTGCTAAGAACCTCGCTCTGATACCACTTGTTAGGATCGGGGACGCCCTTGGAGGACCGGGGTGTTTTTCCGGTTTTCGATAAGGGTGACCGCTTACACAACACACACAACTCTTTGGTGATAGTCCGGTTAGAGACTAAAACTTTTTTCAGCACTGCACAACCTGTCACAGACTCTTGAACCGGGTTCAAGGGCGGAAATGTCTGTTTGAGGTTGAAGCAACGAATGCGACTTTTAGATGATGTTTTAGAAGGAGTAGGTTTTATGGATATGAGTGACCGGTTTTAGAAATATGATTGGTTTTGAGGTTAAGGTTTAAGCAAGCAAGAAATGAGAGCAAGAAAATGAACACGAGACACAAGATTTGTTTATGGATGTTCGGAGCGAACCCTCCTACGTCACCCCTTCTTCTCAGGTTATGAGAAGGATCTCCACTAACTCTTTAGAGTTACAGTTACACTTCCGGTCGAGCCCAACTTCGCTACTCGCCGGTTACACCAAACTCACACTTTGATGTAATACAACAACTCAACACAAACACACACAGAAAGCTTCCGGTTTTAAGCACACCGGTTTTAGAATACAGGACTTTATCTCTCTAGAATTTAATGCTTTATGACTTTCAGAATTTATGATGCTCACAACTACAAGTACCGAACTGCTGCTGCATTGAATGAAGACGATCCGTCTTCCTTTTATAGCTGAAAGTAGCCAACGGTTACTTTCTTCTCTCTCTTGCGGATTGGTTGATCATTAGCACGCCTATTTGCAGAAAGGTTGCTTGCACGCTTCAACTTCCTCAACACCTGGCATTCATGCAGGTGACTCTGAGCATATGATGACATAGCCGGTTTTCAGATTGATACACGTGTTGAACATCCGCTTCCGGCTGTCAGCATCGGATCAGCAAAGCATCATTGCTTTCCTCGCATGCTTCTGATCGGATCTGATCTTCTTTTATTCTTTCAAGACACGTTTCTTCCGTCATGGTACGTCACTCTTGAGATTTGAATCTTCTGACTTTTGATCTGTACTGTCCGGTTTCTGTGTTTTGTGCATTATGATCCGGTTGGAATGTAATCTTTTGTTCTTCGTTAACCGGTCGCTTTGAGAAAGTAAAACCGGTTCCTGTGATCTTTTAACTCGATCACTTGAGGCTGGTTTCTTTGAAGTAGTAGCAACCGGTTTTTGATGCCTCAACCGGTTCCGGTTTGTTAAGTACCTGCACATGAAGATCAATCTCTGTTTAGTTTATTTGGCCGGTTAAAAAATTAATCTACTTAATTTTTCTATCATGGCACTTCTAGTCTCTCTAGCTCTTATTGTCTCTATTGTTTTGGCACAATTAGAATCCCACGTCGGAAGATGACGGGAGTGAAAGAAGTTTCTTAATATATAAAAGAAACTATATTCACAATTAGAATAAATCTCACATCGGAAGATGATGGGAGTTGGGGAAGTTTCTTAGTGTATAAAAGAAATTCTCCCCTATTTGGTTTATTGCACACAATATTTGTATCTCTTCTTCTTATTAATTGATAGCCTTAGTGCTCAGAGACGTAGGCAACATTTTTGCCAAACTCCGTTATCAAATTCTGTGAATATGTTCTTTTAGTAGTTTTCTTCTTTTGTGTTTCTATTAGGGTTTTTCCCAACAAGTGGTATCAGAGCCGAAGGTTCGTCCTTAGCATGGTGGAGTTTTCAAAAGGGGTGTCAACTCCTTTGCCATCCTGGATGAGGACACCGATGTTGAATTTGAAGTTTGCGGTGGAAATCTTTGATGGAACTGGGCATTTTGGCATGTGACAAGGTGAGGTTCTAGATTGTCTTTTTCAGTAGGGTCTAGATGTTGCTATTGAGATTGAAAAGTCAGATGGTATAGAAGAAAAAGAATGGAGTAACATGAATCGGTTGGCATGTAGAACAATTCGATTGTGCCTGTCTAGAGAGTAGAAGTATGCCGTGAAGAATGAAACTTCTACACAGAAACTGTTGCAAGCATTGGAGGAAAAATTTCTGAAGAAGAGTGGTCAGAATAAACTTCTTATGAAGAAGCGGTTGTTCCGGTTTGATTACCAATCAGGTACTACTATGAATGGACATATTACTAAGTTTAATGAATTAATAGCAGATCTGTTAAACTTTGATGTTAAGTTTGAGGATGAAGATCTTGATTTGATGTTGTTATCGTCCTTTCCTAATTAATTTGAACACTTAGAAACAACGTTACTTCATGGGAAGGAAAATGTTTCTTTTGATGATGTAAGTTCTGCTTTATATAGTCATGAATTGAGAAAACATGACAAAAGGAAAAGTAAAAATAGGTACAGCAGATGAAGCATTGATGGTCAGGGGTCGTCAGCAAAGCAAATCAAAAGGGAAAGCAGGAAGATCTGAAAGTAGAGTTGTCAAAGATGAATGTGCTTTTCTGTCGTGAGAAAGGACATTGGAAGACTAACTGCCCAAAGTTGAAGAAGAAATAGAAAGATTCTATATATGCAAATGTTGCAGAAAACAATGTTGATGCAGATTCAGAATACTCTTTATCGATGTCACACACAACATCACATCTTGATGCGTGGATATTGGACTCAGTCTGCACTTATCATATGACACTAGTTTGAAAGTGGTTCTTTGACTTTAAGGAGCTGGATGGTGGAGTTGTTTACATGAAAGATGTTAATACATGTAAAATAAAAGGGATAAGTTCAATCAAACTGAGAAATGATGACGGATCCACCATAATTATCAGAGATGTTCGGTACATACCGAATATGAAAAAGAATCTCATTTCTTTGGGGCCTTAGAGTCAGAAGGTCTACATGTGAAAATGAAAAATGAAATTCTTAAGGTAATCTTTGAAACGCTAGTGATGTTGAAAACTATCAAGAAAAGTAATAATTTGTATTACTATCAAGGTAGTATAGTTAATGGGACAATAGTGTATCAACTTCCGGGAGCAGTAAGGAATTAGAGGCAACAAAGATATGGCATATGTGATTGGGGCATGCTGGTGAGAAATATATGCAAACTCTTGTCAAACAAGGATTTTTGAAGGGTACAAAAGTTTGTAAATTAGAATTTTGTGAACATTGTATTCTGGGAAACAAAGGCGAGTAAAATTTGGCACTTCTATCCATAACACCAAGGGTATTTTGGACTATGTACACTCAGATGTCTGGGGACCTGCCAAGACTCCTTCTCTTGGAGGTAGACATTATTTTGTTATTTTTATTGATGATTTTTCCAGAAGAATATGAGTGTTTACTATGAAGAACAAAGATGAAGTGTTTGAGATTTTTCTTAAATGGAAAACTCAAGTTGAAGACGAGACAGGAAAAAAAATCAAAATTCTCCGGACTGATAACGATGGAGAACACAATAATGGTTCATTCCATAAGTTATGCAAAGAGTGTGGCATAGTTCGACATTTCACAGTAAAAAAAACACCACAGTAGAATGGAGTATCGGAATGTATGAACGGGACATTGGTGGAGAAAGTTCGATGTATATTGTCTAATACTGTGTTAGATAGGAATTTTTGGACAGAAGCTGTGTCATACGCTCAATATTTGTTAAATCGTCTACCATCATTTGCACTTGATGGCAAGACTCCATTAGAGGTATGGTCTGGAAACCTGCAACTGATTATGATTTTTTCATATTTTTGGTTCTACTGTATATTATCATTTAGTTGAATATGAGTTGGATTCACGTGGGAAGAAGACTCTTTTTATGGGATTTACTACGGGAGTTAAAGAATATCGCCTATGGTGTGTTTGGATGCAAAGAAAACCATTATCAGTAGAGATGTTACTTTTGATGATTATTCAATGTTGAATAGTAACACCAGACAAGATTGATTGTATTTCGTAACAGGTGGAGTTTGAGCAGATAAAGATAAGCCCAACTATAAGTGACTATCCGACGACAGACGAAGAGTTAAATGAGGAAGAGGTTCCGACCCAAGAACCTTCAGAATAACGTGAATCAATTGTTGTGAATAGGCCAAGACGAGTTATTCAAAAACTAGGTCGGTTTGTTTACATGGCGGCCTATTCACTTCTAGTCGTAGATGATGTTCCATCCACTTTTTCAGATTTCAATCGAAGTACTGAAAATTGAAAAAGGAGAGGTGTTATGGAAGATGAGATGCAATTTCTTCAGAAGAATGAGACATGCAAGTTGACGCATCTACGAAAAGGGAAGAAAGCTATTGGTTGTAAATGTATCTTTGCTAAGAAAGAAGGATATCTCGAAAAATTTGATGTTCGCTACAAGGCAAAATTGGTAGTTAAAGACTACGCCCAGAAGGAAGGAGTTGATTATAATGAGGTACTTTCTCCTGTTGTTAAACACTCTTCCATTAGAATTTTATTGGCCTTGGTAGCGCAGATGATTTTTGGAGCTAGCTCAACCAGATGTGAAGACTGCAGTCCAACATGGTCATTTGAACGAGGAAATCTAGATTTATCAACAAGATGGATTCAAAGTTGCTGATAAAGAAATTTGGGTTTACAAGTTGAACAGATCATTGTACATGTTGAAGCAATTGTTGAGACAACGGTACAAGCGACTTGACAAGTTTATGATTGAGCACAAGTACACAAGAAGAAGATTCAGTTCATGTGTGTATTTGCGCAAACTACAAGATGAGTCTTATATCTATTTACTCTTGTACGTTGATGATATGTTGATAGCATCAAAGAGCCAATATAAAATTGATAGATTTAAGGCTCAATTGGGTAAAGAGTTCGAGATAAAAGACATGGGAAAAATCAAATCTAAACATTATTTAGATTTGGAAAACATATTCCGCGTTTGATTCGGCGCTGAAAAGCGCCAATTGGAAACACTTAAGAACTATTTTTAATAATGAAGATTTGTAATTGGATATTGTGCCAATGTGGAGATTTGTTGTTTTTGGCACAATTAGAATCCCACATCGGAAGATGACAGGATTGAAATAAGTTTTTAGTATATAAAAGAAACTATATTCACAATTAGACTAAGTCCCACATCAGAAGATGATGAGAGTTGGGGAAGTTTCTTAGTGTATAAAAGAAACTCTCCCCTATTTGGTTTATTGCACGAAATATTTGTGTCTCTTATTCTTATTAATTGATAACCTTAGTGCTCGGAGACGTATGCAACATTTTGGCCGAACTCCGTTATCAAATTTTGTTAGTATGTTCTTTTAGTTGTTTTTTGCTCGGGATTCATAGTTATCTTCTACTACCTTGAATGGAGAGTCTCATGTTTGTAAAAAGAGTATGATAGGGAGCGAAAGATTTGTAGCGAATGAGGCAGGTGGAGTGCTGATTATACATGAGGCATTCAATAAAAAAAAATCATTTTTTATTATTAAAAAATACCTAATAATTTATCTCTTTAATTTTTATTATTATAAATATTCTTTTTTTAAAATTATTGTACATACCACTCATTTTAATTATTTTTCTCTCTCAATAATTTAAAGTATGAATGCATTTTTTATGAGTATGTGCATTCTAAAACATCATTAAAGCAATTTGTTGAGCAGTATGATAATGCTTTGAAGAGTAAGATTGAAAATGAAAAAAAAAATGGATTTCATTTCTTTTAATTCAATCATGTCCGTAATAACTGGTTATCCTATTGAGAGACAATTTCAAAATGTGTACACTAACACGATATTGAAATTGTTTCAAGATGAATTAAGAGGATTAATGTTTTGTAATGCCTCGCTAGTAAAAGAACAAGAAACAACTTTGATATTTGAAGTAGTAGAGACTATGTTGGGGACAAAAGGTGAACCCCTACGAAAAGTTTGTTTTGAGGTACATTACACTGGATTAGACTGTCAAGTTAAATGTTTGTGTCGACTATTTGAGTTTCGAGGAATTTTATGTAGACACGTCACACGTGATCTCCGTATTAATAATGAATGGGGTGTTTGAGGTTCCTATGAACTATATTATGGAGAGATGGTGCAAAAATATAAAGTGTGGGTATCAAAGTATCACTAACCTATATGATGATCATAGTTGTGATGATGTCAGGTATCGACACAAAATTCTCACTCCATTGATATATGAGATTCAACACCTTGGGGAGAAATATGACGAAGGTTGTTCTATTTTGGTGGATATTTTTAAAGATGCAAAATGATTGTAATTTGATACTAATTACTAACGATAGTGAAAAGTTTAAAGGAGTGACAATATCTAGTGTAAAAACAATACACTCTCCACTAAAAGTACGAGCGCGGGGTCGTCCACTCACAAAGAGAAAACAATCCGTTATTGAACAAATTTTGAAGAAATCGATTACAAAGGCTCGGAAAAAGGTTTGATTTATTATGTTTTAGACAATTATTTTTAATATTAAATTATATTAATTTTATTTTAAATTATATACTTCTCATTTGTCTTGTAGAAATGAAGTTTTCGATGTCAATATGTTGACGATAGAAGACTCGTGAAAATTACTATTGCGTGATGATTAAAGACAATTTATCGATTATATTATGTTTTTTGATTTTCTAAAAGTAGATGTTATGATATTTTTTGGTAAGTTTATTTTATTGATACTTTTTAATTAGATTTTGCAATTTATTAATATAAAATTGTAAATTAACTCAAGTAAATGTTTTTAATTAAATATAACACAATTAATTATTATTTATTTTAATTTGAGTCATTTTTATTTTTGAAAATAATTTTTTTTTTAATAAATAAAAGAAAACAAATTATTGAAAGAGAAAGATAATTAAAATGCGTTTTTACATGTATAATAATTTAAAAAAAGAATATTTATAATAATAAAAATTAAAGAAATAAATTATTAAGTGTTTTTTAATATTAAAAATTAATTTTTTTTTATATTGAATGCGTCTTATCTTATTAAAATAGAGAAAATGTAAATAATGAGAAAAGAGAATATTATTAATAAATATAAAAAAGAAAAATAAATAAATACTGAGTTAGCATGTCTAATCAGCACCACTCCAAAGTGTTCGCTGTCCCATTCCTATAAATCTTTCCCTCCCCTATCATTACTCTCGTAAAAAATGGTGTCTTGATGAGACCACCTACTGGTTTTAAGTTTGAACCGACTGATGAAGAGCTCAT
Source organism: Impatiens glandulifera (assembly GCF_907164915.1). Classification (NCBI taxonomy): domain Eukaryota; kingdom Viridiplantae; phylum Streptophyta; class Magnoliopsida; order Ericales; family Balsaminaceae; genus Impatiens; species Impatiens glandulifera. The sequence continues at coordinate 56,895,442 of NC_061865.1, read as the reverse complement.
TCTTCATTACCTGCACAATAAGGTCATGTCCTGCCCATTGCCCGCTGACATTATACCCGAATTCGAAGTCTGGAAATAGGATCCATGGGATATGCCAGGTACATTATTAACATTCGTGATTTTCTGATCCTCGGTTAATTTGGAGATTCTGAGGACAATAGGTACTTGTTCGGCATCAATGAATCCATGAACTCAAATGGGAAATGAGGTAATTGTGGGTATGAAGAAAATCTTTGTTTTCTACAGAGGAAACTCAACCAACGGTTCCCAGACCGATTGGATCATGCATGAGTTTCGCCTGCCTGCTTCCCCGCCGCCGCCCACGGTTTGGCCGTCAATCCCATCCAGCTCTTGTCTCTTCCAAGCAAGAAGGGCTTGATCCAAATGATCAAACTTTCGGAGGTACCCATATGTTTCCCATCTTAAACCTTAATCTTGAGAAGTAGTGAATTTGGGAAATGTAAAATGTACAGAGCTCAGATGATGCTGCGGCTGCTGATCAAGGTTTTTCGTCAAAATGAGAGGAAGAAGGAGGTCGACATCTCTCCTACCCCTGAACCAGATCGTCAAGAAGAAACCAGCAGCGCAAGAAACCTTAGCACTTTTAGGTTTCTTGATTTAATAAAGGGGGATTATGGCCTTATGGGACTCGTGATAATGATAATTATGTTATATGTGGGTGGATGAAAATAAATCAATTGGAGGGTAATTCTGGACTGTGTTTCTTGTTTAAGAGATTATTATATAATCTTTAAAAATTAATTCAACTTTTTTTTTTCTTTTATATTACTCTTTTAGCGAGTGTTTATATAAGGGAGGGAAATTTTTTAATATACTCCACTCATTGTATTTCTTGAAATTATTTTTTCTACCATTTGGACCGTTTTGTTTTTAACCGTTATATCATTCTATCTAAAAAAATATTTATAAAGTTATATGCAGAAATATTTTAATATTATATATATATTGTAAAAGGAAGAATTAAAAATAACGAAAATAAGTCACGAATCTCAGGTGGCCTGCCACAGAATATGAGAGAGAAAATAAAAATTTTGTGAGAAAAACATCCAGAAAATGTTCAATTTCGAAAAAAAAAAGTTCAAAAGTTTTCAAAAATGTTCCCAAAGTTTTCGTTTTCATTTTCAGGAGAAAACGTCCAAAAAAATAAAAACTTTTGAAAAAAAAAGTCCCAAAAGTTTTCATTATCAGGAGAAAATATTTCGAGAATAGAAAACTTTTCGGGACAAAAACATCACGAAAGTTTTCATTTTTAGGAGAATACATCCAGGATTTTTTTTTTTAAAATGCCGAGCCACGTATAATTTTTGACCTTCCTTTCGCTGCCTTTTTGTTGCCCATATCATTTTTAATACGGTAATATGTTGAAATTTATATTATTATAAATTATTTTTTTTACAAAATATAAAGAATAAATAAATATATTGATAATGTTATATATTTAATTATATTTATTAGTGTTTCTAACAATATACTGTCCCACCTCACCTCATTCTTGTCGAAAACAAAAAATATAAAAAAAATATAAAGTTTTAAAGAAGTAACTAAACTCAATTAATATCTTACATTTTCTCTATTAAATAAATAAATAAATATATATATATTATATTACTTTATTTTGAAAATCCTTTATTTATTATTATTATTATTAATTAATAAATTTATGAAGATAATAATATTTCTCCTTTAATTTAATATTTTAATAAAAAAATAAAATTTGAAAATTCCTAATGAATTATAAATCACTCTATATAAAGTTTAATTTTTAAATAGAATAATAAAAAAAACTCATTTAAATGTATATATTTGTACAAATATCTCAATTATGTATGAATTAATAATTTTTCATTTAAATGTACCACTAAAAATAGGCTCATCTATCTTATATTAATAAAACAAATTTATTTTTTTAAGTAAATAATATTTATTTTTTAAATATTTATTTTTTCTCTCTCTTCTTTTTTTTATGAATTAAATATTCATTTTATCTCTTCTTTTTCTTTTTCTTTTTCTTTTTCTTTATCTATTATATTTCTCTTTCAGTTTTGTTTATAGATATTTTGTAAAGAGTTTATTATATTATAATAGGTCTAAAATTATTTAATAATTTATTTGTGAATTTTGTTTTAAAGTATTATTTATATATATATATATATATATATATGATTCTTTAAGTTTTATTTACTATATTTACTTCCAAAATCTAAATTTAGGATTTTTTTTAACATAAGAATAATCTTACTTCAATTTTTATAGACTTTAAATTAAGTATTCAAATTGAATTAAAATTACATCAATTACTTTAAACATGTAGCCTTAAACAAACATAGGAGTTAAATTAATTTGATTTCCTTCCAAATTCATAATATTTTTCCCTTTACAAACATAATATGATAGATAATACAGGAAAAAATATATAGTCATATTAATTATAATCATATACTACCGGTCCAAAATCAAGAAATATTTGTTTTTATCACTCTTTAAGGTCGATATTTATTACAAAATCATGTTTTAAACTACTATATTACAAAAGAAAACAAATTTGAAATGTATTAAATCAAATGTGATCTAAACAATAACTTTCACGTGTAAAAGTTATTAAATATAAACTTAAAATTGGGGGGAAAAGATTATTAAACGATAGACATGACTCAAAACTACTCATCCACATGTTGATAATTAATTCTTACTTGAAGAATACCCCAAATTGGGTCATGGTAAAATTTTAATTAACTACAATTCTTAGACTAAATTAATAATGCATCTTCACAATATATATTTTGTGGTCATAAGCAAAATTATTACAATCCTCAACAATTAAAGATAAAAGTATGTATCTACATTTTGACATTTCATCCTTGCTTATGGTAAACCTCAAAACTTGTCTTCATAAAACAAATATATGTATATAAAGTTATAGTAAATTAATATAATTGAAGATTTTATTTATTTATTTATTTATTCAAATAAAGAATCCAAATAATGCATGCAAAGAACATCACACATTTGTCTCCCCTCCAAGACTTGATTTAAATGTCTTTTTACATTGATAGTGTTGTCTTTGTTTTTTTTTAATCGTCAATTGTGAACAAAATCTTAAATTTTAACAAATTAGTCATTAAACTATCAATTTCACCATACCTTGATTACAATTATAATTTTTTTTCTCAAAACATTATAATTGATTTATGATACTGCAAAAATCACCATTATTATAAAAATTCTTAAAAAATCATTACAGATCAACTTATTAGATAGATTGTCAAGTTAATATCATACAATTATATAACAAACAATAAATCATAAGATAAATAATTAAAGAGAAATTATTTCAAGAGCTCAACGCAAAAAAGAAAGAAGCAACCAGAGTTGACACAAGTTTGAAATCAATGTTAATGAGAGTTCTCATTGTGTTGTGTTGTTTGTGTACAATCATATCGTGTAATTGGTGTGTTTGCATTTGAATCTTGAAAGTTTTTTTCCACCTATTTGAATTTCAAAATGTGTAACATTCACTTTACTACCTAAATACCTTATTGATATTTTGAATACCCGACTTTCCTTTATAAATATTTATTTACAAGTTAGAATATTTGACGGTTGGAACTCGAGTCAACTTGAGTTTCAATTTTGATTCATCAACTAAAAAGCTCAACATTCATATTTTGTTCAATAAATATTGGTCTGAATGGGAGATAATGAATGGGAGATAAGGAACTTAGAAGTATTTGAAAGAAATAGAAGAGAAACGATAATAAGGATAAATGAAATTACTAAGTTATGTCATCAAAACATAAAAAATAACACAATGAAATTGTTAAAGTAAGTTGTGCCATCAAGATATAAACAACAACCCAACGAGATACTAAATTAAACTATGTAATCAAGACATAAACGACAAAATGATAAGATTGTTAAACTAAACTATGTTATCTTAAACATATACGACAACACGACTAATTAGTGTATAAATTAAACACCAAGACATATATAAACGACAACGCGCTTGGCCTCGACCTGAGGAAATTTGGAACCACGTGATGAAAATTTGACATTCAATATGGATGCACGCATTATATGTCAACTCAAAAAAAAAGGCAGTGTCAACTATTATAAGAAACTATGTTCAATTACTTAACTAATTTGATGAATGAAATTATATGTGATATAATTGATTTTTTTAATAATAGAAAATCAAGATCAAACAAGCTCTTAAGTTCTTATTTGAAATTTCAAAAGTGGCCTTTTTTATAGGGATAATTTTAAAAAAGTAGAATTTTTTTACAGGGATCATACAAGTGTTGTTTTGATAAAAAATGCTAATAATAAAAGAAGTGGGTTTGAGTGTTGTTCACTCAAATGGGTTTCGTTTGTGTATGGTGAAGCTCCCCACTCTTCCTTCCTTATAACATTATAAAAGCTCCCCATATATTCACAACACTCACATATCTTCTTCTTTCTTTCTTTCGATCTTATTCTCTCTGATCAGCTGTTTCAATGGAGAGTGTCAAGAATGGTGCCTTAATGAGACTTCCAATTGGTTTTAAGTTCGAACCGACCAATGAAGAGCTCATTCTTCATTACCTGCGCAATAAGGTCATGTCCCACCCATTGCCCTCTCTCATTATACCTGAATTCGAAATCTGTAAATCGGATCCATGGGATTTGCCAGGTACATTCTTGTTTTTTCTGATCCCCTGTCTGTCTGTTGATTTCGAATTCTATTAATCTTTTCCAGCGCAGGTGATTCTGAGAAAGAGAAATACTTCTTCAGCGTCAATGAAGCCATTTACCCAAATGGGGACATCCCCAGCCTCTCCTTCGGCTACTGGAAGGCCACCGGAATCGACAGACAAATCGTGGCTTCAGAGGGAAATGAAGTAATTCTGGGTATGATGAAAATCTTTGTCTATTACAGAGGCATGTTTCCAAACGGTTTCGAGACCGATTGGTTCATGCACCAATATCGCATGCCTGCTTCCGCAACCGCTGACGGTTCAGCCGTCAATCCCAAGAAAAAGATCAAACTTTCGAAGGTACGTACCCATGTTTCATATCTTAAACCTTAATCTTGACAAGTTATCAATTTGGGAAATGTAAATTGTGCAGAACTCGGGCAATGCTGCGGCCGCCATGGACAAGAACTGGGTTTTGAGCAAGATTTTTCGAAGGAAGGAGGCGAAGATGAGGTTCTTCTTCGATCTGAACGTTGATCCTTCCTCTTCCGATTCGAGTGAGATTACGGTGGAAAGCCCTCCTACCCATGAACCAGATCATCAAGAGGAAAGCAGCTGCAGCAATAAACCTTAGCATTTTTTAGGGTTATTGAGGGTCGTATGAAAATAAATCAATGGAGGATAATTTTGGAATTTGTTTCTTGTTTAATTAAGATACTATCATATTACTTTTATTTTCATAATTCCAAAATTTGTTCTTAAATATCATTTTAATCTCCATTAACAAATATTTATATCAAATTAATTATTTATTAAAATATATATATAATAATATATATGGTTATTATTTTTGATAGTTATGTAGGAAAAATTTGGTTGAATTTTTATCTTAGTATATTAAAAATTAATGGATACTTAATTAATTATTAAAATTAAAAAGTAGTAAATTAAAAGTGATCTATCTTTTTTTTTTTAAAATACTTTTTTTTTAATATATAGTTATATATATTTTATTTTATAATTTATAATTATTAAATATGTGTTTATTTATTATTATTATTTTATTTGTGACGTTGAACCTTCCTCTTAATAAAAGTTAATCTTTTTTTTGTAAAATAAATATATATTATATATATAACCACCTGTTTAAATAAAAATAAATTATTATTTTTTTATTATTTATCATTTTGTTATATTAATATTTTTTTAGTTCATTCCATATTTATCCATATTTATTAGATATATTATTATTTTAATTTTTTTCATTTAATTTTATTATAATTTTTATATTTTTCTTAAAAAGTAATTTTTTTTATCAATAATTATATTTGTATTAATTATTTTATAATCTATATATTTATATATATTGACATTTTTTAATTATATATAACAATCTATTTAAAACAAATTTAATATATATTTAAATAAAAATAAATTATTTTTTTCTACATTTTATATTTAACAGAAATTAAAAAATAATATATTTTATACTGAAAAAATTGTTATAAATTAATTAATTTTTAATATTTTGTCTATTTTTTATATTTGACACAAAATGGTAAATAATATATTTTATACTGAAAAAATTAGTTTTAATTTATTAATAAAAAATTATTTGTCACTTTATAAAAAATAAAAAAAAATTGAAATTTTATTAATTTACAAAATAAACAATTTCATACACAAAATTATAAATAAAATTAATTAATCATAATTGGTTTGATGATTAAAGTGATCGACTTCTACACTCAATACACTCAATACTAGAGTTTGAATCCTTACAAATGCAAATTTAAGTGAATTATATAGGTAGATATGAGACATATAAAATATATTATCATATATTTGATTAATCAAAATGTGAGATCACGAAGTTAAGGGTTAATTGAGATTGGTGATTGATTTACCGAGAGATAAGATATCGGTAAGAACAAATAGTCACTGAATTAGAGGTCAACTAAGATTAATGGTTGATTTTTAAGAGATAAAAGACGTGTGAAAGTGTGATTGAGATATGATTTGTCAATGATTAAAATATTGGTAACAAATAATCGTGAAGTCACAAGATTAGAGGTTGATTGAAATTGATGGTTGGTTCTTTTAATTGTCCTTCTAACTATCTATTCCTAAAAAATTTGAATGTCTTTGCTTCACACTCTATAAATCTCACAAAATTGATCTTCGTACTCTAAAATGTTTTTTTATTGGCAATAGTTCAAACCACATATGCTATCGTTGTCCACATTTTCCTTCTAGAAGAATATACATCTCTCGTCATATCACTTTTGATGAACAAACATTTTCATTTAGCCTGAAATGATTACCCTGCGAAGATGATCATTTCAATCTATCAAAATAGTGATAAATCATCCTTATTCTAGAAACTTAAGCCAACAACAACCAAATCCATTAATGGCTTTTGGCCGATTCATGCCACTAGAAGCCTCCACCGACTTAGATTAGCTATAAATACCCCCAAGTCGTTCCCAAACGAGAGAATCCAATCTCCTCTCTCAAATCACGATTTTACAGAAATCCGCCATTGAAGCTCAAAGATTTTGGATTTTTCGAAAATCCGTTTGAAGCCTTAAAGCTTCAATCTGTGCATCCAGAAAGCTTCCTTAAGGATCAAGAAGTGTTCTCCAATCCTTGGTAAAGTTCCAATCACCCTCTAATTCATATTTACAGTTTAAATTTAAATATTTTATATTTCAAATTGCATAAGCTTGCATGTTTGCTGTTTATGATGTTTTATGGATAGAAATCGATCATAAGATCATTTAAAAACTATCTTGATAGGATAGAACCGATCAATTAATCTAAATAACAAAAACCTAAATTTGAATTTTCAAAATCCAAAAACGGGTTTGTTGTTTCTTGGTTAATTATGTTGAATCACAACCTAGAAAACTTCCCAACATAATTGTAATAATGGGCAATAGTTTGAATCATGTTTGATCAATCCTGATCATGTTTAATCAAAATTAAAATTTTCAAAATAAATTGAAAATTTTGAGTTATTGAATTGGTCAAAACGAACGGGCAGTGTTCTTGTTTTGGTACAAATCAAGTATATGTAGTATAGGGAAGCTATTGGATAACTCTTTACACTTCAAACATCTTTAAAATTAAAAAAAAAAAACTCGATTTTTTATCATAAACTATTTTGAACAAATTGATCATCATTCATGTTGATTCATACCTTGAGATGATGATCAACATGTTATTGGGAGCTTTGTGAAGCTACCCAAACTCTTTGATCAAGAATCCAAGCTAAAAAAAAACGAATTAAAAAAATGAACCTTTGATATTCTTGAGGCCGAGGATTGTTGGCTTAGGACCGAGAGGTTCGACCGATGATCCTTGGTTCGGACCGAACTGTAGGTTCGAGAGGTCCGACCGATGTTCTTGAGCTAGGACCGAGAAATCTGACCGATGGTATTAACCTATGACCGAGAGGTCCGACCTTGGGACCGAGACTCTCTAACCCTAAGACCGAGAATCTTAAACCTAGGATCGAGAGTCCCAACCCTAGGATCGGAATTTCTAACCTTGGGACCGAAACTCCCTAACCCTAGGACCAAGAATCCTAACCTTAAAACTGAGAGTCCTAACCTAGGACCAAGAGTTCTAACCCCAGGACTGAGAGCTCCCGCACCCAAAATTGAGGGACTTAGCTTAGAGCTAGCCCAAGACCAAGATGTTTATACGCCTCGACCGTGAAACTTAGACCAGGATAACCCAAGACTGATAGGTTTTTACACCTAGACCGATAAGATCAGCCAAAGACCGAGAGTCCTTAGCACCTCGACCAAGGGACTTCGACCCTCGACCGATAAACACAAACCCTAGTGATATTATTTAGGTGTTTCCACTCTAGTTATATTCTGCAACATGTACCATCATTTAAATATTGTTGTTTTAATATTTTAAATAAAGTTAAAACCTAAAATCGTGACTAGGAGCGAAAGTATAATTGGTTAAAACTCAAACGTTATACAGTCGATTTTCAAAAAATCAACATTATAAGTAGATACCATTTTTAAAACAGGTACGAAAGATGAAGCGCGAAAGTCCTTTCTCGAATATCACCAAACTACGAACTCAAAGAAAACTTTGGTCAATACGTTTGTATACATATGTCAACTCTTATAGATTTTCAAAAATCAATTGGCGACTTTGTTTCAAAATAAATAATCTTGTAAATTAATTATGTTTAATTAATTTAAGTTAATGGATTTTTAAATCAAATTATAATTTGATAAATCCTTGAATTATTTAAAATTGAATCCCACAATTAATTATTTTTAATTATTTTAAAAATTCTGTCATATATTAATTACATCTTTTAAAAATTATATTTTATTTTAAAAGAAAATTATTGACACGCACATCGATGTTGAACTTCTCAAAACTCGAACTTTTCCACATAACCCGATACAAAGGAGATTTGAGGGGGTTACAATTTGTATGGAGAGAAAAATGATAAAAAGGCTAAATAAAAAAAAACAAAAAAAACATTGTTTATTCCATAATAAAATAAAAACAACATTTCATTCAAGTATGCCAACAATTGCTTACAATTTTATATAAGAAAGGGTGAATAATTTCTCTAGGCTACTAAACTTGCTTGAGAATTTATAGATTTAGTAATTTGATTGATATTAATGTCTCATTTATTCTAATGATTAAATTGTTTAATTAAGGTGTTAAAAAATCTTCATGTTTTTCAAATATCATTCCAAATTTCATTGAACTATACTATTCTTTTCTTATTTTCTAATTTCATAAATTGTAGTATCGAAAAATCAATCCAAAATATTGGAGAAGAAGTTACATGTTCTATTTTTCTATATCATTGATTCCCTAATTGTATCTAAGGAAAGTTGAAACCATTATGCATTTCCATTTTGTTTCTAAAGTAAGGATTTGGAAAAACTTTCTATTTGAATTAAAAAATATATATGATTATTTAAGTTTTATTTTTACTATATTTACTTCCAAAATCTAGATTTAGGACTTTTTTTAAATAAGAATAATTTTACTTCAATTTTTATAGAATATTTAAATTAAATATTCAAATTAATTACAATATATATATAAAATTATATAACGATGCTTGCTTACTATATAAGCTCTATAAAATCATCCACGATTATTAGGTAATTTATATTTCTTAATTTATCTATTTTAATTATTTTTCACTTTTAATATATATATTTATCTCTTTTAATTAATTTTTTTTTCTTCTTATATGATAAATTTTAATTAATTATTTTATAATCCATATAAAATATAAATTAATTATTAAAAATATAAAATTTATATATAAGAAAAATTAATATATATAGAAATTTTAACACAGAGAAATCCTTCATATTAATTTTTAAAAATATTTATTAGTGTATAATATTTAAAATGAGGATAACCTTGGTGAGTGATTAGATATCATTGAATGACCAAAATAATGAATATATCATTGTATCGTAGTAAGTGTGTAAGTTTCATGTATTAATAATTTAAAGGCAAGGCGGCCCTCTGATCGCTCACTTTTAGCCTTCAAATTATTTTTTTAAACAAATTATCCTTTCAACTTTTAGAAAGGTCAACAATGACTCTTCCGTCAACTTTTTAATTAAACATAACGATTTAAGCTTTAAATATTATTTTTTATATATTATTTTTATATTTGAATTATTAAATCGCTTATATATAATATTAAATATATTTTTTTTATATTTATATAATTATTAAATATTTTATATAATATATAGATAATATATATTTATATTATTTATTTTTATCTATATCTATATAAAAAAAGTTTAAAATAATTTATATAATATATATATATATATATATTTAATTTATATACATTATCTTTAATTATTAATTTATATATAATATTTATATAATATATATTTTAAAAATAATTTAAGAGTTAAAAGGTATTTGAGTAGTTGAAAGGTTATATTACTTTTAACCATCAAATTATTTTTTAAAATATATATTATATAAATATATATAATTAATGATTAAAGATAATATATATAAATTATTTTTAAACTTTGTTTTATAGATATAGAAATATATATATATAAATTAATAATATATATATATAAGAGATTTAATAATGATATAAATATAAAAATTAATGATAAAAAAAAAATATATATATATATATAATATTATATATATAATATTATATATATATATATATATAAGTGATTTAATAATTATATATATAAATATAAAAATAAGATTAAAGATAATATATAAAAAAAAAAATATTTTAAACTTAGAAGGTTATGTTTAACAAAAAAAAGTTGAAAGAAGGGTAATTGGTGACCATTCTAAAAGTTGAAGGGGCGATTTGTTTCAAAAGTGAGCAATCGGAGTAATTAGATGGCCGCCCAGACAATTTGACATAATTTTATAATTTATATAATTATATATTAAATATTAAACATTAAACATTAAATATGTATAAAACTTATTTAAAAATTAATTTATGATATATTTAAATAAAAATAAATTAATTTGTTTGATTATTTTTCTTTCTTTTATATTAATTTTTTTCTTCATTTATTTTTATTAGGTTAATTTTTTTTTATATTTATTAGATACGTCAATATATTATTTTTTTTCAATTTTTAGTCTTATATTTTAACTTTAATTGAATTTTGTACTAAATAATTATATATATATATATATATATATATATATATTTATAATTCTATTTTTATTAATTATTTTGTACTGTATAATTAAATATTAAATTATAAAAATATTCTTACCTCTATAACTAAAATGTTAAATAATTTTTTATATAATATATTTTTATATATTCGAGCTTATATACCAAATATATACATACACAAAACACAAAATTATAATAAAATTCAATAATCACAAGTGTATTCACATTTCAAACTTGAAATTATGTTTTGTGTCTTAGTTGATGCGCATTTTAAAAGGTGTATTATAAAGATTAAAATGATTACGATGATGATATATGTGAGTGTAAATTTGAAAGATTAAAAGAATTGTCGTATTTTAGATGAGATGTGTACGAATTTGAGGGATTAAGAGAATAGTTGTTCGAATTGAATCAAATGCACAAAATAAGGGTATAATGTGATCGATAATGACAAATTAGTTGGAGAAAAATGCCCAAAGTGAAGGTAGATGTTGGTCGATAATGAGATGTAGAAAAATGTTAATATTTGTGTTCAAAATTTTTATTATTTGCTCATTTCATATGTTTTATGGTTGCAATTGCACCATATTTAAATGTATATTTAATAGTTTCTTTTACTTTATAACGATGAATTTATTTGAAAATAATTTCATTTTAAACAACATTTTTTTATTAAAAATATTATTAATTTTTAAATATTTTATTTCAATTTAATTGATATGATGGTCTAGAATATACTTTAATTATATATATTAACAAATTTAATAACATTTTTTCGTTTTAACACAATTTCAATTTTATCTATTTCTAAATAGATTCATATAAAATTAATCAATTTAATTAAAAAATTATCTTACATTTAATTTGAATTTATTTAAAATTTATAAATTAATTTTGAAAATATATGATCTTAATTATTAATTCTAAAATATTTTTTAAACTGTAATAATTTAATATATATATAATGATACTTAATTTTTTAAAGTGTCCGGATTGCCGGGTCGAGAGTTGTGGTTAATTTGAATATATATGTGAGAGTAAATAGATACTTGGATCGGATTGTGGGTTGACCCGCCCATAAACTTAAAACGGTTAAAAATAAAATTAAAAATGTTATATGTATGTTTCAAACTTGTAAGCTAACAAAAACAAGTACAACCTTTTAACCAAGTGTGATTGAGATTTGGTTTGTCGAGAGATAATAGACCGATATCAATTGAAAGTGGTTAAAAAAATATGAATTAAATATTTGATTGGCCAAAATGTGAGGTCACGATGTTGAATATTAAAAAATATGAATTAAATATTTGATTGACTAAAGTGAAAATATAAGGTCACGATATTAGATTTTCCTTCAGAAAAAATATTTGATGAGATATGTGAGAAGATAAGTTATTTTATCGAATTGAATAAAATGTGGGATGAGAACGTTTTATTTTTTATTTTAATATATTATTCGTAATTTATTAAAAAATTTAAACATTAAATACATTTTATTAAATGTTTTATTAAATTTATTTTATTTATATTTTCATCCGTGTGCATCGCACGGAATCTTCCTAGTTTAACTAATTTTTGCAACGGGGATGTGTGCTAGTTACATTAATGGAAAAAAGCTCACTTAGACGTATGTAATAATAAAAGGTCATTTAAACATACGTATTATTAAAAGTTAGCTCATTTAACCCCTTTTAATAAACATAATTAATTTTTATTTTTCAATTTATATATTTATTAATTAAATATTAATATATTTTCACTTTTTTTTTACATTATTAAATCAGGTAATTTATTTCATATTTAATTCTTTTATTATTTTTATATTATTTTTTTTATTATTTTTTTTATCAATTTTTATTTCTAATAAATCTTAAATTCTCATTTTTAAAAAAAAAAATTAACAACTTATGAATTTTATGTCTTACTGTAATATTTTTTTTAAGCATTTTTTTCTTATTTAATTTAATATGAACAAAAATAAAATTAATAATTTTTTATTTAATTTTTATTCAAGACTTATAGTAATATATAATTAGTAACATTGTTTTGTCTAATATTTGATTATTATTTTTTTGGTGGTTGATGAATGAGTTTCTATTATTATTTAAATATTAATTAATTTATTTTTGTGTTAAAGAATTTTTATTGTTGAAATTATAAGTTATTGTTATATATTCAATAATTGAGACTAAACAATTTTAAAATAATTAATAATTAATGTTAATATAAGAAAAAATAATAAAAAAGAAGAAAAAAATATGAAGTTAAAATAATTAATTACTAATGCTTTTATTTATATATATATAATAAAATTAAAATAATCAATAATAAATACTTATATAAAAATAATAAAATATTTATGAAAAATATAAAAATAAAGGGTTTATTTATTAATGAGAAAGAATGAAAGAGAAAATATATTAATATTTAATTAATAAGTATATAAATTAAAAAATAAAAATTAACCATAGTTTACTGATGATAAATGAGCTAATTTTTTGATAGTAAATATGTTTAAATACTAGTTGTACAAGTACATACGTCTAAATGAGACTTTTTTACTACATTAACTATTTAAACATGTATCCTAAATTAAATATATGAGTTAAATTAATTTAATTTCCTTTCATTTTCAATTATAATAGATTTCCAATACAAACATAATATGATAAATAATACATAAAATTATAGAGTCATATTAATCAGAATCATATACTATCCATCCAAAATCAAGAAATGTTTTTTTATATCTCTTTAATGTCAATGTTTATTACAAATCATGTTTTAAGCTACTATATTACAAGTAAATAAAAAAAGTAAAATGTATTAAATCAAATGTGATTTAAGACAATAACTTTCACATGTAAAAGTTACTAAATATAAGCTTAAAATTGGGGGGAAAGAGTTAAACCGATAGGCATGACTCAAAACTCTCATCCACATATTGATAATTAATTCATACTTGAAGACTACCCAAAATTGGGTAGGGTGATATTTGAATTGATTCGAATTCTTGAAAAATATATTTATGTGGTTTATTAAGTTTAATTTTATCACTTGTAAATTACAATTCTAAGCAAAAATAATAATGCATCTTAACATTATATAATTTTTAGTCATAAACAAAATTATTACAATGATCAACAATTAAAAATAACTTGAAAAACTCAAAAGCATGTATCTACATTTTGACACTTCATTCTTGCTTATGGTAAACCTCAAAACTTATCTTCATAAAAAAATATATAAAAGAAAAAGAAAAAGTTATATATTAAATTAATATAATTGAAGATTTTATTTATTTACTCAAATAAAGAATCCAAATAATGCACGCAAAGAACATCACATATTTGTTTCCCCTCCAAGACTTGGTTTAGATGGCTTTTATTACATTCTAGTGTTGCCTTTGTTTTTTTTAATTGTCAATTGTGAAGAAAAACTTATTATTATTATTATTATTATTTTTAACAATTTAGTCATTAAAGTATCAATTTCACACTACCTCGATTACAATTATAAATTTTCTCGTAACATTATAATTGATCAAGTTATATATATATTAGATAAGTTGTCATATATTGAACAAACAATAAATCATAAGAAAAATAAAGAAAAATTATTCAAATAGCGGAAGACAAAACATAGAAAAAGAGAGTTCTTATTGTGTCTTGATTTTTCTTAACTCATCTACAATCACAATTGACTATACCTTGAAAGTTGAGTGTTTACCTTATAAGCTTGAATTTAGTTTTTCCTCCTACTTGAATTTCAAAATGTGTAACATTTACTTTTACTTCCTAAATACCTTATTGATATTTTGAATACTCGATTTACTTTGTAAATACTTCTTTGCAAATTAGAATATTTAATAAATTACTAAGTTTTGTCATTAAATAAAAACAACAATACAATCAAATTATTAAATTAAGTTGTCATCCAGATATAAACGAAAACACGATGAAATTATTAAATTAAGTTGTGCCATCAGAATAAAAAACGACAAAACAACGAGATTACTAAATTAAGTTATGTAATCTAGACAAACGACAAAATGATAAGATTATTAATCTAAACTATGTCATTGAGACATACGACAACACGATTAGATTATAAATTAAACACCAAGACATAAACGACAACGCGTTTGGCCTCGACCTGAGGAAATTTGGAACCACGTGATGAAAATTTGACATTCAATATGGATGCCGCATTATATGTCAACTCAAAAAAAAGCAGTGTCTAACTATAATAAAAAAACTATGTTCAATTACTTTACTAATTTGATGATTGAAATTATATGTGATATAATTGATTTTTTAATAATAGAAAATCAAGATCAAACAAGCTCTTAAGTTCTTATTTGAAATTTCAAAAGTGGCCTTTTTTATAGGGATAATTTTTAAAAAGTAGAATTTTTTACCGGGATCATACAAGTGTTGTTTTGATAAAAAATGCTAATAATAAAAGAAGTGGGTTTGAGTGTTGTTCACTCAAATGGGTTTCGTTTGTGTATGGTGAAGCTCCCCACTCTTCCTTCCTTATAACATTATAAAAGCTCCCCATATATTCACAACACTCACATATCTTCTTCTTTCTTTCTATCTTATTCTCTCTGATCATTTGTTTCAATGGAGAGTGTCAAGAATGGTATCTTAATGAGACTTCCAACTGGTTTTAAATTCGAACCGACGGATGAAGAGCTCATTCTTCATTACCTGCGCAATAAGGTCATGTCCCGCCCATTGCCCTCTCTCATTATACCCGAATTTGAAATCTGTAAATCGGATCCCTGGGATTTGCCAGGTACATTCTTGTTTTTCTGATCCCCTGTCTGTCTGTCTGTCTGTTGATTTCGAATTCTATTAATCTTTTCCGGCGCAGGTGATTCTGATCAGAAAGAGAAATACTTCTTCAGCGTCAATGAAGCCATTTACCCAAATGGGGACATCCCCAGCCGCTCCTTCGGCTACTGGAAGGCCACCGGAATCGACAGACAAATCGTGGCTTCAGAGGGAAATGAAGTAATTCTGGGTATGATGAAAATCTTTGTCTATTACAGAGGCATGTTTCCAAACGGTTTCGAGACCGATTGGTTCATGCACCAGTATCGCATGCCTGCGCCTTCCGCCGCCGCTGACGGTTCAGCCGTCAATCCCAAGAAAAAGATCAAACTTTCCAAGG
Organism: Impatiens glandulifera; assembly: GCF_907164915.1. Lineage (NCBI taxonomy): Eukaryota > Viridiplantae > Streptophyta > Magnoliopsida > Ericales > Balsaminaceae > Impatiens > Impatiens glandulifera. Next base: position 56,878,864 of record NC_061865.1, on the reverse strand, counting down.
TACCCATCACCCATGTTTCATATCTTAAACCTTAATCTTGACAAGTTATCAGTTTGGGAAACGTAAATTGTGCAGAGCTCGGACAATGCTGCGGCCGCCATGAACAAGAACTGGGTTCTGAGCAAGATTTATCGAAAGAAGGAGGCGAAGATGCGGTTCTTCTACGATCTGACCGTTGATCCTTCTTCTTCTTTTTCTTCTTCTTCTTCTTCTGCCGATTCAAGTGAGATTACGGTGGAAAGCCCTCTTACCCATGAACCAGATCATCAAGAGGAAAGCAGCAGCAACAGCAGCAATAAACCTTAGCATGTTTTAGGGTTCTTGACCTTTAAAAAATGGGGAAGGATTGTGAGTAATTCAGGGTCGTATGAAAATAATCAATGAGGAGGGTAATTATGTAATTTTATTATTGTTTATGAAACTCTTATATTTGTTTTATTTTCATAATTCCAAAATTTGTTCTTAGATAGACTTTTATGTGCATTAACAAGTATTTAAATCAAATTAATTATTTATTAAAATTAAAATAATAACAATAAACATAATTTTTATATAAGTTAACTATAAATTGAGAGTTCTTACAAACATCATCTTATAAAGAGGAAACAAATTTAAAAAAATAAAATAACAAAGCAGTAAAAAGTAACTAAATCCAATTAGTCTACTACCTTTTTCTAAAATAAACAAAAAAAATAATAATAAATAATAATAAAAGTTAAAGAACAATATTATTTATTATATATTTTATTATTTTTAATTAAAAAAAAAAAGTTAATTTCACTTCTTTAATATAATCTAATATCTTGAATTTGGTAGAGAAACTTATTTTCTTGTACTAAAACCTTTTATACAAAGTTTTAATATTTTCTCTATCATATTAATAATCTTGATTTTCCAAAATATTATATTATAATTCTATTTCACACTAGTTATCATAGTACAAAACAAAGTTTCAGGTGTTATCTTTATCATTAGATTTTCACTAATAGTTGTTAATTTAAAAAGTCTCTAAAGAATAATGTGAAAGATTTTATAGGCCAAACATATCATTAAGGTATGTTTGGTTCTCAATGAACTTTAATATATACAAAAAAAAAACATTTTATTTAGTTCAAAATAAAACTTAAGTTTCATTATTTCTAAACTTGAAATTAAATTCTAATAAATATCTATTTTTTTTAAATATTAAAAAATCAACACGATTACACCCACTTTCATTTAAGTTATTAGTGATAATCAAAGTTAAGTTTTTTATAAAAAACGTTTCTCACTTGAGATACCTTAGTGATTATTTTATTTTTTATGTTGAGTGTTTGGAAATATAGTTCTAATTGAATTTTAAAATATATGATTATTTAAGTTTTAATTCACTATATTAAGGGAAAATGTTGGGCTACACCTTAAAAAAATAAATATAAAAAAATTATTGTAAAAATGTGACATTACCCTATAATTTCTTAAAACAATTCAATATAATTCACTATTGGTTTATCTATTTATTAAAAAATAGTAAAATTTATATTTACTCACTCGTTTTATTTAAAATTTTCTTATTATTTTTTTTAAGCTTATCTTAATTTTTTTCAAATATTTGGATATTCACATACTATATTTACTTTCAAATCTAAGTTTAGGATTTATTTAACATAGTAATTAAATTTTAATTACAATTACATCAATTCAAACATATAGATAAATTAAATAATGAAGTTAAATTTGATTTTCGTTCCAATTTCTTATAGTATTTTTCTCTAAACAAACATAACATGATAAATAATATTGCAATTTTTTAAGTATATATATTCATATTAATTAGAATTATATATTAAAATTGGAATCATGTTTTAAACTATTTTATATAAATGAAAAAAATAAATAAAAGTGAAACATGTGATTTAAGACAATAAATAAATTAAGCTTAAAATTTGGAAAAGAATGACTCAAGAAAGACATCACCTATTTTGGAAAATTAAAAATATTCTACAATCAAAATTACTCATCTACTTAGAAAATATAACACACATCAATACAAATTAAAAAAATAATAATAATAAAGCAGTAAAAAGTAACTAAACCCAATTAGTCTACTACCTTTTTCTAAACTAAGCAAAAAATAATAATAAATAAATAAAAGTTAAAGATGAATATTATTTATAGATTTAAAAATACAAGTTAAAGAAGAAGAATATTTAATTTATGTGATTTAAAAAAAAAATACAAGAATGAAAATAAATGTGTACAAGTATATAAAATCGTAAAAATAAATAAATAAATGTTAGACAAATATAACATACTTAGGCATACATAATTTTGTAAAGTTTAAAAAAAAAAATGTTTTAGAAGAATTTAGAAAAAAAATCCAAAAAAATTCAAAGTGGCTAAAAAATTATTAAATTCGACGTCGAAATTAGAAATATTTTTATAATTATAAATATATCGATTTCATTCATGACAAAACAAATATTCGGTCAAACAATTCCTTATCGAATTTTTGTGCAAATCCTTAATTTTTTTCATTTTATAATTTTTTTTTAGAAATTAATTGAGGCATAGAACTAAATAAATTACCCACAACAATGAATAATATCATCACTATTTTTCTCGGTCGAAAACAATGTCATTGCAGAAAACTCATGACTAGATGGCTTGTAGGCAGAAAAACACAGTCGTTGGTATGGGGCTCACTAGATTTTTCGGTCGACTGAAACAATGACAAGGTTGATCTTCTCGATCGAAAACCATGTAAGAGCGTTCATTTTAGTCACTAGCTGTATTTCTCGGTCGTGGCTACAGAAAACCAGTTAGAAACTTAGACATGACTAGTTTTGGGGGTCGACCGACCCTAAAATCTAAACACACACAAACAACAAGAACACGAACTAGCGGAAAAAAATCAAAATTAAAATGTTTTTGGGACCAAATGTTTATTTTAAATTTAATAACAAAAATATATAATCAAAGAAAAATGATAGGGCACAAAATTATAACAAAATCAAAACGAAATTATAACAAAACAAAATTACTTGTCTGTCACATGTGTAAGAGAGATAAAAAAAAGTAATGAAAAACATCTCTTTCTTTCTCAATTCTGTTATTTCATCTCTCTATCAACTCTCGGCCAAAAATATATTTTTTTTTTTATTTTCCTGTCCGGCTATTGACGACTTCATTTCATTTCTTTCTCTCAACTCTCTTCGACGAAAATATATTTTGTTCATTTCTCTAACCGGCTACTGGCAACTTCTTTTTTCGGCGCGACGACTTATAAATAAATTACACACAACAATGAATAATGTCATCACTAGTTTTCTCGGTCGAAAACAATGTCATTGTTGAAAACTCTTGACCAGATGGCTTGTAGGCAGAAAAACACTGTCGTTGGCATGGGGCTCGCTATATTTCTCGGTCGACTGACTGAAAATCTCGCTAGTGACCTTGTTTTCTTAGTCGGATGGCGAGCAGGTGGAATCCTAGGTCAGAAACAACGACAAGGTTGATCTTCTCGATCGAAAACCATGCAAGAGTGTTCATTTTAGTCGCTAGTTGTATTTCTCGATCGTGGCTTCAAAAAACCAGTTAGAAACTTAGCCATGGCTAGTTTTGGGGTCGGCAAACCATAAAATCTAAACACACACGAATTACACCAAGAGCCCGAACTAGCGAAAAACAACTCAAAATTGAAATGTTTTGGGACCAAATGTTTATTTTAAATTTAATAACAAGAAAGAGAAATGATGATAGGGCACAAAATTGTAATAAAAGCAAAGCTATTGGTCTGTCACATGTTTAAGAGAGAAAAAGAAAAGAAAAAAAGTAATGAAACAAATCTCTTTCTCTCTCAAATCTGTCATTTCATCTATCGGCCAAAAATATATTTGGTTCATTTTCCTATCCAGCTATTGAGGACTCTATTTCATCTTTTTCTCTTCACTATTTTGTTCATTTCTTTAACCCGCGACTGACAACTTCTTTTTCAGGCGCGACGGCTTATATCTCAGTTGTGAAAATAAATGATATTTTTAAAAACATGATTATGTTCTTTTAATAAAAAAACATGAACTTGTGTAGAAATAAATTAACTGTTTTTTTTTTTAAAAAAAAACTAAGTAATTTTAACTAAAAAAGTGTTGAACATGAAGTTCAAATGGGCTGAACATAGAGTTCTTTGAAGCGAAACATAAAGTTCAAATGGGATGAACATGAAAAAAACTAAATTTTTTTAACTGACAAGAACATGAAGTTCATTAGCGGTTTACATGTTGTTCAATGGCGCTGAACATGCAGTTAATTGACACTGAACATGATAAACTTTTTTTTTTAAAAAATAATTTTTTTAACTTAAATATGACAAGAACATAGAGAACATGAAAAAAATTGAAAAAAAAACTAAGTATTTTAACTTAGTTTTAATCAAAAACAAAAATCTAATTTTTTTACTTAATTTTTTTTTTCCAAAAGGTTTATTATTTTCAGCGCCAATTAACTGCATGTTCAACGCCTATTTGAGTTAAAAATCTTAGGATTGAAATTCATATTCAGCCTTTTTGAACTCCATGTTCAGCGACAATGAACTTAGGATTGACAACAGGTACTCTGCCCACCCAGTAGTGAAGTATCAATTCCCGAACCCGATTTTTAATTTACTACCTGACCCCGACCCTGAACCCGACGAGTATCTCTATTTATATTCTCATCCCCGATTAGTCGGATACCAAATCCCGACGAATACCCCATTACATGATACTAGATATTAAAAAAATATTATATTTTAATTAACACATTTAAACTAAAATTATATAAATTAAATTATGTCATCAAGACTCGAACACAAACAAGATATAAACGACAATATATAAGATTCTTAACTTAAGCTACGTCATCGAGACATCAATGACAACTTATAAGATTGTTGTTAACTTAAACTATGTTATAAAAACATAAACGACAACATATAAGATTGTTAAATTAACCTCCGTCATCAAGACATAAACAACCACACGTTTGGAACATCATAAGAAATTTTAGAAACACAGACTCGAATTGGATGAAATTCAATTCCATATTTCAAACTATACGTGAAATTAGAAGGTTTCCAAATTATTTACAGATTAATTAGTAAAAAAACTACATTATAATTTTAAATTTTAACGTCATAACTCTTAAAAAAGATATTATGCTAGATTAATTAACTAATTTAATGTTTCAAAATATATATAAAATATAATCATTTTTTAAAAATAATGGAAAACAAAGAAAGACCTTTTATTGATTGATGGATATAAAAAAAAAAAAAAAGTAGAACTTTTGACATGGATCATACATATATGGTAAATCTTATTAAAGAAAGTGGTTTTTGACTTTTTTTGAGAGTTGGTCACACCAAATAGATTTGGTGAATATGTGGTGAATCTTGTAAAATATTGCTTCCACCATTATTATAAATATTGATCACCATGTTTTCACAACACTCACTTCTGTCTTAATTCTTCTTTCTTTGGATCTCCTTCTGGATCTGATCAGTTGTTTCAATGGAGAATCTCAAGTTTGTCAAGGATGGTGTCTCAGTGAGTCTTCCTACTGGTTTTAAGTTTGAACCCAGTGATGAAGAGCTCATTCTCCATTACCTGCACAATAAGGTCATGTCCCGCCCATTGCCCGATGACAATATTATACCCGATTTCGAAGTCTGGAAATCGGATCCATGGGATATGCCAGGTACGTACATTGTTAGCATTCTTGATTTTCTGTCTATGAATTTGGAATTATATAATCTTTTCCGGCGCAGGTGATTCTGAGAAATATCGCCACTTCTTCAGCATGGCTTATAATGAATCCGTGAACCCAAATGGGGACATCCCCAACAGCTACGGCTACTGGAGGCCCACAGGATTCGACATACCAATCACGGTTACTAAGGGATTTGAGTTCATTTTTGCAATGAAGAAAATCCTTTCCTTTTACAGAGGAAACTCTCCCAACGGTACCCAGACGGATTGGATAATGCATGAATATCGCCTGCCTGCAGCTTCCCCTGCCGCCGCCGCCGCCCACGTTTCGGCGGTCAATCCCTTCAAAAAGATCAAGCTTTCGGAGGTACCCATGTTTCCTATGATCTTAAACCTTAAATCTTGACATGCATCTAATCAATTTGGGAAATGTAAATTGTACAGAGCTCAGATGAAGCCGCGGCCGCCATGGACAAGTACTGGGTGCTGATCAAGATTTTTAGGAAGAAGAATGAGAGGAAGAAGGAGGTGAAGAAGGTGGTGAAAATGCCGTTCATCTCAGGTCGGAACTCTGCTCCTGCTTCGTCAAGCAACAAACCTTAGCACTTGTAGGGTTCTTGATTTTAATAAAAGGGGGATGATTATGGTGGGACTCGTGACAATTATGTAATTGGTGGTCGGATAAAAAATAAATCAACTGGAGGGTAATTCATGTGTTTCTTGTTTTAAGAGATTATTATATTAGCTTTATTTCAATAATTCAAAATTTGTTTTTAGATACTACTCTTTTATGTGCATTAGCAAGTATTTATATCCAATTAATTATTTTTAAAATAATAACTATAAAATTAGATCAATTGAGATTTCATACCTCCATCATCTTATCAAGAGGAAAAAAAAAATAGAAGTAAAAAATTTAAAAGTTGTAAAAAAGTAACTAAACTCAATTAATATACTACCTTTTCTCTATTAAAAAATATGTATATTATATTAACATTCATACATTGTATTACTAATAGTTGAGTCAACAAAGCTTAGGTGTTATCTTTTATCATTAGATTATTACTAATACTTGTTGTCTCAAAAAGTCTATAAACAATAATGTAAAAGATTTTGTATTCTAGAGATACTTACATATCAATGAGGTATATTTGGTTCTAAATAAATAAAATACATTTATTTAGTTCAAACTAAAATTTTAATTCCATCATTTTACAAATCTTAAATTCAATATTATTTTCTCTCATATCATTTTTGTGTCATCATGCGTAGACAACTCTTGTTATTTTTTATTATACCTGCATCATTTTTAAAAAATGATAATAGATGTGGCATAATTTTTAATTATGTTGGAAGAAGTTACAAAGTATTAAAGACACTACACTTTAGAGTAGAGATAAAAAAAAAATGATAATAGATTTAACATAAATTGTATCCACTTAAGTATATTGGTTTTCATCTTGTAACTTTTAATTTATTATAAATTTGTAAATCTTATAACTTTTTAGTTAACTCCTTGCTTTTTATAAATTTCTTTTAATTGAAATATGATACACATAAAATATATTCTTAATACATAGCAAAGAGTTTCTTTAATCTTATCTATATATATAATAATGCTTAATTTTGAAAGTATCTAGATTGTTGTGTCAAAAATTGTGGTTAATTTGGATATATATGTGAAAGTAATTGGATATTTGAGTCGGATTCTGGGTTGACCCACCCATAAACTTAAAACGGTTAAAAATAAAATTAAAAATGTTATAAGTATGTTTTGAACTCACAACTTAACACAAACAACTTAACACAAACAAGTACAACTTTTTAACCAACTAAGCTAATATTAAATTTGTCTCTTTTATTTATAATGTTTCAATGTTCTTTTTAATAAAAGTTAATCTTTTTAAAAATCAATATATATTATATATATAACCATATATTTAAATAAAAATAAATTAATATTTTTTTATTATTTATCATTTTATTATATTAATATTTTTTTAGTTCACTCCATATTTATTAGGTATATTATTATTTTAATTCTTTTTCATTTATTTTTTTTTGTAACTTTTATATTTTTTTTAAATAGTATTTTTTTACCAATAATTATTTTATAATCTATATAATTATATATATACCATTTTTAAAATTATATATAACAATCTATTTAAAACAAAATTTAATATATATTTAAATAAAAATAAATTATTTTTCTTCTACATTTTATATTTAACACAAATTAAAAATTAATATATTTTATTCTGAAAAATAGTTATAAATAAATAAAAAATTTTATTTTTTTTCTATTTTTTTATATTTGACACAAAATGGTAAATAATATATTTTATAGTGAAAAAATTAGTTTTAGTTTATTAATAAAAATTATTTGTCACTTTATAAAAAAATCAAAATTTGAAATTTTATTAGTTTACAAAATAAACGAATCCATACACAAAATTTTAAATAAAATTAATTAATCATAAGTGGTCTGATGATTAAAGTGGTCGCCTTCTACACTCGAGACTAAAGTTTGAATCCATACCGATGCAAATTTAAGTGAATTATATATATGTGAATAAGAGATAAATATAAAATATATGATCATATATTTAAATCAGCCACAGTGTGAGATCACGAGATTAAAAGTTAATTAAAATTGATGATTGGTTTACCAAGAGATAAGATATCGGTAAGAAAATATCATGAGGTTACAGAATTAGAGGTCAATTGAGATTAATGGTTGATTTCCAATAAATAAAAATGTGTGAAAGTGTGATTGAGATATGATTTGTCAATGATTAAAATATTGTGTTAGGATCGGGATCGCCCTTGGAGGACCGGGGTTCCGGTTTGAAGGGTGAACGCTTACAACAACAATAACACACACTGGTTGGTGATAGTCCGGTTAGAGACTAAGACCGCTTCTTAACACTGCACAAGCTGTCACAGACTCTTGAACTAGGTTCAAGGGCGGAAATGTCTATTTCAGCTTGAAGCAACACTCAAAGTTTGATTTGGATGATATTTATAAGGAGTCGGTTAGAAAGGAGAGAGGGACCGATTCGGTTAAGGAAGAGGATTATGTTCCGATTTGGTTTGAAGTAAGTGATAGTTCGGTTTAGAGTGAGTAAGCCGGAAATAAAGAAAATAACACAAGATAAGATTTTTTATGGATGTTCGGAGCAAACTCTCCTACGTCACCCCTTCTTCTCAGATGATGAGAAGGATTTTCACTAACTTGAATGTTACAACACTCACACAATGCCGAACAAGTCTTAATCACTACTCGTCGGTTACACCACTCACTATGGTGTAATACAGTAACTCAATACACATACACAACAACAATAATGCTTTCAAGAATTTCAACTACTGTTTAGAGTCGCGTGTGAGATTTCATTTTACTGTTCGATGTTTGATTCTTTCTCTTGCTAGCAGCTGTAGGTATCACGTTTAATGAAGACCCTTCGTCTTCCTTTTATAGTGAAGGATATCCTAACGGTCACCTTTTTCTCTCTCTGTTGGATTGGTCATCTGAAGCCACGCCGGTTCAAAGATGTTGCGTGCAAGTTTGATCTTTTTAACACTTGGCAAGCATGCATGCACCGGTCAGGTTCTGATGACGTGAGCGACTTGCATTTTGGACACATGGCAAACATGCACGCACCGGCCGCTTGATTCAGATTTTGCTTAGGATCTTGGATAAACAGATCATCATTGTTTTTATTGCATGCTTCTGATCTGGATCTTATTTTCTTGTATATTTCCGAGAAATCTCTATTTCGTCATGTTACGTCATCTTCTCGGTTTCATCATTTTTCAAATTTTCCCGTTAATCTTTTCGTAATATGAGCCGGCTGGCTTGATCTGTACCTGCACATGGAAATTGAGATTAATTAAGTTCTCTGACCGGTTTAAATTAACTTACTTAATTTTTCTAACATATTGATAACAAATGACCGTGAAATCACAAAATTAGAAGTTGATTGAAATTGATAGTTGGTTCTTTTTAATTGTACTTCTTACTATCTATTCCTCAAAAAAAATTGAATGTTTTTGCTTCACACTCACTCAACCATATAAATCTCACAAAATAGATTTTGAACTTTAAAAGGTATTTTTATTGGCTATAGTTCAAACTACATAAGCTATCATTGTCTATATCTTCTAGAATATATATCTCTTGTCATGTCATTTTGATGAACAAACATTTTCATTAAAAATACAACACCAACATTCCCTCCACAATGACATCGTCTTTTCCTTTTCTATCACGTTAATCACCTTCAATCTCTCAAACTTTAACATCACAAACCCCATATTTACAATTTTCCCAACACATGAACATTTGTCATCGTCATAAAATTTCGACCATCTTCACCAAACTAACCTCTTGAAACAATCCTCCTATTCTATATAAACTTGACTCTCCAATTATTAGAAATTTAATCACCACCCTTTAAAATAATTTTCAAAAAATTATAAATTCATTAATTAAGGTGAAAAATAAATTAAATAATTATCTTCATTATTTTGATCCAAAATAATTAAGGCTAAAAGAAAATTAAATAATTATCTTAGATAAATGTTTTTATTCATTTAATTCAAAATAATTAAAATTAAGACTAAAAATAAATTAAATAATTATTTAGGAAAAAATTATATCAATTTATCCTCAATAATTAAAATTATAGTCATTAAATAATTAAAATAAAGCACTAAAATACACAAAATAAATAAAATTGACATAAATAAATTTTATTTATATTAATTAATTTATATATTTGGCATATAATAAAAAATAAGAGAAGGCCAAAAAGGGCTAGGCCCCAAGCCACACACGGAGTCCAGAGTCCAGAGGCGCAACCATCTGGCCAAACGAAGGGACGCCCAGGGTAACAGAAGGAGACGAGGCTCCCAACACGGATAGCATGCCCAAGGCCGCACCCAATGCACTTTTGCGGGCACGACTACATCCTCATTTCCCTGAGACAAAGGAAAAGCATCAAGCCTTTTTGAACATGGTGCGGAAAATGTAGAGCATTCGATTTTACTTCTTAAATACGTTATAGATATTTTGAAAATCCCACTTTTCTTCATAAACATTTCTTTAATTTGATTGTTCTTAACTTTTTTTTTAATAGTTGGATCTCAAGTCATCTTGTCAATTGTGATTTATCAAATAAAAACTACAACTTATATTTTAATTAATATGTGTTGCACTTTATACGACTCAATGGTAATTAGAAGTGTTCGAAATAAATAAATTTGTGGGAAATGATTTTGTCGGTTATGTAAATTAAACTATGTCATTAAGATATAAACGACAATGCACTTAACTCATTGGCTCATAGTACTAAATTGAGAAACATCATTTAAAAGCTTTAAATTGCGGCTATATAATCAAAATAATAATAATAGAGAATACATGTAGCATTTGTAGACAAGGTATTGAACATTTAATTTTAAAAAAAAAACAGTTATAGTTATTTTGAATGTCCAATTTCATCGTTTAATACATGTTGTTTTGTATTGAAGATCAGATGGTAGGAAAAATGTGGTTGGTAGTGTATCAGTCAATAACATTATTAAATTAAATTATGACATCAAGACATAAACAACAACACTTGTTAACCTCAATAGCTCATAACATACCAAAATGATATTAAATGATCTCTAACATTAACGATATTGCCGACAAATTGTGAAAAATATTAGATAATTTCAAATATTCGACTTCCTTTTTTAAATACATCTTTGATTTCATTGCACATTAAAATATTTAACAATTGTACCACTAATCAACTTGTCGATTTATTAACTAAAAATGTTAACATAGATAGATTTTTGATTAAACTATTTCATAAAGACATAAACGACAACAAATTAAACTATGTACATAAACGATAATACACTCTACCACAATATGAAGAAACATTTCTACTCAAACTAAGGATTCTATAAGTGTCATGGCAAGAAACTCAACCATAAATTTGCTTACAAAACATTAAAAGATATATATATATATATATATGATAAATTATTATTAATAAGTAAAATCAAACAAGTCCTTGAAGGGTATTATTTTAAACTATAAAGTGGCATTTTATTGTGATATCATTAAGAACTTTTGACATAAATAAAAGTGTTTTTTTATTTATAAAAATATGCCAAATAAAAGAGGGTTTTGAGTGCTGTTCACACCAAAGAGATTTCGTCAATCTATGGTCAAGCTCTCAACTCTTATTATAAAAGCCCACCATGTTTTTACAAACACTCACCCATCTTCTTTCTTTCTTTCTTTGAGTTTTTTTCAATGGAGAGACTTCCTACTGGTTTAAGGTTCGAGCCAACCGAAGAAGAGCTCATTCTTAATTACCTGCACAATAAGATCATGTCCCTCCCATTGCCCGCTGACATACCAGTAATCGATGTCTTCAAATCTGATCCATGGAATTTGCCAGGTACATTCTTGTTTCAATTTGTAATCCCCTGATTCGTTAATTTGGAATTCTATAATCTTCTCTGGCGCAGGTTATACTTATCAGCAAGTGATTTACTTCTTCAGTACTACCGATGAAGCTAAGTACCCAAATGGAGACATGCCCAACTGCTCTGGCCACTGGAAGGACACCGGCATCAACAAAGAGATAGTGGTTTGTAAGGGAACTGATGTAATAGTGGGCATGAGGAAAACTCTTGTCTTTTACAAAGGATACTCTCCCAACAGTTCCATGACCGGTTGGGTCAATTATCAGTACAGCATACCTGCTTCCGCCGCTGCCGACGGCCTCGACGGTTCAGTCATCAGTCCCATGAAAAAGATCAAACTTTCGGAGGTACCCATGTTTCATATCTTAAGCCTTAATCTTGACAAGTAATCAATTTGCGAAATGTAAATTGTACAGGGATCGGCTGATGCTGCGGTTTCCATGGATAATTACTGGGTTTTGAACAAGGTTTATAGGAAAACGATTGATGCCAGGATGAGGATGATGTTCCTCTCCTTTTGGAACGCTGCTCCTGCTCCTGCTTCTTCCGATTCCAGTGTGATTACGGTCGAAAAATCTCTTACCCATGAACCAGATCATCAGGAGGGCGGCAGCAGCAGCGGCAGCAGCAGAAGCAGCAGGAAGCCTTAGGAATTAGGGTTCTTGTTTTTCGTTCTATTTTCGACCAATAAAAATGCAGTCTTTCGTACTATTTCATTTTACAAAGGGGACGGTTATTATGTAATTTGACTCTTGTTTAAGAGTTATTATATTATGTTTATTTTCATGATTTACAAAAATTTTCTTAGATATTACTCTTTTATGTGTATTAATAAGTATTTTTAATTATCATTAAAATTAAACTAAGTTAATTATAATTTGAGAATTCTTACTTACATCATCTTATAAAAAAAAACTAACTAAATCCAATTTTTATTCAAATTGAATTTCAAATTTTTAAGCTTTAATTTCAATATATATTATATATTATATATTATATATTATGATGATATGTATTAAATGTGATATAAATATATATACTCTCAACTGTAAAAGTTACTAAATATAAGCTTAAAAGTGGGAAAACATTACTTGTTCAAAAATTAAAAATACTAAGTCAAAAGTACTCATCTACCATACTTAATTCTTATTTGAAGGCTACCTAAAATTGGTTGGATGAAACTCAAATTATAATTCTAGTAAGTAAAAGATATGAAAAAAAATGTATAGTTAACTTATTTTAAAAAATAAATATTAATTAAAAAATGCATTGTTAACTTTTAATATATAAATTATTTGTTTAGCTTGATTTAATTTTGTTTCTGATTTTTATTTTCAACATTTTTCTTAAGTATGATTTCAAAATGCGCATATATTTTTATATTTACCGAGTTTCTTGAAGAGGTCTTTTTTTTCAAAAGTTTTTCTTCAAAATGCATGCATTAATCAACTCATTCACACACATTAAGTGGTTCATTAATGGAGGTTCACATATCTTTCTCTCCTCCTTTCGCCTCTAAAGTTTCAAAACATTTTTTTATCACAAATATTGCAAGAAGCATCTGCAACCAAGTCTGCTCCAATTATCTAACGACGTATATACATAAATTTTCTCTTAATCATCTCTTCCACCTCCACTATGGGATCTTGTGATTATTTCAGAACATTGATCAATCAGGATAACTTATATATTTAGAATAAAATTTAAAATGCTAATTTCAGTTTATCAATACAAACATAACCTAGCCAACATTGGACTTTCTTTGTAATTTTAATTATCCTACTTTTTACCGTAAACCAACATAACTTTATGTTAACAACCGAAAAATCTCACGCACATAGAGAGAAATTTTCTCTGGAGATTCTTGTTTGTCACTTTGAGCACGACCGACACATCAACGTCGCTGGAGCTTTCGACGTCGGAATAATCTCAAATTTCTCCAACAGGTGCGTCTCTTTCCCCCCTATAATCTGACCAAAGGAATTTCAATTTGGCCCGAGGCAGGAGCGGAGCCACGCATGGGCTAGGGTGGGCTACAGCCCCATCTAAATTAAAATCTTAAAATAAAACATTTTATATATGTGTTTAAAATGTGACTCTCAGCCCAGTTGTTTATATATGTAATTAAATTGTGAAAATGAGGTTAGGTGATCAAACCTTCGCCCTCACCTTTCATTTATTATATTTTAAAATATAATTTATCTATAAACTAATTCATAATTATTTTAATTTTATTAAATAATTATTATTAATATTTTATTTTATACTAAAAATATTTTCTAATATACAAATATTTATAATAATATATCAATTTTAATTAATATTTATTTATATAAATAAAGTATAAAAAATTATATATAAAATAATGTAAATCATATAATAATATTATTTATTTTAAAATTATATTTATATAATAATTATACATTATTTTTATTTATTTCCATATAATTAATAATACAAATTATTTATAAGGATAAAATATAAAAATTAAAATAATAATAGTGTTTTATATTTCTTAATTTTATAAGAAAAATATAAATTAATATTAATAAACAAGTTAAAATAGTTACATTGGTTTGATTCGGTATTTAAATAAAAAAATTGATATCTCTACTCAATAACCTAACAAATCTCCTAGAATTGATGTTGATGTAAGTTCTCTTAAACTTGATCCATTATTACGTATTCCGATATAAAAATATCCTTTTAATCAAAGGGATGGAATTAGACGAGCTTATATCAAAATGGGTCATATCAACCTATTAAGGATGAGTAACCGCCGACCAAATTTGGAAATCAAAATCGACGGTTCCAAAGTCATTTGTTTATGAAATTTACTTGGTTAGAATACTCTCCTTTGAAATATGCTACTTTTTGTTTCCCATGTTTCTTGTTTGAACATAAGCAACCCCAAAACCTACATTTACAATAGATGGATTCAAATATTGAAAGCGAGTTAATGATGAGGATAAATGCTCTTTTGTTATGCATATATGATGTAATATTTCACCACATAATAGGGCAGTTGAATATCTTGATAATCTAATAATATCCTTGTCATATTGACAAAGTACTGAATGCATAGTCTTCAGATGAAAAAAAAAACAAATTACGGCTTACAACAACTATTGAAAGCACTCGGTGGCTCACTTTGCAAGCGTGTGCATTGAGAGGCATGACGAGTCTCCATCTTCTAATAATCGTGGAAATTTTATTGAAAAAAAATGGAGCATAGAAAGTTAAATCTGATATGCAAGTTGGAGTCAGTCCCAGGTAATTTTTCATCCTGGCTCCGCTCCTGGCCTGAGAAATCGCGAGATATCGCGATTATAGTTTCTGGATCGGATATTTGGGTCGTTGTCGGAACGATCGGCACGATCGGCACGAACGCCACAAACGACACGGATTCTTGCCGCGACCGCGCTTCTACATCGGAAGTCGGTCGCCATCCTCCAACACCTTCGATCGGTTGTTGTGCGCCCTCTAGAACGTGTTTTGTTGTGCAAGGAACGACCGCGGTCATCTTCTTCTACCGTCGATCGGAGCATTTCATCAAAACCCCCTTATGCAGAGACCTAGCATCGAATCGGCGTCGGTCGCTCTCCTCTCCTCACTTTTCGCTTATAGGTTAGTTCCAACCTCGGTCGGGACATCAAACCACACCGCGAGGCGCGGGTAAGTCTCCATTGAACTTCTTTCTCGCCGTTTGAATAAAGTGGTCGGTCTGGAGGAAGCTTTCGTAGTTATAGGCCGTTTCAAAATTGCTTAAACCCTTTCTTATTTGAGCAATTATTTTCAAGCCCTGTTCCGGTGCGATTAGTTTCCAATCGTGCTGTTTGCGCCCACCCTTTGCTGCAGAATTCCAACTTCTGTGGCTCATTTGAAGATTAGGCAGTTTGAGCTTGATATTTCTAATGACTGGTACACGTCTGTCCAATGTTGTTACTCGGGCAAGGGGCGTCCTTCAAGTCCTCCCTGATGATCCTAAGAAGGTGTTGAAGGGCCCGTCGATAAGCAACAAGGCTAGGTCTGATAGACGAACGCGCATATCTCTTAACAATCCCAGGAAGCAGAAGCCAAAAATCATGGATGAAGTTCTAAAAAATAGAGAAGATGCGCCTATTGATTGTATGCTAAACACATCATCGGGTATAAGTTCTTTTTCACATGCTTATGAATTATATGAGAATAGTTATATTGGGGATTCATACTTTAATGATATGCATGTTCATAATAGAAATGATGACTGAATTGATAGGAAAATATAGTACTGCATATAGAAATGATAGGACTTTAATTTCAGAAATATATGTTGTTATTGGAATTGCTGCACAAAATGGACCGTTAGGGTCTCTAGTTGGTACCTTAGACCTGACTAGTCATTCTATTAGAAAATTGGATTTGAAATCTTGTCTGGCTGAAACTAATGACAATCGGGTTGCTTGTGCTGAAAATTCGGTCATAATGTTGAAAATAATCTGTCAAAAGGGCTCTAAGGTAATGCAGGAAAATGACATAAATTGTACATGTTTATCAGATCCTATTGAAAGCTCAATGTTGGGGTCTGTTTCTACATCGGGTGAAAATATTAAGTTGAGATCTATGTCTGTTTTGAATGATCATACTGAAGTTGGTATTGGGGTTCCTACTGAGGTAAATATGACATGGCTGAATAAGACTGTTGGTCAAGAATCAGTAGGTTCAAAAAATATTACAAGGTCGGGATTAGTTTCAGAAACAGAAAAACATGACAGTTTGGGTTATTCAGGTGTAGAGAAAGATCAGAAAACAGAGTTTACCGGTCCTGCTAGAGAGGATGCTGAACTGGACCAAATGTGTCATATTGAAATTGACTTTACAGTGTTTGAGATATCAGCTGCTTAAAGTCCATTGGGTCCAAAGAATGACATAATTTCAAAATCTTGTTCTGCAATGGAAAATCTTGCAAAACTGAAAGTCTTGGGTTCCATTGATGATCAGAATGCTAAGTCTACCTGCCCTACTAAGGATCAGATGAAAAGTCAGACAACCAGACTATGGACTAGGCTAGAAAAAGGTTGGACAGAAGACACTAAATGCACCCAGGATTCTGAAATTGAGGCTAAAATTGCAAGATTTTCTAAACAACCTACACATCTAACTGAAACTGTTGAAGGACATAATCTAACAGAATCTGGAAACACTGAAGAAATTGGATATGAGTTGGAGCTGGTCATAGAAATAAATTCAGCTAAATCAGAAAAGCCTAATAAAATAGATCTAAAGGATGATGAACTGAACTTAATTGGTATAGTCAATGTGAAAGTTTGACTGAGAATTATATTGATTCGTTAGTTAATGGCACCATGAATGACAATCTGTTTGAAAATCTGGGTCTGGGTATGGATCTCATGGAAGCTACAATAAAGTTGGGTCAGAATATAAATCAGGGTATAAGAGGTGAAGAATGTATGAAACTAGAAGAGTTAGCCAACGGTTTTCGCTTGTCTGGGTCTGATAAATGGTTAACCAACAGTTTTCGCTTGGCTGGGTTTGAAAAAGATAATTTGGTTGCTCACATAAGCCTTGGTGCTACTTACATTTCTGGTCATACAATTGTTGCCTCTGTCGGTCCTAATCGACATGATGATAACTCTACAATTAAAGTTATGAGCCACTAGTCGAATCAAAAGAACCAAAGCATGGATGTTGATTTGGAATTACACGATAGCACCAACTATGATGAGACAATAATATGTGACCTTGAATATCATAAGTCCATGAAGAAGATGTCAGCAACAAAGATCAAACCAAAAGCAAAGGGGCATAGTTCTTCCAAAATAAGTGCTGAAATTGAAAGGATCAGTCAAGTAATAGGATCAAATTATTCTAAAACAGTTAAGAAGGGTAAGAATTGATCGAAAATCAAAGAAAGAAAAAACATGAAGGCAAATAACTCAAGTTCCAAAAAGAATGCTAAAGTAAATCACAAGGAAACTATGACACCCGAGGCTAACCCTAAGATATTGAACATGGGTGCGTTTTCTCCACTCGTTAATTTGTATCCTGAAATTCCAATTGATAGCATTCAAAAGAGGAAAACCGACACACAAGAGAAGAGCACTGAAGGAGATATTCTAAAAAAGATTGGAACAATTGAAGGCAACAGTTTTGTGGGAAATATAAGGGTTAGATGGGCCGAAAAGAACAAACAAGTCAGGAAAGATAGCAACCCTGAAACAGTCATCTCTTCAGCTCCTCCTATTCCTGCAATTCCTGACAAAGAAAATACTTAGGCTGATAACAAGGATCCTACTACTGGTCCAACGTGGTCAATGAAGAAAAACAAAATAGCAAATTTCGCAGGACTGAGAAACCAGATGGAAAAGCTATTTTTCTAAGTTAATAAACAAGAGATTACGATGCCCCAGAAACAGTCACTATTTAAAGAATTGGAATCTCTTCAATAAAGACTAATATGATGAAGTGATCAAGTGGACGGTTGACGCCATGAAGGAAATTTCTAAATGTAATAAAACAAATGTGTATACAATCATGAGCAACCCAAACAAAACCTGGCAAGAAGGAAATGTGTGGAATGGAAATGCCATGAACGATCCAGAAAAGGGAAAATTCCAGATATACACCTTATACCCAAAAGTAATTACACTTGATCATCCGCATCGATTGGAGCTCCCACCAGAAATTGAAGAAAAATGCGTAAATACATGGGGTAAATACATGGGAGTTTGTCATAGTTGGTCACTTTATGGGAAACATGAAGGCACCATTTGCTGAGGTTAAAAAAAAGTTGATGGGTTAGTGGGAATCCTTTGGTTTGGAGAGGATCATAATCAATGATCACGGATTCTACTTTCTGTCCTTCAGGAATGGAAGCGAAATAAAGTCGATCATAAAGAGCGATTATATCTTTATCAGAGGAAAAAGATTCAAGCTGTACAAGTGGAGCGAGGAACTTAATACTAATCATAGACCACCTGAACTTGAACAAATATGAGTGAATCTCAAGAATGTTCTACCACACCTGTGCAACCCAATGAGTCTAGCCTATATTTCAAGCATTATAGGCAAACCACTTATGTTTGACCCAGCAATGGAAGACTACGAACGTGCATCTGTGGCCAGAGTTAGTGTCGAAATCCATCCAAGTATCTATCTTCCAATTAAGTTTGAACTTAAAGATAGACTGGGAAATTCATTTGATATTGGAGTACAATACGAATGGAAACCAAATCGATGTATATGGTGTAGCACTTTCACACACGCTACGAATAAATGTCTAGTCAATAATAATATAAAATCGAAGGTCAATAACAACGCTCAGGAATGCGGTATCAATGAATCTAACCAGACTCAGGTTGAGAGAAATGTGAACATGTCTGAACTTAACAACGATGAACACACTAATAATGATATGATGGGCAACCAAAAACAAGAACAGATAAGGGTAAGGAAGAAGATAGGAAAAAGAATGAAGTGGGTAAGGGTACAAGGTGGCTCTACTAACGCTGATCCTATCGGTCATGTTTAGGGCACTGGTCCAAGGGATTCTATTTTCTCAAGAATAGGTCCTATTCAAAACGTTGGTCATGGTTAGGGTATCGGTCCTAATAAAGTTGGACATAACCACACCAGTCTTAGAGCTTCTCATAATGCTACCGTACCTAGCCATATTGACCATGTTAAGCTTGGTCCTGGACTTGATGATCCGGATACTACTCAAGCTAATGGACTTGATACTACCGGTCCTGATGAAAAATGTTTTGGTTCTAAAGTTTTAGGAATTCAAAGATCTATGGGACGGGGAATACTTGGCCCATATGAAACAAGCAAAATTGGGTCTAATGGCACTCTAATAGGTCATGAGTCCACTCTTCACAATTCTAGAAATGCAAGTAGAAACCAAAAAAGCAATGTCATCAGAATTCGAAATGACCTGATCCATGGGCTTAGAGCCACCTTTCGAGATAATGAACAAGAGAATCCTTGACAAAAAAAACATTGAAAAACTAACAAGCAATAAAGAAGCTCTTGAGAATGAACTGGAAAATCTTAGGTTTTGTGAAATTAAAAGATCAAATCCAGAAGAAGACAATTTGGTCTTGAATAAGGCAGTGAGCCTTGGTTCTGAAGTATGGCGAATTAAAATCGATAACAGACATGAATCCAGTAGTAAAGAGGTTCAAAGTTAGAAAAGACCTACTAAAGAAGAACAAGCTAAAAAGCGAAGACAGAGTAGAAAGATCCTGGATCGAGAAGCCACCGACTCTATAACGGGAGAAAATGAGATCTATGTGAGGCAACCCCCACTCAATGTGAATAGTATTTCATGTAATCAAGCTGTAGCCATTGACGATAGAGAGACAAGTGATGCTTACGATTTCTCTGATGAAGAGGTCTAGGACAATCTAGAAAGTCAGGAACCCAACACTTATATTCATTCATGAATATAGTGACATGGAACATAAGGGGACTCAATGACTCTCTGAAATGCAAAGAAATTAGGAGGATCATTGAGAACCAGAAGATCACTATTATGGGTATTCTTGAGACAAAAGTCAAAAGCCGGAATGTTGAGAAGGTTAGAAAGCTGTGTATTGATAGCAGCTGGGAAATCATTCACAACTCAAATGACAAAATATGCAGAATCTAGGTTTTCTGAGATAACAAAGTTGTTGAGGTCAGGTTCTCTTTTTGAATGATCAAGAAATCCTAGTGGAGGTCAAAGACAGAATCACATGAATCCTTTTTAATCTTGCCATTGTCTATGCTAGAAACTCAAGCACTGATAGAAGACTCCTTTGGAATTGTCTTAGAAACTGAATCGGTAGTGATAAATCTTGGGTTGTCCTTGGTGATTACAACATAACCAGAAACGAATCTGATCGTAGCCTAGAATCTAAAATAACTCGGGATATGATTGACTTTAATGATTGTATCAGAGATATGGGTTGTATCGAGCCTACCAATTCTTGAAATTCTTCACTTGGTCTTCTACGAGAGGGAATGAGCAAATTAGAAGAAGTAGAATTGACAGATGTCTGGTAAATGAGAACTGAATTAACCAATTTCCGAGAAGTCAACTTCATGTTCTGAATCCGAGTATATCTGATCACTGCCCGATTAAATTGTTCTGGGAAAAGGAAGAAAGGTTCAAAAGGCCCTTTAAAATTTTCAAATTTTGGATGGAAAACGACAAATTCAAGGGTATTCTCGAAAGTGTATGTTCTACAGATGTTAGGGGATCCAACATGTACAGGGTTTCTAAGAAGCTTAAGATCCTGAAGAATCATCTCCAAAGCTTTGACAAGAAGAAGTTCAACAATATCTCCAATAGAGTTCTAGCTGCTAGAGAAGAACTAGAAGAAGTTCAAAAAAAGTTATTAATGGATGATAATGATGAACAACTCAATGAAACAGAAATGGATGCGCTTGAAAACTTCAGGAAGCTGAGTCTGCTTGAAGAAATTTTATTAGACAGAAATTAAGACAGAGCTAGCTCTCGTTGGGTGACAAAAACACAGATTTCTTCTACAGAAAATGCAAGGCTAGAAACATGAGAAACAATATATACAGGTTGAAGAATGATGATGGTGAATATGTTCAGGGTCAAAAGGGTGTACAAGATTTGGCTATCGATTTCTATAAGCAAGACGAGGGAGGAAAAAAAGTCAAATGGACCGCTCTCTACAAACCGAAGGACGAGGGAGGCATCGGCTTGAAGAACTGTATCGAGTGGAACAAGGCTCTCACCTTCAAGCATCTGTGGGCTTTGAAGCGCAATCAAGATTCACTATGGATCAAATGGGTGCATACGAGGTTTATGATATACGAAACCAGAATCTGGACCTGCAAAATTCATGAAGGTATGAGCTGGTCTCTGAAAAAGATTCTTAAACTAAGAAGCGATATTGCAGATCTTTATGACATCTAGCTAGGGGACGGGAAAGACACTCTATTCTGGCAAGACCCCTAATTCGAAAACCAAACTATCATCCACAAGGAGGAGTTTCAAAATACCCGCATCAGAAGGGACTGCACAAAAGAAAAAATTAGAGACATTAAAGACGGGAATTGAGACTCACTCCTGAGAAGAAATCCATAAGGACAAAGGATACTTGATCATATAAGTAACATACAACTACACGACAGACCGAATATTCATGAATGGAAAGCTGGGGACAATGGGAAGTTGGTATCGAAGAAAATATGGGAAGTAACCCGGGAAAAAGCACAGAAAGTAGAATAGACTCCTCTTATATGGTCAACGAAGATTATCCATAGACACCAGTTCATCCTATGGATCGCCTTCTGGGAAAGAGTCAACACTCGTGATCGTATCAGCAAGTATATGAGCATCCCGGACGCGAGCTGTCTTCTATGTAGAGGAAATGAAGAAACCATAGATCACTTATTCGGGAGCTATTGTATTGCTTCAGAGCTTTGGGATAGATTTAATAAAAGCTTGGAGCTGATCAGTTTCCCGAGCGAATGGAATGAAATCAAAGATGCAATACTACTCAAAGGCAAGAGAAATAGATTTGCAACAAGCGTGTTCAAGTGCGGCTTTGGAGCAGTGGTGTATAAAATTTGGCAAGAGCAGAATACAAGGGTATATAGCAGAACCTGCATGAGTGTTAAAGAATTGTAGAAAGATATTGTACTTCAATTTGGCAAGGACTTTTTTTAAATAAGAATAATTTTACTTCAATTTTTATAAAATATTTAAATTAAATATTCAAATTAATCACAATATATATATATTTATATAATGACACTTGCTTACTATATAAGCTCTATAAAACCATCCACGATTATTTGGTAATTTATATTTCTTAATTTATCTATTTTAATTATTTTTCATTTTTAATATATATATTTATCTCTTTTAATTAACTTTTTTTTCTCTTCTTATATGATAAATTTAAATTAATTATTTTATAATTCATATAATTATATATTTATATATATATATATATATATATATATATATATATATATATATATATATATATATATATATGTGAGATGATGAGAGAAAATAAAATATAAATTAATTATTAAAATTATAAAATTTATATATAAGAAAAATTAATATATAAAAATTTAACATAGAGAAACCCTTCGTATTAATTTTAAAAATATTTATCAGTGTATAATATTTAAAATGAGGGTAAACTTGGTGAGTGATTATATATCATTGATTGACTAAAATAATGAATATATCATAGTATCGTAGTAGGTGTGTAAGTTTTCATGTATTAATAATTTAAGGGCAAATTACTTAGGGCGGCCCTCTAATTACCTTGATCGCTCACTTTTAACTCTCAAATTATTTTTTGAATCAAATCACCCTATCAATTTTTAGAAAGGTCAACAATGAATCTTCCGTCAACTTTTTGGTTAAACATAACAACTTAAGCTTTAAATATTATTTTTATATATTATCTTTAATATTATTTTTATATTTCAATTATTATAACGCTTATATATAATATTATTAATTTTCATATTTATATAATTATATAATTATTAAATACTTTATATAATATATAGATAATATATATATATATATTTATATTATTTATTTTTATCTATATCTATATAAAATAAAATTTAAAATAATTTATATAATATATATATATATATAATTTATATACATTATTTTTAATTATTAATTTATATATAATATTTATATAATATATATTTTAAAAATAATTTAAGAGTTAAAAGGTATTTGAGTAGTTGGAAGGTTATATTACTTTTAACCCTCAAATTATTTTTTAAAATATATATTATATAAATATATATAATTAATGATTAAAGATAATATATATAATTATTTTTAAACTTTGTTTTATAGATATAGAAATATATATAGATAGATAAAAATAAATAATATATATATATATAAGAGATTTAATAATGATATAAATATAAAAATTAATGATAAAATATATATATATATATATATAAATATAAAAATAATATATAAAAAAATAATATTTTAAACTTAAACCGTTATGTTTAACCAAAAAGTTGAAGTAATGGTCATTGGTGACCATTCTAAAAGTTGAAGGGACGATTTGTTTCAAAAGTGAGCGATCAAAGTAATTAGAGGGAGCCGCCCAGGTAATTTGACATAATTTTATAATTTATATTATTATATATTAAATATTAAACATTAAACATTAAATATGTATAAAACTTATTTAAAAATTAATTTGTGATATATTTAAATAAAAATAAATTAACTTGTTTGATTATTTTTCTTTGTTTTATATTAATTTTTTTTCTTCATTTATTTTATTAGGTTAATTTTTTTTATATTTATTAGATACGTCCCTATATTATTATTTTTTTTAATTTTTAGTCTTATATTTTAACTTTACTTGAATTTTGTACTAAAGAATTATATATATATATATATATATATATATATATATATATATATATATATATATATATATTATAATTTTATTTTTATTAATTATTTTATACTATATAATTTTGTACTATATAATTAAATATTAAATTATAAAAATATTCTTACCTCCCTAACTAAAATGTTAAATCATTTTTTATAAAATATATTTTTTATATATTCGAGTTTATATACTAAATATATACATACACAAAACACAAAATCTCTCTCTCTATATATAATGATACTTAATTTTTAAAGTGTCTGGATTATTGGGTCGAGAGTTGTAGTTAATTTGGATAATTGGGTCGGATTTTGGGTTGACCCACCCATAAACTTAAATGGTTAAAAATAAAATTAAAAGTGCTAGAGGTATGTTTCGAACTTGCAACCTAACAAAACAAGTACAACCATTTAACCAACTAGGCTATTAAGACTTTATATTTTAAATTCAAAACCAAATTTGATGAACACGGGACGTTTTAACATTAATATAAATTCAACTTTTAACTAACTAATATATATATATATAATGATGCTTAATTTTTAAAATGTCCGCATTGTCGGGTCGAAAGTTGTGGTTAATTTGGATATTTGAGTCGGATTATGGGTTGACCCGCCCATAAACTTAAAACGGTTAAAAATAAAATTAAAAATGCTAGAAGTATGTTTCGAACTTGCAACCTAACAAAACAAGTACAACCCTTTAACCAACTAAGGTACTAAGACCTTTTATTTTAAATTCAACACCAAATTTTATGAATGCGGGACGTTTTAATATTAATATAAATTCAACTTTTCAACTAACTAATCTATATATATATAATGACGCTTAATTTTTAAAGTCTCTGGATTCTCGGGTCGAGAGTTGTGGTTAATTT
The DNA here is from genome assembly GCF_907164915.1 of Impatiens glandulifera. Taxonomy (NCBI): domain Eukaryota; kingdom Viridiplantae; phylum Streptophyta; class Magnoliopsida; order Ericales; family Balsaminaceae; genus Impatiens; species Impatiens glandulifera. The sequence continues at coordinate 56,853,341 of NC_061865.1, read as the reverse complement.
GGATACTTGGGTCGGATTGTAGGTTGATCCGCCCATAAACTTAAAACGGTTAAAAATAAAATTAAAAATGTTAGTGATATGTTTCGAACTTGCAATCTAACAAAAACAAGTACAACCCTTTAACCAACTAGGCTATTAAGACTTTATATTTTAAATTCAATACCAAATTTGATGAACGCGGGACGTTTTAACATTAATATAAGTTCAACTTTTTAACTAACTAATATATATATATATATATATATATACTGATGCTTACTTTTTAAAGTGTCTGGATTACCGGGTCGAGAGCTGTGGTTAATTTGGATACTTGGGTCGGATTGTGGGTTGACCCGACCATAAACTTAAAACGATTAAAAATAAAATAAAAAATGCTAGAGGTATGTTTCAAACTTACAACCTAATAATATAAGTACAACCCTTTAACCAACTAGGCTACTAAGACTTTATATTTTAAATTCAACACCAAATTTGATGAACGCAGGACGTTTTAACATTAATATCAGTTCAACTTTTTAACTAATTAATCTATATCTATATATATAATTATGCTTAATTTTGAAAGTGTTCGGATTGTCAGGTCGAGATTTGTGGTTAATTTGGATACTTGGGTCGGATTGTGGGTTGACCCGACCATAAACTTAAAACTGTTAAAAATAAAATTAAAAAAATTAGAGGTATGTTTCGAACTTGAAACCTAACAAAAACAAGTACAATCCTTTAACCAACGAGGCTACTAAGACTTTATATTTTAATTCAACACCAAATATGAAGAACGCGAGACATTTTAACATTAATATAAGTTCAACTTTTTAACTAACTAATATTAATATATATATATATATATATATAATAATGATGCTGAGTAAATTGATACTTGGGTCGGATTGTGGGTTGACCTTCCCATAAACTTAAAACGGTTAAAAATAAAATTAAAAATGTTATCCGTAATTTTTTTCACGATTTTTTATATTATTACTCGTGCAAATGCACGGGCTAAATTCTAGTTATAATAAAAATCAATAATCACAAGTGGTGTATTCACATTTCAAACTTGAGATTATGTTTTGTGTCTTAGTTGATGCGCATTTTAAAAGGTGTATTATAAAGATTAAAATGATTACGATGTGTGTATATGTGAGTGTAAATTTGAGAGATTAAAAGTATTGTCGGATTTTAGATGAGATGTGTATGAATTTGAGGGTTTAAGAGAATGGTTATTCGAATTGAATCAAATGCACAAAATAAGGGTATAATGTGATCGATAATGACAAATTAGTTGGAGAAAAATGCCCAAAGTGAAGGTAGAATTTGGTCGATAATGAGATGTAGAAAAATGTTAATATTTGTGTTCAAAATTTTTATTATTTGCTCATTTTCATATGTTTTATGGTTGCAATTGCACCATATTTAAATGTATATTTAATAGTTTCTTTTACTCTATAATGATGAATTTATTTGAAAATAATTTCACTTTAAATAACATTTTTTTATTAAAAATATTATTAATTTTTAAATATTTTATTTCAATTTAATTGATATGATGGTCTAGAACAAATTTAATAACATTTTTTGGTTTATACACAATTTCAATTTTATCTATTTCTAAATAGATTCATATAAAATTAATCAATTTAATTAAAAATGTATCTTACATTTAATTTGAATTTATTTAAAATTTATAAATTAATTTTGAAAATATATGATCTTAATTATTTATTCTAAAATATTTTTTAAACTGTAATAATTTAATATATATATAATGATGCTTAATTTTTAAAGTGTCCGGATTGGCGGGTCGAGAGTTGTGGTTAATTTGAATATATATGTGAGAGTAAATAGATACTTGGATCGGATTGTGAGTTGCCCGGCCATAAACTTAAAACGGTTAAAAATAAAATTAAAAATGTTATAGGTATGTTTCAAACTCGCAAGCTAATAAAACAAGTACAACCTTTTAACCAAGTGTGATTGAGATGTGATTTGTCAAGAGATAATAGATCGATATCAATTGAAAGTGGTTAAAAAATTTTGAATTAAATATTTGATTAGCCAAAATGTGAGGTCACGATGTTAAATATTAAAAAATATGAATCAAATATTTGATTGACTAAAATGAAAATATAAGGTAATGAGATTAGATGTTCATTCGGAAAAAATATGTGATAAAATATGTGAGATAAATTATTTTATCGAATTGAACAAAATGTGGGATGAGAGGGTTTTATTTTTTATTTTAATATATTATTCGTAATTTATTAAAAAATTTAAACATTAAATACATATTATTTTTTTTTATTAAATTTATTTTATTTATATTTTCATTCGTGTGCATTGTAAGGAATCTTCCTAGTTTAACTAATTTTTGCAATATGGGGATGTGTGCTAGTTACATTAATGGAAAAAAGCTCACGTATATACTTGTATAACTAGCTCACTTAGACGTATACACTAATAAAAAGTCATTTAAACATACGTACTAATAAAAGTTAAGCTTATTTAGCCTCTATTAATAACCATAGTTAATTTTTATTTTTAAATTTATATAATTATTAATTAAGTATTAATATATTTTCTCTTTTCTTTTTTTACATGGATTAAATTAGGTAATTTATTTCATTTTTAATTTTTTTATTATTTTTATATTAATATTTTTTTATCTTCATTTTTTTTTATCAATTTTTATTTTTAATAGATCTTAAATTCTCATTTTTAAAAAAACTTTAACAACTTTTTTATGAATTTTATGTTTTACTGTAATATTTTTTTAAAGCATTTTTTTCTTATTTAATTTAATATTAACAAAAATAAAATTAATAATTTTTTATTTAATTTTTATTCCGGACTTATAGTAATAGTAAGTAACGTTGTTTTGTCTAATTTTTTATTATTATTTTTTGGTGTTGGATGAATGAGTTGCTATTATTATCTAAATATTAATTAATTTATTTTTGTGTTAAAAAATTTTTATTGTTGAAAATATAAGTTATTGTTATATTAAATAATTGAGAACAAACAATTTTAAAATAATTAAATGACGAATGTTTATATATATATATATATATATATATATATATATAATAAAATAAAATTAAAATCATCAATAATAAATGCTTATATAAAAATAATAAAATATTTATAAAAAATATAAAAATAGAGGGTTTATTTATTAATAAAAAAGAATGAAAGAGAAAATATATTAATATTTAATTAATAAATATATAAATTAAAAATTAAAAATTAACTATACTTTATTTATGATAAATGAGCCAATTTTTGATAGTACGTATATTTAAATACTAGTTGTATAAGTATATACGGTGTAAGTGAGCTTTTTTTACTATATTAACTATTTAAACCTGTACCCTAAATTAAATATATGAGTTAAATTAATTTGATTTCCTTTCCTTTTCAATTATAATAGGTTTCAATACAAACATAATATGATAAATAATACATAAAATTTTATAGTCATATTAATCAGAATCATATACTATCCATCCAAAATCAAGAAATGTTTTTTTTTTTTATATCTTTTAAGGTCAATGTTTATTACAAATCATGTTTTAAACTACTATATTACAAGTAAAAAATAAATAAAAAATAAAATGTATTAAATCAAATGTGATCTAAGACAATAACTTTCGCATGTAAAAGTTACTAAATATAAGCTTAAAATTGGGGGAAAAAGAGTTAAACCGATAGACATGACTCAATACACTTATCCACATGCATATTGATAATTAATTCATATTTGAAGACTACCCAAAATTGGGTAGGGTGATATTTGAATTGATTAGAATTCTTGAAAAATATATTTATGTGGTTTATTAAGTTTAATTTTATCACTTGTAAATTACAATTCTAAGACAAAAATAATAATGCATCTTAACATTATATAATTTTTAGCCCACCTAACAGATGATGAGATTCAATGATCAACAATTAAAAATAACTTGGTATGTATCTACATTTTGACACTTCATTCTTGCTTATGGTAATCCTCAAAACTTATCTTCTTAAAAAATATATAAAAGAAAAGAAAAAGTTATAGTAAATTAATATAATTGAAGATTTTATTTATTCAAATAAAGAATCCAAATAATGCACGCAAAGAACATCACATATTTCTCTACCCTCCAAGACTTGGTTTAGATGGCTTTTATTACATTCATAGTGTTGTTTTTTTTTTTTTTCTAATTGTCAATTGTGAAGAAAATCTTGTTTTTTTTTAACAATTTAGTCATTAAAGTATCAATTTCACCCTACCTCGAATACAATTATAATTTTTCTCATGATCAAATTATTAGATAAATTATCATATATAGAACAAACAATAAATCATAAGAACAATAAAGAGAAATTATTCAAAAGGGAAGGCAAATACAGTAAGAAGGAACCAGAGTTGATACAAGTCTTAAATTAATATTAACTTTTTTTTTGTCTTCATTTTTCTTAACTCATCTACAATCACAATTGATTTAGTTTTTTTGTTTTCCATACTTGAATTTCAAATGTGTAACATTCACTTTTACTTCCTAAATACCTTATTGATATTTTGAATACCCGATTTTTTTTTTTGTAAATACTTCTTTGCAAGTTAGAATATTTAACAGATTACTAAGTTATCTTATAAAACATAAACAACAATACAATAAAATTATTAAATTAAGTAGACATCAAGATATAAGTGAAAACACGATGAAATTATTAAATTAAGTTGTGCCATCAAAATATAAAAGACAACCCAACAAGATTACTAAATTAAGCTATGTAATCGACACATAAACGACAAAATGATAAGATTATTAATTTAAACTATGTCATCGAGACATATACAACAACACAATTAGGTTACAAATTAAGCACCAAGGCCTAAACGACAACACGCTTGGCCTCACACGAGGAAATTTGGAATCACGATATGCAAATTTGACAAATTCAATATGGATGCCGCATTATATGTCGACACAAAAAAAGAAGGCAGTGCATGTAACCTATTATAAGAAACTATGCTCGATTAATTAATTAATTTGATGATAGAAATTTTATGTGATAGAATGAATTTCTTTTTTAATAATAGAAAATCAAGATCAAACAAGCTCTTAAGTTCTTATTTGAAATTTCAAAAGTGGCCTTTTTTATAGGGATAATTTTAAAAAAGTAGAATTTTTTACCGGGATCATACAAGTGTTGTTTTGATAAAAATGCTAATAATAAAAGAAGTGGGTTTGAGTGTTGTTCACTCAAATGGGTTTCGTTTGTGTATGGTGAAGCTCCCCACTCTTCCTTCCTTATAACATTATAAAAGCTCCCCATATATTCACAACACTCACATATCTTCTTCTTTCTTTCTATCTTATTCTCTCTGATCAGCTGTTTCAATGGAGAGTGTCAAGAATGGTGTCTTAATGAGACTTCCAACTGGTTTTAAGTTCGAACCGACCAATGAAGAGCTCATTCTTCATTACCTGCGCAATAAGGTCATGTCCCACCCATTGCCCTCTCTCATTATACCTGAATTCGAAATCTGTAAATCGGATCCATGGGATTTGCCAGGTACATTCTTGTTTTTTCTGATCCCCTGTCTGTCAGTTGATTTCGAATTCTATTAATCTTTTCCGGCGCAGGTGATTCTGAGAAAGAGAAATACTTCTTCAGCGTCAATGAAGCCATTTACCCAAATGGGGACATCCCCAGCCGCTCCTTCGGCTACTGGAAGGCCACCGGAATCGACAGACAAATCGTGGCTTCAGAGGGAAATGAAGTAATTCTGGGTATGATGAAAATCTTTGTCTATTACAGAGGCATGTTTCCAAACGGTTTCGAGACCGATTGGTTCATGCACCAGTATCGCATGCCTGCGCCTTCCGCCGCCGCTGACGGTTCAGCCGTCAATCCCAAGAAAAAGATCAAACTTTCCAAGGTACGTACCCATGTTTCATATCTTAAACCTTAATCTTGACAGGTTATCAGTTTGGGAAACGTAAATTGTGCAGAGCTCGGACAATGCTGCGGCCGCCATGAACAAGAACTGGGTTCTGAGCAAGATTTATCGAAAGAAGGAGGCGAAGATGCGGTTCTTCTACGATCTGACCGTTGATCCTTCTTCTTCTTTTTCATCTTCTTCTTCTTCTTCTTCTTCCGATTCAAGTGAGATTACAGTGGAAAGCCCTCTTACCCATGAACCAGATCATCAAGAGGAAAGCAGCAGCAGCAGCAGCAATAAACCTTAGCATGTTTTAGGGTTCTTGACCTTAAGAAAATGGGGAAGGATTGTGAGTAAGTGAGGGTTCGTATGAAAATAATCAATGGAAGAGGGTACTTATTTAATTTTATTATTGTTTAAGAAACTGTTATATTTGTTTTATTTTCATAATTCCAAAATCTGTTGTACTTTTATGTGCATTAAGAAGTATTTGTATCAAATTAATTATTTATTAAAATTAAAATAATAACAATAAACATAATTTTTATATAAGTTAACTATAAATTGAGAGTTCTTACATACATCATATTATAAAGAGAAACAATTTTAAAAAAATAAAATAACAAAGCAGTAAAAAGTAACTAAACCCAATTAGTATACTACCTTTTTCTAAAATAAACAAAAAAATAATAATAAATAATAATAAAAGTTAAAGAAGAATATTATTTATTATATATTTTATTATTTTTAATTAAAAAAAAAAAAGTTAGTTTCACTTCATTAATATAATCTAATATTTTGAATTTGGTAGAGAAACTTATTTTCTTGTACTAAAACCTTTTATACAAAGTTTTAATATTTTCTCTATCATATTAATAATCTTGATTTTCCAAAATATTACAATAATTCTATTTCAGACTAGTTATCATAGTACAAAACAAAGTTTCAGGTGTTATCTTTATCATTAGATTTTCACTAATAGTTGTTAATTTAAAAAGTCTCTAAAGAATAATGTGAAAGATTTTATAGGCCAAACATAGACTTAATTACATATCATTAAGGTATGTTTGGTTCTCAATGAACTTTAATATATAAAAAAAAAAATATTTTATTTAGTTCAAAATAAAATTTAAGTTTCATTATTTCTAAACTTGAAATTAAATTATAATATATATCTTTTTTTTAAATATTAAAAAATCAACACGATTACACCCACTTTCATTTGAGATGTTATTAGTGATAATCAAAGTTAAGTTTTTTATACAAAAACGTTTCTCACTTGAGATACCTTAGTGATTATTTTATTTTTAATGTTAAGTGTTTGGTAATATAGTTCTAAATGAATTTTAAAATATATGATTATTTAAATTTTAATTCACTATATTCAGGGACAATGTTGGGCTACACCTCAAAAAGATATATATATAAAAAAATATTGTAAAAATGTAATATTACCCTATAATTTCTTAAAACAATTCAATATAATTCACTATTGGTTTATCTATTTATTAAAAAATGGTAAAATTTATATTTACTCATTCGTTTTATTTAAATTTTTCTTATTATTTTTTTAAGCCCAACCTAATTTTTTTCAAAAATTTGGATCGTCACATCATATATTTACTTTCAAATCTAAGTTTAGGATTTTTAACATAGTAATTAAATTCTAATTACAATTACATCAATTCAAACATATAGCAAAAATGAAATAATGGAGTTAAATTTGATTTTCGTTCCAATTTCTTATAGTACTTTTCTCTAAACAAACATAACATGATAAATAATATTGCGATTTTTTAAGTATATATATTCATATTAATTAGAATTATATATTAAAAATGGAATCATGTTTTAAACTATTTTATATAAATGAAAAAAGAAAATAAAAGTTAAACATGTGATTTAAGACAATAAATAAATTAAGCTTAAAATTTGGAAAAGAATGACTCAAGAAAGACATCACCTATTTTGGAAAATTAAAAATATTCTACAATCAAAATTACTCATCTACTTAGAAAATATAACACACATCAATACAAATTTAAAAATAAAATAAAATAATAAAGCAGTAAAAATAACTAAACTCAATTAGTCTACTACCTTTTTCTACACTAAGCAAAAAATAATAATAAATAAATAAAAGTTAAAGAAGAATATTATTATAGATTTAAAAATACAAATTAAAGAGAAGAATATTTAATTTATGTGAATCTTTTTTTTAAAAAGAAAATACAAGAATGAAAATAAATGTGTACAAGTATATAAAATCGTAAAAATAAATAAATAAATAAATGTTAGACAAATATAACATACTTAGTCATACATAATTTTGTAAAGTTTCAAAAAAAAAAAAAAGAATGTGTTAGTAGAATTTAGAAAAAATTCGAAGTGTCTACAAAATTATTAAAATCGATGTTGAAATTAGAAATATTTTTACAATTATAAATATATCGATTTCAACCAAGAAAAATCAAATATTCTGTCAAACAATTCCTTATTCGAATTTTTGTGGAAAACCTTAATTTTTTCATTTTATAATTTTCTTTTAGAAATTAATTCAGGCATAGAAATAAATAAATTACACACAACAATGAATAATGTCATCACTATTTTTCTCGGTCGAAAACAATGTCATTGCAGAAAACTCTTGACTAGATGACTTGTAGGCAGAAAAACATGGTCGTTGGTATGGGGCTCACTAGATTTTTCGGTTGACTGAAACAATGAAAAGGTTGATCTTCTCGACCGAAAACCATGCAAGAGCGTTCATTTTAGTCGCTAGCTGTATTTCTCGGTCGTGACTTCAGAAAACCAGTTAGAAACTTAGCCATGACTAATTTTGGGGGTCGGCCGACCCTAAAATCTAAACACACACAAACACCAAAAACACGAACTAGCGGAAAAAAAATCAAAATTAAAATGTTTTTGGGACCAAATGTTTATTTTAAATTTAATAAAAACAATATATAATCAAAGAGAAATAATAAGGCACAAAATTATAATAAAAGTAAAACTACTGATATGTTATTTCATCTCTCTATCAACTCTCGGTCAAAAATATATTTTGTTTATTTTTCTGTCCGGCTATTGAAGACTTCATTTCATCTCTTTCTCTCAACTTTCTCCGGTGAAAATATATTTTGTTCATTTCTCTAACCGGCTACTAACAACTTCTTTTTTCGGCGCGACGACTTCTAAATAAATTACACACAACAATGTCATCACTAGTTTGTAGGCAGAAAAACACGGTCGTTGGCATGGGGCTCGCTATATTTCTCGGTCGACTAACTGAAAATCTTGCCAGTGACCTTGTTTTCTTAGTCGGATGGCGAGCAGGTGGAATCCTAGGTCAGAAACAATGACAAGGTTGATCTTCTCGATCGAAAACCATGCGAGAGTGTTCATTTTAGTCGCTAGTTGTGTTTCTAGGTCGTGGCTTCAGAAAACCAGTTAGAAACTTAGCCATGGCTAGTTTTTGGGATCGGCAGACCATAAAATCTAAACACACGAATTACACAAGAGCCCAAACTAGCGAAAAACAACTCAAAATTGAAATGTTCTGGGGACCAAATGTTTATTTTAAATTTAATAACAAGAAAGAGAAATGATGATAGGGCACGAAATTGTAACAAAAGCAAAGTTATTAGTCTGTTCACAGGTTTAAGAGTGAAAAAAAAAAGAAAAAAAAAAAGTAATGAAAACAAATCTCTTTCTCTCTCAAATCTATCCTTTCATCTCTCTATCAACTATCGGCCAAAAATATATTTTTTTCATTTTCCTATACGGCTATTGAGGACTCTATTTCATCTTTCTCTCATCTCTCCGGTAAAAATATATTTTGTTCATTTATCTAATCGGAGTCTGATAACTTCTTTTTTCGGCGCGACGACTTATATCTCGGTTGCGAAAATAAATGACATTTTTAAAAACATGGTCATGTTCTTTTAATAAAAAAACATGAACTTGTGTAAAAAAAAATTAACTGTTATTTTTTTTGAAAAAAAAACTAAATTTTTTTAACTAAAAAAGTGTTGAACATGAAGTTCAAATGAGCTGAACATAGAGTTCTTTAGAGCGAAACATAAAGTTCAAATGGGATGAACATAAAAAAAACTAAATTTTTTTAACTGAAAAATGACAAGAACATAGAGTTCATTAGCGCTGAACATGTAGTTCATTGACACTGAACATGATAAACTTTTTTTTAAAAAAAATAATTATTTTAACTTAAATATGACAAGAACATAGAGAACATGAAAAAATTTGAAAAAAAACTAAGTATTTTAACTTAGTTTTAATCAAAAACAAAAATCTAATTTTTTTACTTAATTTTTTTTTCCAAAAGGTTTATTATTTTCAGCGCCAATTAACTGCATGTTCAACGCCTGTTTGAGTTAAAAATCTTAGGATTGAAATTCATATTCAGCCTTTTTGAACTCCATGTTCAGCGACAATGAACTTAGGATTGACAACAGATACTTTGCCCACCCAGTAGTGAAGTATCAATTCCCGAACCCGATTTTTAATTTACTACCTGACCCCGACCCTAAACCCGACGAGTATCTCTATTTATATTCTCATCCCCGATTAGTCGGATACCAAATCCCGACGAATACCCCATTACATGATACTAGATATTAAAAAAATATTATATTTTAATTAACACATTTAAACTAAAATTATATAAATTAAATTATGTCATCAAGACTCGAACACAAACAAGATATAAACGACAATATATAAGATTCTTAACTTAAGCTACGTCATCGAGACATCAATGACAACTTATAAGATTGTTGTTAACTTAAACTATGTTATAAAAACATAAACGACAACATATAAGATTGTTAAATTAACCTCCATCATCAAGACATAAACAACCACACGTTTGGAACATCATAAGAAATTTTAGAAACACAGACTCGAATTGGATGAAATTCAATTCCATATTTCAAACTATACGTGAAATTAGAAGGTTTCCAAATTATTTACAGATTAATTAGTAAAAAAACTACATTATAATTTTAAATTTTAACGTCATAACTCTTAAAAAAGATATTATGCTAGATTAATTAACTAATTTAATGTTTCAAAATATATATAAAATATAATCATTTTTTAAAAATAATGGAAAACAAAGAAAGACCTTTTATTGATTGATGGATATAAAAAAAAAAAAAGTAGAACTTTTGACATGGATCATACATATATGGTAAATCTTATTAAAGAAAGTGGTTTTTGACTTTTTTTGAGAGTTGGTCACACCGGTAAATAGATTTGGTGAATATGTGGTGAATCTTGTAAAATATTGCTTCCACCATTATTATAAATATTGATCACCATGTTTTCACAACACTCACTTCTGTCTTCTTCTTCTTCTTTCTTTGGATCTCCTTCTCGATCTGATCAGTTGTTTCAATGGAGAATCTCAAGTTTGTCAAGGATGGTGTCTCAGTGAGTCTTCCTACTGGTTTTAAGTTTGAACCCAGTGATGAAGAGCTCATTCTCCATTACCTGCACAATAAGGTCATGTCCCGCCCATTGCCCGATGACAATATTATACCCGATTTCGAAGTCTGGAAATCGGATCCATGGGATATGCCAGGTACGTACATTGTTAGCATTCTTGATTTTCTGTCTATGAATTTGGAATTATATAATCTTTTCCGGCGCAGGTGATTCTGAGAAATATCGCCACTTCTTCAGCATGGCTTATAATGAATCCGTGAACCCAAATGGGGACATCCCCAACAGCTACGGCTACTGGAGGCCCACAGGATTCGACATACCAATCACGGTTACTAAGGGATTTGAGTTCATTTTTGCAATGAAGAAAATCCTTTCCTTTTACAGAGGAAACTCTCCCAACGGTACCCAGACGGATTGGATAATGCATGAATATCGCCTGCCTGCTTCCCCTGCCGCCGCCGCCGCCGCCGCCCACGTTTCGGCGGTCAATCCCTTCAAAAAGATCAAGCTTTCGGAGGTACCCATGTTTCCTATGATCTTAAACCTTAAATCTTGACATGCATCTAATCAATTTGGGAAATGTAAATTGTACAGAGCTCAGATGAAGCCGCGGCCTCCATGGACAAGTACTGGGTGCTGATCAAGATTTTTAGGAAGAAGAATGAGAGGAAGAAGGAGGTGAAGAAGGTGGTGAAAATGCCGTTCATCTCAGGTCGGAACTCTGCTCCTGCTTCGTCAAGCAACAAACCTTAGCACTTGTAGGGTTCTTGATTTTAATAAAAGGGGGATGGATGATTATGGGACTCGTGACAATTATGTAATTGGTGGTAGGATAAAAAATAATTTAATTGGAGGGTAATTCATGTGTTTCTTCTTTTAAGAGATTATTATATTAGCTTTATTTCAATAATTCGAAATTTGTTTTTAGATACTACTCTTTTATGTGCATGCATTAGCAAGTATTTATATCCAATTAATTATTTTTAAAATAATAACTATAAAACTAGATCAATTGATATTTCCTACCTCCATCATCTTATCGAGAGGAAAAAAATAGAAATAAAAAATTTAAAAGTTGTAAAAAATAACTAAACTCAATTAATATACTACCTTTTCTCTATTAAAAAATATGTATATTATATTAACATTCATTTTATTATTGAAAACCCTTTATTTATTTATTATTATTATTTAATAAATTTATGAAGTCAATAAAGACTTCTCACTTTAATTTAAATGTTTTTAATAAAAAAAATAAAATGTGAAGATTCCTAATGAAATATAAATCACTCAATATAAATATGATAATCTATCATATTAATAATATTAATTAGAATTTCCAAAGTATTAAAATAATCTCTTGTTCACACTAGCTAGTTATCATAGTACAAAACAAAGATTCATGTCTTATCTTTATGATGAGATTATTACTAATAGTTGAGTCAACAAAGTTTAGGTGTTATCTTTTGTCATTAGATTATTACTAATACTTGTTGTCTCAAAAAGTCTATAAACAATAATTAAAAGATTTTGTATTCTAGAGATACTTACATATCAATGAGCTATATTTGGTTCTAAATAAATAAAATACATTTATTTAGTTCAAACTAAAATTTTAATTCCATCATTTTACAAATCTTAAATTCAATATTATTTTCTCTCATATCATTTTTGTGTCATCATGCGTAGACAACTCTTGTTATTTTTTATTATACCTGCATCATTTTAAAAAAATTATAATAGATGTGGCATAATTTTTAATTATGTTGGAAGAAGTTACAAAGTATTAAAGACTCTACACTTTAGAGTAGAGATAAAAAAAAATGATAATAGATTTAACATAAATTATATCCACTTAAGTTTATTGGTTTTCATCTTTGTAACTTTTAATTTTATTAGAAATTTGTAAATCTTATAACTTTTTAGTTAACTCCTTACTTTCTATAAATTTCTTTTAATTGAAATATGATATACATAAAATATATTCTTAATACATAGCTCTTTAAGCTTCTTTAATTTTTTTTTTTTTTTTTTTTTTTTTTGGTAAAAATGACTTAGCGTCATTTCATTAAAAATTCCCAAAAACGGGGAAAAAAACCTACGAGTTTAAGAGATCATTCTCTACATGCCTAGAATAATTTTGAAGTCGTAACATTCTGAATAAAAGCTAAAAAGCTACAAACGTAAATGAATTATCTGATTACAATGCTTTAAATTCTAGTGAGTTTAAAAAACAGTAAATTTCAGTTCCTATAGATATTTCAATTCCTACAAATATTCTAGTTCTACTCCGTATTTGGAATTCTTCTTCACATTCCTGCGAGGGCGCTGCAATCCGATACAATATTTTTCTATAACTCTTTCAACGCTCCTGCGGGTTCTACCATATACCCTTGCATTCCGTTATTGCCAAATATTATACACCACTGGTCCAAAGCCGCACTTGAACACGCTTTTTGCAAATCTATTTCCCTTGGTTTTGAGTAGTGTTGTTTCTTTGATTTCATTTTATTCGCTTGAGAAACTGATTAGTTCCAGTCTTTTATAGAATTTGTCCCAAAGCTCCGAAGCAATATAGTAACTCCTGAATAGATGATCTATGGTTTCTTCATTTCCTCTACATATAAGACAACTCGTGTCCGGGATGCTCATATACTTACTAATACGATCACGAGTGCTGAGTCTTTCCTAGAAGGCGAGCCAAAGGATGAACTGGTGTTTATGGATAATCCTCGTTGACCATACAAGAGGAGTCCATTCTACTTTCTACGTTTTTTCTCGGGTTACCTCTCATATTTTCTTCGATACCAGCTTCCCATTGTCCTCAGCTTTCCATTCATGAATATCTGGTCTGTCGTGTAGTTGTATGTTACTTATATGATCAAGTATCCTCTGTCCTTTTGAATTTCTTCTCAGGAGTGAGTCTCAATTCCCGTCTTTAATGTCTCTAATTTTCGCTTCTGCGTAGTCCCTTCTAATACGGGTATTTTGAAACTCCTCCTTGTGGATGATAGGTTAGTTTTCGAACTAGGGGTCGTGGCAGAATAAAGTGTCTTTCCCGTCCCCTAGTCGGATGTCATAAAGATCTGCAATATCGTTTCTTAGTTTAAGAATCTTTTTCAGAGACCAGCTCATACTTTCATGAATTTTGCAGGTCCAGATGCTGGTTTCGTGTTTCATAAACCTCGTATGCACCCATTTGATCTATAGTGACTCCTGATTGCGCATCAAAACCCACAGATGATTGCTTGAAGGTGAGAGCCTTGTTCCATTCGATACAATTCTTTAAGTCGATGCCTCCCTCGTCATTCGGTTTGTAGAGAGTGATCCATTTGACTTTCTTTCCTCATCTTCCGCTACTGCCCCAGATAAAGTTCCTCATCAGCGTGTCAAGCTCCTTCATTACCTTCTTCGGAATGACCATCTGCTGCGCCCAATAGCCAACTATGCCCATGACCACGGTTTTGATAAGTTCGATCCTCCCTGCATAAGAAAGTTTTTTCGCTGCCCAACCAGATATCATGTTTTTTACCTTTTCAATCAGCGGCTTGTAGTGTGAGATCTCGATCTGCTTCGCGGTTAACGGAATTCCAAAGTACCTTACGGGAAGCTTCTTTAATCTTATATATATATAATGATGCTTAATTTTAAAAGTGTCTGAGTTGTTGGGTCGAGAACTGCAGTTAATTTGGATATATATATATATATATATATTATAGGTATGGATATTTGGGTCGGATTCTGGGTTGACCCGCCCATAAACTTAAAACGGTTAAAATAAAATTAAAAATGTTATAGGTATGTTTTGAACTCACGTCATAACACAAACAAGTACAACTCTTTAACGAACTAAGCTAATATTAAATATTTGTTTTTTTTATTTATAACGTTTCAACGTTATTTTTAATAAAAGTTAATCTTTTTAAAAATAAATATATATTATATATATAACCATATATTTAAATAAAAACAAATTAATATTTTTTTTATTATTTATCATTTTGTTATATTAATATTTTTTTAGTTCACTCCATATTTATTAGGTATATTATTATTTTGATTTTTTTTATATTTTTTTTTAACTTTTATATTTTTCATAAATAGTATTTTTACCAATAATTATTTTATAATCTATATAATTATATATATACCATTTTTAAAATTATATATATCAATCTATTTAAAACAAAATTAAATTAAATTTAAATAAAAATAAATTATTTTTCTTCTACATTTTATATTTAACACAAATTAAAAAATAATATTTGTCAATAAAATTAGTTTTAGTGTATCAATAAAAATTATTTGTCACTTTATAAAAAAAAACAAAATTAGAAATTTTATTAGTTTAAAAAATAAACGAATCCATACACAAAATTTTGAATAAAATTATTTAATCATAAGTGGTCTGATGATTAAAGTGGTCGCCTTCTACACTCGAGACTAGAGTTTGAATCCTTACTAATGCAAATTTAAGTGAATTATATATATGTGAATAAGAGACAAATATAAAATATATGATCATATATTTGATTAGACACATTAGATCAAGAGGTTAAGAGTTAATTGAAATTGATGATTGATTTACCAAGATATAAGATATCGGTAAGGTAAGAAAATATCACAAGGTTACGGAATTAGAGGTCAATTAAGATTAATGGTTGATTTCCAATAGATAAAAGATGTGTGAAAGTGTGATTGAGATGTGATTTGTCAATGATTAAAATATTAGTAACAAATGACCGTAAAGTCACAAGATTAGAGGTTGATCGAAATTGATAGTTGGTTCTTTTTAATTGTCCTTCTAATTATCCATTCCTCAAAAAAATTGAATGTTTTTGCTTCACACTCATTCAACCATATAAATCTCACAAAATAGATCTTTGAACTCTAAAATGTATTTTTATTGGCTATAGTTCAAACCATATAGGCTATTATTGTCTATATCTTCCTTCTAGAATATATATCTCTTGTAATGTCATTTTGATGAACAAACATTTTCATACCATTCCCTCCACTTACATTATCTTTTCCTTTTCTATCGCGTTAATCACCTTCAATCTTTCCAACTTTAACATCACAAACCCCATATTTACTATTTTCCCAACACATGAACATTCATCATCATCATAAAATTTCGACCATCAATCTTCATCAAACTAACCTCTTGAAACAATCCTCCTACTCTATATAAACTTAACTCCCCCAATTTGTAGAAATTTAATCACCACCCTTTAAAATAATTTTCAAAAAATATAAATTCATCAAGGTGAAAAATAAATTAAATAATTATCTTCATTATTTTGATCCAAAATAATTAAGGCTAAAAGAAAATTAAATAAGTATCTTAGATAAATGTTCTATTCATTTAATTCAAAATAATTAAAATTAAGACTAAAAATAAATTAAATAATTATTTAGGAAAAAAATTATATCAATTTATCCTTCAATAATTAAAATTATAGTAATTAAATAATTAAAATAAAGCACTAAAATACACAAAATAAATAAAATTGACATAAATAAATTTTATTTATATTAATTAATTTATATATTGGGCATATAATAAAAAATAGGAGAAGGCCAAAAAGCGCCAAAGCAAATAGGCCGCCACGCGGAGTCCAGAGTCTAGAGGTGCAACCATCTGGCCAAACGAAGGGACGCCCAGGCTAACAGAAGGAGATGAGGCGCCCAACACGGATAGCATGCCCAAGGCCGCACCCAATGCACTTTTGCGGGCACGACTACATCCTTATTTCCCTGAGACAAAGGAAAAGCATCAAGCCTTTTTGAACATGGTGCGGAAAATGTAGAGCATTCGATTTTACTTCTTAAATACGTTATAGATATTTTGAAAATCCCACTTCTCTTCATAAACATTTCTTTAATTTGATTGTTCTTAACTTTTTTTTAATAGTTGGATCTCAAGTCATCTTGTCAATTGTGATTTATCAAATAAAAACTACAACTTATATTTTAATTAATATGTGTTGCTCTTTATACGTCTCAATGAGAATTAGAAGTGTTCGAAATAAATAAATTTGTGGGAAATGATTTTGTCGGTTATGTAAATTAAACTATGTCATTAAGATATAAACGACAATGCACTTAACTCAATGGCTCATAGTACTAAATTCAGAAACATCATTTAAAAGCTTTAAATTGCGGCTATATAATCAAAATAATAATAATAGAGAATACATGTAGCATTTGTAGACAAGGTATTGAACATTTAATTTTTTTTAAAAAAAAAAACAGTTATAGTTATTTTGAATATCCAACTTCATCGTTTAATACATGTTTTGTATTGAAGATTAGATGGTAGAAAAAATGTGGTTGTTAGTGTATCAGTCAATAACATTATTAAATTAAATTATGACATCAAGACAAGACAAGATAAACAACAACACTTGTTAACCTCAATAGCTCATAACATACCAAAATGATATTAAATGATTTCTAACATTAACCATATTGCCGACAAATTGTGAAAAATATTAGATAATTTCAAATATTCGACTTCCTTTTTTAAATACATCATTGATTTCATTGCACATTAAAATATTTAACAATTGTACCCCTAATCAACTTGTCGTATGTGATTTATTAACTAAAAATGTCAACATAGATAGATTTTTGATTAAACTATTTCATAAAGACGTAAACGACAACAAATTAAACTATGTACATAAACGATAATACACTCTACCACAATATGAAGAAACATTTCTACTCAAACTAAGGATTCTATAAGTGTCATGGCAAGAAACTCAACCATAAATTTGCTTACAAAACATTAAAAGATATATATATATATATATATATATATATATATATATATATATATATATATATATATATATATATATATATATATATATATATATATATATATGATAAATTATTATTAATAAGTAAAATCAAACAAGTCCTTGAAGGATATTATTTTAAACTATAAAGTGGCATTTTATTGTGATATCATTAAGAACTTTTGACATAAATAAAAGTGTTTTTTTTTTTTTACAAAAATATGCCAAATAAAAGAGGGTTTTGAGTGCTGTTCACACCAAAGTGATTTCGTCAATCTATGGTCAAGCTCTCAACTCTTATTATAAAAGCCCACCATGTTTTTACAAACACTCACCCATCTTCTTTCTTTCTTTCTTTCTTTCTTTCTTTCTTTCTTTCTTTCTTTGAGTTTTTTTTTTCAATGGAGAGACTTCCTACTGGTTTAAGGTTCGAGCCAACCGAAGAAGAGCTCATTCTTAATTACCTGCACAATAAGATCATGTCCCTCCCATTGCCCGCTGACATACCAGTAATCGATGTCTTCAAATCTGATCCATGGAATTTGCCAGGTACATTCTTGTTTCAATTTGTAATCCCCTGATTTGTTAATTTGGAATTCTATAATCTTCTCTGGCGCAGGTTATACTTATCAGCAAGTGATTTACTTCTTCAGTACTACCGATGAAGCTAAGTACCCAAATGGAGACATGCCCAACTGCTCTGGCCACTGGAAGGACACCGGCATCAACAAAGAGATAGTGGTTTGTAAGGGAACTGATGTAATAGTGGGCATGAGGAAAACTCTTGTCTTTTACAAAGGATACTCTCCCAACAGTTCCATGACCGGTTGGGTCAATTATCAGTACAGCATACCTGCTTCCGCCGCCGCCGACGGCCTCGACGGTACAGTCATCAGTCCCATGAAAAAGATCAAACTTTCGGAGGTACCCATGTTTCATATCTTAAGCCTAATTAATCTTGACAAGTAATCAATTTGGGAAATGTAAATTTACAGGGCTCGGCTGATGCTGCCGTTTCCATGGATAATTACTGGGTTTTGAACAAGGTTTATAGGAAAACGATTGATGCCAGGATGAGGATGATTTTCCTCTCCTTTTGGAACGCTGCTCCTGCTCCTGCTCCTGCTTCTTCCGATTCCAGTGTGATTACGGTCGAAAAATCTCTTACCCATGAACCAGATCATCAGGAGGGCGGCAGCAGCAGGAAGCCTTAGGAATTAGGGTTCTTGTTTTTCGTTCTATTTTCGACCAATAAAAATGCAGTCTTTCGTACTATTTCATTTTACAAAGGGGACGGTTATTATGTAATTTGACTCTTGTTTAAGAGTTATTATATTATGTTTATTTTCATGGTTTAAAAATATTGTTCTTAGATATTACTGTGTATTAATAATAAGTATTTTTAATTATCATTAAAATTAAACTAAGTTAATTATAATTTGAGAATTCTTACTTACATCATCTTATAAAAAAAACTAACTAAATCCAATTTTTATTCAAATTGAATTTCAAATTTTTAAATTTTTTAAGCTTTAATTTCAATATATATTATATATTATATATTATGATGAAATGTATTAAATGTGATATAAATATATATACTCTCAACTGTAAAAGTTACTAAATATAAGCTTAAAAGTGGGAAAACATTACTTGTTCAAAAATTAAAAATACTAAGTCAAAAGTACTCATCTACCATACTTAATTCTTATTTGAAGGCTACCTAAAATTGGTTGGGTGAAATTCAAATTATAATTCTAGTAAGTAAAAGATATGAAAAAAAAATGTATAGTAACTTATTTTAAAAAATAAATATTAATTAAAAAAATGCATTGTTAAATTTTAATATATAAATTTATTTGTTTAGCTTGATTTAATTTTGTTCTGATTTTTATTTTCAACATTTTTCCTAAGTATGGTTTCAAAATGTACATATGTTTTCATATTTACCGAGTTTCTTGAAGAAGTCTCTTATTGATAAAAGTTTTTCTTCAGAACGTATGCATTAATCAACTCATTCACACACATTAAGTGGTTCATTAATGGAGGCCCGACATATTCTCTCATCCTTTCGCCTCTAAAGTTTCAAAATGATTTTGATCACAAATATCGCAAGAAGTATCTACAACGAAGTCTACTTCAATTATCTAACTATGTAAGGACATAAGTTTTCTCTCCTAATCATCTCTTCCGACCTCCACTATGGAATTCTTGTCGATTATTTCATAACTTTGATCAATCAGGATAACTTATATATTTAGAATAAAATTTAAAATGCTAATTCTAGTTAATCATTACAAACATAACCTAGCCAACATTGGATTTTCTTTGTAATTTTAATTATCCTACTTTTACCATAAACCATAACTTTATGGTAAATAATATATAGGATAGCGATTACTCTTTTTTTTGAAAAATTTATGTATTGAACCAAAGATTTTCCAAATATAAAGTTACAAATTCCATAAAGTAAAAATGGATAAACGAATGTCCTCGAACAATAACTATTATCATCCAACAAGATAATTAAACATCCCTTCCAAAAATTATTTAAATATTTTATCTCTCTCTAAATCAGATAGATTTATTTTTTTCTATTATAACAAATTTATTTTATTAAAAAAAGAAATAAAAAGTATAATAAAGAATATTTATAATGTTTTTAAACCTAACTTAGTTAGATATAATATTTTGAAATGAAACTTGATAAGGTACCTTAAGTATAATTAGTGGTGTGGAGTCATATGCTAGCTTTGAATATTTCGAAAAAAAAAAAATATTTTTTGAAATGAGTTCAATTTTCTCTATAATAACATCAAAATCTATATATTATCTTTAATCATATTCCATTTCAAGATTTGTGGAAAACATCATAGGCTCTCTTTTGAAGAAATGGTCTCTCTTTTTTTCTTTTTTTAGGAGGAGTCATACATATATATCACTATATTTCTTTATTGTGATCCATGAAACCTCAATAATTATTATTATATTACTATAGGTTAAACTAGTAAATATTATTATTATAGCTAGCATAGTTCCCACCAAGATCAATTAGGCGGGTTCATCAATTATTAGTTGTCCATTTATTCTACCACATTCTATTATAAAGTTTCACATTTTAATAAGTACATTAATTCCGCGTTGGACTTAAAGCTTAAGTAGAAGGTTAGGAATGATTATTTGTGAGATACGACGATACGCTTCTTGAGTAAGATGAACTCCGTCCCAGCTTATGTAGGTTGATGGATTAGGGCAAGCCGTCGTACCAATTGAGCCACACATTCTGTTTAGATCGAAATTGTATTGCCCTCCTATGCCACAACATGCCTTCACCAATGTTTCTCTTTTGAAACCTGCCAAATTCAATAAATTTACCTAAAATCATTTTTTTTTGTCAAGTATATATTTCGGAAATAAATCTAAATGAGATGGCACTTCGAGACCTAATTTAATTAGGCATAAATTTATACAAGTATTAACATTTTATCATCCAAACCTATTAATTGCTTACCCAAAAGTGGAGCTCCTAGAAGGAGAGAACGAAAGGCATTGTAAAAGTCTTCATAAAGTATTATAGCCTGAGGGAATTCTTGTTGAAGAGAGATAAGAGCTGTTTGGAGATCGTGGTTGTATAACTCCACAAACACATTGAAACTACGCAAGCATCCAAACAGATCATAGCCATTTGTATTGTTAGTCCCATTGGAGAACAGAGTAAGATAGGCTGGACGGCATCCTATGGGAATGTTCCCTGGAACCACAATTCTCTTTCCTCCCAATTTTATAATCTCCTACATTCAAAAATATTATATATATATATATATATATATATATGTGAAGAAATTATTATTAATTCTTATTTATATATATCAAAATGACCACAGTTCCAACGATATACTTACTTTAACGACGTCAATAATGGAACGAACTATAAGGGGCACATAGGTCTGAACTTCCGAGATTGATTTCCCCGACACGAATGCATTATTAAAGTCGTCATCTCCCATTACACTCACAAAAATCACGGACTTTTGTAACCTATTCTTGACGCAATCTGATTATAATACATATAAATTAAAAGAATTTTGAAAATTAAATCAAATTTATGATTTTTGTACCACTGACAGTCTGACACGATATGTATGTGTTTGCTAGTTTAAAAAAATTACCCGTTTCCTTGGTGGCACAATAATTATTGATGTTTGTTTCAAACCATTCAAGTTGTTGATAGAGAGGAATTGTTTGGGGCACGATTAGTTGGATTCCTCTTTCCGCGAAGAAAGAATTATTCAAAGCCGTCCCTCCATCTACCGCAAAACTAGCACCTTTATCGAACGAAGCTGTTGTATCCAAACTTGGAGGCGTCAACGGCAATTCGAGAGCTTTAGCTACGCAACATGCAAAGAAACATTAAATGTTGCCCTAGTTTTGCATGAAAATAAATGATCTTTTAAGTAAGACCAAATTGAACTTACAATGAATTAATACTTGTATAATAATTATGAGAAAGAAAATAATGCGACTAAATCGTTGACCTGTTGGTCATTTTTTCTTTGTTTTGAATAGATAACTTATTATGTCAATATTTAAACTAAAGGGTTTCTCTATTTAATTATGATTTTGGCGACTAAACAAATTAATAAAATATTTCATCCTTTAACAAAAGTAATATATAATAAGTTTACCGATGTAGTCTATAATGAGAAGGCCATCGCTCAACCGACCCGTTGCTCTGCCAATTGTTTGACCATAAGGTAAACGTGCGGGGAGGGCATTAGGATTGAGCCTAATGATGTTTCCAGTGTCTGAAAACGCGTTTCCAAGCACGTAAATTGATTCAACCGGAGAAGAAAATTTGATTGATTGAGCCAGTACACCAGAAAGAAGCATGAATACCCAAAATGCACATTCTCCTTTCATTGTTTTCATGAATATAATGATCTCCTTAAGCTGTGAAATGAGTCCATTTATATATATGATGTTTGAAAGTGATGTACCTTACTCTAATTTAATTATACTATTTATTAAGATGATGGGCAATAATCTGTTATCCTATTAGTCTATCTAATAAATTAAGGGCACCAAAGTCAAGAAGAATGTTAAACATTGCATGTATTCTCGAATGGAACTCCTTTTAATGTAATTATTAGAAAACAAACAATTATTGAAAACAAATGACAAATGATGTATATAATTTGATTGATCATTAAGGTTGAATTTGCCGCCCTAGGCTAGGCTAGGATAGGCTAGGCTAGGATAGGATAGGCTAGGCTAGAAGAGGGATAACCCAATTTAAATTGAATTGTGAATATAATGTTAGGCCTTGTTCGGTTGTGGGTTTTTTAAAAAACCAAGAGAGAGAAAAATTGGATGATGGGTGATGATTTTGAGAAATTAATGATTAATTTTGGTAAAAAGACTTAAAGAGTATTGATATATATAAATAAAATAAAAAATAATAATTTAAAATAGAGGGTATTTTTGTATTTTGGTTAATGATATGAGTGATGTGATTGGTGAGAAGTGATTGATTGGAAAATGGATTTTGTATGGGTTTTTTAAATAACCCAAAGAGAACAAGGCCTTAGAGTTAGATTAGTTTTCTAAATTGAAAATAATAAAATAATTTGATTGATTGAGCCAGTACACCAGAAAGAAGCATATGAATTGGTAAAAGAATACCCAAAATGCACATTCTCCTTTCATTGTTTTCATGAATATAATGATCTCCTTGAAGCTGTGAAATGAGTCCATTTATATGTATGATGTTTGAAAGTGATGTACCTCCCTCTAATTTAATTATTCTATTTATTAAGATGATGGACAATAATCTACGCAATACAAGGTGTTTGAAATTGATTGGTTATCCAATTAGTATATCTAATCAAAGGGCACCAAAGTCAAGAAGAATGTTAAACATTGCATTCCCGAATGGAACTCCTTTTAATGTAATTATTAGAAAACAAATTATGTAATTTGATTGATAATTAAGGTGGAATATGAAGGATTGATTATAAGATTGCATAAAGGATAAAATTTAGTTTGATTCTCGATAACAAAAAAAAAAAAAAAAAAAAAAAAAAAAAAAAACCAATTTAAGTTGATATAATTGTAATTAGATTAGTTTTCTAAATTAAAAATAAAAAGAATAATTCCATGACTAATTATGTGTGCTCAAACATTTTTTCAAGAGTTCAATATTTATATTTTGAACATACAAAAAAGAATATTACGAATCAATAAAATGATTTTACTAAAAAATATAAAGTTGAAGATGAAAGTGATTTTTGATAATTTAATCCACTATTTTTATTTAATTTGGATCATTACAAAAATTATGTATAAATGAAATAGGTTTAAATTTTTAAAAAAAGAAAAAGAAAAGTTATGAAATCAACATGGTTGAATGGAAAATTAATTTATTTGAGATTATTTAAGTTGGTTCTTTTTATAGTTAATAAAAATTGAAGTGAGTGATTTAATTGTTGAAAACATACGCTAGTAAAAAAAGAGGTATCAAAAGTCGTTACTGAAAGCATCAAAAGTCGTTACTGATAACGGCAAATAAAACCGTTACCATATATATGTGATAAGAATTAAACAAATTCAAATACCCAAGATCAATCAAGCTCTAATGACTTCAAGAGAAATTCTTTCATGTAGTAAATGTATTTGCCTTCAAGAGTGTGTCTAATTATATATACAAATTCTCCAATGGGCAATTTAGAATGATATTTAGAATCTTTCATATATATTTTTTAAAATAATCCACAATAATATTATATTTAAGCACATCCACAAAAAATATTACATTCGAGTGAAGAGAATAATTAAATAAATAAAAATTAATATCTACGGATCAAATTTGCTGGTGTAAAATAGAAAGTTTATATATATATATATATATATATATATATATATATATATATATATATATATATATTAATCAAATAATCAAGAAATTGAGAATATTAATTTATTCATGTCTATGCCAAAATGTGAAGCTAGGCGTCCTAGTCAAAGTGATGGATAATAATTGGTCCCTAGCTCCTTCATATTCATTCTATTATAAAGTCAACTTTTTTAACTTAAAGATATTTTGTGTATAAATTTATTTGAATAAATTTTTAATTATTTAAAAAATATTTATTAGTTCAATTTTGAGAAATTTATTCTTTTTAAGTGAAAATTTAGAAGATATTTGATATATAATTATTAAATAATATTTTTATAAATATAAAAAAATATTTTAATTAATTAATTGAGTGATATAATTGATAATTTTTTTTTAATATATTACAAAAAATAAGATTTACAATTCTTAGCCAAACAACGTCAAAGAATAACAAATTAATCTGCTTAAAAATAATAAAACATACTAATATTTATAAGAACAATAATAATAAAATATAATGGTAATTAGAAGCATATAAATTATATATAAATATTGAAAGGTGTCTTAAAAAACATATAACTAGTTGATTTTATATGCTGTCAACATAGCATGCATATACTCAAATTGATCATGTTGAAGTTCTAACATAGTCAAGTAATTCTTTTGGGGAATGCAGGTGGATTGAGTCGAAGAATTAATCGTTTCAATAACAACTTCATTATTGATCGACTAGTGTATATCACCATTTTTAAGTATATGTAGTTAATTTTAGCGTAAAGTTTGAAGCTTTTTTATATGTCTGATTTGTTCACCCAAGCTGAAGTTAGAATTATTATTGTCGTGATTTATAACTTCGAATTGTTTTTTTTATTGTGATTTATGGAGGATGTTAGTACGATTTCAGCCCTAATGACCTTTGGACTTCCATTTAAATTATAAGGATTTTAATGAGAATTCAATGTATTTGATTTTTTTTTTATGTAAAACACTCTCTATTTGACTTATTATATATTGATTTAAAATTTTAAAATCTACACATATATTAGAAAATGTTAGAAATCTTGTCATGAAAATATATATATATATATATATATATATATGATGTTATAAACAAATTAAATAAATACAATATTACAAATAACGAAATCACCAGATAAAATGTTGATTCGAGGCATGTGTTAGACACACTTCCCTTAAAACAGTTCCATCGTCTCTCGTTTGTGGCTGGAGTTTATCGTAGATGGCTGTCTCCCAGGGTACAACGAATCCAATAGTGATTCTGCACTGAAATCACTACTCGTCAAACTTGATCAGTGTACCTGAACTATCACCGGGTTTCAACGGAAAATATCGAGCGAAGAACTCGAAGAACACTCACAAAATAAGAAGAGGGCTTTTGGAATTCTAGAGTGAGAAAAATATAAGATGATTAAAATGTTTGAGATTAGAGATGAGAGGTTTTATATTGTTGAAAAGTTAAACTTTCATAAAAATAAAATCAACCATTAATCTTTGATCCAAAGACAAACCTTGATTGCCTCTTAATTGCCCTTTGTATTTTCTCTTCATTAGAAAATACACGTTACATGATTTTCTAAATTGCTAATAAATTGATAGCAATAATATCATGAAGGTTACAAGGACAATTAACAAAATTAAATATATTTAATTTGATAATTGTTCTTCAAACCATTAAATGTTAATTACATAATTAACAAATTAATTATAATAATTTAATTAATTGGATCAAATTTCACTTTAATTCACGTTTGAATTTAATGTGAATTTTATTTGATTTTATTTATCAAAATTCTCATTTCCATTCATTAATGGAATTTATGAATTAGTTTAAAATTCCAACAGAAAATTGTATCATATAAATTCCATTGTTTTGTGTTCTAACAAATTATTAGCTAGGCCGGCGAAATAGGTTTAAAAATCAAGATATGGCTAGCCAATGAATTAGGTTTAAAATCCATTTAGCTCCTCCATGGGGGGCAATTCCTAACCTAGCAAGCATTAATATTTGAATCTATAGAGGAAAATACCATCATGAAAGCTTATCCTCACCACTCCATAGTCAACTAAACTAATTTTAGAGCTGCTTCGGATAGAAATATTTAAATAAATGTTGATCGGGTTATTTTGAGAAATTGTATTTTGTTTTAGTAAAATTATTTAAAAGGTATTCCTATATAACGATATAATAAATTATTTAAAAAAAATATAAGGTGTTGAATTATGTGATTGATGAAAGAATTAATAAAATAATTTTTATTATGGTTGGATTAAAAAAAACAAGCCGAATTCAAAATTTTATTTATAATAAATTTCATTTTTATCCATATAATTGCAATCTTATTGCAGAGTCCAACAAAGAATAATTGGATTTTGTTTTTTTTAAATAATAAACATATCTCCTATTCGGTTTTGAAAAATCCTGCATTGATACCATTATACCATATACTCTAAAAAAAATATAATAAATTATTACATAAAATTTTTAAAATATATATTTTTTAAATGTCCATATATATTAAAAATGAAAAGAAAAAAAATCGTTTAATTTGAACGACAAAACATGATATGAAAAAAAAAATAAGGTACTCAAAAGGTTATTGAACTCGTAAATTCTCGATAAAAACGATTAATTCACTCGACAGACTCTACTGGTTTTCCTAAACGAATTTCAGAAAGCGTCATAATAATAGCATCATTAATGATATGCATCGGGCAACTTAGATTATTGAATGATCGACGATTTCTCTCAAACCAGATAGTCCACCAAAAAATAATTGAGATGGTAACCTAAATAAGTAGGACTGTCATATCAGCCGCATTAATTCAAACTTCCCAACAACTACTCAAATACTTGGGTATCACTCAATGAATTTTGGTAATACTTCACAAAAGACTTCAAATATTAGTCACCTCTCGACAATGTAAAAATAAGTGAGTTGTCGATTCAATCTCTTTGTGACACATACGACTAACCATAATACAACATTTTTTCATGTACATATCATCCGTAAGAATTCTATTGTGAAATCTTTGACTCCCAAAGTTTTATTTTCTAACAAAATTATATGAAATCATCTTAGAGAATAATTTGTAGCAATGCCCAACATGAAAACTATCAATATTTTGCCAACGAATAACGTCTTGTTTAAACGGAGACATAAATTAATTTTTTATTAAATATATATTGTAATATATTAAAAATTTATATTATTATACAGAAATAAACTTAAAACTTTTATAAAATATAAAAGATAAATAAATATATTGACGTTATTATATATTTAATTATATTTATTAGTGTTTTTCGTCACATTTCCGGAAAAAACCGGTTATTGTTCTACTTAATTATGAATCATAATGGAATAGACACTAAATAATCTATAGTCTATCTAATATATATAATATAAAATAAAATAAATATTTTAATCAGAACTAATGATCAAAGAAAAAGGAATATGTGTGAAATAAAGAGTGAACAAAACTTGTGTGTCTTAAGCCTCTTGAAGAGGAATTAGGTACTTGGCCTATACACGCATCAAGCCAATAATGGAAAGATAACATTATGAATTAGTCTAATGAGACGATCGACTAGAATAATTAGTAGTATGAAAGATGAACTAGCTAGGTTTCATGATCCACCAAAACACAACTGGAATAAAAACTCATTGTTTGGTTTGGTCTGGTCAACAAGGGCCATAATAACCACGATCCATGCATCCAAAGTAAATTTCACAACTTCAAAATCATAAAATTACAATAAAATAAATATAACATCAATTTCACAAAATATAAAGAATCTAAGTGTGATGAAAACAATATGTTATAATAACTAAAATAAATATTGATCACCATGTTTTCACAGCACTCACTTCTGTCTTCTTCTTTCTTTGGATCTCCTTCTCGATCTGATCAGTTGTTTCAATGGAGAGTCTCATGTTTGTCAAGGATGGTGTCTCAGTGAGACTTCCTACTGGTTTCAGGTTCGAGCATACCGACGAAGAGTTCATTCTTCATTACCTGCACATTGCCCGCTGACGTGATACCCGAGTTTGAAGTCTGGAAATCGGACCCATGGGATATGCCAGGTACATTATTACCATTCTTGATTTTCTGATCCCCTGTCTGTCTGTCTGTCTGTTAATTTGGAATTATATAATCTTTTCCGGTGCAGGTGATTCTGAGAAATATCGCCACTTCTTCAGCTTGTCTAATGAATCCGTGAACCCAAATGGGGACATCCCCAACAGCTACGGCTACTGGAAGCCCACAGGAATCGACATACCAATCGTAGTTACTAAGGGACTTGAGTTCATTTATACAATGAAGAAAATCCTAGTCTTTTACAGAGGCAACTCTCCCAACGGTACCCAGACCGATTGGATAATGCATGAATTTCGCCTGTCTGCTTCCCCCGCCGCCGCCCACGGTTCGGCGGTTAATCCCTTCAAAAAGATCAAGCTTTCGGAGGTACCCATGTTTCCTATCTTAAACCTTAATCTTGACATGCATGTGATGTAATCAATTTGGGAAATGTAAATTGTACAGAGCTCAGTTGCTGCTGCTGCTGCTGCCGCCATGAACAAGTACTGGGTGCTGATCAAGGTTTTTCGTAAGAAGAATGAGAGGAAGAAGGCGGTGAAGAAGGAGGTCGAAATCTCTCCTACCCATGAACCAGATTGTCAAGAAGAAACCAGCAGCAAGAAGAAGCAAGAAACCTTAGTAGTATCTTAGGGTTCTTGATTAATATAATTATGTAATTGGTAGGTGGATTAAAATAAATCAAGTGTAATTCTGGACTTTGTTATATCTTTAAGAAATTAATATATAATATTTATTTTAATTCAAAATTTGGTCTCATATTATGCATTAACAAGTATATATTTATATCAAATTAATTATTCATTAAAATTAACTACTAACAATAAAATTAGATAATTCCATCATCTTATCAAGAGAAAAAAATATATATAAAATTGTAAAAGGTATCTAAACTCAATTAATATTCATTAAAATATATTAACATTGATTTAATTTTGAAAACCCTTTATTTATTTAAATGTTAATAAATTTATGAAGTTAATAAAGACTTCTCACTTTAATTTAAATGTTTTTAATAAAAAATAAATTGTAAAGATTCCTAATGAAATTATAAATCAAATCTATTATATAATTTGTTATGTTTGGGATGAGATATTAGATTGTAGATAAAATAATTTACAATAACTGGTTGGTTTATTAATATTTATGTATTATTTTAGGTATAATTTATACATTGAATGTGGTATAACATAGTACCTACTCATATACCTATTATAAAATGTATAAGCATTTATAAATTTTTATAATTCTCTTTTACTCTTTAATTTTATAAAATTATTAAAATTTTAATTTTTTTTATTATATTTTAAAATATAATAATAATAAACTATAACTAATATTTTTATTTTTATTTAAATTTGTTTAATTTTCTAATTTAAATAATAATAATAATAATAATAATAATAATAAATGTGCAATTAAATATATATTTTTTATATTTTTATTATCTCCATAGAAAAAATATATTATTTTAAGAATAATTAACCAATAATGTTAAATAAAAATACAAATTTATTAAAATTTTAATTTCTTTATTATATTTTAAAATATAATAATAATAAACTATAACTAACTATTATTATTATTAATTAATGCAACTTATATTTATATAATTTATTTTTGAAACTAAATATAATTATACATTCTAATTTCAAATATTATTTTATAAAATTATTATTATTTTTTAAAAACAATTAATATAAAAATTTTAAAAATATAAAAATATTTATAATAATACATAAAATTTTAAAATAATTACTAAATATTAATTAATATATAAATATATTTTATTTATATAATTATATAAGTTAAATTATATATAAAATAATGTAAACCATATAATATAATTCTTTATTTAAAAAAATATATTTATATGATGATTAAATATTTTTTTTAATAATTTCAATATAATTAATAATATAATTACCTATAAGATAAATATTAAAATAATAATTAAAAATAATTTATATATAGATAAAATAGTATTTTACATTTCTTATTCATTTCTTATATTACCAACCAAACACAATCTAATAAAACTTATATAATTTATACTTATTATATATTCTCAACAAAATACTAATAACTTATATAATTTATATTTTTTAATATATCTTATAATTTATACCCTTTATAATTTATACCAATATAACTAGTAGTATGTACCAAACACTACCTAAATAATATTAGACTTTATAATAAATTAAAATAATTTATTTCTCTTCTCACGTTAGTTATCATGAAACAAAACAAAGTTTCAGTTGCTTATCAAAGGATTATGACTAAAGGATTATGACTAAGGCCTTATTCGGTTATGAGTTTTTTTAAAATTCAAGAGAGATAAAAATGGAATGATATGTGATAATTTTGAGTATAGAACGATTACTATACCAAAAAGACATAAAAGATATTTATATATATAAATAAAATATAAATAATAATTTAAATAATAATTTAAATTAGAAAATATTTAAATATTTTAGTTAATAAAATAAATGATGTAATGCTAAAAAAATAATTAATTAAAAAAATTACTTTAGTAAAATTAAAATAAAAACAAGTAGAAAACAAGGCCTAATACTTGTAGACTCAAAAAGTCTATAAAAATAGTGTGAGATTTTGTATGGCAGAAATAGACTTACATATCATTAAGGTATGTTTGGTTCTGATTAAATAAAATACCTTCATTCATTTCAAACTAGCATCATTTTACGAACCTGAAATACCTTCATACCGAGAGGTTCGACCAATGATCCTTGGTCTGAACCGAACCGTAGGTTCAAGAGGTCCGACCGATGTTCTTGAGCTAGGACCGAGAAATCCGACCGATGGTATTAACCTATGACCGAGAGGTCCGACCTTGTGACTGAAACTCCCTAACCCTAAGACCGAGAATCTTAAACCTAGAATCGAGAGTCCCATCCCTAGGACCGAAATTTCTAACCTTGGGACCGAGACTCCCTAACCCTAGGACAGAGAATCATAACCTTAAGACTAAGAGTCCTAACCTAGGACCGAGAGTTCTAACACCAGGTCTGAGAGCTCCCGCACCCAAGATCGAGGGACTTCGCCTAGAGCTATCCCAAAACCAAGATGTTTATACGCCTCGACCGTGAAACTTAGCCCAGGCTAACCCAAGACTGATAGGTTTTTACACCTAAACTGGTAAGATCAGCCAATGACCGAGAGTCCTTAGCACCTCGACCGAGGGACTTCGACACTCCGACCAAAGATCCCAAACCGAGAGTTTTTTGACCTCGACCGATAAAAACAAACCCTAGTAATATTATTTAGGTGTTTCCACTCTAGTTATCATCTGCAACAGGTACCATCATTTAAATATTGTTGTTTTAATATTTTAAATAAAGTTAAAACCTAAAATCATGACTAGGAGCGGAAGTATAATTGGTTAAAACTCAAACGTTATACAACCGATTTTCAAAAAACTAATTTTATAAGTAGATACCATTTTTAAAACGGGTACGAAAGATGAAGCGCGAAAGCCCTTTCCCGAATATCAACAAACTACGAACTCAAAGAAAACTTTGGTCAATACGTTTGTCAACTTTTATTGATTTTCAAAAATCAATTGACGACTTTGTTTTAAAATAAATAATCTTTCAAATTAATTATGTTTAATTAATTTAAGTTAATGGATTTTTAAATCAAATTATAATTTAATAAATCCTTGAATTATTTAAAATTGAATCCCACAATTAATTATTTTCAAAACGCTGTCATATATTAATGACATCTTTTAAAAATTATATTTTATTTTAAAAGAAAACTATTGACACGCAAATTGATGTTAAACTTCTCGAAACTCGAGCTTTTCCACATGACCCGATACAATAGGAATTTGACGGGGTTACAATTTGTATGGAGAGAAAAATGATAAAAAGGCTAAATAATTAAAAAAACATTGTTTATTCCATAATAAAATAAAAATTACATTTCATTCAAGTATGCCAACAATTGCTTACAATTTTATATAAGAAACTTTCTTGAGAATTCAATCAGATTTAGTAATTTGATTGATATTAATGTCTCATTTATTCTAATGATTAAATTGTTTAATTAAGGTGTTAAAAAATCTTCATGTTTTTCTAATATCATTTCAAATTTCATTGAACTATATTATTCTTTTCTTATTTTCTAATTTCATAAATTGTAGTATCGAAAGATCAATTGAAAATATTGGAGAAGAAGTTACATGTCCTATTTTTCTATATCAATAATTCCCTAATTGTATTAAATCTAAGGAAAGTTGAAACCATTATGTATTTCTATTTTGTTTCTAAAGTAAGGATTTTGAAAAACTTTCTAATTGAATTACAAAATATATATGATTATTTAAGTTTTATTTTTACTATATTTACTTACAAAATCTATATTTAGGACTTTTTTAAATAAGAATAATTTTACTTTAATTTTTATAAAATATTTAAATTAAATATTCAAATTAATTAATTAATATATATATATATATATATATATATATAATGACGCTTGCTTACTATATAAGCTTTATAAAACATCCACCATTATTAGGTAATTCATATTTCTTAATTTATCTATTTTAATTATTTTTTACTTTTAATATATATATTTATCTCTTTTAATTAACTTTTTTTTTTCTCTTCTTATATGATAAATTTAAATTAATTATTTTATAATCCAAATAATTATAATATATATATATATATGAATGAGATGATGAGAGAAAATAAAATATAAATTAATTATTAAAAATATAAAATTTATATATAAGAAAATTTATTATATATAGATTTTAGCATAGAAAAACCCTTCATATTAATTTTAAAAATATTTATTATTGTATAATATTTAAAATGAGGGTAAACTTGGTGAGTGATTGGATATCATTGATTGGCCAAAATAATGAATATATCATTCGTATCTATCGTAGTAGGGGTGTAAGTGTTCATGTATTAATAAGGTCAAATTATATAGGTGACCCTCTAATTATTCGGTTCACTTTTAGCCCTTAAATTATTTTTTTTTGAAACAAATCACCCTTTCAACTTTTAGAAAGGTCATCCTTCCGTCAACTTTTTGGTTAAACATAACACTTTAAGCTTTAAATATTATTTTTTATATATTATCTTTAATATTATTTTTTATATATTATCTTTATAAATTATTTGAATTATTAAATCGCTTATATATAATATTATATATATTATTATTAATTTTTATATTTATATAATTATTAAATATTTTATATAATATATAGATAATATATATATATATATATATTTATATAATTTATTTTTATCTATATCTCTATAAAATAAAATTTAAAATAATTTATATAATATATATATATATATATATAATTTATATACATTATTTTTAATCATTAATTTATATGTAATATTTATATAATATATATTTTAAAAATAATTTAAGAGTTAAAAAGTATTTGAGTAATTGGAAAGTTATATTACTTTTAACCTTTAAATTTTTTTTAAAATATATATTATATAAATATATATAATTAATGATTAAAGATAATATATATAAACTATTTTAAAATTTTTATTTATTTATTTATATATATATAAATATAAATAATATATATAAGAGATTTAATAATGATATAAATATAAAAATTAATGATAATATATATATATATATTATTATATATATAAGAGATTTAATAATTATATATATAAATATAAAAATAATATTAAAGATAATATATAAAAAAAATAATATTTTAAACTTAAACCGTTATGTTTAACCAAAAAGTTGAAGGAGGTGACCATTCTAAAAGTGAGCGATCATAGTAATTAGAGAGTCGCCCAGACAACTTGACATAATTTTATAATTTATATAATTATATATTAAATATTAAACATTAATTATATGTATAAAACTTATTTAAAAATTAATTTATGATATATTTAAATAAAAATAAATTAATTTGTTTGATTATTTTTCTTTCTTTTATATTACTTTTTTTTCTTCATTTATTTTTATTAGGTTAAATATTTTTTTTATATATTTATTAGATACGTCACTATATTTGTTTTTAATTTTTAGTCTTATATTTTAAGATTACTTGAATTTTGTACTAAATAATTATAATTATATATATATATATATATATATATATATATATATATATATATATATTTATATATATATTTATCATAATTCTATTTTTATTAATTATTTTGTACTATATAATTTTGTACTATATAATTAAATATTAAATTATAAAAATATTTTTACCTCTCTAACTAAAATGTTAAATTATTTTTTATAAAATATTTTTTTATATATTCGTGTTTATATACCAAATATATTCATACACAAAACACAAAATTATAATAAAATTCAATAATCACAAGTGGTGTATTCACATTTCAAACATAAGATTATGTTTTGTGTATTAGTTGATGCGCATTTTAAAAGGTGTATTATAAAGATTAAAATAATTACGATGATGGTATATGTGAGTGTAAATTTGAGAGATTAAAAGAATTGTCAGATTTTAGATGAGATGTGAACGAATTTGAGGAATTAAGAGAATGGTGGTTTAAATTGAATCAAATGCACAAAATGAGGGTATAATGTGATCGATAATGACAAATTAGTTGGAGAAAAATGCCAAATGTGAAGATAGATATTGGTCGATTATGAGAGGTAGAAAATGTTCAAAATTTTTATTATTTGCTCATTTTCATATGTTTTATTGTTGCAATTGTACCATATTTAAATATATATTTAATAATTTCTTTTATTTTATAATGATGAATTTATTTAAAAATAATTTAACTTTAAACAATATTTTTTTATTAAAAATATTATTAATTTTTAAATATTTTATTTTAATTTAATTAATAGGATGGTCTAGAATATACTTTAATTATATATATTAACAAATTTAATAACATTTTTCATTTAAAGATAATTTCAATTTTATCTCTTTTTAAATAGATTCATATTAAATTAATCAATTTACTTAAAAAATTATCTTACATTTCATTTGAATTTATTTAAAATTTATAAATTAATTTTGAAAATATATGATCTTAATTATTAATTCTAAAATATTTTTAAAGTGTAATAATTTAATATATATATATATATAATATATAATGATGCTTAATTTTTAAAGTGTTCGGATTGTCGGATCGAGAGTTGTGGTTAATTTGAATATATATGTGAGAGTAAATAAATACTTAGATCGGATTGTGGGTTGACCCGCCCATAAACTTAAAACAGTTAAAAATAAAATTAAAAATGTTATATGTATGTTTCAAACTCGCAAGCTAACAAACCAAGTACAACATTTTACCCAAGTGTGATTGAGATGTGGTTTGTCGAGAGATAATAGACCGATATCAATTGAAAGTGGTTTAAAAAAAATATGAATTAAATATTTGATTGGCTATAATGTGAAGTCACGATTTTAAATATTAAAAAATATGAATCAAATATTTGATTGACCAAAATAAAAATATAAGGTCACAATATTAGATGTTCATTCAAAAAAATATGTGATGAGATATGTGAGAAGATAAGTTATTTTATCGAATTGAATAAAATGTGGGATGAGAGAGTTTTATTTTTTATTTTAATATATTATTCGTAATTTATTAAAAAATTTAAAATTAAATACATATTATTATTATTTTATTTATATTTTTATCTGTGTGCATCGCACGAAATCTTCCGAGTTTAACTAATTTTGCAACGTGGGGATGTGTGCTAGTTACATCAATGGAAAAAAACTCACTTAGACGTATGTACTAATAAAAATTCATTTAAACATACGTACTATTAAAAGTTAGCTCATTTAGCCTCTTTTAATAACCATAGTTAATTTTTATTTTTAAATTTATATATTTATTAATTAAATATTAATATATTTTCTCTATCCTTCTTTTACATGGATTAAATCAGGTAATTTTATTTATTTTTAAATTTTTTATTATTTTTATATTAGTTTTTTTTTTATTTCATCTTATTTTTTTTTATTAATTTTTATTTCTAATAAATCTTAAATTCTTATTTTTGAAAAAACTTTAACAACTTATTTATGAATTTTATATTTTATTGAAATATTTATTTAAAGTAATATTTATTTAATTTAATATAACAAAAAAAAATTAATAATTTTTTATTTAATTTTTATTCAGGACTTATAGTAATAGCAATTAACATTATTTTGTCTAATATTTAATTATTATTTTTTTAGTGTTCGATGAATGAGTTGTTATTATTATCTAAATATTAATTTATTTATTTTTGTATTAAAGAATTTTTATTATTGAAAATATAAGTTATTGTTATATTCAATCATTGAGACCAAACAATTTTAAAATAACTAATAATTAATTTTAATATAAAAATAATAATAAAAAAGAAGAAAAAATATAAAATTAAAATAATTAATGACGGATATATATAATAAAATTAAAATAATCAATAATAAAAATACTTATATAAAAATATTTATAAAAAATATAAAAATAAAGGGTTTATTTATTAATAAAAGAAAATGAGAGAGAAAATATATTAATATTTAATTAATAAATATATAAATTAAAAAATAAAAATTAACCATAGTTTACTAAAAGATGATAAATAAGCCAATTTTTGATATTACGTATATTTAAATACTAGTTTTATCAGTACATACGTGAGCTTTTTTTTTACTACATTAACTATTTAAATATGTACCCTAAGTTAAACATATGAATTAAATTAATTTGATTTCCTTTCATTTTGAATTATAATAGGTTTCCATTACAAACATAATATGATAAATAATACAGAAAATTATTTAGTCATATTAATCAGAGTCATATAATCCATCCAAAATCAAGAAATGTTTTTTTTATATCTCTTTAAGATCAATGTTTATTATAAATAAAATGTGATATAAGACAATAACTTTCCCATGTAAAAGTTACTAAATATAAGCTTAAAATTGGGGGAAAAGGAGTTAAACCGATAGACATGACTCAAAACTCTCATCCACATATTGATAATTAATTAATACTTGAAGACTACCCAAAATTGGGTCAGGGTGATATTTGAATTGATTAGAATTCTTGAAAAATATATTTATGTGGTTTATTAAGTTTAATTTTATCACTTGTAAATTACAATTCTAAGACAAAAATAATAATACATCTTAACATTATATAATTTTTAGTCATAAACAAAATTATTACAATGATCAACAATTAAAAATAACTTGAAAAACTCAAAAGTATGTATCTACATTTTGACACTTCATTCTTGCTTATGGTAATCCTCAAAACTTATCTTCATAAAAAAATATATAAAAGAAAAAGTTATAGTAAATTAATATAATTGAAGATTTTATTTATTTATTCAAATAAAGAATCCAAATAATTCACGCAAAGAACATCACTTATTTGTTTCCCCTCCAAGACTTGGTTTAGATGGCTTTTATTACATTCTAGTGTTGCCTTTGTTTTTTTTAATGGTCAAATGTGAAGAAAATCTTATTATTATTATTTTTTAACAATTTAGTAATTAAAGTATCAATTTCACTCTACCTCGATTACAATTATAAATTTTCTCATAACATTATAATTGATCAAATTATAAGATAAGCTGTCATATATAGAACAAACAATAAATCATAAGAAAAATAAAGAGAAATTATTCAAATAGCGGAAGACAAAACATAGAAAGAGAGAGTTCTTCTTGTGTCTTGATTTTTCTTAACTCATCTACAATCACAATTGACTATACCTTGAAAGTTGAGTGTTTACCTTATAAGCTTGAATTTAGTTTTTCCTCTTACTTGAATTTCAAAATGTGTAACATTTACTTTTACTTCCTAAATACCTTATTGATATTTTGAATACCCGATTTATTTTGTAAATACTTCTTTGCAAGTTAGAATAATTAATAAATTACTAAGTTTTGTCATTAAATATAAACAACAATAAAATAAAATTATTAAATTAAGTTGACATCAAGATATAAACGAAAACACGGTGAAATTATTAAATTAAGTTGTGCCATCAAAATATAAACGACAATATAACGAGATTACTAAAATTAAGCTAGGTAAACGACACATAAAAGACAAAATGATAAGATTATCAATTTAAACTATATCATCGAGACATATACGACAACACTTAAACACCAAGGCATAAACGACAACACGCTTGGCCTCGACACGAGAAATTTGGAATCACAATATGCAAATTTGACAAATTCAATATGGATGCCGCATTATATGTCGACTGAAAAAAAGAGGCAGTGTCAACTATTATAAGAAATTATGCTCGATTAATTAACTAATTTGATGATTGAAATTATATGTGATATAATTGATTTTTTTAATAATAGAAAACCAAGATCAAACAAGCTCTTAATGGTCTTATTTGAAATCCCAAAAGTGGCCTTTTTTATAGGAGTAATTATAAAAAAGGTAGAACTTTTGACATGGATCATACAAGTGTTGTTTTGATTAAAATTCTAATAATAAAAGAAGTGGGTTTGAGTGTTGTTCACTCCAAATGGGGTTTCGTTTGTGTATGGTGAAGCTCCCCACCCTTCCTAATTCCTTATAACATTATAAAAGCTCCCCATATATTCACAACACTCACATATCTTCTTCTTTCTTTCTATCTTATTCTCTCTGATCAGCTGTTTCAATGGAGAGTGTCAAGAATGGTGTCTTAATGAGACTTCCAACTGGTTTTAAGTTCGAACCGAAAGATGAAGAGCTCATTCTTCATTACCTGCGCAATAAGGTCATGTCCCGCCCATTGCCCTCTCTCATTATACCCGAATTTGAAATCTGTAAATCGGATCCATGGGATTTGCCAGGTACATTCTTGTTTTTTCTGATCCCCTGTCTGTCAGTTGATTTCGAATTCTATTAATCTTTTCCGGCGCAGGTGATTCTGAGAAAGAGAAATACTTCTTCAGCGTCAATGAAGCCATTTACCCAAATGGGGACATCCCCAGCCTCTCCTTCGGCTACTGGAAGGCCACCGGAATCGACAGACAAATCGTGGCTTCAGAGGGAAATGAAGTAATTCTGGGTATGATGAAAATCTTTGTCTATTACAGAGGCATGTTTCCAAACGGTTTCGAGACCGATTGGTTCATGCACCAGTATCGCATGCCTGCGCCTTCCGCCGCCGCTGACGGTTCAGCCGTCAATCCCAAGAAAAAGATCAAACTTTCCAAGGTACCCATCACCCATGTTTCATATCTTAAACCTTAATCTTGACAAGTTATCAGTTTGGGAAACGTAAATTGTGCAGAGCTCGGACAATGCTGCGGCCGCCATGAACAAGAACTGGGTTCTGAGCAAGATTTATCGAAAGAAGGAGGCGAAGATGCGGTTCTTCTACGATCTGACCGTTGATCCTTCTTCTTCTTTTTCTTCTTCTTCTTCTTCTTTTTCATCTTCTTCTTCTTCTTCTTCTTCTTCTTCTTCTTCCGATTCAAGTGAGATTACGGTGGAAAGCCCTCTTACCCATGAACCAGATCATCAAGAGGAAAGCAGCAGCAGCAGCAGCAATAAACCTTAGCATGTTTTAGGGTTCTTGACCTTTAAAAAATGGTGAAGGATTGTGAGTAATTGAGGGTCGTATGAAAATAATCAATGGAGGAGGGAAATTATGTAATTTTATTATTGTTTAAGAAACTGTTATATTTGTTTTATTTTCATAATTTCAAAATTTGTTCTTACATAGTACTTTTATGTCCATTAACCAGTATTTATATCAAATTAATTATTTATTAAAATTAAAATAATAACAATAAACATAGTTTTTATATAAGTTAACTATAAATTGAGAGTTCTTACTAACATCATCTTATAAAGAGGAAACAAATTTTAAAAAATAAAACAACAAAGCAGTAAAAAGTAACTAAATCCAATTAGTCTACTACTTTTTCTAAAATAAACAAAAAAATAATAATAAAAGTTAAAGAAGAATATTATTTATTATTTATTTTATTATTTTTAATTAAAAAAAAAAGTTAGTTTCACTTCTTTAATATAATCTAATATCTTGAATTTGGTAGAGAAACTTATTTTTTGTACTAAAACCTTTTATACAAAGTTTTAATATTTTCTAATCTGATAATCTATCATATTAATAATCTTGTTTTTCCAAAATATTATAATAATTCTATTTCACACTAGTTATCATAGTACAAAACAAAGTTTCAGGTGTTATCTTTATCATTAAATTTTCACTAATAGTTGTTAATTTAAAAAGTCTCTAAAGAATAATGTGAAAGATTTTATAGGCCAAACATAGACTTAATTACATATCATTAAGGTATGTTTGGTTCTCAATGAAATTTAATATATACAAAAAAAAACATTTTATTTAGTTCAAAATAAAACTTAAGTTTCATTTTTTCTAAACTTGAAATTAAATTCTAATATATATCTTTTTTTTAAATATTAAAAAATCAACACGATTACACTGACTTTCATTTAAGATATTATTAGTGATAATCAAAGTTAAGTTTTTTTTATCCAAAAACGTTTCTCACTTGAGATACCTTAGTGATTATTTTATTTTTAATGTTAAGTGTTTGGAAATATAGTTCTAATTGAATTTTAAAATATATGATTATTTAAGTTTTAATTCACTATATTCAGGGACAATGTTGGGTTACACCTAAAAAAAATAAATATAAAAAAATTGTTGTAAAAATGTGATATTACCCTATAATTTCTTAAAACAATTCAATATAATTCACTATTGGATTATCTATTTATTAAAAAATGGTAAAATTTATATTTACTCACTCGTTTTATTTAAAATTTTCTTATTATTTTTTTAAGGCCACACTAATTTGTTTCAAAAATTTGGATCGTCACGTACACTTTCAAATCTAAGTTTAGGATTTTTTAACATAGTAATTAAATTTTAATTACAATTACATCAATTCAAACATATAACAAAAATGAAATAATGGAGTTAAATTTGATTTTCGTTCCAATTTCTTATAGTACTTTTCTCTAAACAAACATAACATGATAAATAATTGCAATTTTTTAAGTATAAATATTCATATTAATTAGAATTATATATTAAAATTGGAATCATGTTTTAAACTATTTTATATAAATGAAAAAAGAAAATAAAAGTGAAACATGTGATTGAAAACAATAAATAAATTAAGTTTAAAATTTGGAAAAGAATGACTCAAGAAAGACATCACCTATTTTGGAAAATTAAAAATATTTTACAATCAAAATTACTCATCTAGTAATATAACAAACATCAATACAAATTAAAAATAAAATAAAATAATAAAGCAGTAAAAAGTAACTAAACCCAATTAGTTTAGCTATACCTTTTTCTAAACCAAACAAAAAATAATAATAAATAAATAAAAGTTAAAGAAGAATATTATTTATAGATTTAAAAATACAAGTTAAAGAAGAAGAATATTTAATTTATGTGATTTAAAAAAAAATAAAAAACACAAGAATGAAAATAAATGTGTACAAGTATATAAAATCGAAAAAACAAATAAATAAATAAATGTTAGACAAATATAACATGCTTAGGCATAAATAATTTTTTAAAGTTAAAAAAAAAATGTGTTAGAAGAATTTAGAAAAAATTCGAAAAAAATTCAAAATGGCTAGAAAATTATTAAATTCGACATCGAAATTAGAAATATTTAAATAATTATAAATATATCGATTTCAACCAAGAAAAATCAAATATTCGGTCAAACAATTCCTTATTCAAATTTTTGTGCAAAACCTTAATTTTTTCATTTTATAATTTAATAAAAAAAATTAATTCAGGCATAGAAATAAATAAATTACACACAACAATGAATAATGTCATCACTATTTTTCGACCGCCATATAGCTTTTAGGCAGAAAAACACGGTCGTTGGCATGGGGCTCGCTAGATTTCTTGGTCGACTGAAAAAATGACAAGGTTGATCTTCTCGATTGAAAACCATGCAAGAGCGTTCATTTTAGTCGCTAGCTGTATTTCTCGGTCGTGGCTTCAGAAAATCAGTTAGAAACTTAGCCATGACTAGTTTTGGGGGTGGCCGACCCTAAAATCAAAACACACACAAACACCAAGAACACGAACTAGCGAAAAAAAATCAAAATTAAAATGTTTTTGGGACCAAATGTTTATTTTAAATTTAATAACAACAATATATAATCAAAGGAAATGATAGGGCACGAAATTATAACAAAAGAAAAAGGAAATTATAACAAAAGAAAAACTACTGGTCTGTCACATGTGTAAGAGAGATAAAAGAAAAGAAAAAAAAGGCAAAAAAGTAATGAAAAAAATCTCTTTCTCTCTCAATTCTGTCATTTCATCTCTCAATCAACTCTCGGCCAAAAATATATTTTGTTTATTTTCCTGTCCGGCTATTGACGACTTCATTTCATCTTTTTCTCTCAACTTTCTCCGGCAAAAATATATTTTGTTTATTTCTCTAACCGGCTATTAACAACTTCTTTTTTCGGCGCGACGGCTTATAAATAAATTACAGACAACAATGAATAATGTCATCACTAGTTTTCTCGGTCGAAAACAATGTCATTGCTGAAAACTCTTGACCAGATGGCTTATAGGCAGAAAAAAACTGTCGTTGGCATGGGGCTCGCTATATTTCTCGGTCGACTGACTGAAAATCTCGCCAGTGACCTTGTTTTCTTAGTCGGATGGCGAGCATGTGGAATCCTAGGTTAGAAACAATGACAAGGTTGATCTTTTCGATCGAAAACCATGCGAGAGTGTTCATTTTATTCGCTAGTTGTATTTCTCGGTCGTGGCTTCAGAAAACCAGTTAGAAACTTAGCCATGGCTAGTTTTTGGGGTCGACAGACCATAAAATATAGCAACACACGAGAATTACACCAAGAGCCCGAACTAGCGAAAAATAACTCAAAATTGAAATGTTTTTGGGACCAAATGTTTATTTTAAATTTAATAACAAGAAAGAGAAATGATGATCGGGCACGAAATTGTAACAAAAACAAAGCTATTGGTCTGTCACATGTTTAAGAGAGAAAAAAAAAAAAAAAAAAAGTAACGAAACAAATCTCTTTCTCTCTCAAATCTGTCATTTCATCTCTCTATCAACTATCGGCCAAAAATATATTTTTGTTCATTTTCCTATCCGGCTATTGAAGACTCTATTTCATCTTTTTCTCTCACCTCTCTCTGGTAAAAATATATTTGGTTCATTTCTCTAACCGACGACTGACAACTTCTTTTATAGTCGCGACGGCTTATATCTCTGTTGTGAAAATAAATGACATTTTTAAAAATATGTTCATGTTCTTTTAATAAAAAAACATGAATTTGTGTAGAAAAAAATTAACTGTTTTTTTTTTAAAAAAAAACTAAGTTTTCTAAACTAAAAAAGTGTTGAACATGAACTTCAAAAGGGCTGAATATTGAGTTCTTTGGAGCGGAACATAAAGTTCAAATGGGATGAACATGAAAAAAAATTAAATTTTTTTAACTGAAAAATGACAAGAACAAGGAGTTCATTCGCGCTGAACATGTTGTTCAATGGCGCTGAACTTTCATTGGCATTGAACATTATAATTTTTTTTTTTAAAAATTAATTTTTTTACTTAAATATGACAAGAACATATGATAAAAAATTTTCAAAAAAACTAAGTATTTTAACTTAGTT
The DNA here is from genome assembly GCF_907164915.1 of Impatiens glandulifera. Taxonomy (NCBI): domain Eukaryota; kingdom Viridiplantae; phylum Streptophyta; class Magnoliopsida; order Ericales; family Balsaminaceae; genus Impatiens; species Impatiens glandulifera. The sequence goes on along the minus strand of NC_061865.1, from coordinate 56,808,427 downwards.
TTAATAATAAAAAAAAACAAATTTTTTAACTTAATTTTTTTTTCAAACGGTTTATTATTTTAAGAGCCAATGAACTACATGTTCAACGCCTATTTCAGTTAAAAAACTTATTTTTTTTAATAAAGAAATTCATATTCAGCCTTTTTGAACTCCATGTTCAGCGCCAATGAAATTAGGAATGACAACAGATACTTTGCCCACCCGGTAGTGAAGTATCCATCCCCGAACCCGATTTTCAATTTACTATCTGACCCCGACCCTGAACCCGAGTATCTCTATTTATATTCTCATCTCCAATTCGTCGGATACCAGATCCCGACGTATACCCCATTACATGATACTAAATATTAAAAAAATATTATATTTTAATTAACACGTTTAAACTAAAATTATATAAATTAAATTATGTGATCAAGATTCGAACACAAACAAATAAAATTATTAAATTAAGTTATGTCATCAAGATATAATCGACAATATATAAGATTCTTAGCTTAAGCTAAGTCATCAAGACATCAACGACAACTTATAAGATTATCAGAAAAACATAAACGAACAACATATAAGATTGTTAAATTAACTTCCGTCATCAAGACATAAACAATAACACGTTTGGCACATCATAAGAAATTTTTGAAACACAGACTCGAATTGGACAAAATTCAATTCCATATTTTAAACTAGATGTGAAATTAGAAGGTTCCAAATTATTTACAGATTAATTAGTCAAACAAACTACATTATAATTTTAAATTTTAACGTCATAACTTTTAAAAAGATATTATGCTCGATTAATTAACTAATTTAATGTTTCAAAATATATATAATATAATCATTTTATTAAAAATAATGGAAAACAAAGAAAGACATTTTATTGATGGATATTAAAAAAAAAAAAGTAGAACTTTTGACATGGATCATACATATATATGGTAAATCTCATTAAAGAAAGTGGTTTTTGACTTTTTTTTGAGAGTTGGTCACAACAAATAGATTTGGTGAATATGTGGTGAATCTTGTAAAATATTGCTTCCACCATTATTATAAATATTGATCACCATGTTTTCACAACACTCACTTCTGTCTTCTTCTTCTTCTTTCTTTGGATCTCCTTCTGGATCTGATCAGTTGTTTCAATGGAGAATCTCAAGTTTGTCAAGGATGGTGTCTCAGTGAGTCTTCCTACTGGTTTTAAGTTTGAACCCAGTGATGAAGAGCTCATTCTCCATTACCTGCACAATAAGGTCATGTCCCGCCCATTGCCCGATGACAATATTATACCCGATTTCGAAGTCTGGAAATCGGATCCATGGGATATGCCAGGTACGTACATTGTTAGCATTCTTGATTTTCTGTCTATGAATTTGGAATTATATAATCTTTTCCGGCGCAGGTGATTCTGAGAAATATCGCCACTTCTTCAGCATGGCTTATAATGGATCCGTGAACCCAAATGGGGACATCCCCAACAGCTACGGCTACTGGAGGCCCACAGGATTCGACATACCAATCACGGTTACTAAGGGATTTGAGTTCATTTTTGCAATGAAGAAAATCCTTTCCTTTTACAGAGGAAACTCTCCCAACGGTACCCAGACGGATTGGATAATGCATGAATATCGCCTGCCTGCAGCTTCCCCTGCCGCCGCCGCCGCCGCCGCCGCCCACGTTTCGGCGGTCAATCCCTTCAAAAAGATCAAGCTTTCGGAGGTACCCATGTTTCCTATCTTAAACCTTAAATCTAACAAGCATCTAATCAATTTGGGAAATGTAAATTGTACAGATCTCAGATGAAGCCGCGGCCGCCATGGACAAGTACTGGGTGCTGATCAAGATTTTTAGGAAGAAGAATGAGAGGAAGAAGGAGGTGAAGAAGGTGGTGAAAATGCCGTTCATCTCAGGTCGGAACTCTGCTCCTGCTTCGTCAAGCAACAAACCTTAGCACTTGTAGGGTTCTTGATTTTAATAAAAGGGGGATGGATGATTATGGGACTCGTGACAATTATGTAATTGGTGGTAGGATAAAAAATAATTTAATTGGAGGGTAATTCATGTGTTTCTTCTTTTAAGAGATTATTATATTAGCTTTATTTCTATAATTCGAAAATTGTTTTTAGATACTACTCTTTTATGTGCATTAGCAAGTATTTATATCCAATTAATTATTTTTAAAATAATAACAATAAAATTAGATCAATTGAGATTTCATACCTCCATCATCTTATCAAGAGGAAAAAAAATTAGAAATAAAAAATTTAAAAGTTGTAAAAAGTAACTAAACTCAATTAATATACCACCTTTTCTCTATTAAAAAAATATGTATATTATATTAACATTGATTTTTATTTTGAAAATCCTTTATTTATTTATTTATTAATATTATTTAATAAATTTACGATGTCAATAAAAACTTCTCACTTTAATTTAAATGTTTTTAACAAAAAAAAATGTGAAGATTCCTAATGAAATATAATTCACTCAATTTAAAGTTCAATTTTTAAATATGATAATCTATCATATTAATTATATTAGAATTTCCAAAGTATTATAATAATCTCTTGTTCACACTAGCTAGCTAGTTATCATAGTACAAAACAAAGATTCATGTCTTATCTTTATGATGAGATTATTACTAATAGTTGAGTTAACAAAGCTTAGGTGTTATCTTTTATCATTAGATTATTACTAATACTTGTTGTCTCAAAAAGTCTATAAACAATAATTAAAAGATTTTGTATTCTAGAGATACTTACATATCAATGAGGTATATTTGGTTCTAAATAAATAAAATACATTTATTTAGTTCAAACTAAAATTTTAATTCCATCATTTTACAAATCTTAAATTCAATATTATTTTCTCTCATATCATTTTTGTGTCTATCATGCGTAGACAACTCTTGTTATTTTTTATTATACATGCATCATTTAAAAACATAATAATAGATGTGGCATAATTTTTAAGAGATAAAAAAAATGAGAATAGATTTAACATAAATTGTATCCACTTGAGTCTATTGGTTTTCATCTCTTTGTAACTTTTAATTTTATTAGAAATTTATAAATCTTATAACTTTTTAGTAACTCCTTGATTTCTATAAATTTCTTTTAATTGAAATATGATATACATAAAATATATTCTTAATACATAGCTCTATAAGCTTCTTTAATCTTATTTATTGTTATAATATTATCTCTATTAACTTGGTATAGAGCATTATTCGGTTTTAGCAAACCTATGTAAACATGGACTTATTTTGCATTTTCTTCTACTTCAACTACTTATCTACTCCACAATCTCACCTCCATTAAACATTATCACAAAAACTTTATTCTTTAGAAATTTCAAATTTTATCTACCCTAAAAGGTTATGTTCTCTATCCTTATATTACTAGAGTTAATTCTTCCCCTCAAGCTTTTCTCGAGATCAATGTCGTTCACAGATTTAGTGTCCTCACTCAAAATCTTGTTTTTATCATTTGGGAGGAAGAAGACGAGAGGATCTTTCATGACTTCTCTCCAACCTATCAAAATCCCTCCATGCCCAAATAGTTGGTGAATTGTGCACCACATCTAAAGTCATCTAATGTGTTTTAGAACGCACATTATCTTCTCAATCCCAAACTCGTCTAATGCAGCTTCGTCTCCAGCTCCAAATGATAAAGAAAGGATCACTTCCGATGGCTACATACCTACATAAAATAAATAAATCACTGATAGTCTCGTGGGTGTTGGATAAAGCACATCTCAATAAGATTTCATCATGTATATTTTAGGACTTGGTCCTAAATACGAGTCACTCACCATAGCGGTAACAACTCGCAATTACCCCATCATCATCGAAGACCTTTAGGGAATACTTCTTACACATGAGATTTTCCTTGAATCACTATATTCCAACTCTATAAATCGGATCGAGAGGATCTTTTAAAGGTCCATCCAATTTTTCACACTCCAACTACTAAATCGGATGGAGAGGATCTTATGCTACTGGGTTGGGGGTTCTTCAACTACTAGATTTTTTTTAGAACGCTTCAACTACTAGATTTATATTTTGGGTCGCGGGCCTAGTGGGCCCAACATAAATAAAATACAATGTCAATTGTGTTACTATTTTGGTCAAAAAGCTAATATTTGTCGGTCCAGTCTATTTTTTTCAAATTTACAATTTTACGAGACATTCGATTGAAACTTGTCGAAGTCATCAAAACTAAAATTCTATGGAACACTCTGCATTTACCTGTTTATGACTCGGCTTGATATCCCAACTCTAGTACTAAAGACCATCCCATGACGAATCTTGACAATCTTAGTATCTCAACTCTCTATAATGGTAAATAAACTATTAAAATGGGTTGCGGTAACCATCTTCTTATTTCTTATATTAGACAATCATTTATTCATTGTTCCAATAATCCATATACGTAATATATTACATGTCTCATTAATCATTAAAAATCTTTCAAGTGTTTCCAAAATGTCTACGGACAATAATATATTGTTTGAATTGTTGTTTTTGACACAATTAGAATCCCACATCGGAAAATGATGGGAGTGAAAGAAGTTTCTTAGTATATAAAAGAAACTATATTCACAATTAGAATAAATCCCACATCGGAAGATGATGGGAGCTGGGGAAGTTTCTTAGTGTATAAAAGAAATTCTTCCCTCTTTAGTTTATTGGACCCAATATTTGTATCTTTTCTTTCTTATTAATTGATAGCCTTAGTGCTCGGAGATGTAGGCAACATTTTGGCCGAATTCCATTATCAAATTTTGTTAGTGTACTTTCGGTTGTTTTCTTCTTTTGTGTTTCTGTCAGGGTTTTTCCCAACAAGTGGTATCAGAGTCGAAAGCTCATCCTTGGCATGATAGAGTCTTCAAAAGGGGCGTCAACTCCTTCGTCATCCTAGACGTGGACACCAATGTCGAATTTGAAGTTTGCGGTAGAAATCTTTAATGGAACTGAGCATTTCGGCATGTGGCAATGTGATGTTCTAGATTGTCTTTTTCAGTAGGGTCTAGATGTTGCTATTGAGGTCAGAAAGCTAGATAGTATAGAAGAAAAAAAGTGGAGTATCATGAATCGGTTGGCGTGCGGAACAATTCGATCGTACCTGTCTAGAGAGCAGAAGTATGCCGTGAAGAATAAAACTTTTGCACAGAAACTGTGGCAAGCATTGAATGACAAATTTCTTAAGAAGAGTGGTCAGAATAAGCTATTTATGAAGAAGATATTGTTCCGGTTTGATTACCAATCAGGTACTACTATGAATGAACATATTACTAAGTTTAATGAATTAGTAGCAGATCTGTTAAACATTGATGTTAAGTTTGAGGATGAAGATCTTACTTTAATGTTGTTGCTATCGTCCCTTCCTGATGAATTTGAACATTTAGAAACAACGTTACTTCATGGGAAGGAAAATGTTTCTTTTGATGCTGTAAGTTCTGCTTTATATAGTCATTAACTGAGAAAGCAGGGCAAAAGGAAAAACAAAATAGGTACAGCAAATGAAGTATTGATGGTCAGGGCTGTCAGTAAAGCAAATCAAAAGGGAAAGGAAGAATATCCGAAAGTAGAGTTGTCAAAGATGAATGTTCTTTCTGTCGTGAGAAAGAATATTGGAAGATTAACTGCCCAAAGTTGAAGAAGAAAGAGAAAGATTCTGAAGATGCAAATGTTGCATAAAACAAATGTGATGCAGATTCAGAATACTCTTTATCGATGTCACACACAACATCACATCCTGATGCGTGGATTTGGACTCAACCTGCACTTATCATATGACACCAGTTCGAATATGGTTCTTTCACTTTAAGGAACTGGATGGTGGAGTTGTTTAAATGGGAGATGTTAATACATGTAAAATAAAAGGGATAAGTTCAATTAAGCTGAGAAATGATGACGGATTCACCAGAATTATCAAAGATGTTCGGTACATATCGAATATGAAAAAGAATCTCATTTCTTTGGGGGCTTTGGAGTCAAAAGGCCTACAAGTGAAATTGGAAAAGAGAATTCTTAAGGTAATCTCTGAAACGCTAGTGATGTTGAAAACTATCAGAAAAAGTAATAATTTGTATTATTATCAAGGTAGTACAGTTAATGGACAACAGATGTATCAACTTCTGGGAGCACTAGGGTTAGAGACAACAAAGCTATGGCATATGCGATTGCATGCTGGTGAGAAATCTATGCAAACTCTTGTCAAGCAAGGATTGTTGAAAGGTACAAAAGTTTGTAAATTGGATTTTTTGTGAACATTGTATTCTGGGAAAATAAATGCGAGTAAAATTTGGCACTACTATCCATAACACCAAGGGTATTTTGGACTATGTGCACTCAGATGTCTGGGGACCTGCCAAGAATCCTTCTCTTGGAGGTAGACATTATTTTGTTACTTTTATTGATGATTTTCCAGAAGAGTTTGGGTGTTTACTATGAAGAACAAAGATGAAGTGTTTGAGATTTTTTTTAAATGGAAAACTCAAGTTGAAGACGAGACAGGAAGAAAGATCAAAGTTCTCCAGACTGATAACGGTGGAGAACACAAGAATGATCCATTCCAGAAGTTATGCCAAGAATGTGGCATAGTTCGACACTTCACAGTCAGGAAAACACCACAACAGAATGGAGTATCGGAACGTATGAACAGGACATTGGTGGAGAAAGTTCGATGTATGTTGTCTAATGCTGGGTTAGACAGAAAATTTTGGGCAGAAGCTGTGTCATACGCTCAACATTTGGTAAATCGCCTACCATCATCTACACTTGGTGGCAAGACTCCATTAGAGGTATGGTCTGGAAAACCTGCAACTGATTATGATTCTTTGCATATTTATGGTTCTATAATATATTATCATGAAGTTGAATCAAATTTGGATTCACGAGGAAAGAAGTCTCTTTTTATGGGATTTACTACAGGAGTTAAAAAAATATCGCCTCTAGTGTTTGGATGCAAAGAAAACCATTATCAGTAGAGATGTTACTTTTGATGATTATTCAATGTTGAATAAGGTAACACCAGACAAGATTAATTGTACTCCGCAACAGGTAGAGTTTGAGTAGATAAAAATAAGCCCAACTATAAGTGACTCTCCGACGACAGACAAAGAGTTAAATGAGGAAGAGGTTTTGACCCAAGAACCTTCAGAACAACGTGAATCAATTTTCGTAAACAGGCCAAGACGAGTTACTCAAAAACCAGGTCGGTTTGTTGACATGGCGGCCTATGCACTTCTAGTCGTAGATGATGTTCCATCCACTTTTCAGATGTCATCTGAAGTACTAAAAATGGAAAAATTAGAGGTGTTATGGAAGATGAGATGCAATCTATTCAGAAGAATGATACATGCAAGTTGACGCATCTACGAAAAGGGAAGAAGGCTATTGGTGGTAAATGGATCTTTGCTAAGAAAGAAGGATTTTTCGAAAAAATTGATGTTCGTTACAAGGCAAAATTGGTAGCTAAAAACTACGCTCAAAAGGAAGGAGGTGATTATAATGAGGTACTTTCTCATATTGTTAAACACTCTTCCATTGGAATTTTGTTGGCATTGGTAGCGCAAATGAATTTGGAGCTAGCTCAATCAGATGTGAAGACTGCAGGCATACACGGTCATTTGAACGAGGAAATCTATATTTATAAACCAGATGGATTCAAAGTTGCTGATAAAAAAAATTGGGTTTGCAAGTTGAACAGGTCATTGTACAGGTTGAAGCAATCGTCGAGACAATGATACAAGGGACTTGACAAGTTTATGATGGAGCACAAGTACACAAGAAGCAGATTGAGTTCATGTGTGTATTTGCACAAATTGCAAGATGGTTCTTACATCTATCTACTCTTGTACGTTGATAATATGTTGATAGCATCAAAGAGTCAATATGAAGTTGATAAATTGAAGGATCAAATGGGTAGAGAGTTCGAGATGAAAGACATGGGGAAAACTAAATCTAATTGTTTAGATTTGGTAAACATCTTCCACGTTTGAGTCGGAGCTGAAGAGCGCCAATTGAAAACACTGAAGGTTTATTTTTTAATATTGAAGATTAGTATTTGGAAATCTTGCCAATGTGGAGATTTGTTGTTTTTGCACAATTAGAATCTCACATCGGAAAATGATGGGAGTGAAAGAAGTTTCTTAGTATATAAAAGAAACTATATTCACAATTAGAATAAATCACACATCGGAAGATGATGGGAGTTGAGATGTTTCTTAGTGTATAAAAGAAACTCTTCCCTCTTTAATTTATTGCACCCAATATTTGTATCTCTTCTTCCTTATTAATTGATAGTCTTAGTGTTCGGAGACGTAGGCAACATTTTGTCCGAACTCCGTTATCAAATTTTGTTAGTGGTCTTTTGGTTCTTTTCTTCTTTTGTGTTTCATTTAGAGTTTTTCCCAACATGAATTTCATCTAAATCATTGCATTGGCAAGGTTTAGGTCACGAAGAGGAATCTCTTTCGCGGAACACTTAAAAATGAGCTATATTTCCTACACCCAATGGTCAACCCTCCACCCACTCATCATGCTTTTATTGGTACTCGTTTCTCTACCAACTCTTTGTTATGTGTGAGTCGGTATTGTATACATTTATTTTGTATTCATACCTTATACATTATTGAAACTTTCGGTATATGAAAATTCATACATTTACTATACCTTGATTTCCGTATACCTTAATTTCAGTATGGTATCGATATTAAATCGTTGAACCGAACATATAACCTTAAAGTAGATCATTTAGCTTTTTCAACTAACAACATTTGTAGTTGTTCAACAAAGAAGGGCTTCGGTGGAAAGTATACTAAAGGGTGGGATCTTGCGCAATCATACTTTATTCTCTAATTCAAGGACCTCCCTCAAGGGGATTTATTTTCATTCAACGTCATATTATGTATTGAAAATTTAATTAAGATATTTTCATTGACATCATAATCTAGCTCAAAATCCACTAATTTTTCATCGTACACATCGTGAATTAAAATTGGTAATTCATGATTTTTAATTTTAAGATAAATGGTTCTAATAGGGATGACTTGGATTATGTCTTCTATAGGTGACTAACAACCCTTTTTTACTTGATCAATCGCTTCTTATTCGAACAACAAATCTGAAATAGAATAGGGGTTGATGACCTCAACTTTTCATACTCCACCCCTTGTAATATTTTACACGATCTCTTGACTAAAGAAGGACAGTGTGAAGTGACTCAGCAAAGTAAAATGGGAGCCCTTCTTGGTTCTTAGCAATTATTTGCTCTCACTCCCTTTTTTCGAGATTTGGGGTGATATCTTAACACAAGAGTTGTGAAGTCAGATACTCAATCTCACTCTCACAATTTGTTAGCTCATTTAATCCTTCTTAGCTTATACGACATCCCTCTTGCCCATATCAAATCTCTTTGAACTTTTCATCTCAATAACTAGCCTTTCAACATCTGAAAGGCTAGACATACAGATATACAGATCTGATCAACATAAAATGAGGTTATCACCAACTATCTCGTTTGTCTAAACAAAATTAATGACTCCAACACATGCATATTTGCTGTGTTTCTTCCCGATGAAGTAGACATGATAATGGGACGTTCAGGCCATACCACACATGTGTTTTGCTATCAACACAAATAAATTCTAGATAACGAATATGTGAATTAGAGTGATACACCCTCATTTTAACTCAATCGATCTCTTATAATATCTTGGTATTTTTATCAAGCTCAATAAATCCCCTAAGATCATTCATGTCCCAACTAAGATGATCATGATTTCTTAAGGAGACATGATAATAGGACGTTCAGTCCATACCATCACCTTATACACGTGTGTTTCATTATCAACACAAATAAATTCTAGATAACGAATATGTGAATCGGAGTGATGCACCCTCATTCTAACTCAATCGATCTCATATAATAACTTGGTGTTTTTATCAAGCTCAATAAATCCCCTAAGATCATTACTGTCCCCACTAAGATGATCATGATTCAACATATTCGTCACCATTCCAAAGAATTGAATCCATTACCCTCCCTATCTACGTGAGGTCTTAGAATGTGTTTAGGTGCAACAACTTGTGGATTCTCACTATTAATCGACCGACCATCAACGAGTCGTCGAATTCCTTCGTCGACTAATGGTCTAATACACTTATTAATTAGAATGATAAATGTTGTTTTAGATTTGTTTCATAGAGTAATATATCTTCCTCGAGAATTGAAGTCATACCAAAAGATCAATTAGGTCGAGCCTGAGATGTCATCGGTTCCAAGTTGACGTCTGAAGAGCCCGAAGTAATAGCTTTAATTGGATCAAGTCTACCTCAATCGTTCTTTTTCCCGTTCTTTATTTTTAATATAGTTATAACTCCGGGACGCGCCTCCAACGTTTGAAATTCAAATAATTTGGGTCTGACATGAACCTTCTTCGTCCAATCTACCCAAATAGACTGTCTCTTAAGGTCTACCACTAATGCAAATGTTTGATCTTCAACCGCATGACATTTTGGTTGCACCACTATGGGTTGAGTTTGCTTCCTAAGTTGCGTGTCAACTGGAGACATCTCCCTCTTTTGGTTCTGGAAGCGGAGTTTAGTCGATGACCGACCTCTTTCTAGAGTCCTCCCTCTACCACGAATGACATTAATAGTACAACGCATAGCCTCCCCTTCTAGACGTGTGAGGCGCCCTTAGAGTGCTGAGAAATCCGATTAAAGATGTTGGTCGATGTAACCCTTGAACTTCCCAAATCTCTCGTGATATTTTGCATCGTTTACCCCAAAACTCATATGAGGTTATCTGTCCACCAATTGTACCACACGACCCTGTGCTCATCAAAAACAAGCTCTTCTCAAGACCATTAGATGCATCGGGGATTGATTTTTAATAGCTTTAATAGCTATTTGAAGGGTGTCACTTTAAACTTCTCTCTCTCATCTATTTGTACAAATCTTTTAACTTTAAAAAATAAAAATAAAAACTATGTGAAGTCTATTTCTTTATCA